>NC_088395.1:1940000-3140000 GCF_037993035.2 Macaca fascicularis | reverse complement strand
GCGCATGCCACCACACCTGGCTAATTTTTGTATTTTTAGTAGAGATGGAGTTTCACCATGTTGGCCAGGCTAGTGTTGAACTCCTGGCCTCAAGTGATTTGCCCACCTCAGCCTCCCAAAGTGTTGGGATGACAGGCGTGAGCCACCATGCCCGGCCAAAATACTTCTTATAATGAAAGAGTATCCATGCCCATTCAGACACAGTGTAAATGGAGTCCTTCTAGGTTCCCGACAAACAGAATTTAACAAATGACATTTTAAAATGTATTTCCTCATAGCACAGGCCATGGCTGACATGCTGCACGGCTAACTGGCTGCCCTGTTATCTCCCAGTCTACCCACATGGGACTTGCAGCAATTGCAGCTTCCAAGACCCAGGGTCAGGTTGCAAAACTGCATTCATGCGTGATGTCGTCCTTCTACCTTGTCTCCCAGTGACGAGTATCCTTTAAGATTCTGTGAATGCAATGGCAATGCTTTTCTTTTTACCTGACAACCTTTAGCTGACTCTAGCTCACATCCATCAGCAAAGAAGGGGAAAGCAGAACATCAAGTAAACACCCAGATCAGACTCTTGATGAAAAATTCCTCTTCTCAAACACACACTGTTGCTGGGACTGTAAATTAGTTCAACCATTGTGGAGAGCAGTGTGGTGATTCCTCAAGAGCTAAAAGCAGGCTGGGCACGGTGACTGCTTCCTGTAATCCCAGCACTTTGGGAGGCCGAGGAGGGTGGATCACCTGAGGTCATGAATTCGAGACCAGCCTGGTCAACATGGCAAAATCCCGCCTCTACTCAAAAAATACAAAAATTAGCTGGTCGTGGTGGCGGGTGCCTGTAATCCTAGCTTCTCAGGAGGCCGAGGCATGAGAATTGTTTGAACCCACAAGGCAGAGGTTAGAATGAGCTTAGATCGTGCCACTACACTCTAACCTGGGCAGAGTGAGACTCCGTCTCAAATTAATTAATTAATTAATTAATAGAGCTGAAAGCAGAATTACTATTTGACCCGGCAGTCCCATTACTGTGTATATACGCAGAGGAATTAAAATAATTCTACAATAAAGACACATAAATGCAAATGTTCACTACAACACTTCACAATAGCAAAGACATGGAATCAACCTAAACGTCCATCAATGACAAAGAAAAAGCGGTACATGTACAACATGGAATACTATGCAGCCACAAAAAGGAATGAATTCATGTCTTTTGCAGGAACATGGATCTAGCTGGAGGCCATTATCCTTGGCAAACTAACGCAGAAATGGAAAAGCAAATACCGCATGCTCTCACTTATAAGTGGGAGCTAAATGATGAGAACTTATGAACACAAAGGAGGAAACAACAGACACTGGGATCTACTTGAAGGGGGAGGGTGGGAGGAGGGACAGGAGCAGAAAATGTAATTATTGGGTGCTGAGTTTAATACCTGGGTGATGAAATAATCTGTACAAGAATCCCCCATAGACATGTGTCTACCTATGTAGCAAACCTTCACGTGTACTGAAAATAAGAGTGTTTTTAAAAAGAAAAATAACAGGTTTTTAAATTTCTTTTTTTAAAGAAAAATTCCTCTTCTTTAAAAGAGAGGAATCTGGCGGGGATGTTTTTGAGGTCCTATAGAGAAAACCAAGTGTATTTACAAAGTGTCATCAAACTTTTACTGAGCACTTCTATGTTCTGAAAGCTCTATTAGATACTTGCTATTTACAACAACCCAGGAAGTGTTTTTATTTTCATCCCCATTTTTTCGGGGGGATAAAGGAGTGCAGAAGCTGAGGCTTAACCAGGTAAAACCACACACTTAAGCTGATATAGCTCAGAGGCATTGACCTTTAATACCCAGGAATTCACCTCCAGTATTAACAGCTTCAAGAATTCTCTGTCTGAACCCTTTTTAAAATTTATTTATTTATTTATTTTTAATTTTTTTTATTTTAATTTTTTTGAGATAGTCTCACTCTGTGGCCCAGGCTGGAGTGTAGTGGCATGATCTTGGCTTGTTGCAGCCCCGACTTCCCCAGGCTCAGGTGATCCTCCCGCCTCAGCTTCCTGAGTAGCTGGGACTACAGGCACGCACCACCATGTCTGGCTAATTTTTGTATTTTTTGTAGAGATAGGGTTTTGTCATGTTGTCTAGGCTGGTCTCCCACTCCTGGGCTCAAGTGATCTGCCCGTCTCAACCCCCCAAAATGCTGGGATTATAGGCATGAGCCACAGCGCCTAGCCTCTATCTGAACTCTTAAAACTAGAAACAGCATGGCAGTGTAAAAATACAAAACAAACATTGACAGGAGGAGTAGAGACAGGAGACCTGTGGAGGTTGTTCTGTCTGCAATGTCTTGCTGTAATATCTGTCTTGCACATGGATAGAAACTCGTAAAATACAAAGATTATAGGTGTAGTATGAGGAGATGTCGTGTGGCCAAGGACGGGGAAGTTCTGTCTTTCCCTTCATTAGTTGGGCTAGAACATAAGAAAGTTCTGTCTTTCCCTTCATTGACTGGGCAGGGGATCAGTGGCCCTAACCCACGCATTGTTAGAGGGTCAACCATACTTGCCAATAAAATATTGGCCTTATTTTTCTGTGCACCCAGATGGCTTTTTTCCCCCTATAACCTGAATTCATGGGTTTTATTTTAGAAAATATATCTAAATAAATGCATGATCTGTTTTGGTTTGCGGAAACTCAGGTTAGAGATAGGAACCTTGCTCATGTTGGAAGAGCTTTAAACATTCTTGGACCCAGTCATCACTCACCTGGCATCTGGGGTTCACCTTCGTACTCCAGGTCATGAAGCAGTTCTGTCCAATGGAACATTCTGCAGTCATGGAAATGTGCTATAATCTGCACAGTTCAATAGCTGGCTAGCTGCTATTGAACACTGAAAACATGGTGGCTAGTGGCGAATAAAGAACTGGATTTTTGATTTTATTTAATGTTAATTCACTTAAGTCACTTAAATCTAAATAGCTACACACAATTAGTGGCTATCCTGTTACACATTGCAATCCTAGGACCTGTGGGTTTCTGAAATCCTATGCAAAGTCTTTGCAAATATGAGGATTCAAAGTATATCCTGGGCTCGTGATCGATGAGGATGTGAGCATCTCCAAAACAGAATGACCCATGCTGGAAACAAGTGCAATGACTTTTTCTGTACAGTTGACCCTTGAACAACATACATTAGATCTGCATAAGTCCACTAATATGTGGATTTTCTTCCACCTCTGCCACTGCTGAGACAGCAAGAACAACCTCTCCTCCTCCTCCTCCTCGTCAACCTACTCAACATGAAGACGTTGATGATAAAGACCTTTATGATGATCCACTTCTATTTAATAAATAGCAAATATACTTTCCCTTCATTATGATTTCCTACTATCTAGCTTGCTTTCTTGAAAGAATATAGCATATAATGAGCATAGCATACAAAATACATGTTAATCAACTGCTTATGTAATCAGTAAGGCTTCCAATCAGTAGTAGGCTATTGGTAGTTAAGTTTTGGGGAGCCAACAGTTATGTGCAGATTTTTGACTGGGCAGGGGATCAGTGGCCCTAACCCACACATTGTTAGAGGGTCAACCATACTTGCCAATAAAATATTGGCCTTATTTTTCTGTGTACCCAGATGGCTTTTTTCCCCCTAGAACCTGAATTCATGGGTTTTATTTTAGAAAATATATCTAATTTTGAAAACTCATGGACAAACTGAAAAATCTCTCTTGTGGAATGCATTGGGAAGATTCAAGAGCAGGAACTATGTTACTGTCTGTATTATGTTCCCAACGTGGACCATGGTGTCTGAGGCATAGTAGAAGCTTGGTAGCTATAGAGGAAAGGAAGGAAGGAAGGAAAGAAGGAAGGAAGGAAGGAAGGAAAGAAGGAAGGAAGGGAGAAAGGAAGGAAGAAAGGGAAGGAAAAGGGAGAAAGGAAGAAAGGAAGGAAGGAAGAAAGAAAGTAAGTGAAGAAGGAAGAAAGAAAAAAGGAAGGAAGGGAGGAAGGAAGAATGGAAGGGAGGGAGAAAGGAAGGAAGAAAGAGAAGGAGAAAGGGAGGAAGGAAGGAAGGGAGGGAGGGAGGGAGGGAGGGAGGGAGGGAGGGAAGGAAATAACAGAGATACAATGAAATAGGCATCTTGATGTGGTGGTTAACTTTTTGCGTCAACTTGACTGAACTACAAGGTGCCCAGAATTCAGTTAAACATTATTTCTGGATGTGTCTGTGAAAATGTCTGCAGATAAGATCAGCAGTTGGTGGACTGTGTGAAGCCGGTTGCCCTCACAGGTGTAGATAGGGGTGATTTAATCCCCTGAAGGTCTAAATATAATAAAAAGAAAAAGGAAGGGAGAATTCACTCTTTCTACCTGACTGCTTGAGCCGGGACGTCAGTCTTCTCCTGCTCTCAGACTAAAACTTAAACCATTGGCCCTTCTGGAGGTGAGGCCTCTCCAGTTGGACTGGAACCCACACCTTCAGCTCTCCTGGGTCTCAGGCCTTCAGACTCAGACTAGAACTCACACCCTTGGCTCTCCTGGGTCTCAGGCTTGTCTGTTGTTTAAGCTGCCCAGTCTATGGTATTTTGTTACAGCAGCCTAAAATGGACCAAGACATCTCGTAAGAAGAGGAGATGAGGACACACACATGCACACAGAGGGATGACCACATGAGGACACATGGAGAAGACCGCATCTACAAGCCCAGGAGAGAGGCCTCAGGAGGAACCAGCCCTGCCCACACCTTGATCTTGGACTTCCATCCTCCACGATGATGGGAAAATAAATGTCTATTGTTGAAGCTCCCCAGCCTTGGGTATTTTATTATGATGCCTCAAACAGACTGATAAACCATCCATTGTTTGTGGTCCAGTGGGGATTCCAAGTGATAGTTTCGCATTGTGTAGAATGAAAGAGCCAAGTCCAGGCAGGAAAGTAAATGAGACAATCTCAAGGTCCTAATGGAACATGGGTTCAATTTCTGTCCCATGGAGGGCATGTGTCAGATTTGGGGGGCGGCACAGGATTCTGCTTCTGAGATGGGTTCTGGGTATGGAATCCATGAATGAATGGGTGGAGAAGAAGAGACAGAGTCTGACAGGGCTGACTTGGAACCACTAAAGGAGGCTGGGCTCACCCTTAAGCATCCCTGAGCACTCCAAAAGTTTGTCTGTGAAGGAGACATTTACGCCTACGCTAGCAGACTCGCTGGTCTTAGTGAGATTTAGCTACTGCATCCTGGGAGGAAATATTTACTGTGATTAATCTTTTAATAACACTCCATTTTGATTATACCACCTGAGGCAACTTGCCTCCCAAAACTGTTCTTGTAACCACAGGGTTTATTTATATTTGAAGAATTAAACTAGAATTAAACTAGACAGACTCACACATTCCTGCCTTTGTTGCCTCCTGGATTAAAAATATTCTGAGAGCAAAACTATTTCTCCAAAGACTGGAAATGTCAAAGTTCATGTGCATTCATTTATTGCAAATGGAATCCAAGCACTGGATTTTCATTATTCCTTGCTATTTTTGATTAGTTTTTGGCTTGACTTTACCCCTTTCCTCCCCAACTACCCCAATTTTTTTTTTGTTTGTTTCTGAAGGCATACCCAAAAAGTAAAAGCAGAAAATGATTTAACAAGGTTTCCCTCCTAAGGTATTTTTGTGATCCAAAGTGTCACTGCAGTCATTTTAAATTTATACATTGTCATGAAGAAAAATATATCTTCTTCCATGCATATTAAGATATACTTACAGCTAAATCATAAACTATGTCTGCTCCAAATGCCAGAGGAATGAAGAAAACAGATTCTTCCCTCTCCAGTAATGTACAAATGCATTACATTATTTTTATGACTTCTTTTAGCCAACTTTAAAGTGATGACATGCAAAGGATATTCAAGTTGGGTAATTAAAATTCTAATAGGTTTGAAGTTTATAGAACTCGTGCATGATACCATTAAGTCATCTTTGACCTGCCGAACCCCAAATACGCCTTCTCTTCACTTCTCTCAATTTCTTCCCTGCAGTGATCATACCTACATTTGCTGTCATCACTGTATCTGAAATAGTGGCTTTCAGAATTCACTAAGACTCTGGGTCCTTCCAACTCACTTTCTCTAGGGTCTTCACTGTGCCATCTGGGTGCAGACGCATGGACCAAACCACTTTTAGTTCAATGTCATGGTTGGAAACCACAACACTACCCTGCAAACACCCTTAGTGCTCTGGTACTCTCTCTGATAACAGGATGCAACCTCATTTCTGCTTCAACCCCACCTGCCAACTCACTCGAGCTAGATGTTTCTGGAGAAAATAACATCATCATGCCAATTTGTCCGTAGTATCATTCTCCCCTAGTAAATTTATTTTTCCCACTTTCTAAAATCATTACAGTAGCTCCTTCTTATCCTTGGTTTCGCTTTCCACGGTTTCAGTTACCTGTGGTCAACCACAGTCTAAAAATGTTAAAAGGAATATTCCAGAAATGAACAATGCATAAGTTTTAAATTGAATGCTGTTATGAGAAGCATGATGAAGTTTCACACCATCTTGCTCTGTGACCGCAGGGACAGGAATCATCCCTTTGCCAGCACATCCACACTGTACATGCTACCTCCCTGTTAATCACTTAGGAGCAAGGAGATCACATTCACATAGTGTTCATTACAGCATACGGTTATAATTGTTCCTTTTTATTATGTGTTACCTCTATTAATCTCTCACTGTGCCTAATTTATAAATTAACCTTTATCATAATTATGTATTGTACAGAAAAAAACATAGTATGTAAAGGGTTAGGTACTATCTCCTGGTTCAAGCATACACAGTGGGTTGGGGAAGACGTCTTTGAATGTATCCCACATAGATAAGAGGTGAACTACTGTCTTTACATCTCCTCCGGGTTGGGGTAGAGCTACATTTGCCAGCCCTGGCTCTCACTTCTGGTCTCAGGTATCATTCCTAGTGCTCTCTGACACTCTCCACAGTGTCTTGGTTGGAAACACACATTCCTAGTCCATTCTAGGAAGAGTGGGTCCCTCTGGAAATAGCAGTAGTGAATACAAAACAGAGATGCAGTTGCAAGGAGAGCCATCCTGTGCTCACAAACCGAGACAATCGGCAGCATTAATTGCATTGGCAACCTTCATTCCCCCTTGGTGTCTAACCAAGTCTATTCACATGTTCCAGGGACTGCAACATGCACATCCTTGGTGGGCCTTATTCTGCCTGCCACCAAGCTAAATGCCCTAAGATCTGATGAGTTAAAGATGGAATTACATGCTGAGAAGCACTGCTTTATTTCTGTTTTAACTTTTGTGTTCAGCCCCTGTTTGGTTCCTCTGAGAGACAGAAAAAAAGCTTACCTCAAAACAGGAAGGCTGGGAAAATCTCACTTAATCACGACATTTATCTCAGTGGTAGACAGAATAACGCTCACGGAGGATGTTGTTTTAGTCTGTTTTCACACTGCTATAAAGAATTGCCTGAGACTGGGTAACTGGTAAAGAAAACAGGTTTAATTGACTCACAGTTGCACATGACTGGGGAGGCCTCGGGAAATTTACAGTCATGGCGAAAGGTGAAGGAGAACCAAGACACGTCTTACATGGCGGCAAGCAAGAGAGAGCCAAAAAGGAGAAAGTGCCACTTATAAGACTGTGAGATCATGAGAGAACCCACTATCACAAGAACAGCACAGGGGAAACCACCCCAAGATCTAATCACATCCCACCAGGTCACTCCCTCAACACCTGGGGATTACAATTCAAGATGAGATCCGGGTGGGAACAAAGAGCCGAGCCATATCAGATGTACACATCACAATCCCTGGAACATATTAATAGACTTGATTAGATGTCAAGGGGAATGAAGGCTGCAGATGGAATAAAAGTTGCTAATTGGCTGACTTTAAAAAGTGGGAGTTTTAGGCCGGGCGCGGTGGCTCATGCCTGTAATCCCAGCACTTTGGGAGGCCGAGGCGGGCAGATCACGAGGTCAGGAGATCGAGACCATCCTGGCTAACACGGTGAAACCCCGTCTCTACTAAAAATACAAAAAATGGCTGGGTGTGGTGGTGGGCGCCTATAGTCCCAGCTACTGGGGAGGCTGAGGCAGGAGAATGGTGTGAACCTGGGAGGCGGAGCTTGCAGTGAGCTGCACTCCAGCCTGGGCAACAGAGTGACACTCCATCTCAAAAAAAAAAAAAAAAAAAAGAAGTGGGAGTTTTACCCTGGAATATCCAGGTAGAACCAATGTCATTAAGAGTCCTTAAATGTGGAAAGAGGGAGAAAAAAGAGAGTGCAAAGGAGATGTGACTACCCAAAAAAGACACAGAGAGATGCACCTTGCAGGCTTTGAAGATGGAGGAAGAAGGTCTCTAGAAGCCGAAAAAGGTAAGAAAAAGGATTCTCCCCTAACCTGGAGCACAGCCCTGCTGACACCTTGATTTTAGCCCACTAAGACTCAAGTCAAAATTCTGACCTCCAGAACTGCCAGACTAAATTGGTGTTGTTTTGAACCAGTAAGTTTGTAGTGATTTGTTATAGCGGCAAATAGGATACTTACATACTCACTTTCATTTCCATTTTTGCAGTTGACATCTAAGTGGTCTCTCTGCGTTCTTACATGTTGCTTTGGGTTACATTTTCTTAATGCATGGCCTTTCTTGTTCTCATTCTCAACAACAAAGCAATACAAATCACTTCTGATGGCTTGGCAGGCATAAATGTTCCACAACATTCTTAGCTTGGCATCCAGTGTCCCCAGCCATATTACCATGATCTCCACTTCTAGTGTTATTTCTTACCACTTCCTTGCACATTTTCTGTGTGTTCCTGGCAGACTGGACAATTTTCTATTCCTCAAACCTGCTCAAGTTTCTATAAACCAAAAAGTATTTGACATAGATCCCAATCCGCTTAGAAGTTTATTTTGCCAAGGTTAAGGACGTGCCCAGAAGAAATAAACATGGATTCAGAGAAACAGTCTGTGGTCTGTGCCTTTCTCCAAAGATGATTCTGAAGGCTTCAATGTTTAAAAGGGAGAAGTGGGCTTGAAGGGAAAAAGGGAGGGTATGGTCACATTACTGAATCGAAATTTCAAGAGAAAGGGAGCAAGAGGAGCAATAGTCAAGCATGTATTTGTCTCATGTTTAGGAAATTAGCACTTTGCATAAGGTGAACCTAGCTTATATAGCTACCTGTGGGGATGTTTAACCCTTTATCTGTAGCTATCTGCTTAGGAATGAAAGGAAAGGCATCTTCTTGCATGATTCAACTTTCACCTTGGTTTTTCCTTTTGGAAGAGCGAATTGAGGTCCTGAGTTTTTATGTTTTCTTTCACATTTCATCACGTCCATGTCTATGTCTGTACCTCCTATATGGCTGGTACTGCCTTTGAATTCTCTCTTTTCCTAACAAACATCTATTCATTGATTCATTTCAAGAGGAGCAAAAGGCTATTGTCTCTCACTCTTTTCCAGTAACGGCTGTTGTTTTACCTTGCAGTATAGTGTGTGTACGTGCCTGTGTGTTTATGTACATGCCTGTGGGTTTATGCACGTGTGTTATAATGCCATGCCCATTTGACAGTAAACTCTTATAGGATCCTGGGAGATGCACCAGATATTTAGTAATAAGACACACATGTCAGCTTACATTTTCAAAAGAAGGAAATAAAATGAACATCACATTTCATGTGATGCAATCTTTTTATCCTTAATCCTTGGAAAAAGCCTACCAGCAGATAGAAACATCTCTATTTTCAGAGTGATGAACCCGGCATCCATAATGTATGTGTACTGTTTAGGACTCATGATCTAGTGAGTGACCAGGGTAAGACTCAGACCCAGTGTTTTGAGTCTGAGCTTTTTGTTGCACCACTTTTTTTACACATACTGAGCCCCAAGGAAATATTCCTACATTGGTTTGTTTCATCAGGTAAATCTCAGCCATTCGGAAAAAAGTTCAGGGCAAGTTACTGAAAGCCTGTCCTTGTTCTGTCCCCTAGGATTGAGTCAGAAAGGAAAAAAACTGTGATGGGCTAAATTGTATCCCCCTAAAATTCATATATTGAAGTCCTAAGCTCCAGGACATCAAAATGTGGCTGTATTTGGAGACAGGGTCTTTAAAGAGGTGATTAAGGTAAAATGATGTCATTAGGGTAAACCCTGATCCAATGTGACTGGTCTCATAAAAGGAGGAGATGAGGACACACACACACACACACAGAGGGACGACCACGTGAGGACACAGGGAGATGATGGCATCTACAAGCCCAGGAGAGAGGCCTCAGGAGGAACCAGCCCTGCCCACACCTTGATCTCCAACTTCCAGCCTCCAGGACTGTGGGAGAATCAATGTCTGTCGTTTAAGCCACCCAGTCTATGCTATTCTGTTATAGCAGCCTGAAATGAACTAAGACATCTCATTAGAAGAGGCAATGAGGACACAGACACACACAAAGAGAGGACCCTGTGAGGGCCCAGAGAGAAGACGGTGTCTGCGAACCAAGGAAAGAAGTCTCAGGAGGAACCAGTCCTGCCCACACCTTGATCTCACACCTGCGGCCTCCAGGACTGTGGGAGAATAAATGTCTGTTTCTTAAGCCCCTTAGTCTGTGGACTTTTGTTATGATGGCCTCAGCGGACTCATACAATGGCCTTGTGTGACCCTGTACTCAGGACAGCTAGGGTTTGTGGTATCTTTACAGAGAGAGAACTGTTTACAGACTGCATAGCAAGTCCTGAACACATTCACTGCTTTACTTAGGTTACTTGCCACTGTCTTTGTTTTGGGAAACAAAAGATCACAGAGGTGACTTTATTCAAACCTCAGCGCAAACTGTTTGCAAATGGTCTCTTACTGGGTGATTGACAGGACTCAGCATAAATGGGAAATAGAAAGTATCTGACCCAAAAGCCACTTGTGGCTAACTTTTCTAGCTCTGGCCATCTGGGAATTCCAGGGGGCATCAGAATTACCTTGGGGAGGGTGCCCTGGTAGAGTAATTGATCCCAAAGTCTTAGCTGGGTCCTGAGAGGCTTTAAAACTGGCAAGCCACCTAGACACAGAATGTTTATTATCACACTGAAAATGGAATTAATTATCAATGGTATGCACTCAAGATATGCTTAGAGTGTCCTTGAATTAGTGGCAAATATTTTGCTTAAATTTCTGTCCAAAACATGGATTGCCTTCTGGAATGTGGAGGGGATGAGAGTTACAAATGCGTAGCTGTGTCCATGCTCCCATCCTACGCAATCATTAGTTGGACAGCCAGAGAATTAGCTTTCCAGACTTCCTAACCTTCTCAATAAGACTCTAAAAATACAGAAAGCCCACATGTATTTTCATTTTTATGGAATGTTACCCTTTTTAAAAGTATTACCCAAGAGTGGAGGAAGCAGAATTACTGATTTCTGGAAGACAGGTGACTCTACAGTGTCATTTTTCATCGACTGTGAATTCTTCATGGCTGCTCTGGCTTCACCTGGAATTCATGGAGAGCCCATGTGACTTTAACTTCACCATCATAAACTATAAGGCACAGAGATCCCTAATGCAATCTTATCACACGGAAAAAGTAACTATGTGAGAGGGTGGATATATTAAATTTGTATTTTAATAATATCAATGTACCCATAACAGCATGTTGTAAACCTCACAATAAAATTTATTTAAGGAATTTTAAATGAGACCATGTGGTATTTGGTTTTCATGTGGATAACCTTTCCCTAGAAACAAAGGTGGAAAATGTGAGTTGAATAGACAAAGAATTCTGTGAGGTTATTTTGAAAAATAACTGAATGGCTGCATCTATTGCAACATTGCCACCTTTAATTTTATCGATTAGTTACTTTTTTTTTTTTTTTTTTTTTGAGACAGAGTCTTTCTCTGTTGCCCAGGTTGGAGTGCAGTGGCATGATCTTGGCTCACTGCAACCTCTGCCTCTCAGGTTCAAGTGATTCTCCTGCCTCAGCCTCCCGTGTAGCTGTGATTACAGGTGCATGCCACCACGCTCGGATAATTTTTGTATTTATAGTAGAGACGGGGTTTCGCCATGTTGGCCAGGCTGCTTTCAAACTCCTGACCTCAAGTGATCCGCCCACTTCGTCCTCCCCAAGTGTTAGGATTACAGGCGTGAGCCATTGTGCCTGGCCGATTAGTTACTTTTGAAGCTTGATATTCAAATGTATATACCATATGATACTTAGAAATAATAAAATACTTAGAAAAATAAGACAAAAAGAGGAACTGGCCATTAGATGTCTACAAGCATTTGCAAACAGTCACAAAAGTTTCTGTAGTGTTACTGGTTTGGTGACCATCTTAAATCAAGCTATTGCAGAGGATGGAGTGGGCTTCAAGGGTGAATGCAGGTAGAATCTCCAAACCTAAAAAAGACTATCACTAACTTGAGAGGTCCTATGGATCCCAATGGACATTTGGATCTGTGTGTGTGTGTGTGTGTGTGTGTGTGTATGTGTTTGTGTATGGGTGTGGGTGGGTAGATGTATGTCTGAGTTCTAGGGAGCAAGGATGATAACATGGATGGTGAAGGAACTTATTACGGGCTGAATTCTGTCCCTAGAAATTCATATGCTGAAGTCCTAATTCCTAGTACCATGGAAGAGGGTTGTATTCGGGGATTGGGTCTTTCACAAGGTAATTAAGTTGCATGAGGTCATTAGACTGGACCCTAATTCAATATGACTCGTGGCCTTATGTTATCATGTAAATGTTTATGTCTCCCTAAAATTCAAAGTTGAAATTCTTACTCCCAAGGTTTAAGAAGAGCCTCATGAATGGAATGAGTGCCCTTATAAAAGGGACCTCCGAGAGCTCCCTCGCCCTTTCCGCCATGTGAAGACATAGTGAGAAGGCGTTGTCTATGAATCAGGAAGCGGGGCTTCACCAGACGCGGAATCCGCCATGCTTTTAATTTGGATTTCAAGCCTCCAGAACAGCAAGCAACAAATGTCTGTTGTTTATAAGCCTCCCAGTCTACGGTATTCTGTTGTAGTAGCCTGAAATGGACTAATACACTTTATGAGAAGAGAAGACGAGGACACAGACACACACGGAGAGACGACCTGGTGAGGACACTGGGAGAAGATAGTGTCTACAAGCTCAGGACAGAGGCCTCAGAAGGAACCAGCCCTGCCTGCACCTTGATCTCAGACTTCCAGCCTCCAGAACTGTGAGAGAATAAATGTGTGTTGTTTATAATCCACCCGGTCTGTGGTATTCTGTGATAGCAGCCTGAAATGGACTAAGACATCTCATAAGAAGAGGGGATGAGGACACAGACACATGCAGAGGGTCGACCCTGTGAGGACACAGGGAGAAGACGATGTTGGCAAGCCCAGGAGAGAGGTCTCAGGAGGAGCCAGCCCTGCTCACACCTTCCTCTGGGACTTCCAGCCTCCAGGACTGTGAGAAATAAATGTCTGTTTTTTAAGCTTCCCAGTTTATGGTTCTTTGTTATGGAAGCCTGAGCAAAGTAATACAAAGCAGATGGTTTTTGTGACACAAAATACTGATGGCAATGATCTTGCTATTAACGAAGGGATCAGGAGGATAAATACGATAAATATTGTTTGATATTTCAGCTTCCGGATATTACTGGCATGCAGATTTAGACAAAGCGTGTTTTCTTTAGCATTTTGGCCCCATCTTTTATAGGAGGCACAGTTTCCAAAGAGGGATAAAGAGGATGAATGGGAGGAAAAGGAGGGAAGCAGGAATAATTGAGAAAAAAGCAAAAGCTGACAGAAGAAGAGACGTAAGGAGAGAGAATCTATAGTTCAATTGTATTATTACAACTGGATAATTGAGCTATTTTTGAAATGTAGTGTTATTTATATGTAATGGAGAAAAACAAGAAAAATGTTTTCCAAGATTAAGTGGTATTCCTCATTGCCCATAAAAAAATAAATTAGAGATAGCTTTGATAGATACCAGGATACTGTACCACCCGTCACCCACCATTTGGGACATACTGCTTATAATAGTTGACAGCTTTAAGATGATTTCAGCTACCAGGATTTAATTTGTCTGCCTGGGATAACTTTTTCCTAGAAGACAGATGGAAAATGTGAGTTTTACAAACAGTAAATAATTCTGTGAGCTTCTTTGAAAACTCACTGAATTGATGCTTCTCTTGAAACATTGCTATTTTCAATTTTATTGATTAGTAGCTTTTGAAGCTGGATATTCAAATGTACATGCCATATGATACTTTACATCGGAAACGTGGGGAGTCAATGATTTCATTTATGAAGTTAATATTTACTGAAAAATGAAAATGTATGGTCCTTGGCCAACAATCGCTATACTCAGTCTCATTTGCCATTAACGAAGGGATCAGGAGGATGAATACTATAAATATTGTTTGATGTTTGAGCTTCCAGATATTACTAGCGTGCGGAGTAAAATATTTTTTATTGTTACCTTTAGCAATATACTTTACTAAAGTCTAATTCCAATCTGCAACATATTGTCAAACTTCTGCCTGTTTTTATGATGAAAATTTTACACTTAAATATTTATGTCTCAATATTCTATAAGAAGAAAAATAAGAATTAAAGATAAAGCAGATAAGAAAAGGCATAAATTCAAAGATTCGTGATTTACTTTACTCAAAACTGTTCAGGAAATGGAATTATACAAATACTAATATGTACTATCTTAGGCTGTCTAAGCTACTATAACAAAATACCATATACTGGGAGGCTTATAAACAAAAGACACTTACTGCTTACATTTTTGGAGGCTGGAAGTCCCAGATCAAGGTGCGGTAGATTCAGTGTCTGGTGAGGGTTTCCTGGTTCCTAGATGGAGCCTTCTTGCTGTGTTCTCACATGGTGGAAGGAGCGAGAGAGCTCTCTGGGATCCCTTTTATAAGGGCACTCATCCCATTCATGAAGCCCCACCCTCACGACCTCATCACCTTCCAAAGGCCCCACCTCCCAACACCATCACCTTGCAGGTGAGGGTTCAACACATGAATTTTGGGGAGATGCATTCAGTCCATAACATGTGCCCACATAAACAAATACATATGTTTATATGTATATATGTGTATTCACATCTTGTAGACATATGAAATAAATGTTATGTATATGTGTATGTGCTTGTGTGTGTGTATATATATAACGTAAAGGGTATATTCCAAAATATAGCCCAATTTTTATACATAAAAATTACACTGAATCAAATTTAAAGAACATTCTTCTACATTGTTTAGTATAAATTAAATATTTTAAAATTAAAAGAAACAGATCAATTTTAGTTAAAATAACAAAATCTTCCCCAAAGGTGACCTCCATGTGATGTGGGAGGGCTTGTGGGAAAACACATATTTATGGCACAGATTTTTCTTTCCACGTGGCTCTGCACACACCCCTACTGAGCCCAGAGATACTTGGTCTTGCTGGTATACCAATGGATTATCTCTAAAAACTCCATTTCTTTGACTCTTTCTTTGAGAGCAAGGAAAGTCAGCCATCTGTTTATCTGTTGGTTGGTTGTTTTTTCAGTTCAATGATATCATAAATGACCATGAAGGATCCCAGGAACTTATTATTTGTTTATGGGATCTGTAGGGCATTTAATAGCTCCTGCCTGATATTCCTGTAGACTCTATTTTTGGTATTCTTGGAAGACAGAAAGTTCATTTTTCTCTTTTATTGAAAAGCCCTATTGAAATCCTTTTATGTGCATTTTTCCATTGTAAGACCAATAAAAGGTAGATTTATTATTCTACCTGCTTTTCCCAAGCACAGCTTCAACACAAAACAAAGTTGTACCAACAGTTAGCATTAAAGCCACATGCCCATTTTTGGGAAAACTGCAGAATATCTCTTGCAGTCCTTGTGGGTGGGGTGGGAAGGGGTCAAGTAGTTTTCTCTTTTGTCAGATATTTTCTTTACAGAGACATTAGATCATTCAAATCAACCATTTTGGAACACTGAATTTTCTTTTAATGAAAAACAAGTTTTTGTTTGTTTGTTTTCAATGTTAACTGATGTGGTAAATGAATGTTTTTGGCATCCCCTTTGGGCAAAGTGGAAGATTGGCACATGGTACCAATAAGTGAGTTAATAAATGATTTGTAAAATGTAAATGAGTAAATAAATTAATCCAGAAACATCATTATTTGTCAATGTTCCTGTTAGTAAGTCTTCAACAACCATATGTTCACTTAAGCCAATGCAGAATTATTCTCTGGGGAAATTTTTTCCCCACCAGACGTATGCCCAGCCCCTTTTCTTGCAAGGTTGCATGGTGGTGTCCATTAGATGGAACATTTTGCTAGAGAATTCCATTTTCATGAGAAGACACAATGCTAACTTTTGCTGTCTTAGTTCTCGTCAATATCTGGACTAGGTTCTTGCTGAAGATGCTAACTTTGAAATTTCTGCTCTTCAATTTTCTTTAGACTCTAAGGTAAACTACATTAGTAATGAAGGATTTTATGAGGGATACTCAGTCTCTCTATATACATATTCTAAATTTTACCCTGCAGTCAACTCATAACATTAAAAAGCTTTAGGGTTATGAAAAAAGCTTCAGACATGGAATTCAATGTTTCTAAGGCACTCTAGCATCTAATAAGACATTTCTTTTGCAAAGTTTAAGCTACCTGTAGTTGGATATTGACTTCAATTTGAACAATTTTTTTAAACATCTAAGCAACTTGCTGGGTTTGGGACAGGATTCATTAATATGCTGTATGCTGCAGCCTTGGCCCATGTATGCATACATATTATCCTCACATCTGTCTGTCTTAGTGTTTAACATAGTGTTCACTGATGACTTAAATGAGTCTACTTTTATGTCATGGAGTTATAGCCAAGCTAAATACAGAGACAAACATTTATCCTAGTGTTGGTGGAATTCTATATACAAGTGTGTGCATGCACACGCACACACACACACACTCCACTCTCCTTTTTAGATACTCTGTCTTACAGGAATCTCTCTATGGCTCTGTCATTGCTGCAATTGGGAAAATAGAATACTTGATACGCATAATTTAAGAAGATCAACAGTAGCATCGGTTGACCAAAGTATTTCCCATTTCCAAATTAATCGTTGCCCTTGAGCAGAGAAGAAATGCTCCTTAGTGTTTTCCAACTGCCTCATTCCCTGCCAGGCATCTTGACCCCAAGTCTTGGTGGCTTCAGGAAAAACATGACAGCTTGCTTCACAGGCTGAGGTCATACAATGAATAACACAATGATTAGGGTGAATGTAATTGGAGGTAAGAAATGCATTGAGAAGAATCATTTACCCTCAGACTTCCAGTGTACAGAAGTGATAAAAACATGAGTAGCAGAACATTATTCAATTAAACATGGTCCCATGAGCTACATAAGGAACCTCTTCAGACATATTCATGCACTGTGCTGTGTCAGTCACCCAAGCACATGCTTTGCTTTTCAGAATCAGTAGGAGAAGCCAGAATGGAAACTCTTGAGGGATAGAGTTTCCTGTTTAACATTCTCATCCAAGACAAGCTTCCTAGCTGCTAAGTCTATAGATAACTCAGCAGTTACGGTGCTCATATCCATTCGTTCATGGGTATGGGTGATGTGCCAATGCTCTTCCAGGCAGAATACTCAATGAAGGCGATAAGGGAGTAAACAAAACGAGCCAAGCATTGGAACGCATGGTTTAGTGGAGGCAGACAGTAATAAAAAAAATCAGACAAATAGCTGTATCATTATGGACTGTGGTGGGTATTATGAGGGAAATAAATATGATGCCAGGAGAAATTGTAACAAAGGGAATGAACTAGTTCAGGAGGTCACAGATAAATTCTGCATGCTCCAAGTAGAAGACACAACATGGCAAAGGGTCTGCAGCAGGGGTAGGTAGGGCTAGAGAAAATCTAGGTTTTCAGGGAAGGTGAAAAGTAGAGAGAAGTGAGAACTAAAACCAGGCAAAGCAGAGCATCATGAGGACCATCAGGAATAGCATTCATTGTAAGAGCAATGGCAAGCAATTAAAAGGATGAGGCATACCTGTAATCCCAGCACTTTGAGAGGCTAAGGCAGGTGGATCACCTAAGGTCAGGAGTTTGAGACCAGCCTGGCCAACATGGTGAAACCCCATCTCTACTAAAAATACAAAAAAATTAGCCAGGCGTGGTAGCATGTACCTGTAATCCCAACCACTTGGGAGGCTGAGACAGGAGAATCACTTGAACCTGGGAGGCGGAGGTTGCAGCAAATCGAGATCGTGCCACTGCACTCCAGCCTGGGCAACAAGAGTGAAAAATCTTTGAGATGCAAAATAGATAAATAAATAAATAATAAAAGGATGAAGGAAGGAGGAACACCAGGTCTATAGGTGACCACTTAGGAAGCAGATGAAGTGTCCAGGTAAGAGGCCAAGGTAGTTTCCACCAGATGGATGCTGAGAGAAATGGAGAAATGCAGACAAAATGAGAAACATCTATGAGGATTGGAGATAGATTGATTGCAAGGGGAAAAGGAAGACCTCTAGGTTCCTGACTCATGGAACTGGACGTGAAAGGCTGGCACACAAGTTTGTTCTTTGTTCTTGTGTTAGTCTGCTTTGCATTACTGCAGAGGAATACCTGAGGCTGGATGGTTTAAAGAAAAGAGGTTTATTTGGCTCACAGTTCTGCAGACTACAAGAAGCTTGGCACTGACATCTACTTCTGGTGCTTCTGGTGAGGACTTCAGGTGTCTTCCCGTCATGACAGAAGGCAAGGGGAGCTGGTGTGTGTATAGAACACATGGCAAGAAAGGAAGCCAGATACAGATACCAGGCTCCCTTAAACAACCAGCTCTCACATGAACCAACAGAGCCAAAACTCACTCATTACCAAGGAATGGCACCAAGGCATTTATGAGGAATCCACCCCCATGACCCAAATACGTCTCACTCAGCCCCACCTCCAATATTGGAGATGAAATTTCAACATGAGATTTGGAAGGGAAAATATCCTAAGCATATCAGGCATTGATAAGTGTAATGACCTTTGAGATAGCTGAGAGGAAATGTTGGAAGGACTTGGATATATGGATCTGGAGTATGTAGACAAGATCTGAACTGGAAACATACATTTGGAGTGACTGATCTACATATGTTGATAGAAGTCAGGGGCAGAGATGGAAAAACTTACAAAAGATGAATAAAATAAGAGGAAATAGTCCAGGAGAAAGTTTAGAGGTGCTCCAACATTCAATTGTCTGTTGAATGGTGAAGGTCAAATGCATCCAGTGGATCGAGTGATTTAATTGAATTATGGTGAGCTTGCAGAGAGCTGTGATAAAGTCATAGGATAAATTTCAGACTGAAATTGCCTTAGCAACATTATAACTAAGGAAATTATGACAATGAAAGAGATCAGACCTAAATGACTCCATCTTGCTTCTAACCTTTAAGTTGTCCTTGTTCATTTCTGCGTGTAAACTGAACTAACTTTGGGAAGGAATTCAGTTCATGGTTTGACTCTGAAATAAAATTGAAAATAGCCCTTTCCCCAAAAAGACCCCCTTCTTGATTGGGGACCTGTCTGCCTTTGCAGGACTAACAAATTAACTACAAGATTAGAAAGTACAGTTTCGGGGTCACTGGGGTCATGCACCTTCTGGCTGCAAGAGTCTGAACCTCCCCACATTGCTCCTGGGGATACCATCACTATTGTAAAACCTGAGATCCATGCTTGAGATATTTTGCAGACCCTATGCTTAATGTATCAGTTGACACCACCCAGACTAGTAATCTGGCTCAACCAGTTCTGCCATCCCACCCAGGAACAGAAAACGGCAAGGAAACCTCACTTTGACCTGCTATAATTCCATCTCCAACCTGGCCAATAAGCATTCTCCACTTCCCAAGGCCCAACTCACCAAATTATCTTTAAAAACTCTGATCCCCAAATGCTCAGGGAGACTGATTTGAGTAATAATAAAACTCTGGTCTCCTGCACAGCTGGCTCTACATGAATTACTCTTTCTCCATTGCAATTCCCCTGTCTTAATAAATTGGCTCTGTCTAAGCAGTGGGCAAGGTGATCCCATTGGGCAGTTACAAGATTACAGTGAGCCAAAAATGAAGGGAATGGAGACTTCAAGTATCCACAACTCAAAGAATATTGCTAATGTTCATTTCTTCTATGTTTCCCCATCATCTTATGTCATTTACATTTGGTATCTCAGATCTTATATCATCAGAAAGAAAATACTTGCTTATTATTTTTCTTACCTGTAAATATTATTGATGAAAAGAGTCAAACTTTGTAAAATATTTGAAGAGATTTATTCTGAGCCAAATATGAGTGGCCAATGGCCAGTGACACAGCCCCAGGAGATCCTGAGAACATTGCCCAAGGTGGTCAGGCTACAGCTAGCCTGGTTTTATACATTTTAGGGAGACATGAGACATAAATCAATACAAGTAAGATGTACATTGATTTTGTTTGGAAAGGTGGGACAACTGGAAGTGGTGGCTTCAGGGTTATAGCGGGAAGATTCAAAGGTTTTCTGATTGGCAATTGGTTGAAAGAGTTCATCTAAAGACCTGGAATCACTAGAAAGGAAATGTCTGGGTTAAGATAAGGAGTCCTGGAAAAGGGAAAGAGATTCTCTACAGAACACAGATTTTCCCTTACAAGAGACAGCTTTGCAGGGCTATTTCAAGACATGGCAAAGAAACATATTTGGGGTTAAAATATTTTGATTTCCTCTCTTAAATGTCATATGATATTATGCTAGAGTCAGGTTGGAAAGTAAGCCACGTTACACAGAGTTAAATAAAACTCCTCTCAGGAGACTTTATGATTTGTAGGGCATGACTCCCAAGACCTCTTAGATCGGAATTTTGGCAAGAGAAGAAAAAAATTCAGAGTTTTGTCCTCGATACGGTTTCAATTCAGTAAGAAATTGTGCATTACATTTCACCGACTGAAGTACAATCTAGATATCTGTTATCTTCCCCCAAAAGAGTTTTTTTGTTGCTGTCCTTGAAAGCCTGGAACAGAGATAATTAATATGCAATGATTGATGACATCCATTTTCTAAGAATTTCCAAAAGTCACCAAGCCTATGAAAAGCAGAACCATTCCTGAAAATACATGTTCAAAATGTTGGAAAAAGAATTATAATAGATTCCAGAAGAAGTCAGAAGAATCCCCCACCACCCAAACAAGCCTGTTCAGCTGCTCAGCTTATGTGTGGGAAGCAGTTTTGTTTCTCTGGATGTCAGTATTTCTCTGCACATAGGCCTGGCTGCAAAAGACATTTCCGCCCTCAGCTGGATAAAGGGGCCAGACCACGTTGAAGGACATCTCCAGATACTCTGGCCACCGTCCTGGGTGTTCAGTGTGTGGTCAACAGTCAGTCCTCCTGGGCAAGGGAAAGGAGGCAGACAGTGTGACCTAGCGAGGTGAGAGCAGGGAGGAGTCCCACAGAAGGTGGTGACAGGCTCTTCTTTCTTAAAGGAACACAGCTAGGCTGAGATTTTTACCTAGTGGTCTGTTGGTTTCTCGGAGGCCACTGGAAATGTTGCAGGTGAGGATTTGGCTGCTGCTGGAGGGAGCAAGTTTCTGGAGAGGAAATTGGCCTCCCATGGGGAGGATGAAGGATGGAAGGAAGTGGATCAAAAGCCCCAGGGGCTGGCTGAGGAGGAAGAACTCTAACAGCAGGGCAGGAAATCTGCGGTCAGAATTGCAGCTGGTTTCTCCCTGATCTTCTCTCTCTTCCTACTCTTGTTCTGTCACCTCCTTGGCCCCAAAGCCTCTCTGCCCTGATCTTTTCCCATCCTTCCGTCCCATGCCCTCTCCTCCCACATTGCTTGCTCAGCAATCTATCCGTCGTCCTTGCCTTCCTTTCTCAGAGAAATGCATTGCATTCAGCTGATCACTCATTCTGCTTTATCCCTGTGTCCTTTCTGGGAGGATATTTTCCCTTAAATGCAGGACTGTGAAACCTTGGAAGATTTGTTGCAGGAAAGGGGTCCTCATCCAGACCCCAATAGAGGCTTCTTGGATCTCACGCAAGAAAGAATTCGGGACAAGTCCGTAGAGTAAAGTGAAACCAAGTTTATTAGCAAAGTAAAGGAATAGAAGAATGACTACTTGATAGAGCAGCCCCGAGGGCTTCTGATTGCCCATTTTTATGGTTATTTCTTGAGGATTATTCATGCCTCCCCTTTTTAGACCATATAAGGAAACTTCCTGAGGTTTCCATGGCATTTGTAAGCTGTCATGGTGCTGGTGGGAGTGTAGCAGTGAGGACAACTAGAGGTCACTCTTGTGGCCATCTTGGGTTTGGTGGGATTTGGCCGGCTTTATAGCAACCTGTTTTATCAGCAAGGTCTTTGTGACCTGTGTCTTGTGCTGATCTCCTTTTTCATCCTGTGATTTCTAAGTCTGGGAATGCAGTCCAGTAGGTCTCAGCCTCATTTTACCTAGCTGCTATTCAATATGGAGTTGCTCTGCTTCACACATCTCTGACAGATTCATACCTGGTGAAGTGTCAAGATTTCACAGCTGAGTAGAGAGGTCGGGTGGACTTAGGAAGTGTTTCTGGGCAGCTTAAAGGAGCCAGAACAAGTGGCCCCCGAATTGCCCTGAGACTCGGGGCTGGCTCTGTGAGACCCTGAGTAATGATGAACAGATTTTTGCATAGAGATGAATATCAGCACTTCTTCAGGTCGGCCGGAGGTGAGGAGGCTTAGAGAATGAATGCATTTCAAGTCAGAGTCATAGCTCTGGGAGCTTCAATTCTATGAACCTTTAATCTAAGGCAACAGACCTTATTGCTTTAAGACACGGCTCTGAACTCCAATGTTCATGTATGTGTTGGTCTTCTGGGGCTGCCATAATGAAGTCCCATAGAATAGGTGGCTTAAACAAAAGGGATTTATTCTGTCAGGGTCTTGGAGCCTGGAAGTCCCAGGCGAAGGTGTGGGCAGGGCTGGTTCCTCCTGAGGCCTCTCTCCTGGGCTTGTAGACACCATCTTCTCCCTGTGTCCTCACAGAGTCATTCCTCTGTGTGTGTCTGTGTCCTCATCTTCTTCTCTTATGAGGTGTCTTAGTCCATTTCAGGCTACTATCACAAAATACTATAGACTAGGTGGCTCGTAAACAACAGACATTGATTCTCCCATAGTCCTGGAGGCTGGAAGTCCAAGATCAAGGTGTGGGCTGGTTACTCCTGAGGCCTTTCTCCTGGGTTTGGAGATGCCATCTTCTCCCTGCGTCCTCCCAGGGTTGTCGTTCTGTGTGTGTCTGTGTCCTTATCTCCTCTTCTTATAAGGACCTCAGTCATATTAAATTAGGGCCCATCCTAATAACCTCATTTTACTTTAATTGCTTCTTTGGAAACCCCATTTTCAGATATAGTCACATTTTGAGCAACTAGGGGTTAGGGCTTCAACATATAAATTTTGGAGAGACTCAATTCAGGCCATGGAATTAGACTAATGCCAGCTCAGTACCTCCAAAGCTCTGCGCCCTAGTTCATTATGTACATTCTCAAAACCCCTTTTTCCTTATTTGTAAAATGAGGTTACTCATGGCAATGAATTTAACTCCATAGAACTGTTTGGAAAATTCCTGGATATTAACAAATGCTCAATATACGTTAGCTTTTGCTACATTACTAATCAATTTCTTCCAAACACATATACTTTTGGTGGGAATGTAAATTAATACAATCTCTGTGGAAAACAATATGGAGATCTCTCAGAGAAGTAAAAATAGAACTACCATTCCATCCAGCAATCCTACTACTGGGTATCTACCCAAAGGAAAATAGATCATTATATCAAAAAGATACCTGCACTCATATGTTTATCACAGCACTATTGACAGTAGCAAACTCATGGAATCAACCTAAGTGTCCATCATTGTAGGAATGAATAAAGAAAATGTTGTACACATACATCATGGACTACCACTCAGCCATAAAAAAGAATGAAATCATGTCTTTTGCAGCAACACAGATGGAATTGGAAGCCACTATCTCTAAGTGAAATAACTCAGAAACAGAAAGTCAAATACTGCCTGACCTCTCTAATAAGTGGGAGCTAAATAACGTGTGCACATGGACATGAAGATGAAAATAATAGATAATAGATACTGGGGACTCCAAAAGGTGGGAAGGTGGGAGGCAAGTGAGGACTGAAAAACTACCTGTTGGGTACAATGTTCACTCTTTGGGTGATAGAGTTCACCAGAAACCCAACCTCACCATTACGTAATATATCCATAAAACAAACCTGAACATGCACCACCTGAATTTAAAAAATTATAAAGGCAAAAGAAACCAACAGTATTGTATTTTAGTTGGTTTCTTTTTGTAAAGATAGCTAGATGCTTTTTCCTAAAATGTCGCTGTGTTATAAAAACTTACTACACAACGAAAAAAAAATTCTTCCAAATGCAAGCAAGTCAGCTTCTACCTGGCGAAAGAAGCTTCTACTTGGTGAAGGAAGCTTTCTGGTTGGCATTTTCCTTGTAGTCATCTATCTGGAGAAGAGTTTTAGTGTATAATATGGTTTGGATCTATGTCCCCATTCAAATCTCTTGTTGAATTGTAATCCCCAGTCTTGGAGGTGGGGCCTGGTGGGAGATGATTGGATCATGAGGGTGGTTTCTAATAGTTTATCACCATCCCTCTAGTGCTGATACGGTTCTCACAAGATCTGGTTGTTTAAAAGTATGTAGCACCTCCCCCATCTCTTTCTCTCTCTCACCCTCCTGCTCCAGCCATGTAAAACTTGCATGCTTCCCCTTCACCTTTCACCATGATTGTAAGGTTCCTGAGGCCTCCTTGGAAGTAGAAGCCAACATGCTTCCTGTACAGCCTGCAGAACCATGAGCCAATTAAACCTACTTTCTTTATAAATTACCCAGTCTCAGGTAGTTCTTTATGGCAGTGTAAGAACAGACTAACACAGTGTAGTTCTTACACTGCCTAGCAGAACTTGAGTCTATTCCAAGGTGTTTCCATCAGGAAAACTCAAGGATCAATTCATGTCTCTGTACTTTCATGAGGAAGATAATAACATCATTGGGTGTTGTTGCATGTTGCTTAGGTTAACACTGGCAAGAAGTGTGATTTTCATTATAAACGGAAGTGGGCAGAGCTCCTAAAAGTTGTATTAAAGACTCTGCCATAAATGCAAGTTCATCTTTGCAACTCTAAAATGTATTAAGACCTGATGTGAGAATAAGACTCTTCTGTCTCAGTTGAAATGAGGCACTACTGTGAGATACAAAACATACCAATGCAATTTGGATCATTACCACGTGCAGAATTTACAAAGAAGATGTAAACTTTTCCTCCTGGGTAAGATGCAGCCCGTGTGGAAGAGAGAACTGGTAATTCATACAAAATATGTATTGAGCCAATTCTTAGAAATAATATCTAGTCACTTAAAGAATTCAAGAGTACATCCAGAAAGATACAATAGGTTAGGGCAGTGGCTCATGCCTGTAATCTCAGTACTTTGGGAGGCCGAGGTGGAAGGATTGCTTGATGCCAGGACTTCAAGTCCAGCTTGGACAACACAGAAAGACTTTATCTGCACAAAAATTAAAAAGAATTTTAAAAAATTAGCCAGGTGTGGTGGCATGTACCTGTAGTCCTAGCACCTCAGGAGGCTAATGCGGGAAGATTGCTTGAGTGCAGTAGTTTGAGGTTGCAGTGAGCTATGTTTGTGCCACTGCACTCCAGCCTGGGCGACAGACTGAGATTCCCATCTCTATTAAGGAAAAAAAAAGGTCCAATAAGAGGGTGTACAATAACATTACAGAGAATGCTGGCTCAGAGTGACACTGCTGGATTCACATGATAACAACTGTGTTAAAAAGAAGTAAGTATAAAAATTATGAAAAATTGGATTTCTATTGGTGTCTTAGTCCATTTTCTGTTACTTAGAATACCTGAAACTAAGCAATTTATAAGAAAAAAGAATTTACTTCTTAAAGTTATGGGGCTGTGAAGTCCAAGACTGAGGAGTGGCATCTGTTGAGGGCCTTCTTGCTGGTGGGGACTCTGCAGAGATCCTGGGGCAGTGCAGGGCATAATATGGTGAGAGGGCTGAGGGTGCTAGTTCAGGTCTCTCTTCCTTTTTTTAAAAAGTCACCAGTCCCACTCCTGGGAAAACCCATTAATCTATTAACCCATTAATACATGGATGGCTTAATCTATTTAGGAGGGCAAAGTCCTCATGACTCAACCACCTGTTAAAGGTTCCACCTCTCAATACTGCCACACTGGTGATTAAGTTTCAACAAGAGTTTTGTTTGTTTGTTTGTTTTGGTGTTTTGTTTCTTTTTTTTTTTTTTTTTTTGAGACGGAGTCTCACGCTGTTGCCCAGGCTGGAGTGCAGTGGCGCGATCTCGGCTCACTGCAAGCTCCGCCTCCTGGGTTCACGCCATTCTCCTGCCTCAGCCTCCTGAGTAGCTAGGACTACAGGCGCCCGCCACCGCGCCCGGCTAATTTTTTGTATTTTTAGTAGAGACGGGGTTTCACTGTGGTCTCGATCTCCTGACCTTGTGATCCGCCCGCCTCGGCCTCCCAAAGTGCTGGGATTACAGGCTTGAGCCACCGCGCCCGGCCTGGTGTTTTGTTTCTTAATAGAGACAGTCTTGCTCCCTGACCCAGGCTGGAGTGCAGCGGTGCAATCACAGCTCACTGCAGCCTTGAACTCCTGGGTTCAAGCCATCTTCTCATCTCAACCTACTGACTAGCTGGGATTATAGGTGCACACCACCACACATGGTTAATTTTTTATTTTATTTTTTGTGGAGATGAAGGCTCGCTATGTTGGCCGGGCTGGTCTCAAACTCCTGGTCTCAAGCAATCCTCCCGCCTCAGCCTCCCAAATTGCCGGGATTCCAGGCATAAGCCACTGTGCCCATCTCCACTTGAGTTTTGGAGAGGACAAATACTCCAGCCATAGCAATCAAAGACTGGTGGAAAGGGAAGGGAGAATCCATGGTTATGGTTACAGAAACTCGTAAGTCAGGAACCCTTTTAAAACACAAGGAAAATGGAGTACAAAAAGGATAGTGTTTTTAGAGCATCTGAAAAAAAAAAGCAAACTCAATCAGGTTCAATGGCTACGGATTGTTACATTTTGTAAAAATATACTCAATGATCGATATATAGTGAAGTGATTATTAGGGCCAGACCAACAGAACACACTAATGGGACAACACACACACACACACACACAGACACACATACACCTCAATGTTTGAAGGAGGTGTGACATTTTAGATGCCAAATGTAATGTCTCTGTAATGTAATGATGTTTTCTGCTTCAAAGTTAGTCTACAATGTTTATTGGAGGCAAGATATGGCAGGCATCCTCTGGTGCCCTAGGTCTGCTGATGGCATTCTTACAAAGCTTCCCTACTGGGTATCTAATCAGGAGACTATCTCCATGTCTAGACGGGGAGTTAAGACTGGCAAGGAATTCGCTGGGTTCATGCAGATAGCACAGGCTGGCATAGCTTACTGAAGGTTTTTGACCACAAAGCCAATGCACAACTCTGTTGTATAACAAGGGAAATGAACTCCTGCCTCATGAATTGGGTTTTTAAAATTTCAATGGTTATATTAACCTAAGAACCTGCCACACATTATTTACCTAAAATACTGCTTGCTGAGATCATTCTTGGCAGGACCAATGGTTAATCATAAATCATTATTTCCTAGTCTTCACATTGCTGGTAATAATAACAACTATTATTATTATTTGCACGTGTTATCTTACAATGCCCTGGGGGTATTTTCACCTCCGGATGCCCCTACCTTCCTCCTCATATGAGTCTTAAATTATCTTATGGCTTTGGCACCTTGTCAGTGGATGGTATGTCTGGAATAGATCAAAGTAAAACCAACACTTAACACGTGTAAGTAATGAGAAAGGCAGCAGAGAACGAACTTCTCTGTTGTAAAGAAATAAAAAGTATATACAATCATCACGATAATATTTACTGAATGCTTTTTGTGTGCTGGGCTGATTGCTAATTGCTTTGCAGACATTATCTTTCTTAAACCAGTGAGTCAGAGCTCATATAATTATCCAAATGGGAGCTGGACTCTAGACGCAGGGATCTGGCTATGAGTGTGAGTTCTTAACTGCTACTCTACCCAACAGAATATTTCAGGATAGAGTATGATCATTATATGTGGGTGGTGTTTTCTTTTTCCTTCTTCATTCAGGATCTTGGAGTCCTTTCAAAACATAAATAAATGTGTCTTTTTTTCTGTATAACAGAAACATTTTTGCTACAGTTTTTTTCTTTTTTAGTGTTTCCTTTTTAAAAAGTTTTATTTTTGTGCTAATTTCAATTTTTATTTGAGATTCAGGGGGTACACGTGCAGATTTTTTGCATGGGCGTATTGTGCAATGCTGAAGTTTGGGGTATGACTGATCCCCTCACTGATGTAGTGAGCACAGCACCCAATAGGTAGTTTTTCAACCCTTGCCCTCCATCTCCCTCCCTGCACTAGTAGTCCCCAGTGTCTGTTGTTCCCATCTTTATATCCATGAGTACCCAATGTTTAGCTTCTACCTATGAATGAGAACATGTGGTATTTCATTTTCTGTTTCTGCGTTAATTCACTTAGGATAATGGCTGCATCCATGTTGCTGCAAAGAACATTATTTTCTTCTTTTTTATGGCTGTATAGTATGACATGGTATATATGCACCATGGTGTATATGTGTGTTTTCTTTAGCCAGTCTACTGTGGATGGGCACCTAGGTTGATTCCATGTCTTAGCTCTTGTGAATTTAACATTTTTTTCTATTTAATCTTTCTCCTATCAGAAAGATATAACTAAAGTAAAATGATGATCCCTTCAAATAAGAAATACTCTAAAGCATATTAGGGCAAGAAATATAGGAACAACCCTTGCTATTTTATGCCAACTGAAACCAGAAGTGGGGTTGTAGGAGGTTCCACTGCATAGCATCTTCTCGATGTAGAATCAATGACTTCCCTCCAGACATGTTTCACTGGTGGTTTCCACAAAGTTGCCAAAAGGATATGCCTCAAAGTAAGATTTTCCCACAAGACAATCTGTGCAAACCTGTTTCTCATGTTTTGCTGAATGCCTTGTCATTTTGAAGAAATAAAAATCTCAGAAGGGCAGCAATTTGGACACTCCTGTATATTCCCTGCTGTGCTTATTTGTGACAGGACGATGTAGGTTGATCTTGCAAGCACTTTTCTCTTTAGTCCTGGCTGGGATTTTTTCTTTCCAAAGCTCTGAGCAGAGAGAAGAGCCTGTCTTTTGGAGCTGCCTTCAAAAGGAATAATTGTTCAGGCTGACCGTGTTGTCTGCTTTCTGTCAATAGGACTTCAGGCAACGTGTCAACGGCTCTTTAAGAAAGTCCTTTTGTGGTGTGGGCAACATTTAACACTGATAGTGCTTTTTTTTTTTTTTTTTTTTTGAGATGGAGTTTTGCTCTCGTTGCCCAGGCTGGAGTACAAATGGCGCGATCTCAGCTCACCGCAACCTTCACCTCCCTGATTCAAGTGATTCTCCTGCCTCAGCCTCCCGAATAGCTGGGAGCTGTTACAGGCATGTGCCACCATATCCAGCTAATTTTGCATTTTTAGTAGAGACAGGATTTCTCCATGTTGGTCAGGCTGGTCTTGAACTCCCAACCTCAGGTGACCCGCCCACCTCGGCCTCCCAAAGTGCTGGGATTACAGGTGTCAGCCACTGCGCCTTTTAATGAAGTTGAGTGGGCATGTCAGGAGATGCCAGTGGGTGGGAGAAAGAATGCAAGATGTTGACACCACGGCGATCTGTCTTTTCCAGGGCAGTCTCTTTTACAAACTCGAGACCAAGGAATTCCTGACCAAATCTTCACCATCTGATCTGTCTCTCTTCTCTCCTCGTCCACTTTCCCTGTCACTTTCTACCTCTCCATCATAGTTCCTCCTTTTACTAACATCACAGCTGCAGCATACCCTCTTACCATTTAAAAAGTGACATCAAACCAAAGGAGGGAGCTGGGCGTGGTGGCTCATGCCTGGAATCCCAGCACTTCGGGGGGCCGAGGTGGGCAGATTGCTTGACCTTAGGAGTTCCAGACCAGTTTGGGTAACATGGTGAAACCCCACAAAAAATACAAAAATTAGCTGGGTGTGGTGGCATGTGCCTGTAGTCCCAGCTACTCTGGAGGCTGAGGCAGGAGAATTGCTTCAGCCCAGGAGGCAGAGGTTGCAGTGAGCCGAGATCGCACCACTGCGCTCCAATCCGGGCAGTGGAGTGAGACCTTGTCTCAAAAAACAAAACAAAACAAAACACAAAATCCCAAAAACCAAAGGAGGGATGGAAAAAATATTTTTTGTAATTTAATTTCCCTTTATTCTTGTATTCATACTCTCTTCACTGTTAGCACTTAATTGTTTTTAATCAATTAAAGTTCTTCATACCATATATACTAGAGCAGTGGTCCCCCATCTTTTTGGCACCAGGGACTGATTTTGTGGAAGAAAACTTTTCCACTGACATCGGGGAGGGGGTGGTTTTGGGATGACTCAAATGCATTAGATTTATTGTGCACTTTATTTTTATAATAATTACATTGTAATATATAATGAAATAATTCTACAACTCACCATCATGTAGTATCAGTGGGAGCACGGAGCTTGTTTTCCCACAACTAGATGGTCGTATCTGGAGGTGATGGGAGACAGTGACAGATCATCAGGCATTAGATTCTCATAAGGAGTGCACAACCTAGATCCCTCACATGCATAGTTCACAATAGGGTTCACGCAGCTATGAGAATCAAATGCCGCTGCTGATCTGACAGGAGGCAGAGCTCAGGCAGTAAGGAGCAATGGGAAATGGCTGTAAATACAGATGAAACTTCGCTCACCTGCTGCTCACCCCCTGCTGTGCAGCCCAGTTCCTAACAGGCCATGGGCCAGGACTGGTCCACTCGGCCACTCAAAGTGCTGGGATTACAGGCATGAGCCACTGTGCCCAGCCACCTCCTTTGGTATGATGTCACTTTTTAAATGGTAAGAGGGCATCCTGCAGCCGTGATGTTAGTAAAAGGAGGAACTATGATGGAGAGACCGCTACTGGTCCATGGCCTGGGGGTTTGAGGTCCCTCGCATTAGAGTAATAAAGTATCAGCTACCAAGACCTAGAGATCAGGGAAGTAGCCTGCAGTTTTCACGATGCTGCTATCTTGTAACATGAACTTGGACAACTCTAAGGGATTTTAGGTTTTATTCTTTTCTGGAAAACCCAGCTATGAGTGTACATTCATGCTTTGGAATCCTGACTGCATGGTGGCATCCCCTGGAGAGTTGAAGAGTGCCAGGTTCTGCTCCCAGAGATTGTGACTTACATGCGGTGGGCTGGGGCATGGCCCCTCAGTGTGGTCCATGGGCTCATAGTATCAGCATCACCTGGGAGCTGTAGGAAATGCAGAATTTCGGGTCCCAGCCCCAGCCTGCCACACCAGAATCTTCATTTTAACAAGATCCATATGTACACTGAAGTTTCTGAAGCGTTGGCTGTGGGTGATGTCTCATATCTTTCTAGTTTGCTTTTTCTTTATGAATAAAGCCATACATACCGAAATTAGAAAGTACCAATTTTATATTAGGATGCCCTTCCCAGGCAATCCGTCCATGAAACACATTCACCTCAGAAACCCTTCATATGCCTAAATATGACATACACACTTAATGTTTGAAAAAAGATTTATTTAGTGGCTACTTGCTCTCATAGGCCTTTAATTTAATGCTGGATAAATCTGGAGCCAAAAAGGAATCTTAAACCTCCTTTAAAGTAAATCCTCCGCCTGCTCATCATTTTTTGTTGTTGCTGTTAATTCTAAACCAAAGCTAAGCCCCCAAAGAACATCTACTCTAATTCCAGGGGCACCATGTGGTATCTTAGAAAGAAATTATATGTTAACAATTTGCAACCACAGATTCCCAAATGACCAGTAACTGGAAGAGTAGGCATAGCTCAGAAAGAATAAAGAAAAATGGAGACGTTCTTCCAGCGAAGGCTTTATTTTTTTATTTTGGAAATTGGCTTCCTTATTTTAGCATTTTTCTTCCTAGAAAAAGCAGCAGAATAATGGCTGCTTGCCATGTGCTTCATTCAATCTTAACGCTTCTGATCATAATATTCGTGTTTAAGCACCACGATTTTCTTCTTTCAATCTACCTGCTTAACGACAGCTCAAATATTCATTTGCTCTAAATTGTTGCAGTTTTCAAGGTCTTTGCTAAAATTATGTAAGTAGATACAGTTCCTCTTCTTTAGTGGGTACTTTAAGAAGATAACAGTCTTAGGCACTGACATACTATAAATCATGTTTATCTTCTTTTCCATTCACCTCTCTTCCCTTTGGAATAACCATGCAGCATTTGCATACTCAGTTAAAATGCTTTGTGCTTTGCACTGATGGTATATTCTGTTATAGTAAAATAATTGCAGATTTTTCTTCTATAAGAAGAGTTCAAATAAAAACATCTTTAAAAATGCCAATTTTTCCCCCTTTGGTATATAGTTGGATTAAAGATCCAGAGGGTTTGTAGATCATCAAAGGTTACTTCTGACTCCAGAGTCAAAATGAAGAAGTTTGAATCTTTTGAATTAATGTCACTTTTATTTCCCAAATGTGAGTCATATAATAGTTTGCAAATGCGAAGAAATATGTTCTAAAAACACCCAGAAAGCATGAGACTGAAAGTGATCAAAGGAGGATAAGATTAATACTTTAGCATCCCATATGTTGATGAATTTCTAAAAATACATTCTGTCTGCATTTCTACTTTCAAATAAAAGCTTCTGTTTCCTGTGGGCACAAGGGTTCATCTGTGAATCTTCTGACCCAGGGAAGGAGGAAGACGCAGCTCATGGCTAAAACTCAAGAACCTGACTTGACCTTATTAGCAGTTCCTAACAAGGTGGGATTTGAAGAAAACAGGAAAATCGTCCCAGTAATATGTACTGTTCAAATATTGTGACCCTACCTTATCCAATTTTATTATTCACATAAGTTGGTTCACACACTTCTTTAAAGCAGTTCAGATCCTTAATGAATATCTACATCTACATACACACACACATACATACATGCATCTACATCTAGATAGGCATGAACGCATGCACATACATTAAAGGCAGATGATAGATAAGTAATAGATAATAGATAAATAAATGGATAATAGATAGATGACAGATAGTTACACAGATGATATAACGATACATAGTAGCTATATGAATGCATGATAGAAAAACAGATGATAGGTAGAGAGCTAGAGAATAGATAGATGAATGGATAAATAGATGATGGATGATATATAAATAGAAAGATAGATAGATAACAGACGAATTGGATGGATGGAAGATAGATGAATAGATGGAATAAATATATAACAGCCTGATAGATGGATGTGTTAGATAGATACATAGATAGATGATAGGTAGATAGATAATGGATAGATAGATAGATGATAGGTAGATAGTAGATAAAGAAATACATGATAGAATAGATACACGATAGCTAGATGGATAGACACACACACACACACATATATACATACATACATACACACACACACATACATAGATGCTAAAGGGGCAGATATTTGGAGTCAGAGCAATTCACATATCTTTTACTTCTCAAAATGAAAATGTTCTGTATTAGGATTGTCAGGTATAGCAAACGAAAATACAAAATGTCCAATTAAAAGTGAGTTTCAGATTAATGATGGATCATTTTTAGTATGACTTATTAAATATGTAGGATATACTTACAATATATATTTTAAAATAATTATGTATCTTCAAACCTAAGTTAAATCAAAATCTTATATTTAATCCTGCAACCCTAATACGTATAGGGAACGGTGCATCTTCAATGCCTCAGAAGGCAGGTGTGGGCTGGCATGGTGGCTCATGCCTGTACTCCCAGTACTTTCGGAGGCAGAGGTGGGTGGATCACCTGAGGTCAGGAGTTCAAGACCAGCTTGGCCAACATGGCGAAACTCCATCTCTATTAAAAATCCCCCCCAAAAATTAGCCTGGTGTGGTGGTGCGCACCTGTAATCCCAGCTTCTCAGGGGGCTGAGGCAGGAGAATCACTTGAATCTGGATGGCAGAGGCCACTGTGAGTCAAGATCGTGCAACTGCACTCCAGCCTGATGACACAGCTAGACTCTGTCTCAAAAAGAAAAAAGAAAGACAGCAGGTGTGTATAGGATGACACGTGCCTGGGAGGAGAGATGAGTGGCTATTTGGAGACTTAGAACTGCAGGAACAGGCTTGGCATGGAGGAACCGGCTGTCCCCAAAAAGGACGAGGTAGACATTCTGGGAACTTTGGCCCAACTGGTAACTTGACCCAGAGCTGACCTAGCTGCTGGGGCCATGTTCAGGCGATCAGATGACTGTCTCTCCACTTGCTAGAGAAACAGTCATCGTAGAATGAACTAATGAGTGTTTCTTGGTTCCTAAGGACAAGTGCATCTTGACCAGTTTATCTCTGGGTGTCCTGCAGCCCCCCCTTTTTTTGTCTACCTTTTCTTTCTGAGCAGGCTACCCTTTCCTTCTGTTACCTGCCTTGCCTCAGCAACCTGTGGTTTTCATGCATTCGCTTATTTAGTAAAATAAAGTAAAAAATTACTTATAAATGGCATCCACTGTTGCAAACATGCTCTCACTGAGTTTTGTTGGGCTTACCATTGCTATCTTCTTCCCTTTTCCCTTGTCTCACACATCTAAATGGATTATAGATAGACAGAATAGAGACCTAATGGCTAGACGGATGATGGATGATAGAGAGTAGATAGATAAATAGATAGATGATAAGTGGTTAGGTAGATGGTAGGCAGATAGGTAGATGAATTTGAGTGGAGAGTTGGAGGCATCAGCATATGAGGAGTCAATATGAAATTGAGTCACCCCCTCCCATAATTTAGAGAATCTCTGATATACACAGAGCCCAGAAGTCCAACAAGAAGACGCTTTTGTCTCCTTCACTGCTTTGCATTAAGTATTTGGCACATGACATTGCATTTTAATGGATATCTATCTATCATCTATCTATCTATGTCTCATCTATTATTTATCTATCTACCTTTTATCATCCATTCATCTATTATCTATCCATCTTTCTAGGTATGATCCATTCATCTATCTATCCATTAATCTATTATCTACCTAACTGCCTATCATCTATCTATCTGCCTACTTATCATTTATTTATTTATCTGCTACCTATCATCCATCCATCTAGCTATTATGTAACTGTTCTATCATCCATTCGTTCATCTATTATTTACCATTTATCTATCATCTGTCTACCTATCTATTATCATTCATCAATCAAGCTATTATATATTTATTCTATCTACCTATCTATCCATCTTTCATCCATCCATTCATCTACTATTTATCTTTCTATGTATCATCTATTCATCTATCCATCCACTTATCTATTCTCTACTTACCTATTATTATGTACCTATTTACCAATCATCTATTTATCTATTTACTGTCTATCATCTATCCATCTAGCTATTGTGTATCTATTCTATCATGTATTTCTTTATCTATTATCTATCTACCTATCATCTATGTATCTATCTCTCTCCTCCATCTATCAAGCTATCTGTTATATATTCATTTCATCTATCCATCTATCTTCCATCCACCAATTCATCTGTTATCTATCTTTCTATCTATATATTATTCATCATCTATCTATCCATTCATCTATTCTCTACCTATCTACCCAGCTATCATCTGTTTATCTATCATGCATTCATATAGCTATTATGTATCTATTATATCATCTATCAAACTATCATCTATTATTCATTTATCTATTATGTATGTACCTATTACTTATCTGTCATCTATCTGTGATGTATGTACATGCATTTATGCCTGTCTAGATGTAGATGCATGTATGTGTGTGTGTGTGTATGTATGGCTATATGTAGATGTAGATATTCATCAAGGATTTGAACTGCTTTATAGAAGTTCCTGAACTAACTTATGTTAATAATAAAATTGGATAAGATAGGGTCACAATATTCGAACAGTGTTGAATTCTGTGGGTGACTTTGTCGGGGGAGAATAATATTTCTGCCCTGCATATGAGGAGATGAATTTTGCCTCAAAGAGTAGGGTAGAGATACACATGCTAATTCATATATATACACACACATATACACGTATGTGCATATATACACACATACACATACATACACACCCATACACCCCACGATCCAAAACCCTCTACCTATTCTGACCCTACAGTATTATGAATTTTATTTCCATATAAGCTGCAAACTCCTCTGTTGAGTGCAGGCCACAGGCTCCAATATTTCCCACTCATGTCATGGCTAGTCTCATATCTAAGACCTTACTTTGGATCTCGCATTCTTCACTGTGCGAGTCATTGCATTCTTTCATTCTTAATTGTTTTGGTTTATCAGATGCTCACTCAAGGGTATCTTCGCCTGGGCAGGGCTGTGTGCAGCAAGTTTCCTTGCCAAGTGGTTTACAGGTCAAGCGTGAAAGTGGGAAGAGAGAAAGGCAAACAAGATTGCGTTGTGGTCTTTGTCCCTGTTACAGACAACGGAGGTCTTATCTAACACGGACTTGAGAAATGTATCTCAAACTGTCCTCCCAAGGGCTGCAAGCAAAGGCATTTGTCCAGCAGCCTTCAATTCTCAAGGTGCAGAGGCTGCATCATCTTGTTTTGGAACTGAACTGCGGTCTGCTCACCCAGCACAGTAAGACCAGATGTCTACAGTGGGGTTTGCAGTGGGAGAAAGGAGGGTGTTTTTTTGCAGGGCACCAAACAGGGAGAATTGGGCAGCTCATGGTTAAACCCTGGACTTCATAATGGCTTCTTGGTATGAATTCTTTAATTCATGGAGGCAGAGGTTACAGGCAAAGTCAGAAATCAGTGCATGGAGGTTATACATTGGTTCGACCTAAAACGACGAGAAATTGCAGAGCAGAGGCCTGCGGGGCTAGGTGGCTTCAAAGCCCCTCTGATTTGTAATTGCTGAAGCAAGCAAAACTTGGTCTTAAAATTTGGGATCAGCAGGAAAGAAGATTCGTTCTGACCCAGGGCCGTGACATCCAGGCCCCTTGGGAAGAAATTGAGAACAAGGAATGGTGCTCGGAGTGTAACCCCTAGTCGCCTTTATCTGAGGTCTGGGGAGAGGGTGGTAGATCTATTGGGTGGAGGTCTGGGTTTCTGCAAACACAACTCAGGGACACATGCTAAGATGTTATATTTAGTTCTTGTAGGGGAGCCAAGCATCTCGTAACTCTAACTTCTTCCTTGGCAATTGTTTTAAGTTACTATTACCTTCTTGCTTATCAGGCTGCTCATTGACTTCTCAGAGCCTGCCAGGTGCCTGGAATTTCCCTCCAAGGAATTCAAGATTTTCCTTTATTTCCATGTCTGGGGAATCCCACAGGCTCCAAAGAGGGGTCCTTGCTCTGTCTCAGGCTCTTCTCTCCTGTGTCTTGCTTGCTTGGTTGCAAAAGTCAAACCATCGGCAGAGAAGGAAGGTGGCAGGAGGGGAAGGTGTCACCCACATACCTGAGACAGGCCAGCCACGAGACACCTGGGGAACATGGCAAAAGCCACAGGCAACTGGCCATGGTGGCATTGACTGGAGTAAGAGGTGCAGTTGGCAGGATTGACTGTGGAGCACAAGTGTCCTACATAGAGGGGTGTATACAAGCAAACAAATTGCAAGTTTGCAATACAAAACATTTTAAAATTTAGAGCAAGGGTCAAATTGATGTGACAGCTTGATGAGCTCGTGGAATCCAAGTATTTGGTCAAGCACTAGTCTAGGCATTTTCATGCAGGCATTTTCTAGAAGATAATGCCAAAATCAGTAGACTTTGAGTAAAGCAGATTGCCCGCCATGAGGTAGGTGGGCTTGTCCAATCAGCCGAAGACCGTAAGAGAAGAAAACACTGTGGACCCTGGAGGAGGAAGAAATTCTGCCTCAACACAGAGGACTTTGGGCTTGAGCTGCATCATTAGCTCTTCCCTGGGTCTCCAGCCTCCTGGTCTACCCTGCAGACATCAGACTTGCCAAGTGTCTTCAATCGCATAAGCCAGTTCCTTCAAAACTCTGTGTGTGTGTGTGTGTGTGTGTAAATAAATATATATGTATGTGTGTGTATAAAAATATATATGTGTTCATTTGTGTGTGTATATATAAAGTATATTTATGTATATATTATATATAGTATATATGTGTATGTATATGTAAATGTATGTAAGTGTATATATGTAAATAAATATATGTGTATATACATATATTTATATTTACATGCATATATATTTATATACACAAAGACATATATACTTATTTATATACATATGTACACAATACACATATACTTATATATGCAACTGTTTATACAGTTATACATATAAACATATACATATGTAAAATATGTATACTAATATAAACATATTGGCATATGCATATGTATACCTATATAAAAGTATATATAACTATATATACAGTTGACCTTTGAACAACACAGAGGTTAGGGGCACTGACTCCCCCCAACACAGTAAAAAGTCCACCTATAACTCAGTCGGGCACGGTGGCTCACGCCTGTAATCCCAGCACTTTGGGAGGCCGAGGCAGGCAGATCTCTTGGGCTCAGGAATTCGAAACTAGCCAGGGCAAGATGGTGAAATTTGTCTCTGCTAAAAGTACAAAATTAGCTGGGTGTGGTGGTGCACATCTGTGGTCCCAGCTACTCGGGAGGCTGAGGCAGGAGAATCACTTGAGCTGGGGAGGCAGAGGCTGCAGTGAGCTGAGATCACGCCACTGCATTCCACACTGAGTGACACAGTGAGAACCTGTCTCAAAAAAGGAAAAAACCCACCTATAACTTTTGACTCCTCCACAACTTAACTACTAACAGCCTACTGTTCACCAGAAGCTTTACTGGTGACATGAACAGTTGATTAACGCAAATTTTGACTGTATTCGTTTTTTTATTATTATTTTTTTTTTTTTGAGACGGAGTCTTGCCCTGTCACCTAGGTTGGAGTGCAGTGACATGACCTTGGCTCACTGCAACCTCCACCTCCCAGGTTCAAATGTTTCTTCTGCCTTAGCCTCCCAAGTAGCTGGGATTAAAGGCACGCACCACCATGCCCAACTAATTTTGTATTTTTGGTAGAGATGGAGTCTCGCCATGTTGACCAGGCTGGTCTTGAACTCCTGAGGTCAAGTGATCCACCTGCCTTGTCCTCCCAAAGTGCTGAGATTACAGTCATGAGCCCCCATGCCAGGCCTCAGTACTGTATTCTTACAATACAGTAAGCTAGATAAAAGAAAATGTCATGAAAGAAAATCATAAGGAAGAGAAAATAGATTTACTATTTATTTATTTATGACATTAGCAAATATATTCTTTTTTTTTTTTTTTGAGACAGAGTCTCACTCTGTCGCCCAGGCTGGAGTGCAGTGGCACGATCTCGGCTCACTGCAAACTCCGCCTCCTGGGTTCATGCCTCCCTCCTGCCTCAACCTCCCGAGTAGCTGGGACTACAGGTGCCCACCACCACACTCGGCTAATTTTTTTGTATTTTTAGTAGAGACGGAGTTTCATCGTGTTAGCCAGGATGGTCTTGATCTCCCGACCTCGTGATCTGTCCGCCTCGACCTCCCAAAGTGCTGGGATTACAGGCGTGAGCCACCGTGCCCAGCCAATATATTCTTTTTTTAAACTGTCATTTTCAATGGATCATCCTAAAGGTCTCCATTCTCGCTGTTTTCACAGCGAGGAGGAGGAGGAGGAAAAGGAGGTGTTGGTCTTGCTGTCTCAGAGATGGCAGAGGTGGAAGAAAATTCTCATATAAGTTTAAACCTGTGTTGTTCAAGGGTCAACTACATGCACACACAAATACATTCTATTAGTTCTGTTTTATCCTGACTAATACATCAGGCAACAGGTGTAATGCACATTAATAGTATAAATCCAGTTTTCCACTCACTGAGTATCCTTGCAAATGGTGAAATTTTACATTGCACAATTGTTGACCATGCTACATAGGACATGAACATTTATGTCTGTTATAAAACCTACGAGCAGAGAGTGCAAACTGGAAAAGGAAACCATTTTTGGACCTCTGAGAAACCGTGCTGTGCATGTGTATGGGAAACCTCACACCCTCAAAGTCAGTAGAAACCAGGGTATTTAACCAAATGGTCTGAGCCACCAGAACTGCTCCAAAGTGGAGGGCAGTTTGTAATTGTAGTGATTCTTTCATTGGTTGTCAACTTACAGGCCATGCCTTGTCCTTTTTTCTTTTTTTTCTTTTTTCTTTAGAGACAGGGTCTTGCTCTGTCTCCCAGGCTGGAGTGCAGTGGTGCAATCATAGCTCGCAGCTGCCTTGACCTCCTGGGATCAAGTGATTCTCCCACCTCGGCTGGGAGAATCCCCCGCCTCCCACTCCCAGGTAGCTGGGAATACAGGTGTGCACCACCATGTTGGTCTAATTTTTTGATTTTTAATAGACAAGGTCTTGCCATGTTGCCCAGACTAATCTTTAACTCCTCAGCTCAAGCGATCCTCCCACTCCAGCCTCCCAAAATGCTAGAACTATAGGCATTAGCAATCATGTCTGGCCTTGCCTTGTCCTTTGAAAAGAAGGAAGAAGCTTCAGGCAACAAGAAACAGAACAACATAAGATATACAAAACGCAACTAAAAAAGGATATAAAGAATACAGATTATAAATGAGTGATAGAAAACCACGGTGATATGACAGTGAGGGCTGACAATGAAACCACAAGGATGAACACAGATGGTGATGGGTCTGTACGTTCTGGCAGTCTAAATAAAGAAAGAACATAGTCCTTGACAGTTTTCAAAATTAAATAGAAGAAAGTGTGGTGCTATTTAAGAAGCAAATCCTTTTTTGATACTGTACTCATATTTTCTTGGGACTTCCTATATTTGGAGGAGAGATACATAAAGTGGACACAGTCTTTCCAGATATTTCAGGAGCTGACTCGGTAATCAATTTCACAGGATGTTTATAAATGCATCCTTTAATAGCAGTTGCCGGCAGCTGTTGAAACACAAATACCAAGGCATGGCAGTAATAATCAAATTATCTCCAGCCTGGGTGACAGAGCGGGACTCTGTCTCAAAAAAAAAAAAAATAGTCTGATTGAAATAAGAAGATATCTCATTATGGTTTCAATTTGCTTTTCTCTGATGATTAGTCATGTTGAGCAACTTTTCATATGCTTGCTGGCCATTGATATGTCTTCTTTTGAAGACTGTGTGTTCGTGCTCTTTGCCCACATTTTACTAGGGTTATACGGATTGTTTTGGTTGTTGTTGAGTTCCCTGTAGATTCTGGAAATTAGTTGGATGCAGAGTTTGCAAACATTTTGTCCCATTTTGCAGGTTATCCCTTCCTGATTGAACCTGCTACCCTAGAGATTCTGTATATGTTGCCAACATAGGAAGGCTCGCTCTAAGAGAAACTTCAAGAACTCCCCACTCCTGGCATTCACTTCCTTGTATAATCATTTTCCCTGAGTGTAGGCAGGATGCACGACTTGCTTCTAATGAACACAATGTGCCGACTGTGATGGAATGCAATTACCAAAATTAGGTTACACAAAGGCTGCGGCTTCCATATTCCTCATCCCCTCTCACTGGCTTGATTGCGTGCTTGCTGTGATGGAAGCCAGCCTTTGCGTCATGAGCTTCCCAATGGAGAAGTCCCTGTGACTCAGAATGAAAGGAACCTTCTGGACAACAGCCAGTGAGGAACTGAATCCCACCAACAGCAATGTGAGTGAGCTTGGAAGCAAATCCCTCTGCAGTCAAGCCCTGAGATGCTGTAGCCCCCACCTCCACCTCAACTGCAACCTCCCAAGAGACCCTCAGCTGTAAGACCCAGCTAACCATGCCAGCTCATTCTCAGATCCCAAGCCCACAGAAACCAAGACAATACATGTGTGTTGTGTGTGGCTTTAAACAGCTCAATGTTGGGGTTAACTTGTTACACAGTCATAACTAACGGGGTTATGAGTCACTAACAAGGAAATATATATTTAACCTTTCTAAAGTGTGTTTTATCATTGAATCTGTTTTGAATGAACCATCCTGTGAGGTTAAGATTCTGTGGACTATCTACTCATGGAGGGAAATTCTGTCCTAGAATGTGGAGGAAGTTTTTTCATCCTGGAAAAAATATACATAGGCAGTAATAACAAACCTGCAGGATTATTGCTAATAATAATGATAAGTATTGTTAGTATTATCATTATTTTATGTTACAGGATATCTGTTCATGAGGTACTGGTTGTCTACCAAGTCAAACCTTCTCAGTCTTTGTTCTTACCCCAGTCAGGTTTCACCAGAATTCCCGGGAATCCAGGCTGGCTGAATTCACTCAGTTCTCGGAAGAATTCCTTCAGCTTTCCAGCACTCAGGATCACAAGAGAGAAGGAGCCATCCTTCACCCGTAGACGACGGAAAGAGATGGAGAAATAGCTTCCTCTCTCATCTCCCCGGTACAGCCTTACAGTTATCCTAAAAAAAACTCCAGTTGCCACTTTGGCAGCGAATCCAGTCATAAATCGTCAAATGGGCTTTTCCTCTTTTCCCGTTTCACGTCCTTCCCTCCACTTCCTGAGCTCCTGCTCCAGAGAGGGAATGGGCTCCATTTCCAAATAAATAATTGCACAGAAACCGCGATCTCCTCTTCTGCCCTGAGTTTCTGTGAGGATAGGTTACCTACAAGATAAATTATTGGAGACACTAAAAACAAACAAAAAAGAATGCACAGTGTTCTTGGAAATCAATTCATTGTATTTTTGTAACATCTACAAAATAACATCATCTTTATTCTTAAAATAATAATTCATAAGACCTTTCTGGCTATCTGGTTCTTAATTAGTCCCAGATGAAAGTTATGGAAAGAAAAATAACAACTGGAAGTATTCTGGTTAAGTATTTGAATTGTGAGAAGAAAGAAAAATATCTTAGAAATACCTCACAGAAAAGTGCTCACACACACACACACGCGCACACATGCATGTACACACACGCACACACCTGCACACACACATACACACGCACACATACACACACACGCACACATGCGCATGCAGACCCGTGCACGCATGCAAACACACGCGTGCACATACACATGGGCACACACACGCACACACACGCACATACACACACACAGTATCAAACTGATGAGGGGCTAATACCTAAACTATACAAAGTATGCCCATTATTATTATTTTTTAAAAAAAATCTTTCTACTTTTTTTTTTTTTTGAGACAGAGCCTCACTGCCACGTAGGCTGGAGTGCAGTGGTGCTATCTCGGCCCACTGCAACCTCCGCCTCCTGGGTTCAAGCAATTCTTGTGCCTCAGCGTCCTGAGTAGCTGGGATTACAGGCATGCACCACCACGCCCAGCTAATTTTTTGTATTTTTAACAGGATGGGGTTTCGCCATGTTGGCCAAGCTGGTCTCAAACTCCTGGGCTCAAGTGATCCTCCTACCTCAGTCTCCCAAAGTGCTGGGATTACAGGCATGAGCCACTGCTCCTGGTCAGTATGCCGATTAAGATGAAAATAAAACCCAAGAGGAAAGGCAAAATGGGTAGGAATAATAATTCTTACAAGAAGAAACTTGAATAGTTTGAATGCGTATAGCAGATAGAGTGATCTCTTCCATCCCAAAGATGTCATGGCCTACTTCCCAGAGCCTATACATGTGTTAGGCACCATGACAATAGGAAATTCAGGTTGTAGATGGAATTAAGTTTTCTCTCATCAGTTGATCTTGAAATAAGGAGAGTATCCTGAGTAACACAGGTGGCCCCTTGTGACCACTAAGGTCCTTAAAAGGTTGTGGAGAGGGAGAACTAGAGAGATGGCAACTTGAGAAAGACTAGACCCGGTGGCTGTGGTTGGCTTTGCAGATGGAGAAAGGGGCCGTGAGTCAAGAAACATTGGTAGCTCTCATTAAACCAAAAGTAACTGAGACAGATTTCAATCAGTTTAGAAAGTTTATTTTGCCAAAGTTAAGGGTGTGCCCATGACACAGCCTCAGGAGGTCCTGAGGACATCCGCCCAAGCTGGCTGGAGTACAGCTTGGTTTGATGTATTTTAGGGGACATGACACATCAATCACTACATGTCGGATGTACATTGGTTCGGTCCAGAAAGGCAGGACAACTCAAAGTGTCAGGCAGAGGGACTTCCAATTGGTTGAAAGAGTTATTATCAGCAGAAAAGAATGTCTGGGTTATGACAAGGGGTTGTACAGACCAAGGTTTTATAATGAAGATGAAGCCTCCAGGTAGCAGGCTCCAAAGAGAATAGATTGTAAAGATTTCTTATCAGAGTTAGAGAGTCTGTTCTATCAGTGATTCCAAAAGGGAGGAGGGCATTATGAGGCATGTCCAGCTTCCACTTCCCATCATGGTCTGAACCAGTTTTTTAGGTTAACTTTGGAGTTGCTTGGCTGAGAGGAGGGGTCTGTTCAGATAACCGGGGGGGGGGGGGGTGGTGGGAGGAGAGGGGGTGTTAGAATTTTATTTTTAGTTGACACTCCTAAAAGCTAGAAATGGCAAGAAAACAGATTCTCCCTGTGTAGAGCCTCCAGAAGGAATGGGGTCCTGCCAATATGTCAATTTTATCCCAGGGAGACTCATTTTGGACTCTGACTTTCAGAACTGGAAGATACTCAATTGTGTTGTTTTAAGCCACTGAACTTGTGGGAATGCATTGCAGCATCCCTAGAAAACTCATTCAATGAGTACGAGGAGATGCCAAAATCAAAATGTAATGAGAAATAAAAATGAAGATAATAAGATATCACTTTATACAATTAGAAGAGAGGGAAGAGAGGGAGAAAGAGGAAAAACATGTTTTGTTGCATTTCTTTTTCAGGCAGTGTTATTATTGAGTCAGCGTTTTTCCTATTCTACAGGAGTACATGTTAATAAGGCAGCCTGTTATTGAAACATGGTACAGACAAGGCCAGTTTCAGTCTTGAAATGCATGAGAGAAAGCCTGGAATATTCGTGGCTGGTTTATCAACCTACTGTCCTCAAACTGGGCACTGAACTATTTGACTAAAAGGTTCTCGTTTTATCACCCTCAGACCCATGTAACAGCAGCCACAGGAGACTCACACACTCATCATCCTGCTGTTCAAATTTCCCTACAACACAAATGCACCCCAGGCCCTTTGCACCTGCTGGCCCCTCTTCTTGGAAGCTTCTTTCTCCAAAAACCGAATTATTTATTCCAACACTACCTCCTCAGAGCAGCTTTTCACCTGCCTCTTTCCAAAATTACCTTCTCTTTCCTCTTTTCCCTGATTCACTTCTGGAAACAGTTCCTACGTGAGTTTAGTGTTTATTGTACTGTGTCTGACTCTCTGTCTAGAAGGTGAACTCAATGGAAACTTCAGTGTTCTCACTCATGGCCCTGTCTAGGGTTAGGGGTAAGGGTAGGGTTAGGGTTAGGGGTAGGGTTAGGAGTAGGGGTAGGGTTAGGTTAGAGTTAGGCATCATGGAGCCATCAATAGCTATTGAATGAATGAATGAGCATGGCCAAGTCTGCATTTAGAGGGTCGACTTCTGGACAGGGACGTAATCTCTTCTTAAGCAGTGCAGAAGACAGCAAGAGCCATCAGGCTGTCATAGAAAAAGAGTAGAAGCACACCTATTGCCAGTGGAAAATCAGAGTTAGGGGACACTGTATGGATCTCTCTGATTCTGAGACACCCGACTGCATGGTGAGCCTCCTTCCTTGAGTGGTTCTGGGCCCCAACTACCTGTGATGGCCTTTAAGGTGACTTTGGAAGTCACCTGTGAGCATCCAGAAACTGCTGCCCCAATGGTTCTACCTGTAGGGATTGGACTTCATTGGTCCTGGATGTAGTCTGGATTTTGGGAGTACAAATGTTCCATGGCCAAAGGTCCATGGCCAAATCTACATCTTATATGTCTGTGGTCTTGGGATACTTAGAAGTCTTCCATACATATTTTTCAAAGCGTTGTTTTAATTAGAGAGGCAGCATACCTCTAACCTTCTCTTTCTCTTTTCCCCATACTATTTCTCAGTAGAAGAGTTGATGTCTACTGCCAATTGGAAAACACTCACTTGGCACACTGCACATCTTTACCCTTACATGATTCTATATGTGAGACACAATGTCCCTCCTTGTATCCCTTCAACTTCTCCCTGGTCTTCAAATTGCATCATACATCTCGTGCTGACACTAGCTACCTTTGTTTTGGGTCTACACTTTTGTTCTCATGGCATCTCTTGGGGTAGCCCATGAATTCCTACATTGCTTCTGAGAATAAATGACAGGCATTCCTTAGGGTCAAAAAATACTGGCCACTCTCTTTGGGAGCTAAAAGGAAAATATTGCCCACTCAGTCACTTTCTCTTTATTACTTTCCATTTCTATTCTTTATGATACTCTTGGAAAATTAAAATTCGACCAGTTCCACTTATGGCTGAACACATGGCCAAAAAACAGAATTGGCCTCAAGTAAAAGAAAATTACAACATTTTTCTCCCTGCAGAGAACTATATTTATTTCATAAATATAAATGGATAGTATGATGACTCTTAAATCCTTAAGGGATAGACACCCATGTGCAGACACATGTTTTGTCTAAATCAAGTTTAAAATTGGGTTTGATTTACTCTTCTGAAGAAAATATGTCCTTCTTTATAAGAAAGATTGGCAACTTCAGGATCTCCCATTTTCCCTGACCCATGACATCCTCTGCCTCCCACATCCCAAACCAATTTGATGCTGACTATACATTTGTTTCTCTCTTGGAATCTAGGCATTATCATATCCATTTACAGGTTGTTAGACTCACAAGAAGATCATTTGCACTCCCAAAATTCAGACTACACCCAGGTCCAATGAAGTCAAATCTATGTAGTTAGATTCATAGGTGCAGGTGTTTTTGGAAGGTCACAGGTGACTTCCAAAGTCACCTTAACGGTCATCACAGGTGGCTTCACTGCGTATCTGGAGCCAAAACCACTCATGGAAGAAGTCTGATATTGTTTGGTTGTGTCCCCACCCAAATCTCATCTTGAATTCCCACGTGTTGTGGGAGGGGCCCGGTGGGAAGTAATTGAATCATGGGGGCAGGTCTTTCTTATGCTGTTCTCGTGATAGTGAATAAGTCTCATGAGATCTGATGGTTTTATAAAGGGGAGTTTCCCTGCACAAGCTTTCTCTTTGCCTGCTGCCATCCATGTAAGACATGACTTGCTCCTCCTTGCTTTCAGACATGACTTGCTCCTCCTTGCTTTCTGCCATGATTCTGAGGCCTCCCCAGCCAAGTGGAACTATAAGCCCATTAAACCTCTTTCTTTTGTAAATTTCCCAGTCTCAGGTACGTCTTTATCAGCAATGTGAAAACAGACAAATACAACGTCTCACCATGCAGTTGGGTGTCTCAGAATCAGAGAGACCCACGAAGTGTCCTAACTCTGATTTCCACTCCTAATAGGTGTGCTTCTACTCTTTCCCTATGACAGTTTGATGGCTCTTGCTGACTTCCTCACTGCTTAAGAAGATATTATGTCCCTGTCCAGAAGTTGACCCTCTAAACATAGACCTGGCCATGCTTGTTCATTCAATAGCTATTGATGGCTCCAGATTGCCTAACCCTAACCCTAACCCTAGACAGGGCCATGAGTGAGAACGCTGAAGCTTCCACTGAGCTCACATTCTAGTGAGAGAGTCAGATGCAGTAAAATAAACACTAAACTCACATAGGAACTGTTTCCAAAGCGAATCAGGGCAAAAGGAAAGGAGAAGGTTGTTTTGGAAAGAGATAGGTGAAAAGCCACTCTGATGAGGTGGTGTTGGAATAAATCATTCAGTATTTGGAGAAAGAAACTTCCAAGCAGTGGAGCCAGCGGGTGCAAAGGGCCTGGGGTGAATTTGTCTTGTAGGGAAGGTTGAACAGCAGGACGATAAGTGTGCGAGTTTGTGGATGCTGTCACAAATCATCACCATGTCCTTGCTTAAAACAACACCCATTTATTCTGTTACAGCTTTGGACATCAGAATAAAATAAAGATGTCTGCAGAGCTGTGTTTCTTCTGAATATTTTAGGAGAAAAACGATTTCTTTCTGTTTCTGGCTTCTAGAGGCTGCCTGCATTCCTTGGCTCATGACCCCTTCCTGTATCTTCAAATTACATCATACCAACCTCTGCTTCCTGCAGCCTGTGACTCTTCTACTTCCCTTTTGTAAGGATCCCTGTGATGATAGCAGACCCACCTGGATAAGTCCATTCAGACTTCTCTAGCAAAATACCATAGCCTGGGGGGCTCACAAACACAGACATTTACTGTTCACACTTCTGGAGGCTGGGAGTCCAAGGTCAAGGCAGGGCAGATTCAGTGTTTTGTTAGGACCCGCTTCCTGGATTAAGATGGAGCCTTCTCGCTGTGTCCTCACATGGTGGAAGGGGCGAGGGAACTCTCTGAGGTCATTTTTCTAAGGGCACCCATCCCATTCATGAGGCTCCACCTTATGACCTCATCACTTCCCAAAGGCCCTACCTCCCAACACCATCTCCTTTTGGGTGAGGATTTCAGTATAAGAATTTGGGGTGGGACATAGACATGCAGACCATAGCAGACTCTTAACCTCAACATGCGTGAGTGCGTGTTTATTCTAAATCAAATTAAGACACAGGAAGCGTGATCATTTGTGTGTGTGTGTGCCATTTAAGATTTGAGGGGCTGCTGTGTAGTGTAAATATCACAGACATTCTACAGGATCCCTAGGGGTGTACCTGTGATCCATGAAACTTACCTAGAGGTGGTTTTTTGTCTCCCTAACACGAAAACCCACACAATAGAGCTGGTGGAATGTGGAACAAACTTACCCCTAAATGGATTGAAATATCACTGCCTATTGCTGGAGGCTGGGCAGGCCTTGGCAAGGGTGTTGTGGGTTTAGCTTAGTCATCAATTGGGCGATACAACTACATGGGAATTATATAACCAGATAGGAAACTGCAGCCATTGAATTTTATTTCTTTTGAAAACACACTGATATCTGTTACCTCAATTATTCTTTAAACATGAATTAAGCACATTAGCTATTGTTTCCTGCTTTTTATAGGCTTCCTAATGAATAAAGGTGGATGCAACTTCAGATCTTCTGACCTATTGTGGATCTGTTCACTCTCCTTCTATCAGGGTAACACTCTATTACTGCTACTGTATCTTTGTTTGCAACTAACTTGGCCACCCAGGTTATATATTCAGACTATGGTTTCCATATGTGGACAACATGCAAAGTGTATCTGTCTTCCTACAAAACAAAACAAAGCAAAACAAAACAAAGCGACATCAATTTCCAAGTGTCTCATAGGTGTTCATAGCCAGGGGCAATGTTTCTGTAGGAGCACTTTACTTGCATTTTGTTCCCTTAACAATCCCGAAATGTTTAGTCTGTCTTCAAGCTGTTATGTAACAGCAGCAGGCTATGAGTCACTTAGGGATATAGGGGATTCTGCTAAGTAAACAAAATCAGCTCATTTTAGTTACTTCTTCACAACAGGTGTGGAGACTATGGGTGGTTCATTTAGAACAAAGGTCTCATATTTTAAGATTCAAATTCAAGGGCCCCTAGTGCTTTTTTCTAGGATGGACACAGGGCAGGAGATCAAATTACGTTTTTCAATTCACGTTTCATTTTATTTTATTTTATTTTATTTTGAGACAGGGTCTTGCTCTATTGCCCAGGCTGGAATGCAGTTGTCTGATTAGAGCTCACTGCAGCCTCTACCTCCTAAGCTCAAGTGATCCTCCCACTTTAGCCTCCTGAGTAGCTGGAACTATAGGTATGTGCTACCACACTGGCTAATTTTTGTAGAGACAGGGGTCTTGTCATGTTGCCCACCTGGTCCTGAAATCCTGGGCCCAAGTGATCCTCCTGCCTTGGCCTCCCCAGGTGTTGGGATTACAGGCGTGAGCCACCATGCCCGACCTTGAAAGGTCTCATATCTTAAGACTCTAATTCGTGTGTAACTGCTGCTTTTTTCTAGGACAAGCAGAGAGTAGGAGGTCAAATTATGTTGTTCAATTCAGGTATTTAAAAAATAAATCCAGTTGCATAGTCCAACTTGCAGAAAGCACGTTTTTAAGAATAAATCCAGTTGCATAGTCCAACTTGCAGAAAGCACGTTTTTAAGAATAAATCCAGTTGCATAGTCCAACTTGCAGAAAGCACGTTAATAAGCCATTTTAATGAAAGGATGGTTGAAGGTAAAGTCCCTAGACTGGGGACGATGATCATGAGATATACATTGTGATAATTGTGGCGATAAAATTAGACGGGGAATACATAACCCAGTAGGAGCCAGTCAGGGCAGGGGGTTGGGGTAGCTCCGTGCAGGCAAGATTCCAGCTAATGGCTAGATGTGAGAGACCAGGATCCCACTGGCTAGGAGAAAGCAGCAGGAGCCAGAGGATGTGGGAAACACAAGAGATATTCTGTGTCTTCTCCCCACCTTCCCCACTAAAAAAATTCCATGTCCACTCAAAATTTTGGAATAGGACCTTATTTGGAAATTGAGTCTTTGTAACTGTAATTAGTACAGGATGTCAAGATGAAGTCATGTTGGATTCAGGACCCTAAATGCAATGACAGGTGTACTCATAAGAGACAGAAGAGGAGATACAGATACAGAGGAGAAGGCCACGTGGAGACAGAGGCAGAGACTGGAGTGACGCAGCCACAAGCCCAGGGATGCCTGGAGCCCCTAGGAGCTGGGAGAGGCAGGAAGGACCCTCCCCTAGAGCCTCCAGAGGGAACTAAGTACACCTGTAGTGGCTTAAACTGTGGTCTTGGAAAGATGTATCTGTGTCCTAATGGCCAGATCCTGTGAATAGGACCTCATTTGCAAATAGGGGCTTTGCAGATATACCTAAGTCAAGGATCTCAAGATGAGACCATCCTGGATTAGGTTGGGCCCTAAGTGCAATGGCAGGTGTCCTTCTAAGAGACAGAAGAGGATACACAGACACAGAGGAGAAGGCCACGTGGAGATGGAGGCAGGGACTGTAGCGATGCAGCCACAGGTCGAGGAATGCCAAGGATTGCCGGTGGCTACTGGAAGCTAGAGAGAGGCCAACAAGAGAACTAGGAGACCAAAAATGACTTACTTTTACATTTAAAAATAACTAAAAGAGTATAATTGGATTATTGGTAACACAAAGGGTAAATGCTTGAGGGGTTGGATACCCCATTCTCTGTGATGTGATTATTATGCATTGCATGCCTGTATCAAAATATTGCAGATATCCCATAAATATATACACCTCCCATGTACCCACAAAAATTAACAAATTTGGAAAAAATCAGAACTGGGAGATAATACATTTATGTTGCTTTCAGCCACCCAGTAGGAGGTCATTATTATTTTTTTTAATCTTCTTTTAATTGTCATTTTTGGCCAGGCACGATGACTCACACCTGTAAGGCCAGCACCCTGGGAGGTTGAGGTGGGCAGATTAGCTGAGGTCAGGAGTTCGTGACCAGCCTGGCCAACATGGTGAAACCTTGTCTCTACTGAAAATACAAAAATTAGCCAGGCACGGTGGTGCACGCCTGTAATCCCAGCTACTGAGGGATGAGAATGAGAATGAAGGCTGAAGGACGAGAATCACCTGAACCCAGGAGATGGAGGTTGCAGTGAGCCGAGATCAAGCCACTGCACTCCAGCCTGGGTGACAGAGTCAGAACCTGTCTCAAAAAAAAATGTCATTTTATAGCTCCCCACTGCAACTGCCCCCCACCCTTCCCTTCAATGACCACTTTTGCAGGCTTCAGGGGGACCAGGGAACAAAGCTGGGGCCTGGCAGCCACTACGCTGCCAGCTGGGGAAAACAAGTCACAATTACAAATTATCACAAGAATTAGTGCCTATACTTGGGGGATCTGCAAAGTGAGGAGGCCCCAGCTCCCCTTGTATAGGGGTCCATTTGGCAGTGACCTTGCTCTGGAGACGGTCATATTCCTTCAGCCTGAGGGAACTGATGGTGATGAACCCGGTGGCATCAACTGGCTCCTAATCGCCCTGCACACTCATGCTCACCAGCTCCTCATTGTAGAGAGACAGTGGGAGCTCCCGGCTGAGGATGTACACCCAACCCTTGAAGACGGACACCTGCACTTTCCCTTCCACTCGTTCCTGGGACTTGGTGATGCAGTGGCGGACAATTCACACTCAGGGTTGTGCCGGAAACCAGTATACACCAGCTCAGCAAATTTCAAGCCCAGGCCTTGTTTGATTTTGCGCACTTCCCGATCCATGGTGAAGTCCTCGACGTGTAAATGAGCATGGTAAAGGATGGTGCTTGCTGGGGTCTCATAGATGCCTCAGGACTTCGTTGCAATGAAATGGCTCTCCACGATGTCAATACGGCCCAGGCCGTGCTTGCCTCTGGCTTCGTTCAGTTACACGAAGAGCTCCTAGGAGGTCTGCTGGGTGGCGCCATCCTCGACGTTGGTCACCTTCACAGGAACCCCTTTTGTGAACTCAATCTCGAGAATATCAGGGGTGTTGGGGGCTTTGGTCAGGTCAGGGCTTATGGTGGCTGGGTCTCTCCAGGATTCCAGCTTCATAGCTCATATGCATGAGGTTCTTGTCCATGCTCCACGGGTTCTTGGGAGTGACCAGGATGGGAATCTGATGTTGCTTTGCATAGTCCATCAGCTCGTTGAGGCCCTTGAACCAGTTGTAGAACTCGGGCATCCTCCGGGGAGAAATGACCTTAATCTGGGGGCCAGTGAGCAGGTGAGCTCAAACCGGACCTGATCATTCCCCTTTCCCATGATGCCATAGGATACATACTTGGCCCCCTCCTGCTGGGTGATTTCCGCTTGTTTGTGGGTGATGCAGAGCCTAGCCAGAGAGGTGCGCAGGAGGTAGTGGTCCTCATACAGGGTGCTGGACTGGATGGCCGGCCACATGAACTCCTCCACAAACTCTCTGCTGACATCATTAATGAACACCTTTATGGCCCCAAGCTTCCATGCCTTCTTCCTGTCTTCCTCGAAGTCTTCCTTCTGGCCGATGCTGGCCAGGTAGGCAATGACGTCATGGCCTTTTTCCTTCACCCATACGAGGATGCAGGAGGTGTCCAGGGCACCACGGTGGGCCAGAACCATGGAGCCGTTGCTGGACATAGCGTCTGGAATTGGAAGTGCGAGTTCCCTGCATCTGGAATCTGTCTTCATGGTGCAGTGAACCACTAGGACCCCAGGCAGTTGAGGCAGGTGACAGAGCAAGAGGAGGTAATTTTTTATAGCAACTGTACAAAACTAATACCATTCAGGTTAGAGGCAACACCAAAATCAATGAGAAATGTCAGGTGGGTTAGCACACTGACCAGGAGTTTGGGTCAACACGGGCCCCAGGCCCATGAGCCATGCTCAGACACTGGGTGGAGACTGTTGTGGTATATACTGAAGGAGCTTTGAACTCTCCTTTGGAGCACCAGCCTTGGTTTGGCTGTCAGATGTGTTTGGATTCAGTGCCTATCAACTGAGGAGCTGAGCCTATTGAGAACTCTGTGTGTCAAAATTGGTCAGCATTTGGGGCAGTTCTGGGCTATCAGGTGGAGACAAGATTCCATGGCAGATATGAACCAGAGTCGGAAAGAGAAAGGCATAGGAGGCAAGATAATGCCAATCTCCTGTGAATATGATACCCTGCAATGGAGAAAGGGAATAAAGGTTGCAGATGGAATTAAGGTGGCTAACTCACTCGACCTTAAAACTGGGAGATTGTTTTTGATTATTCAATCTAATTGCAAGAAGTCACGCTGGATTCAGGACCCTAAATGCAATGACAGGAGTCCTTGTAAGAGACAGAAGAGGAGACACAAACACAGAGGAGAAGGCCACGTGGAGACAGAGGCAGAGACTAGAGTGATATGGCCACAAGCCCAGGGATGCCTGGAGCCCCCAGGAGCTGGGAGAGGCAGGAAGGATCCTCCCCTAGAGCCTCCAGAGGGAACTAAGTACACCTGTAGTGGTTTAAACTGTCCTTAGAGTCCTTAAAAATAGACAAAATTCAAGGCCAGCCTGGGCATCATAGCAAGACATTGTCTCCACTTAAAAAAAAAAAAAAAAGCCAGATATGGAGACATGCACCTGTAACATGAGCTACTCTGGAGGCTGAGAAGAAAGAAATGCTTGATCCTAGGTGTTGGAGGCTGTAGTGAGCTATGACCGTGGCACTGCACTCCAGCCTGGGTGATACAGCGAGACCTTATCTCAAAAAAATTAAAAGGCTGGGTGCAGTGGCTCATGTCTGTAATCCCAGCACTTTGGGAGGCTGAGGCAGGAGGATCACTTGATCCCAGGAGGTCGAGGCTGCAGTAAGCTGTAAGGATACCACTGCACTCCAGCCTGAGGAACAGAGCAAGATCCTGTCTCAAAAACAAAACAGAACAGAACAAAACAAAACAAACAAACAAACAAAAAACAGCAGAAGACTCAGAGATGAGTATGGTGGTCTCTGGAAGCTGGAAATGATGTTCATTTTATAGCCAGCCAGAAAGGGAGACCTCAATTCTGCAATCACAAGAAACAATTCTGCCACCATCCCTGAAAAGCAAGGAAATGAATTCTGCACAACATCTTCTCTAATAGAATGCAGCCCTACTGACACCTTTTTGTTATTCTTTTTCACTTTTATAATTATAACCACTTTAATGAATGATTTAATGTAAAAATTAGGAAAAAAATCAACATTCGTATCAGATCAAAGATCAGGTTTAAGAAATGAATACACCATATATCTGTTCAAAAGAGACTCCAGAAGGAAATTCACAAGGATTTTTCATTCTTGGTGAATGAAAAATAAGGATTTTTCATTCTTATTTTATTTTTTAAAATAACATCAACTTGTACTTGTGATTAAGGACTACATGTACAGGTTTATGATGTTGTTACATTGCATGACGCTGAGCCTACCGACATCTTGATTTTAGCCCAATGAGGCTCTTGTTGAACTTCTCACTTCCAGAATTGCTGAACTGTAGAAGTGTAAGAAAATAAATTTGCATCATTTAAGCAACTAAGTTTATAGCAATTCGTGACAACAGCCATAGAAAATTAATAAGTTGGCGAATGGGTGAGGGCCTGTAAATTCTGTATCTTCCCAGGAGGCAGCCATTTACCCAGTAATAATGCACTATACACCAGGAATTATTGGGCCACAATGTGAGTCATTTCTAGTGGTGGGAATTGACTGCCGATCCCCTGTGCTGTACCTTGGTCTTCTCACCTGTGAGCCATTGGGCACCCTTGTGAGTAACTAGGAAGGTTAACATAAGAGCCAGTGTCCCTGAACTACTCTTTCTCAAGGTGAAATTGACCTGTCATGGGCCCAGTCAGGGTTGTCACTCAAAAAGCCAATGAGCCAGTGTAAACAGGAGATTCCTTTGAACCAGAGTATCCTCCAGGAGATTCACGATCCACATTCTACTTGCTTCAGAAACAACTTGGGTTTTTGCCAAAAATGCGCAGTCCCAGGTCAAACACTCAGATTAGTTCAATGAAGGTTTCTGCAATGGGGCCTCGACTATCTCATTTTCTGGTTTTCCAATGGGTCCTTCCTGGTATCACCTCCCATAAACACCTTACCCTCAAATCCTAGTCTCTGCTTGTGCTTCTAGGGGGAACTCAGTTTCCTACATTTAATTCTGTTTAAACCTCTACCGCAATAACCCTGCCATAACCCTACCATTAACTCTTTCAAGCAATCCATGTAAGTCGTATGAGCCGTAGACAGATAAACTAAGTGTAAGAAATGTTGGAATAAACAGATCAAACATTTAGATTTCAACTCAAGTTTATTTATGTTTTTTCCAGTTGAAAAAGAAGGACAGCTTACACAGAATAATGAATTCCCTAAAGGCAAAGGGAAAATATGTTTGCATGCTTATCTAATTAATATTGAAATCTGCATAAGATATTCATACATATTTAAGTGCATAACTTAAATTTATACATGTTTGAGAAAATGTGAATTTATTGTATTGTAATACATAAATATTTCATAATACACAATATATTGATGTTGATACATTTACATGTATTGATATAATACTATAAAACATAAATATATAATTTATATAAATATAAATTTTATTTAGATGTTATAAGTTAGATAATTAGATAACTTGATTAGGTAAACATTAGATACTTTTTAATGAATTTACGATGTATAATATACAAATATACAAATACAATATATATGAATATATTATATAATAGAATGAATATATCATAATAACATAAATATTACATATTATAGAAAGATATTTATGTTATGATACAAGTTATATATTCATACGTAACTTTTTTTTTTTGAGATGGAGTCTCACTGTGTCGCCCAGGCTGGAGTGCAGTGGCGAGATCTCAGCTCACTGCAACCTCCGCCTCCTGAGTTCAAGCGATTCTCTTGCCTCAGGCTCCTGAGTAGCCACACCACGCCCGGCTAATTTTTGTATTTTTAGTAGAGATGGGGTTTCACCATGTTGGCCAGGATGGTTTCGATCTCCTGACCTTACGATCCACCTGCATTGGCCTCCCAAAGTGCTGGGATTACAGGCATGAGCTACCACGTGTAATTTATATGCAATATATTATATATAATATAATATAGTGTGTATTTTATGAATGTGATATAATTTTGTAATATATCTTATACAGCCATATAACTTGTAAAATATACCTAAAGACACATATTATATAATATATATCATTTGCATTATTAACAATAAATATTATAATAATTACTACATTAAATCATTTGTGATACAATTATTAACAAATATACACAAGGTAAAGTTGTTCTAATAAATTTTGAAGAAACCAATGATAGAACACGATGTGCCTGGAAATCAAGTGATCTCTTATAGGTGTTATGTTAAAAATGAAGGCTAGGCATGATGGCTCATGCCTGTAATCCCAGCACTTTATTAGGCTAATGCAGGAGGATCGCTTGAGTCCAGGAGTTTGAGACCAGCTTGGGCAATATAATGAGACCTTATCTCTACAAAAAATATAAATGTTAGCTGGGCATGGTGGTGCACACCTGTAGTCCCAGCTACTCAGGAGGCTGAGACAGGAAGATTACCTGAGCCCAAGAGGTCAAGGCTACAGTGAGTCATAATTTCACCACTGCACTCCAGCCTGGGTGACAGATTGAGACCCTGTCTCAAAAACAAAACAAAAACAAAACAAAATAACAACAAAAAGACTCTCACTTTCCTTCAAAGTTTCCATATTGCATAATTAGGAGATATTTACAAACAAATCTACTAGCTTTGTTTCAGCAAATAAACTGATGTAAATCTTTTTTTTCCCCAAAAAAACTGTTAGAAAAATCTTTAAAAATTGAACTAAGATATTCTGTGTTGGCCGGGCGCGGTGGCTCAAGCCTGTAATCCCAGCACTTTGGGAGGCCGAGACGGGCGGATCACGAGGTCAGAAGATCGAGACCATCCTGGCTAACACGGTGAAACCCCGTCTCTACTAAAAAATACAAAAAACTAGCCGGGCTCTGTGGTGGGCGCCTGTAGTCCCAGCTACTCGGGAGGCTGAGGCAGGAGAATGGCGTGAACCCTGGAGGAGGAGCTTGCAGTGAGCTGAGATCACGCCACTGCACTCCAGCCTGGGCGACAGCGCGAGACACCGTCTCAAAAAAAAAAAAAAAAAAAAAAAAAAAAAAAAAAAAAAAGATATTCTGTGTTAAAATTAGGTTTTGGTAGGCTGGAGAAGCACATTCCTAAAACTACACAGGCAAGTATGTTACCAATGTGATATGGTCTGGCTGTATCCCCACCCAAACCTCATCTTGAATGAATTCCCATGTGTTGTGGGAGGCACCCAGTGGGAGATAATTTGAATCACTGGGGCGGTTTCCCCCATACTATTCTCATGGTAGTGGGTGGGTCTCATGAGATCTGATGGTTTTATGAGGGGTTTCCGCTTTTGCATCTTCCTCATTTTCTCTTGCTGCCACCATGTAAGAAGTGCCTTTCACCTCCCACCATAATTCTGAGGCCTCCCCAGCAACGTGGAACTGTAAGTCCAGTGAAACCTCTTTTTCTTCCCAGTCTCAGGTATGTCTTTATCAGCAGCGTGAAACGGACTAAAACACAATGCAATAAAAGTTTGCACTGAAGTAGCATTTGGACTGATGAAGGCAGGTGTGCTAATTGAATGCCCCTGTGTCCTCCTTTCTCCCAGCCCTTGGCCGACATCAGTGATTTCTCGAAGTGATTTTCTCTGCTCAGCCCAGACACATCCCCAGACTGGTTCTCTATTTGCACTAGACAGGTTGCTACTGATCTGCAGGAGCAGACAGGCAAGACAGCACACGCTGCTCCCTGCTGAGATGTGGAGCGTAGCCACGAGTTCACATTCTAACCTCCCTGCCTGAGTAAAGAATTCAGCAAGTGGGATTAACACAGTTTAGGCCCGTGTGGAGTTCAATCTACATCAATACACTCGATATTGTGTGATTCATTAATTAGACAAATGATTAAATCAACAAATGCATTTTTTAATCACTTGACTTTTTAAATTATGACTGTTAGAAGCAGTGTAATTGGGTTTTTAAAAAATTTGTATTAATTTATGAGGCACAAGTGTGATTTTGTAACCTAGATTGTGCAGTGGTGAAGTCTTGGCTTCTGTAACCATCACTGGCATAATGAATATTGTGTCCATTAAGTAATTTCTTATCCCTCAGCCCCTCCTACCCTTCCCAGTCAGCAATGTCTGTTTTTCCACACTCTATGCCTATTTGGAAACATAATTTAGCTCCCACTTATTAGTGAGAACACGTAGTATTTGTCTTTTTGTTTCTGAGTTGTTTTACTTAAGAAAATGGCCACCGCTTCCATCCATGTTGCTGCAAAAGACATGGGTGCATTCCTTTTTGTGGCTGAATAGTGTTCCCCTGTGTGCGTATACCACATTTTCTTTATCCCATCATCCACTGATGGACACTTCGGTTGAGTCCATATCTTTGCTATTGTAAACAGGGCTTCCAGTACAGGTATCTTTTCTTTTAATGTTGAGATGGAGTCTCCCTCTGTCTTCCAGGCTGGAGTGCAGAGGCACTATCTCGGCTCACTGCAACCTCTGCCTTCCGGGTTCAAGCAATTCTCCTGCCTCAGTCTCCCGAGTAGCTGGGGATACAGGCGTGCACCATCACAACTGGCTAATTTTTGTATTTTTATTAGAGACGGGGTTTCACCATGTTGACCAGGCTGGTCTCAAACTCCTGACCTCTAGTGATCCACCCGCCTCAGCCTCCCAAAGTGCTGGGATTACAGGCATGGGCCACCACGTCCAGCCAGTGCAAGTATCTTTTTGATATAATGATTTCTTTTTTTCTTTTCCTTTGGGTAGATTTCCAGTAGTGGGTTGCTGGATTGAATGATAGTTCTATTTTTGGTTCTTTGAGAAATCTCCACACCCTTTTTCATAGAGATTGCACTAATCTACATTCCCATGAACAGTGTATAAGTGTTCCATTTTCTCTGCATCTTCACCAACATCTGTTTTTTTCTTTTTTTTTTTTTTTTTTAGTAATAGCCATTCTGAGTGGTGTAGGATGAAATCTCACGGTATGTGAATAGCTTGCTAAAGGGTGTTTGAATGTACTTTGCTGTGTGGCTCACTTTACCATGAAACAAAATCACAGCCCATCATATCTTTTAGTGGCAATTAAAACGCACACATGAGGCCAGGCGGGGTGGCTCACACCTGTAATCCCAGCACTTTGGGAGGCTGAGGCAGACGGATCACTTGAGGTCAGGAGTTCAAGACCAGCCTGGTCAACATGGCAAAACCCCATAGCCAGGTGTGGTGGTGCACGCCTGTAATCCCAGGTACTTGGGAGCCTGAGGCAGAAGAACCACTTGAACCTGGGAGGCGGAGGTTGCTGTGAGCCGACATCATGCCACTGCACTCCAGCCTGGGCAACAGAGCAAGACTCTGTCTCAAAAACAAGCCAACAAAAAGTGCTTACATGTTAAGGATCTACCAGAAAATTTGGTATGCATACAGAGGTTACAGATAGGTCTAGGCTGAGTGTACTTGTGGCTCCATGAATCTACATAAAAATCAATCATCTACTTTGTCATTTACAGCACTGTTCATATGGAAGGGGGGCAGGGAAGTGCTGCGTAGAAGAAGGTGTGGTCCCTGGCTAGGGCTCCACCTGTGGGCCTGTGCCCATGGACCTAAGTGAGGACAGGCACTCCTGTTTTCCTGCCCAAATGTTGCATTTCCCAAGAGCACTCTGGCCTGCTATACTCCCAATCTGTGCTTATAAAAACCTCGAGACCGTAGCAGGCAGACACGCAAGGGCCTGGACATTGAGAGGAACACATCAGCGGAAGAAGACATAGCAGCCAGACCTCGAGGGGAGCACGTCAGCGGAAGAGTGCACTGGCAGACGCCGGCAGGCCGGCAGGCCATTGACCGGCAGAACCACACGGAGTTTCACGCGGAAGGTCAGAGGAAAGCCGGGGCTGCTGAGCGGCCGGCAACTCCGGGCGAAAACCATCTCCCTTCTGGCTCCCGCATCTGCTGAGAGCTACTTCTACTCAATAAAACCTTGCACTCAGTCTCCAAGCCCACGTGTGGATCTGATGCTTCCGGTACACAAAGACAGGAACCCGGGGTACAGAAAGCCCTCTGTCCTTGTGATAAGGCAGGGGGTCTAACTGAGCTGAGTAATACAAGCCGCCTATGAACGGCTAAGCTAAAAGAGCACCCTGTAACACATGCCCACTGGGGCTTCCGGAGCTGTAAACATTCACCCGCAGATGCTGCCGAGGGCAGGAGCCCCGCAACCTCCCCAGCTGCCTGCACCTCCAAGCGGTTTGCGCAGCGGGGCACTGAAGAAGTGAGCCGCACCCGCATTGCACGCCCTGTGAGGGAGATGGGGGAACTTTCCCCATTTCGCGGTGGTTGAGATAGTCAGATTCCTACGTGATACTCATTTTCCCTTACTTCTTTACTGAGTGTACCATGCTGCATACAGGTGCCCAAAGATGTCCACATCCTAATCCCTGGAACCCATGAATATGTTACTTTGTCTGGCAAAAACGACTTTGCAGATGTATGAGGTTGGTGCAAAGATAATGGCAAAAACCGCAATTACTTTTGCAGCAACCTTATAATTAAGTGAAACGTCCTGAGATGGGGAGATGAGCCTGGGTTGTCCAGGGGCACCCTGATGTAATCACAGGGTCCGCAGAAGAGGGAGCGAGGAGGGTCAGAAAGAGAAAGACTGGAAGACACTAGGCAGCTGGCTTTGAACATACAGAAAGGGACCACTAATTTCCCCACAAGAGCCTCCAGAAGGAATACAGTCCTGCCAGCACCTTAATTTTAGACTTCTGAGCTCCAGAACTATAAGATAATACATTTGTCTTGTTATAATCCACTAAATGCGTGGCAATTGGTTACAGCAGCTATAGGGAAAACCACTCACATACCCACACACTATGCAATATGCTCAACAGAAAAATTTATTCTTTTCTAAACACTCTTCCAGTTGACGCTGTGAAAGTTCAGTGGTGCTGGGAGCTCCTGGAGGGGGTCTTGTTTTGTTTGTTTTTCTTCCTTCCTCCTGTTCTCCTGATTTATGTCTGGAATACAGATGGGGTGGCTGAAGAGTCAGCAGCTTTTTGTCTTTTTTTTTTTTTTTTTTTTTTTTTTTGAGGTGGAGTCTGGCTCTGTCCAGGCTGGAGGCACGACCTAGGCTCACTGCAACCTCCGCCTCCTGGGTTCAAGCAATTCTCCCGCCTCAGCCTCCTGAGTAGCTGGGATTACAGGCGTGTGCCACCATGCCTGGTTAATTTTTGTATTTTTAGTAGCCATGGAATTTCGCCATGTTGGCCAGGCTGGTCTTGAACTCCTGACCTCAAGTGATCTGCCTGCATTGGCCTCCTGAAGTGCTGGGATGACAGGTGGGAGCCACCACGCCTGGGCAACAGCTTTTGTTAAATGTGGGAGTTCACATGCTAAGGGAAGAGGGTGCTGGTATCCCAGAACTCCAGCCTTGGGTTTTCCATCTCCAGAATTCTTATCAGTGAGGCAGAAACAAATGGTACTCTTGTTAAAACACTATTTCTGCCAAACAAACACAGTATTTAAATTGTACAAGCATTTTCAAGTCAAGTTTTTTATTTTTCTTAACACCCTGACACCTTAGGAAACAGAAGAATGTACGGACTTTGAAGGATTGACTAAAAGAAAGAACTAGAAATCACCCTTTTTTTAGACACCTCCGATACATCACTCATCAATTAAGTCCCAAGAATTATATAAAGCCTGGATGATGAGAATAAAACAAATATTTTTGTTATTTGATTACCCACACTGTAGCACAAACAACAACAATAACAAAAACCAGACATACATACATGCAAAAAGTTTATATAGTGTTTTAGGAAAGTCTCACACATTTGCCAAGAGAAAAAAAGTAAATGAAAGTATTACAATAAAGTCACTTTCTAAAGAATTTAGACTGTATTTTATTACAACTGCATTTTATTCTATTGAAGAAAAAAATAATCACACATGATTCTAGCTAACCTTTGAAGAAGGCTATTTTTTATGAAATTAATAAAAAATGAATGTTCAAACTTATCTCAAGTATGGGTAGGTGGATATAAAGATAGATAGAAAATAGATAGAAAGATAGACCATAGAGATGATAGATGATGGATAGACCAGCAGTCCTCAACCTTTTTGGCATGAGGAACCAGTTTCAGGGAAGACAATTTTTCCATGGACTTGATGGAGAGGTGGTTTTAGGATGATTCAAGGGCATTGCATTTATTGTATACTTTATTTGTATTGTGATTACATTATAATATATAATGAAATAATTTTACAACTCACCATCATGTAGAATCAGTGGAGCCCTGAGCTTGCTTTCCTGCAACTAGATGGTCCCATCTGGGGGTGGTGGGAGACAGTGACTGATCATCAGGCATTAGATTCTCATAAGGAGCATGTGGCAAACTCTAGATCCCTCACATGCACAGTTCACAATAGGGTTCTTGCTCCTGTGAGAATCTAATGCGGCCGCTAATCTGACAGGAAGTGGAGTTCAAGCAGTAATGCAAGCGATGGGGGGCAACTGTCAATACAGACGCAGCTTCACTCTCTCACCTGCTGCTCACTTCCTGCTGTGTGTGCCAGTTCCTATCAGGCCACCGACTGGTACCAGTCCATGGCCTGGGGGTTGGGGACCCCTGGGATAGAGGAGAACCAATCAGTAGGTGATAAATTAGACAACTGATAGAGATCAGATACATAGATATATATATATAAGACAATTTATAGATTGATAGAAATATAGATGGATACATGGAGGATGGATAGATAAGTTTACCTGTTAAGAAAAAAATAGAGTATGCTGAGAGTTCGTAAATAAGAAGTCTGTGCTTGCTGTGCAAATATTGTTTATATTAAGGGTTCTATTATAACGCTCCTGGAGAAACATGGGAAGTGTGGTTTCACAGTGGCTTTCAGATGTTCTGTGCATCATATCCATGGGTGCTCATTTCATGATGTGCAGATTCTGTGCCTATTTCACTAGATTGAAAATGGATGCTAACATATTTGGTTCTTTACTAAAAAACATTATAGGCTGGGTATGGTGGCTCATGCCTGTAATCCCAGCACTTTGGGAGGCTGAGACAGAGGGATCACTTGAGGTTGTGAGTTAAGACCAGCCTGGCCAACATGGTGAAACTCCGTCTCTACCAAAAATACAAAAAATTAGCCGGAAGTGGTGGCACGTGCCTGTAGTCCCAGCTACTCAGGAGGCTAAGGCAGGAGAATCGCTTGAGCCTGGGAGGTAGAGGTTGCAGTGAGCCAAGATGGCGCCACTGCACTCCAGCCTGGGTGACAGTGAAACTCTGTCTCAAATAAAAAAAAAAAAAGCGTGACATATAATTTTACCTATCCATCCAATGATCAAGAAATAAACAAAATATGTTCAATATGTTCAATTCCTACAGTCTAATATGATTCATTCATGAAATGGAATGAAGGTCTAATACAGGCTACTATATGTGTGAACCTTGAAAACACCATGCTCAGTAAAAGAAGCCAGTCACAAAAGACCACATATTATATCATTCCATTTACATTAAATTTCAAGAATAGCTAAATCTATGGACAGAAAACATAAAATAATTGGTTTCCAGGGACTAGGAGAAAAGGAGAATGGAGAGTGACTGCTTAATGGACATAGGGTTTCCTTTTGGGATGTTTAAAATGTTTAGGAACTAGATAGTGATGATAATTGCATAATATTGTGAATGCACTATAGCAGGGGTTTCTAACCCCTAGGCCATGGACTGACTCCTGTCCATGGCTTATTAGGAACCAGGCCACACAGCAGGAGGTGAGAGGCAGGTGAGTGAGCAAAGCTTCATGCCTATTTACAGCTGCTCCCCATGGCTCACATTACCACCTGAGCTCCACCTCCTGTCAGATCAGTGGTGGTATTAGATTCTCATAGGAGAGCAAACCCTACTGTGAACTGAGCATGTGAGGGATCTAGGTTGCATGCTCCTTATGAGAATCTAAGGCCTGATGATCTGTCACTGTCTCCCATCACCCCCGGATGGGACTGTCTTGTAGGAAAACAAGCTCAGTGCTCCCACCTATTCCACATTATGGTGAGTTGTAGAATTATTTCCTTATATATTACAATGGAATAATAATAGAAATAAAGTGCACAATAAATGTAACATACTCGAATTATCCTGGAACCAACCTCCTCAACCCCACCACTACCGTCCTTGGAACAATTGTCTTCCACTAAACCAGTCCCTGGTGCCAAAAAGGTTGGGGACCACTGCACTAAATGCCACTGAATCATACTTCAAAATGGTTAAAATAGTCCATTTTATGTTATATGAGTTTTACTCCAAAATAGAAAGTGAAACTCATGGAATTACTAAACTTCAGACACATTTTATTTAAACGAGTAGTATTTCTTTTTAAAAGATTATTTCGGCCAGGTGCGGTCACTCACGCCTGTAATCCTAGCACTTTGGGAGGCCGAGGCGGGCAGATCACGAGGTCAGGAGTTCAAGACCAGCCTGACCCATATGATGAAACCCCGTCTCTACTAAAAATACAAAAATTAGCCGGGCGTGGTGGTGCATGCGTATAGTCCCAACTGCTTGGGAGGCTGAGGCAGGAGAATAGCTTGAACTCGGGAGGTGGAAGTTGCAGTGAGCTGAGATCACGCCACTGCACTCCAGCCTGGGCAATAGAGCAAGACTCAATCTCCCCCTAAAAAAGATTATTTCAGAGTAAAAGAAAAAAAAAAAAGAAAAACCAGGAGATGAAAAGCACAATGCGCCTTGGTCTTTTAGGAGTTTAACTAGGTTAACCTCATATTCCTTAATGGCTTTAAGTTTAAACGTCAAGGCAATAAAACATTCAGTGGTCCTTTTAAACATAAAAATCAGAAGACATTCTTTCTAAATCAGACAAATCCCCCTTTTGGGTATAAAACCAAAAATGCTTAGAGTAAAAAAAAAGAAAAAAAAATTCAGTACTAAGCCTTTTTGTCTATCGCCTCTCTCTTCTTCCAGTCTTAAACACAAAGTAGCCTTTAGGAATTTCTTTTAATTTCTCAGAATTTTTATATATAGCAAATCATTTATTAATACATATAGATGTGTGCCAATTAAAATATTTTAAATAATGAAAGAATAACACTCATACTTATGCCTATCTTTACAATGATTATGCCTGAGAAATAAATGAGGAAAGACTGATCATAAACAATTATCTTATAATAATTTAGTCTTATCTAATATCATTAGATAAGATATTATAATATTATTAGATTAAACATTAATAATTATATTATCAGATAAGATAATATTAATAATCAATCATGTCTAATAATTTTCAAAATAAAAACCCATGGGTAAAATACTCTGCCTTATAATAAAAATACAATATGACATAATAATAAAAACAAAGCAAAACCTACCTTCATGTGTTGGTTCTTGGTTCTTTCCTCTAGTTCCTTTACCAGAGGAGTAGTGGATTTGGTAATTTAAGAAGTGTCAAATCTTCCCTTCAGCAACCACACGCCTGTCCAGGGAGTCAGCTCACAAATCACGTGTCAATTATCAGGAGAGATGGTAGACCCTGTGCAAGAGCTCTGTATGAGTTTCCTGTGGCTGCTAAAACAAATACCAAAAACACTGGTTGAAAACAATGCACATTTATTCACGTGCAGTTCTAGAAATCAGAAGTCCTAAATGAGTCTCCTGGGGCTGAAATCAAAGTGTCAGCCAGGTTGGTTCCTTCTGGAGGATGCAGGAAAGAATCCATTTCCTTGCAGTTTGTACCTCCTAGAGGCTGCCTGCATTCCTTGGAATGTGGTTTCTTCCTTCATCTTCAAAACCAGCAACAACCAGCAGAGACCGTTTCACATCTCATCATTCTAACCTCCATTTCTGCCTCCCTCTTCTACTTTTAAGAGCCCTTGCAATTACATGGGGTCCACTTGGATAACCCAGAATAATCTCCTCATTTTAGGATCAGCTGATGAGCAAACTTCATTTTCCCTCCAACTTTGATTCCCCTATTGACATATAAGGTAACGTTTTCATAGGCTCTGGGAAAGAGGATGTAAAAATATTTAGTTAAGGATCTTGGGATGAGATCATCCTGGAATCGACCCTAAATGCAATGACAGGTGTCCTTCTAAGAGACAGAAGAGGAGATGGTGCAGACACAAAGGAGAAGGCCGCGTGGAGACAGAGGCAGAGACTGGAGTGATGCGGCCACAAGCTCAGGAATGCCTGGAGCCCCCAGGAGCTGGGAGAGGGAGGAAGGATCCTCCCTTAGAGCCTCCAGAGAGGGTGCAGCCCTGCCCACACCTTGACCTCAGTCTTCTGGCCTCCAGAACTGGGAGAGCATACATTTCTGTTGTCCTAAGGCACTCAGTGGCGGTTTGTGTGGCAGTCCTGGGAAATGCATACAGATTGTGCCCACGTTTGAAGGTTAACTAAGAATAATTACCAAACCACACAGTTTCTGTTTAAGCTAAATACTATTTTGCCTTTTTCTTTGTAATGTATTCAGGGCAACATTTACAAGCTGAATTTTCTCATCCAGGCTTTCTAACGGCTTTGAGTTATTTGTTTCTTTTACTTTATTCATAAGAGTTATATTTATATCTTTAAAGTGCATGTTCCAAAGTGTTTTGATACTTCTTTAAAATACATTAGTGCTCCTTTGAATTTAGTCTGAGTTTTAGTGAATCTCTAAGCTTGTCCACTTACAACACACACCTGTATTTAAAATCGAGTAAATCTCAGTATGTTTCAATCTCATGATTAGGCACAAGTGAAGGTCACTGTGTATGAGAACTAATTTCCTCTTCTGTATTTTAAGAATAACTTCAAGCTTGCTCCGTGAGTCCCCCTCGGTCTGTTAACTAAGGCCGCTTCTTCTAATTCATGAAAGAGGACTTCTTACCAAAACGGAAGGCACTTCACGCGGTGTCCTATAGAATTCTGAGTGTTCATTATTTATAGGACATCTTTCTGAATTAATAGTTTCATGCTGAAGGAGAGGCCATTTGCCATTTTTATTTCGAAAAGTGAGATGGGTCTTGGAATCCATCCACATGTAAGAAGAATGTCACAGGACAGGGGTTTGCAACCCCATAGGCCATAGACTGCTACCAGCCTGTTAGAAACCAGGTTGCACAGCAGGAGGCGAGCAGCAGGCCAGTGAGCGAGGCTTCGTCTGTGTTTACAGCTGCTTCCCATCCTGAGCTCCACCTCCTGTCAGATCAGCAGCAGCATCAGATTCTTACTGGAGCAGAAACCCTATTGTGAACTGCACATATGAAGGATCTAGGTTGCAGGCTCCTTATGAGAATCTAATGCCTGATGATTTGTCACTGTCTATCCCATCACCCCCAGATGGGGCTGTCTAGCTGCAGCAGAACAAGCACAGGGCTCCCATGGATTTTACGTGATAGTGAGTTGTAGAATTATTTCATTGTATATTACAGTGGAATAATAATATAAATAAAGTGCACAATAAATGTAATGTGCTTGAACCATCCCAAAACCATATGTCCCACCCCTATCCTGCTCCACAGAAAAGCTGTCTTCCATGAAATTGGTCCTGGTGCCAAAAACATTAGGGACCGCTGCCCTAGGAGATTTCTAGACCATGCCACTCGAGGGCAAGGTCTCCACCAGCCATTAGTGCTCAGACTAGTTTCAGTGACATTCTTTCCTTCTTCCTCACAAGCTTCTAGGGCAGCTTCCATGTGGAATCCCCTAGAAGCCATTTGGTTTGTATTCCAAGAGGCAGCTTGTCTGAAAGAAGACGAATCAGCAAAAACGTAAGCCAAAACAGAACACGGGAAAGAAAGAGTCTCAACTCTTTAAATATAGACTTTTAAAAACTAGACTTTATTTTTAGAGCAGTCTGAGCTGCAAAATTGAGCAGAAGGCACAGAAATTTTTATATATCCCTTTCCTACACACACACCCGCTCTTCCATGATCAATATCTCTCAGCAGGGTGAGACGTCTGTTACAACAGATGAACCCACACAGAGACACCAAAGTCACCCAAAGTCCGTAGTTTTCATTAGGGCTCCCTCTTGGTGTGAACTCCAGAATTGTGAGTGTTCATCATTTATAGAACATCTTTCTGAAATGAATAGTTTCACGTTGGAAAAGAGACCCTGTGCCATTTTTATTTTGAAAAGTGAGATGGGCCGAGTGTGGTGGTTCACGCCTGTAATCCCAGCACTTTGGGAGGGCAAGACAGATGGATGACCTGAGGTCAGGAATTCGAGACCAGCCTGGCCAACATGGTGAAACCCTGTCTCTACTAAAAATACAAAAATTAGCCAGGCATGGTGGTGCATACCTGCAGTCCCAGCTACTTGGGAGTCTGAGGCAGGAGAAACGCCTGAACCCAGGAGGTGGAGGTTGCAGTGTGCCAAGATTCCATCACTGCACTCCAGCCTGGACAACAGAGTAAGACTTCATCTCAAAAAAAAAAAAGTGAGCTAGGTCTTGATTTCTGCTGAATTACCCATCTAGGATTGAGGTCTTTGAAGGGATTCATTAATAATTGCTGACATTTCCTTGCCTTTCCCTGTCTGCAATTCACTGGCCTGTGTGGTCTGGGTTGGGGAGGAATGGGACAACCTTCTGTGATCTCATCTTCTGCAGCTGGTTTTCTACCAATTGAAATTTTAGGGATCCAGAGCGGAGAAGCTTGTGTCTGTGAGTTCCATGTTCTAGGTGCTGCTGGTCACGGTAAGAGACAGTAGTAGATAAACAGCTTTCATTTTGCCCAGATATCCCCATCGGCACGTCCGCCCAAGCTGGGTCAGGCAAGTTCACTTCTCCACGACGTGTTTTCTCTGTAGGCTGATGTGCACCATGCTAAGCAGAATTTTCTCCAGCCTAATTTGCAGAGATAACTCAACTGTGTTCAGGAGATCTAGAGGGTTTCTCTGACATGTTCTTTGTATTTATTTACTTATTTTCCACGCTGCTGTTCTATTTTAAAGTATGCTGTTGAGAAAATCTGGGAACATTTTAGTACATGCAACAGAACAGGGTATTCCTCCTGGCTGTGCTAAGAGGATAAGAAGGAAAACAAAAATACCCCCTCCTTTTCATCGAGGTGGCCAGTAGCCCGTATTTTCATTTAAGGTTTACCCTAGACGGATGAGGGCAAGTTCCCATGGAAAATTCCTGAAAGTCTGTTTCTGCTCAAATAAAGATACAAGCCCACTAGCTATTAGTCTGCCCCCGGGATTTCTGAGCTATGCAAGCCCATGAGTTTGAAGTAGAGATTTCCTGTGTAGACTATTTTTTTTCCCTCCAGTCATCCAAGGGTATTCACTAGGTCAGCCCTTCTCCTGATTACAGAGTTTGGGAAGCAGTGGGGTTTGCAGGCATGTGACTAAGAAAGTTACTTTTACAACCCCTGTTAAGAAAATTACATAGTGATCCACAGAGTCCTTTAGAATATTAGATTTTCACATTGAAATCAGAATCGCCAGGAACTGCAGTTCATACACAAAACAGCCAGTGCACCTCCAGAGACTGCATTGGGGTAAAACCTGGATAGGAAGATGAAAGACACAGCAATAAAGTTGAAAAAATGACTGTAGGTTCACTGGATCCTATATATAAATATTAACTGCAGATGTGGTGCAGGTAGTATGTTCAGTTCTCTCTATACAGCATTGCATTCTGTCTTTACGACACCTCCAAGAGGTAAAATTACCCTTATTGTACCCCTGAGAAATCTAGTTTTAGGAAGGGAGAATAGTGTGTTCTAGGCCCTCTGGCCAAGAAATAGCGAGTAGTAGGAGGAGGTGGTTTGAGCTCTACTATCTGTCTGACTTAACCACCTATGGTTCTGCTGTTGGTTAAAGCCTTGCAAGAAAAGTGGATTTTAAAGATCTTATGACGGAGGCAGAGGGATGATGGCTTCCCCAGGGTAAGGGCCTCCTGGGTCTCCTGGGCTGCAAGTTTCCCTATCTCCACATTTCTAGAGGAGAGAGGGCCTCTGTGGAGGGTCAGGGTTGGGTAATGGGAAGTGAACTAGCAAACCTGTTTGGATTTCCTTCTGAATGCATGAGTCTAGCGGGTTGAATTTAAAGGGCAGGCACTTCTCAATCATGTCTTTTCCACACATCGCTTTTTAAAACTGGCATGCCACCAGCCTGCTTCAGGGGCATCTCAGCAAACAGGATTGGTTACACAAGGAAATGGTACCATTAGGCTTGTCAAAAAAAAAAGCTTTTTTTTTTTTTTTTTTTTTTTTTATACTCACAGATGTCTTTTGTAGATCAAAGACAAAACAGGCAAACGCTGATGATAAGGACACGTTGTCAAAATGCTGGCTCAGGAAGAGAAATGCTGCTAACCAGAGGAACAGTGAAAAGCAGTGGCTGGTAAAAGTCACTTTCACTGGTGCATCCTGCAACAAACTGCAATCCATCAGGTTCCATGGCATTTGGCGATTAGGAAGGCTCTGACCTTTTGTTAATCACTGAGCTCAGTATCATTCTTTTGCTTGAAGTACATTCTGTAGCTACAAGGACTGACCTGCCCGTCATTTGATCATCCCTCCTCATCCTCCACATGGTGGAATTATTAGCAAACAGATGAATTTAATTTAGCCAACATGTACTCCAAACCTCCTGTATTTAAGGAACTCTCTTGGCACTTCAAGGGATTCGACAATTAATAAAACATGGTCCCTGCTCTAGGAACACATAACCAAGCAAGCAGGCAACATTAGCAGGACAAACATCAAAACAAAAAAAGACTAAATGCAGCAAAATATGCATTTTATTTTAAGAAAGGACGGAATGACGAGATTCCATAATGCTTTATTTGTGGATTTATTGTGCAAGTTATGCCCTGGGACTTTTCTAGTCTAGGCATTTATTTTTATTAGTATGTGTGTTATTAAAAAATAATTTATTGAGATGAAATTCACATCATAAAGTAAACCATGCTAAAGTAACAATGTAATGGCATTTTGTACATCTTTAATGTTGTGCAACCATCACCAACATGTAGTTCCGAAATATTTCTGTCACCCCAAGCTAAAACCCTGCACCCATTCAGCCGTCTCTTTCCACTGCTTACTCCCCCTCATCCTATGCATGAAATTTTCAAAGCAGAATTTAATTAGTTGACTTGGCATTTTATTTACTTCACACTTGTAAGGAATTAAAACCGCTATGTTTGAGTTAACCATCTCATTTCCGTAAACCTACGCCTTTAACTAGACTTCGATAAACCACTTTTGGGGTGCAGATTGTACAGGTAGCACAAGTATTTAGAGGTATTAATAGATACTATCTATTAAATGTGCCAATAATAATCCCCCTGGATAAGGTAGTATAAACAGATTTCCTTACTGCAGGGAAATTCGGAATTTTTTTTTTTTTTTTTTAAGGCAGGGTCTTACTCTGTCACCCTGACTGGAATGCGATGGTGTGAACTTGGCTCACTGCAAACTCTGCCTCTCAGGCTCAAGCAATTCTCCCTTGTCAGCCCCCAGTATATAGCTGGAACTACAGGCATATGCCGCCATGCCTGGCTATTTTTTTTTTTTTTTTGTAGAGATAGAGCTTTGCCATGTTGCCTAGGCTGGTCTCAAACTCCTGGACTCAAGCAATCCTCCCACCTTGGCCTCCCAAAGTGCTGGGATTACAGGTGTGAGCCACTGTGCCTGGCCAAATCTAGACATTTCTTAATAGAATTCAACCTCAGTCATGCACACATTCATTCATTCCATTGAACACCTAGTGTATGCCAAGCTCTGTGCTATACTCCAGGTGTCAAGAAGCTATGATGGCATAAAAAGAAGGTGAGTGATTGTCCACAATGCAGGAAAAAGCCCACATTAGCAATGGGCACGGAGGTAAGGAAATACTATACAATGGAGACTGAGGAGAACTTTGTCAAAACAGTGGCATGAACCGACAACAAAAATCAGGGATGTGCTACCTGATCTTGACGAGCCAGTCCTATCACCAAAAGGAAGATCCCAGGGACAGGCAGGCTGGGAAGCACAGGGCATGGCACCGGCCACCCATGGAAAACTTCAGCCTTGGGTGTGAGGATGATGGCACCCCTCTAAGTTTCAGTGATGGCCTGGAAGGGATGAATGAGAAGGAGTTGGTGGAGGAAGAAGTTGTCAAAATCTAAGACATATCTATGCAACTGCAGTGAGAGAGGTGGAGAGAAGAGCACGTTGGGCCCAGAGATTCTTAGGCATCAGGATCTAAACTTGGCAACCAGTTGACTGTGACGAAGACATGAAAGAGAGGCAGAAGGCAACGATGCCTTGAGTTTCTAGTTTAGCTGATGAGATGGGTGGCAACATCATTAACAGAGGTAAAGACGTGTTCAAGAGACAGTTGTTTTCTGTTTTGTTTTGTAATTTAATCAGTGGATTTGGGGCATGCCCAGAAAGAGGCTACCTAAGGGTATTATTTGACTATTCCCTGGAACTATGTCAACACACACTGAAAACGAAAGCTAGAGAAGGAATGAATTCCCATTTATGAACCAGTGTTTCCTGACTCTCAACTCTGTCTGACTCTCAACTCTGTGGAAGCCACCCTAGGCATGGGAGGCAGGTGGTGAGGAATTCCCAGACGTTGTGTTTCTTTGGAGGAGCTAAGATGGTCCAGGCTCCATGCAGGGGAAGCAACTTATTTCTTAGGCTTAGTCCTTCCTTCCTCCTGAAAGACCCCTGACAGAGTGCTAGATGTAGGGCAGGACTTCTGAACCTAAAGAGCAGACACTTCTCAATTATACTTTTTCCATGCATTGCCTTCAAAAAACTGCATGCCTGCTGGGCTCGGTGGCTCACGCCTGTAATCCCAGCACTTTGGGAGGCGGAGGTGGGTGGATCACTTGAGGCTAGAAATTCGAGTCCAACCTGAGCGACGCAGTGAGACCCTGTCTGTACAAAAAAAAAAAAAAAAAAAGTACAAAAATTAGCCCAGCGTGGTGGCGTAAGCCTCCAGTCCCAGCTACATGGGGGGACTGATGTAGGAGAATCGCTTGCACCTCGAAGGCAGAAGTTACAGTGAGCCGAGATCACACCACTGGCACTCCAGCCTGGGCAACAGAGCGAGACTCCGTCTCAAATAAATAAATAAATAAATAAATAAATAAATAAATAAATACCGCATGCTATCAGCCTGCTTCAGGGGCATCTCAGCAGACAGGATGTGTTGTACAAGTACATGGTACCACTGGGCTTGTAAAAAAAAATAATTTTTTTTTTTTTTTTTATGCTCACAGATGTCTTTTGTAGATCAAAGAACACAAGAGGTAAACACCCTAAGGACGTGTTGTCAAAATGCTGGTTCAGGGAGAGGAATGCGGCTAACCGGAGGAACAAGGAAAAGCAGTCGCTGGTGCACCCTGCAACAAGCTGGTGCAATGGTGCCTTTCCGGGCCCTGCACGCCTGTCTGAGCTCCATGTTTTTACCCCAGGTGGGCTCTGCTGACTGAAGATCCTCGCCTGACCTCTCCCCACCATTCCAGGTCTGACTTATCCAGGAAGCCAGACAACGGCCTCCTCCTCCTCCTCTGCCTCCTGGAATAGGGACCTACCCTCTGCACCCTCTACTTTTTGCCTTGTCGCCAGGTCGCTCCCCCCATCCCTCCGCCCCCTCCCCGGACAATACCATCAGACTCTCCGAACGTCCCAGCCCTCGCCCTGCCCCTCGAAGGCTCCCCACGCCGGAAGGGAGCCGTTCCACCTTTCAGGCTAGAAGACTGGCAGGGGGAGGGAGGCGGGCGCCGGGGAGTCCCGGAGAGGCGGGAGGGCGTGGCGGCGGCTCTCACGTTGCAGCCCTGCCTGCAGCTAGCTGGATGCCGGCGGGGCCAGCCCGCTCCTGCCTGCACACGGGCCGGGAAGAGCTGCCAGAGAAAACGCCGTCTGGCCGGGAGAAGCGCAAACCCTGCTCCTTCTCTCTCTCCTGAAAGGAACGGAAACGTTCCCAGCGCTGCTTAGGCGCTCTCCAAGCGCGGACTCAACTGCGGCTCTCACCGCGCTCCCTGCATCTCACCGTTCTCTCCTGGGTCTCCAGACTTCTCTCTGACAAAGAGCCCTCCTTCCCCGAGCCGCCTGCGGTTCTTGCAGCGGGAGTGGGCGAGGCATGCCCACCCGGGCCCAGGCGCAATGAAGACGCAAGAAGAAGGCTGAGCGCAGAGCGGCGCGGCCAGGGTCCCTTGGCTCGGGCCCGCGCCCCGTCTCCCCGGGGTGGGGCAGGGTGGGGGTGTGCCGAGGCGTGGACTTGGGGAAGCCTTGCAGTGCCGGGAATAAAAGGGCGCCGGCTCGCTGTGCCGCGCTGGGAAGCCGAGCTGCCTCACCCCTGGCCCCGGGAAGGGCATGACCCCGGCAGACTCCGACTCCCGGCCGTGACTCGCGCGCCCCAGCTCGGTGGATGCTCTCGGCGCACCGCTCCCGTGTGCGGCGGCTTCTCAAGGACAGGTGAGGACCCAGGGTGGCCAGGGCGCCCCAGGGCTGCCGTTTCTGCCCGCAGGGGGTGAAGGGATTTGAGACACCCAAGGGAAAACTGGGGGTAAAGGACCTGCATGCAGGTAGGTTGCACCGTTCCCCAGCACTGTTTGAAGTTGCTAAGAAATCAGGATACCTGAATTCCTGCAAATTTAAGTAACTAAAGATCAGTTAGGGAGGAGAGCCGGATCTTGAAGGAGGATGCACTGAATAGGTCTAATTAAGCCCAGACATCCCATGCCTCCTTTCCTCCCTCTCCCCAACGCGCTCCCCATCCCTCGCTCTCTCTGGAGACCTTCAACCCGGCCATCCCGCGTTTCTGGGAAGCTGCCAACGGAATTCCTAAGTGAAGCCCACTCTGCTCTTGCAATCGGTGGGGGAAAGGGCACTTGAGGAGCCTCTTTCCAAGTTGCTCAGGCTGTGGCTACTTCAAGTCTCCTCTCCCTCTTCTCTTCCCCCATTCCTTCCCCGCCTCTTTCCTCCTACCCTTACCCAGGCTTTCCCTGGAAAGGGGACAACCCAACGCCTAGAGTGAGCTGAGCCATGCAAAAAAACCGGGACAGTCATCACGCAGATAGAAGGGGTTTGATGTCCGAGTCCCGGGTGGCGGGGACTCGCAGGGCCACCCCAGCCGCATTCCGGGAAAGCGCGTAATTCACCCCGCAGCCAGCTCGACGCGACTCAGCGGACTCTGGAAGCTGGCCAGGGGCTCAGGGCTGCCCGCCCGGCCACTCCAGGTTGTCCGCCCCGGGCCAAAAAGAAAGTAGACGGCCTCACGCCCCCACCCCTGCTTCCCGACGGGATTCGCAGACCGTCTCTGGCGGCCTAACTGGCGCGTGGCCGCTTTCTCCCCGGCGGAGAGACCCGACCCCGCGTCCCTGGGATTAGGGTTGTCTGGGGGCGAGTTTCCTGGGTCTCCCGAGAGGTTGGTGCCGGGGAGGGGGCGGAGGGAGGCCGGACAGGGAGTTGGGGCTGAAGAGTCCTCTGGAACGCCCGGGCCAAGTCCGCCCGCCGGCACAGGACGCTGGGGACTGGCGCGGCTGCCCTTGGAACCAGCCCACCGCCGAGGTCAGGCGCGCAGGCAGGGGCGGGGAAAGCCCGGGCTCTGGCGAGAGAGGAAACTCCGAGGACTTTTGCAGAGCTGCAGGAGCTGGTTTGTTCCAGCGCTCAGAGGCGGAACCCGGAGTTGTTTTTTTGCAAAGCTACCTGTGTGCAATCAGTTCTTTATGGGCAGCTGAAGGGAGACGCGCCCCCGGGCTTAAGAGGATAACCTTTTCTAGGCCACTTAAAGGCAGGGAAAGCTGCAGGTTTGGGATGCTCCTCTCTTATAGGAAGGGTTTTAGATTTTTATTTTTATTTTTTGAGACGGAGTTTCGCTCTTGTTGCCCAGGCTGGGGTGCAATGGCTCGATCTCGGTTCACCGTAACCTTCGCCTCCCGGCTTCAAGCGAATCTCCTGCCTCAGCTTCCCGGGCAGCTGAGATTTCAGGCATGCGCCACCACGCCCGGCTGATTTTGTTTTGTTTGTTTGTATTTTTTTTTTAGTAGAGACGGGGTTTCTTCATGTTGGTCAGACTGGTCTCGAACTCCCGACCTCAGGTGATCCGCCCGCCTTGGCCTCCGAAAGTGCTGAATGACAGACGTGAGCCACTAAGCCTGGCCTGGATTTTAGAATTTTTAATCAGCAGTTCGCGCTCGTTCAGAACCCGGGCGAATGGGCAGGCGCGTGTTTGTTGTGTATCCCTATTTACTTTCCATGTGTGCCACTATTTTTAAGTGAACGCCATTTAAGAGATGACAAAAGGTTAGATGACATAGGCATTGCCAGGGCACGAAGAAAATGATCACCGCCATTCTAAATGAAGTAGCTGATGCAATCTAGCATTTACCCGAGCTTTTCCATTTTTTAGTGACTCCATTTTTTTTTTCTGTTTGCCTGAATATATTTCATAAGCAGTCCCTTCCTGTTTATTGAATGATCAGAGGTTCCCCCAAACTTCCTCCCCAATTAACAGCAACTCTAAATCATCACAAAAACTCGCTGGCTTTTCCAAGAAAAATAAATAAATAAATAAATAAATAAAATAAAATAAAGATAGTAAATAAACCCAGAAATAACAGGATGAATATCCTCCTAGCAAATGCCTCTTTAAGCTCTTCAAGAAGCTAGAATTAAAGGTTTGAGAAATATCATTAAAGGAAAGAATACGAATACACTTTTCTTGGGATGTTTTAAATTCAAATATATGCAATATATAATAGCTCAGTCGTTGTTGGAGGCAGAAACATAATATTTTATTATTTCTTTTATTATAGAAACATAAATATAAACCTCTCTTTTTCTTGTTTCTCTCTCTCGCTCTCTCCTCTCTCTATTTCATACCCACAATTACAGAGTGCAAGATAGATTTCCAAATCATAGTATCCAAGCCAAGAATCAGGACTATATTCTATAGTCATGATTAAAGTGAATGGTGAAAAGTTTAGAAAAAAACATGTTTCATCCTTCTCAATTCCCATGGTTTAAGCATCACTACAACACATCGTGTGAAGTCCTGGGAAGCTTGAAACCCTGATGCACAATTCAAATTTAAAAATTGCCCACAGGAAATCGGTGCTACTGTGAATAAGCGCATCTCTTTTCCTTGTTCTACCTCAGGTATCCGAGAATCAGGCACCCCGACAAGATGCCCAAGCGCGCGCACTGGGGGGCCCTCTCCGTGGTGCTGATCCTGCTTTGGGGCCATCCGCGAATGGCGCTGGCCTGCCCGCATCCTTGTGCCTGCTACGTCCCCAGCGAGGTCCACTGCACGTTCCGATCCCTGGCTTCCGTGCCTGCTGGCATTGCTAAACACGTGGAAAGAATCAATTTGGGGTTTGTACCACCTTCTTCCCGAACCATTCCACTGTTAGTGCGTGCGTCTTGATCTGGTTTTGCATGTTTGTATGTGCATTTACTTAACTTCATATGTGCATTTCCTCTGTGTAGCTCTGTCGAGAATTATGGAGCTGCAGATGGGCAGAATAGAGAGGAGACCTTTTAGTTACGCTAAACGCAGCTTTTTCGATGATTATCTGAATATATCCATCAGCTGCCACTGCTGTGAGGTCTATCAACGAGCAGCATGAACAACTTTAGAGTTTGTTGAAAAATTCCCTTGATACCATTTCTTTAATACATTGTTAAGGTGAATGAATGAGACACACACTTAAACATATGAAGATGATTTAAACAGACTTCAGCAACGATTTAAGAATAATAAAAATAAGTAGAACATCTGTGCCATTTTATAAGTCATGTAGATGATAGAATTGTGACTTTGAGGCAGTAAAAGAATTCCTGCAGATTTTGGCTATTAAAAATATCAACATCTTTTTTAAAACATATTTTGATGTGGGGTGCCAGGTAAAATTTTAATATATTGGTTTCATTTTATACACACGAATGTTTCGTGGACCTAACTGTTAGTCGCTATGATCTACAGGTACTCAACTGCAATTTTAATAGTCAACAATCATTTGGAGTTCTTCAACAAAATGTATTAGCTACTTTCTAGCGTCTATCCCCAGAACAACCGATTAAATTAGTGTTTGAGAAGTATCCACCATGGAGATGTTTTAATAAAAGTAAAATGGTCAGATTTGAGCCAATGCAAAATAACTGTAAATGTACCTGGACATCTTATAGAACAAAGTTAAAAAAAAAAAAAAACTCTCCTCTATTGACAGTGGTAGAAGAAGAGAATGAAACATTGACATAATAAGATGGAAATTTCTCTATTGACAGTGGTAGAGTCAGAATGAAACATTGAGGGAGTAAAATGGAAACTTCCCTATTGACAGTGGTAGAACAAGAGAACAAAATGTTAAGGGAATAAGATAATAATTTCCCTAACCCATGGCAACAGACGATTAAATAGGTTTCTCAATGAAATGCTGTTAGACTCTAGGAGTTGACCATCTGAACATCCAACCACAACGATGATAGCTCATTGGGGAAAACAGCCTGGCGTTGCCAGAGGAGGGAATAGTAACATGTAAGCCAGCTTCCCTTTTCACAATCTTGTAATTTATCAGGACACATTTCTTGTGTAATGGAAGTAAGAAAAAGGGAAGAGGTGCTAAAGCCCATTTGATTTATTTATTTATTTATTTAACTTTAAGTTCCAAGATACATGTGCAGAGTGTACAGGTTTGTTACACAGGTGTATGTGTGCCCTGGTGGTTTGCTGCACCTATTGACCCATCCTCTATGTTCCCTCCCTTCACCCCCCACCCCCCAGCAGGCCCCAGTGTGTGTTGTTCCCCTCCCTGTGCCCATGTGTTCTCAGTGTTCAACTCCCATTTATGAGTGAGAACATGCAGCATTTGGTTTTCTCTTCCCCTTGTTAGTTTGCTGAGGATGATGGCTTACAGCTTCATCTACATCCCTGGAAAGGACAAGATTTCATTCCTTTTTATGGCTGCATAGTATTCCATGGTGTCTATGTACCACATTTTCTTTATCCAGTCTATCATTGGTGGGCATTTGTGTTGGTTCCATGTCTGCTAAAGCCTGTTTGAATCCTGGGGGATGGCGCATGTGATATTTGCAGAACAGAAAGTGGAGCTTTAACTGTAACTTCTTTTTCTTCCGCCCTTGGGGTGCAAAATGGCTCTGTCTAGGAATTGTTTTTTATACATGAACCATTTTAACACATGGTCCCACTTGCTGGGATTAGCCACCTCGTCTCTCAAATCCGGCACCTTGGCAGGTCCCATGCTGGGGGCACCATCAGCCGGGACTTGGTGGAACCCTCTAAAAAGCATGGGGCTGATGCAGAAATATATATATATATAGAGGTACTTCCTGCACAGCAGGTTTGTGTGTTTGTGTTGGGTGTTGGGAAGGGGGCTATCAGGCTGGAAATGAGGGTGGGGACAGTCCCTGCATGCACCCTCCCCAAAGAGGTGATTTGTTTAATGGCTTGAGACTCATAGCACCAATAAGACTATTACCTCTGAAGTTGTTTGCATCTCATTTACAGTTTCTGGGATGCTTTTCTTCCCATTCATTTTTAAACTGAAGTACTTTGTGAGAGCAAAACATAACTAACCTCTAAATCACAACACCGTTTCTGATGGTTTCATTTTAAACAACTCACAATAAAGATTGACTTTAACATGGGAATAAAACAGACAAACCAACATGTTAATGTTTCTTTTTCCTATTGATGCCAGTAATATCTAGAGACAGTTTTCTGTAATATTAAAAAGAAAAGAAAAATATAAAAAACCCTAGAGAATCACTTCACTGTATCAACATCTATTACCTCCATCTAGTTTAATTTGTAACATGAATTAATATACTACTTGAAAAAATCACTAATAATATCATAGTAGCATTGTTTTAGAAAAATCCACCTCAAATTAGGGAATGAGTCTGGCATCTTGCATCTTTTTGGGGAAAAAACTGAAGCAAGAGCAATGTCTAACAGATAAAACTCGGAGACTGATCTGTGTTTTAGCAGTCTGGAGAAAATATAAGACTCTCAAGGAATAAGGAATTGTTGGCCAAGTGTTCATGAATCCTTCTATTCCCACACAGCTGTTTTTAGGGTTCTTTGTCAGCATTGCTGTTTCCTGCTTGGACAAACTAAAAGCATTTCTGAAAATTGCTTTCCAAATATTTTTTCCAGGAGCCAACAATATAGCATCCACTTAGAGATGGATTTACAGACTCTTAAATATTTTTTTTCTCTTGATTAAAAGACTGGTTTTGATGATGCCTTTCTGCAGCTTTGACAAGGGCCATACTTGCCTATTTTATTTTAAGTTCTGCCTTGTGATATTAACCGGAACCTTTGACATAATTTTGCAAATATTGTCTGCCATAAACATTTCACAGAATTGGTTATACATTCAGTGATTGCCAATCAATAGTGATGAAGGTAGTCTGGAATGTAAGCCAAAGGGCTAATGAGCCACCGAACTGCACTTCATGCAGGGTCATCCCAGTCTCCAGTTAGATTCTGTTCCCTGAGTGTGGTGCTCATTTCCCAGACTCTCTGCTGATTTTTAGAAGGATGCAAAAAGGGGACATGTATACCCTCGGGTTCTGAAAGGGGGTACTCAGGTGATTCCCCAGGCTTCTGTCTATTCCAGAATATCTACCCCATTCTCACGTCTGGCATCCTTGGCATCTGCATCTACAAGCTCTCTAATGCCCCTTAAAAACAAGCAGGGGGGCCCGGCGCGGTGGCTCACACCTGTAATCCCAGCACTTTGGGGGGCCAAGGAGGGCGGATCACGAGGTCAAGAGATCGAGACCATCCTGGGTAACACGGTGAAACCCCGTCTCTACTAAAAAATACAAAAAATTAGCTGGGCATGGTGGCGGGCGCCTGTAGTACCAGCTATTCCGGAGGCTGAGGCAGGAGAATGGCGTGAACCCGGGAGGTGGAGCTTGCAGTGAGCCGAGATCGCGCCACTGCACTCCAGCCTGAGCGACAGAGCGAGACTCCGTCTCAAACAAAACAAACAACAACAACAACAACAAACAAGCAGAGGGAAGATGACAGGGTCAGACAGGTTTACTGAGCTGATGTGGAGCCCGTTCCAGACTTTGGGTGCCTTCCCGAACAGGGGGATTTATTCAGATGTGAAGGGAAATGAACCAGTATTGATCCTTTGTTCCTATCTTCCCTTCTTCTCCACCTTGATAGTTGTCATCAAATTTCTCAGGTTAAATTTGACATTCAGCTATCCATGGCTTTAGTATGAGCCATTATGTTTTTCTCAATATCTCTCTCTCTCTCTCTCTCTCTCTCTCTTATCTATCTATCATTTGCCTATTACCTGTCTACCTACCTATCATCTGTCTCTATCATCAATCAACCAATCTATTTCTCTACCTATATCTATATCTATCTATCTGTCATGCATCTGCCTCTCACCTATCTACCTACCTATGATCTATCTCTATCATCAGTCAATCTATCTCTCTACATACCTATCATCTATCTATCAATCTATTGATCTATGTATCATCTGTCTGCCTATCACCTACTTATCATGTATCTCTATCATCTATCTATTGATGTACTTATTCTATCTATCCATCTATCTGTCTATCTATCATCTATTAATCTACCTATCTATTCTCTATCATCAATTTATCAATAATCTGTCTACCTACCTATCATCTCTATCAATCAATCTATCTCTGTCTATCATGTATTCTATTTATCTATCTATCTATCTACCTACCTATCATCTATCACGTGTCTATCATCTATGTACCTGTCATCTATCTCTATCATCTATCAATCTGTCTGCCCATATATTATCTATGTATCTATGTACTTATCTATCATCTGTCTGCCTATCTACCTATCTATCTGTCATCTGTCTGCCTATCTATCTATCTATTATCTATCTATTGTATCTATCATCTGTCTGCCTGCCTATCTATCTATCTATCTATCTATCTATCTATCTATCTATGTATCTATCTATCATCTATCTATGACAGTAGTTAGCAACAATGGATGAGTTTGCCCCTGGAGAACATTTGGCAACATCTGGAGACCTTTTTGATGACCACAACTATGGAAGGAAAACATATCACACCCTTGAAGTAAAATGTGCTGAGGAACATCCAGCTGCTTCTGACCCACTTCAGAGACTGAGCCTCAGAACCCTATCTCCTCTCTCTGAAGATCTGCCTCCTTCTTCTGGGCTCTGTTCAGGTGATATTATTTACTCCCGGAGCTCTATTCCATTGGTCGGTTGGCCAGTCTTGCCTGAACGTGTATCTTGGGTCTCCATCTTGGTCTTGAGCCCTATTATCCCCTTAGATTCTTACAAAATTCTCAAACATCCCATGGCAAATACAGCTTTGAATTCTTTCCCCAACACCTGTCTCTTCCAGCCTTTGCTGTCCAGCAAATGGTAGAATCCACCCACTTGCTCCCCTCCAAGCAGAAGTCCTTCCCCCAAGTTTGTCCTCATTCTCACTCCCACCACTCAGCAATGCCTGCTGGCTCTTCCTCTAAGTACATTTGGAAATGTTCTGTGTGCCTTCATGTTTACTGCCACACCTGGTCATGAATCCAACATCCCTCAATATCTCTGCAGGATTCACCACATTTCTGCCTCCTTCTCTTGCCCAGCTCTGACACGTTCTCCAGCTCTGACACGTTCTCCAGGTAGTGGCCAACATTGCTGTTTTAACACATACTTCAGTTCATGTCACTCCCTTACTTAAACCCTCCAATCACTCCCTTTTGCACCTGGTGTGAAGAAAACATAGTCCTTCCCATGTTTTCTCAGCTCTTAGTTAACCTGGTCCCTGACATTCTCACTTACTCATCTGATACCATTATTTCCCCTGCTTGCTGTATCTAGTGAAATGTCAGCATCCAAGAAATGGAAAAGGATTTTGATGCTGACATCAGTTCACCTCTGTGTGTTCAAAATTCCAGATAGATTACTAAATCTAGAATCCTAAATAACAATAAAGAAAGCACATCTGCCCAAAGATTATCTATGATTAGAGCAGGGTTTCTTCACCTCAGCATAACTGACATTTGGGGCACTATTACCATTTTGGATAGGATCATTACTTTATGTGGTTGTCCTGTGCATTGTAAGACTTTGAGCAGCTTCCCTGACCTTCACCCATTAGATGCCAGTAGCACCCCCTTCCGTAGTTGTGATCACCAAAAATGTCTACACATGATGACAAACGTTCCCTAGAAGCAAATTTACCCCTGTTTGAGAACTACTGCCATAGATAGAAAATAGACAGACAGACAGACAGATAGATGATAGAATGATAGAGTGATAGATTGATAGATAGGATGATAGACTGATAGATGACAGAGATAGATGATAGGTAGGTTGTTGATAGATAGATAATAGGATAATAGATAGATGATAGATATGATAGAATGATAGCTAGATAAGATGATAGACTGATAGACTGATAGATGATAGAGATAGATGAAAGCTAGGTATGTTGATAGGTAAGTGATTGGATGATAGATAGATAGAATAGCTATACATATATAGAAAGATGATACATAGATGATAGATGTCTTGGATGGATAGATAATAGATGATAGATAGATGTGATGGATACATAGATATTAGATAGATAGATGCCATGAATGGAACAATAATAGATGATAGATAAATAGATAGATATATGTGACGGATGAATAGACATATGATAGATGCATAGAGAGATAATAGATGATAGGATAATAGGTAGATGATAGAATAATAGCTAGATAGGATGATAGACTGATAGATGATAGGGATAGATGAAAAGTAGGTATGTTGGTAGGTAGATGATATGATGATAGATAGATAGATGGAATAGATAGAGATACATAGATAGATGATAGATAGGTGGATAGATAGATACAGAGATACATAGATACATAGATAGATGCGATGGATAGATAATAGATGATAGATGTGATGGATGATAGATACATGATTGATAGATAGAAAGATGGATGTGATGGATGGATAGATAATAGAAGATAAATAGATATGATGGATGAATAGATATATAATTGATATACAAATGATAATAGATAGATGCTTGATAGATGATAGGATGATGATAGATGGATTGATAGAGAGATAGAGAGGATTATAGATAGATTGATAGATGATAGGTAGGTAGGTAGGTAGATAGATAGATAGATAGATAGATAGATACAGACAGAGAGACAGATAGACAAATTTGCACATGCTAAGGTAAGGTTACCAAATTTCTGCAATCTTGATGTTTAGGACTCAATCATTCTGGGTTGTAGGGGCCATCATGTGCACTACAGGATGTTGAGCAGCATCTCTATAGAGAACAAATCAATGGCTGTGCCATAAAGCGGGCAAGTTTGGTGAGTCTAAGGAACAGAAAGATGGCCAATAACTCTGAACTTTATGACAAACAGCAAAAACCAGAGAGCTAACTAATTGTCCACTATGGAATATTCTTCTAAAATGATGAGGCCATGCCCAAGTGGACCAAGAATGAATCACTGGAAATAGAAGGAGGCATCTTGGAGCTGAGAGTTAAGAAAGTGAATGAACTATAAGTCAACCCATAATGGAGTGAAACACTGAGGCAGCACCCAAACCAAGTTCCTAATCAGGGTCAACAAACCAAACAGTGGGCTTTTGTATAAAGCAATGAAAATCTCTGGGTGTCTTCCTCCATTGGGAATGCCTTGCCCCAAGAGAGGTGTACACGGTCACATCCCTTTGTTTCTTAAGCCCTATTTCAAATCTCAGCTCCCCAGAGAGCACTGCCCTAGACATTGGCCCATCAAACCCCTTCTACTCTCCTTCCTGTGCTTTAATTATTTTCTTATGAAATTTACAACTACCGGAAATGATCTTTTTCATTATTTTTACCCTTCTAGTCATCCTTCTTGCTAAGAGAGCTGAGCCCTTGCCTATTTGGTTGACCCACCCAGAATAGTAAGTTGCAGACACACAAAGCTCAAATTATAGCTGTGATTGCGTTGCAGAATGATTCCATGCATGTAGAATCTCTAGCAGACATTGTTTCATATTGAGGGAAGTTCAAACAGCATCTGCCTTATTTTTCCTTTTATTTCTCCATCTCTAAAAGCATTAAAGCTTGTTTTCAGAGCCCACTATATCCTGAAGGCACATACAAAGCTGACCTGTACAATGTTTTTGCAATTTTTTAAAGTAAAATTCAAATGATATGGCATTCACCCTTGTAGACTCTACAACTCAGTGCCATTTAGTACATTCAAACTATTGTGTACTCATCATCTCTATCTCGTTCAAAACATTTTCACCACCCCGAAAGGAGACCTCATATCCATTAAGCAGTCATTCTCTACTCCGTCTCCTCCTCCAGCCTTTGGGAACCACTGCTTTGTTTTCTGTCTCTATGAATTTGACTATTCTGAACATTTCATATACACGGAATCATACAATAGATCAGCGGTCCCCAGCGTTTTTGGCACCAGGGACCAGTTTCATGGAAGACAATTTTTCCACAGACAGGGTTGGGGAGGGGGTGGTTTTGGGATGACTCAAGTGCATTACATTTTTGTGCACTTTATTTCTATTATTATTACATTGTAATATACAATGAAATAATTCTACAATTCACCATAATGTAGAATCAGTGGGAGCCCTGAGCTTATTTTCCTTCAACTAGACAGTTCCCTCTGGGGGTGACAGGAGACAGTGACAGATCATCAGACATTAGATTCTCATAAGGAGTGCGCAACCTAGATCCCTCGCATGCGCTGTTCAGAATAGGATTTGTGCTTCTCTGAGAATCTAATGCCGTCGCTGATCTGACAGGAAATGGAGCTCAGGCAGTAATGCCAGCAACGGGGAATGGCTGTAAATACAGATGAAGCTTTGCTGGCTCACCCACTGCTCACCTCCTGCTGTGCAGCCTGGTTCCTAACCGGTCCGGTACTGCTCTGTGGCCCGGGGTTCGAGGACCACTGCAACAGGTGACCTGTAACGGCTTCTTTCAGTGAACAACAGGTTTCAAGGGTCACCCACATGGTAGCCTGTGTCAGAGCTTCATTCCTCTTTGTAGTGTGCATCTTGAGCAATGAATATTGCCACTGCATAGTGATTTTGCAGAAAGTCAATTTAAAGAGTGAATGAGAAAATGTGTCAGGTAGACTTCTACTCTGTAGTCGGTGACTCTGAAACATACATTTAGACTCTCTTTGCTTCTCACTCACGTGCATTGCATTTTTCCTCATAGTTGGTATTTCAGTCAAACAAAAACCTGTGAACAATTCTGAGGATGCCATCGGCAAACCCATCCTGTAAGACTTTCTTGGCCCCCTCTTATGTGCTGGATCATTTTTGCTTGTGTTTAAATAAGAAGAAATAAGGTCTTCTTTTAAAAATAAAAATGGCGGCCGGGTGCGGTGGCTCATGCCTGTAACTCCAGCACTTTTGGAGGCTGAGACAGGCAGATCACCTGAGGTCAGGAGTTTGAGACCAGCCTGGCTAACATGGTGAAACCATGGGTCTACTAAAAATACAAAATTAGCCAGGGGTGGAGGCACACGCCTGTAGTCCCAGCTACTCGGGAGGCTGAGGCCGGAGAACTGCTTGAACCCGGGAGGCAGAGGTTGTAGTGAGCCGAGATGGCACCACTGCACTTCAGCCTGAGTGACAGAGGGAGACTCCATCTCAAATGAATAAATAAATAAAATAAAACAAAAATAATAAAAAATAAAAAATGGCAACTTAGTATGGTCATTATGCATGATTGGCACTTCATTTACCCACAAGATGGGAACAAAAAAACCCTGCAAACACAGCAACAGCAACAATAATGTCCCATTATAGAGGAAGGGAGACTCATAGAAGACACTGAATACATCCAAGAATACACAGTCACTATGGTAAAATACAGGTATCTTGAGACCAAAGCTTCACCTTGCATTCAGAGACTGAGGCGGGAGAGGCTATCAATATCTACTTGACACTTTATTTTATTTAGTGAGTTGAAACATATGTAATCAGGCTGCAAAGTTCCTTGAAACATAACATGGCAAAGAATGAATTAGAAATGTATCAGGTAGATTTCTACTCTGGAGTCAGCTGAAATCAGGTCTGAAATTGGTCACTTGAGTGTCTCTGAGAAGAATCATTGAATGGACGTGTTTACGAATAGTATGATTCCTGTATGATTTTTACATTATTCATATTATATATAAATTTTTGAACATCTGAATATGTTTTCATTGAATGTCTTTATTCATATAATATATTGCTCATTATTCCCCTGCCTAACTACATTTTAGTTGCCATTTTTAACTCACAGATTTTTATCATGTCTCTTTTTGTGTCTTGCTTGGCTGTGACTTTCCCTTTGATCTCCCTGGTGTCAGCTTTGTTGTACCTATTCCCTCCAGAAACTCTTTAGCAGCCCTTGACACAGAGCAATGTCTGAGTGGCTGCAGACATTATGTCCTTTAACCCACACATGGCTCTCTGAAAAAAGAATCCTCAGCAACATTACTAATGAAGAATTTGAGCTTCCAAAAAGCTTGGTAACTTCTCTGGGATAACCAGCAGGCAACGTGAAGTGTGCCTGACCTCAAAACATGAGGCCTGGCCAGGTGTGGTGGCTGACACCTGTAATCCCAGCACTTTGGGAGACCGAGGCGGGTAGATCACTTGAGCTCAGAAGTTCAAGACCAGCTCGGGCAACATGGTGAAACCCCATCTCTACTAAAAATACAAAAATTAGCCAGGTGTGGTGGTGTGTGCTTGTAGTCCCAGCTATTCAGAAGGCTGAAGTGGGAGGATGGCTTGAGCCCAGGACACAGAGGTTGCAGTGAGCCGAGACTGTGCCACCACACTCTGGCCTGGACACCAGAGCCAGACCCTGTCTTGAGAGAGAGCGAGAGAGCAGGAGAGAGTTTTCTATGCTTCTATCTCAGCTCTACACCCTGGGACCCCCATTCCCCACGCAGCTTGCAGGAGTCAACACCTTCCTTCCCCTTTATTACACTCCGCAGGAAACTGCTGAGCTCATGATTGGAAAAATGCACCTCTTTCTTCTCTTACGTGGAATTTTACCCACTAAGGAGGTTCATGGTCCTTAACATGAAATAAAACTTCATGCCCTTGAATTTCACTTATCTCTGCAGCATTATATTTCGGGGAGTTTTGTACCATGATTCCATACATTTGAATTCACTAAATAAAATACAACGTCAAGTTGATATTGACAGCTTCTCCTGCTTCAGTTAACAGTGTCTGAACGCAGGTTGAAGCTTTGGTCTCAAGATGCCTGGATTTCACTCTCACTGACTGTATTCTTGAATGCATTCAATGTCTTCTGGGAGTCTCCTCTTCAGTAATGGGGACATTATTGTTGTTACTGTGTTTGTTTGTGGAATATTTAAGTTCCCATCTTGTTTTAATAAGACCAAAATACCACTAGGTAGTAGCAAAAAAACTTTGGAATGGAACATTGCATGGTTTTACCTCCCTTTTTTCCTATTCCTTGAAAAATTTTGGAAAGTTTCTTTTTTTCTTTCTTTCTCACTTTTTTTTTTTTGAGATGGGGTTTTGCTCTGTTTCCCAGGCTGGAGTGCAGTGGCACAATCACAGCTCTCTGCAGCCTCGACCTCCTAGGTTCAAGTGGTCTTCTCTGCTTAGCCTCACCAGTAGCTGAGACCACAGGCATGCACCATCACACCCAACTCATTTTTGTATTTTTTGTAGAGATTAGGTCTCACTATGATGCCCAGGCTTGAACTCCTGGACTCAAGTGATCCTCTTACCTCAGCTTCCCAAAGTGCTGGGATTATAGGCATGAGCCGCCATGCCCAGCCTGGAAACTTTCTTGAATCTCAGTTTCTGCTGTGGAAAATTAGCCTGCTTCATGGGGTTTAGGTGATAAAGGGCAAAAAGCAATACAAAGAGGACAAGACTCACTTCCAGCTAAGTTTCCCACCTTCTATGGAATCCAAAGCATGTTCATAAGGTACACAAATAGCTATGAGCCCAATTCTTTTAATATTTTACCTCTCAGCAGTGTTAAATAAAGCAGAGCTTAGCTGACAACACACTGGAGTAATGCACTAAAAAGAAGAGTGGAAATGTCATCTAATGAAGAAGAGAGAACCACTATATATGATTGTTCATTGACTACATGAGTCAAAATGATGAACAGGAAATAGGATCATCTTCTACTATATTTTCCTCATGCGCCATATTGAATCTATACATTATTTCAATAAGATGGGATGCATTTCATTCCATCTGATGTTTTCTTTGCATAAATTGTTCTTAAAGAGAAGAATGCAATTATGAAAGGAGGTCTTTGAAAAGTTTGATGCAATCAAGGTGAATGGTTTTTGAAAATAGAGTTTATAAATTTCCTGCACTCAAAAATTTGTAGCTGAAAGGAGCTTCCTAAGGCTGGGTCTTAGGGGAGTCACAGCTAACCTGGTGTTTCTGTTGACTTTGGAATTGTAGTCCAGGTTTGGGCACATATGAGTATGAGAAAGTTGGACCATGCTAGCCTCTGCTGCATTTAGCTATGAGCTATTCACTTATGTTCTCTGCTAATTGATTTCCTTTTATTTAAGTGACAAGGAGAAGCAATGGATGATATCAGGCTAGATGTGTTATATCTCAGCAGAAACAGTGATTTATGGTAACAGCATGCAGGCTTCTCTATTCGTTTTTCAAATTGCTTATGCAGGGATCAAGTTTAAGCATTGTTGTATGCTATTACCAATATGGCAATGAGACATTTCTGAATTCGTCAAGAAAGCATCTTGACAATTATATACACAACAACAAAAAGCCAAACATTTCAAACAAAAAGAACTCCTCTTGAGGACAGGTTACAGGAAAAAACAAAACAAAAAAAGAAACCTAGCATGTCTACAAGTAACTTTGATCATCCGTCAGACATGGCAACCTGTCCATGGGAAATAAGAGTGTCGGTGTCTGTGGTCAACGTTTCTATTTGGCCCTTAGCATGAAGCTCTCTCCTTTCTTGCCATATGCAAAGCAAATTCCAATGCTGTGGATTTTCCCGTCCCTGCTAGCCATGTGTCCCTTCTTATTACTGTCACTTCAGCACAGAGTTTCCAAGAAAGAGACATGTGGAACAGCCTCATGTTGAATTCTAAATCCTACTGATGGACACCAAATAGCCTCCTGATCACATTAGCATATTCCAAGTCGAAGTTCTCCGTGAATGTTCCTTAACAGAACGAAGACAAATAAATATGTGTCACTTTTTTCTTGACCCCAGAGATAGGGACACAAAGGGATAAACATCTTTCGGAATGGCACCCCTATAACCTCAGAATCACTATTTCATGACCAGGTGCAGTGACCAGGCGCATGTTTGTAATCCCAGCACTTTGGGAGCCCAGGCAGGAGGATCACATGAGGCCAGGAGTTCCAGACCAGGCTGGGCACATATCAAGACCCTGTTTCTACAAAAATAAAAAATAAAAAATTAGCCAGGGATAGTGGCCTGTGCCTGTACTTCCAGCTACTTGGGAGGCTAAGGTGGGAGGATTGCTGGAGCCTGGGAGGTGGAGGTTGCAGTGAGCTATGATTGCACCACTGCACTCCAGCCTGGGTGACGGAGTAAGATTGTCATAAATAAATAAATAAATAAATAAATAAATAAACTCACCATTGTACTAATTTGCTCTTGGGCAGGCTAGAGAATGTTTCCCATGTGGGAGTTAAGCATTTGCTATTTATTTTCTTAATAATAATAATTATTATTACTATTCCTTAGGTTTAATAGCATACAGGCCCTGTCAGAAACTTCATTTGCAGGACTGACCAAGTTGGAGTTACTTATGATTCACGGCAATGAGATCCCAAGCATCCCCGACGGAGCTTTAAGAGACCTCAGCTCTCTTCAGGTAAACCCGCGGCATTTGTAAGTGTCACTAATTGCATCCTCTAAGACCAGTAATAAAGAATGGAAACTATGTCATTCTCCTTAATGATCAATAAAACGGCTATTTTTTGACATGAAAGACAAGTTCCATGTTATTATTCTCCAGCCCTTTGTACCGGTTTCTATTTGGGGCTGTGGCTTTTAAACTATAAACAGGAGCCTTTTGTTTTGTTTTGTTTTCCCCTGCCCTTGTAGGTTTTCAAGTTCAGCTACAACAAGCTGAGAGTGATCACAGGACAGACCCTCCAGGGTCTCTCTAACTTAATGAGGCTGCACATTGACCACAACAAGATCGAGTTTATCCACCCACAGGCTTTCAATGGCTTAACATCCCTGAGACTACTCCATTTGGAAGGAAATCTGCTCCACCAGCTGCACCCCAGCACCTTCTCCACGTTCACATTTCTGGATGATTTCAGACTCTCCACCATAAGGCACCTCTACTTAGCGGAGAACATGATTAGAACTCTTCCTGCCAGCATGCTTCAGAACATGCCGCTTCTGGAGAATCTTTACTTGCAGGGAAATCCGTGGACCTGTGATTGTGAGATGAGATGGTTTTTGGAATGGGATGCAAAATCCAGAGGTAAGAAGAGAGGAGAGTAGACCACTCCTAGCTGCACATTCTTTTATCTTTTTGGAGACGTTCCTTTCTCCAAGGTTCTTATATTGACTTATTCATCTTGCCTTGGATGAAATCTGAGCACCCAATCAGTAAGATAGGAACCCACACTTTAAACGTTACCACTTAAATGTTAAGCCACCTTCATTCCCCAATGCAAATGCAGTTATCCCTTAGTGAAATGTAGTGGTCAATGTAATCAGTTACATACAGGTGATGTGGGTTGCCATGGAATGGGTATCTGGAGAATCATGCCAGCCTTGAACTGCAGCTTAATGTGGGAAACTGGGACTGGGGAGGGGCTGTGAATGCATGTTCCATGAGAAAGTTACAAAGGATGCTTAGAAAAGAGCAGGCTGGTGAGGAGTGGCTACAAGGTCGTTATTTTATGGACAGGGAAGCGATGCTCAGTATTGATCCAGAGAGCTATGGCAACAACCAGGACTTATATGTAGCAGTTGCAACAAAGTAGATTGTGATTCCTTTCTCCCCTTCTTTCCTTCCTTCCTTCTTTCTCGCCTTCCTTCCTTCCTTCCCTCTTTCCTTCCTTCTTTCTCTCCTTCCTTCCTTCCTTCTTTCCTTCCCTCCTTCCTTCCTTCTCTCCTTCCTTCCCTCCTTCTCTCCTTCCTTCCTTCCTTCTTTCCTTCTTTCTCTCTTTCTCTCCTTCCTTCCCTGGTTCCCACTTTCCCTCCTTTACTCCTTCCTTCTCTCCTTCCTTCATTCCCTCCTTCTCTCCTTCCTTCCTTCTTTCCTTCCATCATTCTTTCCTTCCCTTCCTGCTTCCCACCTTCCCCCGCTCGCTTCTTCCTTCCTCCCTCCCTTTTTTCCTTCCTTCCTCCTGACTTCTCTCCTGCCTTCCTTTCTTCCTTCTGTCCTTTCTTTCATCCCTCCCTTCCTCCCTCCCTCCCTCCATCCTTTTCTTCCCTTTCTTCCTTCCTTCTTTTCTCCCCCTTCTCTAAGCCCTACCTTGCAACCTATCCCCATCCTCAGATTGCATTGTGTTTACCATATCCTGGATCTATTTCCTCAACTCCATTCTCACAGCCGCTGGCCTGGATCAGGCTCCTTTCCTTCTCTCTCTGGTAGGAAAGGGGAGCATTCTAAACAAGTGTCCCCATGGCCTTGTCAGCCCTGTTTTCCATCCACTCTCTACAAAGCAGTGAGAACATTTTTGCAGAATGTGCATCCAGCCAGGCCACACCTCTGCGTAACTGATTTTCATTGCTCTTAGGATAAGATGCACATTTGCACATTCCCTCCAAGAAGTCTCCACACAATGGTCGCTCCACCTGTCCCCACTATCCTCTAGCATGGTGGTCCCATTGTTCTACTTATTCATCTATTTCTAGCCACACTGTCTTCCCGTCTGTTCCTTGCAGCTTCTAAACTTATTTCCAACTCAACATCATTAGATTTGCTCAATTGCCTGCTTGGGAGTCTTTACTGCTAGACGTTCAAGAGGCTTGCTTTTTCTTAGCTTTTAGAGTTTCCTTCCAAGAGACCATCAAGCAATGGATGGAGGAAAGACAGAGGTATACCCACTTGTGAATGGTATTAACCAGAAAAGACACACACCTCCTCCACTCATATTCCATTCGTGAGAACCAGTCCTCACACCCCAGTGAATGCAAGGGAGCCTGAAAATGCATTTGGATGGCTATTTTGTAGCATTAGCACTACATTATGGATGTGGACCCATAAAACTTTGCTGGGCAAAGAACCATCTCTGCTACTGTCTGGAGATGCTCATGCATGTCTTTGTGTGTGCATGTCTATGCATCTATGTGTCTGTGTGCATGTGTGTACATCTGCATATGTGTAGATTTGCATGTATGTGAAATAAACCCAAGATTTTAAAGTATTAAAGTTAGTCTTATATAGTGAGCCTTTCTGAAGATTGCAATCCCAGAATCTTTCAGAGAGTTTCTGTTAGACTGTTCCATAGCAGTGTTTCAGCCCACAGCTTATACACAGGTGGTGGAGCTTCTGCAGGTGCTCAGAAGTCACATCAAATGTGGTCAGAATTCACATCAGATGTGCTCAGAGGTTACATTAGAGCTGATTCTCATCAAAGTTTGGGTGCCAGGGGACATCTGCTTACAGGTTACAGAGGCATAGTCATTAATCCTGCCAGACATTATGTTATGTGCAGAAAGAGGCAGGGGCTAGGAGCATTGAACTCATCTTTTCTAAAAGTGCAGTGATTCAGGCAAGTGACATGCGGACCTGTGCTCCATCCTGCTCATCATCTTCAGGGCATTCATTTATAGGCTGTGCTCATTCCCTGAACCCTGAAATTGAGCTGGCCAAGGGATTTTGTGAAATGCTGCTGATGTTTGCTGGTTTGTCTCACAGCATGTATGTGTGTGGGTATGAGTGTGAGTGTGTGTATGTGTGTTGGGGGGAGACGTGCAAAACAATCCTATTTGCATGTTGAGGTGTTTACTTTGAAAGTCACACAGAAAACCATGGTCAGGAGGGCAAAAGGAAAGATGGCAAAGCCAGTTAGGAGTTTTATAATTCTCCAAGTCATAGATGAAGCAGTATGACTGGCTTCTTCCCAATGTGAATGGGCAGAAGTAGGCAGAGGACTATTAAGAAAAACTCCTAGTCTTCCAGTTTCCCAAGCTGAGAGAGTATGCCATCACTTACTGAGATAGAACAGGCACGAGACTCTACATTTAGGTCAGGGAGAGAATATAAGTTTGTTTCGTAGATGTCAGTTCGAGGAGCCTTCATGCTATCTAAAAGGACATATAAAGAGGCAATGGGGTGTGGAACTCAGAGAATGTGTTTGGACTAGAGAAGCTCATAAGATAGTCATCACTGGCAGGTGGATGGTAATTGGAACCACACATGTGGGAGAGACCATTGATGCTGAAGCAGACCAGGAAAGAAAGGGGCTTAGGACCAAGTCAAGGAGGACCCAGTCAGCAAAGATTCAGGCAGAGGAGGAAGAGCAAGCAGTGACTGAGACTGAGTTGTGGCCAGAAAGGATGAAGAAAATTCCAGAGGATTTCATATCCAGGAGACTAAGAGGACAATGTGAACTCAAAAGCAAACCCTCTGCGAAGTATTTACTATAGAGAGAGTTATAAATATAGATATGGTTACCTAGATACATACATATTGATTATACATACATTATATTTATCTTGTATATATTATATATTATATATACATTATATATTATAAATGTATACATCTAGTTATAAATACAAATATAGTTACCTATATACATACATAATGATTACATATAAATTATATATTATGAATTTATAAATATACAGAGCTATAAATATAGATACAGTTCCTAGATACATACATATAGATTATATATAAATTATATATTATAAATTTATACATATATAGATATAAATATATAGTTCTTACATAGATACATATTGATTATATATAAATTGTATGTTATAAATTTATATAGAGTTATATATAGTTACCTAGATACATACATATTGATTATATATACATTATGTATTATAAATTTATAAATATATAGAGAGTTATAAATATAGACATAGCTACCTAGATACACATTGATTATATATATTTATATATAAACATATAAATTATGTATTATTATATGTTTATAAATTATTTATAATATAAATATGCTGATTATCTATTTATAAATATATATACATCTATACATTTATATATTTTTATGTAACAATTTAAAAAAGTAAATATGATGTGATACATGCCAAAGATTCTTCCTTTTATCCGAAAATGCTTTCACGGGTTTATATATTTATATCCATATATATTTATATATTATTTATATATATTTAGACATACATAAACATTGATTATATGTCTATATATCTACATATTAATACATATTATTGATATATCAATATATGTTTATATATTATGATAGATATATATCTATGTATTATATAAAAATATATCTATTATTTATGTATATATTATATAAACATATATCTATTAAGATAGATACATATTTGTATATATTGAGATAGATATATTTCAAGATTTTTTAATATATGTTGGTATATATATATATATCAAGATGAAAAAACAACAAAAAGTAGATATGATGTGATACATGCAAAGATTCATCTTTTTACCTAGAAATGTTTCCCCACTTTGCAGTTATTTATATAGATTCTCCTAAACTTTCACAGAAGGTACATCGTATAATGTATGTGAGTGAAGTTGCTTTCTTTAACTTAGAAACGCTTTTTAAATACCCGTTAGTAAGTATTTTAAGGTATTTTTAAGTAAAAATTATTATTAATGGTTAAGCAGTTATAAAGCACCCGTTAGTTACCACGCAGTGTGCTAAAACTGTGGTTTAACATGAAGCCTCAAAGGCAACTCATGTATAGGATTCCTTGATTATGGGATTACAGCTGGGTGATAAAGACACAAACATAGGCTTTATTCTCTGGCCATGTGTAAGGCGTGCCTTTTCTTTGGCTCCTTACGCTATTGAGTGTCTATTTGCTTATTTGTTTTAGGAATTCTGAAGTGTAAAAAGGACAAAGCTTATGAAGGTGGTCAGTTGTGTGCAATGTGCTTCAGTCCAAAGAAGTTGTACAAACATGAGATTCACAAGCTGAAGGACATGACTTGTCTGAAGCCTTCCATAGAGTCTCCTCTGAGACAGAACAGGAGCAGCAGTATTGAGGAGGAGCAAGAACAAGAAGAGGATGGTGACAGCCAGCTCATCATGGAGAAATTCCAACTCTCCCAGTGGAATATCTCTTTGAACATGACTGACGAGCACGGGAACATGGTGAACTTGGTCTGTGACATCAAGAAACCAATGGATGTGTACAAAATTCACTTGAACCAAACGGATCCTCCAGATATTGACATAAATGCAACAGTTGCCTTGGACTTTGAGTGTCCAATGACCCGGGAAAACTATGAAAAGCTATGGAAATTGATAGCATACTACAGTGAAGTTCCCGTGAAGCTACACAGAGAGCTCATGCTCAGCAAAGACCCCAGAGTCAGTTACCAGTACAGGCAGAATGCTGATGAGGAAGCTCTTTACTACACAGGCGTGAGAGCCCAGATTCTTGCAGAACCAGAATGGGTCATGCAGCCATCCATAGATATCCAGCTGAACCGACGTCAGAGTACGGCCAAGAAGGTGCTACTTTCCTACTACACCCAGTATTCTCAAACAATATCCCCCAAAGATACAAGGCAGGCTCGGGGCAGAAGCTGGGTAATGATTGAGCCTAGTGGAGCTGTGCAAAGAGATCAGACTGTCCTGGAAGGGGGTCCATGCCAGTTGAGCTGCAATGTGAAAGCTTCTGAGAGTCCGTCTATCTTCTGGGTGCTTCCAGATGGCTCCATCCTGAAAGCGCCCATGGATGACCCAGACAGCAAGTTCTCCATTCTCAGCAGTGGCTGGCTAAGGATCAAGTCCATGGAGCCATCTGACTCGGGCTTGTACCAGTGCATTGCTCAAGTGAGGGATGAAATGGACCGCATGGTATATAGGGTACTTGTGCAGTCTCCCTCCACTCAGCCAGCCGAGAAAGACACAGTGACAATTGGCAAGAACCCAGGAGAGCCGGTGATGTTGCCTTGCAATGCTTTAGCAATACCCGAAGCCCACCTTAGCTGGATTCTTCCAAACAGAAGGATAATTAATGATTTGACTAACACATCACATGTATACATGCTGCCAAATGGAACTCTTTCCATCCCAAAGGTCCAAGTCAGCGATAGTGGTTACTACAGATGTGTGGCTGTCAACCAGCAAGGGGCAGACCATTTTACCGTGGGAATCACAGTGACCAAGAAAGGGTCTGGCTCGCCATCCAAAAGAGGCCGACGCCCAGGTGCAAAGGCTCTTTCCAGAGTGAGAGAAGACATCGTGGAGGATGAAGGGGGCTCAGGCATGGGAGATGAAGAGAACACTTCAAGGAGACTTCTGCATCCAAAGGACCAAGAGGTGTTCCTCAAAACAAAGGATGATGCCATCAATGGAGATAAGAAAGCCAAGAAAGGGAGAAGAAAGCTGAAACTCTGGAAGCATTCGGAAAAAGAACCAGAGACCAATGTTGCAGAAGGTCGCAGAGTGTTTGAATCCAGACGAAGGATAAACATGGCAAACAAACAGATTAATCCAGAGCACTGGGCTGACATTTTAGCTAAAGTCCGTGGGAAAAATCTCCCTAAGGGCACAGAAGTACCCCCAGTGATTAAAACCACAAGTCTTCCATCCTTGAGTCTAGAAATCACACCACCTTTGCCTGCTGTTTCTCCCCCGTCAGCATCTCCTATGCAGACAGCGACCAGTGCTGAAGAATCCTCAGCAGATGTACCTCTACTTGGTGAAGAAAAGCACGTTTTGAGTACCATTTCCTCAGCCAGCATGGGACTAGAACACAACCACAATGGAGTTATTCTTGTTGAACCTGAAGTAACAAGCACACCTCTGGAAGAAGTTGTTTATGAGTTTTCCGAGAAGACTGAGGAGATAACTTCCACTGAAGGCGACCTGAAGTGGACTGCAGCCCCTACACTTATATCTGAGCCTTATGAACCATCTCCTACTCTGCACACCTTAGACACAGTCTATGAAGAGCCCACCCATGAAGAGACGGCAACAGAGGGTTGGTCTGCAGCAGATGTTGGATCCTCACCAGAGCCCACATCCAGTGAGTATGAGCCTCCATTGGATGCTGTCTCCTTGGCTGAGTCTGAGCCTGCGCAATACTTTGACCCAGATTTGGAGACTAATTCACAAACACATGAGGATAACATGAAAGAATACACCTTTGCACACATTACTCCAATCCCCACCACCTGGGTTAATGACTCTAGTACATCAAAGTCATTTGAGGATTCTACTATAGGTGAACAAGGTGTCCCAGGCAAATCACATTTACAAGGACCGACAGAGAACATCCAGCTTGTGAAAAGTAGTTTAAGCACTCAAGACACCTTACTGATTAAAACAGGTATGAAAGAGGAGTCTCAGACACTACAGGGAGGAGATATGCTAGCGGGAGACCCCACACACTCCAGAAGTTCTGAGAGTGAAGGCCAACAGAGCAAATCCATCACTTTGCCTGACTCCACACTGGGTATAATGAGCAGTGTGTCTCCAGTTAAGAAGCCTGCAGAAACCACAGTTGGCACCCTGCTAGACAAAGACACCACAACAGCAACAACAACTCCAAGGCAAAAAGTTGCTTCGTCATCCACCATGACCACTCACCCTCCTCGAAGGAGACCCAATGGGAGAAAGAGATTACGCCCCCACAAATTCCGCCACCGACACAAGCAAACCCCACCCACAACTTTTGCCCCATCAGAGACTTTTTCTACTCAACCAACTCAAGCACTTGAAATTAAGATTTCAAATCAAGTGGAGAGTTCTCCGGTTCCTACAGCTTGGGTGGATAACACAGTTACTACCCCCAAACAGTTGGAAATGGAGAAGAATGCAGAACCCATATCCAAGGGAACGCCACGGAGAAAACACGGGAAGAGGCCAAACAAACATCGATATACCCCTTCTACAGTGAGCTCAAGAGCTTCCGGATCTAAGCCCAGCCCTTCTCCAGAAAATAAACATAGAAACATTGTTACTCCCAGTTCAGAAACTATACTTTTGCCTACAACTGTTTCTCTGAAAACTGAGGGCCCTTATGATTCCTTAGATTACATGACAACCACCAGAAAAATATATTCATCTTACCATAAAATCCAAGAGACACTTCCAGTCACATATAAACCCACAACAGATGGAAAAGAAATTAAGGATGATGATGCCACAAATGTCGACAAACATAAAAGTGACACTTTAGTCACTGGTGACTCAATTACTAATGTCATACCAACTTCTTGCTCCTTGGTCTCCACTACGGGAGAATTTAAGGAAGAATCCTCTCCTGTAGGCTTTCCAGGAACTCCAACCTGGAATCCCTCAAGGACAGCCCAGCCTGGGAGGCTACAGACAGACATACCTGTTACTACTTCTGGGGAAAACCTTACAGACCCTCCCCTTCTTAAAGAGCTCGAGGATGTGGATTTTACTTCTGAGTTTTCATCCTCTGTGACAGTCTCCACACCATTTCAACAGGAAGAAGTTGGTTCTTCCACAACTCTCTCAAGCATAAAAGTGCAGGTGTCTTCAAGTCAGGCAGAAACCACCACTCTTGATCAAGATCATCATGAAACCACTGTAGCTATTCTACTCTCTGAAACTAGACCACAGAATCACACCCCTACTGCCGCCCAGATGAAAGAGCTAGCATCCTCGTCCCCACGCACGATTCTCATGTCTTTGGGAGAAACCACCACCACTAAGCCAGCACTTCTCAGTCCAAGAACATCTCAAACATCTAGAGATTCCAAGGAAAATGTTTTCTTGAATTATGTGAGGAATCCAGAAACCAAAGCAGCCCCAGTGAACAATGAAGGGACACAGCATACGTCAGGGCCAAATGAATTATCAACACCCTCTTCCGACCAGGATGCATTTAACTTGTCTATAAAGCTGGAATTGGAGAAGCAAGTATTTGATAATAGGAGTCTACCACATGGCCCAGATGGCCACCACCAGGATGGAAGAGTTCATGCTTCTCATCAACTAACCAGAGTCCCTGCCAAACCCAAACTGTTCCTACCAACAGGAGCAGTGAGGCTGCCTGAAATGTCCACACAAAGTGCTTCCAGATACTTTGTAACTTTCCAGCCACCTCATCACTGGACCAACAAACCAGAAATAACTACATATCCTTCTAGGTCTTTACCAGAGAACAAGCAGTTTACAACTCCAAGATTATCAAGTACAACAACTCCTCTCCCATTGCACATGTCCAAACCCAGCATTCCTAGTAAGTTTGCTGACCGAAGAACTGACCAATTCAATGGCTACTCCAAAGTGTTTGGAAATAACAACATCCCTGAGGCAAGAAACCCAGTTGGAAAGCCTCCCAGTCCAAGAATTCCTCATTATTCCAATGGAAGATTCCCTTTCTTTACCAACAGGACTCTTTCTTTTCCACAGCTGGGAGTCACCCTGAGACCCCAGATACCCACTTCTCCTGCCCCAGTAATGAGAGAGAGAAAAGTTAATCCAGGTTCCTACAACAGGATACATTCCCATAGCACCTTCCATCTGGACTTTGGCCCTCCAGCACCTCCGTTGTTGCACACTCCGCGGACCACGGGGTCACCCTCAACTAACTTACAGAATACCCCTCTGGTCTCCTCCACCCAGAGTTCTGTCTCCTTTGTAACATCTTCTGTCCAGTCCTCAGGAAGCTTCCACCAGAGCAGCTCAAAGTTCTTTGCAGGAGGACCGCCTGCATCCAAATTCTGGTCTCTTGGGGAAAAGCCCCAGATCCTCACCAAGTCCCCACAGACTGTGTCCATCACTGCCGAGACAGATGCTGTGTTCCCCTGTGAGGCAACAGGAAAACCAAAGCCTTTCATTACTTGGACAAAGGTTTCCACAGGTAAGATGTTTAAGCATCTACTTTTTTTTTTTTTTTTTTTTTGGTCAATTTTTATTTTATTGGCTAGCAATATAATACATTAAAACAGCATGTGTTGAACAACATAAGCACATTAGGAGAAATTTTTATAACACATTTGGGGAATTGTTTTTACTTGAATAAGCGTTTATTGTTATTTTTATAATTTCAGCTTTTGTTTTAGATGCAGGGGGAGCATGTGCAAGTTTGTTGCACGGGTAGATTGCATGATGCTGAGGTTTGGGGCACAGATGATCCCATTACCCAGGTAGCTAGCACAGCACCCGATAGGTGGATTTTTCAGCCCTTGCCACCCCTCCCTCTCTCCTCTAGTAGTCCCAAGGGTCTATTTGTCCTATCTTAATGTCCATATGTACCCAATCTACACTTTAACCAGAGTTTGTGTAGGAGAGAGTTACTGGAGTCTTACTTTAGGATTAATTCACCTTTCTTATGGACTCAAGGGCCTCTCTGGGCAGGGGTGGCTGGCCACTGCAAGCCTGGCATGCCCATGCAGCCAGCTAGCCCGAGGAGTTCAGGAGAACAGCATTAGCATAAATAAATAAAGGGGAGGCTGTGTCTCTAGTAATTGAGCTTGTGCCATCTTAGCTCACCTTGGAAGTGGCTGGGACTCATGCCTGCTTCTAGAATTCTCTATTAAACCCACGTTTGCCCTCCTTTGCCTGAAGATGGCCCTGTTTCTGGGACTAGTGTAAAAATGAAAAAGAGAAACAAAACATTCTTTTTCTCTATCCTTTTTTTTATAGCATACTTATTTCGTATGTGTGTGATGACAACACAAAATCTACTCTCAACAATTTTCAAGTATAAGCTAAATTGTTATTAACTATAGTTGCCATGAGTATAATACCACTTAAGCATATTCCTCCTAACTGAACTTCATACTCTTTAATTAATATCTTCCCTTTACTCCCATCCCCAGCCCCTGGTAACCACCATACCACTATCTGCTTCAGCTTCAGTGAGTTCAACTTTCTTACATTGCACATATAAATGAGATCATGCAGTATTTGTCTTTCTGTGCCTGGTTTATTTCACTTAACCTAATGTCCTCCAGGTTCATTTATGTTGTGGCAAATGACAGAATTTCCTTTTTTTTTTTTTTTTTTTTTGAGACGGAGTCTCGCTCTGTCGCCCAGGCTGGAGTGCAGTGGCGCTTCTTTTTTTTAAAAAAAAAGAAAGAAAGAAAAACAAAAGACAGAATGGTATTTCATTGTGCATATATGCCACATTCTCTTTATCAATTCATTCATTGATGGACACTTAGCTGAATTCCATATCTTGGCTGTTGTGAATAGCACTGTAGTAAATACGGGAGTGCAGATGTCTTGTCAACACACTGACGTTATTTCCTTTGTCTAAATACCCAGTAGTGGGATTGCTAGACTATAGGCAGCTCTATTGTTAGTTTTATGAGGAACTTCCATACTGTTTTCCATAGTGGTTGTACCAAATTACATTCCCACCAACAGTGTACGAGGGTGCCCTTTTCTCCACATCTTCACCATGGTCTGTTGTTTTTGGTCTTTTTGATAATAGACATTCCAGCAGGCATGAGATGATATCTCAGTTTTTCATTTCTTTAACGGTTAGCACCAAAACAGGCTGGGTGTGGTGGCTCACACTTGTAATCCCAGCATTCTGGGTAGCCAAGACAAGAGAATCACTTGAGGTCAGGAGTTTAAGACCAACCTGGGCAACACAGCAAGACCATGTCTCTACAAAAAAAAAAAAAAATTAAATTATCCAGGAGTGGTGGCCTGCACCTATAGTCCCAGCTACTTAGAAGGCCGAGTCCAGGAGGTTGAGCCTACAGGGAGCTATGATTGTACCACTGCACCCTCACCTGGGAGACAGAGCAATACCCTACCTCTAACAAATAAAATAAACATAAAAAAACCTTTAAAAAACACTAAAACATTCTACCTTCTACATTTGCTTTTGCTGTCTGAGTGATAAAGTGGAGAATTAGATTAACTAATACTGCTCGTTTGAGCATTATCAAAAGGGCACAGTTTATGCCAAAGCTGACTGTGTTACTTTTCTCCAGGAGCTCTTATGACTCCGAATACCAGGATACAACGGTTTGAGGTTCTCAAGAACGGTACCTTAGTGATACGGCAGGTTCAAGTGCAAGATCGAGGCCAGTATATGTGCACCGCCAGCAACCTGCACGGCCTGGACCGGATGGTGGTCTTGCTCTCGGTCACCGTGCAGCAACCTCAAATCCTAGCCTCCCACTACCAGGACGTCACCGTCTACCTGGGAGACACCATTGCAATGGAGTGTCTGGCCAAAGGGACCCCAGCCCCCCAAATTTCCTGGATCTTCCCAGACAGGAGGGTGTGGCAAACTGTATCCCCCGTGGAGGGCCGCATCACCCTGCACGAAAACCGAACCCTTTCCATCAAGGAGGCGTCCTTCTCAGACAGAGGCGTCTATAAGTGCGTGGCCAGCAATGCAGCCGGGGCGGACAGCCTGGCCATCCGCCTGCATGTGGCGGCACTGCCCCCGGTTATCCACCAGGAGAAGCTGGAGAACATCTCGCTGCCCCCTGGGCTCAGCATTCACATTCACTGCACTGCCAAGGCTGCGCCCCTGCCCAGCGTGCGCTGGGTGCTCGGGGACGGTACCCAGATCCGCCCCTCGCAGTTCCTCCACGGGAACTTGTTCGTTTTCCCCAACGGGACGCTCTACATCCGCAACCTCGCGCCCAAGGACAGCGGGCGCTATGAGTGCGTGGCAGCCAACCTGGTGGGCTCCGCGCGCAGGACAGTGCAGCTGAACGTGCAGCGTGCAGCAGCCAACGCGCGCATCACGGGCACCTCTCCGCGGAGGACGGACGTCAGGTACGGAGGGACCCTCAAGCTGGACTGCAGCGCCTCGGGGGACCCCTGGCCGCGCATCCTTTGGAGGCTGCCCTCCAAGAGGATGATCGACGTGCTCTTCAGGTAGGCGGCTCTGCGTGGCTTCCTGTAAATCGCTGGGCTGGTGGCCCCAACGAATATGAGTCCATTTTCAGGATGAATATGCACACACACTGCTCCCTGCGTCCGATAAAATTAAATGAAATTAATTAGCAGGGCACGGTGGCTCACGCCTGTAATCCCAGCACTTTGGGAGGCCAAGGTGGGCAGATCACTTGAGGTCAGGAGTTTGAGACCAGCCCGGCCAACATGGTGAAACACTGTCTCTAATAAACATACAAAAATTTGCCGGGCGTGGTGACAAGTGTCTGTAGTTCCAGCTAGTCGGGAGGCTGAGGCAGGAGAATTGCTTGAACCCGGGAGGTGGAGGTTGCAGTAAATCAAGATCACACCACTTCACTCCACCCTGTACGACAGAGTGACAGTCCATCTCAACTAATAATAATAATAAATTCATTAGAGACAGGGTGTCACTCTGTTGCCCAGGCTGGAGTGCAGTGGTGTGCTTATAGCTCACTGCAGCCTCAAACTTCTGTGTTCAAGCGATCGTCCAGCCTCAGCCTCCTGAGTAGCTGAAACTACTGGTGCACACCATGAGGCACGGCTTGTTATTATTATTATTATTTACTTTTTGTAGAGATGGGATCTGCTATGTTCCCAAGGGTGATCTCGAACACTTCACCTCAAGCAATCCTCCCACCCTGACCTCCCAAAGTGCTGGGATGACAGGCCTGAGCCCCTGTTCCTGGCCCAGTGTGTGATTTTTATGCAATGAAATGTTGTCCCTCTAAACTCGGATCCAGAAGAAATACCTAACTTCTTAACAAATACTTAACTTCCTCCTCTCTTGCCCAGTGGTTTTTACAGCCTGGAGAAGGTTGTGGAAAGTGATTGACTGCAAATAAGAACTCCCTGTTGAATCTGATGTTAGGTTGGCCTGACCATGGGTTCAAGGGCATGAAACATAGTCGAAGATGTCAATCCTATTCCTGCAAGTGTGTGTGGATCAAACCATTGGGCATTTTGCAATAGTAGCCATCTGGGCTGATGCATCACAGAACCAACTATTTTTGTGTTATTCCAGTGACCTAATGCCACAGTAGAGCATTTGGGAAACTGACATCTACTCCTTTTTCTTTTTTTCTGTAGTTTTGATAGTAGAATCAAGGTGTTTGCCAACGGGACCCTGGTGGTAAAATCAGTGACGGACAAAGACGCTGGTGATTACCTGTGCGTAGCTCGAAATAAGGTTGGTGACGACTACGTGGTGCTCAAGGTGAATGTGGTGATGAAACCGGCCAAGATTGAGCACAAGGAGGAGAACGACCACAAAGTCTTCTATGGGGGTGACCTGAAAGTGGACTGTGTGGCCACCGGGCTTCCCAATCCTGAGATCTCCTGGAGCCTCCCGGATGGGAGTCTGGTGAACTCCTTCATGCAGTCAGATGACAGCGGTGGACGCACCAAGCGCTATGTCGTCTTCAACAATGGGACGCTCTACTTTAACGAAGTGGGGATGAGGGAGGAAGGAGACTACACCTGCTTTGCCGAAAATCAGGTCGGGAAGGACGAGATGAGAGTCAGAGTCAAGGTGGTGACAGCGCCTGCCACCATCCGGAACAAGACTTACTTGGCGGTTCAGGTGCCCTATGGAGACGTGGCCACTGTAGCCTGTGAGGCCAAAGGAGAACCCATGCCCAAGGTGACTTGGTTGTCCCCAACCAACCGGGTGATCCCCACCGCCTCTGAGAAGTATCAGATATACCAAGATGGCACTCTCCTTATTCAGAAAGCCCAGCGCTCTGACAGTGGCAACTACACCTGCCTGGTCAGGAACAGCGCCGGAGAGGATAGGAAGACGGTGTGGATTCACGTCAATGTCCAGCCACCCAAAATCAACGGTAGCCCCAACCCCATCACCACTGTGCGGGAGATAGCAGCCGGGGGCAGTCGGAAACTGATTGACTGCAGAGCTGAAGGCATCCCCACCCCGAGGGTGTTATGGGCTTTTCCCGAGGGTGTGGTTCTGCCAGCTCCATACTATGGAAATCGGGTCACTGTCCATGGCAACGGTTCCCTAGACATCAGGAGTCTGAGGAAGAGCGACTCCGTTCAGCTAGTATGCATGGCGCGCAACGAGGGAGGGGAGGCCAGGTTGATCGTGCAGCTCACTGTCCTGGAGCCCATGGAGAAACCCATCTTCCACGACCCGATCAGCGAGAAGATCACGGCCATGGCGGGCCACACCATCAGCCTCAACTGCTCTGCCGCGGGGAGCCCGACACCCAGCCTGGTGTGGGTCCTTCCCAATGGCACCGATCTGCAGAGCGGACAGCAGCTGCAGCGCTTCTACCACAAGGCTGACGGCATGCTCCACATCAGCGGTCTCTCCTCGGTGGATGCCGGGGCCTACCGCTGCGTGGCCCGCAACGCCGCTGGCCACACGGAGAGGCTGGTCTCCCTGAAGGTGGGGCTGAAACCAGAAGCAAACAAGCAGTATCATAACCTGGTCAGCATCATCAACGGTGAGACCCTGAAGCTCCCCTGCACCCCTCCCGGGGCTGGGCAGGGACGTTTCTCCTGGACGCTCCCCAACGGCATGCGTCTGGAGGGCCCCCAAGCCCTGGGGCGCATTTCCCTTCTGGACAATGGCACCCTCGCGGTTCGTGAGGCCTCGGTGTTTGACAGGGGTACCTATGTATGCAGGATGGAGACGGAGTACGGCCCTTCGGTCACCAGCATCCCCGTGATTGTGATCGCCTATCCTCCCCGGATCACCAGCGAGCCCACCCCCGTCATCTATACCCGGCCCGGGAACACCGTGAAACTGAACTGCATGGCTATGGGGATTCCCAAAGCTGACATCACGTGGGAGTTGCCGGATAAGTCGCATCTGAAGGCAGGGGTTCAGGCTCGTCTGTATGGAAACAGATTTCTTCACCCCCAGGGATCACTGACCATCCAGCATGCCACACAGAGAGACGCCGGCTTCTACAAGTGCATGGCAAAAAACATTCTCGGCAGTGACTCCAAAACAACTTACATCCATGTCTTCTGAAATGTGGATTCCAGAATGATTGCTTAGGAACTGACAACAAAGCGCGGTTTGTACGGGAAGTCAGGCTGGGGAATCGGAGCTCTTAAATAATGTGTCATAGTGCATGGTGGCACCCTGTGGGTTTCAAGTTGAGGTTGAACTTGATCTACGATTGTTGGGAAAAGGAAGCAATACAGACACCAGAAGGAGGGCTCAGCCTCGCTGGGAACTTTCTTTTGTGTTTACATCATTCCAGAGGCTTCATTCGCTGTATCTGTGCTCTGACTGCAATTTTTCTTTTTTTGCAAATGCCACTCAACTGCCTTCATAAGCGTCCATAGGATATCTGCAGAACATTCACCAAAAATAAACCATAGACACGAACAATCCCCCACTACCCCATTAAAGACGCATCACCTAGTTAACCTGCTGCAGTTTTTACATGGTAGACTTTGTTCCAGATTGACAAGTCATCTTTCAGTTATTTCCTCTGTCACTTCAAAACTCCAGCTTGCCTAATAAGGATTTAGAACCAGAGTGATTGATATATATATATATTTTTAATTCAGAGTTACATACATACAGCTACCATTTTATATGAAAAAATCCATTTCTTCCTGGAACTCACCTTTTATATAATGTTTTATATATATTTTTCCTCTCAAATCAGACGATGAGACTAGAAGGAGAAATACTTTCTGTCTCATTAAAATTAATAAATTATTGGTCTTTACAAGACTTGGATACATTACAGCAGACATGGAAATACAATTTTAAAAAATTCCTCTCCAACCTCCTTCAAATTCAGTAACCACTGTTATATCACCTTCTCCAGGAACCCTGCAGTGGGGAAGGCTGCGATATTAGATTTCTTTGTATGCAAACTTTTTGTTGAAAGCTGTGCTCAGAGGAGGTGAGAGGAAAGGAAAGAGAAAACTGCATCATAGCTTTACAGAAATGAATCTAGAGTCTTCTCCTAAAAGTTCAGAAATTTCTCTGCAGTATCTGAGCTGTCCATCCAGTCTAAGGTGGCTGCTTCTTCCCCAGCCATGAGTCAGTCTGTGCCCATGAATAATACAAGACTTATTATTTCCATGACTGCTGTACTGTATTTTTAAGGTCAATATACTGTACATTTGATAATAAAATAATATTCTCTCAAAAACCAGGCAGTGATGACAATGCTATTTTCAAACAAAAGAGAGTCACATGAATTTGGGTTTCCATCAGCGTGGTTGAAAAAACTGCTTTCATTCACCTTCTCTCAATGATTATCTTCTCTACACATTTTTAACAGGCAAGGAAACTGAGTCAAAGGTAATGCTTCTGATGACAGATTTGGCAGGCAGGAAGGCAGAGTTTGAGTGTCACTTGCATGTAGTGACAATTTCAGTATGCAGCAAGACAGTGTGGGGACTGAGAAGCAGTGTTCTAGGAAATCCTTCAGGATTTTTCTTTTTTAATTTTTTGTCAAAGAGACATCTGGAAATACATGTACTGGTGTTCCACAAATATGCAAAACTGTCCTTCTTTTGCTTCCCCTGAGAGGAAGGAAAAAGGCAGACAAGATAAACATTTGGGAAAAATATGACTGTCAGCATTTCAAGAAATGCACTGTCGCCAATTGTTAAAGAATGTCGGTCATGGAAACCAAAGAATGCATTTTTTTTTAAACTCTGTGGGAGGCAAAGAGCCTGTCTCTCATTCATCAATCCACTTATCTGCTTAAATATATCTGCACAGCCCTTACTGTGTGTTGGATATCAAGAGAGGCCTGAGGAGGCAGAGAGGTGGAGGAGGAGGTGGTGCTTGGAGTGTTTATCCTCAATAGACAGGCTCTTCAGATGATGCAAGGTCTCTCAAAATGCACATGAATGACATTTGGGGCTGGATGATTCTCTGGGCTGGGGTGTCCTTTGTAGGGTGTTGAGCAGCATCCCTGGGCTCTACCCACCAGATACTAGTACCCCTCCAACCCCCAAAATTGTGATGACCAAAAATGTCTCTGGACATTGCCAAATGCCCCTTTAGGGGGTGCAAACTTGCTCCTAGCTGAGAGCCACTGACATAAAGAACAGATTAGATTGGTAGATAGATAACTGACAGAAGATTGATATAGATAAGTGATAGATAGATGGTAGATAGATGACAGATAGATAATATATATGGATAGGAGACATAAAGATTGATACAGATAGATGATTTATAGATATAAATAGATAATAAATATAGAAAGGAGTAAGATAGGTCGATAGATAATAGATGGTTGGATGGATGATTGATTGATAGATAAACGGTGGATGGTTGGATGGATGACAGATACACAGATGGATAAATGATGGATGGTTGGGTGAATGTTAGATAGATAGGTATATATATAAATAGATGATGGATGTTTGGATGAATTATAGATAGATGATAGGTAATAAATCATTGAATGGATGATCAATAGATGGATAGATACATACATAGACTGATGAGAGATGGTTGGGTGGATTAGATAGGTAGTTGGGTAGATGATAGATGGGTAGATAGAAAAATAGACGATGGATGGTTGGATGGGTGATGGATGGATGGAAAATAGATAGATAGATAGATAGATAGATAGATAGATAATAGATTGAGTTTCTCATGCTAAGGATTTCTCAGCCTCAGCACTATGGACATCTGGGGCTGGAGGATTCTCTGTGGTGGGACCGTCCTGTGCACTGTAGGGTGTTGAGCAGCGTCCCTGGGCTCCACCCACCAGATGCCAGGAGCATCCACCACCCCAGTGTGACAACCAAAACTGTCTCTGGACATGGCCACATTCTCCCCATGAGGCTGTACCATCCCTGGTTAGAAAACACTGTGCTAGATAAATACACGCAGCAGAGGGTTTTAGAAACACATTCATCTGGACTCCCTGCTTCAGTGAATGATGCGGAAACTGAGATCTGGGGAGGTAAATTCTCCTAGGTGTAGAGAATGTTTCTGCAGGACATACCTTGGTGAAATTTTACCTGGAAAAAAATGGTAAAAACATCCTATCAACCCACATTTCTGCATTCACATGAGGTGATGGGCTGAAGAGGCATTTGGAAACATTCAAAGTGGTTCAGAGAGCATTCAGATTCTAGGGGATGAAAAAACAGGTGAGATTGTAGCCCCATTAAGAAAGAGCTATATTTTGATGGCTGACGTAGCATTTTCATGGGGTCAAGAATAGAAGAATGGCTGGGCAGAATGATATGGACAAATCGGGGGACGTGTTCTCCTGGCAGCAAAAACATCATGAAAAAAGTTCGAGCCTCAAGCAAGGAGACCTTGGGCCTAGTGATAGATAAAATGTAATAGTGGTGCAGGCCCATAGTCACAGCTACTCAGGAGGCTGAGGTAGGAGGATCACTTGAGCCCAAGAGTTTGAGGCTGCAGTGAGCTATGATCACACCACTGCACTACAGCCTGGGTGATAAAGTGAGACCCTGTCTCTGAATATTAAAAAGTAATAATTAATTTTTTAAAAATAATAGACATATTTGGACTACAGTCTAATGTGTTTCATTTGGGGTTGAACATGGTAGGATATTGTAATCGGTTGAACAACATTCTGCAAAAAAATTATCTCTACCTGGAACCTGTCAGTGCAACCTTATTTGGAAAAAGAGTCTGCAGATGTGATCATGTGAATGATCTGGAAATGAGATTATTCTGGATAAGGATGGGTCCTAAATGCAATAAGTGTCACTATAAGAGACAGATGAGGGGACACAGACACAGAGGAGGAGGTCACATGGAGACAGAGGCAGAGACTGGAGTGACATGGCCACAAGCCCAGGGATTCTTGGAGCCCCCAGGAGCTGGAAGAGGCAGGAAGGATCCTACCCTAGAACATCCAGAGGGAACTGCATACAATTGTAGTGTATTGAGCAGTGGCCCCCAAAATATATGCCCATATTCTGACTCTCAGAAGCGGGGAATGGGACCTTATTTGGAAATAGGGTCTTTGCAGGTGTAATTAAGGTAAAGATCTTGAGATGCGATCATCCTGGATTAGATGGGCCCTAAATCCAATTACAGGTGTCTGTTTAAGAGACAAAAGAGGAGGCACAGACACAGGAGAAGGCCACGTGGAGATGGAGGCACAGACTGGAGTGATGCCCAGGGACGCCTGGAGCCACCAGGAGCTGGGAGAGGCAGGAAGGAGCCTCCCCTAGAGCCTCCAGAGGGAGCATGGCTCTGAGATACCTTGATCTCAGACTTCTCATCTCCAGAGCTGGGAGAGAGTTCATTACTGTTGTTTTAAGCCCCTATTTTGAGGTGATTGGTTACAGACGTCCTAAGAAATAAATGCAAATATTTTAAATTTTCTTGTAGGAATGGTCATGATGAGAGATACTTAGCACCTCATGACTTAGGTAAAATAAGAGCCATTTAAACCAGTGTGTCCAGAACACGAAGGTGTGTGATTTGAGCAGATCATTAATCAGAATCACATATGGCTGTATCATTATTTGTAAATAATACACTAACTGGAAGATAGTTGTTTTTTCTCCCTAAATGGCTAAGTTCTGCCATCTGGTATATGTGCTTGTAAACCTGTGGACACAAGCAAAATCCCTAGCTAACAGTCCACTGTTACCAATTAATTACTCTCAGGACCTCACAGAAAAACAAAACTTCAACCAGGTTCTAGTCCTTGAAGTCTGGTTTGTAATTGCAAAGGCAGCTCTTGTTTCAATGAAGCTTGGCTGAATGTGGGACAAGATGAGGAAGACCCCAACCCTGCTGTTGAATTCAGTCTGCAAGACACTGAACCCCACAAGATCCTTTTCTGCACTTTTGTCACTAAAGACCCAAGTCTCACCTGTAATCCCAGAACTTTGGGAGACCAAGGCCTGCAGATCGCTTGAGCCCAGGAGTTCAAGACCAGCCTGGGCAACATAGCAAGATCCCATCTCTACAGAAAATACAAAAATTAGCTGGGTGTGGTGGTGCACGCCTGTAGTCCCAACTACTCTGGAGACTGAGGTAGGAGGATCACTTGAGCCCGAGAGGTTGAGGCTGCAGTGAGCCGAGATCGCACCACTGCACTCTAGCCTGGGTGACAGCGTAAGACGGTCTCCAAAAATAAGAAAAGGACCCAAGTCTTTTGGAGGTGGAAGTTCAGTAACAGATTAATTATGAAACTAAGAGGGGTAGTGTTAGTGAGTTTCTGGATGGCCAGCATGAACTGACTCTGTTTTGGAAAAAAAAAAAACAAAAACAAACGTTGGTTTACCTTCATCCAGAGAGGCTGTTTGGCTTCCTTTTTAGCAGTATTTTTTAACCTTTGGTTCTTGTTGGCTTTATGTTATCATCTCCTGGATTGATTTAAACATCCTCATGTCCAAGTGTCTTCATTTCCTGGGACTGCGATTGCAAATGACCACAGAACTGGTGGCTTAAAACAACAGGAATTGATTATCTCACAGTTCTGGAGACCAGCAGTCTGAGGTCAAAGTGTGGCCAGAGCTGCGCTCCTTCTGGAGGTTCTAGGGGAGGATCCTTCCTGCCTCTCCCAGCTCCTGGAGGCTCCAGGAATCCCTGGGCTTGAGGCGGCATCAATTCAGTGTCTGCCTTGGTCTCCATGTGGCCTACTCCTCTCCATCTGTGTCTCCTCTTCTGTATCTTAGAAGGACACCTGTCATTTGCTCTAGGGCCACACTAATCCAGGATGATCTCATCTTGAGATCCTTGATTTAAGTATATCTGCAAAGCCCTTATTTCCAAATAAGGTTCCATTTATAGGTTCTGGGGTTAGGATGTGGACATATCTTTTTGGGAGACCATGGTTCAATCCATTACAATTGTATCCCGTTCCTTCTGGAGGCTCTAGGGGAGGATCCTTCCTGCCTCTCCCAGCTCCCGTGGGTTCCAAGCATCCTTGGGCTTGTAGCCTCATCACTCCAGTCTCTGCCTCCATCTCCATGTAGCCTTCTCCTCTGTGTCTCCTTTTCTGTCTCTCTCTCTCTCCCATTTTTTTTTTTAGACGGAGTTCCGCTCTTGTTGCCCAGGCTGCGTGCAATGGCGTGATTTCTGCTCACTGCAACTTCCACCTCCCAGGTTCAGGCGATTCTCCTGCCTCAGCCTCCCAGTCCTCTGTCTACTATAAGGACATTTGTCCATAGATTTAGGGCTCATCTAATCCAGGATGATCTCATTTTGAGATACTTAAGACAATTATATCTTATGTAAATAAGTTCACATTTATAAGTTCCAGAGGTTATGACATAGATAGACACATCTTTGGGAGCCACCATTCCACCTGTTACACCAGACTCTGACCTACAAATCAGAATCTCTGAGAGAGAAGCTTGGGTGAGTACAAAGTGCAGCAAGAATGTGATGAGGAAGTGGCATCTTTAGCGCTGGAATTCATTTGTTCCTGAAGTGGTTTGGCAAAACTATACTGTGATCCATCACATATTTCTTATTATTTAACCCTCTATGGGGCAACCTATTGTGCTAATTTGTACCATATTGTGTGATACCTCCCCCCATGAAGACATTAGAACCTTGGTGTGGTGTTGAAATTCTGCATGCTTCTGTTTTCAGATTTGTGGGAAAGAGGAAATTTATAGGACACTCACCTCATAAGGCCATTGTGAAAATAGAAGATGAGGTTCTTAGAACAAAACCTGTCCAATCACAAGTACTCAGTATATGTTGGTTATTTTCATATTTATTGCTATTATTTCTCCAGTATTTTGAAGAGCAATGGTTTTCAAAGTGTGTTCAAGTTAAGAATCACAACCACTCTTGGGAGAGTTGAATTCTGAAGAAGGGTGCTTAGATATGACCACTATAATGGTGTAAGATTGGAGCATTGGTGTAGGTCCAATCCTACACCATCCAACTTCAGCTGCAGCTTATGCATCCTAAGCCATGTAGCATAACCAGAACTAGAAACCAAAACTAGAACCAACGTGTGTGCTGTGCTGTGTTGTGCCTAACCATGGAGCTTTGGGAAAACATGGCCGATCAAACAAGGTTTTGAGTGGATGGGACACTTGGGAAAACATGGCCAATTAAGGCTTTGAGTGGACGAGGAGTCTTGGAAAAGCATGGCTGATCCACAAGGTTTTGGGTGGATGGAAAGCCTTGGGAAAACATGGCTGATCAAACAAGGTTTTGGGTGAATGGGAGCCTTGGGAAAACATGGTTAATCAAACAAGGCTTTGAGAGGATGAAAAGCCTTGGGAAAACATGGCTGATCAAACAAGGTTTTGAGTCGATTAGGAGCCTTGGAAAAACATGGTCCATGAAACAAAGCTTTGAGTGAGTGAAGAGCCTTGGGAAAACATGGCCAATCAAACAAGGTTTTGGGTGAATGGGGAGCTTTGGGAAAACATGGCTGACCAAATAAGACTTCAAGTGAATGAGACACAAGCTTGAATTTAGGTCCTGTTCTTGAATAGCTGTGGGAATGTAGATGTCATCTACTTAAACTTCTGTTTCTTTGTGTGTGTCAAATGGGGATGACACCACTCACTTTACTGGGTCATTGGGAAAACCACTGCATATAGCTGGTGGGACAAAACTTGAAAGTTCCATTAAAAAAAGAAGAAAAACACTGAAGCTGTGTCCACTCCCTGGTAGGGTAGTATAAATTATCTGAAAGAAAAAGTACCTTTTTTGTTTTAGAAAACACTCTATGATGCTTTCTGATTATGTAAATAGAAAAAGCTTCAGGGGCTAGTCAGTGTTTTCAGTCAAGGGAAATTACTATATGGTGTTGTCTGCAGAGAGAAAGGAAGGGCTGAGGAGCCCAACTAGAGCAGTAGGCATCCCAGAGAGTGAGTTGCAGAGTGACGATGTATCACTTGTGGCTGCAACGTTGCTGCCCAAGGCTGAAACAGAGGAGATGCACCCACCTTCCATTCCTCCCACTTCTCCTCCAAACTCCTGCTAACCGGTCCCACTGCTGACTTCAGTAACAAGCCAGCTGATAGAAGCTCTGTTGGGAACGTCCTCCTTGCCATGCAGAGCTGAAGATATATAGGAAGTAGACCAGGGAAACGGGTGACAGGAAAACTGGTATAGAAGAGAACCACTACTCACAATGTCTGGTTGAAGATGTGTCTAGTTTCTTCAGTGCTGTGTGCGCATTGACCTGACCAGTGCGTGGAACATGGTAGATACTAAAAAATGTCTTGAGTGGCATGATAAAGGTATTTGAATTTTCTCTTTGGCTGGGAGATGATTCTGAAGTTGACTCATTTTGTCTTCCTCTGGGGAAAGCCTTGAATTCTGAGCTTTATGGCAGTAATAAGGATCACATGAACTGTTATATTTATAATTACTTCTTAATTTGTTCCCACTTATGCACAATTTTCATTCTCCAATATTTGCAAAACTTTAGTAAAGTTCTGTGACACAAAGCAACCTTGGGTTGGTGGTGTGTTGGGGCATGAAGAAAGATGGCTGCTTTCTCTTCTGTTGATGAAGACTTTGAGAGGGAAAAGCAGCAACCTGAATAAACATAATATAAAGATCTGAGAGATTATCAAAATCCAGATGAAGAAAGTAAACAGAGCCTGTGGACTATTTGAAGTACTAGGAAAGACCGCAAATCTGCTTGACACTCAACTTGACTCAATGTATGCCGTCATTTAATTAAGGATAGCCCCTGGAAGGCTGGCGAAACGGAAAATCCTTAGATTGGGGTATAAAACCTTTATCTCATGTCTGCCTCATCATGGATTCTCATAAATAAGGATGCTCCTTTCCCACTATCATCTTTTCTTTGATTCCAGGAAAGCATCCACTGCCATTTAACCCAATGTAATGCTTTATCTGCTGGGTATCTTCAGGGATACAATTTTTTTTTAGGTTTTTGTGATGCTTGTAGAATGCCATAAGGATAGGAAATGATTCCTGCCCTTATTATCTCTCCTTTCCCACCTGAAACCCACTCAAATGAACTACAGCATGTAAGAAAAGCAAGGGTGATCTTCATACGAGCTTTTCACAGTAGCCCAGTTCTGTGCATGTGTGGGCAAGTGAGTATAACCATGATGCAAGCATCCACGATATTGTCTAAGCTTTTTATGACCGAGGGACCTTTGAGAACAATCTGGAAATTCTACATATTCCTTTACTCTTTATATCTGTTCTAGGGTAGGGTCCCACCATAACTGCCACTGCTGATTTTCTTTGTACTGCAATATCTTTTTTCTTCCTCAACTTTTATTTACCCAATTTTATTCTTTTCTATCTTCAATCCATTCTTTTCTCTCCTCACTCATAAATCCCACTAGCTTCAACCATAACTTTTATATATTAAGGGATTTTACTTATGTTTCTTTTTCCTGAGTTCCATTTCTTCTTGTTTTTCTGCAACTTTCTGCCACTCTCTCTCTCTCACTCTGTACTCACTAGAATATTCCACTGTGTTCCAAACTGCATTCACCATCTGGGACAAATTAGATCATGTTTCCAATGAGCTGCTTCCTCAGACAAGAAGGAAATTATACAGATTCTCTCATGATCATATGACATGTTTAGACCAGTGAAATGTAAGTGGATATGATGTAAATTTTATCCAAGCAGAGGACTCAAGACATTCCTTAACCCTGTACCTCCAGCCCTCCACCATGAGGGCAGAAGGAAATGTTTCTTTTGGCTCCAAAATAGGAACCCAGCCCGGCTGAACCCAGCAGAGCCCAACTGAGCTGTAGCTGACCTGCAACCTTCCTATCACACAAGCACATTTATTTTTGAATTGGAGTATTTGTTACTGCAGCAGAAGCTGACGTATACACCATCTTTCTTCCAAATTTAGCTTTTCCTCCTTTGCTATTTCTGTTAATGCCACCACCTCTTTCAGTTTATAAAGCTAGAACGTTTTATGATACTTACTCTTCCTTGCTTTCCTTTCAATCACTCACCAAACTATGTTGAGACACCTTTGTAACACTGATCTTATCCTTCTATTTCTCCCTATTCCTGGTCTATCACTGCTCTGGAGCTGATGCCAAATTTGAGATCTCACTTGGATTATTGCTGATGTTGCCTACTAAAGTCTTCAACTTAATGCATTCAACACACAATACTGCTAAGCTAGTCTTATGCTCTAGAGTTCCAGTCATGCTACTTCAGTCAAAAAGCCTCAGATTGGATCTTCAAATTTACATAATAAACTCCACCACTCTGGATTAGTAAACAAGGGCTTCAGCTACCTTTCAAGTCTTCCATTTCATTTTTTACTCCATCTTTTAACACAAGAAGGATTCTTATTGTCACCCAAACATTTATGACCCTCTATCAAAGACTTTTCTCACCATCACTATCATCATCATCATCATCATCATCATCATCACAACAATCACCATGATCACCATCATTATTGATATCATCATCATCATCCTGTTTATCAACTGCAAGGTCACTCCTCTTACTCCTCGCTCCCTTTCACCATCACACTTTCACACCATGCAGTCTTAGACTGGACATCAGCAGAGGTAAAATTGTGTAAAAGCTTCCCTTTGGAAATAAAGCTTTGCCTCTTTGAAACATACTTGGTAAACTAGAAATGAAAATCATAGACCTTGTAAAAGATTTCTTTGTCTTTCTTACTCTCACCATTCTCTCAGAATTTGGTCAACATTTACTGAGATGTAGCATGGGATAAGCACTGAGTCAGACAGTGGAATGAAAAGTGAATTGCATGGGATTCCTGTATCCCAGTTAACTTATAATACAAGTTGTAGATTCAGACGTTAATTGTAACATGATAAGATAAGCATCTAATGATGTATGTACAAAGGACAAAGATTATGAAAACAATTAGATGAGAATTATCAGTTGTTGATAAATGTAAAAAAAATGGTACTGGTTTATTTTCTGTTTTTTGAAAGTTTATTTTATTATTACACTTTTTTCAGAAGCTGGGTATGGGGAGGGTCTTCCAGGCTCGGTGAGCAGCTATGTGTATAACACTCAGGTGCATCATTTTCTATCTCCTGTCTTTATCCCTTCACATATTTATGGCCTTTGACTTTTCTATGATGGTGATTTAAAAACGAATATTCCCTGTTATACCACTTTCCCCTACATTCCTGACTTTTACTGCCTCTAGAATTCCCAAAAACTGCCTTTGCTTATTATATATGTCACCCAAATGACAAGTTCTCCCTCTGCCCTTCACTTAAACATGCCGGTAGAATGATTTAGGTACTCTCCCGAAGACTACGGAAAGCCCATAGCTACTTCCTATTCTGAGGTGCTTCGGTGGGAGAAAGGCGAATAATTGTTCTCATAGCCACTGAGTTGCAATGTGCCTCCTCTTGCTTCAGTCTCCAGCTTCTGGTAAAATTCTCCATCAATTCTACCTGCCAACGTATGACCACGGAAGGCTTCTGTCTCAATGACTGGGTAAATTTGTCCCAATCTCGTATTCAACTTCTCTCCTTCATCTTCCAAAATTCAATACTGATGATAATAATTGGTATCTATGTAGAGTCTTGACAGTCTTGGCCAGTTTCCATATATTACTCATTTGATTATCACAACCACCCTGCAAGTTGGTGCCGATACCACTGCTCCCATTTTACCTAGTAGGAAGTTGAGGCACAGTGAGTTTGAACAGCTTGCCTTTGGTCATTCAGTTCGAAAATGGTACAATTACTATTCCACCTTCCTACCTTCTTAATGAGAACTTTAAATCTAGAAAGACTGTGCTTTATATTCATGTTCCTCTTCTGTTCTATGAGAACTTCAGAACCTAGGAAGTTTCTGCGCTACATTCCATTATCTTAACCTCTGTACAACCTTGTCACATGAACGTGGGTTAGAAGATAATGAAAGGCAATATCATATAGGATGGGGCATATGGGGACAATAAAACTTCAAATATCACCACTCTTTAAGGCAATGGAAATGTCAAACCCTGATAAATCTCCTCATCAGTGGTTCTTAATTTTGGATGCACTTTGAAATCATTGTAAGAGTTTAATAAATCTGATGTCTGATAACATCTCTCTCTTTCCCTTACCCCACTGTTAGCAATTCAGATTTGATTAGTTTGGGGAATGTTTTGGGTGTTGGTATTTGTGCAAGCTCCCTGGTGATTCTAATGATCAGCCAAGATTGAGAACTTCTGTTCTAGCTTGCATCTCTGTAGACTTCACTCTACCTCCTTACTTTCATTCTAAGAACTTTACATCCAATCTTGCTTGAAGCTCCAACCTTTTGTTCCCCCAACTGGTAGCAGTAAACCTTCAAATGCCAATCACTATGCGGAGCTGAGCCATCAGCATCCTTACTTTGCCTGAACCTGTTCCGTACACACCAGCACTGGGACACACTCCACCCTTTGCAAAGTCAAAAAGGTTCATTGACATTTTAGTTTACTCTCCCAAAAGAACAAGTTTCTTTCCAAATAGAATTATTTAGCACTTTAGTGCACTGACTTAAATAGTATTTTTTCCTTCTAAAGAGAAACTACCCTCAGAATATATGTTATTTGAGCCATTTTAAGAATAATTATTAGTCTGGGATAAGTAGATAGATATAATATATAATATAAAACACATAAATATAAAATATAAGCATAAAATTACATATATGAGTATGTGTGTGTATCAATAGATTCAAGATTGAGGGACTCATTTTTGAGACTGCTATTAAATCCATTTTAAAATAACCTGCTAAATCCTTTATTACACAAACACTTACCCAAATCTCACACTGTAATTACTGCTGACTGTTTTAGTCCACACCATAAAAATAGCATACCTTGCACCTTTAGGATTCATTAAACCCAGTTAAAGAATTTCATTTGAGCATGTCTGTCATCTGTTTATAAAAAGCTTCCTATGTGTAAAAGAGAATACCACACTCATGAATATTACCCAAGTTCTCGGACACATCTTAATGTAGCCTAAATTGTTCATTCTTATTTTAAAAGTCTTTTTCTATTTCTCTTTGGAAGTTATGGAATAACAGATGGAGAAATGAAGAGATGGGATTCCAAGTGGAGAGATGGATAATCCAAACAGTCACATGTAGGAGGGAAAACATAATTTGGGGGACATTTTCAAGTACAAATAATAAATTAAAAAGAAATCTTGGTTATTTTTTGTTTGACACATTCCTCCTTTTTGAGTGCAAAAGAAAACATGTGTTAAAGAAGCAGTTCTACCATAATGTTAGCCTGGACCTACATCTGACTCCGTTATTGAGTTGCCCAGTTCCTTGACCAGCAACATTGATGGTGATGTGACTGCCCTGAGGTAGAGGTGGCTACCTGTCCACCAAGCGCCACGCACTTCCTGCGATATTGAACGTAGATCCCTAGGCAAAGACTACATTTCCCATGCTCCCTTGCTCTGAGGTGGAGTCATGTGATGGATTCCCGCCAATGGGGTGATGTGATGAATTCCGTCAATGGTGTGTGTCCTTTCTTGGCTCAGGAGTAAAGAAGCAAGGACGCTTTTCTACCTCTCTGTTCTCATTCCCCACTCAATAAAGGGATTATAAGGCACTAGGGGATGGGGAAGGCAAGGTGGGAAGAACTTGAGTTCTTGAATGAATTCAGAGCACTTTCAATGGGTGTCCACAAAGTCTCTCTATTATCGTACTATACCTTACCTTCTTACCCTTACTGCTGCCATACCTCTTGAGAAACACTCTTGCTCTTGACATCAGAGAGCAATACTTATCAAGGTATGCCTTTGTTAGACTGAGGTTTATTTTACCCATAGTATATTTCCACAGAGCCACAAAATGTTGTCATGTTTGAATGAAATAATATTTGTGAAAGCCTCCCCTAGAAATGATATGTAAATACCATCTATTATTGTTATGATGATGATTATTATTATTTCTTTGATGCAATGGTATTAATGGCATAACTCCAATTTACACAATGAACTGTAATTTTTTAAAAGCATTCCCTTATACTGCCATTTAAAGGGTATAACAATACTGGAGGTGGAACATTATTTCTTTATTCCAGATTAGAGGACTAAGGTTCATGGGATTATGTACCAATTTAAGTTCTCCCCACAAGTAAGTGATAGAGAAATGTTGTCTGCAGCCCAGGCAAGTGTCCCTGATACAATTTAGTTGAATTATTAATCACAGCATACATTACAATTTTCTACAAGTCCCCATTCACAATCTTAAGACTCTTAGCCTTCTTTATCATCTAAGAGATTTCTAAACAAGTATATTTTATGTTTTAAAAAAACCATAAAGAGGTTGGGGAATAGGGAAGCATTGTTAGTGGAATCTAGCTTCAACTTTCTGTTGTGAGAAAGAAATATGGACATGTGGCTTTTGGAAGAAAAAAAGCAAAGCTATTTTTCATTAATGTCCAGCAACATGAATTTTAAGACAATAAGAAAAAAACAAGCAAACAAAAAATCTAAGAGTTTCCATGTATAACAGGAGGCTCACACAGTCTTTTTTCATTATTTTATGTTATATAAGCTTTTGTGAAATATGTCAACATAATGCAATCACACATTTTCTGGGCTTGGCTGAGGGGTTGAAGTTTACAGTTTTTCCTCAAGATTTGGCTTTGAATCATTATAAAAATAGCTTATGTGTATAAACATTTTCTATCTTACTTTCTAGATGATGGTAGGAGATTGAGGTTCATTTTAAGTAATTACTTAAAGGAAGAGATAAAAAATGATTTTCAGATGACTGGATTAAAACCCACTGCAGTTTTATTTTTTTAGTGTTGATTCTGGAAAAGTGAGACTTTGATTAGGCAAGGATTTAAACTAATAGGAAAAAAAAAAAAACCACTGATATTTTGCTACAGAAAATACTGAATTTAATACATTCTTAAACAGAGAAAGATAATCTGTCTTGATGTCCTCCTTGCTGAAACAAGAGCAGGCACAAAAACCCACCCTGCAGCCAGGTGGCTGGAGGACAAGGGGAAGTAGGAGGAGGAGGAAGAGGAGGAAAGGAAGAGGAAGAGTAGGAGGAGAAGGAGAAGGAGAAAGAAGGAGGAGGAGGAGAGAAGGAGGAAAAGGAGGAAGAAGAGAAGGAGGAGGAGGAGAAAGAGGAGGAGAAGGGGAGGGAAAAGGAAAGGGAAGAGGAGAGGAGAGGGAGGAGACAGGAAGAGTATATCCCTTTGTGACTATCAAATTAGTTGTTAAAATGATAGCAATTCTTGGGAAGCGTGGAGGTAAAATGTGCACTCTCATAGGCTGGCATAGTGACAATATAAATTGAAAAAAAAACCTCTTTTAAGGGCATTTAAGGAGGAGAATCGGTCCCTGTTTGGAGAGGAAAAACAAGTTTCCAGCATTTTCACACACATAGCTGGAACTAACCTCTGACTTTGTGAAAAGCCTTTATTTCATAGTGTAACTGTTATAAATAACAAGACATAGAAATATATTAGAATATGATATTCTGTATAATGTAATATATATTAGAATAGAAGATAATGAAAAAATAAAAATTATTTGCAATCTCATTCCTCAAAGATAAATATTCTGAACAAGTCCAGATTTTGGTTAGTGTGCATGCACACTATGTAATTGCAGTTTGGATTATAAATCAGATCATGTGGTTTAAAGTTCACCTCCGCCTCCCAAAACCCCAATATGTGATTTGCATAGCTCAACATTAGTCAGCCCCATCCTACGGATGTATAGATATGTCATTAAGTATTTAATCCTATCTTGGGGGACACTTAGACTGTTTCACAACTTTGCCCACCTCTGCAAACAATCCCCATAGTCTCTGAAATTCTGAGATATGGAATGGCCACAGTGAAGTGTATGAGCATATTTAAGACTCTTGCAAAACATTTCCAAAATGCCCTTCAAAGAGATTTTTCCAATTTGTATTGTCTCCGTGACAGCCTATGAGAGTGTACATTTTACCTCCACACTTCCCAAGAATTACTATCATTTTAACAACTCGTAATTTGATAGCCACAAAGCGGTATGCTCTTCCTGTCTCCTCCCTCTCCTCTTCTCTATCCTCTTCACTCTCCTCATTCTCCTCCTTCTTTCTCCTCCTCCTCCTCCTCTTCTTGCAGTAGCACAAATAATAACTTAAAAAGAGATCTTGGTTATTTTTTGTTTGGGTGTTGGTATTTGTGCAAACTCCCTGGTGATTCTAATGTTCAGCCAAGATTGAGTACTGCTGTTCTAGCTTGTGTCTCTGTAGACTTCACTCTATCTCCTTACTTTTATTATAAGATGAAATCTTAGATTGAATCTTTAGATGCAATCTTACTCCAACCTCTCATTCCCCCAAATGGTAGGAGTAAACCCCCAAATTCCAATCACTATGCTGAGTTGAGCCATCAACATCCCTAATTTGCCTCAACTTATTTTATGCACACCAGCACTGAGACAGACCCCACCTTTTGTAAAGTCACCTGTCTCGATGACCTCCTTCTCTTCCTCCTCCTCATTCTTCTTCCTTTCTTCTTCTTTTCTTCTCTCCCTTTCTTTTTGCTCCTCCTCCTCCCGATCCCCTTCTTCTTTGCCAAACAACCTAATTTGGCCATCTCTTGGAAGAGTTTTATTTCTTGTTTTGTCCTTACATTTCTTTTTAAAAGTTTTTAACTGACATAGGATAATGTAGGGGGTACATAGTGAGGTTTTGATGCATATGATGAATACTGATCAGATTAGGGTAATTAGCATATTCATCATCTCAAACACATATCATTTCTTTGTGTGGGGAACGTTCAGTTCCCTCTTTCTAGCTATTGGAAACTATAGAATATATTTGTATTACTATAGTCATCCTACAGGGATGTAGAACACTAGAACTTATTCTTCCTTTCTAGCTGTAATTTTGTATCCTCTATATACTGAGCTGTTCAGCCTTAGTTTGCTGAGCAGTAAGAATTAATCTACATAGCAAGCCTTAAATACAGCAAATACATAAGAAGGCATTAATATTGTTCTAAATATAACAAATACTTTGTTCACAGTTATCATTTTTCTATTTTGTTTATGGAACTGCATTTTTGGAAGGTACAGTAGTGTTAAATTGTTTGTAGTTGTATTTTTCAGTTTTTTTCCTTTGTTATTCACTCTTCTTTGTGTTTAGAAAGTCACTCTTCTTTCTGACATGAGATATTGCTCACATACTTTTATAATATTTTTCATCTTTAAATATTAGAATTTGGTCAGGTGCAACACACCTGTACTCCTAGCAGTTTGGGAGGCTAAGGTGGGAGGATTGCTTAAGGCCAAGAGTTCAGACCAGCCTGGACAATGCAGTGAAACCATCTCCACAAAAACTTTTTTTAGAAATTAGATGGGTGTGGTGGCGCATGCCTGTAGTCCCTGCTACTTGGGAAACAGAGGAAGAGGATTGCTTGAGTCCGGAAGCTGGAGGCTGCATTGAGTTATGATTGTGCCACTGCACTCTAGCATGGGTGGTAAAGCAAGACCTTGCTTCTAAAATATAGATATATATATATATATATATATATATATATATATATATATATATAATGTATTATATGTTATGTATATAAACTGAAAGCATTTGGAACTCACTGGAGTATATGGTGTGAAATCAAGATCTAACTTTGTTTTACCTGAATATTAAACCAATTATTCTGACATCATGTATTAATTTGTTCTCATGCTGCTATGAAGAAATACCCAAGACTGGATAATTTATAAAGAAAAGAGGTTTAATTGACTCACAGTTCTGCATGGCTGGGAAGGTCTCAGGAAACTTACAATCATGGTGGAAGGCACATCTTCACAGGGCGGGAGGAGAGACAATGAGAGCTGAGCAAAGGGGGAAAAACTCCTTATAAGACTATCACCCCCAATGATTCAGTTACCTGCCACTGGGTCCTTCCCATGATATGTGGGGATTATGGGAACTGCAATTCAAAATGAGATTTAGGTGGGGACACAGCCAAACCATATCACACCATGTAGTAAGTAATTTATTATTTCCTCAGTGACCATAAATGTCACTCACATTAAATACCCATGTGAGTTTCTGTTTTCTGCTTTATTGTAGGGTGTCTTACAACATATTTTAGTGTGAAAACCCATGCTTTCTTATGTTTTCCATATTGTTATATGTGTTCACACTAATTTTTGTCTATAAATAAATTTCATTTACTAAATATTTATCACCAAAAATCATTGAGATTTTAATTGGATTTCTTCTAAAAGATGAATCAAATTTTTCGTATGTATTCTTTATAACATTGTGTTTTCCCATGCAAGGACATATATGTTTCCAGGTTTTCAGCATCTTTGTAGAAGCCTTGAACGCTTTTGCTAAACTTTCTTGGGAAGGTCTTGTTTATTTGCATCTTTTTCGGCTGAACTACTTAATTGGTCATATTGCCTGTGAAAAAATATAGCTTTCCCTCTCTTCCCATAGTTATATCTCTGGCTTCTTTTTCTTGTTTTATTCTACTTGCCACTTTCCAAAGTTGTGGTTGGCAATGTTTCTGATTCTTAGAGAAGAAAAATGTCCCTAGGACAGTCTTTTGTAGGTAATGCTCAGAACTCTGGTTCTGATTTTAGCAGATTGTCTAAAAAATAAAACAACAAGGACTTCTGTGTTGAAGAAAATGTGCAACCTGTAGCCAAAAGAAAATGTTCATCACCTTTAAGAAGAATCTTCCCAAGTCTAGATTACTAAGTGTACTCTGTTTTTGAGAAAGGTTGTTGAAATTGAGCAAGGGCATCCTCACACCTTTATGCATGAGCAGTGCTCTGGAATGGGCTCATTCTGACTTTTAGGAGCTAACCATGAAACATCCAGGAATTGTGTGAGCCATCTGTCCAACCATTTGTAGCTCGAAATGAACATAGTGGGAGAATTTACACCATGGGAATTGGCAAACACCATTAATAAGTGTGTGTGTATTTTGAGAGCTGGTTTGCTTAGTACATCACCTATTATATAGATAATCTCATCCATGCCTTTATTTGATAAGGGGCATATTCTATATGCCAAACAAGGTAAAAAGAGTTTAATAAAAATTTCAGTAATTAAGGCAAAGTTTCAATGAATAATTATGCCAATAACCAATTGATAATGCAGTTATGATCAGTACTATAAAAGTCAGATGCTGTCAGAGTTTATAAAACAGATGTGTGGTGAAATCTGATGCAAGATTTCCCCTAGGAAATGACGTGTCGACTTTGACCATGCCACTTTGCAGGACTCTTGGTCTATCTCATAAATACATAAACAGTTGTTTCCTGACTGGATTTACCTGCATCACATTCAAGGAAAGCATATTTTATTTTAATAGCTTACCACAATCAATAGAACTCACTTCTGTGGGTACGTCCAGGCCTCAGGATTGACTGGCAGGAGGGAGATCTAAGATGGAAAGAACAAGATAGAGCACTGAGAGTAGAATATGCAGGAGAGTCTCTGCCATCTCTTCTGAAGGGTTTGCCATTTCAAGACTTCCCAGGTTTGCTTTCCCACAAATAAAGTGACCACCAAGTTTTGCTGTTTGGTGTTCAGATACATAATTCTCTCTGTGTGGCAGACTGCTCCCCAGAAAATAAAAAGAATGAATTCCATTGTGTATGTGGACCACATTTGCTTTATCCAATCTGTCATTGATAGGCATTTAGGTTGATTCCATGACTTTGCTATTGTAAATAGTGCTACAATGAACATTCACGTGCATGTGTCTTTATGGAAGAATGATTTATATTCCTCTGGGTATATACCCAGTAATGGGATTCTGGGTCAAAGGGAATTTCTGCTTACTATGCAGCCATAAAAAAGAATGAGATCATGTCTTTTGCAGGAACATGGATGGAACTGGAGGCTATTATCCTTAGCAAACTAACACAGGAACAGAAAACCAAATACTGCATGTTCTCACTTATAAGTGGGAGGTAAATGATAAGAAATTATGAACACAAAGAAGGAAACAACAGACACTGGGGTCTACTTGAGGGGGGAGGGTGGGAGGAAGGAGATGAGAGAGGGAGGGAGGGAGGGAGGGAGGGAGGGGGGGAGGGAGAGGAGCAGAAAAGATAACTCTTGGGTACTGGGTTTAATATGTGAGTAATGAAATAATCTGCACAACATGCCCCTGTGACACAAGTTTACCATTGCAACAAACCTTCACAAGTACCCTCAAACCTAAAATAAAAGTAAAAAAAAAAAAAACTAATGAATTTCACATGGTTTGAAAAGAAATGAAATAAAAATATAACTCAGAGTACTTCATATTCTCTAACTTCCCACCCAAATTAATTCTACATACATATTTAAGTAGGTTCTTGGAATTTTCCCCCCTCCATGACTGCCTTTTTTGCTTTCAGTTTGTCAATAACCCAAGGTACCAACAGGGTTTACTTTACCAAGCATTATTCATGTTCCCTTTATGCAATAGAAGCACCATTTTTCTATTGTATTTGCTGTTAAGATAGCTGATGAAATATCAGAACAACATGTTTATGAATGAGTTGTTTTTAATTGAACTCAAACTTTAGTTCTTAGCGACAGAATTCCAAGTATAGTTGGCCTTGCATGACAGTTTGAACAAAAAGGGATGTGATAATTCAATGTTGTTCCATATATTTTAGTTTCAGTCATTTACATTTTTCCATATTGGGTGAATAGCTACCATTGAACATGATTTACCATCTGGTGGAAGAAATGAGACAGACGCCCCAGTGAGTGTTGACAGGCTAGATGACCTCCTATACGCTCATTAGCAGAGGTAGATGAGGGAACTATAAAGGGAATAAATTTGGGTTAGAAACGGGGTCTTAGAAGAAAAGTCACTCAAGGATGACTTTGATTTGTACAAGCCCCTTTAGAAGGGAATTGTCAGCTTGAGCCAGACCCAGGGATGTGGTTCTTTAGGGTGATTTTGGGAAAGAATGAGTGGTTCAGTTTGGCTTAAAGATGGGTTGTATGGGGTTTGGGGTAGAAGAAAATGCTGGACATGATGTGCTGCATTTTATTTACTTTTTTATTTTACTTATTTATTTTTAGAGACAGGCTCTCGCTCTCACTCAGACTGGAGTGCAGTGGTGTGATCATAGCTCACTGCATCCTTGACCTCCTTGGTTCTAATGATCCTCCAATCTCAGCCTCTCAAGTAGTTGGGAATACAGGTGCACACTACCATGCTTGGCTAACTTTTTAAATTTTTGGTAGAGACAGGATTTTACTATGTTGCCCAGACTGGTCTCAAACTCCTAACCTCAAGAGATAATCCCAACTTTGTTTCCCAAAGTGCTGGCATTATGGCTGTCAGCCACTATTCCCAGCCCCTGTACTGCATTTTAAAGCATGTTCCATATTGGAATTAATTGGATAGTCAATATGGAACAGTTGTGGGGTTTTTGTTTGGTTTAGCAAGATACTTTGGAATATGTAATCAGTAAGGAATTTAAACAACATTAAATAACATTAACTAAGCATGGCGACTTTGATTGATTTGCATTAGACAAAATTAATTGGCTTCCTCATAAAAATTAGTTAGGCAGTGCTTGTCAGATCAGTGAGAAATTTCACGAAAATTAATAGGGGATTGAGTTGGATTGATTTCCATTATGCAAAATTAATTGATCACCTGGTCAAAATTAGTTAGGAGGTGATTGTCATGATTTAGACAAGGATTAATAAAAGTTTGATATAAAGTGGTTCTAGAGAAAATAGAAATTGGGAAAAATAGTTGCAAAATATAAGAGAGCTTCTTAGAATTTGGTGATTGTCTGCTTGTAAAAGAGGAAATATAAGTTTCAAAAAATATTTGAACCTGAGTGACTATGAGTAACAGGTCTCATTCAACCAGGGTGGGGATGTTGAAAGGGGGACTGTTTTTCTAGATAATGAATTGAGGGTATCATGCAAACAATTAAAAATAACAAAGACAGATATCCATTCAATATCACCAGATTCAGAAACAATCACATTAAAATGATTTTTCTTTTCCATTATTTTAAAGTTCAGTTTCCTTGACTGTTCAATATTTATTAGTATGTTCGAAGCCAAAGACACAAAGAGAAGAAAGCTTAGAGTATGAGGACAAAAATGAAAGTGTAGCCAGGTACAAAAAGGATTTGGAGACACAGAGCAAAGTGTTGAAGGAAGTACACTGGGAATTTTTATTTGGGTTTTGAGATCCAGTTATTATAACCCCAAGTGTGCGCTGGTTGCAGTTGCTGAAAGGTTTATTAGCTTCCTGTAAAACCTTCCTTTATTAGCCCAAACTGAGGCAATGCAGCTTCAAACAAGAAAATCTGCCTTTGTCAAAAAGTGCACTCAAATCAGCTTAGAGAACCACAGGCCAGAGAACAGTCACAGCTGGCCTGCAAAACTGCACCCTTTACTGCTGAGACCCCACTGTGATTCATGGCCCATGGGGTCATCCAGCAGGAATTGGGGGCACCGCAGCCCACTGGAAGGAAAGCCCAGAAATAATGGCTCCCTGCAGGTATTCACAACAAAGACTCATAGAGGTATGGAGACAACCTCAGGGTGCAGCTTTTACTGAGTCCATGGACATGACTCAGACTCTGCTTCTTCCGCTGTGAGCCACAAAATTAGCACGAGAAAAATTAAGAAGGATTAAAAAAAATCACGTTTGCTTTTCAAGAGAGGGGAGACTCAATGTGTTCAGTTTTCATCATCACGAATGGTATATGTTCAATGAGATGAAGGAAATTCTCATTAGTTGAAAGGTTTAATTGATCTTGGTGCAGCCCTTATGCCCACAAAACAACTGCCCACTGCCAGTTAATTTGCCAGGATAAATAAAGCAAGCTGGACCCGTTCGGGCTTGGTGCATGGCTTCAGTGTTAAGGGTGGAGCCCACAAAAGCTTGCACTTCTCCCAAATCTCTTTAAAGCTCTTTCCACATGCCTATAGAATGAATCACGTTGGAGCTGAAATCTCTAGTAAGTGCACTAGTAAAGTAAGAGGTCGAGATGAATTATATACTTGTATGCAGTTGCAGTCCATCAGATTTTTTATTCTATTTTTCGGTAACTGTAACCATGGGAGCACAAAGGAAGGTCAGGCAGAGCAAGAAGTACTGCCGTAAGATTTGAAAAACCCTTCATTATAATTTTCTCATTTTATTAGAAGATGTGTAATGACAGAAGCCACGTAGACCAAGGATACTAAAAGATTTAACAAAAGTCATGCAACAACACATGACCAGATGAAGCCTGGATAAGAAAACATTCAGACAGACAGAAGGGAATCCTATGATGGAAGTGATAAGAGAGCATTATTAAGGCAAAAAATAATCAAAATAATATATATAAACACTTACTGATATTGTTGCAGTGTACAGTGTTGATGTCAAAGAAATGTTCGACAACCACATTAAAAAATGGGCAAACAGCCAGGCACAGTGGCTCACACCTGTAATCCCAGCACTTTGAGAGACTGAGGCAGGCAGATCACTTGAGGCCAGCAGTTTGAGACCAGCCTGGCTAACATGGCGAGACCTGTCTCTATTAAAAATACAAAAATTAGCCAAGTGTGGTGACACATGCCTGTAGTCCCAGCTACATGGGAGGCTAAGGCAGGAGAATTGCTTGAATCCAGGGGGTAGAGGTTGCAGTGAGCTAAGATCATGCCTCTGCACTCCAGAATGGGTAACAGAGCAAGATACTATTTCCAAAAAAAAGAGAAAAAAAAGAAAAAAAAGAAAGAATGGGCAAAGGATATGGACAGACACATCTAAAACAAAGACATACACATAGCCAACAAACATGAAAAAATACTTCATATTACTAATGATCAGAGAAATGCAAATTAAAATCACAATGGAATTCCATCTCACACCAGAATGGCTATGATTAAAAAGTCAAAAACAACAGATGCTCCCAAGATTGCAGAGAAAAGGGAACACTTATACACGGTTAGTGGAAATGTAAATTAGCTCAGCTACTGTGGAAAGCAGTTTGGAGATTTCTCAAAAAATGAAAACAGAACTACCATTCGACCCATCAATCCCCATTACTCAGTATATGCTCAAAGGAATAAACGTTGTTCTACCATAAAGGCACATGCACGTGTACGTTCGTTGCAGCACTATTCACAATAGCAAAGATAAGGAATCAACTTAGATGCCTATTAAGAGCAGACTGAAGAAAGAAAATGTGGGTGCATATACAACATGGAACACTATCAAGCCATAAAAAGAATGCGATTGTGTTCTTTGCGGCTACATGGATGGAGCTGGAAGCCATTATTCTAAGCGAATTAACACAGGAATGGAACAGGAAACAAAATACCACATGTTCTCACTTATAAGTGAGAGCTAAGCATTGAGTACACATGGACACAAAGGTGGGAACAATATACACCAACTCCTACTTGAGGGTGGAGGGTGGGGATCAAAAAACTACCTATGGGATACTATACTTATTACCTGGGTGATGAAATAATCTGTACACCAAATCCCTGTGACATGCAATTTATCTATTTAACAAACCTGTACATGAACTCTCTGAACATAAAATAGAAGTTGGAGAGAAAAAGTAAGTAACAATCAATCAATCAATCAATCAATCTATGAGACTTACCTGAATGCTATAATATTTTATAACAAATGAAATATATATTCTTTGAGCAATGCAGAAATAAAGTTTTTTGTTTAATTGTACATCAAACAATTTATAAGGTGATTTCTGCAAAAGATAAGGCTACAAAATATATTGCTTTTGCAGAGAGATCATTGAAAAACTACTAAGATAATTGGCAAAAAGAGCAAGCGTTCTTGAATTAAGAAAATGGAAAGATAACTCCAGTATGCTAAGTGAATGATATTGACTAGTGCTTCCTCTAGGTTCCCAGGAATGCCTGATGAAGCAGATAGTATTTGTCCGTTTTCCGTGTGCGAATTGGGACTCACAGAAAGCAGATGATGTGAATAGCTGTCAAAAGTTGGTCCCTTGGAGTCAGATGTGGGTACAGCTCAGCTGTGCCACTTTCCTTGGTGGTGATATTGGTTCATTCTTGTGCCTATTGTGCAGCCATGGGCTGCAAATCTAGAATTAGAGCTGAGGTCTTGGCAGCTGCAGATATTCTGCTCTTTTTATTACTCCTTGATCCTCCTGCAGAGAGTCTGACACAGAAACAGGAGAATTAGTATATGTACTTCAGCATTTAAACAGGATCCGACATCAACTTGTAGCTGCTTTCCCAATAGTTCATGCAAACAGAAGACTTCTAAACATGTCATGTCTCTTTTGGGTCAAATAAAGTGGCTCCATTCTGGAATTTTCCTTAACCATATTTTAGTGTGTATTTTCTGATATTTTCCTTAACATTACTTAGAATATTAATGACTCTTGACTGAGTATCTTGAGCTAGGCACTGGGCTGGGCATTTTGCACTGAAGCCTACAGTCTTTCAGAAAACCCCAGAGGTGTGTATGCACTACATGGCCCCAAGCCCAAGTTGAGGGAGAGAAGGGAACTAGTTTTAGGTGGCACTTCTAGGAAGAGGTGAAGCTGAGTTTTGCACTCTTGCCTGTAAACAACAAATCTCAACAATGTTTTAGGTTTATTCCATAGTGAATGATAATTATTATCACCTTTAGGATTTCTGGTGTGGTTCCTGCATGTCAGTCATAATGAAAAGCAACAACATGGATGACCTTCCAGACAAGGTACTCTGAATGCACAATTTTAACTGGCTCAATATATACATATATATATATTGAGCAATGCAGAAATAAAGTTTTTGTTTAATTGTGCATTGAATAATTTATGAGGTGATTTCTGCAAAATATAGGGCCAGAAAATGTATTGCTTTTGCTGAGAGGGCATTGAAAATCTGCTAGAATAATTAGCAGGAAAAGCGAGGTCCTTGAATTGAGAAGATGGAAAGATAGGGAACATTTCTTCATGGCTGAAAGTGTCATTTTGCCTGGCTGGAAAAGATGAGAACCATAATTAAGGGGTATGTCAACCAAGAGATAACATTTTAGTCCGTTCTGTGCTGATATAAAAGAATACCACAGACTGGATAATTGAAAATGAGCAGAAATTTATTTCAGTCATGGTTCTGGAGGCTGGGAAGTCTAAAATCAAGGGGTTGCATCTGGTGAGGGCCTTCTTGCTGTCTCCTCCCATGGAGAAGGCATCACATGGTGAGAGAGAACAAGAGATCGAACTCACAACCTCAAAGGCTTTTATAATCCATTCATGAGAGTGGCGTTCTCATCACCTAAACACCTCCCAAAAGTCCCCACCTCCCAACACTGTTGCATTGAGAATTAAGTTTACAACATATGCTTTTTAGGAGACACATTCAAACCATAGCAGATACTCATAACAAACTTTTTAAACGTATATTCGTGTATTCCATTAGGCAAATATAGGTTATATATATATTTATATTATATATGATATTCATATTTAATATGTAAATATATTATGTAAAATATATAAATATACATTATATATGATATTTATTTTATATAAATGTATATATTATATATAAATATATATTTATATAAAAATTTATATACATATATTTTATATATTTATATATAAATATATAGAAAATATTTCATTCCAATATATATTCCATTCTAATATTATATATATAACTTCAATATATTTCTAGATATGTTTTATATGTTTTATGTGTTTCAAGATAGATACAGATATTGGTACAACAAAGATACATAACTTTTCATGGCTCAGGAGTTCATTTCTTTTTAGCACTGAATAATATTCCATTGTTGATAAATTGATGTTGAGGAAGGCTATACATTTATAGGGACAGGGGTTCTGGGGAACTCTTTGTACCTTGTGTTCAGTTTTGCTATGAGCTTAAAACTGCTCTAGAAAATAAAGTCTATTAAAAAATATGTACCAATCAAGCTAAACTATGAAAAACTAAATTTTGTTAAATCTAAAATATTCCCTTTCTTAAAAAAAAAAGTATAATGTCATCTTCTTTGCTGGGACAAAAGGGAAACATTAATTATTTTCTAAGAAGTATGGGTATGAAGACTCTTCTCTTTAGGTCTCTAAAACTTCTTTGTCTGTTCCTTCTGTATAAGCAGAACTTTGGGTGCCTGGCTTCCTCCATCAATGGGCCATGTGGGTGGACAAAAGAAAGAGCAAGGTTCTTGAATTGAGTATTAGTTCTTTCTCCTGCTATTGGAGCCACGGTGGAGTGAAAAATGCTTTGTACAGTGGAAAGGTGCAATGTTGAGTCAAACTGTTTTGTTTATTCAGTTGACATCCTTTGAGGAAGCACCATGGCAAGGCTTGTGCTTCTGCAGATCCTGGACTAAAATTAGAATAAATATGCAGTTCTTGCTGGTGCAAGGCCAGCATTAGATGCCTCCCATGGGTAAAATTCCCAGAGAAAAATAGGAATCTGAGTATTCAATACATCCATCTTAAAAGCTAAAGCAAAACCCAATTTTCATCAGTTTTAAATTTCATTCCTTAAAAGAATTAAAAATACAATTATACTTTTTAAAAACACATAGATTCCCTCTCATTCTATTTGTAAGCCTTGTTATATCCATGTGATTTATGTATGATTCCACAGAAGTAGACCCTGAGAGGAAGAGCTCCCAAGAAACCTGTAGGAATGTTGGTGAAACCAGCCGGGGTCGGGTAGGGGAGAAACATAAATCAAGCAAGGTGGGATCTCAGGCCAAGTTGTAGGGAAGAAAAGTTTCATTTTGCATACTTCAAATCAGTGCCTGCACACTAATTTTTATACATTTTAAACACAGGTTACCATCATTTTAGCTCAGCGTTCTGTGTGCAATTGATAGCAATTTTCTCATAATTAACTAATGTGTTCTCTTCATGAGCTCACTCCCAAATTGTTGGCCATATCTGGTCTATACCCTGGAATGCATCATTTCTGCACATCTCTCTGAAAGATAAAATTTCAGTTTGTTTCCAATTTGTTAATATATTACTCCCTTCCTCCCTCCTTAAATTTTTGTGCTAAATTTTCTAAAGCTTGGTCCCTAAATTATGTCCTGGTGATAGAAGAACCAAGAACAGGTAATATATCATGTTCCTTAGCCCACATGTGGTTATCTGGACCTGTTATATGGTCTTGTCTTGCTGACCACCTAGTTTCATTCTTGAAAGATAACTTCCCTTGAATCTACTTTTCCAAACCTTTACTCATTCTATGATCTTTGTGAGAAGGATTTCTGCACTTTTCATAGTAGGGCAGAGCTACATCTTGAACTATCAACACACATGTGAAATCATCCCTACAAACTTTATAAAATTTATCAGGGAAAAAAGAAGGGGGAGAAATGAAAATAAACCAAGCTCACAGCACACTCAACACTCATCCTGAGGTCAGCTTACTCCCTGACCTGCTTTGTCATAGTTGTTTGGTGCCTCTTGTCCTAGAATCACATAGACCTTTGATTAGAGTTCCCTTAACTACTTTGTAGATAACAACTTCAACATTATGAAACAAGTTTTCCCTCTGAGATATTCTTTCAGGCCCTGCATACTGATGAAACTACTGATGCCAGCTGGTCTGAAGGACACCACAAGAAGCTAACACACCAAAGAATGCAGTTTCCATATCCTGATGACTTCATCCTCCTTACCCAAAGCAGTCAATGACCCGAATTTTCCAGCTCCTTATCCTCTACAATCCCTTTAAAAACTACAGCTCAGGATTCCACAGGGAGACAGATTTGAGGGTCTTCTCCCATTTTTCTCACTCAGTGTCCTGCAAAAATTAAGCTCTTTCTCTGCTGCAAACCCTGCTGTCTCAGTGTATTAGTTTGTTACTGCACAGTGGGCATATAGACTCTGTGGTCCTATAACACATAGTCCAAGACAGCTGTTGTTGGGTAAGTCTTTCAGGTCCTACTTGTCTGCATACAAAGTTTCAAAAGGGAGAAGACTATAAGATGTTACTTCACTGGCTACAAATAAAATGTCTTAGAAAAACTCCCATGTTACTTTCTTCAGTCTTCCCAGTGGTTCTCAAAGTGTGGTACCTGGACCAGCCTCATCACCTGGGAATTTGTTAGAAATGCAAATTATAGAATCCTTCCCTAGACCCGCCAAATGAGAAGGAGTGGGACCCAGCATTCTGTGTTTTGACAAGCCCTCCATAAGCTTCTAATGCTCCCTCGACATTGAGAACCACTGGTTAGGACTGCTATCTCTCTCATCAAATCTCATTCAGATCATGTTCTAATTAGCAAACAAGACTGTGAGTCATTCCGGGACTGACCTGCCTTTTTTTTCTTTATATATACCAAAGCTTTCTGTGTTTCAGCTGACTAAATGGGTGGAATTCAGGAAGGAGCAGCCAGTTTATGAGGGCACTGTGAAGATTTAACATATTATGGTGGGGTTGCAGATTAAATCCACACAGGGACTTAAAAAAATGGAAACATTACAATATAAGACACAGAGATCAAACATTTCCAAGCTTTAAGAAAATCTAAGGCCGGGCGCGGTGGCTCAAGCCTGTAATCCCAGCACTTTGGGAGGCCGAGACGGGCGGATCACGAGGTCAGGAGATCGAGACCATCCTGGCGAACACGGTGAAACCCCGTCTCTACTAAAAAAATACAAAAAACTAGCCGGGCGAGGCGGCGGGCGCCTGTAGTCCCAGCTACTCGGGAGGCTGAGGCAGGAGAATGGCGTAAACCCGGGGGGCGGAGCTTGCAGTGAGCTGAGATCCGGCCACTGCACTCCAGCCCGGGCGACAGAGCCAGACTCCGTCTCAAAAAAAAAAAAAAAAAAAAAAAAAAAAAAAAACAAGAAAATCTAAGACTGAACACAGTGGCTCATGCCTATACATTCTAGTACTTTGGGAGGCTAAGGTGGAAGGATTGCTTGGGGCCAGGAGTTTGAGGTTAGCCTGGGCAACACAGTGCAACTTTGTGTCTACAAAAAAACTAAAAAATTTAGCTGGGTTTGATGGCATGTGCCTCTAGTCCCAGCTACTTGGGAGGCTGAGGCAGGAGGACGACTTGGGCCCAGGAGTTTGAGGCTATAGTGAGCCATGATTGCACCACTGCTCTCCAGCCAGATGAACAGAGCAAGATCCTGTCTCTAAAATAATAATAATAATAATAAAATTTTAAAAAGAACAAAAGAGAAGATCTAAGAAAATTGAAAGAATGGTATCAGAATATAACTTGGTCAAGTGATAACTATATAAAAAAGAGGTAGTGGTCCACAGACTACTTTCTAAACCTCTGTGTGTCTCCCCATTCAGCAAGCCGCAAATAACAACATGCACCTGTAAATCAGAGTCAAGTGAGTTTCATCAATGACTAAAGCAAGGCTCCATTAACCTATTTACAACAAAGATAGCAGCCCACTTTGAGTCTTGTGGGTCTCACAGTGGGCTGCCATCTTGGTTGTAAATAGGTTAATGCCTCCAAGGATCATTTTCTCAGAGTTAGACTCTCTTCCATGGTGAATGTTTTACAGCATTCCTTTTACAAAAATGTAATGAAAACCACTGAAAATGAGCACAAATAATTTTCAAACATATACTTGAGGCTGTAACTGCAATGTAAAACAGAAATGTAACAAGAAAGAAACTCTTATTTTAAAACACCATAGCATTTTAATAGGTAAATGATAAGACAGGGATGGGACAAAAGACCCACAGGTTTGCTGTAGGTACAATCATTGAGATAGATACCAGAACTGCCAACACTGATGTGTTGTGTTGGCAACTCAAATAGCAGCAGGAGGATTTCCATAGATGGTGTTTTCCAAAGTGGTGAGTAGTCCTTGATCAGGTTCTGATCAAGGCAATTGACTGCAGTCAGTCCTCTGTTTCCACTGTTTCACTTTCTTTTGAATTTCATGTTGATTAAAACTGTTCAAACGTGGATGAAACTGGAGGTCATGATGTTAAGTGAAGTAAGCCGGTCACTGGAAGACAGTGCAGATTTTTACTCCTGTGTAGGAACTCAAAAAAATGGATCTCATGGAGACAGAGTGTAGAATGATGGTTACCAGAGGCTGGGGAGAGGTCTCTCAGTGGGCCACCATCGTGAGTCTCACAGTGGGCTGCCTTCTTGATTGTAAATAGGTTAATAGAGCCTTGCTTTAGTCATTGATGAAATCCACTTGAATATGTGTTGAATACTTAGAACAATAGACAGCCACAGTAGGTATCCATTAATTTCAATAATTAGTATTTGCAACCAAATTTATTCAGATGAGCAGTCTTCATGAAAACTAACTTTCTTGGGTAAGTAGGATGAAGCTGTTTATGAGTATAGCAGTGAGCCACTGAATGAATATACTCCTACCTAATAGATTATAACTTATGTCCTAGCTTATTGAGGCAAATTATAAACATATTGTTAACAGCAACCATTTGTCACACAATGCTAGGACTGTTGCAACCTTCTTGTTTCCTGCTGTCAAAATTAAATCTACGGCATGTACTCATTGATCCTTCATGGAGGGAACTCCCCTTACTACTTTCAGTTTTCAGTTTATTTTTATTCTTAATTAACAAATAATAATTACACGTATTTATGGGTTAAAATATGATTTTTTTATACATTTATACATTGTGGCATTAACAAATCAGGCTAATTAAAATAATCATCACTTCACATATTTGTCATTTCTCTATGGTGAGAACATTTGAAATCCAATTTTTAAAGCAATTAAAAAATATACAATATATTATCAACTACAGTCACTGATACGGTTAGGTTCCTGTGATTCCACCCAAATATCATGTCAAATTGTAATCCCCAGTATTGGAGGAGGTGCCTGGTGAGAGGTGATTGAATCATGGGAGTGGACTTCCTTCTTGCTCCCCTTGTGATTGTGAGGGAGTTCTCATGAGATCTGATGGTTTAAAAGTGTGTGGCACTTCCCCGTTAACTCCTCTCTCTCCTCTATCACCATGGTAAGACATGCTTGCTTCCCCTTCATCTTCTGCCACGATTATATGTTTCCCGAGGCCGCCCCAGCCATGCCTCCTGTACAGCCTGCAGCACCATGAGCCAATTACACCTCTTTTCTTTATAAATTACCCAGTCTTACATAGTTCTTTATAGCAATGTCAGAACAAACAAATACACTAACCTTGTTGTGCAATAGATCACCAGAATTTATCCTTCCTGTCTGACTGAAACTTTGTACCCTTTGACTAACATACACCACATGCCCCCATCCTCTGACACCCACCATTCTACTCTCTACTTCTATGAGTTTGACGTTTTTAGATTTCACGTATGAGGGAGGTTACGCAATTTTTGTTTTCCATGCCAACTTCCAGGGCATGGAATGGTGTGGATGGTACACATGCCCCAAATTGGCTACAGAGCTGTGGGCAGAAAACTTGAAGACAGCTTGAGGGTATTTTGGAATCCAGCTATGAGACACACAGCAAGCTTGATGGGTCTTTAATGACAACCATTGGAGAAACAGGATAATATTCCTCCCTGCCTTTGTCCACTTGGGATTCTATAATAAAATAGAATACACTGAGTGGCTAAAGCAACAATCATCAACTTCTCATGGTTCTGGAGGCTGGAAGTCCAAGATCTGGGTGCCAGCAGATCCAGTGTCTGGAAAGGACTCTCCCTTTGGTTTGCAGGTGGCTACCTTCCTGTGTCTGCAAATGGTGGTGAGAGAGGGTGGGGAACGAGCTCTGTTATGTCTCTAATTGTAAGGGCACTAATCCCATCATGAGGGCTCCATTCTCATGACCTGTTTTTCAAAGTCCCCATCTTCAAATATCATCTGTCTTAGCCTTACAGGCTGCTATAATGAATACACCATAAAATGGGTGGCTTATAAACAACATAAATTTATTCCTTCCATTTCTGGAGGCTGGAAGTCCAAGACCAAGTTGTGGCAGATTTAGTGTCTGGTGAGGACCGGCTTCCTGGTTCATAAATGGTGCTAGGTCCATCCTGGTTCGTAGACGGCACTATGTTCTTGCTGTGCCCTCACATGGTAGAAGTGGCAAGGGAACTCTCTGGATCCCTTTTTATAAGGGCACTCATCCCATTCATGAGGCTCCACCCTCATGACCTCATTACCTCCCAAAGGCACCACCTCCTAACACCATCACCTTAGAGGTGAACATTTCAACACATGAAATTTGGATGACACAGATGTCCAGATCATAGCACCATGATAGTAAAGATTGGGATTCCAAAACATATAAATTAGGAGAAGGTGAGTTAAACGTTCATTCCATTGCATTCCCTATCTGCCCTGTGGAAAGAGAATGCATGCCTATTGAAGTCAGATGCCTGCCTATTTAACTGGCATTTTCACTTGCTGGGTGTGGACGGTACACGTGCCCCAGATTGGTTACAGAGCTGTGGGCAGAAAGCTTGAAGGTGGCTTGAGGGCATTTTGGAATCTGGCTCTGAGGTGCACAGCAGACTTGATGGGTCTTTAATGACAACCAGAGACTTGGAAGTGGAGAGTGATCTTCTACACAACAGATGAGAATGAACTTCTCTCCAACATTTATTTGGATGAAGCAACTCAAGTCATCCATGGGACTAAATGCTCTAGCCTGTCAATACCCAGCTGATTGGAAATTCTTCTGGGAAGAAACCTTCTCATTCCCCATCTGGCAGGCTCCTGATGCCACTGCACCATTGGAGGTTCCTAAAATGCTCATCAACACAGTTCACTGGCAGCTAATTTTACCTAGGGATTTGACTCTTGACATCACTGAGTGGGTGGAGAAAAGCTTTCCATCTCTCATGTATTTGGAAAGAAGACCAGAACTGGGCCATGTACACAGGAAGGGGGGAATCCTGCCATCTGTAGCAATGGGACTGCTTTCTCAGGAAAAACTTGGTTTTATTAGGTTTAGAAAGTCTGCTCATCAGAACTACCAACTCATCCAGCAATCCCACTTACTGGATATCTACCCAAAGGAAAACAAATCATTCTACCAAAAAGATACCTGCACCCATATGCTTATTGTAGCACTATTCACAATAGCAAAGATATGGAATCAACCTACGTGTCCATCAGTGCATGAATGGATAAAGAAAATGCGATATATATACACACCATGTGTATTAATCTGCTCTCATGCTGCTGATAAAGACAAACCCAAGACTGGGTAATTTATAAAAGAAAGAAGTTTTAATGGACTCACAGTTCCATGTGGCTGGGGAGGCCTCACAATCATGGCAGAAGAGCAGGCGACATCTTACATGGCAGCAGGCAAGGGAGAATGAGAACCAAGCGAAAGGGGAAACCCCTTATAAAACCATCAGATCTTGCTGAAGTTGCTTATCAGCTTAAGGAGATTTTGGGCTGAGACGATGGGGTTTTCTAAATATACAGTCATATCATCTGCAAACAGGGACAATTTGACTTCCTCTTTTCCTAATTCAATACTCATTATTTCCTTCTCTTGCCTAATTGCCCTGACCAGAACTTTCAACACTATGTCGAATAAGAGAGAGGGCATCCTTATCTTGTGCTGGTTTTCAAAGCGAATGCTTCCAGTTTTTGCCAAAGTCTCAGGATACAAAATCAATTGTGCAAAAATCACAAGCATTCCTATACACCTTTAACAGAGAGCTAAATCATGAGTGAACTCCCATTCACAATTGCTACAAAGAGAATGAAATACCTAGGAATCCAACTTACAAGGGATGTGAAGGATCTCTTCAAGGAGAACTACAAACCACTGCTCAAGGAAATAAAAGAGGACACAAACAAATGGAAGAATATTCCATACTCCTGGATAGGAAGAATCAATATCATGAAAATGGCCATACTGCCCAAGGTAATTTATAGATTCAATGCCATCTCCATCAAGCTACCAATGACTTTCTTCACAGAATTGGAAAAAACCACTTTAAAGTTCATATGGAACTAAAAAAAAAAAAAAAAAAAAAAAAAAACCCGCATTGTTCACACAATCCTAAGCAAAAAGCACAAAACTGGAGGCACCATGCTACCTAACTTCAAACTATACTACAAGGCTACAGTAACCAAAAGAGCATGATATTGGTACCAAAACTGATATATAGACCAATGGTACAGAACAGAAGTCTCAGAAATAACACCACACATCTACAACTATCTGATCTTTGACAAACCTGACAAAAACAAGAAACGGGGAAAGGATTCCCTATTTAATAAATGGTGCTGGGAAAACTGGCTAGCCATATGTAGAAAGCTGAAACTAGATCCCTTCCTTACACCTTATAAGAAAATTAATTCAAGTTGGATTAAATGTTAGACCTAAAACCATAAACACCCTAGAAGAAAACCTAGGCAATACCATTCAGGACATAGGCATGGGCAAGGACTTCATGACTAAAACACCAAAAGCAATGGCAACAAGAACCAAAATAGACAAATGGGATCTTATTAAACTAAAGAGCTTCTGCACGGCAAAAGAAACTACAATCCGAATGAACAGGCAACCTACAGAATGGGAGACAATTTTTGCAATCTACCCATCTGACAAAGGGCTAATATCCAGAATCTACAAAGAACTCAAACAAATTTACAAGAAAAAAACAAACAACCACATCAAAAAGTGGGCAAAGGGTATGAACAGACACTTCTCAAAAGAAGACATCTATGCAGCCAACAGACACATGAAAAAATGCTCATCATCACTGGTCATCAGAGAAATGCAAATCAAAACCACAATGAGATGTCATCTCACGCCAGTTAGACTGGTAATCATTAAAAAGTCAGGAAACAACAGATGCTAGAGAGCATGTGGAGAAATACGAACACTTTTACACTGTTGGTGGGAGTGTAAATTAGTTCAACCATTGTGGAAGACAGTGTGGAGATTCCTCAAGGATCTAGAACCAGAAATACCATTTGACCCAGCAATCCCATCACTGGGTATATACCCAAAGGATTATAAATTATGCTACTATAAAGACACATGCACAGGTATGTTTATTGTGGCACTATTCACAATAGCAAAGACTTGGAACCAACCCAAACGTCCATCAGTGATAGACTGGATTAAGAAATGTGGCACATATATACCATGGAATACTATGCAGCCATAAAAAAGGATGAGTTCATGTCCTTTGCAGGGACATGGATGAAGCTGGAAACCATCATTCTCAGCCAACTATCACAAGGACAGAAAACCAGACACCACATGTTCTCACTAATAGGTGGGAATTGAATAATGAGAACACTTGGACACAGGGCGGGGAACATCACACACCGGGGCCTGTTGGGGGGTGGGTGTCTGGGGGAGGGATAGCATTAGAACTACCTAATGTAAATGATGAGTTGGTGAGTGCAGCAAACCAGCATGGCACATGTATACCTATGTATCAAACCTGCATGTTGTGCACATGTACCCTAGAACTTAAAGTATAATTAAAAAAAAAATCAGATCTCGTGAGACTTATTCACTACCATATGAACATTATGAGGGAGACCACCCCCATGATTCAATTGTCTCCCACTGGGTCCCTCCCACAACATGTGGGAATTATGGAAGCTGCAATTCAAGATGAGATTAGTGTGGGGACACAGCCAAACCATATCACCATGGAATATCACACAGCCCCACAAAAGAACGAAATCATGACTTTTGTAGCAACATGGATAGAACTGGAGGACATTATCCTAAGTGAAACAACTCAAAAACAGGAAGACAAACACCCCATGTTCTCACTTATAAGTGGGAGCTAAATGCTGTGTAGACATGGACATAGACAGTGGAATAACAGACATTGGAGACTGGGAAAGGAGGGAGAGGGGGAGGAAGGTGAGGGATGAGAAATTACCTAGTGGATACAATGTACACTATTTGAGTAATAGTCACAGTAAAAGCCCGGACTTCAGCACTCTGCAATCTCTCCATGTAACAAAACTGTGCTGGTATCCCCTAAATCTATTAAAAAAAAAAAAAAACCTGTAAAAATTACAAATAAGAGGCCAGGTGTGGTGGCTCATGCCTGTAATCCCAGCACTTCGGGAGGCTGAGGCCAGTGGAATGCTTGAGTTCAGGAGTTCGAGAGCAGCCAGGGTAACATGGCAAAACCCAAAAAAAATTAGCCAGGCAAGTGGTACATGCCTGTAGTCCCAGCTGCTTGGGAGCCTGAGGTGGGAGGATTTCTCGTGCCCAGGAGATCAATGCCGTGAGCCAAGATCACACCACTGCACTTCAGCCTGGGCCGCAGAGAGAGACCCTGTCTCAAAAAAATAAAAAATAAAAGTAAAAATACTCAACCTTACCTTATTCTTAAATATCCATTGCTGTGTGGCTCTGGGGTGACTGTGCCTCCTGCGGTAAAAATGTACCAGCATTTTTCTGCAAGGAATGGGGAATAAATAGGGTTTGGAGAAACTCTTTACTTACAACGCAAGAGGATATGGGGAAAACCACAAGTCATTTTATTTTGGTTCCTTCAACAATGAAGGACTTCCTGTCTTTGAGGAAGGTGGCGCTTTCTCTGTGTGTGTGTGTGTGTGTGTGTGTGTGTGTGTGTGTGTGTTTGTGCATGCGCACACACGCTCATTAAGCATTTACAGTCCTGGAATGTTATTCTGACTATTCATAGCGACTCCACTTCCTGCCCACCCAAACAGTCATCCGTTATGGAAAATACGGCAGCCTCTGAAATATTTACCGGTGGCCCCGGAGTGCCACACAGGCATTTCTTATAAATACTCAACCTTCTGTTCAAGTCTCCAGGGGTCCCTTTTCTGTTTGGGTAGCAGGGTGAGTGTCCATGAATTGCTGACGCTGCAAGCTCCCCCATGTCCAGCTGCTCTGTGATATTTATTTTCCACCTCCACTAATTAACTTCATCCTCCTCTCAAAATGCAAGCACCAGGCAGCTTTAGAAAGATGGTGCAGTTTTGCAGATTGCAGGCTTCAACATGCAGGACTTTGTCGAGTGCGTTCAGAGGCTGGTTTTATTTAAGGAGATTTTTCATGGTGCAGCGATTCGGGGCAGCTACAGAGGTACCACTGGAAGGTGGAAAGCCACCTTGGAATGAAAGTCTCTGCAGGAATCAGCTGAGTGGCCTTGAATCAGAAAGGGATGTGGGGCAGATGTAAGGAGTTGACATTGAATTTGCACAATGCCGCCTTGTGTGTTTTCTTGCCTGTCTCCACGACCCTTCTCTAAAGCCACTTGGAAAAACTGGACACATTAGCTTGGCATGGATTTAACATCATGCTAGCTGGCAGAACTCAGTGATCCCTGAGCAAAGCCAAAGGGGTGATAAATTAAAGCCATGCTATGTTGGAAAGAGCTTCAGGGGGAAGCAGATTTATCAGTGCGAGGGATGTCTGTAGGCACAGCTGACATTGTCAGCTCCCCCCATTCCCCAGACAGACGGGGACAGGAAGAGTAAACTCATTATTAGATCTGTAATTCCTCTCGGGGATTTTACTGTGCTTCTCTAGCAAGCTCTAAGTGACAAGCATAATTTCTCTTTCAGCACAAACAGTTCTATTACAAATGTGATCTCTCTGGGCTTCCAGTATAAGCCCACTGCTACTGGCACGAATGAAAGACCTAGTAAAAGGAAAGTTGTCTCTGCAAAATGTTGGCACTGCAGAGACTGGGGGTAAAAAGTTTGAAAAGGGGCAGTTCACGCACTCTTTCTTTACTACTCAGAAGGTATTATGGTAATGTTTGTGGCTACAGAGTCTATCTACATGTTTATTTGGTGGAAAATAAGACAACTCAACTGATTATTTAATTTATTCATTTGTTTTCATGAAACAGACTCTGTTTGGTACAAAAGCATCACAGTGAATAAAAGAAGAAAATATATGGTGTGTTCTGACAGCCTAAGTTCCGGCGCAGAGATGAACTTGGCTGTTACATCGAAAGAGGAATTTCCATCCTAAAAGGGAAAGAGCTCTGATGCAAAGACCCTGTTACCTTAATGCTGTGCTTTTAGACAAGTTGGGAAGGGAACTGTGAGGAAGACAGGCCCCACATCTCCTGAAGCTACCACAGAATCTGATATTTTAAATGAGGACAAGGAGTCTTTGTTCTTATAGAACTAATCTGCTTGCAGTTTGCAGGACTCTGCAATGCTAAACAGACATAAAAATCACATAAATTGACTAGGCACAGTGGTTTGGTTCATGCCTTTAATCCTGATAGTTTTGGAAGCTGAGGTGGGAGGATCCCTTGAACCTAGGAGTTCAAGACCAGCTTGGGCAACATAGCAAGGACCGGTCTCTACAAAAAAAAAAAAAAAAAAAAAAAAAAATTATCCAGGTGTGGTGGCACATGCCTGTGGTCCTAGCTACTTGGGAGGCTGAGGTGGAAGGATTGCTTGAGCCCAGGAGTTCAAGACCAGCTTGGGCAACATAGTGAGACTTCATCTCTATTTTTTTTATGAAAATGAAAAAAAAAAAAAGATATACATTCTATTTCGGAGACTGAGGTGGGAGGATCGCTTTGGTTCAGAAGGTCAACAGTGCAGTGAGCTATGATCGTGCCACTGCACTTCAGCCTGGGTGACAGAGCAAGATCCTGTCTTGAAGAAAGAAGGAGGAGGAGGGAGAAAGAGGAGGAAGAAGAAGAAGAGAAGGAGGAAGAGGAGGAAGGAGGAGGAGGAGGAAGAGAAATCACATAAACAGATCCAATTAGTACATCTGCCCAAGTCAAGATTTGTTCTACTGTGCAGAGTCTACTCTGTGTGTCTGCTATATTGGAAAACATACTGCATTGGGAAAAATATTAAAATTTGATCTTCTCAGACTTGTTAGGTAATTATAGGAGCTTCTCAGTCCTTCTTATGTTGTTCTTTCTTTACTTTTTCCTTCCTCATCTTCATCATCATTTTGGACCTCCTAAATTATGCACGAAGCACCCTCATGATTCAGGGTCCAACCTGAGATGCTGTATCTGCATGTCTCAAAACCCCAAGCATATGCATCCAAAGCTAATTGACGAGTGCTCTATTTCTTCAGGAATCAGTTCAGTTGGTTTCTGCCCATTGGTATTAACTACATGAGTTTTGGAGAGAAACTATCGAGTCTAAACATGGAAGTGTTGAAGTTAAGGTAACCATAAGAGAATTATTTATTTCACTAGCATTTTTTGAACATATACTATGTGCCAGGCAAGGTGCAAAGCCACATCTCTGCTTTCATGAAGCTAAAACTCTTTTGAGGAGAGGCAGACAGTAAATAAAGAATCTATGAGAAAATCACAGATGTTATGGGAGTTATAAAATAAATAAATGGAGGAATCAGGAAGAGAAACTATCCTGCCATGTGGGTCCCATAGGAAGGTGTCTCTAAGAAGGTGATATTTGAGCTAGTCTTTGAAGGCTGAGAATCAGGTAAACATGACAAGACCAGTTGAAATGATTCCAGGGAGAGGAACCTGCAAAAGCAGAGACCCAGAGTTTGAAAAGTGGTTGACCTGTCGGCCGATTACAGGCACAAGGAGCAGCCGCATTTTGGGGGCAGAAGCCTGAAAATGCAGAAACTCATTGGATATCCAAGGAGTTTGAATTATATTCAAGTGCAGAAGAAGGCCAAAGAAAAATATAAAACATGTTGGGATGACAGTTCTGGAATTCAGGAGATGAGTCAGGCTTGAAAATAGAACGAATAAGTATTCAACAAATACTTGTACATGCATGTTTATGGCAGCATGATTCACAAAATCTACAATGTGGAAACAATCAAAATGTCCATCAACTGGTGAGAATAAATAAATAAAATGTGGTACACCCATACAATAGGATATTATTCAGCTAAAAGGATAAATAAAGTAATGATATATGCAATGACAGAGATGAACCTTCAGAACATTATACTGTAGGTGAAAGAAGCCAGACACAGAAGGTCACCTACTCTATGATTTCGTTTATAGGAAATGTACAGATAGAGAAATCCACAGAGACAGAAAGCAGATTTTTGGTTGCTTTCCCTGCAGGGAGGGGCTGCTGCAGGGAAGCAGGATGAAGTGTAACTGCTTGACAGATTTCCATTTGGAGTGATGAAAATGTTTTGATCTATTGCTTCTAGGCCTTTTGGCTAAGATCAAGTGAAAATGTTTCGAACTGAATAGAGATGATGGTTGTACAACCTTACAAAGGTCTTAAACATAACCGAATTGTACACTTTAAAATGGTGAGCTTTTTGGTGAATTTTGGCTCAGTTAAAGAAATATATAACCTTAGATGTTCTTAACATTACTCAGCAGTTTCAGTAAGTAATTTTGGTTTAAGGAGGAAAAATGCTAATCACAAATAGATTTTATGAGTAATGACAAGGTCAATGGAAATCTATTAAGCCTTCGATGTTTCGCATACATTATTTCACTTAACTCTCGTTGTCTGCCAGTATGATCCTTATCCATTGTCTGCATAAGATCCTTAAAGAAAACTCTCATACTGAGAATGAAAAAATCTTTGTGGAGCTATTTGTAGTGAAAAGGGTCTTTCCTGAGTTTTCAAAGCATGTTCTACCAGCAGCTGCAGATGCCTCCAATTTATAGGACAGTCCCCAGTGACTTTTGTTCACTGTATCTCAATATCCTAGCTTCTAGACTGACTCTTTCTTATTTATATGGATTGGGAAAAAATATGAGGATGGAGAGTAATTCTATCATATGAGGTTAGCTTCCCATGTTATAAACGCAGTGGTAAATTAGAAAACATGGAAGAGAGAGAGAGCGTTAGCTTGAATATTTCAAGTTTCCACTTTCAGTGCTCTGACAAAACAGAGTGAGGAGACCTGGGGGCCTTGCTTTGTCCCAAGCTGTGTGACATTGCAAAATTGTATCTGTCTGTGACACTGCAAAATTATTTCAGATTTCAGAAATTGGTTTTCTAGCTTTAAAACAAGGGGGGTGGCTTATCAGCAGTTCCTATCCTTTAGAAGATGATAAGCCTTATATATATATTATATTATATAATAAAATATATTTTTATATGCATCTTATATATACAATAAAAATATAAAACACACATAATTATATATTTACATATAATAAACATATATTGGATATGCAAAGGCATAAGAATGACACAATGGACTTTGGGGACTCAGGGGGAAAGGGTGGCAAGGGGGTGAGGGATAAAAGTCTACAAATTGGGTTCAGTTGTTGCGGGGAGTCAGGGACCCCGAACGGAGGGACCGGCTGAAGCCGCAGCGGAAGAACATAAATTGTGAAGATTTCATGGACATTTATTAGTTCCCCAAATTAATACTTTTATAATTTCTTATGCCTGTCTTTACTGCAATCTCTGAACATAAATTGTGAAGATTTCATGGACACTTCTCACTTCCCCGATCAATACCCTTGTGATTTCCTGTGCCTGTCTTTACTTTAATCTCTTAATCCCGTCATCTTCTTCGTAGGCTGAGGAGGATATATGTTGCCTCAGGACCCTGTGATGATTGCGTTAACTGCACAAATTGTTTGTAGAGCATGTGTGTTTGAACAATATGAAATCTGGACATCTTGAAAAAAAGTACAGGATAACAGCAATGTTCAGGGAACAAGAGAGATAAGATTTCTGGCCGCTGGTGAGCTGGACAGAACAGAGGCATATTTCTTTTGTGTCAAATGCAAATAGGAGAAATATCGCTGAATTCTTTTTCTCAGCAAGGAACAACCCTGAGAAAGAGAATGCACCCCTGAGGGTAGGCCTGTGAATGGCCCCTGTGGGGGTGGCCGCCTTTTACGGTTGAAGCCGAAGGGATGAAATAAACCCTGGTCTCCTGTAGCACTCCCAAGCTTATTAGGACGAGGAAATTCCCGCCTAATAAATTTTGGTCAGACAGGTTGTCTGCTCTCAAACCCTGTTTCCTGATGAGATGTTATCAATGGCAATGCGTGCCTGAAACTTCATTAGCAATTTTAATTTCGCCCCATCCTGTGGTCCTGTGATCTCGCCCTGCCTCCACTTGCTTTGTGATATTTTATTACTTTGTGAAGTATGTGATCTCTGTGACCCACACCCTATTCATGCACTCCCTCCCCTTTTGAAAATCGCAAATAAAAACTTGCTGATTTTAAGGCTCCAGGAGCATCACAGAACCTGCCCATGTGTGATGTCTCCCCCCTACACCCAGCTTTAAAATTTCTCTCTCTCGTACTCTTTCCCTTTATTTCTCAAACCAGCCAAGACACCTAGGAAATAGAAAAGAACCCATGATAAATCACAACAACACATAATCATGAAATGTATAACACAAAAATAAGTGTGATATATATCCAACATGTTTATTTTATATATAAAAATATATATAAATATTTATTTTATAGATCTAAAACACATTTTATACAATAAAATATATAATATAAATATTTCTATATTTATATTGTATAATAAATATATATTTTATATGTATCTTATATATACAATAAAAATATAAAATATACATAATTGTATATTTATATATAATAAACATATATTGAATATGCAAAGGTATAAGAATGACATGATGGACTTTGGGGACTCAGGGGGAAAGGGTGGGAAGGGGGTGAGGGATAAAAGGCTACAAATTGGGTTCAGTGTGTACTGCTCAGGTGATGGGTGCACCAAAATCTCACAGATCACCACTGAAGAGCTTACTCATGCAACCAAATACCACCTGTTCATCAAAAACCTATGGAAATAAAAAAGTAAAAAAAAGAAAAGAAAAGTAAACGTTTTGTGTGTCTGGGTCTTTGTCTCCTAAACTAGCCTGTAAACTCTCAAAAGGCAGAGATCGTGTATGTGTCTGCATGTGTGTATTTGTGTGTTTTCATGTCCCTTACAATGTCTTTACAATCCTCTACAATCTCACATCACTTTTATGTTTCTGTATTTGAGAGCCAATAATCTAACGTCACAGTGACCAGAGAATATTACTCTAATAAAACACTGAAAACTTGCTTTAACTACATGATGTGCTTCTTCAGTGTTTTTTAAAATACAGTTCTATGGTTGTTGTTGTTTTTTGTTTGTTTGTTTTTGAGATGGAGTCTTGCTCTGTCGCCCAGGCTAGAATGCAGTGGCAAGATCTTGGCTCACTGCAAGCTCCACCTCCCAGGTTCATGCCATTCTTCTGCCTCAGCCTCCCTGGTAGCTGGGACTGCAGGCACCCACCACCACACTCGGCTAATTTTTTGTATTTTTAAGTAGAGACGGGGTTTCACTGTGTTAGCCAGGATGGTCTCGATCTCCTGACCTCGTGATACACCCAACTTGGCCTCCCAAAGTGCTGGGATTACAGGTGTGAGCCACCACACCTGGCCAATTCTATGGTTTTTTGCAAAACAAAAAAAAAATTATTGACCTATTATATGTTTGGATACCTCAGCATCTTTTATAGATCATCAAGAATATTGGCTCTATTTTCCACTGCCCTGAGACAACATGCCATGAAATAGGAGAACTTAAACAAATATTTAATTTTTTCCCCTCTATTGAATAGGGCTGAGAGGTGTGTCTATTTTAGGTAATTGTTGGGAGTAGTTGGGAATTTTTTTTAACTTCTGCTAAATTAGGAGAAAAGGTTATGGCAAGGTTATCAGCTAGGAGGACAGAAGAATGTCAATAAAGATTTTCACACTGAAGTGTATAGGCTTAGGCCATCTAAGAGAACACGATTCATTGCTGAGGCCCAGCCCTGTGTTTCCCCTTCTTCTACCCTTCCTTCCTCTACCTCGCCTTTGCTCTAGAAATCATGCTCTCCTTGCATTAGACTTTAATGAGTAACTGTCTCTATCTCCTAGCCTGCAGATACATATGCAGATCTCCCCTTGAGCCTGGTGACAAAGCTGTCTTCTAGTTTTTGGGTGTCTGTTGATTGATCCACACTAGCAAGACTGGCATATTGAACAGAGAACTATATAGGGGTATGTGGTGTTTGGGAGTAAGTATGTTATTAGTGGAAAGAACATGCCCACATTTTTTTTTTTTTTAGATGGAGTCCCACTCTGTCACCCAGGCTGGAGTGCAGTGGCCCGATCTCCACTCACTGCAAGCTCCGCCTCCCTGGTTCATGCCATTCTCCTGCCTCAGCCTCCCGAGCAGCTGGGACTACAGCCACCCACCACCACGCCCGGCTCATTTTTTTTGTATTTTTAGTAGACACGGGGTTTCACCGTGTTAGCCGGGATGGTCTCGATCTCCTGACCTTGTGATCCGCCCGCCTCAGCCTCCCATAGTGCTGGGATTACAGACCTGAGCCACCGTGCCCAGCCCACATTTTTACTATGAGGAGTACAGATTGAGTTTCCAGGGATAAAACGTTTCTTTTTGAACATGGATCAAAAATACTTTTGCAAGATATGGAACTAATCTAAGTGTCCATCAATCAATGAGTAGATAAGAAAATGTGGTATATATACACCATGGAATACTACTCAGCCATAAAAGGGAATGAAATAATGTCTTCTGCAGCAACTTGGATGGAGCTGGAGGCCATTATTCTAAGTGAGGTAACTCAAAAATGGAAAATCAAACATTGTATGTTCTCACTTACAGGTGGGAGCTAAGCTCTGAGGATTCAAAGGCATAAGAATGATATAATAGACTTTGGGAACTCAGGGAGGTGGGGAGACTGGGAGTGGGGTGAGGGATAAAAGACTACATATTGGGCACAGTGTACACTGCTTGGTTGGTGGGTGCACCAAAATCTCAGAAATCACCACTAATGAACTTAACATGTAACCAAAGACCACCTGTACTCCCCCCAACTATTAAAATAAAGATAAAAAGTATTTAAAAAATATTTTTGCACATTTTGAATACCAAGCACTAATTTTTTTATTTATTTTTTGTAGAGTTTATTTTCTTTATTATTCATTTTATTTCCGTAGGTTTTTGGGGAACAGGTGGTGTTTGGTTACATGAGTAAGTTCTTTCATGGTGATTTGTGAGATTTTGGTACATGTTTATAGCAGCACAATTCACAATTGCAAAAATATGAAACCAGGTTTTGGTACATGTTTATAGCAGCACAATTCACAATTGCAAAAATATGAAACCAATGCCCATCAATCAATTAGTGAATAAAGAAATTGTGGTATATACATACCATGGAATACTATTCAGCCATAAAAAGAAGTGAAAGAATGGCATTTGCAGCAACCTGGATGAAATTGGAGATCATTATTCCAAGTGAAGTAACTCAGGAATAGAAAACCAAACATTGTAAGTTCTCACTCATAAGTGGGAGCTAAGCTATGAGGATGCAAAGGCATAAGAGTGTGCAATGGACTTTGGGGACTTGGGGGAAAGGGTCGGGGGGAGAGGGATAAAAGATCACAAATTGGGTACAGTGTATACTGCTTGGGTGATGGGTGCACCAAGCACTAATTTTAAAACAAATGGCACTTATGGGTAGAAAGTTTTAGTTTTGCAAGACGAAACTGAGTTCTGAAGATGGATGGTGACAGTTGCACAATAACGTGAATGTATTTAACACTACTTCAGGGTACACTTAAAAATGGTGAAGATGATAACTTTTGTGTTAGGTGTATTTTCACACAATTTTTAAAACATACAGTACCAAAAAATGGTTATTTCCTCCTCTCAGAGTAATGGTAGACATACATCAATGCATACATTTTACTCTAAAGTCGCTTGCAAGATGGCTTGCTAAATGATTTCAAGTCCCTCCTGCTGGTTCAACAAGAAGCAGAGAAAATAACCACGTGCCTATATCAGAGTAGAGGCGATGCAGACTGCAACTGATTGATATCACAGGCTATGCCAAGGAGAAGTCCACGCCTGAATCTCATTTACCCATTTACCTGTCACCATGGATGTTCTATTAAAGAGACGTTGGCAGAAATCCATTCTTTGTTTTTGTTTGTTTGTTTTTTGAGACGGAGCCTCCCTCTGTCGCCCAGGCTGGAGTGCAGTGGCGCGATCTTGGCTAACTGCAAGCTCTGCCTCCTGGGTTCATGCCATTCTCCTGCCTCAGCCTCCCAAGTAGCTGGGACTACAGGCACCCGCCACCACGCCTGGCTAATTTTTTGTCTTTTTAGTAGAGACGTGGGTTCACCGTGTTAGCCAGGATGGTCTCAATCTCCTGAACTTGTGATCCGCCCGCCTCAGCCTCCCAAAGTGCTGGGATCACAGGCATGAGCCACCGTGCCTGGCCAGAAATCCATTCTTAAAAACCATGTTCATTTATTTTTACCTAGCAGTTTAAGTCGAGGGAACACGCTTTCTCAAAAGGAAGGCTTTAAGATATGTGACCCCAGGCAAGCAAGTCTTGGATGTATTACTAACAATTGCATTGGCCGGTGTGGGTGAAGCCCTCTGAATGTAGATGGGAGTCTTGGGAGTTTGAGATCTACATATTTTTATTTAATCTGCACCATCAGTATTGATAACTGTCCATTGTTATTTTCTTTTACAGCCTAGGTGACTGGTACAACTAGCCACTGGTCACCCAGTTAGAAAACGTGCATTCAGGATTCAAATCCAATTAGCTTGCCACAAGTGCCTAAAACTCTTGCCAGCTTCCTGGTCTCTGCACAGGTGAAAAACAGCCATTTCTTGGTGTCTTCACAGGATGCATTATCACACTCTTTTTCCTCATACATTAGATGATTTCACACATGTGCAACCTGGAGTTAAGTATTTTTCAGCCGATCTTATGTATTTCTGTCTTTATCACATTACATTTAAATCAATCCAATACATATGTATTGACTTAGAACACATCACTGTGCATGTCAAGGCTATAGACATGTAGACAACACTGTTACTGCCTGCGTGGACTACAATCTGTGGAGGGAAATGAAGCTACTGCACACAAAGACACACAGGTAATGGAAACAAAGGGAGTTTGGGAAGTTGTCTTCTTTCATTGGGGCTGCTGTAACAGAACACCATAGACTCGAGGCTTACCAGCAGCAGCCATTTATGTCTCACAGTTCTGGGAGCTGGAAGTCCAAGATCAAAGCGTGTCAGATGCAATTATCTGGTGATAACCTGCTTCCTGATTCGTAGACGGTGCCTTCTTGCTGTGTCCTCACACAGTGGAAGGGGCAAGGAAGCTCTCTGGGGTCCCTTTTATAAGGGCACTGATTCCATTCATGAGGCTCCACCCTCACGACCTCATTATCTCTCAAAGGCTCCACCTCCCAACACCATCACCTTGAATGTTAAGATTTTCACACAGAAATTTTGGAGGAACACAAACGTTCACACCACAGCAGAAGAACAATATAAAAAATTAATAAGGCTGGGTGCAGTGGCTCACACCTGTAATCCCAGCACTTTGGGAGTTTGAAGTGGACAGATCACTTGAGGTCAGGAGTTTGAAACCAGCCTCATTAACATGGTGAAAGCCCATCCCTACTGAAAATACAAAACTTAGCCGGGCGTGGTGGCACGTGCCTGTGGTCTCAGCTACACAGTAGGCTGAGCAAGAAAATCACTTGAGCCCAGGAGGCGGAGGATGCAATGAGCAACAAAGCGAGACTCAAAAAAAAAAAAAAGGCTGGGCACAGTGGATCATACCTGTAATCCCAGCACTTTGGGAGGCCGAGGCGGTTGGATCACGAGGTCAGGAGATTGAGACCATCCTGGCCAACATGGTGAAACCCCATCTCTACTGAAAATAAAAACACAAAAATTAACTGGGCATGGTGGCACATGCCTGTAGTCCCAGCTACTCAGGAGGCTGAGGCAGGAGAATTGCTTGAACCTGGGAAGCGGAGATTGCAGTCAGCTGAGATTGTGCCACTGCACTCCAGCCTGGGCGACAGAGTGAGACTCTGTCTCAAAAGGAAAAAAAAAAAAAAGTGAACAAATCATATAGAAAGCAAAAGGAGAGGAGGTGTTAATTCAGTTAAAGGAACTTGGTGAGATTTCAGGAACAAAATGACTTTTGAGCTGGGGCTTCCAATGTGTGGGCGTTCAGCATATAGAGATGGGGCCAGGGAGGAAAATGAGAGTGAGGTCAGAGAGGATGGGAAGAGATAAGAAAAGCAAAGGGATAGAACCAAAAGGAAAAGCAGAATTGAGTCTAGGGGAGAAGAGAACTTGGAAAAGCAGAGGCCATTGACCTCTCTATAACTTTGCTAATAAATCTTTGTGTTTGTCTGGCCTGGGATCAAGTTCCAGAGCAACCACTTTCAAGCTTGGGCAACTTTCTCAATGCGTCTTAAGTTTCATCTTTTATTTATTTTTGTGTTTTTGTTTTTACAGTTGTTTGCACGAGAGTAGCAACTACTCAGAGTAGTGTGCATGGAGTAAACTCAAAAAAAGCCATGCTTTAAAAAAAATGCTTCAGTCCAATGGCTATCACCCAATATGTTCATTAGAAAATAACCAAATACAACAAACATTTGAAGGCATGGAGTTGAATAATGGTCTAGAGAGTTAGCCATATGTAATTATAAAAGTTTACAGACCTGAGATTTATGAATATTCTGTTTGTTTTCCAAGTATACTTGATTTTCATTATTTATAAATTTTGTCTTTCTGAACTTGCCTGCTCACTAAAACTTTGTAACCTCGAAATCAATACGGCAGTTTTGCAGTCATTAGTAGACACACACACAAAGCTGGAAAAAATGTAAATTGCTCAAAGTGCACATTTCCAGCTACAGTGAAACAAGACCATGCCTTACCTTCTTGTTTCATCTCTCATACTTTAAACAAGTGGAATTATTGTGGTCCATTGAGTACCATGTGTTTTGCATGTCTGTGCTTTTTGTTGGTGATTTTGCTGTTTAAAAAGGCCCGAAGAACAGAGCTCAAGTGTTGTCTGGGGTCCCTAGTATAAAAAGACTGCAATGTGCCTCACAGAGAAAATCACTGTTAGAGAAGCATTACTCAGGCATGAGTCATGGTGCTGCTGGACGTGAGTTCAGTGTGAATGAGTCAACAATATCTACTCAGAAAGATTTTCTTAAACAGAAACATACATAAAACAAGATTATGTATTGACTGGTTGATGAAAATGTTGTGACCAGACATCATAGAAACCTAATCTTGTATTTCCCCTAGGAGCAATAGTTTACAATTTGCTAATTCAGTGTTTATGGTGACTTTACAGAACACAACTATCACAAATACAGAGAATTGAATGTAATTTCAATTTTTATTTCTGCTGAATGGTGAACTCAATCAACCCAGGAGCCTGTTGGATTTTCTCATTGCTGCATTGCTGATGATTGTTCCAATGCTGGGCTAATAATAGGCATTTGATTAACATTAGATTTATACATCAGGTGAGTAAGGAGGAGACTGGCTTCATTAATACCACACAGTCACTATGCAAAAGGTGTCACATTTATTAGGGAAGTGTGACACTGGCATGGATAAATAAAATAAATAAAATTCCTGTAGTAAATCATGGCTGAAGATAATGTGAAAATAGTCATTGTGGAACAGAAATTATAATTAGTTCCAGCTCAGTGACATCCAGCTCAGTGACACTCTAGGAAGGTAATCACATTACTAATATTGATTTTGACCAATTGTCTGTTCCAGTCATTACAATGAATGACAACCAAAAAACGTAAAATACGCATACACCTCTTGTGTTATTTTTCTGTGGCTGTTGTAACAAATTACTACAATCTGGGTGGATTGTGGAAAAAGCCCAAGTGCCCATCAATCAACAGGTTGGTAAAGAAACTATGAGATATATATATTCCACACACCCCATGGAATACTACTCAGCCATAAAAAGGAATAAATTAATGGCATTTACAGCAACCTGGGTGGGAATGGAGACTATTACTCTAAATGAAGTCACTCAGGAATGGAAAACCAAACATCGTATGTTCTCACTCATAAGTAGGAACTAAGCTATGAAGATGCAAAGGCATAAGAATGATACAATGGACATTGGGAACTTGGTGGAAAGGGCAGGAGGGGGGTGAGGGCTAAAAGATTACAAATTGGATTCAGTGGATTGCTCTGGTGATGGGTGCACCAAAATCTCACAAATCACCACTAAAGAACTTATGTAACCAGATACCAGCTGTTCCCCCAAAACCTATGGAAATGAAAAAAATATATTTTTAAAGATAGCAAGAATTTGTTCTCTCAAACTTCTAGAAGCTAGAAGCCCAAAATCAAGGTGTGAGCAGCAAAACACCTTCTCTGGAGACTCAAAGAGAGAATCCATTCTTTGCCTCTTCTGGCTTCTGGTGCCTTTTGATATTCTGTCTTGTGGCCACATCACTCCAACATCTACCTCCATGGTCACATCACCTCCTCTTCTTCTGTCTCTCTTGCCCTTTGTGCACATTTTATTTAAGCCACCCAGTTTATGGCATTTGATATAGCATTAGAGGTAGGTCTGCCCAAATAACCCAGGATGACATCCTCATCTCAAGACTTTTAGCTTAATTACATCTACAAAGACCCTAATGCCATAGAAGGTCACATTCACAGTGTCTTAGTTCAGGATCCTATAACAAAATGCCTTAAGCTGGGTGGCTTGAGCAACAAATGTTACTTCCCACAGTTCTGGAGACTGGCAAGATGAAGATGCTGGCAGATCTGGTGTCCACTGAGGGCCTTCTTCCTCCTTCCTGGTCTGCAGATGGTGCCGTGTCTCTGTACCTTCACATGGAGGAGAGAGGGAGCTCTGAGTCTCTTTCTCTTGCTATAAAGACATTAATCCCATCGTGCAGGTGCCACCCTCATGATCTCATCTAAACCTACATACCTCCCACAGGCCCCACCTACTAAGACCATCCCACTGGGGATTTAGGGCTTTCACATGTGGATTTAGGGATAATGTGCTGTATTAGTTCGTTCTTAAGCTGCTAATAAAGACACTCCTGAGACTAGGTCATTTATAAAGTAAAAAAGTTAATTGACTCACAATTCCACATGGCTGGTGAGGCCTCACAATCATGGCAGAAGGCAAGGAGGAGCAAAGCCATGTCTTTTTCTTACGTGGCGTCAGGCAAGAGGGCTTGTACAGGGGAGCTCCCACTTATAAAACCATCAGATCTCTTGGGACTTACTCACTACTATGAGAACAGTATGAGGGAAACTGCCCCCATGATTAAATTACCTCGACCTGGTCCCACCCTTGACACATGAGAATTATTACAATTCAAGGTGAGATTTTGGGTGGGGACACTGCCAAACCATATCACGTGCATTCCATAACTTAGACCAGGGCTTAGAACATGTAGTCTGTAATTTAGGCCGGGGATAAAACATAGACTTTCATTCTGAGGGCCATTTAACTTTCTACACTTCTATATAGAGAACCATAAAATTAGAAGAAAGCAGCAAGTGCCATTTTAATTTTACACAAAAGTAGAGAGAACAGCCACATAAATGCAAAGTAAAACAAAGTAGATCTGAAATCTTCCGGTTGGCAACTTGGGAGTATTCAGTTTCAGTAACATCCAAATTCCTATCCTTGCATGTTCCCAGAATTGAGTTAAAATGACATTAATGCTATAAAAGCTCATACAATGACTGTTTGTGACAGCGAAAAAGAATGTGCTAATGTAAAAATTTGCATGACGTTGAAATGCTATGGAAAACACACGGGGAATTCTTATCATCTGTGCTGCAGAGTGGTGGTTGACAGACAGGGAACATAAATCACGACATTTTATTCAAAGACAATAAATGCACCAACTCAACTAACACAACCTGAAGACAAGCCAAAATAGTCTAGAAGGAAAAGAAGGTAACATCTGAACATGTCCTCAGCTGAGGGAAGTACACTTGGAAAGGGCATGTATTTAGCTGTTTCAAATGCTCTATTTCTGGGCAAAGCACGTGTTTAAATGTTTGGTTGACATGAATTAAAAGCAAATGCCCGATTTGGTACTCTATAAGGTAGCTTTCTGATGCCCTGAAGAATCTTATTTATATGACGCCAAATGCATTCATTCATTGACCAATTCATTCACTTAACAGATGTTCACGATGTATTCATGATATGCCAGTGCCATTCTGGGCACTGCTGAGAGGTGTGGATAAATAGGACATACAATCTTCACATCCAAGGCAACTAAATCTAGATGTTGTGCTCCAGCAAAAGTGTAGGGTTCATTTTTCTTCTGTCTCCTAGGAGATGGATGAGGGCAGAATTTTACTAAGAAGGAACATTGTATCCCACCAAAGCTCATGCATACGCAAACACATCTGCTCACTGAACATAGTACATCCTGTGATGGTGCCCATACGGGCCAAAATTTTTCTCTCTTTCTTACCTTGGAAAAAGTTAAGACTCCTAATGTTAACTGGGCAGATTTGCTTCTTTCAAGCTCTGAAATTTAGATTCATGGTCATTGGTTGAACTGTGTTGTACTGTCAGCTCACAGCTGGTACTACCAATGTGTCAATCCTTAGCAAAAACTTTTATTAATAGCTATGCATGTGTTGCCTTAGCCTTCCAGTGGCCATAGGTGATTGACATTGGTAAGAGGGGGATGCAAGTGATTTAAGTAGAGCTGGGGGCAATTGTTGCAGTTGCCATTGCTATTGCTGTGTGTGGTTTTAACACAAGGGCATTTGTTTGGGGAAAAAGCAGTGTTAGTATAATTGAATTTGATACTCCTTGGCGAACTAGCTGTGAATTAACAGGCTTTACACTGTAAGAAAATGGAAAGAAACATGAACCATAACACTCAAGCAGTTTAAGCATGTCTCAGAAGAACATAAAAGGAGAGAGCCCAGTAAGAGTTAAGTTCTGTGGAATAGATAGAGTTCTAGACAGGTGGATTTTCTCCCAACCAAAAGTTAACAGTCCATCAAAGCACAGGGCAGCATATAACTGTTGGGAAGTGCATGTATTCTGACATGAGTTAGGAGTGTCCATATGGTAGTGGGTGGCATGGTGGCCCCCAAAATAAATGTCCACATCCTAACACCAGTTATAGAGGGATGGGACCTTATTTGGAAATAGGGTTTTTGCAGCTGCAATTAAGTTAACAATCTATTGATGAGATTATTCTAGATTTAGAGGGGTCTCAAATCCAATGACAGGTGTTCCTGTAAGAGACAGAAGAGGAGACACAGATACAGAAGAGAAGCCTGCATGGAGATGGAGGCAGGACTAGAGTGATGCAGCCACAAGCCCAGGGAAGCCTGAAGTCCCCCAGAAACTGGGAGAGGCAGGAAGGATTCTCTCCTAGAGCCTCCAAAGGGAGCACCACCCTGAGACACCTTGATTTCAGATTTCTGGTGCCCAGAACTGGTAGAGAATAAATTTCTGTTGTTTAAGCCTCCGGTCTGTGGCACTTTTGTTACAGCAGCCCCAGAAAACTCAAATACAACACTCTGTGTGTGTGCTTCTGTAGTAACTTCCATATACCTCTCATGGGAGAGGACGGGGATTATTCTTCCAACAAGATGGAGACTTGCGCATATGCCCTGTAGACACAGAGGAAGCAAAAAGCACAGAACAGAACTCAGAGGCTTCACAGACCCGTGGGAGACCCTCCTCAGTTGGTAAAACGCCACAGCAATACCTTACAATGGGCACAGAATTGTAACATAAGGAGTGATCTTCTTTTCTGAGGAGCCAAGCCTAAGAAAACCCATTCTCGCTGAAAAAGAAAGCATTTTCAATGCACACCAGACATAAATAATTCATGCAAACTAACATGAATTATTTTAGCATGTTACTTTCATAAAGTAACTTGTTTGTCTTCATTTTGTAACCCCTAAAACTTCTCAAAGACTACTCTGAGTTGTTAAAGCTGAAAAAGCTTAACTATACATATAAACACTGTCATATGCCAAAGGCATTTTTCAGCTTATAAAGCATGCTCACTAGGGCTTTGTTCATGAGACACCAGAAAACACGTTCAGTTCCACTTCACCCTGAAAACAGAATCTCTTATCCCTGAATCAGAAGGGACGTAGGCACATGAAGTCCCAGGGAGAGAAGAGGCATGTATATTGTGCTAAATTAGCAAGCTTTGGCACTTGTATTTTTCACAGGAAAAGAAGGAACATGAAAGACAAGGATTTTGGCAGTCTCACTAATTTTTATATGGGATGTGGGATGGGAGATGAACCCTACTGGAGATGATTATAAATACCAGTTTGTCTTTGAAACCAGAGTTTTACAAATTCATGCAATGCCTTATTTCTTTCTTCTGGAGGAGTCTGTGGTCTCCTTTCATTCTCAGATTCTTGGTAGAAGGAAACTGCTCAGATGTCCTGAGCAAAATGATCAAATTCCAAAGCCCAGAGTTTAAGAAAGCAGACAGAAAGCCACAGAGAGGGGAAGTGGTTAGAGAGAGGGGAGATTCCAAAAAGACAGCCACTTAGCACAAACAATTCAAACTCCAGTGTCGTTGGTGCCAGAATCCTTTTTACTGTTGGTGATGGGATTTTGAGAAAAGTGTTTCAAATAGAAGAATTTGAGGTGTTTTAAAAATGGGTTTCAAAAGAAAGTGGAGGAGACGTGAAAAGATTCCATTATCCAGTTGTGATCGTCAATTATCCTGCTAATCTATGTGCAGGTCTTGATACACACAGCCTTCAGGAACTTGGGCACAAACAAAATCTACTGTGATGGTGAATATTGAGCGTCAACTTGACTGATTGAAGGATGCAAAGTACTGTTCCTGGGTGTGTCTGTGGGGGTGTTGCCAAAGGAGATTAACATTTGAGTCAGTGGACTGGGAGAGGCAGACTCACCCTCAATCTGGGTGGGCACCATCTAATCAGCTGCTGGCACAGGTAGGATAAAGCAGGTAGGAGAAGATGGAAAAGCAGACTTGCTTAGTCTTCCGGCCTTTATCTTTCTCCTGTGCTGGATGCTTCCTGCCCTCGAACATCAGACTCCAAGTTCTTGGATTTACACCAGTGGTTTGCCAGGGCCTTCGGCCACAGACAGACAGCTGCACTGTTGGCTTCCCTACTTTTCAGGTTTTGGGACTCAGACTGGCTTCCTTGCTCCTCAGCTTGCAGAAGGCCTGCTGTGGGACTTCATTTTTGTGATTGTGTGAGTCAATACTCCTTAATAAACTCCCTTTCATATATACATCTATACTATTAGTTCTGTCTCTCCAGCGAACCCTGACTAATCCATCTACACAGAGGTCATTTGGCCACATCCAGGAAGAACTACCAGAGAAAGCAGCCCAGGCTCAGTCAACTGCAAGTCCCAGGACTGTGGAAGCCAGGAGTCTCCAGAGACAGAGCGCCCCACATCTGAAAGGGCTGAGACACACAGCCCTTGGCCGCTCTAAGATTCAGTGATTCCCAACGAGTATCCTGAAACTCTGATAAAACAATGTGTCTCCGTCTCCTCTGAGTGAAACCTTTTACGGAGTTAACTTTACCAGCATCTGTTTATTTGGCTACCTTGTGAATATTAAACAGTTTTTAGAGGTTATCTGAATAATTGGCACAGGTGAAATAAAATGTTGTGTTTCCCTCCTTGTGCACTGGGTTAACTCTTTTGGGATATAACAAAGCTCTGATATGCCAGCATTATAGACAATTGACACTGTGTGCTTGGGTCTTATTAGCGATTAATTACATTATTCGTTCATTCATTCATCAATTCACCCATTCAACGGATGCTTACCCAAAGGTCATCACATGCCCAGAATTTTCCTGGTCACTGGTCATACAACAGAGACCTTATGGACTTTACAGAGCAGTAAAAGATTAGTTTAAGAAAACCATAGAACATTTGTACTTAAAGTTTTTATAAGTTCAGCAAAGGAAAATAATTGAGTTCTACGAAAAAGAAGAGCTTGGGGAGATTATTGAATAGGCAGGAGAAAGAAAGACCAGAGTGAAGGCGATGGCGGAATTGGCTTCTATTCTGGCTTGGAAGGTGGCCAAAGGACACGTCCTCTTAGCCTCACACCACTTACAGAATGTAGTGCAGCCTCTTTGATATAGTTGCCTAATCTACCCTCCTGGAAAAAAATGCTTACCCCATTTGGCATAGCAAGTTGGACATCATCTATCCCAGACACTGCCATTTCAAAGGTGAAAGGAAACAGGAACACTTTGAAGACTTCAACTTAAAGTGGAAGAGAACTCGTTGGCCATTAAAGAGAAGGTCATACATTTCCCTCTGTAGGAAATGTACTCCCCAGAGATCTCCTTGGTTCCTTGCACATTTTATTTTGAGACAGTCTTGCTCTGTCACACAGGCTAGAGTGCAGTGGTGCGATCTCACCTCCCGGGTTCAAACAATTCTCCCGCCTCAGCCTCCTGAGTAGCTGGGAATACAGGCACGCACCACCATGCCTGGCTAATTTTTGTATTTTTAGTAGAGACAGGGTTTCGCTATGTTGGCCAGGTTGGTCTCAAACTCCTGACCTCAAGTGATCTTCCCCCATCAGCCTCCCAGAGTGCTGGGATTACAGGTGTGAGCCACCTCGCCTGGACAGTTTTTTGCCTCTTTGTTCAATTATCTCTGCAACTATCAACATACAGATCAATATGTATAAAAGCTCCTATCAATGTATAGATAGTCATAGAAAATAATGGAGGATATTTAATATAAGTGAAGTCATTGGAGATGTGGTTCTTTTACTGAGCAGGATATTTGCAAGATTCATCCATATTGCAGCCGTGTGAGAACTGCATTTCTTTTTATGGCTGTGATACGCTTTGGATCTGTGTCCCCACCCAAATCTCATGTTGAATTGTAATTCCCAATGGGAGATGATTGGATCACGGGAGTGAATCTTTCGTGAATGGTCTAACACTATCCCCCTTGGTACTGTGTAGTGAGTGAGTTCTCACAAGATCTGGTTGTTTAAAAGTGTGTGGCACTACTCTGCTCTCTCTCTTGCTCCTGCTCCAGCCATGTAAGACGTTCAAGAGTTCCTGCTTCCCCTGTGCCTTCTACCATGATTGAAATTTTCCTGGGGCCTCCCCAGAAGCCAAGCAGAAGCCATCACGCTTCCTGTGCAGCCTACAGAACCACAGCCAATTAAACCTCTTTTCTTTATGAATTACCCAGTCTCAGGTATTTCTTTATAGCAGTGGGAGAATGGCCTGATATAAGCTGAATAAGATTTCATTCTATAGACGGATCGTCTTTTCTTAATCCACTCCTCTGCTGATAGACACCTGGATGGTTTTCACCTTTCAACTTTCGTAAACACAGCGGCTGTGTATTTGAGGTGATGAAAAAGTCCGGAACTAGAGAGCGCTGATGGTTGGACACATTTCTGGATGGACTTAATGCCATTTAAAAATGGTTCCAATAGTAAATTTGATGTTTATGTGTGTAAAAAAAGGTGAGGAAATTGCAAACATTTGCATTTTAGAAGGAGATAGTAAAAGACATAAGAATGAACAGATGGCACAGTGGCTCACGCCTGTAATCCTAGCATTTTGGGAGGCGGAGGTGGGCAGATTGCCTGAGGCCAGGAGTTTGACACCAGCCTGGCTAACATGGTGAAACCCTGTCTCTACTGAAAATACACAAATTAGCCTGGCGTGGTGGCGGGCGTCTGTAATCCCAGCTACTCGGGAGGCTGAGGCAGGAGAATGGCATGAACCCAGGAGGCCGAGATTGCAGTGGGCGGAGATCATGCCACTGCACTCCAGCCTGGGCAACAGAGCAAGACTCTGTCAAAAAAAAAAAAAAAAAAAAAAAAAGAATGAACAGACAAAGAATTCCCTTACATAATGTCAACCTCATCAATAACATGCTGGTCATTCTGCAAAAATAAAGAAAGAATAAATAGCTTGTGATAGCTTCCAGACAGCTAGTGCCCCAGTGCCCTATAACTCCTTCTGTCTCTGTTTTTTTTTCTCTCTCTCTCTCTCACACACACACATTCACTGTTTCTTTTTCTTTTTTCTTTCTCTCTCTCTCTGTGTCTCAGTTTCTTTCTCTCTGTTTTTCTTTCTTTCCCCCTTTCTGTTTTCCTCATTCTTTCTCTCTGTCACTGACTCTGTCTCTCTCTTTTTCTCACACATGTATGCCTTCTGACCTCTCTTTCTCTCTGTCTTTCTTTCTCTTTCTCTCCCTCGTTTTCTTTCACTCTTTCTCAGTCTTTCTCTCTTTTGTTCTCAGTCTTTCTCTCGTTCTCTCTCTCTCCATCTTTCTCTGTCTCTGTCTCTATCTTTCTCTCTGTCTCTATTTCCCTCTGTCTCTCTTTCTCTGTCTTTCTCTTTCTTTCTCTCTGTCTTTCTGTGTCTCTGTCTTTCTCTGTCTCTGTCTTTCTCTGTCTCTGTCCTCTACATCAGTTGCATCATCCACAACATGGAGATGATTTGAAACTCCCATCTCAGCACACCCAGTCAACCCCTTCCCACATAGAAACACACCCTAACTCTGAGCCTTCCCTTGATGTCCCACAAAGCTGCCCTGACCTGACATTCATCTCATCAATTTGATGGTCCCCCCGCCCACCTCAGCTCCACCGTGCTGGCCACCCAGTCTTCACTCTTCTGTCTTAGTGTGGGGACTCACTTTTCTGTGCTGCTCTTTGTTTCTGCCACCTCCAGTTTGAGGAGTCTCTGGTTTATTTTTTATTATGTAAATTTTTAATCCGACTTTAGAGCCTTAGTTAATGCAAGCTCCTCCTAAAATGTCTCTTAATTTCCCTAAATCAGAATTCATCTCTCACGCCTCTCCACTCCCATGGTGTCTGTTCATGACCCCTCTCACTGACCTTAAAGTCTTTGATTCCTTATTGGTTGTATAAACACCACTTTTTCCAACTAGATTCTGAAATACTGAAAAATAGAAACACTTTTTTTCTCTTCTTTGTGACCTCAGCTTTTACAATATTCTTTGAGGTTAGGTTTGAATATATGTATTTTTACATACATATATTCTGGCTTTCATGGTCTTTTTCTTGGGGGAGCAAAAAAACAAGACAATAAAATTCAATTAGAAATGTGATTGAAAATGACATTTCATTGAAACAGGAACCAAAAATAAGCATGATTTCACTTCCATGAGCAGCAAACATAAAGCAACCTCTTAGCTCAATTTATCACACTAGAGAGGGGAAGCGTCACCAGCCCTGCTGAGTCAGACCCTGAGGAGACACAGGCCATCCAGTCTTCCAGTGGGTGCCTCTGAGGGGCCGCTCGGCTCTCAGAAACCCGACAGGCCTATGTCCCTTTACTTGTCTTGATTCACTGAAAGCATGTGAAGTTTGGATCGGATGTTGTGGAAGCAGATTAAACACAAGTGAACAGATCCCAACTTCAGCTTTCGGTAAAACTCAAACTGTGAAAATGTGTGGGATTGTGAAGAGCTGAACACTGTGTTGCTCCTTGGATGACGATAAATGTGTATTTTATTATTAGTCGTGGACTACACGAAAATTTGCCTCAAAATCAAAGACGGGACCAGAACCCAGGTCTATTGCCCCATAATATTCCATAATGTTGATATTTTGTTCATATGCACACACACACATATACATATATCTATATATATACATGTCTGTATATGTATATACACAGGCATACACACACACATAGGTACACTATAGATACACACATATATACATATATAAGTACTTTATACATACACACATACATATGCACACATATATGTATTGTATATATACACAGATATATGTACTAATATATACACAAGTGTACTCTATGTGCATATATACATATATGTATGATACACACACATATGTACTTTATATATAAATACATATATACACAAGTACTTTATATAAACCCATATATACACATATAATGTAGTCTATATAAGCACACACACTTATGTACACATATATGTACTTTATATACACACATGTACTAATATATACATACATATGATATATACATACATATGCTATATACACATATACAGACACAGATATACTGTTATATATGACACATATATTGTTATACTGTGTATATAGTGCATATGTATGTGTGTATATATATAAAAAATAACATATATGGGTGCATGTGTGTGTTTGCATATTTCTATGTGTGTGTATATATGCACATATGCTGCATACATATGCACACACACATGCACCCATATATATTACTTTAGGTATACATACACACATACATATGCACTATATATGCACAAATATATTACTTTATATATACATATACACAAACATGTGCACTATATATGCACATGCATATACACATACAAGTATATTTGTACCATGTAGCACACACATATATAGATGCGTGTACTATATATGACACACATATGCACATATGTATCATATATAGACATACATATACATATATGTACTATACATACACACATATATGTACACTATAAACACACATATATGTACTATTTATACACACATATATATACACACACATATACATGCGGCATGCTCTCTCTACACACACACACACACAACATGGAACTGTAGGGTTATATATATAGGTAAAACAGCATATATAAAAACAGTATCTATATTAAACAGTATGTATATGTGTATATATGTATGTATGTGTATATATGAATGTTTCAGTGAATTTCAATTTATATCAGAATTTGTCTTTCCAAATAAAGTTCTGAAATTCTGCTGAAGAAATGTTTGTGGCTATAAATAATCAAAATGGGGTCAAATTATTGTAAGGGATTTATGGGATGCATTCATGTCATCCCAAGCTCTTAATGGGATGAAATAATGCCTTTTATGAAAGCTGCCCTTAGGAAATGAAAATTGACACGAACTTGTAATTTATAGCTCGTTCTCAATTTGTTATGGCCAGCAGATTTTCTCTGGTCATCTCTGATGTTATTCATATTCTAAATCTGCCAGATGTTTTTTCTAGTAGCAGTGGGGGTAAACAAAATGCAGGCTGGATTTGAGGACTAGCCTAGGACCTGGGAAAAGGACAACTTATATGAATTCAAGCTCTCCTTCTAGATATGAATGAGTTGAATGAGCTTTATTATGTTCTTATAGAATTTTTAATATTTTTTCTTACTATTCAATGTATGGAAGTAACCTCCTATGATTAAACTTCTACCATAGACCAGCAGAATTTAATATAAACGTTATTTGTATTGGCTCTTATTCAAAGAGCTTATTTATTGAAATATCAGAACAATTTCCTATAAGGTTATTTTAGCTGGAAGGCAAACTCACATCTTCTACATAAGAGATGTTATCTTAAGACTTCACCATAGAGCGCGGCTGACATTTTTTCTCCAGGTATGAGACAAGATGACCTACAAGCCAAGTAGCCAAGAAAATGGTTTGCTTCATTCACTCCCATGATGTCATATTTGGAGAAGAGATGCTCTGATGAACACTCCAGGTGTGTTCATATTAAGTTCTGGATAAGTTCCACTCAAAGCCCCATTCTGTGAATGACGAACAGTGGATACTTTTCTCAGGACTCCAGTAAATAAAAATTATGGATGGGGGTAAGGGGACATGTCTTGAGTTCGTTAGTTCATTCTGTGGATCATATGTCCAGCATCCATGCACTGTCTCTCTTTTGCCCCTTGCTGAATCAGTCAATGAATCCTGACTCTTTTATTTCCTCCAGAGATGAATGAAGGACTAAGTAAAGAAATAATCAAATAAAATAATTCACCCAAGACTTCTTTGTATGCATCAGACTTTGCTGAGAAGGTTTAGAGAATGAGGGAGACACGAATAGCCAATCTACACAGATGGCTAAAAATTGGATATAAAATATTCTTTTCCCGTAAGTTCTTTTTAGTCTCTCTACTACTGGTGATTTGTCATTGGCCCCACCATTTAGGGATATCTCTGGCATCCAATTCTTGGCTTCTCTCCCCTCTTCCACTCCCTCCTCCCAAGCAGGAGCAAAACAAAACAAACACAAAATAAAACCAGAGAGACTTCTGACTCTGTTTGTGCATCTGTATTCCCCACCACTCTCTACAGTGTATCTTTTTCGACATGCATGGCTTCTATAACAGAGTAGCAGTGCCATCAGAGCAGCAGTGTCAGCTTTGGCACTGTTGACATTTGGGGCTGCATAATTCTCTGGTGGGGCATCCTTGTGTGTTCTATAGTGTTGAGCAGCGTCCCTGAGCTCCACCCACCAGATGCCAGGACCAACCCTCTACCAAGGGAAAATGTCTCCAGGCATTGCCAGTGTCCCCTGAGGGCAAAGTGGACTGCAGTTGGAAACCATTGTGATGATAGATAGATAGATAGATAGATAGATAGATAGATAGATAGTGATATGGTTTGGCTGTGTGCCCACCCAAATCTCATCTTATATTTTAGCACCCATAATTCCCACCTGTTGTGGGAGGGACCTGGTGGGAGATAATTGAATCATGGGGGGCAGTTCCCCCCATATTGTTCTTGTGATAGTGAATAAGTCTCAGGAGATCTGATGTTTTAATAAGAAGAAACCCCTTTCTCTTGGTTCTCATCCTTTCTCTTGCCTGCTGCCATGTAAGACATGCTTTTTGCCTTCCTCCATGGTTGTGAGGCCTCCTTAGCTATGTGGAACTGTGAGTCCATTAAACTTCTTTTTCTTTATAATTTACCCAGTCTCAGGTATGTGTTTATCAGCAGTGTGAAAACGGACTAATACAGATGGACAGATAGATAAATAGATAGATAATCAACAGATATATAGATAAATAGATAATAATGATGACAGATAGATGACCAAATAGATGATAGGTGGATAGATATATAGATGACAGATAGATGACGGATAGGTGGACAAAAAGATAGAGAGACAGATAAATAGATAACAGACAGATAAGCACACAGAGTCTTTCATGCTAAGTTGAGCTGGCACTGCTGACACTTGGGGGTGGATGATTCTCTGTGGTGGGGGTGTCCTGTGCACTGTAGGGTGTTGAGCAACATCCTTGGGCTCCATCCACCAGGTGCCAGTGAGACCACTCAGTTGTGACACTGAAAAATATCTCCAGACACTGCCAAGTGTCCCCTGGCATGAAACAAAATCTCCCTACCTTGCAGACTGTTGTTCCAAAACTCATAGAGCTCTTTCGCTCGTCATAGACAGCATTTGTCTGACCATTTTTATTGTTTCTCAAAATTATGACCTGAATTGTCTCAATTATTTTGATAAAATTGATGTTGTAGATGTCTTCAAGAGTCTTAGGTTCATTTCCCATCTTAGAAACAAAATAAATAAAGGCCGGGTGCGCTGACTCACGCCCGTAATCCCAGAACTTTGGGAGGCCAAGGCGGGCGAGTCACTTGAGGTCAGGAGTTTGAGACCAGGTTGGCCAACATAGTGAAACCCTGTTTCTACAAAAAAATACAAAAATTAGCTGGGTGTGGTGGCCCACGCCTGTAATCTCAGCTACTCGGGAGGCTGAGGCAGGAGAATCGCTTGAACCTGGAAGACAGAGGCTGCAGTGAGCTGAGATCACACCACTGTACTCCAGCCCAGGGGAACAGAGCGAGACTCTTTCTCAAAAAACAAACACACAAACAAAAAACAAAATAAGGTGAGTCCCTATCATTTTCATTTTTAAAACTTTTCTACATTTCTTATTTTAATTTTGCATGACAACAAACACATCTAAATCAGGTGTGCTGCTGAAAGAATTAAAAATTAGTTCTCAGCACATTTCACAAAGCCCACACACGTTACGTAGCTGTACAAGTTGATCAAAGTCCCTTAAAAATTTCAAACTAATTATATCTATCTACCCTCTTCTTGCACACCAAAGAACATGATTCCAGGAAAGCCAAGCAACCCAAGCTCAGATGTTATTGTCAATGCTGAAATTGATCTAATTTCTTCCAGGATGAAAGAAGTTCACTGCATGTGCTTTGGTCCTACAGTTAAATCCACATGGCCATTTCCATACCAATTGGTTGGGCATATTTACTGACCACAAAGCATGGTGAGGATCTGGGAATAAGCCACTGAATCCACTGTGGATCACCAAATTGAGTTATTCAAAGCACAAAGCAGCTCCTTCTGCAACCTACCAACTCAGGTGTATATTTATCAAATGCCTGTATCATAGTCTCTATCTTACAGACTTGAATTAGACAAAGCTTTACTAGTTGTGGGAACATTGTTCAGAAAAGAACACCTCCAATATGGTTGCATTGAAAATTCAGGGACTTTGGAAGAATCATGTACTTTCCCATTTTATTCCTGTCCAAATGTCGCTTAAATGAAGAAACAGCCATTGAGGAACCCCCCATAAGGGGAAGAAATCCTATTTTCCCATTGAATTACTCTTGGATGCTTGATGGACTGAAAAAGTCTTTGATCCTCAAAGAATTCTGATGTTATAATTTTGAACATTCATGTTCTTTTACTAGGTAAAATAAAGTGACATTTTACCCAAAATCTTGTGGTCAAAGATTGTTATCTTTTTAATGCAAGAAAAAACACACATGTATACATACACACTTACCTAATACATACACACACACATATACATACACATACATACACACACATATATGCATACATATGTGTGTGTTTGTATTAGGTATGTCTGTGTATTTTTTCTTGCATTAAAAATGAATAGCATATATATTGGTAGACTAGCAAAACGCAATCTCATTACAGAATGAAAAATATAAAAGGAAGATAAGTTCTTAAGTTGTCCCCTAAGGGGTGAACCCAGGGTTTATTCTATCAGTTCCATTCTGACTATTACTAATGTTGAGTGGGTTGAGGCATTTCTGCCTTTCACCTGCTTTCCACTGAGGTAGGTGGTGTTCTTTACAGTTGGCCAGCCACATGGAGGTCTATGGCCAATAAAAGGGTCAATGACAATGTGCTTAGAACTATTACTTGCTTAGGCTATTATCCCAGACCGCCTAGACACCAACTCTTTCAGTGTCTCCAAGTGAAAATGAGCACATCCTTGTAATATTCTCTGCTTTGGAACCTAAAAATCGGCTTTCAACATGGCTTCAGCCAACTCATAGGTTACATGTCATTTTGTAAGCAAGTGTGCTAGGTGGAAGAGCTGAGATTAAGAAGGTTGAATCCTTTATCTATGGGACATCTCAGAATGTTTATAAATTCAGCTGTGTCTGAGGAAACCATCAAAGCATGAACTAGAGCATTGAACACAATCAGGGATGGGTCAAACGTATAAACTCTTTTATTTTGGGAAATGCCTCTATATAGCCCTCATACTATGAAGGTAAACTGTATCTAATTTGGCCAAAAGTAAGTGAAAGAGCTCTCATGCTCTGAGGGATGATGTAAAAGATGGCTGATGTGGAATGTGTGCAAACTTCTTAAGTTCTTGGTGCTCTTCCCAACATTGTCTTCCTCTGAGTTGTGTTTAGTCTGAGACATAAGATTAAAGGGTTACTTTGCCTGTATACTTCTCTGTCTTGGACATATGTGCCCTACATACGCTAAGGATGGGTGAGGAGGCTAAGAACTATCTGCATTCTGCCGCCAGATTAATCTCATGAAAATACCACTTTGATCACCTTGAGGTAGGAAAAGCCCTTAATCACCCTCCTCCACCAACAGGAAGAAATAAACACTGCACAACCCATCATTGAAAGCCCACTGCACTAAGGCTTCAATCACCTCCTTTAAATTATCCTCCATTTCTTTCCAAACGAATCTTTCCCCAGAAAATTTTTCTATCATTGTTTATGAAGACTGCCTCTTGACTAGACTTGGACTTGAGAAATAGCCAAGCTATGCAAACTCAACCTCTCCTTCTAGGAATGCATGAACTGAATGGGCTTATATTCTTGTGAGATTTCCCCCTTTTTTCCCCTAGTGTTTCAATGAATGGAAGTGAACTTTTATGATTATCTTACCATAGCACAGCAGAATTTAATACAAAGGTTATTTGTGTTGGCTTCTCTTCAAGAGGGTTTATTTTATTGAAATGTCAAAATAATTTCCTATAAGGTTATTTCCGCTGGAAGGCAAGCCTTTGATAATATAATCACGTGGTTGTGCCTATCCAGAAGTCTCATGGCTGGGATGAGGCAAGCAGTGAAGAACTCATGTAAAAAATCAGGGATTGTCAGTACAGTTCAGAAACAGAGAGGCTCTGGAGAGCCAGAGAACCTGAGTAGGAAGCTTGTTCCTATAGTTGTGAGGTCTGCAGTTGCTAACAGTCCTGAAGACAAAACCAGGGCCAGTGCTGAAGTGTCAGCCCACCGATGTTTTAGAACAGGTGCATCATTCATCATCAAAGTATCTTCACGTGGAGGCTAAAGTAGCTCCATCTTGAATGCTAATCCACCATGTTGACTTCTGATTGACCCTAGTTCTATTAGATAGTTCTATTAGATAGATTTCTATTCTATCTACTGTTCCTTGTGTAAGAGCATGTTCCTGCCATAAATCCTGCCCTTAAACAATCATCCTACACACCCCTTACCCCGTGGTATATAAGCCTTGGGTTATTTGGGGGTAATGGTATGGAGATCCACCATCTTATATCTCTGCCACCCAAGACACAAACATGGCTTCTGTTTTTAAGCACCTATGAAATGTTTTTTTTTCTTTTTCTAAGAAACTAGATGAGTCAGCCTCTCTCTTTGGCTTCTCAGCTTTCTTGGACTTTTGGGGATAAGTCTACATAGGCCTGCCCACTGTGAAACACCTCATCCTAAAATTCAGGCCATGAGGACAAAAGATGAAGACAGTATCAGAGATGCAAAACCCAATCACCATACCAACAATCCAGTCAACCAAGAGATATACCATCAACCCACAAACCCAGAAAGGTTTGGGTAAGACATTTGGGCTGAGAGGTGGAGGTTTCATGTTAAGGTCAATGACATGTAATGGCACATGTGCTGAATAATGCCAGTCCAAGTGTGGACTGCCATCTGCTCTCAAGTCCAGACAATCAGGAGACATTACACCCATTCTCTGTCCAAAATGAGTTGAGTTTCTCCAGGATCCTACCCTGTCACATCACCTTCATCTTCTTGTCCAAACCCCATTGTTACGAACAATCAGAACAAGCCTCATGAAATCAATCATGGTCTCTGTAGCAGCAATAGCCCCAACCTCCTCCAGACCCCCCAGAACACCTAGGATGGAGACCATGAATGCTCCTTAACTTCTTCCAGCAAGTTCAAGATATTCTGATGTGCGTGCCCATCTTGAACACATGGGCAGACGAACACCGTTAGAGTCTGGAGTTGTTTAGTATAAAATACAGAAATTTAATCTTCACCTGAGAGATAGAACTTTGAAAATAAAAGGAGCACTGAGGATAAACCAGGAGTCATTCTGTCATTTCTCTAAGTGGGGAATCCAACATCAATGGGGTTAATAATCGCCTTTTGGTGTTGTTGCTTGATCAGAGACAAGCCAGGAGAAATTCTCCAGAAATCCTGTCAGCTGAGTTCTTGCTCCTAAACAGCTCTTGGAGATCCAACTCTATTACATTATAGGACTGGTATTTCTTGAGGGCTCTTAGGGGGAAAGCGTATGTAACTGGTGTGTCGAACAAGCATGACTCATTGAGTGTAATCACAAAGCAATTTTATTTTGTCTCTTACTAGTTCTTTCAAATATATTCAGTGGTGAGTGGGGAGAGCTTTTTGGCCTCTGGAGGAAATGATAGCCAGTCCTGTAACTTTTCTTCAAGCACATGCTTTCTCTCTTTCTCCCTCCCTCCCTCCTTCTTTCTCTCTCTCTCCTTTTCTCCTCTCTTTCTCCATCCCTTCCTTCCTCTGTTTATCCATTTGTTCCTCTCTGTCTGGCTCTCTTTCCTCCTTTCTCTTTCTCCCTCCATCTTTTTTCTTTCTCTTTCCCTTTCCTCCTCCTCATCCTCCTTCTTCTTTTCTTTCTCCTTTCCTTCCTCCATTCATATCTCTCTATCTCATCTCTCTTTCTCAGTCTGCTCTCCCTCTTTCTCTTAATCTCTTCTTTCTCCATATCACCCTTCTCTCTATTCGCTCCTCTATCTCTCTCACCCTCTTTCCCTCTCTTTCTCTTACTTCCTTCTCTTTCTCCCCTCTGCTTCCTCTTTTTCTTTCTTTCTCTCTCCTCCTCCTTCTTTCACTCTCCTTCCTCCCCCCTCTTTCTTTTTTTGGTCCTATTTATATTTCTCCATTTCCCCCTTCTTATTCTCTCCTTTCCTCTCTCTTTCTTCCTCTTTCTCTCTCTTTCTGACTCTCTATCTCACTCTGCCTCCCTCCTTTCATTTTTTTCCTTTCCTTTCCTCTTTTCTTTTTTCTCCTCTCCTCCTCTCCCCTTCCTTCCCTTTCTCTTTCTTTCTTTCTCTCAGTCTTTCTCTCTCTCTCTCCTTCCCTCCCTCCCTCCCTCCCTTCTTCCTTCCTTCCTTCCTTGCTTCCTTCTTCCTCTCCCTTTCTTCCTCTCTCTTCCTTCATCCCTCTCTCTTTCTTCTTTTTTCTCTCTCTTCCTTCCTTTCCTTCTCTCTCTCTCTCTTCCTCCATTCTTCTCTCTCCTTCTCTTCCTCCATAAAAAAGGTGTGTGTCCTCTCAGCATCTTCCACCTCCAGGTGGGAATCATTGAGTCAGAGAAGGATTTTAAAAGAAGGCAGCTTTGAGCTTCTTTTCCTTCCATCCAATAGCATAGGCTCATGTGCAGGATGAGGGGGAGCCTGCTTGAGTCATGTGACAAGCTCTTTCCAGCGTAACTGGAGCAGTGATAGACAGAAGTCCTTATTTCTCCCCAAGCCCCATGTAGACTTTGCAGTGTGCTCCTAACCCAGTAGGGAGGGGCATGCATGAATTGCTCCTTAAAAGCCTCAAAGTCATCATCTAGGAGACCCTGACAAGGATGCTGAGAAACAATGAACTCTGAGCTGTTTTGCAATATCAGGGTTTCTTGTGTAGCCTCATGGAGGCTGTGCAAAGTTCTGGCTACATGTTCCTGTGACCTTGCAGTTTTTGGCATCTTATGCCATGACTGGGGATTGCAGCTGCTGGCTGTAGGTACAGCCAAAGGTACCAACACTGACACTCGCAGACCACTGAGGACCTTAAACCATGACTCCTCTGGCTGCTGGCCTAGGTATTGTGCCTTAGGCAGGGGCTTGATTTCAGTGGCCAAAACAGAAATGTAACTGAGCCTCTCTGGGCTGAAATAAGGCTGTCTGCAAGAATGGTTCTTCTGGATGCTCCATGGATGAATCTGTTTCCTTGCCTTTTCCAGCTTCTAGAGGTTGCTGTATTCCTTGGTTTGTGGTGCCTTCTTTCTTCTTGCATCATGCCAACCTCCACTCTCCTTGTCACATCTCTTTCTCTTTTTCTGAATCCCTGCCTTCCTTCTATAAGAACCACTGAGACTACATTGAACCCACCCAAATAATCCAGAATAATCTCCCCATCTCAAGATTTTAAACTTAATCTCATCTGCAAAGTCTGCTTTACCACGTAAATCAATATATTCATTGGACATGGACACCTTTGGGGCCATTACTCTGTCTACCACATGGGGATTAGGATATGGACATCTCTGGGGCCATTATTCTGTTACTTGGGGATTAGGAGGCAGACATCTTTGGGGACATTTATTTTTCCACCACATGGGGATTAAAATGTGGGCATCTTTTGGGGCATTATTCTGTCTCCCACATGGGGATTAGGATGTGGACATCTGTTCACTTCTGCAGACCTGGAGGTAAAGAGTTCAACATTGCTCAAGGAGAGGTCTGTGCTTTGGAGTTGGCTAGAATTTAACCTTGCTCAGGGAGAGATCTGGGCTTTGGTGTTGACTCTAAAACTTGACATTTAAGCCTTTGGAATGTGTGCCAAACAAAGACAGGAGTGTCTCTGTTTCTGTAGGGGTCTTGTTCACACTGGGTAGTCTAACAATGTGATTTGGAGTGAGGGTAGCCACATCCATTAGTAACAATGGGATTCAGGTTCCATGGTATTGGTAGACCTCCAGTGAGACTGGAGAATGATCAGCCACATAGACAATTAATGAATCACAATGGAGCCTCAGTAAACACTCTGAACCCCAAGGCTCAGGTGACATGCCCAGTGATATGGTCTGGATATGCTGCAAATCTCATGTTGAAATGTGATTCCCAAGGTTGGCTGTGGGGCCTGGTGGGAGGTGATTGGATCTTGTGGGTGGATTTTTCATGAATGATTTAGCCCCATTCCCCTTGGTACTGTCCTTGTGATAGTGAGTGTGTCCTCATGAGATCTGTTAATTTAAAAGTGTGTAGCCCCTCCTCACTCTCTCATTCCTGCTTCCACCATGTGAGACACCTGCTCCCCCTCACCCTCTGCCATGACTGAAAGCCTCCTGAGGCCTCCTGAGAAGCAGATGCTGGCATCATACTTCCTGTACAGCCTGCAGAACTGTGAGCCAATTACACCTCTTTTCTTTTATAAATTACCCAGACTCTGTTTATTCTTTAAAACAAGGCAGGAATGGACTACTACACCCAAGTTGGCAACACTTCATGCATATTGCCATACACGGATGCCTAGAAACCAATTCTTCCCTGACTCCAAGGGGAGAGGATAATAGAAGCTCTGTTTGGTACTTGGCTTGGACCTCTATCCCATGCACCTCTTCCATTGACTGACTGTGATCTGTCATCCTCTCGCTGTAATAAACCACAAATGTGAGTGTAACAGCTTCCAGTGAGTTCTGTGAGTCCTTCTAGGGAACTATTAAACTTGAGGGTAGTTTTGGGAACTCCTTTCAACCTGCAACTGGTGTCCGAAGTGAGAGTGGTCTTGTGGAATAGCCCCCACCTCTGAGGGCTCACTTCCTTGCTTGCTTTACTGGCCTTAAGACATCTCTCTGCCTTGGCTGACCCAAGTAGTGTGTTCAGTCCTTCAGAAAGACAGGGGTCTAGGCAAGGTGGTTCACAGCCATAATCCCAGCATTTTGAAAGGCCGAGGTGGGAGGATCACTGGAGCCCAGGAGTTCGAGACCAGCCTGATCAATATAGTGAAACCGTGTCTCTACAAAAATAAAAATAAAAATACTAGCCAGGCATGATGGCACACATCTGTAGTCCCAGTTACTTGGGAGGCTGAGGTGGAAGGATCGCTTGAGCCCATGAGTTTGAGTCTGCAGTGAGCTATGATCACGCCACTGTATTCCAGCCTGGGTGACAACAGAGTGAAACCATCTCTAAGACAGAAAGAAAAAAAAAGAAAAGAAAAGAAAGAAGAAAGGAGGGAGAAAGAAAGAAGAAAGGAGGGAGAAAGCAAGAGAGAAAGAGGAAAGAAAGAAGATGAAAGAAAGAAAGAAAGAAAGAAAGAAAGAAAGAAAGAAAGGAAGGAAGGAGGAAGGAAGGAAGGAAAGAAAGAAAGAAAAGAAAGAAAGAAAGAAAGAAAGAAAGAAAGAAAGAAAGAAAGAAAGAAAGAAAAAGAAAAGGAAGGAAGGAGGAAGGGGAGTGAGAGGGAGCGAAGGAAGGGAAGGAAGGAAGGAAGGAAGGAAGGAAAGAAGGAAAGAAGGAAGGAAGGAAAGAGGGGGAAGGGAGAAGTCCATCATGGTTTGTTTACAAGCCCTTTGCTTTTCTACCTGCCCTGAGTGTCTTTAATGAAATAACTCTTTTGTTCAGGATCTAAGCCGTGAGTATGCCGCAGTTAGCTAAACCAAGACTTCCCTTCCACATCGTGCTGGCAGTGATCACACAGATAATTGTGAGGCCCAAGAGAGGAGAGTTAGTGTCACTCTCTGTCCTTACCAAGAGCCAGGGACCAATACAGCCATCAGCTCTGGGGGTTCAGGGAGAATGCTTTGCCAAGAGAAATCACACCTAGAATTTGGCCTGGAAAGCCTGTAGACTTGTTTCTGACTCTTTGAATGTTATCATGAAAATGTGTTCTAGCCATTCACAATAGAATATTATTCAGCCTTAAAAAAGAAAGAAGTTTTGACGCAAGCTACAATGTGAATGAACCTTGAAAACACTAAGCTCAATGAAAGAAACTCGTCACCAAGGACCACATAGAGTATGATTCCATTTATAGGAAATGTTCAGACAAAGTAAATCCATAGACAGAAAGCAGATTAGTGGTTGCCAAGGGATGTGGGATCAGGGGTAATTGGAGGAATAATGCAAGGATAGCTAAAAAGTGTGGATTTTATTGTTGAATTGATGAGAATGTTCTAAAGTTGATTGTGGTGATTGTGGCACAACTATGAATGTCCTGAAAATGATTGCGTTGTATACTTAAAATGGGAGAACTGGGCTGGATGTGGTAGCTCACACCTGTAATCCCAGGTGGGAGGATCACTTGAGTCCAGGAGTTTAAGGCCAGCCGGGGCAACATAGCAAGACCCCAACAACAACAAATTAGGCAAGCATGCTGGCACATGCTAGTAGTCCCAGCTTCTTGGGAGGCTGAGGTGGGAGGATCACTTCAGCCCAGGATGTTGAGTTCGCAGTGAGCCATAATCGTGCCACTGCCCTCTAGCCTGGGAGACAGAGTAAGACTCTATCTATAAAAATTAAAAATAAAAAATAAGTGGGTAAACTGTGTGGTATGAAAATTACATCCCAAGAAAGCTGTTTCAAAGAGAAAACATAATGAGCCTTCCTTCTCATCTGTCCATACTAGCTACTGAGTGCTATCTGTCTCTGGACATCAAACGCCACATCTCTCCTCTTAGGTGCTCTCACACACAGCAATTTTCTGCCACAAACCACAAAACTGCCTAGGATAGCCAAATGTATGCTCACTGCTCATTTATACATAATTTACACTCCATATACCTCCACATAGAATCAAAGGATTTGACGTGGCTTATAATAAAATCACGTGTGCACATGGTTGTTAAAATAAAGCCTCAAGAAACACCACAAAGCAGGTGTGAAAAAAGAGAGACAATTTTTTCTGGAGCCTAAAGAAATTCTCATCATAATCTTCTAAGCCTCCTAAAACTACAAACCTGAAAACCCTGTGATTTTTCCCATATTATTGAGGTTTACAGATGTTTTCTTGAGATGCCAAGGACCCTGTGCTTCCCATTGCAAAATGTTTAAAATTTCCACAAAGCTGACCTGTATATTTACACAGCAAAAAAATGTTTTACACCCTTTATATCCTTCCCTGGAATAAAATCTCACTTTTCCCCTCCAACTCCCTCTAACATATGGAATTAAATGCAGGTTCATGCAAGAAATGGAATTCCAAGTGAATCTTGGAAATGATCAATGATTCACAGTTGCAATGCATCTTAAAAGTTACTAAACACATGCCTTCATGTCTCAGCTGTGAATCTTCTTGTCATAAAAATTATCAATGATTTATAGTTGCAATGCATCTTAAAAACTATTTAATGCATGCCTTCATGTTGCAGCTGAAAAAAACTTGATGGCAATAGAAATGGCTTTCATAGGGGGCGGAGCAAGATGGCCGAATAGGAGCAGCTCCAGTCTCCAACTCCCAGCGCGAGCGACACAGAAGACCGGTGATTTCTGCATTTTCAACTGAGCCTCTGCTGCTGATACCCAGGCAAACAGGGTCTGGAGTGGACCTCAAGCAATCTCCAACAGACCTACAGCTGAGGGTCCTGACTGTTAGAAGGAAAACTATCAAACAGGAAGGACACCTACACCAAAACCCCATCAGTACATCACCATCATCAAAGACCAGAGGCAGATAAAACCACAAAGATGGGGAAAAAGCAGGGCAGAAAAGCTGGAAATTCAAAAAATAAGAGCGCATCTCCCCCGGCAAAGGAGCGCAGCTCATCGCCAGCAACGGATCAAAGCTGGACGGAGAATGACTTTGACGAGATGAGAGAAGAAGGCTTCAGTCCCTCAAATTTCTCAGAGCTAAAGGAGGAATTACATACCCAGCGCAAAGAAACTAAAAATCTTGAAAAAAAAGTGGAAGAATTGATGGCTAGAGTAATTAATGAAGAGAAGGTCCTAAACGAAATGAAAGAGACGAAAACCATGACACAAGAAATACGTGACAAATGCACAAGCTTCAGTAACCGACTCGATCAACTGGAAGAAAGAGTATCAGCGATTGAGGATCAAATGAATGAAATGAAGCGAGAAGAGAAACCAAAAGAAAAAAGAAGAAAAAGAAATGAACAAAGCCTGCAAGAAGTATGGGATTATGTAAAAAGACCAAATCTACGTCTGATTGGGGTGCCTGAAAGTGAGGGGGAAAATGGAACCAAGTTGGAAAACACTCTTCAGGATATCATCCAGGAGAACTTCCCCAACCTAGTAGGGCAGGCCAACATTCAAATCCAGGAAATACAGAGAACGCCACAAAGATACTCCTCGAGAAGAGCAACTCCAAGACACATAATTGCCAGATTCACCAAAGTTGAAATGAAGGAAAAAATCTTAAGGGCAGCCAGAGAGAAAGGTTGGGTTACCCACAAAGGGAAGCCCATCAGACTAACAGCAGATCTCTCAGCAGAAACTCTACAAGCCAGAAGAGAGTGGGGGCCAATATTCAACATTCTTAAAGAAAAGAATTTTAAACCCAGAATTTCATATCCAGCCAAACTAAGTTTCATAAGTGAAGGAGAAATAAAATCCTTTACAGATAAGCAAATGCTTAGAGATTTTGTCACCACTAGGCCTGCCTTACAAGAGACCCTGAAGGAAGCACTAAACATGGAAAGGAACAACCGGTACCAGCCATTGCAAAAACATGCCAAAATGTAAAGACCATCGAGGCTAGGAAGAAACTGCATCAACTAATGAGCAAAATAACCAGTTAATATCATAATGGCAGGATCAAGTTCACACATAACAATCTTAACCTTAAATGTAAATGGACTAAATGGTCCAATTAAAAGACACAGACTGGCAAACTGGATAAAGAGTCAAGACCCATCAGTCTGCTGTATTCAGGAGACCCATCTCACACGCAGAGACATACATAGGCTCAAAATAAAGGGATGGAGCAAGCAAATGGAGAACAAAAAAAAGCAGGGGTTGCAATACTAGTCTCTGATAAAACAGACTTTAAACCATCAAAGATCAAAAGAGACAAAGAAGGCCATTACATAATGGTAAAGGGATCAATTCAACAGGAAGAGCTAACTATCCTAAATATATATGCACCCAATACAGGAGCACCCAGATTCATAAAGCAAGTCCTTAGAGACTTACAAAGAGACTTAGACTCCCATACAATAATAATGGGAGACTTCAACACTCCACTGTCAACATTAGACAGATCAACGAGACAGAAAGTTAACAAGGATATCCAGGAATTGAACTCATCTCTGCAGCAAGCAGACCTAATAGACATCTATAGAACTCTCCACCCCAAATCAACAGAATATACATTCTTCTCAGCACCACATCATACTTACTCCAAAATTGACCACATAATTGGAAGTAAAGCACTCCTCAGCAAATGTACAAGAACAGAAATTATAACAAACTGTCTCTCAGACCACAGTGCAATCAAACTAGAACTCAGGACTAAGAAACTCAATCAAAACCGCTCAACTACATGGAAACTGAACAACCTGCTCCTGAATGACTACTGGGTACATAACGAAATGAAGGCAGAAATAAAGATGTTCTTTGAAACCAATGAGAACAAAGACACAACATACCAGAATCTCTGGGACACATTTAAAGCAGTGTGTAGAGGGAAATTTATAGCACTAAATGCCCACAAGAGAAAGCAGGAAAGATCTAAAATTGACACTCTAACATCGCAATTAAAAGAACTAGAGAAGCAAGAGCAAACACATTCGAAAGCTAGCAGAAGGCAAGAAATAACTAAGATCAGAGCAGAACTGAAGGAGATAGAGAAACAAAAAACTCTCCAAAAAAATCAATGAATCCAGGAGTTGGTTTTTTGAAAAGATCAACAAAATTGACAGACCACTAGCAAGACTAATAAAGAAGAAAAGAGAGAAGAATCAAATCGACGCAATTAAAAATGATAAAGGGGATATCACCACCGACCCCACAGAAATACAAACTACCATCAGAGAATACTATAAACACCTCTACGCAAATAAACTGGAAAATCTAGAAGAAATGGATAATTTCCTGGACACTTACACTCTTCCAAGACTAAACCAGGAAGAAGTTGAATCCCTGAATAGACCAATAGCAGGCTCTGAAATTGAGGCAACAATTAATAGCCTACCAACCAAAAAAAGTCCAGGACCAGATGGATTCACAGCTGAATTCTACCAGAGGTACAGGAGGAGTTGGTACCATTCCTTCTGAAACTATTCCAATCAATAGAAAAAGAGGGAATCCTCCCTAACTCATTTTATGAGGCCAACATCATCCTGATACCAAAGCCTGGCAGAGACACAACAAAAAAAGAGAATTTTAGACCAATATCCCTGATGAACATCGATGCAAAAATCCTCAATAAAATACTGGCAAACCGGATTCAGCAACACATCAAAAAGCTTATCCACCATGATCAAGTGGGCTTCATCCCTGGGATGCAAGGCTGGTTCAACATATGCAAATCAATAAACATAATCCAGCATATAAACAGAACCAAAGACAAGAACCACATGATTATCTCAATTGATGCAGAAAAGGCTTTTGACAAAATTCAACAGCCCTTCATGCTAAAAACACTCAATAAATTCGGTATTGATGGAACGTACCTCAAAATAATAAGAGCTATTTATGACAAACCCACAGCCAATATCATACTGAATGGGCAAAAACTGGAAAAATTCCCTTTGAAAACTGGCACAAGACAGGGATGCCCTCTCTCACCACTCCTATTCAACATAGTGTTGGAAGTTCTGGCTAGGGCAATCAGGCAAGAGAAAGAAATCAAGGGTATTCAGTTAGGAAAAGAAGAAGTCAAATTGTCCCTGTTTGCAGATGACATGATTGTATATTTAGAAAACCCCATTGTCTCAGCCCAAAATCTCCTTAAGCTGATAAGCAACTTCAGCAAAGTCTCAGGATACAAAATTAATGTGCAAAAATCACAAGCATTCTTATACACCAGTAACAGACAAACAGAGAGCCAAATCAGGAATGAACTTCCATTCACAATTGCTTCAAAGAGAATCAAATACCTAGGAATCCAACTTACAAGGGATGTAAAGGACCTCTTCAAGGAGAACTACAAACCACTGCTCAGTGAAATAAAAGAGGACACAAACAAATGGGAGAACATACCATGCTCATGGATAGGAAGAATCAATATCGTGAAAATGGCCATATTGCCCAAGGTAATTTATAGATTCAATGCCATCCCCATCAAGCTACCAATGAGTTTCTTCACAGAATTGGAAAAAACTGCTTTAAAGTTCATATGGAACCCAAAAAGAGCCCGCATCTCCAAGACAATCCTAAGTAAAAAGAACAAAGCTGGAGGCATCACGCTACCTGACTTCAAACTATACTACAAGGCTACAGTAACCAAAACAGCATGGTACTGGTACCAAAACAGAGATATAGACCAATGGAACAGAACAGAGTCCTCAGAAATAATACCACACATCTACAGCCATTTGATCTTTGACAAACCTGAGAGAAACAAGAAATGGGGAAAGGATTCCCTATTTAATAAATGGTGCTGGGAAAATTGGCTAGCCATAAGTAGAAAGCTGAAACTGGATCCTTTCCTTACTCCTTATATGAAAATTAATTCAAGATGGATTAGAGACTTAAATATTAGACCTAATACCATAAAAATCCTAGAGGAAAACCTAGGTAGTACCATTCAGGACATAGGCATGGGCAAAGACTTCATGTCTAAAACACCAAAAGCAACGGCAGCAAAAGCCAAAATTGACAAATGGGATCTCATTAAACTAAAGAGCTTCTGCACAGCAAAAGACACTACCATCAGAGTGAACAGGCAACCTACAGAATGGGAGAAAATTTTTGCAATCTACTCATCTGACAAAGGGCTAATATCCAGAACCTACAAAGAACTCAAACAAATTTACAAGAAAAAAACAAACAACCCCATCAAAAAGTGGGCAAAGGATATGAACAGACATTTCTCAAAAGAAGACATTCATACAGCCAACAGACACATGAAAAAATGCTCATCATCACTGGCCATCAGAGAAATGCAAATCAAAACCACAATGAGATACCATCTCACACCAGTTAGAATGGCAATCATTAAAAAGTCAGGAAACAACAGGTGCTGGAGAGGATGTGGAGAAATAGGAACACTTTTACACTGTTGGTGGGATTGTAAACTAGTTCAACCATTATGGAAAACAGTATGGCGATTCCTCAAGGATCTAGAACTAGATGTACCATATGACCCAGCCATCCCATTACTGGGTATATACCCAAAGGATTATAAATTATGCTGCTATAAAGACACATGCACACGTATGTTTATTGCAGCACTATTCACAATAGCAAAGACTTGGAATCAACCCAAATGTCCATCAGTGACAGATTGGATTAAGAAAATGTGGCACATATACACCATGGAATACTATGCAGCCATCAAAAAGGATGAGTTTGAGTCCTTTGTAGGGACTTGGATGCAGCTGGAATCCATCATTCTTAGCAAACTATCACAAGAACAGAAAACCAAACACCACATGTTCTCACTCATAGGTGGGAACTGAACAATGAGATCACTCGGACTCAGGAAGGGGAACATCACACACCGGGGCCTATCATGGGGAGGGGGGAGGGGGGAGGGATTGCATTGGGAGTTATACCTGATGTAAATGACGAGTTGATGGGTGCAGCACAGCAACATGGCACAAGTATACATATGTAACAAACCTGCACGTTATGCACATGTACCCTACAACTTAAAGTATAATAATAATAAATAAATTTAAAAAAAAAAAGAAATGGCTTTCATAAAGACATATCGCTAACAAAATACAGAGCAGAGATACCAGCCTGGATCTACCACGCATTTACTACATCCTTGTGAGTTATTTCAACCTGACACCAAACATTTTCTAACTTGAGTGAAACAACATTAAAAATAATGCTTAAAGAGCATTTAAAAGCAAATTCAATTATGTCATTTGTGTCCATTTATGGTGTACAAGTGCAATTTTGTTACAGGCATAGATTGCATAGTGATGAAGTCAGGGCTTTTAGGGTATCCATCATGTGAGTAATGCACATCGCACCCATTAAGTTGTTTCTCATGAATCCTGTCTTCCCACTCCCTCATCCTTCTCGGCACTGGTCATCAAAGCTAACAATTTAATTTTGTTTAATGGAGATTGTTTTGTTAGTTCCAGGTATACAATAAGAAACCTTTGTTCTAATTTTGATAATGTAAGGCAGTCATGGTTTAAGACCTGCTTCTTAGTTTTTTCAGCTACTGTAGCAGGTTATCATAAACTGAGTTGCTTATAAACAGAAACTTATTGCTTACAGTTATGGAAGCTGGGAAGTCCAAGATCAAGGCGTGGCAGATTCAGTGTCTGGTGGGGACCCACTTCCTGGTTCAGAGATGATGCCTTCTCGCTGTGACCTCACATGGTGGAAGGGGTGAGGGAGCTCTCTGGGGTCCCTTTTATAAAGACACTAGTCCCATTTATGAGGCTACACCATCTCATGAGTCCCGGAGGACTCAACCACAACACCATACTTGGCCAAGAACTTAGACTTGTCTTTTGCTAGTGAGGGTAGTACATTCGTCTGCTAAAGTTGTCTCAAAGTTTCACAGACTTGGTGGCTTAAAAATCAGAAATCTGTCTTTTTATGGTTCTGAAGGCTGGAAATCCGAGATGAAGGTGTAGGCAGAGCTGGTTGCTCTTGAAACCTCTCACCTTGGCTTGTGGACATCATCTTTTCCCTGTGTCCTCATGTGGTCGGCCCTGTGTGTGTCTGTGTCTTCATTTCCTCTTCTTATAAGACACCAGTTCTATTGGATCAGGGTCCACTCTAGTGACCTCATTTTACCTTAAGTACCTCTTGAAAGACCCTATGTTCAAATGCAGCCATTTTAGTCAGAGCATCTTGAACTCTATCTTTAAATGAGGTCCTGGGGTTTAGGCTTCAACTTATAAATTTAGCAGGGACACAAATCAGTCCATAAGCACTAGGTAGGGAGGTAGAGCAGTGAATAAACAGCATTTCTGCTGGAAATGCCCCAAGAAGAAAGGTAATGTTTGCCATTGTCCTTCTAGGTCATCACTCCTGGATTCTAGCACCTTTCTGTGGTCACACCAACTGATGGGCGAGACAGTCACCCATTACGAGCTCAATAAATGCTATACTTAGACCAGGTCTTTATGATATAAAATGATACATGACTGTGGATGTTTAAATTATTGTGTCCAACCTCTACATGGTCTCCCACAATGAAAGTGGTTCTGAGCCCTTTGAAGCTCCTGAATCCATGGCTAGACCTTCATGTAGGGATTGGCGTCATCCAGTCAGCTTTAGGAGAAAAGAGTGAGGTCCCTGCAGAAGAGGGACTGCTGCCTCCAATGCCTTCAGACTCAAGCTGCAACATCAACCCTTCCCTGGGTCTCCAGCCTGCTGGGGCTCTCATCCGTTTTTCCTGACTGCTGTGTAATATTTCATTGTGTGAACAGGCAATTGTAGGAAGCAGAATTGCAGGATGGCTGCCAAGACTTTGGGCCCTGGTAAGCATACACATTGTTCGGTCAAACACAAATCTGGGTGTTGCTGTGATGGGATTCTGCAGACATCATTAATGTTCCAAATAGGTGGACCCTTAGAAAGGGAGCTTGACCTAATCACATGAGCCATTTAAACCTGGGTCTAGAGTCAGACACAGTGAAGCCAGACATCCAAAGTAGCAGTGAAATTCCCCTGATGACCTTGCAGACAAAAAAGACTGTCATGTTGCGGAAAGGGCCATGGGGCCAACCACCTGTATAAGAGGAGTATGGCTCTGGCTAACAGCTAGAAACATGTTGGAGACACACTCCTTCAGCTTCTAGAAACTCAATTCTGCCAACAACCAGGGAGCTGAGAAGGCACCCAGCTTCAGATGACACTGCAACCCTGATAACACCTTGATTTCAACCTGGGGAGACCCTGAGTAGAGAACCCAGCCAGGACATGTCCAGATGTCTGACCTATAGCACTCTGAGATGATAAATGGGGATGGTTTCAAGTCACCAAGTTTGTAATTTGTTATGTAGCAGTAAAAAATGCACACAACCAGTATGGCAATTCCTCAAAGATCTGGAACCAGAAATACCATTTGATCCAGCAATCTCTTTACTGGGTATATACCAAAAGGAGTATAAATCATTCTATTACAAAGATACATGTGTGCACATGTTCATTACAACACTATTCACTATAGCAAAGACATGGAATCAACCCAAATGCCCATCAATGATAGACTGGATAAAGAAAACATGGTACATATAAACCATGGAATACTATGCAGCCATGAAAAGGAATGAGATCATATACTTTGCAGTGACATGGGTGGAGCTGGAAGCTATTATCCTCAGCAAACAAATGCAGGAACAGAAAATCAAACACGACCTGTTCTCACTTACAAGTGGGAGAGAAACAATGAGAACACATGGACACAGGGAGGGGAACAACACACACTGGGGCCTATCAGGAGAGCAGGGGGAGGGAGAACACCAAGAAAAGTAGTTAATGCATGCCGGGCTCAATACCTAGGTGATGGGTTGATAGGTGTGGCAAACCACCATGCGACATGTTTACCTGTGTAACAAACCTGTACATCCTCCACATGTACCCCAGAACTCAAATTAAAAATTAAAATTAAAAAAGAGAAAATGCATAAAACCATGACAAGTCTACCGGTCTACTGGGCCTATCTAAGAAATCTAGTATTATCAGAAGAGCCATAGATTTTTCAAGCCATCTAAGAGTATTTTGTAAATCATGGCTTGGTGCCCAAGACTATTTTGTTCTTTCAGAATTTCAGATTTTGGATTATTATTTGATTGAATTGGGGAAAACTTGTATTACTGACCTGCCTTACGTTGTTAATTTATAGTTGATTATCAATATAGTATATCAGTTTCTGAAGGGCATGTGGCATGTGAGATAACTTTGTTTTGTAGACATGAGATCTCATTATGTTGCCTAGGCTGGTCACAAACTCCTGTGCTCAAGCGATCCTCCCACCTCAGTCTCCCAAAGTGTTGGCATTAGAGGCGTGAGCCACTGCACCCAGCCAAGATTACTTTTGAGTCGAAATATATGAGGCTATGGAAGAATTTTATTTTTGAATTATATATTTTATTTATTTCTTATTTATAACTATTAGTATTATCATTATTATTTTGTATTTGGTAGGATTATGTTTGATTTTGCAAATGTGTTTATATCCCCTACATACGTTTTATAAAGGAAAAATTAACAGGAGGAAGTCAATGTTATTAAAAGAGAATACATTGATGCTACGATGCTTAATGCTTATTTTTAATAAAAGTTACTTTTCGAACATTATTGCTGTTACACCTTAAGCCAAAGTTGCTAAAATGTGAGAGAACACAAGGCCAGGTGCAGTGGCTCATGTCTGTAATCCCAGAACTTTGGGGAGCCAAGGCAGGAGGATCACTTGAGCCCAGGAGTTTGAGACCAGCCTGGGCAACATAGTGAAACTCCATCTCTACAAAGAATTAAAGAAAAGGTTAGCGGGGAACAATGGTGTCAACCTGTGGCCCCAGCTACTCAGGAGCCTGATGTGGGAGGATTGTTTGAGCCCAGGAGTTCCAGGCTCCAGTGAGCTATGATTGCACCACTGCACATTAGCCTGGGTGACAGAGTGAGACCCTGACTTTTAAAAGGAAAAAAAGCAAAATGTGGAAGAACACAGAAACTCAGTGGGGCCGGTTCACATGGAGTAATGCACCATTCACCACCACTAAGAAATCTCAAGATATAATCATAATATTAGCCAACAAATATGACTTTTCACTAGCAGGGTGTTTTCTTCATTTCTATGTGCAGGGGTAGAGAGCATAGCCATACGGTATCTTCTAGTTCTCAAATTTCATCTGCACTTCCATCCTTTAGTCAAAGAAGAGCAAAATAGCAATTTAGGAAGACTGATCTATGAAGATTCCATCAAATAACTTTGTGGATGGACACACACTGGAGGGCATGGTATCTAGGTCTGTTTTGTGCTGCTGTAACAGAATACTCAAGACTTGGGTAATTTATGAAGAAGAGAAATTTATTCCTTCAGTTCTGGAAGCAGGAAAGTCAAAGATCAGGGTGTTGGCATCTTGCAAGGACCTTCTTGAAGCAGTCTCCCATGGTGAAAGGGAGAAGAGCAAGAGAGAGACCAAACTCCCCCCTCTCATTTATTTTATTAATCTGCTCATAAAGGTGAAGCCCTCATGACTTAAACATCTCCCAAAAGCCCCACCCCCAAGCACTGTTGCACTGAGGATTAAGGGTTTTTTGTTTGTTTGTTTTTTGAGACACGGTCTCACTCTGTCACCCAGGTTGGAGTGCAGTAGTGTGATCTCGGCTCACTGCAGCCTCTGCCTCCTGGGTTCAAGCTGTTCTCCTGCCTCAACCACCTGAGTAGCTGAGATTACAGGTGTGAGCCACCATGCCTGGCTAGTTTTTGTATTTTTAGTAGAGACAGGGATTCACCATGTTGGCCTTGAACTCCTGACCTCAAGTGATCTGCCAGCCTCAGCCTCCCAAAGTGCTAGGATTACAGGCATGAGCCACTGCACCCAGCCTGAAACTGCAATGACTTTTGCACCAACCTAATAGTTTTTTTTCATCTCAAAACAGACTTCACATAATGGTTACAATTCCTAGGTTTCAGTTCATTCTCTTCCTCAGCTTCCTCCCTTAGAACTCTATGATTTTTAACCTAAATGTACTGCAGAAACTAAGTCAGAGCTACAGAGAAAATAGCACTGCATATTCTTTCAACAACTCTTCCAGGCTTCCCTTGAAAAACGATTTTATACCAAAAAAAGTCATCTGGGTGTTTATGAAAAAGTTGGAAGGAAATAGAGAATGAGAAGGTTGGTGAGTTTTCATTTAAGAATTTATTTCCTTTGGAATGTTATATGTTGAGAGAAATCTCAACTCCTGTTCTTTCAAGTTAAAAGAAGGGAGATAAGAGAAGTGGGGTGAAAAAAAGGCATTAGAGAAGATAGAGTCAGTGTCAGCCATATCTTCCTCCCCAATGGAGAAGAAAGCATCTCTTTTAAAATGCATGTGCTGAAATGAGAACACAGGCCGGTTTTTGTGTTGCAACACGTTTTCTAGCAACATAGATTCTAATTAATGGTTTTTTAAAAAGTAAGCACAGAAGAAAATACAGGGGCGGTAGGAAGTCATCTTTACGTTACTCAATGTGTGGGTAGCAAAAATGTAGAATAATATATAATACTATACTTAGATATTAAAAATGCATAACTTCACTGAGGGAAGAGTATACCAACATTAAAACATGACTAAGATTTAAGCAATTATCACACTCATTTAACAAAATAAGTTTTTGCATAATTTGACTGTATTTTGGCGTAATAAACTGAGAACATAGTTCAAGGTTATCAGAGTGAAGTGCGGCAAATCACACACAATGACAGCAAATCCAAGGCAAAGCAGAGCTCAGCTTAGAAGATGATTAAAAAGGTTTTATCTAAAATGTTGATAGCATTTGCTTTTAAGTTTAGTTAAAGACACCCATTCAAGCAACAGGCTTTTCTGCAAAGAAGAAAAACCTCATTTGTGGTACGTGAGAGTCCATTCAACCTCTCGACATCCTTTTTTTAAAAAAAAATAATAATCATTATCATCAAACTTCAAAGGACCTTTTCCTAATGCCAAGTAAAAGTACTGCTGGGCTGAAAAGTTGCACAACCTGGATCTGTGATTAAAAATACAAAATAATACTAATTTAAAAAAAGACTGTACTCTGCCTGACCTTCAGAGTGAGTGGGATCACTTTTAAGTGTTGTTAAGTAAACACGCTCATTTCCTGCTCTCCGAGTCTGTCATTTCTCTAGAAGAACCAGGACTTAATCCATAAAAATAAAGAATACATGGATTCTGTGTAGAAGACAGATCTAATTTTGAATGAAAGTAAAATTCTCTCAAAATATCAGCACTCAAATATCCAATACCTTAAATGTGGGTGATGTTGATTGAATGTTTGTGGCTCCCCCTTTCTGGGGCTTTCTCTCTCCTTCTCTCTCTTCCTCTCTTTCTCTCTCTGTCTCTCTCTCTCTCTTCCTCTCTCTCTCTCTCTCTCTCTCTCTCACTTTCTCTCTCTCCTCCCTCTCCCCCATCTCTCTCTTTCTTTCTGTCTCTCCTCCTCTCTCTCTGTCTCTCTCTCTTCCTCCCTCTCCTCACTCTCTCTCTCCTCCCTCCCTCCTTTTCTCTCCTCTCGCCTTCTGCCATGTGAGGATACAATGAGAATGTAGCTGTTGACAAACCAGACAGAGTTTCTTCACCAGACACCAGAGCTGCTGGCATCTTGATCTGGGACTTCTAGCCTCTAGAACCATGAAAAATGAATTTCTGTGGTTTATAAGCCACCCAGTCTTTGGCAGTTTGTTATTGCAGCTGAAATCATGCTAGACAAGCAGTTGTTTTTGCAACTGAGGCTTTGATTAATGGCCTACTTGCATCCATTGATTCACTAATCTATCAAACCTTCTTGCATTTCTCTCTGGACCTCATTGCAATTCCACACTTTAGCTCCCATGGGCAGACAGCAAAGGGTTTTGTTTCACTTTGACTTTGATAGTGGACTACACTCGACAAGGTTACAGGAGAGGCCTCTAAATTAGGAAAGACAAGATGTTTGGGTGCTGTTTGCCAAAGGCAGAGATGTCAGCCTGGATCTACCACACTTTTACTAAATCCTTGTGAGTTATTTCAACTTGACACCAAACATTTTCTAACTTGAGTGAAAATGATGCTTAAAGAGCATTTAACAGCAAATTCAGTTATGTTATTTGTGTCCATTTATGGGGTACAAGTGCAATTTTGTTACAGGCGTAGATTGCATAGTGGTGAAGTCAGGGCTTTTAGGGTATCCATCATGTGAGTAATGTACATGGCACCCATTAAGTCATTTCTCATCATGCCTCCCCCCTTCCTACTCCCTCATTCTTCTTAGCACTGGTCATCATAGCTAACAATTTAATTTTTGTCTAATAGAGATTGTTTTGTCAGGCCCAGATATATAATAAAAAAGTTTGTCCTAATTTTGATAATATGGGGCAAAGTCATGGTCTAAGACCTACTTCTTAGTCTTTTTTTTTTTTTTTCAGGCAGCTATAGCAGATTATCATAAACTAGGTTGCTTATCAACTGTGATGGTGAATATTAGGTGTCAGCTTGATTGGATTGCAGGACACCTAGATAGCTGGTAAAGTATTGTTTCTGGGTGCGTCTGTGAGGGTGTTGCCAGAGGAGACTGACATTGAGTCGGTGGACTGGGAGAGGAAGACCCACCCTCAGTGTGGGTGGGCACCATCCAATCAGCTGCCAGCACGGCTAAAACGAAGCAAGCAGAAGAAGCTGAAAGGAGCAGACTTGCTGAGTCTTCTGGCCTTCATCTTTCTCCTGTGCTGGACGCTTCCTGCCCTTGGACATCAGGCTCCAGGTTCTTCAGCTTTTGGACTCTTGGACTTACACCAGTGACTTGCCAGGTGGTCTCAGGCCTTCGGCCACAGACTGAAGGCTGCACTGTCAGCTTCCCTACTTTTGAGACTTTGGGACTTGGACTGAGCCACTACTGGCTTCCTACTTCCTCAACTGGCAGATGGCCTATCGTGGAGCCTCACCTTGTGATCGTGTGAGCCAATGCTCACTCATAAACTCCCTTTCGTATACACATAGATCCTATTAGATTTGTCCCACTGGAGAACTCTGACTAATACACAAATCCTACTTAGCAAAAAAAGTCTAGTTAAGAAAGCAGAACAGCGCATTATATAATGAAGATTACAAACGCTATTGACTGGCTTATGGTAGACTTTCCATGTTAGTGGACTTTAAATGTACTGTTTTGAGGGCTTCCTGTTTTCCTGAATATCTCCAAATATAAACACATCTTCAAACAAAAGGAATCTGTATTTGCTTCTTCCTAGGTAGTTGAGGAATCAGCACTTTTCTCTGGAGTCAGTCTTCTTACTGACATTAATTCTTTGTCTACTTCGTTATTCGCAGTGTGTCTGTAAACTCCATAAAGAGAGTGAATGTGTCATCCATGTGATCATTGTATTCTTGGCACCAAGCAAAATGTCTGTGGCAGAGAAGGTTCTCCGAAAACAGATTGTTACAAAAATAAACAGAAAAGCCTTATAATAACCTGGTACTCAACTGAATTTAGGAATGCTAAGCCATCCTGCAGAAAACATTAAGTGAGTCTTTTAAAAATCTGCTGTAATGGAAATCCAAAAACTTTTCTCAGTTGTCCATTATGATAGAAACTGGTTTTCTCAACTTAATTCTCTCCCACATTATCCTGAGCTTTAGCCAGAGATCATATTTCATAGTGATGTCAAGTCATAAAGAAGAGATTGCATTATTACACACCCATTATCCAATTTAAATACAGCTCTTTGTATGATTAAAAACAGCTATCAACTTAGCATTTGACTCTTGCCTGTTATGAAGAACCCATTGTATTTCTTGGTGAACCTTTCCAAGCTTAGTAGATTGTATAAGAAGCCCGTTTATCCACAAAAAGAAGAGTGAATTCTAGAGTCAAATGTCTACACAATGATGCTCTGCCCATTGGGAGTTCTTCTTGTATCATAGATACCTCTTTGTATGCGTAGATAGAATGGTTGTATCTACAAATCTTAAAATAAAATTCTAAGTCCCCACCCCCCATCATCTGAATGGACTCTTCCTCTTGGCAAAGGCGTTTCATTTTTCAGGCGTAATCTGAAAAATGTGTTCAGGCCATGAAGGGGAAGTTGGGCATGCCTCATGATACCCTCCTCCATTTTGGAATTACTGAAAGAACAGACTCTAATAAGGAACATTGACAATTTATTCTCTGAAGCCTGCTATCTGGAGGCTTCCTCTGCATCATAAAACCTAGGTCTCCACAGCCCCTTACTGTAACCCAGACATTGCTTTCTATTGATAATAATTCTTTCTACCAATTGCCAATCGGAAAATCTTTAAATCTACCTATGACCTGGAAGCCCCCACTTCACTTCAAGTTGTCCTGCCGTTCTAGACCGAACCAATGGACATCTGATATGTATTGGTTAATTTCTCATGTCTCCCTAAAATGTATAAAACCAAGCTGTAGCCCGACCACCTAGGGCACACATTCTCAGGATCTCCTGAGCCTGTGTCACAGGCGCGTCCTTAACCTTGGCAAAATGAACTTTCTAAATTGCTTGAAGCCTGTCTCAGAAACTTTTCATTTGCATATCCATGGATGGAAGTGGATTCAAATCCACATTAGTAACCAGAGGTGTGGACTGAGGCCAGGACTCTTGTTGGTTTCCATGACAATCTCTTGCACCTTATTCCCCCAGTTTCCCCATCCTCCAGTCCTAGGTTGACTCTCTTCAATCTTTAGACATAGATTAGATTGGGTCACCTGCTCATCTCTGGACAAATGATGGGAACACAACAAACTCGCTGGCTTATTCCAAACACAACATTCCCCAGAGCTGACATAGGGCTGATGTGTGCGTGTACATGTAAGTACAGGACTCCAGCAAGAAAAACAAAAGAATGGCTGATAAGCAAAGCTCCTTCTCTATAAAGTTATTTGGTTAGAGCACTTCATAATTATCTACTTCCCAGGGAACTCCTAGGTAATTGAGGAGAACCTTTAGGGCCTTATTTTAAGAATTTAGATATTGTCACAGATGTGGGACATAGTTTAAGAGGAAAGTGTGGTATTAGTAATCACACATCTTATCTTGCTTTGGTTTAAGAAGTGAGATCCCCATAATTACTCATTTTCTGTTCTGAGTATTACCACAAAGCGGTCCCCATCCAGATCCCAAGAAAGGGTTCTTGGACCTCGTGCAATAAAGAATTCAGGGTGAATCTATAGAGTAAAGTGAAAGCAAGTTTATTAAGAAAGTAAAGGAGTGGCCAGGCACAGTAGCTCACGCCTGTAATCCCAGCACTTTCGGAGGCCAAGGCAGGCACATCACCAGAGGTCAGGAGTTCGAAACCAACCTGACCCACATGATGAAACTCTCTCTCTACTAAAAATACAAAAATTAGCTGGGCATGGTGGTACACGCCTGTAATCCCAGGTACTCAGGAGGCTGAGGCAGAAGAATTGCTCAAACCCAGGAGGCGGAGGTTGCAGTGAGTCGAGATTGCGCCACTGCACTACAGCCTGGGTGACAGAGCAAGACTCTGTCTCAAAAAAAAAAAGAAAGAAAGAAAGAAAGAAAGAAAGAAAGAAAGAAAGAAAGAAAAGAAGTAAAGAATAGCTATTCCATAGGCACAGCAGCAGCTTGGGCTGCTGGACAAAGGATACTTATAGTCATTTCTTGATTATATGCTAAACAAGGGGTGGAATATTCATTATTTTTCCGGGAAAGGGGTGGGCAGTTCCCGGAACTGAGGGTTTCTCTCCCTTTTAGACCATATAGGGTAATTTCCAGATGTTGCCATAGCATCTGTAAATTGTCGTGGTGCTGGTGGAAGTGTCTCTTAGTATGCTAATGCGTTATAATTAGAGTATAATGAGCAGTGAGAATGACCAGAGGTTGTTTTTGTTGCCATCTTGGATTTGGTGACTTTTGGCTGGCTTCTTTACCACATGCGGTTTTATCAGCAAGACCTGTATCTTGTGTCAGCCTCCTATCCCATCCTGTGACTTCGAATGTCTCACCTCCTGGGAATGCAGCCCAGTAGGTCTCGGCCTCATTTTACCCTGCCCCTATTCAAGATGGAGTCGCCCTGGTTCAAACACCTCTGACATGAATACTTTCCTTAGATTTCCCTGGATTCCTCCCTCCTACCAATAAATGAAGGCTTTCTCAGGACAAGGTGGACATTCCTCATGTGAAAATCCAAAATCCAAAATGTTCCAAAATCTTTAACATTTGGAGTGCCTGGGCAACATAACAAGAGCCCATTTCTAGAAAAAAACAAAATAGCCAGGCATGGTGACACGTGCCTGTAGTCCCAGCTACTGGGGAGGCTGAGTTGTGAGGATCACTTGAGCCCAGGAGATTGAGGCTGGAGTGAGCTGTGACTGTACCACTGCACTGCAGCTCCAGTGACACAGCGAGACCCTGACTCTAAAAGTATAATGGTGATAATAATAAAAATAACAGTATTGTATATGAAAGGCTATACAATAAACTATGTGTATAAAGTGTATATAAAGCATAAATTAATTTTATGCTTATACTTGTGTCTTATCCCCAAGACATTTCATGCATATTCAAATATTCCAGAATCTGAACAAATCTGAAATCTGTCACTGCTTCTGGTCCCAGGCATCTCAGATAAGGGAAACTCAGTGTGTAGTAGTGAAAATGCTAAGTGTAGGTGGAGGATGTCTTGCTTTCCATGAGATGGTGCATTCTGAAGTGGACGTAAGCCCAGGTGGGACTCTTGGCATCCCAGCCATGGGGTTTCCCCACATCCCTACTCATGGCCCTCACCCCATGTCTCCTTTAGAGTTATCTGAGCATCAGGGAAACCCAGTGTAATGGCAATCATCAGCACCCATCCCTTGCAAATAACACCAATAACCTCAGCTGCCTATCATCTCACCAGATGCCATTTGTCCCATGGAGAGCTGACATGCCACTTCTGCAAGGAACACAGCCTTCTTGATGCTAGAAATGGCAAAATATCAAAATGAAAGAGTCTTACTTCTTGTTAAACTGCTCTTGAAAAGCTAAATCAAACCTGTGGGTCTGGCGGGGCACGGTGTCTCATGCCTAGAATCCCAGCACTTTGGGAGGCTGAGGCTGGTGGATCACTTGAGCCCAGGAGTTTGAGACCAGTCTGGGCAACATGGCAAAAGGCAGTCTCTAATAAAAATACAAAAATTAGCTCAACATGGTGCCAGGTACCTGTAGTCCCGGCTACTTGGAGGGCTGAGGTGGGAGGATCACTCGAGCCTGGGAGGTCGAGGCTGTAGTGAGCTGTGAACGTGCCACTGCACTCCAGCCTGGGCAACAGAGCAAGATCCTGTTTCAAAACAAACAAACAAACAAACAAAAAACCTGTGGGTCATCCTGTGGGGTGCTGTGATCATGAATCTAGGATTTGAGACAGATATGTACCCTAACCACCAAAAATCCCCTGTTGCCACCATGGGCAATATGCAAATGAAGGGACTCTGAGGTTGGCTAAGAATTTTGTTCTTGAAGCTATGATTGCAGATGACTGGAGGAGGAATCATAATAGTGATAATAAAACTCTTGACTTCAAAGGATCAGGCAAAAAATAAAGAGAGAGAGAGAGAGTTCTACAACAGCAGAAGTTTCTTTGCATTAAGCTGTTGGGAGGGAGGACAGCCATCTCCATTGCTGTTGCATGGTACAGCTTAGGCTATCATCACCATGTGTTTTATTCTCTATACACTAGTAAGCTGAACTTTGCAACAGCAAATATTTGTGGGAAGAAAAGGATTTCAAGGATAGAAATTTAAAACACCAAGCTGGGTCAGAAGAACGAGAGGATCCACATCGATTCAAATACACAGGACATTCTCTGACATGAATCCTGGTCCCATCCAGTGTTCACTGGTAAATCAGAGAGGTTGTATTAGTCCATTTTCACACTGCTGATAAAGACATACCTGAGACTGGGCAATTAACAAAAGAAAGAAGTTTAGTGGAACCACGGTTTCATGTGGCTGGGGAGGTCTTGCGATCACGGCAGAAGATGAAAGCCAGGGCTCACATGGTGGCAGACAAGAGAACTTGTCTAGGGAAACTCCCCTTTATAAAACCACCAGATCCTCTGAGACTCATTCACTACCATGAGACTAGCACAGGAAAGACCCGCCCCCATGACTCAACTACCTCCCACTGAGTCCCTCCCACAACACATGGGAATTGTGGGAGCTACAATTCAAGATGAGATTTTGGTAAAGACACAGCCAAACCATATCAGAGGCTAAATTTGAGCTGTGTCTTCATGTCAGGGTCTTGCTCCACAGTTTGCTTCTCCTCATTCCTTCTACAAACCCTGGAGGTGCTCAGCCATAAGGATGCACTTCGGGGACCCTTTCTGGGTCCAGTGGAGTTCCCCACATTGTAGTTCACTATGATGATGACACCAGCCCCTACAGCAACTCCAGGACACAGGTCCAGACAGTCTTGGGGTGCAGAAGATGCCAGAGACTTGAGACTAGATTCAACGCAAGTGAAACCACCAGGAAGCATGTCCTGCTTCCCCTTTGGGAGTTTTGAAAAGCCAAGGAGAAGTCCTGGCAGGCATCTTCAAAGACGACAAATGGAAGTTGGCAAGCATGGGTGTATCATTGTATGTAAAAATGCAATGCTTCCTCCAGGTCACCAACAGGGAAAGTGAGACATAACCCTATGCCTAGACTTTCTAGATGGATTGATGGAAACGACATCTGCATCACATAATGTGTCACCAAAGGCAATAAAAATAGCCTTCTCAGAAACACATCTTGGACCATTTCAGAGTAAAGCACTTGGAAATGCTCAGTGGGCACCCGTCTTTGATAAGCAATCTGGCTTTCCTTTCAAGAATCTCGTAACGTCACCCTTACCATCGTTTAGAGAGGAGGACATCTAAGGAAGTTGGGCAAATTCTTGGGCTCTGAATTTGATCACCCAATTGAAGAAACATGCTGACTTAGAGTGTCACTTTCTAGAATTTATTAAAAAAAAAAAAATCTTACTTTGTTAAATGTCATCGCATTCTGCTCTTGTACTGTTCTGCTATCTTCATGTCAATGCAAACGTGTCTCTTCCAAACACGACCTCATTTGCTTGTGTGTCAATGGGTCTTTGAACGTCCATAGCAAACAAATTCAGAATCACTTTCTCACCAAGGATCCTAAAAAGTTCTTGACCTTGTGTGGTGTTTTTTCCACTCATCCACTGCCAAAGTCCAACAACAGATGTCTGAAACACACTCAACTTTTTTTTTTTTTTTTTTTTAAATATTTTTGAGACAGAATATCACTCTGTCGCCCAGGCTGGAGTGCAGTGGCGTGATCTCGGCTCACTGCAACCTCAGCTCCCAGGTTCACGCCATTCTCCTGCTTCAGCCTCCCGAGTAGCTGGGACTACAGGTGCCCGCTACCATGCCCGGCTAATTTTCTTTTGGATTTTTAGTAGAGACGGGTTTCACTGTATTAGCTAGGATGGTCTTGATTTCCTGACCTTGTGATCTGCCTGCCTCAGCCTCCCAAAGTGCTGGGATTACAGGTGTGAGCCACCGCACCAGGCCAACTTTTTTTTTTTTTTTTTTCTGTTCAAATTACACTTTTGGCAGAAACAGGCATTTGAGCTTCCAGAGAAGAAATAACGCAGGTTTGCTTTTCTGTGTGGCTTTGAACATATTTGAGTAACATTGCCTTATTTTTTTTCCTTTTACATCTTGCAATGTAATACAATTGTTTAGTAGGATGTTATGCGTAATATAAATATAATCACTTTACAAGGGCATTGCTAGGTTATATTCTATTCATGATTTTACATCCTTGTCTACATTTCTGGAGTAGCATGGTAGAAATAAAATTCAGGGCCAGGCAAGGTGGCTCACACTGTAATCTCAGAACTTTCGGAGGCCAAGGTGGGCAAATCACTTGAGCTCAGGAGGTCGAGGCCAGCCTGGGCAACATGAGGAAATGCTGTCTCTGCTAAAAACACAAAAATTAGCCAGGTGTGGTGATGGGCGCCTATAATTCTAGCTGAGAAGGATGAGGCACGAGAATCGCTTGAACCTGGGAGGCAGAGGCTGCAGTGAGCTGAGATCGCACCACTGCATTTTAGCCTGGGTGGCAGAGCGAGACCCTGTCTCAAAAAAAGAAGGAAGGAAGGAAGGAAGGAAGAAAGAAAGAAAGAAAGAAAGAAAGAAAGAAAGAAAGAAAGAAAGAAAGAAAGAAAGAAAGAAAGAAAGAAAGAAAGAAAGAAAAAATTTGCTAGAACTACATGAAATGAAAATATTTCAGAAGTGTATTCTTGGTTTTGTGACTAATGAGTGGCTTAGCATAATGTGGAGATGACGATGGACTCATGGAATATGAAGTGAGAGTGATGTTCTCTGTCCAAAGATTCTGTCACAAGAAGGTAGTGAAGTCACCTAAACGGCCAAATATCCCATTAGGACATTTCAGAATCGTTGGCTTCTTTTAGCCGTCACTTCTGTGATTAAATGCCTTTGGAGAATTCTGCCTACATTACATGTCTTTTGCAAATGAATCAGTAAAAGAAAATAGGAGTAGAAAATCTGTTTCCATCATTAATTGCCCACATAATAACGTAAACACCCTGAATGTCTTCAGCATGGAGCCACAAAGGTTCTGCCTACAAAAACACTTGTGCTCATTCTGGGCCCTCAAACATTAATTTTAACAGTGTGGGATACCAGAAAAAAATCTCCCGAATGCACAAGAAAATCTCCATTAAATCAAGTTTGCTGATAAATTTCAGTGACCTGTTCTTCCGAAACTCAATTCAACGTACACTTTGACAACCAAGTTCTCCGTCTTCCCCAATTGCAACAGAGGCTGACCTACCGCGGCTGTTTTAACTTCTCCTCTGAGTGCATCTTTCCTGTTTTACATTATGCCAACCATTCCCAAATTTTTTTAACCAGTTTCCCATGGCTTAAGCAATGATCCCAGTAATATCCCTCCAAGCTTCAAGGGGGATTCTTATGCAGGTTTCTCTGCCAAAACCAGCTTTTACCATGCACTTTTCCAAATAATAGTCAGGTACTGGCTGGGAGCGGTGGCTCATGCCTGTAATCCCAGTAATTTAGAAGACCGAGGCAGGCGGATCACCTGAGGTCAGGAGTTCGAGACCAGCCTGGCCAACATGGTGAAACCCCGTCTCTACTAAAAATACAAAAATTAGCCAAGCGCAGTGGCGGGCGCCTGTAATCCCAGCTACTCAGGAGGCTGAGGCAGGAGAATCGCTTGAACCCAGGCAGCAGAGGGTGTAGTGAGCCGAGATCATGCCACTGCATTCCAGCCTGGGTGACAGAGCAAGACTCGGTCTCAAAAAAATAAAAAAATAAAAAATAAAGAAAAGAAAAAGACCAGTCCTGTACTAATGATGATGTGCTGATTTTATCCACAGATACGGCATTCAAGGAAGCGCAGCCCCCTGCCTCAGAGTGTCCTGTAGAAACGTTGGAAAGTCCCCGTTCCTGGTCTTTCTGCTTTGCTGTACTAAATGATTCTCCAATGGTGGGGATTACAATAGACTCTAAGTCCACATGTTTTTAAAATTTATTTCATTGAATTACATTATTTTATTTTTTGTTTTTGAGACAGAGTTTGCTGTCACCAGGCTGGAGTGCAGTGGCGTGATCAAAGCTCACTGCAGCCTGAAACTCCTGGGCTCAACTGATCCTCCTGCTTCAGCCTCTGGAGTCGCTGGGACTATGGACATGCACTACTATGCCTGCCTAATTTTTTAAAATTATTTTTAGTAGAGAGGAGGTCTCACTGCATTGTCCACGCTGGTCTTGAATTCCTGAGCTGAAGTGATCCTCCTGCCTCAATTTCCTGAAGTGCTGGGATTATATAATGAGACCTCATCACTAGTAAAAATTTAAAAAGTAGCTAGGCATGGCAGAGAACACCTGTAATCCCAGCTACTTGGGACGCTGAGGTGGGAGGATCACTTGAGCCCAGGAATTTGAGGCTGCAATGAGCTCTGATCATGCCAGTGTACTCTAGCCTGGGTGGCAGAGCTAAATAAATCCTGTCTCAAAAAGAAAAAAAAACCAGAAATTAATGAATGGAACTCAGAGAAAGGTTCTTCTCTCTGCAAAGTTACATTTCTGAATGCTAATTTCTGTGTTGCTATAGAGATGATATCTACCATTGACACCGGTCCTCATCGTGCTGTAGGCATTTTACATGCAAGAACGTACCAGGAGTTTCAGAAGAGGCTCTACACAGAGAGGACACAGGTCCTTATTGAGAGGTTTTAGTATTTGCTTTTTTCCACTTTTCCATACCATAGAATAGTGGAAGAGAAATGTCTAGGTCAAATCCCTAGAACCTCAGAATGTCACCTTATTTGGCAAAAAGGTATCTGCAGATGTGATTAAGCCAAAGATCTTGGGATGAAATCATAGTGGATTATCTGGATGGACCCCAAATCTACCAGTGTCCATATAACGAGAAGAGACACGGAGACAGTCAGAGGAGAAGGCCACATGGAGACTGAGAAAGAGACTAGAGCGATGTGGCCCCAAGCCCAGGGACGCCTGGAGCCCCCGGAGCTGGGAGAGGCAGGAAGGAGCCTCCGCTAGAGCTTTCAGAGGGAACTGGGTACAACTCTATAGTGGCCCCTGGAAAGATCTGTCCACATCCTAATGCCCAGAGCCTGCGAATGGGATCTTATTTGGAAATAGGGTCTTTGTAATAAGTTGAGGATCTCAAAATGAGATCATCCTAGAGTAGAGTGAGCCCTAAACCCAATGACCTGTGTCCCTTTGAGAGACAGAAGAGGAGATGGAGGCAGAGACTGGAGTGATGTGACCACAAGCCCAGGGATGCCTGAAGCCCCCAGGAGCTGGGAGAGGGAGGAAGGACCGTCATCTAGAGCCTCCAGAGGGAACTGGATACAACTGTAATGGATTGAATGGTGACCCCAAACATGTTCATGTCCTATGCCTCCAAACCTGTAAATGGGGCCTTGTATTTAGAAATACAGTCTTCGCAGATATAATTAGGAGAAGTATCTTGAGATGAGATCATCCTAGATAAGGATGGGCCCTAAATTCAATGACAGGTGTCCTTCCAAGAGACAGAAGAGGAGACACAGACACAGAGGAGAAGGTCACGTGGAGACGGAAGCAGAGACTGCAGTGATGTGGCCACAAGCCCAGGGATGCCTGGAGCCCCAGGAGCTGGGAGAGGCAGGAGGGATCCTCCCCTAGAGCCTCCGGAGAGAGCATGGCTTTGCCCACACCCTGATTTGAGACTCCTGGCCTCCAAGGACTGGGAGAGTACATTCCTGTTGTGTTAACCCACCCAGCCTGTGGTTATCTGTTGCCTGCTCTAGGAAATGAGAACACATCCTGATAGCAAATGTGCTTTCAGTAGATCCAGGTAAACACAGCTTCAGCCTTGGGGTCTAATATCAGCCATCCTGTTGGGTTCACACAGGGATTTGCAAAGTGACAAGCGGCAAGTGGAACTCTGCACTGTGGTGTATTTTGAGCATTTTCTATTCCCACTGCAGTATCCCTGGATTTCCTGGGCATATAGAATGGGGGAGCTTTGGTAGATCAGGGTTCCAGGGTGAGATCTGGGCTCAGACATCAGAGAGCAAGGTTTGCCCAAGCTTCCTGGTAGATGCCAAGAGATGGGCGTGAGTGAACACAGGGTCAGGAACCAGAATGGTGGACTCTAAGAGTTTCCTAGGGTGTCCAGGACAGATGGGTGAACCCAGTCAGCCTCCCGCGCTGCAGCCCAGGTGAGTAAAAGTGAGCCATCCCAGGAGGGAGTCCCTGAGTCACTTCCAGGACTGGACTTCAAAGGTCTGGCAACAACGCTGTGATCAGGGAGAAAGCCACGGGGAGTTCCCAGCTGATCTGGGCTCTGCCCCACAAGCGTGGCATCTCCCTGGTTTTCCTCATTCCCATCCTGCCTGCCCGCCTTCAATCCCCTTCCCTGCCCCTCCTGCCCCCATCTGCCCTCAGAGCTGGCAGCTGCTCCTCACCTGCAAAAAAAAAGAGGAGGCAGTGAAGAAGAGGAGAAACAGCATCTGCAATTCTCATTCCCCCACGTATAATCACAAAGCTTACTAATGTGCTTAAGTTGATGTAGGAGCTACCATGCGTTTCCTGATCTTATTTGATTACAAAATATCTTTTTCTTTCTTTCTCCTTTCTTTCCTTCTTTCTTTCTTTCTCTTTCTTTCTCTCTTTCTTTCTTTTCTTTTTTCTTTCTTTCCTTTTCTTTCTTTTTCTCTCTTTTTTTCTTTTGTTTCTTTCTCTCTCTCTCTTTCTTTTTTCTTTCCTCTTTCTTTTTCTCTCTTTCTTCCTTTCCCCTTCCTCTCTTTCTGCCTCTCTTTTTCCCTCTTTCCCTTCCTTTGTGGCTTGTTTCCTTCCTTCCTGCCTTCCTCGCTCCCTTTCTTTCTTTCCTTTTCTTTCTTTTTTCTTTCTTTCCCCTTCCTTTTTTCTATCTTTCTTTCTTCCTTTCCCCATCTCTTTCTCCCTCTCTTTTTCCCTCCCTTCTTTCCTTTCTTTCTTTCTTTTTCTTTCTTTCTTCTTCCTTTTTCCCTCTTTTTTATTCCCTTCCCCTATCTCTCTTTCTCCCTTCCTTCTTTCCTTCCTTCCCTTCCTCCTCCTGCTCACCCTCCTCCTCCTCCTCTTCCTCCTTCTCCTTCTTCTTCTTCTTCTTCCTCTCCCTCTCTTTATTCCTTTTTCTTCTTTCCTTCCTTGCTTTCTCTTTCTTCCTTTGTGTTTTCTCTTTTTCTTTCTCCCTTTCTGCCTTTCTCCTTCACCTCCCTCCCTTTTCTTCCTCCTTCCTTCCTTATTTCCTTCCTTCCTTGCTCCCTGCCTTCCTTTTTTTCCAGAGCCCCTTTTAATACCTTGAAGAACCAGTCCCTTGTAGAACAGCCTGGGAAAAATGCTGTTGTGCCATTAATGTCTCCCATGTTTTTGACTACAATCTTTGTGAATTCCACAGTAAGCTCCAATTTCAAACTTCCCCTGAGTTTTCAAACCACCTAGCAACTGTCCTGCACACTCAATATGAAGAACCTGTGATATTGCATCATCTCGACTCTCCAAATTATCCACTCCCAGGCTCTCTTATTTCTCAAAAATTTTACGTGACGCTCTCATACCTCTTTCTCTAATATAATAATCTCTCCATTTTATTCCCTCTTTCCCACCAGAAGCCAATCAACTACTTTGGTTGAATAATTGTTATGAACTGAATTATGCCCTTTTGTTCCAAATTCATGGGTTTAAGCCATAAATCCTCATGTGAGATTATGTGAAGACAGAGCCTTCAGGGAGATGATTGGGTTTAGGTAAAATCATAGGGGAGGGGTCTTAATCTCATACGCCTGGCGAATTTATAAGAAGAGGAAAAGATTTCAGAGTTCCCCTCTGCACACACACAGAGGGACAAACATGTGAAGACAGGGAGAGAAGGTGACATGTACAAGCCAATGAGAGAGGCCATAGGAAGAACCAGCCCTGCCCATGCCTTGATCTCAGACGTCTAGCTTCCTGGGCTGTGGGAGAGTAAATGTCTGTTTCTTAAGCCTCTCAGTCTATGGTATTCTGTGATAGCAGCCTGAAATGGACTAAGACACATCATAAGAAGAGGAGATGAGGACACAAACACACAGAGAGGGACAACCCTGTGAGGACGCAGGGAGAAGGTGGCTTCTCCAAGCCAAGGGGAGAGGCGTCAGGAGGAACCAGCCCTGCCCACACTTTGATCTTGGACATTCAGTTTCAAGGATTGTGGGCAAATCAATGTCTGTTGTTTGTAAGCCACCCAGTCTATGGTAGTCTCTTATAGCAGCCTGAAATGGACTAAGACTCCTCATAAGAAGAGAAGATGAGGACACAGACATACACAGAGAGACAACCCTGTGAGGACACAAGGAGAAGACGGCATCTACAAGCCCAAGAGAGAGGCCTCAGGAGGAACCACCCTTGCCCACACCTTGACCTTGGTCTTCCAGCGTCAAGGACTGTGGGAGAATCAATGTCTGTTGTTTGAGCCACCAGGTCTGTGGGACTTTGTTACGACAGCCCTAATGGATGGATATGCTGTTCTTTAAGCCTATGGCCATTACCATTCCTCTCCTCTGTCACCACCCTCAACCAGACCTTCATCAACTGTAGCACAGCTCATAAATAGTTCTGAAAAGATTCTTCTGAGTTTTCTGTGGGCTCACTGCCAAGAGAAGTTGATTGAGCTGCAGAGTTTTTTTAATGTTCAATTATATGCAAGTTATGTGGGACTCCACTCCATGGCGCAGAAGTGGAGTAAAGATGACTCTTAATCAGTTCCATTTCCTTCTAAAGTTGTTGATGTTCATTTTTTTTTTCTTTAAACATTCTTTGAACAATTTACCTCACTTTTGCCAAAGCTTTCATCATTTTCCATTTCTCCCTGGACTCCTTCCATCTTCTCCAGGTCTGAGTTCGCCATAGCCTGCCTCTCAGCTGTGAGTCTACAAGCCGGCTCTTCCTGGAATTGAGATCTAAGAACACTGGAGATTTTTAGGAGTTCATGAAAGTACTAAAAAATGTAACTCAAGTGCATTCATGGCTTTCATGCTATATGAGGTGACTCATTCTACAGTAACAGAAACACGTTATCTAAAACAGGGTTTTAGTTTCTCAGTCATTTAATGTGTATCTCGTTTCCAGAGCTGTTCAAAGTACAGATGCTCCTCAACTTTAACAATAGGGCTACACCCCAATAAACCCGTTGAAAGTTGAAAATAGTGTAAGTCTAGGCTGGATACAGTGGCTCACTCCTGAAATCCCAGAACTTCGGAAGGCAGAGATGGGAGAAGTTTGAGACCAGCCTATGCAACATACAGAGACTCTGTCTCTACAAAAGAAAAAAAAAATGAACTGGGCATGGCAGTGCATACCTGTAGTCCAACTTGGGAGGCTGAGGCAGAAGGATCGCTTCAGTACCGGAGATTGAGGCTGCAGTAAGCTATGATTGTACCACAGTCCTCCAGCTTGCACAACTGAGTGAGACCCTGTCTCAATAAAAGAAAAAGAAAAAAACAAAATTGTAAGTCTAAAATGCATTTAATACACCTAACCTACTGAATTCTGACACAAAGATTGTATTAAGGAGTTTATCTGGATGGCAAGCCAGGGAGCACCAACAGAAAGTGGAATAATGAGCTAGAGAGTGGAGAAAGTCCTTGAATGGGATGTTTACCAAGCAGGTGGCCACCATGGATAAACAGGGTGAAGACCCTGGCTGAAGTAAGCTCCCATTTCAAACTTCCTCTTGAGTATTTCAAACCACCTAGCCACTGTCCGGCACTCTCAACACAAAGATCATATAATACTGCATCATCTCGACTCTCCAAATCATCTACTCTCAGGCTCCCCTGTTTCTCAAAAATTTTACATGACGCTCTCATCTCTCTTTCTCTAATATAATACTCTCTCCAATTTTAATCCCTCTTTCCCACCAGAAGCCAATCACCTACTTTGGTTGAAATAATTACTATGAACTGAACTGTGTGCCCTTTTGCCCCAAATTCATGGGTTTAAGCCCGAAACCCCCATGTGAGATTATGTGAAGATGGAGCCTTTAGGAGGGTGATTGGGTTTAGGTAAAATCATAAGAGAGGGGTCTTAATCTTTATAAGAAGAGGAAACCATTTCAGAGTCCTCCCCTGCACACACACAGAGGGACAACCACGTTAGGTCACAGGGAGAAGACAGTGTTTACAACCTACAAGCCAAGCAGAGATGCCTCAGGAGGAAGCGGCTCTGCCCACATCTTAATCTCAGACTTCTAGCCTCCATGACCCTGAGAGAATCAATGTCTGTTATTTACAAGCCACCCAGTCTATGGTATTCTGTGATAGCAGCCTGAAATGCACTAAGACACCTCATAAGAAGAGATCAGGATGCAGAGTGCTGGGAGCTTTGGAAAGAGAGTAGAATACTCTTTCCAGCTGTGGGATGGGTGACTGAGAGTACTTGCCCTTCAACACTCACCAGTCCTTAGCTGAGGGTGGTTCTCTGTGGGACTTCCTAGATTCTCAGCACTCTGGCCTGACTGACACATGTCCAACTATCGGGCTTTCTGGATCAGATACAGACTCCAAGCAAAGGAGCCCAGGGACTCCCTGTTGGAAGCATTAGGGTCAGCATGTGCTATAATATAATACAGGAAGGAGGTGACATTACAGATCAGTGAGCAAATGAGGAACTATTCAATAAATAGAGCTGGGACAATTGCTTTTCCATATGGAAAAAATGAAAGCCATATGAACCCTCCCTCCACTACACATACACATATTTCCAGATGGATTAAAGTTAAACCTCTAGAAGGAAATATAGGAAAAATATCTCTCTCATCTTGGAGTCCAAAGGGATTCTTTTTTAAAGACACAAAAATATTAACCATTGAAGGAAATGCCATGCTAACAACTTAAGAACTTTTGTTTTTCAAAAAACTCCATACATAAAATGAAAAGGAAATGTCAATATAGGAGAAAAACTGCACAAAGTCTTTGGAAAAGAAATTGAACGATTTATATTCTGGACATATACAAAGCTTCAGATATATAGAAAAGATACAACTCCTTAGAAAGCTCAGAAAGTCAAAAGAGGAGGCATTTCACGCAAGAGACCTCAAAACACTGGAAATGATGCTTGATTTTGTTAATTCAGGGAAAGACAAAACCACAATGGGATAAATATCTTATCCATTTACTTAGTGAAAGTTTCAACATTCTGAAAATGTCAAGCATTGAAGAGAATCTAGATCAACAGACAATGCTTTGATAATGATACCGGTTGTGCAAATTAATACCACCTCTTTGGAAATTTTTTTTTTCTTTGAGACAGAGTCTCACTTTGTCCCCCAGGCTGGAGTGCAGTGGCACAATCTCAGCTCACTGCAACTTCTGCCTCCCGGGTTCAAGCGATTCTCCTGCCTCAGCCTCCCAAATAGCTGGGACTACAGGCATATGCCACCACGCCCAGCTAATTTTTGTATTTTTAGTGGAGACAGGGTTTGACCATTTTGGCTAGGCTGGTCTCCAACTCCTGACTTCAAGTGATCTGCCTGCCTCTGCCTCCCAAAGTGCTGGGATTACAGGTGTACCACTGCCCCCGGCCAAAAACTATTTTTGCATCATCTGTCAGCTACATTCACGTGCCTATGCTTCAGCACTTCCTCTCCTCACTGGATATTGTAGGTAAACACTTGCAGTCATGCCTCCAAACACACGTACTACATGGTGTCCCTGTTGGTAAACACCCAACTCTGGAAGGGATCCAAATTCCCATCAACAGGAAAATGTACAAATACAATGTGGCCCACTCACTCAGTGGGGTATTTTGTAGCCAAAAAAAAAAAAAAACAAAAACAAAAAGAAAAAGAAAAAGAAAAAGAATGAAATACAGACACATGCAACGATATGAATAAACGTTAGCAAAAGAAAATTGAGTGAAAAAGGAAGTCCACAAAACTATTATGAAGTATGATACTATTTTGTTGTTTTCTGTTTTGATTTTTTGTATAATTTATTATTTTATTTTATTTTCAGTTCTGGGGTATATGCGCAGGGATGTGCAGGTTTGTTACATAGGTAAATGGGTGCCATAGTGGTTTGCTGCACCTATCAACCCATCACCTAGGTATTAAGTCCAGCATGGTTTTTTGTATAAATTTAAGGGGTACAAGTACAATTTTGTTACATGGACATATTGCATAGTGATAAAGTATTGGCTTTTAGTATAACCATAACCCAAATAACTTACATTGTACCCATTAAGCGAGTTCTCATTCCTCACCCCGCTCCCACCCTTCCAAGTCTCCAATGACTATTATTCCACACTCTATCCATGGGCATGCATTATTTGGCTCCCACTTATAAGTGAAAACATGCAGTATTTGGCTTTCTGTTTCTGTGTTGTTTCACCCAAGATACACGGATGGCCTCTAGTTCCATCTGTGTTGCTGTAAAAGAAATTACTTTCTTCTTTTTTTTTTTTTTTACTGAGTAGTATTCCATTTTGTGTGTGTGTGTGTGTGTGTGTGTGTATATATGTATATATAATCACATTTTCTTTATCCATTCATGCACTGATGCACACTAAAGTTGATTCTATATCTTTGCTACTGTGAATATGCTGTAGTAAACATGTGAGTGCCCAGTGTCTTTTTGATATGATGATTTCTTTCCCTTTGGGAAAATACCTAGTACTGGGATTGCTGGGTGGAATAGTAGTTCTATGATACCATTTTTTAAAGTGTCAAATCAAGCAAATTCTGTATTACCTATTAAGAGCGTAGATGTATGTCTAATTTAAAATCAAATATATGTATCTACACGAATACAGACACACTTACAATTTAGACTTATTAGAATATATAGTAACACAATTTTTAAAACAAGCAAATGATAAAATCTAGATTCAGGATAGTGGTGAATGCCAGGTAGAAACAGAATAAGGGATGAAACAGAGAAAAAACAGATAAATACAAGATATTGTTAATAATGTAATTCTCATGTTGAACAATAGGTATTTTGCAGTTCATTATATTATTATGCCTGACACACTTCATATTTTGTATATGGCAAATATTGCATTTAAAATAGAACAAACACTGGGCATAGTGATTCATGCCTGTAATTCCAGCACTTTGGGAGGCCAAGGCAGGAGGACCATGTGAAGCCAGAATTTCAAGGCCAGCCTGGGTAGCATGGCAAGACCTAAACTCTACAAAATTTTTTTTTAGAAATAGCCAGGCATGGTGGCACATGTTTTGTATTGGCCCATTCTCACATTGCTATAAAGACATACCTGAGACTGGATAATTTCTAAGAAAAGAGGTTTAATTGGTTTACGGTTCTGCAGGCTGTATAGTCAACACAGTGGTTTCTGTTTCTAGGGAGGCCTCAGGAAACTTACAATCATGGTGGAAGGAAAGGGGAAGCAGGCATCTCAAACGATAGGAGCAGGAGCAAGATCGGGGCGGGAGATGCTACACACTTTCAAACAACCAGATCTCGTGAGAACTCACTCACTATAACACAAACAGCACCAAGGGAATGGTGCTAACCCATTCATGAGAAACCACCCCTATGATCCAATCACCTCCCATCAGGCTCCACCTCCAACATTGGGAATTACAGTACAGCATGAGATGTGGGCAGAAACACACATCCAAACTAGATCACACTTGTAGCCCCAGCTACTCAGAGGGCTGAGGCAGGAGGATTGCTTGAGCCCAGGAATTCAAGGCTACAGTGAGCTATGGTTGTGCCACTGCACTCCAGCCTGGATGACACAGCAAGACTCTGTCACTTAAAAAGAAAATTAAATAGATAAATAAGTTAATTAAATAGTACGAACTATTTTTAACAAAGGTAAATAGCTATAGCATTCTTGCAACCTTTTATTCTGTTATATGTATGCATCTTGTGAAGTCTAATTCTGTTGAAGAAATTCTGCCCAAATCACAGAGTACCCAGAAAATTGTCCTTCTATTTCCATTCTGTTTATTCCAGTTCAATGCTCAGTATGACAGTGTGAGTTGAATATTTCTCTAAAACAATGCATTTTATTAATAAGACTTTGATTAATTTTTTAGGATAAACATGTTGAAATATGAGATATTTGAAGTTTCTCATTTACTTAGACACCTTCAAGTCAAGAAAATAACGGCTAGAAAAAGTGAAAACCATGTAAAATGTTTTTGCTCGTGTAAAACTTTAGAAAGGGTTGTTGTGTATCAAGAGAGCTGTGAGCTTCAAATCACCTTTAGAGAGAACGGAGGGCATGGCCTTTAGAAAAACCTGCCAAAATATCTGATGTACTTCACCAGGAAACATCCACATGCATTTGTAGTCGGGTTTGCCATTTACCATAATACTCCCAGCTTCCTGCTTAGCTTCTGAAATCTACTGGGATGGATTCATGAAGGGCCTTCACAACAGCTGGTCAAGTTCTATTTCTTTCGTTGTGTCTGCCTTCTAATAATTCACTAATCCTAGCCCACATCGTATTTTTCTATATTTCTATTGTATTTAATAATAAAAACATAAGCCGGACGCAGTGGCTTGCACCTGTAATTCCAGCACTTCAGGAGGCTGAGGTGGGAGGATCGCTTGAGCCTAGGAGTTCAAGACCAGGCTTGGCTACATAGAGAGACCTTGCCTCTGCAAAAAAATTTAAATAAATAGCTGGGCATGGTGGTGCATGCCGGTGGTCTTAGCTATTTGGGAGGCTGAAGTGGGAAGATCACTTGAGTCTGCGAGTTTGAGGCTGCAGTGAGCTGTGGTCGTACCACTGCACTCAGCCTGGGTGACAGAGTGAGACCCTGTCTCAAAAATAATAACGATAGCAATATAAACTAATAATAAAATACACGTTTTAAGAAAAATAAGAAAAATGTAAGCATTGATTCATTTTCTATACTTCATTATATGGCTTCAGAGTTGATCTGGTACAGATACTAGCTTACTCTGGGATGCTTTAAAGAGGAAAACTCTAAAGGGGTTTAAACTGGATTTTAAAACAGAAATTTAGAAAAGAAGAGAAAGAATATCTGGGAGCAAAGAGAGAAGACATGCATGAGTTACAACTGAATACATGACTTTGGAATTCAGAGCTGGTTATGAACAAGGTGTCATAAGAGATGACTGGGGGAAACGGCTTGCTTTAAGTTGGGGAGAGCAGAAGGAATCGGGGAATTCATAACCCAGATGCAGCAGTTCTCATATGGCAAATCAGAATGTAGGGAGACAAAAGAGACTCCAGTTATGGGGTAGCAGAAGAGAAAGCAGTGTGTGAGACAGACTGTGGGAGAGGCAGATTGGACTTGGGAGTGGTTGAGTTCTCTTCAAAGCAGGCTCTGAGGTGGAGTTCAGTTCACCAGATGCTTATTACAAATGCTGATGATTGGAAAGTAGAATTGCATTTCACATGAAGCTGTGTGGTCCAGAGAAATGTCTTTCTTTCTTGAGTGATGGCTTATGTACTATGCCCGAGCCACAATAAATTTTACCACCTGCATTTTTCTTCCAAGGAGTTCGGCAGCTCATTAGCTGCCACAAAGGAAGGTTTCATCCCATTCTGACTTCTCTGGTTAGTGGAGAGAACACTGCAAATTTCCAAATTGTCCCTTTGAAACTTTCTAGGAATCGCATATTGATTATAGATAGATAGGTGAGAAGGATGATAGGTGAGTCAATAAATTATAGACGATTAGATACATAGATGAGATAGTTAATAGATGATTAGATAGATCATAGATGGATAGATGATAGGGATAGATGACAGATAGATGAATGGATGGACAGATGGAAGGACAAATCGACAGATGACAGATAGATAGATGGACAGATAGATAGACAGATAGATGATGGATAGATGATAGAAAGATAGAGTAGATGGATACATACATAGATATATGAATAGATAGATGAGATACATAGATACAGATGGATAGATACATAGATATGATAGATGGATAGATAGATGGGATACATAGAAGACAGATGGGTAAATAGGTGATCTAATAAAGTGATAGTTGATAAATTGATAGATATAGATAGGTAGATATATAGCTAGATAGACATAGAGATAGATACAGACATCTCGTATCTATGTGCCTATTTAGGAAAGCTTGTAACATTGCTGTTTCTCAGCATGGCTAAGGATGCTCTTATTTTTTCTTCCTTATGAAGTATTCATAGGCTCTAGTACAAGGAGAAGGCAAACACATAGCTGGGAGTTCAGGAGTTAATGTAGGGTGAGGCCAAAGTGTGTAGTTAGAGGCACCTTACTACTTCATTATTAATTCCTTGCAAAAAAGAAAAGAAAAAAACCCCTCCCCTTCTTGTTATGAATACTTGAAATTCTTATTCCATGTGCCAATTCCTCACCTTCCTCAATCAGGCCCACTTTGGTGATACTTCATCACCAGAAATGTTGCAACCGGCATGCGGTTGGAAGTTGGTTCTTAATGGGGAAGGACTGTGAGTAGTGGGCAAACATAAGAGAGAAAAGGAGCCCAGAAATGGCGAGGAAATGGCGGTGAAGCTGCTTCACATCTTGTACACTTGGGCAAGCCATCCTTCCTCCTCCATGGCAAAGGGCATCTGAGGCTGTGTAGGAGACCAGGAACACCGGGGGAAAGAGTGGCAATGACAAGTGGGCACTGGCTAGGAGGTGCTGGGGAAGCAGGAACAGCAGCACGGCTATGACGAGGGCAACAGCTGACAGTGTGGTTTGGATGAAGCTTGCGTGGCCAGGAGATTGTGGGCTGGCTAAGGGGGACCAGGTGGGTGGTAACGAACAGAATGAAGCCAGGAGACGGGATGTGCCTTGGGCAACACCTCACCCAGTCTTTCATTTTCCTTCTGGAAACAGTGGAAAAAATAAGCTGGCAGGAACAACAAACACTTCACCACCTGGCTTTCCCAATTTATTTTGCATGAATTGAATGCGTTGTTTTCGATGGCATCGTACCTGTGACTGAATTCACTAGTGATGGTTTCAGAAGGAAAATACTGTGATGGTCTGGAAAGAAAAAAAGGAATAGAATAAATCACTTAAAATAATGGATCTAGCATTAGACTTCTTCAATCTTTTGTGTGCGTGTGTGCCCTTTAAGAAATTAATAGAAGGCAACTAACAAAATAATTCCCTCTGAATAATGTAGAAAAAAAGCTTATGGATCTGACAGAGGGATTTTGTAGTTATTGTCAGACTACATATAATTGTTTTTAAGACACGGTCTCTCTCTGCCGCCCAGGCTGGAGTGCAGTGGTGCAATCATGGCTCACCGCAGCCTCAACCTCCCGGGCTCAAGCAATCCTCCCACCTCAGCCTCCCAAGTAGCTGGGACCAAAGGTGTGTACCACTCTGCCGGAATTTTTATTTTTTATTTTTTTTTTTAGACATGGAGTTTCACCATGTTGTCCAGGTAGGTCCTGAACTCCTGGCTCAAGCAATCCTCCCACATAAAATTCAAAATAAAAAAAAAAAAAAGAGAATAGCAAGAATTAATTACACAATCAGCCCTCCATTCTGTGGATTCAAACACTCATGAATTGGAAATACTAAAAAAATTCTTCTGTACTAAACAAGTACAGACTTTCTTTTTCCTGTGATCATTCCATAAATAATACAGTATAGCCACTATTTGCATAGCATTTACAGTGCATTCGGTATTATAGGTAATCTAGAAATGATTTAAAGTATACAAGAGTGTTGCATAGGTTATATGCAAATATTACACAATTTTATGTCAGGAACTTGAGCATCCATGGATTTCAGTATCTCTAGGAGGTGGCTGAATCAATCCCCCATGGATACCACGGGAAAACTGTATTTCACGAGCAAATCTCTCCGTTTCTGTTAGGTGAGGACTATGTGATAAGCATAGCTGGTAACTTTTAACAATGCTCCCCCTACCTGTACAGCAGGTGGAGGGCCAATTTCTTATTGCTCTTCATGACTATGATGTGGAGAACATTTCCTGCCTGAGTTGAGATTTTCACTCTATAGAAGCACATTTGCTTATTGCTAAACTCTCTGAGTCCAGTTATGAGCATGGCTCTATCCTCAAATATAATATGCAACCTACCCAGGTTTATAAAAAATCAGTTCATATAAATGTCTCCTAGCCCAAGGGCAGGGGTCTATATGGTGACGGTGAGGAACCCAAAAGGCTTCTCCCAAACTCATTCCTGCCAAGAAGGAGCTGCAAATTTGAGGGCACATGAGCAGAACGTTTTAGATCAACTCCTATTTAAAATATTCTCTCAGGCAGCACATGGTGGCTCACACCTGTAGTCCCAGCACTTTGGGACGCCAAGGTGGGAGGATTGCTTAAGAGTAGGAGCTTGAGTCCAGGAGCTCAAGACCAGGCTGGGCAACACAGTGAGCTCTCATCTCTAAAAAAATAAAAAATAAAAATAATTAGGTGGGCATGGTGGTGCATGCCTACAGTCCCAGCTCCTTGGGAGGCTGAGGTAGGAGGATCACTTGAGCCTAGGAGGTCCAGGCTGCAGTGAGCTGTGATTACACCACTGCACTTCAGCCTGGGTGATGCAGCAAGACCCTGTCTCAAAAATAAAAAAGAAAAAACAAACCTCTCACTTTACCCACTTGGAGGAAAAAAAGAAAAAAAGGAAATATGGGAATTGCTCAAAGAAGAGAAAGATGGAATAGGAAGAGAAAGGAATGGATGAAGACGTGCATGTATTGAATCCTGAGTCACATCAGACATACAACAAAAAGTAGCAAGCACATATAACAAATCTTACTCTATAGATGAGGAGACACAAGTTTAAAGGGCAACTGGAAAGCAGATGGCATAGAAATAAAAGATGAGTTCCAGGATAAGACCTCCAATGTGAGTTTTCCTGGCTTTAACGTCTGTCTTTCTCCCATACCCTCCCAGGCCCTTGGTGTGTGGGTTGAGCTTGGTTGGGAAAATATGGCCACCATATTGCTAGGAAAGAAACCAAGGGTGGACTGTTACCAACGCCCAAGGGACATGAGTCACTCCACATTTTCTTTCCTCTTGACTTTAAATACTCAGTGCTTTCATTTCAGATCAAAAATTAATTTTTTTTCCAGAGAGAGAAGGATCCTAAAATATTGTTGCCTTGGCTCCATAAACCCAACATTTTAGAAGAGTAATTCAAAGAGAAGTATCATTAAATGAGTACTTAGAAGTGGAGAGCCTCAATTGCCCTGTGTTTTCCTCAGGGGAAGAGCACAAAACAAAAGATGACAACCAACCAATCATCACCATCCCTGTGGCGGTTCTGAGCCTTGGTCACGCCACATGTACCCTCCAGATGCACATGTTTCTCATCAGCCTGGGTGGATGATGGAAAAGTCAAGCCGCTTATTCCAACACATTCCCAGCAATATTAATTGTTGAAAACGATGCATGTGTAATTTAAAAATCAATGCTTACCCACAGTGAAACCAACAGAAAAGTCAGTATGTCACGATCTCTGATTTTCCTATACTTATTTCTACTGCAAATAAGAGAGGGGAAATCGCAGAGCCTGAGATATAGATTTATATATGATATTATAGCTCTCCTCCTCCAATAATCAGGATGTACAGTCAAGAAAAGAGGCTGTCAATGTTCAACTCACTAAACTAGGTAGTATAGACTTGTATGTATTTAATTTATTCAAAGTTGATAAAAGGGAATTCAAACTTAAGAACTAATGAGGATAAATGTCATATAATATTCTCACCCGAGATGAAAAGAGAACTAAGTTTAAAGATAATGGATATTTAAAATAAGACACGGCTGGGTGCGGTGACTCACACCTGTAATCCCAGCGCTTTGAGAGGCCAAGGTGGGCGGATCAATTGAATCCAGGAGTTCAACACCAGCGTGGGCAATGTAGTGAAATCCCATTTCTACTAAAAATACAAAAATTAGCTGGGCGCAGTAGTGTGTGGCTGTATTCTCAGCTACTTGGGAGCCTGAGACTGGAGGATAACTTGTGCCCAGAAGGCAGAGGTTGCAGTGAGCTGCGATTGCACCACTGCACTTCAGCCTGTGTGACAGAGTGAGACCCTGTCTCAAAAAAATGAAATAGGACACTCTATAAGGTATAAGGACACAGGTATTAATTATTATACTCCATTGAACTCCTAGTCATTACATCTAGGATTTATCTTGTGCTTAATTTTATCTGGAGATATAAAGAAATCACATGAAAGCAGAAAATATATCTGTAAAAACAATAATAAGGACATAAGGAAATCAATTAACCCACAAGTATTTAGTCCATGTGGACCCTGATTAATTTGTGAGAGCTATAAAACATAACCCACAGCCTCCAAGAATTAACATATTGCAGCTTACTTTTTTTAAACATTCGGGTTGTATTTTTGTGGTCTCTAACATGTACCACATATGACCACATATATAACATAAAATTGAGATTTCAATATATATCAATTAACATTGTAGACCAACAAGATTTACTGACAATAGAGTCCGATTTTTCCTTCAATTTTTAAGCCCAAAATACCCAAATAATTGCATAATTTAATCTCAAGCATTGAGAGATGGAATGACTTTGGGGGGGGGGGTTCTGATCATGTGAAGTACTGTTTTTGTATTATTATGTGTGATAAGGCTATTCCTATACCTCAGCAGGAATTTTCACTTAGAAGTAGAAAATTATTTTCTTTCAAACCTTGAAAAGATGAACTCTGCCCCCATTCTTATCCAAAGATAATATTGGTATGAAGTATAGAATTCTTCTTGCCTATGCAAAATGTGACCAAATAGAAATCACTACAGAAAGTCATAGGACATTGTTTAAAAGTTCATGCTTCACACAAAGGAAATTTGAATCTTCATCTCCCATTATCTTTGCACCAAAGCCTGACCTCAGAGCTGGGCTAGCTGCCTACACTTCGGTTCTGACAAAAGATAGCGCCTATCATTGAAACCAAATGGATTTAAAGTTCCAAGAACTGTGGAAATGGGACTCGAAGGAATTCCAGCACTAATGTTCCCTCTCTGTGTGAACTACACTTATTCAAGCTAATACGAACTGGAATTTTCATGATGTTGGATGCACAGTATTTTGAAATTACCCAAGGCAAGCATCCTGACAGAAGTTCTGGCTAATTTTAACAGGTTACGCAAGAAAGAAAATGGAAATAGGTCAAAGAATTTCTAAAGAGAGAAGAATAAAAAGTTCTGTTGATTCTTCCCAGTAAAGTGTATGTGTCCTAGAAAAAGCTTGGGTGTTCTGGTCCCTTTAGCTCCTCGGCAAAATAATTGTACGTGAGTATAATTTTGAGGATACGATACTACCTACATTTGGCAAACTCTTACTGAGCCCCTGATACCAACCTACATCCTGTCTCTACATAATTGTTACTGGCAGGGTCCAAGTTTATTTGCAGAGGTAACATTCTACTTCTCTGAGGTCATATATTCCAAGAGAGGCTTTTGATCAAATGCTGGTCTATCAAAGCTAACCACGAGTGGTTCCATTTCTTGTGCCACGTGTGGGTTGAGCGTAGGCATACAACACCACTTTGTCTAAAGACACATAAGGTTAGATTTTCTGGGGTGCTGTATTAGTCTGTTCTCATGCTGCTAAAAAATACATACCCGAGACTGGGTAATTTAAAAAGGAAAGAGATTTAAGGGACTCACAGCTCTACATGGCTGGGGAGGCCTCACAATCATGGCAGAAGGTGAAGGGGAAGCAAGACATATCTCACATGGTGGCAGGCAAGAGGGCATGTGCAGGGGAACTGCTTTTTTATAAAACCATCTGATCTCGTGAGACTTGTTCACTATAAAGAGAACAGCAGGGGAAAAACCCGCCCCACGATTCAATCGTCTCCCACCAGGTCCCTCTCACAACACATGGAGATAATTACAATTCAAGATGAGATTTGGCTGGGGATACAGCTAAACCGTATAGGTGCTATTAGCAAATGTTTCCTCTCCTACCTGGGCATGGTGGCTCACACCTGTAATCCCAGCACTTTGGGAGACTGAAGCAGGAGGATTGCTTGAGTTCAGGAGTTTGAGAACAGCCTGGGCAACATGGCAAAACCCCATTTCTAGAAAAGCTACAAAAATTAGCCAAGCACGGTGGCATGTGACTGCAGTCCAAGCTACTCGGGAGGCTGAGGCTGGAGGATCATTTGATCCCAAGAGGCAGAGGTTGCAGTGAGCCAAGATGGGGCCATTGCACTCCAGCTGGGGTGAAAGAACGAGACTCTGCCTCAAAAGAAAAAAAAAATGTTCCCTCTCTCTTTGTTGCCACCTGCAGACACTGTCAGACTTGCTTGGGACATCTGGTTTCTATCTAAAGAGCATCAGAGGAGCTAGCGTGTAGGCAGAGTTAAGATTAAGAGCCAGAGTCTCATCGGTCCATGCCTAGTACCTTCTCATCACGTGCATCCTTATTGCGTGAATTTGTTAGGTTGATATTTTATGCCAGTTTCAGCTAGAACTGGTGGAAGAAATCCAAATCATCCCAAACATAATTTTTGTTTGTGCAGATCCTGTAGTCTGGAACCAGATATAGGCACATCCAATAGTGAGCTCTGTGACAACCACATTGATCCTTCCGACTGCAGTATTGAATTCATTTCTAGACTTTTTATTGTCTGCAGCATTTAGATAAGATGTTTAGCCTCTCCACACCATGCTGTCAGATAAAAACAGAAGGTCTAAATTCATTCAAGGACAGAGATGTGGCTGTTGAAAGATAAGTACAGAGAAAGCATCCCTTGGACTGAATGTCAAAGGGTGGGATTTTTTTTGGTAGAGATGGGGTCTTAATATGTTGTCCAGGCTAGTCTCAAACTCCTGACCTCAAGCAATACTCCCACCTTGGCCTCCCAAAACACTGAGGTTACGGGAAGGAGCCACCATGCCCAGCCAAAGAGTGATAATTTATCAAGAAGAACAAACGGGACAGTGATGATCGATCATTGCATGAGAGAGACCTCAAGAAAAGTGAGTTTGGGAGAGGCCTCTAGACTTGGAAATCATACAGCATGGGTCATTGCTTTAACAATGGTCTTCTCACTAAAAGATGAAACCAGAAATTCAGCTGTAGACAACATTGATGGTCTAGCAGAGGAAACAGGAAGCCAGGAGACAATTTGACACAGAAATAAGTACATGAAAATCGAGCAAATAAACTTGGAAGCTCCAAGAGCAACAGCAATGATTATGGTGTCGGCAACATCATTAGGGTTGGGGTCCCTGCAAAGTCATGAGAGTCCAGCCTGCACCCCAAACCCCTCACATTGCATCCCTGTTACATAAGAGAGATAGGCTCATGTTTAGTGTGGAGCCTATATTTCACCAATGGGAAGTTAGAGGCCAGATGAAAGTCTGCCCCAGAGGTAAACTCAATTCTCCCTCTCTAAGACCATGGAAACCTTCCATGATGCAATTTTAATTATTGCTTTTTTCTAGTTAAAAAATGATAGATAAAATTCACGAAATCAAAAAGTATACGAAGAAAATTAAAATTGTCCTTCATTGCTTCACTCAGAAATTATAACTGTTAATGCTATTTTTTTATTTTAAAGGGAAATATATTTTATTGAATGGAAAGATAAATACCTAAACTGAATATCACAAAATGGGATATGTAGTATTCAATGTTGCTAAAGAAAACAACAATGCCTACAATGATACTAAGAAAAAAGTTTAAAACTCTGAAAATAGTGAGTTTTTAAAACTATACAATGTTTCATGAGCTTAGCATTTTCAAAAAGCAAAATATAGTTTTTATCTTTGATTTTAAAACCATAAGGCTGAATTGATATCTAAATAAACAATCCAACAAGCACTGGGTTAAAATTTTTTTAAAAAGAAGAAAAAATTAAAAGCTTTAAATTTTAAAGTTGAAGAAAAAAAATCCTTTAAACTTTTTTTAAAGAAGAAAAAATTTAAAGGCAGAAGAGGATCCTCTAAGAAAATTTAATATGTCTAATAAAGTGGGAAGTCACTGCACTCAACATGAGGAAATTTTTTAAATTGAAACTTTGCTATTAATCCAGTGAGAATTTAATATATTCAAATGAGTTTTTCTTTATTTGGGAATTGCCTGGCCAAGGAAGAATTCTGTTTTGTTTATTTTTTTCTAGAATTATTGTTTCTTACATTTGATTAATTATTGAAAAAATAAAAAAACAAAAAAGACCTACCACATTTTGGTTTGCTTCTTGAACAGCAAGTAATTTTTTTCCCCAAAGATTATCTTTCTTCTGTTGAAGAAGCACAGGCTTTCATCTCTACGTAAAAAAACTTTTGAATCCCCCTCTAGCCTAGAGTTATGCAATTCCTTCCTGACAAAATTCTTCTGGGAGCCCTGTGATTTCCTGTTTTACCTTAATCCAAGTGGATTAATCCAGTTGCTTTTTGAATTTTACCACTTATTTCCTCTTAATCTGGAATATATCAAGTATTTACTTTTTGTTTTGTCTTGTTTTCAGAAAAGAGCTTTGGAATGAAAACGTTCTAACTTTTTGCATATGAAAAACTTCCTTTTTTCTTCCCTCATACAGATTCACAAGTCTGGCCAGATTTGGAATTCTAGAAGAAAAAAATATTGTTCTCACAGGAAGCCGGATGCCTTGCAACATTGTCTCACAGCATCCACTATTGCTATTGAGAAGTTTCATGATTTCTGATTGTGGTTGCAACTTGGGTAACTTAATTTTATTTTTATCTTGGAGAATAAAGATCTTCACCGGTACCATTGCAATAGTTAGTTCCTGCTGAGTAACAAACCACCCTGAATTTGAGGGGCTTCAAACAACACTGATTTGCTTAGCTCACAGTTCTCTGGGTGGATAATTTGGGCAGGGCTCAGTGGGGTACTCACTTCTCTGTGGTCAGCAGGCTGGTCAGTTAGGTGGCTCTGCTTATGGGGGAAGGATGGCAGTTGGCTGGGGAAATAGGGGAAATGGGTCCCTTGTCTCATCACACAGCAGGTGGGGTTGCACTCCTTCACATGGTGGCTGGATTCCAAATTCAGTGAGAAAGGAAGCTGCAAACCTGTTGCAGCAAGGCTTGGAATCAGCATGACCTTGCTTTCCCCGGATTTCAAGGTCAAAGCACATCCCAGGGCAAGCCCACACTCAGTGGAGAGGGAAGTGACTCTACCTCTTGATGCACTGTGTCATAAGAATGGTGGACTTTTCTGCAATCTGTGGTAGTCAGCCTTCTAGCACGCTTTTTCTTAGTATCATTTAGTAACACTTTTCAATTCAGAGATGTAAGTGAATGTTTTCTGTCAATTATGCATCTATTAATATATACTAAATATATGATATATAATTAATATATTAATTATTATAGTTTACTCTTGAACAATGTGGGGGTTAGAAGCACTGACCCCTGCACAGTTGAAAATCCACCTGCAACTTTGGACTCCCCCAAAACTTAAATACAAACAACCTATTCACATATATATATATATATAATCTCTTTGACCACATATACATATATGTATAAGTCTATTTTATAACAAAATATTTTAATTTTATAAATAAAAATAAAACATTTAAACATTAGATATATAACTATATAAGTATTAACATGTATATACATATAAATCATTTTATAATTAATATAGTTATATTACTTTATAATTTATAATATTCAAATACTATACTATATCAATATTATACTATAATATATTAATATAATTATTAATATAATATATTATCTATTGATATATAATATCATAATATTTATTTTGGTATAAATTATTAATTTATTGATTTGTTATAAATCATTACTATATTATATTATAAATTTATAATTCATGATATACTGTTATATTAATTTATACATTATAAATATATACATTATATAATTAATAAACAGTGGATCCTTGAACAACATGTGTTCAGGAAGCATTTTTTAATGTCAGAACTGGGAAGAAATCTTGGCCAGAAACCTCACGAATACTATAAACAGCAAATGAATACATATCATGTATGTTTATATGTATTATATATGGTATTCTTATAATAAAGCAAGCTAGAGAAAAGAAAATGTTTTAGGAAAATCATAAGGAGGAGGAAATAGATTCACTATTCATTAAGTGGAAGTGGATCATCATCAAGGTCTTCATTCTCATTGTCTTCACATTGAGGAGGCGGAGGAGGAGGAGGAAGAGGAAGGGTTGATCTTGCTGTCTCATGGGTGGCCGAGGGGGAGGAAAATCCTCATATACCTGTGTTGTTCAAGAGTCAACTGTAAATTAATTGTAGAAATATATGTATTTAAATGTTAATATTTATAAAGTTATATATCTAATCATGTTTAAATGTTTTATATTCATAAAATTAATAGATTTTATTATAAAATAGACATACATATATGTATATGTGATCAAAGAAATTATAAATATTTATAAATATTTATGTTTAATATTTATACTTATGTAGAAAATATACATTTATTTTTACATACATATTTACACACATAATTTCTTGGATTATATTCTTCTAATCACTGTCTTTTTCCTCTGTGTTTTGAAATACTTACTAAGGAGACATTGGCTTTTATGAATCTCACCCAGGGTTTTTCAACCTCAATACTACTGACATTTGGGGCAATTTTTTTTTTCGAGACAGGGTCTCACTCTGTCTCCCAGGCTGTAGTGCAGAGGCTTCAGGGTACTAATTCAGTTTTCTGAATTCTTTTTGTTTCTTCCACATGACCTACATTTCTTCCAGGAGGGTTCTTGTATACAGCACTGTATTCATTTTCATATTGCTATGAAGAAATACCTGAGACTGAGTAATTTATAAAGAAAAAGAGGTTTAGTGGACTCACACTCTCACATGGCCAGGAAGGACTCAGAATCATGGCAGAAGGTGAAGGAGGAGCAAAGGCATGTCTTACATGGTGGCAGGCAAGAGGGTGTGTGCAGGGGAACTGCCCTTTAGAAAACCATCAGATCTCTTGAGACTTATTGAGTATCATGACACCAGCACAGGAAAAACCCACCTTCATGATCCCATTACCTCCTACCAGGTCACTCCCATGACTCGAGGGAATTATGGGAGTTACAATTCAAGATGAGATTTGGGTGGGGACACAGCCAAACCGTATCAAATACCCTTGCATAACTAACTGCATCTTAGAAAAAAGATGTTTCACAGGGCCCTATGCAAAGAAGGATAAGAGATTTTGCTTAATAAACAAATGGAAAAAAATGAAGATTGCATCCAACCAGATAAGGACATAACCAAGCACATTCTTCTACCATCAACCCTCAACAGAGGATTCTGTGGTCATAAAAAGAGCAGGACTTCAGCAGCTCAAAACAGCTGTCTTAACTGAAAATTGTCTTGCTGTCACTCCTGATAAGAACTTGGCATCAGCCACCAAAGGCTGTGCTACATCAAAGCCTTTGCCTTGCAAGACTGATGCATGGCCAGGCCCAGACCACGACATTCTTCTTGTCCGCATCACTCCATTTAGACTGGTTTCTTAGCCATTTCTTTTCTTTTTTTTTTTTTTTTTCACAGAGGTCTCACCGTGTTGTCTACGCTGAAGAATAGTGGCAACATCTTTGCTTACTGCAACCTCCTCCTCCCAGACTCAAGCCATCCTCCTGCCTCAGCCTCCCAAGTAGTTGGGACAACAGGCACACACCACCACTCCTGGCTAATATTTTTTCTTTTTTTTTTTTTTGTAGAGACAGTGTTTTGCCATGTTGGCCAGGCTGGTCTCAAACTCCTGAACTCAAGGGATCCTCCCACCTCGGCCTCTCAAAGTGCTGGGATTACAGGTGTGAGGCACCATGCCCAGCTTTGTTAGCCATTTCTCCATTCTCTTTTTCCTCTTGATGTTCAATGTTACTTTGTTTGCCTTGGAATAGTTAATCTGTAACATTTATATATTGAATATATAATCATTATGTATGGTTTGCAATATCGACTGACTTATGGAGTGGCTTGAACCTGCGTGCCCACGGCTCTGACTACCAAGTGAACAGGAAGCACTAAGGAGAATTGCCTCCTTGGGAACTCCATGCAGCTCGTGGCCTTTGCAATTGCAATAGCATCAATAAAAGCCTGACATTGTGGAAAGACACAATTATGCATGGAACTGGTTATCTCCAACCTTGCAGCTTTCATGAGAGTCAGACCTTCTGTTTGTTCATTTTAGAACTGGTTCATAGTGTTAATTTCCCTCAACTGTCTGCTGGTTTACTTACATTATGGAATTATTTTTCTAGGCAGATTAAAACACCTAGCAGGCTCAGGCTTCCCTGGCAATTTTGGAGAGCTCTTTGTCTTGCTAATGGGGAGACAGCCCAGCACAAGACTCTGCAAGCCAGAGCCTACCTAACTCTACGTGTCCCTCTAGGTAAGGGCTGAGGCAGGCTGTTCAGCTCAGAACCACCACAACCGCCAAAATAATAGGGTGTTCTTCTGGAGTCACAGGCTTTAGAGTGCATTACTCCACAGATCAAAGCCAACTTTCCTTTGCCCTCTAAGTCCACGGGGGGATCTGAATTCATCCAGGACTTCTGTCTTCTTGTTGTCCTAACTCCCATGATAGAAGTCCCCACCTCACCACCCCAGGGTGGCTCCTGCTTTGTCTAGAAAGAGTTCTAGGGGTTTTTACCAGGAGCAAGTGAAACAGTGAGATGCTCTCTGCAAATGTCAGGAAGAAGCCAAGTGGCCCAGCTGTTGAGACAAAAATAAATAAGTTCTTCATCTCATTACCCAGTTGGTCAGTTCAGAACACAATCCTGATGACTGGATTTCTTCTTTTTCATTTTGATCTTGAAAATTATCTCAAAAATGACTGTTGACTTCACATCATAAGCATTTTTTAAAATTGTGGGAAAATATGTGTAAAATGAAATTTACTATTTTTGCCATTTTTAAGTGCACAGTTCCGTGGTATTAGGTATTGGCACATTGCTGTGCAACCATCACCAACATCCATCTGCAGAATTCTTCTCTTTAACATTATGGTCTTCCTCCCTCCCTCCCTCCTTCCTTCCTTGCTTCCTTCCTTGCTTCCTTCCTTGCTTCCTTTCATCCTTCCTTCCCTTCCTCTTTCCCTCCCTTCTTCCTTTCCTCTCTCTCTCCCTCCTTCCTTCCTTCCTTTGTTCCTTTCTTTCTTTTTTCTTCCTCCTTCCTTTCTTTTCTTCCTCACTCTCTCCCTCCCTTTCTTCCTCTTTCCTTCTTCCCTCCCTTCCTTCCCTTCTTTCTTTTTTCCTTCCTCCACCCCTCCTTTCTGCCCTCCCTCCTTCCTTCCTTTCTTACTCTCTTTTCTTCCCCCTTCCCCCCCTTCCTTCCCCCCTTTCTTCCAGTTGTAAAGTCCTTTGCCCAATAATAATTTCAGTATATTGTCTTTAGATGATATAATACGTGTTAACAGCAAATAATAGATTTTTTAAAACACTGAAACATATTCCAAAGTGAAGACTCATGATCAGTAAGTATAAATTCCTGACCAGTACCTTAACTGCACACAACCTCTTTTGTGGAATCATTCTACATCTTAGAGAACAAATATAATCTTTCAAACAAGACATTTCCAAACCACAGAAGAAAAAAATGTGCTCAAAAGAAATACAAACTGTGCAAGAACTGAGGTTTCATAAAAATGACAATTTTAAAAATTTCACCTCAATCTCAATGGAGTTTGTATTATGTTTTGCATAAAAGTTAATTATGAGCTACTGCTGTTTTTTTAACTTTGCAGTAATAGCCATTCTAACTGGTGTGAGTTGGTATCTCATTGTATACCTCAGACAGGTGGAGGAGCAAGATAATTTTCTAGGCAACTAAATGACCTCTGATACATTTTATCAGATTTTGCCTGAAGGTGAAAGAGCAAGAAGTACACCACACTTTCCATATAGAGTGAAAAATAACATGCCCCTTGTTTCTCTTTTCATTATTACCCAACAGGTATAGAATCATGGACTCATCTATAGAACAGAACAGGCTGTTACAGAGAAGAAGGAAATATTAGCAAACTATGCATCTGACAAAGATCTAATATCCAGAATCCATAAGGAACTTAAATTGGCAGGCAAAAAACAAACAACTCCATTGTATTACTCTGTTTTCACACTGCTATAAGGATACTATCCCAGACTGGGTAATTTATAAGGAAAAGAGGTTAAATTGACTCACAGCACCACAAGGCTGGGGAAGCCTCAGGAAACTTACAATTATGGTGGAAGGGAAAGGGGAAGTGGGCACCTTCTTCACAAGGTGGCAGGAGAAAGAGCAAGAGCAGGGGAAACTGCTATTTATAAAACCATCGGATCTCGTGAGAATTCACTCACTATCTCAAGAACAGCATGGGGGAAGCCATTGCCATGATTCAGTCACCTCCTACCAGGTCCCTCCCTCAACCCAATTTGGATTACAGTTCAAGGTGAAATTTGGGTGGGGACATAGAGCCCAACCACATCACCCATTAAAAAGTAGGGAAAAGACATGAACAGGACATACAAACAGCCAATGAATCTATTTTTAAAAGATTCTCAAAAGAAGACATACAAACAGCCAACAAATATATTTTTAAAAGCTCAACATCACTAATTATCAGAGAAAATGCAAATTGAAACCACAATGAGATACCATCTCATACCAGTCAGAATGGCCATTACCACAAAGTTAAAAAAAAAAAAACAGCAGATGCTGGTGAGGTGGTAGGGAAAAAAGGACACTTATACACTGTTGTTGGGAATATAAATTGGTTCATCCACTGGTGGATAGCAGTCTGGTAATTTCTCAAAGAACTTAAAACAGAACTACCATTGCATCCAGCAATCCCATTATCGGGTTATATACCCAAAGGAATATAAATTGTTCTACCCTAAAGACAAGTGCACGTGTATGTTCATTGCAGCACTATTCACAATAGCAAAGACATGGAATCAATCTAAACGCCCATCAATGGTAGACTGGATAAGGAAAATGTGGTACATATACAGCATGGAATACTATGCAGCCACAAAAAAGAACAAAATCATGTCCTTTGCAGCAACATGGGTAGAGCTGGAGGCCATTATCCTTAGCAAATTAACAGAGGAACAGAAAACCAAATACCACGTGTTCTCACTTAGAAGCGGAGCTAAACATTGAGAAGATATGGGCACAAAGAAGGAAACGACAGACACGAAGGCCTACTTAAGGGTTCAGGGGTACAAAGTGCAGGTTTGTTACATAGATAAACTAATATCATGGGGGTTTGTTGTGCAGATTATTTTGTCACCCAGATATTAAGCCCAGTACCCATCAGTTGTTTTTCTTGATCCTCTCCCTCCTCCCTCCAAAAGTCCCCAGTGTGTGTTGTTCCCCTCTATGTGTCCATGTGTTTTCGTCATTTAGCTCCCACTTATAAGTGAGAGCATGCGGTATTTGTTTTTCTGTTCCTGTGTTAGTTTGGAAGGATAATGGCCTCCAGTTCCTTCCATCTGCCAGCAAAGCACGTGATCTCATTCTCTTTTATGGCTGTATATGCATCACATGGTATGTATGTACCACATTTTCTTTATCCAGCCTAGCATTGATGGGCATTTAGGTTGATTTCATGTCTTTGCTATTAAGAATAGTGCTGCAATGAACATATGCATGCATGTTGAACCCCTAATTTCTAATGCACGAATGTTTTTGTGTCCAGTCTCCTTGAGTCATTTGCAAGATGTCATCCTCCACCAACTTGGCTTCTTAGCTAACAGAATTCCAAAAACAGTGTGCTCCATTAACATTATAAAGGCATTGTTTGCCAACCGCAGTAATAAACTAATGAAAATTCAAACATTTAAGAAGTCATTCAAAACCTGAGAAGATTAATGAAATTTGTTGCCCTCAGATTTTCTCTCAAGCCATGCTATTGTTTTAGGAGACATATTTTATTTTTCTTTTAATTTCCTTAAGTTGTAATAAAACAATCATATTTGTGGTTAAGAGGATCGATTCCAAACCAATGTTAGCTTCTTTAGATGTACTTAAAAAAAATCAAATCCTTCTTCACATTTTCTCATGGAAAATTCCATAATCTGTTTTTCATGTCAAAATGTTGCATCGATTACTTGAAAGGACACTTACGAATGCCAATAGCTAAGTCCTGCCCTCTAAGATTAAAGAATAAGTAGTCTTCTAAAAGTGCGAGTTCAGCATTTGGACGTCAATCTACTTTTGAGCAACCAATGTGCTGGGTTATTGTACCTGAGGTTGCAGAGACTTCAGGAATTGTAATAAACTTATCATTTAATGATACAGCTGCAAAGGTCTTCAATGGCACCTTTTCACGCATAATATACTTTCATGAGAGTGGGTTCTAACAAGATGCCTTTGTTGTGGGAAAAATTCAGAAGCCAGTAAAAATATAAAAGATACATGCTGTGTTGGAAATGTCTCCCTCGCCATTGTGAAAAAAAACAAATACTCGATCATTATGTTTATGTGGCATTATTATTATTATTATTATTTTAGACAGAATCGCGTTCTGTTGCCCAGGCTGGAGTGCAGTGGTGCAATCTCGGCTAACTGCAATCTCCACTTCCTGGGTTCAAGCGATTCTCCTGCCTCAGCCTCCCAAATAGCTGAGATTACTGACATGCGCCACCACGCCCTGCTAATTTTTGTGTTTTTAGTAGAGAAGGGGTTTCACCATGCTGGCCAGGCTGGTCTCGAACACCTGACCTCAAGTGATACACCTACTTTGGCCTCCCGAAGTGCTGGGATTACAGGCGTGAGCCACCATTTTTTTGAATGAATAAAAATGGTCAAATCATAAGAATTTTTAAATCTCCAAGATTTATTCAATGCAAGAGGCTCAGAATTTATATTGCTTCACCCAACAGATTCCTCCAGAGCAAAACTGCTGCAGGACTCCATTTTGTCGGTAAAATAAATTGTGTTTATGGAGCATAAAAATTATGCCAAGTCAACGTTGGCTCTTTTAAAACATCGGGAACTCAGCCATGAACGCAACTTGTCACCTACTCACCACACACTTCTGAAATATTTGCCTGGGTTTATAAGAACGATGGTATTGAAGTGGATGTGTCCATCTTTCTCAAGGCAGCAAATTAAAAAATGGCTTCTTCTGCCCATCCGCAGCTTTTCCAGCCACATGGCATGTGGGTGTAGGCGTTACTGAAAGAAGCTGTTCCCTGAAATCTAAGACTGTGGTTTCAATCCACCTGGCAGTCGCCAGACCATGCTGGCCCCCATCAGCCCACAGTACAAGGATTAATGGTGCCATAACCCTCGCACACTGCATCACCCACAAAAATCCTGCATCTGAAAATGGTCTTCAGGTTTTGTCCACTATTTTTCTTGGGAAGTCAGAACTACAGTTCTACCTTATAACCCATTTCTGATTTCATCAAGTACAAAGCAGACAAAATAATAATGAGGAAATGGTCAAAACTTTTGGAGGTTCAGAAATTTGTTTTGTTTGTTTTTTTTTAAGAAAAAAGCTTTCATTGTTCTTAATCTTCCCAACTGTTTAAAACCATTTGTATCAAAGTACGTGAAAAGGTTATTGCAGTTTATCACTTGTCTTTCTAAGCATGAAAGCCAGGTTAGGATGGAAGTCTATTTAGAAACAAATTTAATTAACAACAAAAATACCCACACAAGAGTGTGGGGTGCTCAGAGTGTGAGAAATGTGTGGTGTGTGTGTGTGTTTTAATCAAAAACTGATGCAAATGTAACGGGACATTGGTTCACTTCCTAATTCCTCCCTGAAAAATAAATTATAGCTGTTTAATGTGTCTTCCTTCGGATCTAAGCACAAGCAGATGTGTGGAGACAAGGAACTAAAGAGGATAAATTACCAGAAAGATGTGCAAACCAAAAGCCCGTTACACACTGTCATCGACTTCAAGGTTGATAGTTTGAATTCCAATCATACCACACAGTTCTTATTAGAACCTTATTTGATACCTCCAAATCACAGGGAAATGAGATGGGCTCTCTGTCTTGCCTAATCTCATGTTTTCTTACTTGCTTTTTCTTTTTTTCTCTTTTTCTTTCTCTCTGTTCCTCTCTCTCTCTCTCTCTCTCTCTCTCCCTCTCTCTCTCTCTCTCTCTGTCTCTCTCTCTCACACACACACACAGACATACCTGCAAATAAAAATAATAGAGTTTGTTTTGATAAAATCATAAAATCCAAGATTGAAAGGAACGTCTAAAGTCTCCATTTCATGCACTCCAACTAAGACAGGGTAGGTGCAAGGGTTGGTCAGGTTCATTGTTAGAGGGGACAATCCCCATATGACCACCCACACTTCTGACATCAACTGCAAATTTCGGGGTCCCCAAGACAACCCTCAGTTTGGCTCCTTGGATAGAAGGATGACAGACCTCACCATTACGCTCATGGTTATGGTTTAGCAGCCAAGAGAAGAGGGATGTGGGACAGATAGAGTCCAGGAAAAGTTGCAAACACAGAGCTTCTGCTGTCCTTTCCCTGTGGAGTTGTGGACAGCACTGAGCCTCACAGTCTTAGCTTATGCAGAATGCCTGAAGCATCACCAAGCAGGGAAGCTGGCCCAAACCCCAGTGTTCAGAGTCTTCATCTGGGGCTCCACAGTCAATGGCTCACAGAGCTGACCTCAATCTGTAGCCCCTCCAGAGGTCTGAGCTGATACTTCAAGACCCAAAGCTCCCACCCTTAACCATATTGTTAACACCTAGTGTGTCCATCTCATACCCTAAAAATCTCTGCTATGTATGGCCCCCTCTACCCTAAATCACATTGCTAGATTGTCCACTTACCCCAGGTCCCCTGGTACAGAAACACATTCCTACTAGGCAGGACATTTCAAAGGCTAGTGTTCACCTTTCAGGAGCCCAGGGCAAATGCCCCACCCCTCTTTGAGCAACATTAACCCTTTACTTTCACGGCAGGGCCCACTGCAAACATTGTTTTGTCTACATTATGAGAAAAAAGCTAATGATCTCTTAGCACTGTCTGTATGTGTGTGTATAATTAAAACATTATATACGTCTTCAATATTTATCAGTATCGTGACTACGGAGTTTAGTTTTAGTTTTATGGTACCTCCTGAAATTTGTGACTGATGAGATTGTGTCATTAGACATTCTAGCCCTGCCCTAGGCACCATAGCTGACAATTGTATTAAAATATATATAGTGTGTGTGTATATATATATGTATTATGTAGTTTACATGCACATATAACATTTTAACCAACTCTATACATGATATATAATTTATATATATATTTATATATGTATAACATTTTAAGCAACTATATAATATAGACATATGCATACACATAAAATATAGTATGCAGATGTAGATGTAATTTTTAATCTGTGTGTATATATATAGAGAGGTATACAGAAGCTCCTAGATTTACAATAGGTAACACGTTGATAAAACCATCATAAAGTTGAAATATCATAATTTGAACCTTCGTTAAGTCCAGATACTGTCTGTTTAACAATAGGGTTACATGTTTAACAATAGGACTACATCCTGATAAACCTATCATAAAGGCAAAAAAGTCCTAAACTGGCTGGGTGTGGTGGCTCATGCCTGTAATCCCAGTGCTTTGAGAGGCCAAGGCAGGAAGATTGCTTGAGGCCGGGAGTTCAAGACCAGTCTGGATAACATAGGGAAACCTCATCTCTATTTAAAAAGCAAAAATGTTAAGAATATCTGGGCCAAGTGTGGTAACTCACACCTGTAATCCTATTGCTTTGAGAGGCTGAGTCAGGAGGACTGCTTGAGACCAAGAGTTTAAGACAAGTCTGGGCCATAGAGTGAGATCCTGTCTCTACAAAAAATAAAAATTTAGCCAGGCATGGTGGCTCACACCTGTAGCCCCAGCTACTTGAGAGGCTGAGGCAGAAGGATCCCTGAGCTCAGCAAGTTGAGGCTGCAGTGAACCATCATTGCACCACTGCACTCTAGCCTGGGCCACAAAGGAAGATCCTGTCTTCCTTTCTTGTCTTTGTAGTTCAAGGAGAACGACAAACCACTGCTTAAGGAAATAAAAGAGGACACAAACAAATGGAAGAACATTCCATGCTCATGGATAGGAAGAATCAATATCGTGAAAATGGCCATACTGCCCAAGGTAATTTATAGATTCAATGCCATCCCCATTAAGCTACCAATGACTTTCTTCACGGAATTGGAAAAAAAGTACTTTAAAGTTCATATGGAACCAAAAAAGAACCTGCATTGCCAAGACAATCCTAAGTCAAAAGAACAAAGCTGGAGGCATCACGCTACCTGACTTCAAACTATACTACAAGTCTACAGTAACCAAAACAGCATGGTTCTGGTACCAAAACAGAGATATAGACCAATGGAACAGAACACAGCCCTCAGAAATAACACCACACATCTACAACCATCTGATCTTTGACAAACCTGACAAAAACAAGAAATGGGGAAAGGATTCCCTATTTAATAAACGGTGCTAGGAAAACTGGCTAGCCATAAGTAGAAAGCTGAAACTGGATCCCTTCCTTACACCTTATAAGAAAATTAATTCAAGATGGATTAGAGACTTAAATGTTAGACCTAAAACCATAAAAACCCTAAAAGAAAACCTAGGCAATACCATTCAGGACATAGGCATGGGCAAGTACTTCATGTCTAAAACACCAAAAGCAACGACAGCAAAAGCCAAGATTGACAAATGGGATCTAATTAAATGAAAGAGCCTTTGCACAGCAAAAGAAACTACCATCAGAGTGAACAGGAAACCTACAGAATGGGAGAAAATGTTTGCAATCTACCCATCTGACAAAGGGCTAATATCCAGAACCTACAAAGAACTCAAACAAACTTACAAGAAAAAAACAAACAACCCCATCAAAAAGTGGGCAAAGGATATGAACAGACACTTCTCAAAGGAAGACATTTATGCAGCCCACAGACACATGAAAAATGCTCATCATCACTCGCCATCAAAGAAATGGAAATCAAAACCACAATGAGATACCATCTCACGCCAGTTAGAATGGCAATCATTAAAAAGTCAGGAAACAACGGGTGCTGGAGAGGATGTGGAGAAATAGGAACACTTTTACACTGTTGGTGGGACTGTAAACTAGTTCAACCATTGTGGAAGACAGTGTGGCGATTCCTCAAGGATGTAGAACTAGAAATACCATTTGACCCAGTGATCCCATTACTGGGCATATACCCAAAGGATTATAAATCATGCTGATATAAAGACACATGCACACATATGTTTATTGTGGCACTATTCACAATAGCAAAGTCTTGGAAGCAACCCAAATGTCCATCAATGACACACTGGATTAAGAAAATGTGGCACATATACACCATGGAATACTATGCAGCCATAAAAAAGGATGAGTTCGTGTCCTTTGTAGGGACATGGATGCAGCTGGAAACCATCATTCTCAGCAAACTATCGCAAGAACAGAAAACCAAACACCACATGTTCTCGCTCATAGGTGGGAATTGAACAATGAGAGCACTTGGACACAGGAAGGGGAACATCACACACCGGGGCCTGTTGTGGGGTTGGGGGAGCGGGGAGGGATAGTATTAGGAGATATATCTAATGTAAATGATGAGTTAATGGGTGCAGCACACCAACATGGCACATGTATACATATGTAACAAACCCGCACATTGTGCACATGTACCCTAGAACTTAAAGTATAATAATAATAAAAAAAAAGAACTGTAAGTTGAACCCATCTTAAATGAGGGACCATCTATATATGTACATACATGCATACACATATTCGTAATTTTTATATGTACAAACATTGTATGTCTAAAAACATATGTGTATGCATAAATAGAATTTTTAGCCAGCAGTTGTGCCCAGGACAGGGCTAGGGTGGTGAAATTGAGCCAACTGCTTTGAGCACAAAATTTCAGTGGGCACCAAAACCTCAGTGGTCCAAATATGAAATACTTTAATTCCATATCGTAAAAAATCAAAGTGAATGCAAGAAAAAATTGTTATTAACAAAAAATCCAAATTTTTAGTGAAGATAAATTCCCCTACTCTCAAAAAGCCTATTTTCATGTCCACATGCCCCTTTTGAGGCTAAAATATACCCACGAATGGCCAGGAAACGGACACACCTTTTTGCCTGTATTGCCTCGGGAATATTGTTGGGATAAAGAAGGTGATGTGGGGTGAAGACATCATCACTGGATTAACACACTGAGGGCTTAGTTGGGCTTCATTTGTGCTCTGTTGTTTGGAAACCACAGCAAGCTGGCGCTGAAATGACCACCTCCGTCGTCATTTTCAATGGCTGTTCATGAACTGGAACGAGACCAAGAGGACTGTTCTCTGGAGTAGTTGGCTTTTTGCAAAAAACTGGTTCCTGGTGTGGAATCCAAAAGATCTGGATGAGCTTTTCTAACCCAGAAAGCAATAGTGCTTTCTGAGCCCAGGTTGGTGACATAGGATTGGATATTAGAACACGGAAGAGTTTTTTTCTAGGACTTTTATCTATCCAAAAGGAGAGTAATCATTATTTCAAAAAGACACCTGCACTGTTAAGTTTATCACAGCACAATTCGTAATAGCAAAGTCATGGAATCAACCTAAGTGTCCATTAGCAGATGACTGAATAAAGAAAATGTGGCGTGTATGTATATAGACAGACATAGATATGCATCTACCCATATTAGGTTGATGCAAAAGTAACTGCAGTTTTTGACATTAAAAGTAACAGAAAAAGCCGCAATTACTTTTGCACCTACCTAGTAACAGCTCTATAGAGGTTTAGATATATAGATGTATGGATATATAGAGATACAGATATAGATATTTTTAAAATTTATTCTTTCTTATGGCTGCATAGTAGTCCATGGTGCATGTAGGTACATACATCTGTGCACCCATGTACATACATATGTACATTCAAGCACCATGGAATACTATGCAGCCATAAAAAAGAATAAAACCATGTCTTTTGCAGCAACATGGATGGAGCTGGAGGCCATTATTCTAAGTGAAATGACTCAGAAACAGTAAATGAAATTCCACATGTTTTCATGTGTAAGTAGAAGCTAAACACTGGGTACACATGGACATAAAGATGGACATAAGAGCCATTGCCTGTTTCTGCTTCTAAGTGGGGGGTAAATAGGCCTGCACATAGACACAGAGAGTGGAATAATAGACACTGCAGACTCAGAAGGGTGGGAGGGAGGTGAAGGATGAAATGTTACTTCATGGGTACAATGAACACTATTCAGACCATGGGTCCACTAGAATCCCAAACCTCACTGTCAGACAGTATATCCATGTAACAAACCTGCATGTGTACCCATGAATCTAAAACAACATTTAAAAAACATGAAAGTTACAAAAAATTAACATAATTTTTAAAAAGTTAAATAAAGAAGTGCAAGAGCCCAGAGAAGCGCCTAGTAGAATTGAACTCACACCAGGAGCCTTGGGGAAAGGAATTTTTTTCCAGGAACTTCACAACTGAATCCAGAAACACCACTAGTGTGTAGCCCAGAAAGTTTCTGGGAGCACCACTCAAGGGCAAAACCGTGGTGGACATGAAGACAAGGGGGCTCCGGCTGTGGCTTCTCGAAACCTAGAATATACGCAGAGAAAACTGGCCTGTCCCAGCAAGAATCATGTTGAGATTTTACTTTCAGAGTTCTGTGTTCAGACGTATCAAACTTGCCAATGCTACGGGTCTATGACCTGCTTGTAAAAGTGCAGTTTATAGGCTAAGATTTACTTCTGTGTGATGCACTCTAGCCTGAGCTGTGGCAATGACCCCTCTGAGGCCCTAAATGTGCAGGAGAACATGGACCACACTGAGATGGCTGCAGCGCCCCCTAAAACACACGATAAAGAAGATCCTGCACCCATACAGTAACCCCTTTCTCTACTCTGACCATTTTCACAGGAACCAGGGAAGGAAGGACAGAGGGAACCCACCCCAGGGAGTGGAAGAAGGGTCCTGTTGGCAGGTGGCCTAGGTTGGGCAGACCACCTCTACGTTTTCCATGGCCACATTAGTATTGCTGCTCCTCAGGTGACAATACAAGTGCATGTGTGCTCAATGCAGCAAGCATAACTGTACTTCAAAGCCAACACCTTCCAAAGCAAACTCTCATGTATTTTCAGAATCAACTTTTTGGTTACTATGAAATAATTAAAAACGGCTGTACACAGTGGCTCATGCCTATACTTCCAGCAATTTGGGAGGCTGAGTTGGGAGGATCACTTGAGGCTAGGAGTTTGAGACCAGTCTGGGCAACACAGTGAGACCCCGTCTCTACAAAAAATACAAAAAAAATTTTTTTAGCATGGTGGTGCATGCATGTGTTACCAGCTACTTGGGAGGCTGAGGTGGGAGAATCACTGGAGCCCGGGAGTTTGAGGCTGCAGTGAGCCAAGATCATGCCACTGCACTCCAGCCTGGAGAGGGAGAGAGACCTTGTCTCAAAAACAAAACAAAACAGAAAAACAAACTAGAAATAACTCTAACTTTGAATAATTAATTCTCCAAAAGCCTCCTAAAAAGAACGTAGCAGTATACTTGTCCTCTGAACCCCTTTACAGTAAATTCTTCCAGCCCACTGGGCTTTCCAGTTGGCAAATAACAACAACCTTGAAAGACCTCTCCCCGCAAAAGAACTCTCTCTCTGATAATATGTGCTGTAGTTACTCATTTGTGGTTTTCTTGTCTGATAAACTATGAAAAGCTAACCTTATTATTATTATTATCATTATTTTGAGACAGGGTCTTGCTCTGTTGCCCAGGCTGGATGTGAACATGGCTCACTGCAGCCTCGACCTCCTGGACTCAATCAATCCTCCTGCTTCAGCCTCCTGAGTAGCTGGGGCTACACACACGCACAACCACTCCTAGCTAATGTTGTTAATTTTTTGTGAAGATGAGATCTCACTATGTTGCCCAGGCTGATCCTGAACTCCTGGGCTCAAAGGATCCTCCTGCCTCAGTTTCCCAAAGTGCTAAGATTATAGGCATGAGCCACCTCACCCGGCTGAGAAACTGATCCTTTTAAATTCTCCCAACTAAACCTATTGTTTACGCTCTAAACAATCACAGTTAACTATATATATCATTTGTGAAAATATTTGCTTAACCCTTCTCTTTTTTTAAAGAAATCAACTAAGAGCCAACACTACTGGAAATTTAATACATTACTTTGAGCTTTTTCAACAGCCTTAGCTCCCAATTCTTGGATAATTTTTTTTTAAATGTATAATAGTTTGTCTTTGGGTCTTATGCAATTTTGCCAGAGATGTTGGGTTACTGACTGCATCCTTCTCTTAGATATGGAAAATATGAACTACACTCATAATGACAACACAGAGCATCTATTGGCTGATAAGAAACTGCTTAGGAAGAGGTGGTTAGCAGGGGGACAAGCACTGCAGTCTACCTTGAGGACAAACAGGTGGACAGGTAACAAGAACAGAGCATGTTCCCTCCACAGTCAGAGGCAGCGCAGCACTTGGCAGTGAGTTTTCTTAGACAATTGTTTCACAATCAAACGGACCCTCTTTTAGGTTTTTGTTTGTTTGTTTGTTTGTTGTTGTTGTTGCTGTTTTTAAGATGGAGTCTCGCTCTGTTACCCAGGCTGGAGTGCAATGGTGCGATCTCTGATCACTGCAAGCTCCACCTCCCAGGTTCACACCATTCTCCCGCCTCAGCCTCCCAAGTAGCTGGGACTATAGGCGACTGCCACCACTCCTGGCTAATTTTGTTTTTATATTTTTAGTAGCGGCAGGGTTGCACCATGTTAGCAAGGACAGTCTCGATCTCCTGACCTGATGATCTGCCTGTCTTGGCCTCCCAACTGCACCCAGCCTTTTTTTTTTTTTTTTTTCTTGAGACGGAGTCTCACTATTGTCACTCAGGCTGGAGTGTGGTGGCATGATCTCAACTCACTGCAACCTCTGCCTTCCAGATTCAAGCAATTCTCCTGCCTCAGGCTCCCAAGTAGCTGGGATTACAGGTGTGCACTACCACACCCAGCTAATTTCTGTATTTTTAGTAGAGACGGGGTTTCACCATGTTAGCCAGGCTGGTCTCAAACTCCTGATCTTGTGATCTGCCCCCACTCAGCCTCCCAAAGTGCTGGGATTACAGGCATGAGCCACCACACCCAGCCAAAAATCTGTTTTCTATTTCTATAGATTTGCCTTTTCGGCACATTTCATGTAAATGGAACCTACAATGTGTAGTCTTATTGAGAGGTGAAGCCAGCTGGACCTCCTGGGTCAAGTGGGGACTTGGAGAACTTTTCTGTCTTACAAGAGGATTGTAAAAAGCACCAATCAGCACTCTGTAGCTAGGACTGCAAAATGCACCAATCAGTACTCTGTGGCTAGCAAGAGGATTGTAAAATGCACCAATCAGCGCTCTGTAAAAACGCACCAATCAGCGCTCTGTAGCTAGCAAGAGGATTGTAAAAAGCACCAATCAGTGCTCTGTAAAAATGCAGCAATCAGCGCTCTGTAGCTAGCAAGAGGATTGTAAAACGCACCAATCAGCACACTGTAAAATGCACCAATCAGCACTCTGTAAAACACACCAATCAGTGCTCTGTAAAACGCAGAAATCAGCAGGATCCTAAAAATAGGCAATCACAGGGAGGATTGAAAAAAGGGCATTCTTATAGGACAGAAATGGAACATGGGAGGGGACAAATAAAGGAATAAAAGCTAGCCACCCCAGCCAGCAGCGGCAACTTGCTCGGGTCCCCTTCCACGCCGTGGAAGCTTTGCTCTTTCGCTCTTCACAATAAACCTTGCTACTGCTCACTCTTTGGGTCTATGCCATCTTTAAGAGCTGTAACACTCACTGCGAAGATCCGCAGCTTCATTCTTAAAGTCAGTGAGACCATGAACCCACCGGAAGGAGCCAATTCTGTACACATTTTGTGACTGGCTTCTTTCACTTAGCAATCTGTTTTGGGGATCACCCATGCTAAAACATGTCTGTACTCGTTTTCTTTTTTTTCTTTCTGTTTTAAAAGACTATTTTTTTAGAGCAGTTTTAGGTTCATGGCAAAAGTGAGCAGAAGATACAAAGAGTTCTCAGATACTCTCTGCCCTCTTCCCAAACAGCCTACCCCACTATGAACATCCCCGACTAGAGTAGTACATTTGTTACAACCGATGAACCCACACTGGGTTCATAACATAATCTCAAAAGCCCAGAATTTACATTAAGGTTTACTGTGTTGCACATTCTATGGGTTTCAACAAGTACATAATCACATGTATCCACCATTATGGCCTCATACAAAACAGTTTCCCTGCTGTAAACATTCTCTGCTGCACCTGTCAGAGGTGTTTGAACCAGAGCAACTCCATCTTGAATAGGGGCTGGGTAAAATTAGGCTAAGACCTACTGGACTGCATTCCCAGGAAGTTAAGACATTCTAAGTCACAGGATGAGATTGGAGGTCAGCATGAGATACAGGTCATAAAGACCTGGCCGATAATACAGGTTGTAGTAAAGAAGCTGGCCAAAGCCTACCAAAACCAAAATGCTGACGACAGGGACCTCTGGGCCTCCTCACTGCTATACTTCCACCAGCACCATGATAGTTTACCAATGCCATGGCAAGGTCAGGAAGTTACCCTATGTGGTCTAAAAGGGGGAGGCATGAATAATCCACCCCTTGTTTAGCATATCAAGAAATAACCATAAAAATGAGCAATCAGCAGCCCTCGGGGCTACTCTGTCTATGGAGTAGCCATTCATTTATTCCTTTACTTTCTTAATAAACTTGCTTTCACTTTACTTTATGGACTCACCCAGAATTCTTTCTTGTACAAGCTCCAAGAACCCTCTCTTGGGGTCTGGGTTGGGCCTCTTTTCCAGTAACACTAACACCTCCCAGCAGGCTCCTAGCATGCCCTAAGGTAGGACTTAATTCTCTGTAATACTGCCTTGGCAAGTCAAGAGCCACTTTGGGCCTTCCTGCCTTTTATTTAAGCACCAGGATTGCTCCTTCTGGCTGGGGACAGAAGAAAATATCTTGCAGCCAAAGTATTGCAACAGAGACAGCTCCTTGGAAGCCTCCAGGGCCTTTTTGGTTTTTTCCTAATTCCTCCTTTCCTAATTCCTTGGGTTCTGCCAAACAGAACCCAACTGAGCCTGTGTCCTCATCAAAGTCTCCCCAGCCCCTGGATAGAAGCCTCCAGCACTTTTTAAACTCTCCTTCCCTTCTCTCCACCTCTATTGGTGAGCTCATCATCAAAGCCTTTCCCTATTTATTAATCTGTTTTGTTTCTTTTTCAGTGTGCAAAGCTACTGTCATCCTGCTGCCCGATGGGGTTATCCTGCTAAGTTCTTTAAGCAATGGAACTGTTCTCCGAGGGTCAGTTATAAATGTGGAATTTTAAAACACTCGACAGGAAAGCCACATTGTAAACAAACTGAACATTAGTGAATTCCAATGCAAGAGTATCCACTCTTTCGGACTGATGATTTTGCAATGGCCCGAGTTCAAAATAAAACATTCGTTAACAGATCTGACATGCTGTAGGAAAAAAATGATTTTTTTCCTAGGGGGAGTGTGGTTATTTTACTCTCTAGGGGGAAAAGTATAGGATAAACTCCTCCACTTCTCCTAAGAAACCTCTCCAACTCCCACGCTCATCTTTTCCTCATCCCAGGGGAGAAGGAATGACTTTTTCTCTTGGGAAAGTTGGGTCCCAAACTGAGCATGTCTTCATTCTGACCTGCCTTCAGGGAAGGGGGGCTGCCTCTCTTTCCTGCTGTCTTAATATTGAGGGCAGCAGATTCTGCTTCTATACTGAGATTTCTTCTTCTACACAAAGCAACGAAGATGAGTTCAACCTCCCTTGCACAATTTCCACTGACCTGGTGTACTAGTCCGTTTTCACTCTGTTGACAAAACATACCTGAGACTGGGTAATTTATAAAGAAAAAGAGGTTTAATGGATTCACAGTTCCACATGGCTGGGGAGGCCTCACAATCATGGTGGAAGGCAAAAGGCACGTCTTAAATGGCAGCAGGCAAGAGACAATGAGAGTCAAGTGGAAGAGGAAACCCCTTATAAAACCACCAGATCTTGTGAGACTTTTTCACTATCATGAGAACAGTATGGAGGAAACCACTCCCATGATTCAATTATCTCCCACCACGTCCCTCCCACAACACATAGGAATCATGGGAGCTACAATTCAAGATGAGATTTGGGTGGGGACACAGCCAAACCATATCACCTGGGTTGGGATGCAAGTTGAAAGATCACACCCCTTGATCTATCTCCTATTTTTTTCCTTCTATTTCATCCAGATAACCTCTTGCAGAAGTTCATAGTAGGCAAAATAATCCTACAGTTTTGTCCTAGAAAGATGCTCAACTATAAAAGCAGAGAGGACAGAAAATGTTTGACTGTAATGTCACATACATAGGTCAGCAGGGAAGTTTGAGATCAAAGGTTTGGCAGGTTGTGCAGGATCTAGATTTTATGGGAAAAATGTATATGTGTATATATATATGCACACTCATATTTTATGTATATATGCACAAATTTTATGCATACATATATTTTATGTATATATACACATATATATACATACACATACATAAATGTGTGTGTGTATATATATATACACATATTATATATATATATGGAAAAAAGGTTGGCAGAGTTGGATCCTCTGTTAGTCTGTTCTCACACTGCTGTAAAGAAATACCCAAGACTGGGTAATATATAGAGGAAAGAGGTTTAACTGACTTACAGTTAATTCTGCATGGCTGGGAAGGCCTCAGGAAACTTACAATCATGGCAGAAGGTGAAAGAGAAGCAGGCACCTTCTTCACAGGGCGGCCGGATGGAGTTAGTGCAAACAGGGGAAATGTCAGACTCTTATAATACCATCAGATCTCGTGAGAACTCACTCACTATCACAAGAACAGCATATGAGGGAAACCACCTCCATGATACAATTGCCCCAACCTGGTCCTGCCCTTGACATGTGGGGATTATGGGGATTACAATTCGAGGTAAGACTTGGGTGGGGACACAGAGCCAAACCATGTCAGTTCCTCCGAGTCTCTGAAGGAGAGACTGTCTCATGCTTCCTCCCTCTCTTCTGGTGGTTTGCTGAGATCTTGAGCACTCTTTGGTTTTAGAAACAGCAATCCTATCTCAGCCTTCATCTCCCCATGGCATATTCCCTGGGTGTGTGTCTATGTCCTAATTGCCCCCGCCTCCTTTTTTTCCTTAAATATAGAGATGAGTTCCCACCATGTTGACCAGGCTGGTCTCAAACTCCTGGCCTCAAGTGGTCCACCCAGCTGGGCCTCCCAAAGTGCTGAGATTACAGGCATGGGCCACTGCACCCAGCCCAAATTCCATTTTTTATTAGGACACTAGTCCTTGGATTTAGAACCCACCCAAATGACCTCATTTTAACTTGATGACATCTACAGAAACCTCACTTCCAAAGAAGGTCACTTTCACAGGTACTGGGGATTAGCACTTTATCATATGAATCTCGGGGACAGGAGGGCACTAGTCAAACCATAACCATGTGTTGTCCTTAAAGAAGAACATTGGTAATTATGCCAAGTGATAGAATTGCATATATCGCAATATTTTGTGTCTGGTAGAAAACTTATTTATATCTGAATTATCTACAGTGAACACATGTAGTCTGGTATTTCCATCTGTGGCTGGGGAAGGAATTCCAAACCAGATTTGAGGTTTCACAGCGTGGCTTTCAGCAGCCAGGGGCGTGGAGAAGCTGGTAGCTCAGGCCATGTTACTCTCAGGATGGACATGAGACTCTATGCATTCAATCCTCTCTGTACAAAGAGCATCCCTAAGAGAAGGACCACAGCTTGAAGAGTGAAGATTTATTAGATTACCTGTTGAAAAGCAATGATTGGGAATTTGAACTCTTTTTTTTTTCTTTGAGACAGAGTCTCATTCTGGCCCCCAGGCTAGAGTGCAGTGGCATGATCTCGGCTCACTGCAACCTTCGCCTCCGGGGTTCAAGCAATTCTTCTGCCTCAGCCTCCTGAGTAACTGGGATTACAAGTGTGAGCCACCACACCTGAGTAATTTTTTTTTTTTTTTTTTTTTTTTTTTTTTTGTAGACAGAGTCTTGCTCTGTCACCCAGGCTGGAGTACAGTGGCATGTGGTGCGATCTCGGCTCACTGCAAGCTCCGCCTCCCGGGTTCACAACATTCTCCTGCCTCAGCCTCCCTAGTAGCTGGGACTACAGGCGCCTGCCACCACGCCCAGATAATTTTTCTGTATTTTTAGTAGAGACGGAGTTTCACTATGTTGGCCAGGCTGGTCTCGAACTCCTGACCTCAGATGATCTGCTCGCCTTGGCCTCCCAAAGTGCTGAGATTACAGAGGTGAGTCACTGCATCTGGCCCTGGGAATTTAAACTTTGTCTACGTGTATGCGTGTTATTTACCAATATTAAAATGAAGGTTTTTTTCTAAATGAAATAATAGTTGAAAAAGACCCCCGCTAAGCCAATTTTCTTTTTTTTTTTCTTGTTTTTAGAGAAAGAGTCTCACTCTGTCCCCCAAGCAGGAGTGCAGTGGTGTGATCACGGCTCAATGCAGCCTTGATCTCCCAGGCTTGGGAGCGATCCTCCTGCCTCAGCCTCCTGAGTAGCTGAGACTACAGGTGAGTGTCACCATGCGTAGTCAATTTTTTAATATTTAATTTTTTGTAGAGATGAGGTCTCAGTATGTTGCCCAGGCTAGTCACAAACTTCTGGCCTCAAGCAATCCCCTGGCCCTGGCCTCCCAGAATACTAGCCACAGGCGTGAGTCACTGCACCCAGCCTCTCTTATAAACACTGTTTTGATATCTTTCATTACCTTTTCTTTTTTGGGCACTCTCCATTCTTTTATACATCTCTGTAGAGAAACAAATGTCGGCATAGACATCTTAACATCTGCTCTGCTAAGAATCCTCCTCAAAACTAAGTAAGTAATAAATAGATAATTGTGTTTACGGGTATTTCCTTAAATGTCAACTTTGTTCCAGGGTGCATGTCCAAATGGAAAGTCAGCTTAGGAATATGGAATGATGTTTTGCTTTGTCTCATAAGTCAAATCTCCAGGATTCTTCTGAACTCCAAAGATTATGTTGGCCGGCTGGGCATGATGGCTCATGCCTGTAATCCCATCACTTTGGGAGGCCAAGGCAGGCAGATCACTTGAGGCCAGGAGTTCGAGACCAGCTTGGCCAACATGGCAAAACTCTGTCTCTACTAAAAAATACAAAAATTAGTCAGACGTGGTGGCACATGCCTGTGGTCCTAGCTACTCAGGGGGCTGAGGCAGGACAATTGCTTGAACCCAGGAGTTTGAGGCTGCAATGAACTATGATTACACCACTGCACTGTATCCTGGGCCACAGAGCGAGACCCTGTCTCAAAAAAACAAAAGAAACAAACACCAAAGACTATGTGGCAAGTACTGACGGGTGAAAGAGATTCATGACCATCTCTCATGCCCATCCTCCAAGAGCCTTCCTTGGTGTGCCAAACTTCTACCATCCCACCTGGGCCCTTTACTGTTTCCTGAGACCCCCATTCTTGCTAGGTAGTTGTGCACTGCTTCCTGCAGAGCTGAGAAAAATAGCTCTTCTCCAGGCTTAGTCCTGGACTGTGTCTGTTCTTTGACGTTATCTTCAAAACTTGAAGTTCACGTGATTCTTTTTTGCTTTGAAGAAAACATATATCCTGGCCAGGTGCAGTGGCTCAGGCATGTAATCCCAGCACTTTTTAAAACTGAGGCAGGTGGATCACTTGAGGTCAGGAATTTGAGACCAGCCTGGCCAACATGGTGAAATCCCATATCTGCTAAAAACACAAAATAGCTGGGTATGGTGGTGCACACCTGTAATCCCAGGTACTTGGGAGGCTGAGGCAGGAGGATTGCTTGAACCTGGTAGGTGGAGGTTTCAGTGAGCCGAGATCATACCACTGCACCCCAGGCTAGGCAATAGACTGAGACTCCATCTGAAAAAAAAAAAAAAAAAGACATTATATTCAGAGAGAGAGAAAAAAAACTCAGCGTCTTCCTCCAAATTCAATCCTGTCCACCAGTTTAAAGCAGAACTATCCACTTCAATTCAGCTCATGAAAATGGACTACACACAGTAGGGGATTGTGGAATTGTTAGAGGGGTAGGAGCATTTGCATGGTGAGACTCCAGGAACAGTTCAGATGTGTTCCTGTTTTGTTTTGTTTTGTTTTGTTTTTTTACCGCCCACACGTCATGGCTAGCCTAGACAATGCATTTCCAGTATTAGAGGCAGGAAGGCCTAGACATTGATAGAGGAACCACCAGAACCACTCATGAGAATGTGTTACACTGATTTGGGGGATGCCCAAAAAAGCAACAATGGAACATGTATGATTTGACCTCAGCAAGGAAAAGAAACATTTCTTTCTTTTTTTTTTTTTTTTCTTTGAGGCAAGGTGTCTGTCTGTCACCCAGGCTAGAGTGCAGTGGTACAATCACAGCTCACTGCAGCCTCGATCTCCTGGGCTCAAGGATCCTCCTGCCTCAGCCTCACAAATACTCACTACCAGGCCTGGCTAATTATTTTATTTCTTGCAGAGATGGAGTCTTGCTATGTTGTCCAGGCTGGTTTTGAACTCCTGGGCTCGAGTAATCCTCTGTCTTACCTTCCCAAGTAGCTGGGACCACAGGCATGTGTACCACCACGCTCAGTTAACTATTTTATTTTATTTTATTTTTTTGGCAGAGATGGTGTCTCCCTATGTTGCCCAGGCGGGTGGTCTGGAATTCCTGAACTCAAGCCATCCTCCCTCCTTAGCCTCCCAAAGTGTTAGAATTACAGACATGAGCTACTGGGCACGACCAGAAGGAAACACCTGCTCACACAGCACAGGCACCGCGGGACGTCGGAAGTGGGCAGAGTCAGGCCGGAGGGCTGTGTTTCTGAGGAAGCCTGATTACTGAAAGAAACAGCTACCAGAGCCTCCCAAACAAGCTTCTACTACTCTCTACTCAGCATTTTTGCCAAGACCCCACTGTGTCAAGAAAGCTTGAGCCTGTTAATCAGCAAGTCATTCTTGAACTAGAGACTAAAGTGGAACATTGCAAAGACCTGTTCTAATAAAACCAGGAATAAGATCATCAGCACGCATTGTCTTGTTCATAGACTGTGTCTCCTGGGCTGAGATGCCCATGTCTTACCATCTCAGTCATAGATTGCTTTTCCTGGATGGAGATGCTCATGACCCACCATTTGGTCATAGATTACTTTTCCCTAAAATCATAACATCACCACCATCAGAGTCAGAGATTGTACTCTTATTATTATTTATCATAAGAACATCGCTGCCCTCTCCCCCTCATTTTAGATATACAGTTATGAATAAATAACCCAGTGGCCCCACAACATTGACATATTTCCATGTAGGAAAATCTTCCAAAAATCTTCATATATGCAGTTGTCATTACTTAGAATAAGACAGAGCATTTATGTAGTTATTTGCTTTTTTGAGACCATGGGCAGCCTACATGTATAACTTGAAAATGAGGAATTGCAAAAGGGAAAATGTAAACCAAAATATAATATATTCAGTACAGAAAGAGATAGCAATCCTTGCCTTAAATAAAGAGAGTGACTCATACAACAAATGGTGACTTGAATGGAGGTGTGAACATATCCAGATACGTGCAGTGTGTCACACAAGCATCTAATGAAATGAAACAAAGCAAAAAAAAGACCTAAGTCCAAGCTGCAATATCTGTTGGAGACACATAACCATGGTTAGAGGAGAAAACACCTCCCCAGCTGAGAGAAGCCTACATTTCCAAGAACTTGCACCTCTTTTTATAGAAATGAACTCCTTAATCCACTTGAGTCAGGAAACATTCAATCACTTATGTTTTACGACTCTGTAAATTCAAAAATTATCTCCCAATCCATTTTATGACTCTGTAAACTCAAAAATTCTCTCCCTAATTATAATGTAGCTTTGCATATATACTTCTTAATTGGAAAAGATGATTGCCTTAGGTTGATGCCTAGCAGTTAAAAGGTTTACTGAATTAGCATTATAAATGAATTTGAATAAACATATAGCTGACATTGTGGTTGTCATTCAGAATCTTTTGCATGCAATCCAATGCATTCAGCATGAGGAAGTATCATGGAATTCAACAAACTAAAAACATAATTTTGACCCTATTCAGTACAGATAAATATAATACATACAGTTAACCTAAAATATAATTATCTGGATTAAACAAAAACATAATCTAACAGTAAAACATAATTTTCTGGATTAAAAAAATGTAGTACATGTTCTCTAAGGCTCTGTAGGAAGCTTATCCAGTGATAACTGATCCCATCTCACCACTTTTCCAGGTGTTTGTAAGTCAGCTACAGTATTGGCCAGTGATCTTATCTTAACCCTTCATTCATTCACCAAGACAAACGGGATGGGTGAAGTAGTAGCACCAACCACCATCATTAGCAAGGTCACCGGTTTGCATGCAGTGGCTCAACTCAAGCTGTTGAAGATGTATAGGAGAAGATCCTACATACAAAAATGGACCTTTGGAAACTACATCTTCTCCAAGAGCCTGAAGGTATTACTGCATTGACATTCTGTGAAGAACGACAGTTTGGTTAAAAACAAATTTTGATTTCAGCTCCATGAAAAACTGTTCCCTAAAACAAGGGGTAGATTGGTTAAAATAAAGAAAGAAAAGAAAATCAGAACAATAACAGAGTAATTGGCAGGCACATACAGTAGTCTTTTTTTTCTTTCACATCTTCCCTCAATAATTACTTTGCCATGGAACAATGATCTGCTGATAAAGGTAACACAGATCGTTGTATTTCAGAGAAAATTTGTTGTATTTCAGGGGAATTACTGAGATCAGGCTACAGGGTAATTGGGGCAAAGACAAAGTCAGAGAAGTCAAAAACAATACGAGAAATGTGGAATCTGTTAGAAGATTTCTCATTCCTTCCGTTCATCACTGAGACCAGCACGATCTGAGATCAGACCAGTGAACGGAGCCATCATGCTGACTTCTTCCTTTCTTTTATTGCGAGGAAGTTTGGTTCTGGGAATGAGAGGCTTGAGTAACAAATGTCTGAAATTCCTAATCCTACACAGGTCAGCCTTCACTGTTCATTAAGCACTTTAGGATCTTGTGCTTTGAGTCGGTGGCTGGGAAAGTTCACTTCACTTCCCAAACTGGATTTCATAATTCCATTAGCAGATCCCCTTGGCTGAATACAGTTACCACTGAAGGTTCCGTTTCACTCTCTCTCTCTCTTTTTAAATTCAACCCTTTTTCTCTCTGGATATTCTCATTTCATGAAGTCTGGATTTCTTTTAAAACCTTCTATCATGCCTTATTAAAGATTTGCATGGAATAGGTAGTATTCTATATAAAAAGGCACTTTACTACTTATTCTTGACTTAAAAAGGAGTGGCGTGGCAACTGAGTCAGCTGACATTTCCCAAGAGTGAATCATTCCTTTTTTTTTTTAAATGCCTGAATGAAAATTCACCTTGAATAACCCGTAGAAGTCAATACCTCATTCTCAAAGATTTATTCAAAACAAAACATAAAGCCGTATTCTAAACAAAGAATAGAAAGGAGGAAAATCTCTCTATGTTACAAAACAAAATAGGGGAAAATTATGTAGTTTTTTTCTTATATAGGACTCAGAGAATTTCATTAAGAATAGTCAAGATAACGTGTATTTTATTAATGTCTCATATCTCCCTAAAATATAAGTTAGGCTGTGCCCCAGCCACCTTGGATGCATGTCCTCAGGATCTCCTGAGGGTAGTGTTATCAGAAGTGTTTGTACCGGAGCAACTCCATCTTGAATAGGGGTTGGGTAAAATAAGCTTGAGACCTACTGGGCTGCATTCCCAGGAAGTTAAGGCATTCTAAGTCACAGGAAGAGACAGGAGGTCGGCACAAGATATAGGTCACAAAGACCTTGCTGATAAAACAGCATACTGTAAACAGGCCAATCAAAACCCACCAAAACCAAGAAGGCAATGACAGTGACATCTGATTGTCTTCAGTGTTCATTATACACTAATTATAATGCATTAGTGGCTAAAAGACACTCTCACCAGCGCCATGACAGCTTATACATGCCATGGCCACATCGGGAAGTTACCCTATATGGTCCCAAGAGGGGAGGAACTCAGGTCTGGGAAATGCCCGCGCCTGTCCCAGAAAACTCATGAATAACTCACCCCTTGTTTACCACATAACCAAGAAGTCTTAGTAACAATAAGTAGAAGCAGTTAAGCAGCCCACACTGCTGCTCTGCCTATGGAGTAGCCATTCTTTTATTCCTTTAGTTTCTTAATAAACTTGCTTTCACTTTACTCTATGAACTCACCCTGAATTCTTTCTCGTATGAGGTCTAAGAACCCCCTCTTGGGGTCTGGATCAGGACCCCTTTTCTGTAACAGTGTCATGGACCTTTAAGCACTCATATTTGACTCAGCATAAATTTCTTCAAGTATTTTACAGAGTTTGAGTTTTTTTCATCAACAAGGGTATATAAGACCTCTCTGTATTTTCTGGTTATTTCTCTGTAAGCCTAAAAATGCCCTAAAAATAAAGTATATTATCTTAAAGCAAACCAAAACAGGAAAAATGAATGCCCTTTATTTGTGTACTTGTATTTCTACTAGAAAACTTAGCTTACAAATGAAGATACTGAGTTCCTCTCACTCTTCATCTCTGGTACATGTAGATTCTCTGCAGTGAAACAGTTTAATGGTGCTCATGCCTCCCCATGTGCAAATAATAGCCCTCCTTCCCCAGCCTTTGCACTGCTGAAGGCTTTCATGCGTGATTAAGCCCCATGTTTCTCTTCCTGCTCACCGTGGGGGCTGCCTGAAAAGTCCACGGAAGGTCAGCACACAAAAAGAAGACCAGAATTCTGAAGTAACCGAACCCAAGGATTCAATACCTTTATGTGGCTTCATTTTCATCGTTAGGTGATAATCTACTTCAGTTAGGAACACTGCTTTCTAACTGAAGCTTGTTGACTCAGAGAGACGCTTGCAAACAATTTTTTGCTTCCTACAAAGTGATGTGATTTGTCTCCTCTTTGCCTTATGAATATTCCTTATTCATAAAAGCAGACGGACTAAAATTTGATTCCAGTCCAGTCACCTTTCTTTCTTGGTCTGTATAACAAAAGGAAACTATTCATTAAAAAAGAAAACAGAGAGCTTCAATGTATGAACAGAGCCCTCTTTCTCCTAAGAGACTGTGACTAATTAGGAGGCTACATGAAAATGTAATCCATTTCCAGCTTGCAGACAAAACATTTGGCCACGCTGGGGTCACTTGCTCCCCTCTCGAATCCTTCACCTTTTTACTGGCAAAATAAATGTGCAAATGAGGATACTAGTAATCACTAAGAATGATGATGAAGACCTTAACGAGCATCGGGTCATATTTGTAGCAGTATTTTTTGTAAAAGGGATGGCGTCCTGATTAACGGCTGGTAAACTTTCATTATTGATAGTAATTACTTTATCAAAATGATGTTCACCAGACAAAGCTTCTCTGTCTCCATCCAAATCCTTCCTTGTGTATGCTTGCTCTCACCTGTCCAACCTTTCTAGGGATCAGGAAGCCAAAAATTGAAGGGCATTCTATCCCTGTTTCTCCTTTACACAGCCACTTCTTCCTCCAGTTGTAAGATACATAAGTTGCAAAATGTTATCATTGAATGCTATTCTCAGGAGGAAATGCTTCCTGTGTTAGCCAGAGTTCTCCAGAGAAACTCCCAATAGGAACCAGGAGGAGATAGAGAGATATGTGCAAGTGTAACAAGCTATGTTAGTGCCTTCTGTTTGCCAGGGGAATGTCACAAAATCCCTGACTGAGTGACATAGCCCAATCCTGTGGAAGAAGCCCTGAGGGTGATAAATGGGATAAATGGAGCACAGGTTCCCACATCTCTTGCCTGAATCGCTGCATTTTTAGAAAAGATGGTTTCGATGCTCCTAGTCCCTGCCCCTTCCCACACATAATGTCCGACAAGATTAATGACTATGCCTCTGTAATCTATAACCAGTTGTTCCCTGGCACCCAAACCTTGATGAGAACTGGCTCTAATGTAACATCAGAGCACATCTGAGGTGACTTCTGAGAACATGTGTTGTGACTTCTATGACTTCTGAGCTCATTTGTTGTCACTTCTGAGCACCTGCAGAAGCTCCACCACCTGTGTATAAGCTGTGGGCTGAAACACTGCTTTGGAGCAGTCTAACAGAAACTCTCTGATTCCTGGATTGCAATCTTCAGAAAGATACGGAATAAAACTAATTATTTAAAACCCTATTTTCCCTTTTTTCAAGGTTATTTTTTATTTTTTAAATAGAGACAGGGTCTCACCATCTTGCCCAGGCTGATCTTGAACTCTTGGGCTCAAGCAATCGCCCCGCCTTGACTTCCCCAAAGTCCTGGGATTACAGGTATGAACCTCCATGCCTAGTCCTGATTTTTTTTGTTTAGTAGATAGATACATAAATAGATGATTGATAGACAGGTACATAGATAGATGATAGATAAGCTACATAGATGATAGACCCAGGGCATATATGTTATCATATATATGGTAGACTCCCCTTCCTCTTGCAGCCAGGACATATATTACCTTACATGCAGCAGTAGACTCATGTACACAGTGACACCATTAAATCCACCGGCGAGGTATTCTATTGTAGTGTTGACTGCATGGGGATTTGGTCAGCAAAGCCCCCATAACCTCCAAATCCACTGGATGTCCTCCCATGCTAAAGCCCACTGACGGAAAACTCCCAAGTTGTGAAATAGATTCATATAAAAATGGACCCTCAGCTCCTCATCTGGAATTCCATAATTCTGAATGTGTCTTCCTTTTCAGGCACTTCCTTGGACCATGTTTTGAGTGACTTGCCTGCACAGCTTACCTCTTCCTTGGACACTGCCAGTGCTACAGCATTTGAGATGACGGGTCGGTGGTTTTTGTTTTGCAGTGGTAGTCAGGGTTCTCCAGAGAAACAGAGCCAATAGGATACAGAAATATGTAGATATTTATTTTATGGAATTGGCACATGATTGTGGGAGCTGGAAAGTCTAAAATCTTGAAGACATGGTGGTAGGCTGGAGATTCAGGTAAGATTGATGTTGTAACCTCAACTTCTAATTCTGCAGGGCATTGGGCCGGAAACTCAGGCATAATTTCTATACTGTAGTCTTGAGGCAGAATTTGTTCTTCTTTGGAAAACCCCAGTCTTTATTCTTTTTTTCTGTTGTTGAGACACAGTCTCACTCTGTTGCCCAGGCTGGAGTGCAGTGGTGCAATATCAGCTCACTGCAACCTCTGCCTCCCGGGTTCAAGCAATTCTCATGCCTCAGCCTCCCTGGTACCTGGGATTAAAGGCGTGGACCATCAAGCCTGGCTAATTTTTGTATTTTAAGTAGAGACGAGGTTTTGCCATGTTGCCCAGGCTGGACCCCAGTCTTTATTCTTAAGGCTTTTAACTGGTTGGATGAGACCCTACATGATGGAGGGTCATGTCCTTTATTTAAAATCAACTGGTTGTAGAGGTTAATCACATCTACAAAATAACTTCACAGCAACACGAAGACTGGTTTGAGTAAACAATTGGATACCATAGCCCACTGAAGATGACATATAAAATTAACCAGTACATCCCAGGGACACTCAATAGGTCCAGTCCTTCTGGTGGAAGAAGAGTCTACCATATATAAGATAGTATATGCCCTGGCTCCAGTCCTCCAGGTGGAAGGGGAGTCTACCATATATATGATAAAATATGCCCTGAGTCTGTTCTTCCAGATGGAAGAGGAGTCTACCATATATCAGGTAAAATATGCCCTGAGTCTATTCCTCCAGGTGAAAGGAGGACTTTCACATATGCCCTGGGTATATTAGGGTTCTCTAGAGGGACAGAACTCATGGAATATATATATACACACACACATACATATTTGTGTATATATATATTTTATGGAAGTTCATTCAGTAGTAACTCACACGATCACAAAGTCCCACGATAGGCCGTCTGCAGGCTGAGGAGCAAGGAGAGCCAGTCCCAGTCTCAAAACTGAAGAACTTGGAGTTCTATGTTCAAGGGCAGGAGGCATCCAGCATGGGGAAAAGATGTAAGTTGGCAGGCTAGGCCAGTCTCTCTTTTCATATTTTTCTCCCTGCTTATATTCTAGCCGAGCTGGCAGCTGATTCGATTGTGCCCACCCAGATTAAGGGTGGGTCTGCCTTTCCCAGCCCACTGACTCAAATGTTAATCTCCTTTGGCAGCATCCTAACAGACACACGCAGGATCAATACTTTGCATCCTTCAATCCAATCGAGTTGACATTCAGTATTACCCATAACCCTGGGTCCTCCCTGTGGAAGGGGAGTCTACCACATATATGATAATATATACCCTGACTTCAGTTCTCCAGGTGGAAGGGGAGTCTAACATATATAGATGATATATACCGTGGCCGGGCACTGTGGCTCACGCCTGTAATACCAGCACTTTGGGAGGCGGAGGCGGGCGGATCACGAGGTCAGGAGATGGAACCATCCTGGGTAACACGGTGAAACCCCGTCTCTACTAAAAATACAAAAAATTAGCTGGGCGTGGTGGCGGGGGCCCGTAGTCCCAGCTACTCAGGAGGCGGAGGCAGGAGAATGGCGTGAATCCGGGAGGCGGAGCTCGTGTAGTGAGCCGAGATCGCGCCACTGCATTCTAGCCAGGGCGACAGAGGGAGACTACGCCTCAAAAGAAAAAAAAAAAATTTTTTTTAAAGTTAAAAAAAAATAAATATATATATATATATACACACACAACGTGGGTCCAGTCCTCCAGATGGAAGAGAAGTCTACCATATATATGATAATATATGCCCTGGGTGTATTCCTCTAGGTGGAAGAAGAGGCTACTCTATATAAGGTAAAATATGCCCTAGTCTATTCTTCCAGATGGAAGGGAAGTCTACCACATATATAATAATATATGCCCTGAATCCGGTTTTCCAGGTGAAAGTGGAGTCTACCATATATAATATATTACCTGGTTCCAGTCCCCCAGGTTGAAGGGGAGGTTACCATATATATAATAATATATGCCCTGGGTCCAGTCTTCTAGGTGAAAGGAGTTTACCATATATATGATAATATATACCCTGGGTCTATTCCTCCCAGAGGAAGGGGAGTCTACCATATACAAGGTAAAATATGTCGTGGGTCTATTCTTCTAGGTGGAAGAGGAAGTCTACCATATATATGTCTATAATACTATATGTCCTGGGTCTAGTCTTCCAGGCGGAAATCAGGCCTACTGTATATATGATAATATATGACCTTCTTCCAATCTCCAGGTGGAAGTAAGGATTACCATATATGATAATATGTACTCCCTGCTAGTCTCCAGGTAGATGTGAAATCTACCACATAGATGATAATATAAGCCCCCTGCCATCCTCCAGCTGGAATTGGAATTTACCATATATATAGGAGTATATGTACTGGGTCCAATACTTCGGGTGAAAATGAGGCCTACTGTGTATATGCTAGCATATGCCCTAGCTCCAGTCCTTCAGGTGAAATTGAATTTTTTTTTTTGAGACCGAGCCTCACTCTGTCGCCAGGCTGGAGTGCAGTGGTGCCATCTCAGCTCACTGCAACCTCCACCTCCAAGGTTCAAACGATTCTCCTGCCTCAGCCTCTGAGTAGCTGGGACTACAAGGGTGCGCCACCACGTCTGGCTAATTTTTGTATTTTTAGTAGAGATGGGGTTTCACCACGTTGGCCAGGATGGTCTTGATCTCTTTACCTCATGATCCGCTCACCTCGGCCTCCCAAAGTGCTGGGATTACAGGCGTGAGCTACCACACCCGGCCGAAAGTGGATTTTATTTTACATATAATAGTATATGGCCTGGCTACACTCCTCCAGGTGGACATGAAATCTACCATATTTATGATAATACCTGTCCCCTTTCCAGGCCTCCAAGTGGAAGTGCAGCCTACCATATGTATGATAGTATATGTCCTGGGGCCAGTGGTCCAGGTGGACATGGAGTCTACCATATATATAATACTTTATGCCATCATTCCAGTTTTCCTGGACATGATCATCATGTATACATGCAAAATGAGGGGAGGTTTGGTAATTATCTGGTCAATTTGATCAGTTCACATTGCCAAAGCCATTATTCAGCCCTGAAAGCATTCTTCCTGTTATTTTTTTAAGATATATCACCTTTGAGAATGTTAATAGTTAAATAACGCCAGCACATCTTTACAACGGAATAACATTTTGCAGTTTTTTCTGAATAATGCACATTCCCCAAATCTCAGTCAAATTTTATTTTCTTAAATCACTGATCATCCTAATTCACTTTTTTTTTTTTTTTTTTTTTTTTTTTTTGAGACAGAGCCTTACTCTGTTGACCAGGCTGGAGTGCAGTGGTATGACCATGCTCACTTCAACCTCGACCTCCAGGGCTCAAGTGAATCTCACATCTCAGCTTCCCAAGTAGCTGAGATTACAGGCACATGCCTTCATGGTCAGCTATATATATGTGTATATGTGTGTGTATATATATATATATACACACACACACACACATTTTTTTTTCTTTTTTTTTTTTTAGAGATGGGGTTTTGCCATGTTGCCATCTCGAGCTCCTGGGCTCAAGTGAGCATTTCGCCTCCCAAAGTGCTGGGGTTACAGGTGTAAGACATGGCACCCAGCACTAATTCACTTTTGAAAGACAAACATTTCCCCCTGGGTTAAAATGTTAAGCGCATTTTTAGAGCTCCAGGTATTTTTGGCTTTGATGTAGACATTGTAGCTTTATTATTATTATTATTTATTATTATACTTTAAGTTCTAGGGTACATGTGCACAACGTGCAGGTTTGTTACATATGTATACATGTGCCTTGTTGGTGTGCTGCACCCATTAACTCATCATTTACATTAGGTATATCTCCTAATGCTATCCCTCCTCCCTCCCCCCACCACACGACAGGCCCCAGTGTGTGATGCTCCCCATCCTGTGTCCAAGTGTTCTCATTGTTCAATTCCCACCTATGAGTCAGAACATGCAGTGTGTGGTTTTCTGTCCTTGCAATTGTTTGCTCAGAATGATGCTTTCCAACTTCATCCATGTCCCTACAAAGGACATGAACTCATCCTTCTTCATGGCTGCATAGTATTCTATGGTGTATATGTGCCACATTTTCTTAATCCAGTCTATCACTGATGGACATTTGGGTTGGTTCCAAGTCTTTGCTACTGTGAATAGTGCCGCAGTAAACATATTTGTGCATGTGTCTTTATAGCAGTAGAATTTATAATCCTTTGGGTATATACCCAGTAATGGGATGGCTGGGTCAAATGGTATTTCTTGTTCTAGATCCTTGAGGAATCACCACACTGTCTTCCACAATAGTTGAACTAGTTTACAGTCCCACCAACAGTGTAAAAGTGTTCCTATTTCTCCACATCCTCTCCAGCACCTGTTGTTTCCTGACTTTTTAATGATTGCCATTCTAACTGGGGTGAAATGGTATCTCATTGTGGTTTTAATTTGCATTTTTCTGATGGCCAGTGATGATGAGCGTTTTTTCATGTGTCTGTTGGCTGCATAAATGTCTTCTTTTGAGAAGGGTCTGTTCATATCCTTTGCTCACTTTTTTATGGGGTTGTTTGAGTTTTTCTTGTACATTTGTTTAAGTTCTTTGTAGATTCTGGATATTAGCCGTTTGTCAGATGGGTAGATTGCAAAAATTCCTCCTATTCTGTAGGTTGCCTGTTCACTCTGATGGTAGTTTCTTTTGCTGTGCAGAAGCTCTTTCGTTTAATTAGATCCCATTTGTCAATTTTGGCTTTTGTTGCCATTGCTTTTGGTGTTTTAGACATGAAGTCCTTGCCCATGCCTATGTCCTGAATGGTATTGCCTAGGTTTTCTTTTAGGGTTTTTATGGTTTTAGGTCTAACATTTAAGTCTTTAATCCATCTTGAATTAATTTTTGTATAAGGTGTAAGGAAGGTATCTGGTTTCAGCTTTCTACATATGGCTGGCCAGTTTTCCCAGAACCATTTATTAAATAGGGAATCCTTTCCCCATTTCTTGTTTAGGTCAGGTTTGTCAAAGATCAGATGGCTGTAGATGTGTGGTATTATTTCTGAGGGTTCTGTTCTGTTCCATTGGTCTGTATCTCTGTTTTGGTACCAGTACCATGCTGTTTTGGTTACTGTAGCCTTATTGTATAGTTTGAAGTGAGGTAGTGTGATGCCTCCAGCTTTGTTCTTTTGGCTTAGGATTGTCTTACTGTCTTGGCAATGCGGGGTCTTTTTTGGTTCCATATGAACTTTAAAGTACCTTTTTCCAATTCTGTGAAGAAAGTCATTGGTAGCTTGATGGGGATGGCATTGAATCTATAAATTACCTTGGGCAGTATGGCCATTTTCACAATATTGATTCTTCCTATCCATGAGCATGGAATGTTCTTCCATTTGGTTGTGTCCTCTTTTATTTCCTTGAGCAGTTTTTTGTAGTTCTCCTTGAAGAGGTCCTTCACATTCCTTGTAAGTTGGATTCCTAGGTATTTTATTCTCTTTGAAGCAATTGTGAATGGGAGCTCACTCATGATTTGGCTCTCTGTTTGTCTGTTATTGGTGTATAGGAATGCTTGTGATTTTTGCACATTGATTTTGTATCTTGAGACTTTTCTGAAGTTGCTTATCAGCTTAAGGAGATTTTGGGCTGAGACAATGGGGTTTTCTAAATATACAATCATGTCATCTGCAAACGGACAATTTGACTTCCTCTTTTCCTAACTGAGTACCCTTTATTTCTTTCTCATGCCTGATTACCCTGGCCAGAATTTCCAACACTATGTTGAATAGGAGTGGTGAGAGAGGGCATCCCTGTCTTGTGCCAGTTTTCAAAGGGAATGCTTCCAGTTTTTGCCCATTCAGTATGACACTGGCTGTGGGTTTGTCATAAATCGCTCTTATTATTTTGAGATACGTCCCATCAATACCTAGTTTATTGAGAGTTTTTAGCATGAAGGGCTGTTGAATTTTGTCGAAGGCCTCTTCTGCATCTATTGAGATAATCATTTGGTTTTTGTCTTTGGTTCTGTTTATATGCTGGATTATGTTTATTGATTTGCATATGTTGAACCAGTCTTGCGTCCCAGTTCTGAAGCCCACTTGATCATGGTGGATAAGCTTTTTGATGTGCTACTGGATTCGGTTTGCCAGTATTTTATTGAGGATTTTTGCATCAATGTTCATCAGGGGTATTGGCCTAAAATTCTCTTTTTATGTTGTGTCTCTGCCAGGCTTTGGTATCAGGATGATGCTGGCCTCATAAAATGAGTTAGGGAGGATTCCCTCTTTTTCTATTGATTGGAATAGTTTCAGAAGGAATGGTACCAGCTCCTCTTTGTACCTTTGGTAGAATTTGGCTGTGAATCCGTCTGGTCCTGGACTTTTTCTGGTTGGTAGGCTATTAATTATTGCCTCAATTTCAGAGCCTGTTATTGGTCTATTCAGGGATTCAACTTCTTCCTGGTTTCATCTTGGGAGGGTGTATGTGTCCAGGAATTTATCCATTTCTTCTAGATTTTCTAGTTCATTTGCATAGAGGTGTTTATAGTATTCTCTGATGGTAGTTTGTATTTCTGTGGGATTGGTGGTGATATCCCCTTTATTATTTTTTATTGCATCTATTTGATTCTTATTTATTTTCTTCTTTATTAGTTTTGCTAGTGGTCTATCAATTTTGTTGATCTTCTCAAAAAACCAGCTCCTGCATTCATTGATTTTTGAAGGGTTTTTTTGTGTCTCTATCTCCTTCAGTTCTGCTCTGATCTTAGTTATTTCTTGCCTTCTGCTAGCTTTTGAATGTGTTTGCTCTTGCTTCTCTAGTTCTTTTAATTGTGATGTTAGGGTGTTGATTTTAGATCTTTCTTCCTTTCTCTTGTGGGCATTTAGTGCTATAAATTTCCCTCTACACACTGCTTTAAATGTGTCCCAGAGATTCTGGTATGTTGTGTCTTTTTTCTCATTTGTTTCAAAGAACATCTTTATTTCTGCCTTCATTTTGTTATGTACCCAGTAGTCAATCAGGAGCAGGTTGTTCAGTTTCCATATAGTTGAGCGGTTTTGAGTCAGTTTCTTAATCCTGAGTTCTAGTTTGATTGCACCACGGTCTGAGAGACAGTTTGTTATAATTTCTGTTCTTTTACATCTGCTGAGGAGTGCTTTACTTCCAACTATGTGGTCAGTTTTGGAGTAAGTGCGATGTGGTGCTGAGAAGAATGTATATTCTGTTGATTTGGGGTGGAGAGTTCTCTAGATATCTATTAGGTCCACTTGGTGCAGATCTGAGTTCAAGTCCTGGATATCCTTGTTAACTTTTTGTCTCATTGATCTGTGTAATGTTGACAGTGGGGTGTTAAAGTCTCCCATTACTATTGTGCGGGAGTCTTAGTCTCTTTGTAAGTCTCTAAGGACTTGCTTTATGAATCTGGGTGCTCCTGTATTGGGTGCATATATATTTAGGATAGTTAGTTTTTCTTGTTGAGTTGATCCCTTTACTATTATGTAATGGCCTTCTTTGTCTCTTCTGATCTTTGTTGGTTTAAAGTCTGTTTTATCAGAGACTAGGATTGCAACCCCTGCTTTTTTTTTTTGTTTGTTTTCCATTTGCTTGGTAGATCTTCCTCTATCCCTTTATTTTGAGCCTATGTGTGTCTCTGCATGTGAGATGGGTCTCCTGAATACAGCACACTGATGGGTCTTGACTCTTTATCCAATTTGCCAATCTGTGTCTTTTAATTGGAGCATTTAGCCCATTTACATTTAAGGTTAATATTGTTATGTGTGAATTTGATCCTGTCATTATGATGTTAGCTGGTTATTTTGCTCGTTAGTGATGCAGTTTCTTCCTAGCATCAATAGACTTTACAATTTGGCATGTTTTTGCAGTAGCTGGTACTGGTTGTTCCTTTCCATGTTTAGTGCTCCCTTCAGGATCTCTTGTAGGGCAGGCCTGGTGGTGATAAAATCTCTCGGTATTTGCTTGTCTGTAAAGGATTTTATTTCTCCACTTATGAAGCTTAGTTTGGCTGGATATGAAATTCTGGATTGAAAATTCTTTTCTTTAAGAATGCTGAGTATTGGGCCCCACTCTCTTCTGGCTTGTAGAGTTTCTGCCAAGAGATCCGCTGTTAGTCTGATGGGCTTCCCTTTGTGGGTAACCTGACCTTTCTCTCTGGCTGCTCTTAACATTTTTTCCTTCATTTCAACTTTGGTGAATCTGACAACCATGTGTCTTGGAGTTGCTCTTCTCAAGGAGTATCTTTGTGGCATTCTCTGTATTTCCTGAATTTGAATGTTGGCCACACCTTGCTAGGTTGGGGAAGTTCTGGATAATATCCTGAAGAGTGTTTTCCAATTTGGTTCCATTCTCCCCATCACTTTCATTTACACCAATCAGACGTAGATTTGGTCTTTTCACGTAGTCCCATATTTCTTGGAGACTTTGTTCATCTCTCTCTTTTTTTTTTTTTTTTTTGAGACGGAGTCTTGCTCTGTCTCTCAAGCTGGAGTGCAGTGGCATGATCTCGGCTCACTGCAAGCTCCATTGCCTCCCAGGTTCACACCATTCTCCTGCCTCAGCCTCCCAAGAAGCTGGGACTACAGGCGCCCGCCACCACGCCTGGCTAATTTTTTTGTATTTTTAGTGGAGACGGGGTTTCACCGTGTTTGCCAGGATGGTCTCGATCTCCTGACCTCGTGATCCGCCCGCCTCGGCCTCCCAAAGTGCTGGGATTACAGGCGTGAGCCACCACGCCCGGCCTGTTCATTTCTTTTTATTCGTTTTTCTCTAGACTTCTCTTCTCACTTCATTTCAATCACTTGATCTTCAATCACTGATACCCTTTCTTCCACTGCACTGAAGTTTGTGCATGTGTCACATAGTTCTCGTGCCATGGTTTTCAGCTCCATCGGGTCATTTAAGGTCTTCTCTATGCTGTTTATTCTAGTTAGCCATTCATCTAATCTTTTTTCAAGGTTTTTAGCTTCTTTGCGATGGGTTTGAACATCCTCCTTTAGCTCACAGAAGTTTGTTATTACCAACAGTCTGAAGCCTTCTTCTCTCAACTCGTCAGTCATTCTCCATCCAGCTTTGTCCCATTGCTGGCAAGGAGCTGCGTTCCTTTGGAGGAGAAGAGGTGCTGTGAGTTTTAGAATTTTCAGCTTTTCTGCTCTCGTTTCTCCCCACCTTTTTGGTTTTATCTGCTTTTGGTCTTTGATGATGGTGACATACAGATGAGGTTTTGCTGTGAATGTCCTTTCTGTTTGTTAGTTTTCCTTCTAACAGTCAGGACCCCCAGCTGCAGGTCTGTTGGAGTTTGCTGGAGATCCACTCCAGACCCTCTTCACCTGGGTATCACCAGCAGAGGCTGCAGAACAGCAAATATTGCAGAATGGCAATTGTTGCTGCCTGATCGTTCCTCTGGAAGCTTTGTCTCAGAGGGGCACTTGACCATATGAGGTGTCAGTTGGCCCCTACTGGGAGGTGCCCCCCAGTTAGGCTACTTGGGCGTCAGGGACCCACTTGAGGAGGCGGTCTGTCCATTCTCAGATCTCAAACTCCATGCTGGGAGAACCACTACTCTCTTTAAAGCTGTCAGACAGGGACGTTTAAGTCTGCAGAAGTTTCTGCTGCCTTTTGTTCAGCTATGCCCTGCCCCCAGAGGTGGAGTCTACAGAGGCAGGCAGGCCTCCTTGAGCTGCAGTGGGCTCCACCCAGTTCGAGCTTCCTGGGTGCTTTGTTTACCTCTGCAAGCCTCAGCAATGGCAGGTGCCCCTCCCCCAGCCTCGCTGCTGCCTTGCAGTTCGATCTCAGACTGCTGTGCTAGCAGGGAGCGAGGCTCTGTGGGCGTGGGACCCTCTGAGCCAGGCACAGAATGTAATCTCCTGGTGTGCCGTTTGCTAAGACCATTGGAAAAGCACAGTATTAGGGTGGGAGTGACCCGATTTTCTAGGTGCCGACTGTCACAGCTTCCCTTGGCTAGGAAAGGGAATTCCCTGACCCCTTGCACTTCCCGGGTGAGGCGATGCCTCACCCTGCTTCAGCTCACGCTCCATGGGCTGTACCCACTGTCCTACTCCCACTGTCTGACAAGCCCCAGTGAGATGAACCTGGTACCTTAGTTGGAAATGCAGAAGTCACCTGTCTTCTGCGTCGCTCGTGCTGGGAGCTGTAGACTGGAGCTGTTCCTGTTTGACCATCTTGAAACCTCACATTGTAGCCTCTTTAATAAATTCCTTTTTCTTTTTGCTTTCCATTTAGTCAAAAAACAATTCTGGGAAAACCAAACATGATCTCATTATGTGTTGGAGTTTCCTGTTCTTCAAAAAGCTTAATTAGTCAAGATTTGCTTGGTCTCACAGTGTCTGGCATTTTTTCCAGGGCAGGCAAGAGTTGGATGAGTTTCTAATTCATCGGATCTGATAATATGAATTGTAGAACTTAGGCATCCCCTATGGTAAAGAAGACATGAAATCATCATCAATTTCACTAATCAAGACCACTTTTCCTTCCTTATTCATCTTCATGGCCATCAATATTTCTTGCTCATGATCCTATAAATCAATGGTGTTGAGAAAATCTGTAAAAATTGCAGTAAGAAGATATGAGTAATTTGTGTGTGCATAGTAGTCCATGGTTTTCTTCTCATTTAATTCCTTGTGAAGAAGATATGGTCACTGTGGAGATGTGTTACAAAGGAGCATGCTCATGTGTGGTGAGGGCATAGATCTACTTTCAGGAATCTACTTTTATTTTCTACCCTGTTGTAAAATACCTCTACTGTTTTTTTCCCCAGAAAACAATATAACCGCCAAGCTTAAGGAGAAGTAAGTTATAAATCCTCCCTAACACAAGCCACTCTTTATTCAAATCTAACTATATTTTGAATTAATATTATTTTGGAGTACCAATAATTCTTGATCACCAATTACACACACACACTCTTAAAATCAACCATAGCCCCTAAATCCCCATTGCCAATGCTCTAATATCACCTCACATGTGTTCATTTGTATACTGTTTTTCTCCTTTTTCTAGGTCTGACTTCTACCTGAATTGGTCATATAATTGGCATATGTTGGCCAGCTCCAGACAAATTTATAAACTAAGTAAATTTCTCTCCCCCTCTCCAACCTCTGTTGCCTCTAAATTCAACCACTTTATGCTTTAAAATTCACCCTTGCCTCTCCCCTTCTCACAATGCAGGTCTTTGTTCTGTCACTCATGAGAAAAGTAACCTGAGATGCCAGTTCACAATGAGGTATTAAGGGCTTTGAGGCGTATAGAAAGCCTCCCCCAACACCCAGAGTCCCAGGCCTGTGGACGAATAAAAACACATGCAATCGTGACACATGTTTTTCATCTAAAGGACTAAAATAATTCAAAGGAGGTCAGCATTTTAAAAATTAATTAGCGCTTTGCCTTTTGGTGAAAACCAAGGATTCGTCTGTTTTGCAGAAAACTGAGGTCATGATTTCTTTTTACTTCTTTCTTTTTCTTTTTCTTTTTTTTTTTCATTGAAGCAGATGGTTTGCATTAAAAAATGATCTTTGCTAAGGGAATTCCAGTCTTTGGGGAGAGTCCTCAAAATGAAGTTTCAGGAGGTGCCACTCCAATCTCAGCCAATTTGCAGAAAATAACCCTACACAACAAGACACAAAGGCAGCTCACATTTCTGTCCTGCAAAATACTAGAAGGCAACGAGTCTCAAGGTCACCAAGAGGGGCAGGTTCTGTCTCTAGCCAGATCCTGGTAACTCCCCAGGAACTTACTAGGGAACTTGGACATGCAGTCTCTTTCTGGAGCCAGAATGGCCATCACGGATTCAGCTGATTCCCTCCATTTCCAGAGCCCAGAAAGCCTTCTGAGCTACCAAGAGTGCAAATCTTGGTCAGCCCTGTGCTTCCCCAAAAATGCACACTCTCTGGGAGCAGTTCTCTAGATAGGCCACGCACCCAGTTACCTCATCACTTGCCTCTGATAGTCTATGCCCCTAGTCCCACCCACAATCCCCAAGTCCGTTCTGCTCTGTGCTGTCTCTGCCTCTGAGGCAATTCTTTAGAGGGCATAACATTCCTCGGGTCTCCTCCGCAGTCTTGTTGCATGGTTTATAAACTCCCTAACTCCTGCACATTGTAGGAGAGAAAAAGTAAGATCTTTTCCTCACCCGTCACAAGGTTAATGGCTGAGACCCTGATAAGAAAAGACAGATTAGCCAGATAAAAGAAAGCATACATATTTATTTAGTATAAATTGTATATGATACAGGAGCTTTTAGGATAAAAACCTAAAGACCCAGGGAAAACTATATATAGAGAAATAGTGTCAGGCTGGAGTGCAGTGGTGCAATCTTGGCTCACTGCAACCTCTGCCTCCTGGGATCAAATCATCCCCCCACGTCAGCCTCCCAAGTAGTGGAGACTACAGGAATGCACCACCTCACCCAGCTAATATATATATATATATATATATATATATATATATATATATATATATATAGTAGAGACAGAGTTTCGCCATGTTGCCCAGGCTGGTCTCGAACTCCTGAACTCAGGCAATCCACCCTGCCTCAGCCTCCCAAAGTGTTGGGATTACAGGCGTGAGCCACCATGACCAGTCAGAAAACTATATTTTTGTGGGAGATCATACAGAGGTGTGATTGAGGGACAACAGGGTGTGATCTAAGGGGAATAAACTGGGGTGGGGGAACTTAGCAAGGGCTGCAGGTTAAGATTCTTCCCTGTGTCTGCGTCTTCAGAAATAAAGATGTTCTTTCTCTCTGGAGATAGAGAGGCCACTTCTTGAATGAAGGTCCTAGGACCTGCTTCAGGTAAAGGTTAGAGAACTCTTCCCAGGTTTCTTGACTTGCTTCAGGGAGCAAAGTGATTAGAGGAGGCGTCCTGATGCCTGTACATCTGCTGAACTCTTGCCGATGAGTGGCACGTGGAAAGGCTACCGTGAGCAAAAGAAGAAGGGAGTAGGGGTTCCGAGCAGGAAGGTGGGGTTTGAGACCAGCCTGGGCAACATGTTTCAGGAGAAAAGGCTGAGGGAAAGTAGGTTTTCTCCTTCTGCTTTTGTTTGTTTTTTTCAAATGCCTAAATGCTGTATTTTGGGGTAGTGTGTGCTGAACCCCATCAGAGTTTCCCCTTCTGCATGCCTAACATGTTGGACACACTGGCCTCCTAGTTCCATGATTAACTTCCCCAGCCATCCTGATTCCATAAGGCACTTCCAGAACCACTATCTGCCTGTCATTACTCGAGACGCACAACACAAGTGGCTCTTTCTGCAATTCCAGCTCTCAGTGATCCCCACGGCACCTGCCATCTGAACTCATGGAAGCGCCAGCCCTTGACTCTCCCACTTCCTCTCTGTGAATACACCCTCTTCAACTTTCGATTTAATTATTTTCTAAGTTGGAAAATTGTGTTTCCTGTTCAACAAGGCTATCTGACCATATGTGGAATTGGCATCTCCTCTGCACCTCTATTATTTATTTTGCTTTATTATTTATTTATTTTTTTTTTTGAGTCAGAATCTCACTCTGTCACCCAGGCTGGATTGAGATGGTGCGATCTCGGCTCACTGCAACCTTGAACTTCTGGGTTCAAGCCATCCTTCCACCTCAGCTAAAAATAATTCTCACACCAAAGTGGCATATTTGGAGATGACATACTCTGATGCCTTTCAGAGTATTTAGGGAGATATAACACACACACACACATACTTTATAAAATTTTATTTAAAAAATTATGCATTCGTACTTGTCATTATATTCACTGATGCAGGAACATAGCTGTTGAGACTTAAATAAGTAACCTAGAAAAGAAGTCATAAAATTTTGTCCCAAGAGCCAAATCTGGTCCACAGCCTGTTTGTGTAAATAAAGTTTTATTTAAACACAGCCCCACCTATACATTTTTGTATTGTGCATGACCACTTTTGCAGTACAACGATAGAGTTGTGTAGTTGCAACAGAGACTGAATGGCTCACAAAGCCAAAAACATTTACCATTTGGCCCTTTGCTGAAAGCATTTCCCAATCCCTGAACTAGAAGATTAAATGGAAGAAATATCTGAAACTCAGAGTAACAATACAGAAATAAAAACCATGGAGGAAAAGACAAAAAAACTTGAATGATACATTTGGAGAGCAGTGATGCGCTGATGTGTGTCTTTTGCACACATCAGTGTGCAAAAACATGGCACAGATGCAGGAGAAAGAATGACAAAACAAGTAATAGAATAAAAATTCCCTGAGGTCAAAACACTTAAATAACTATTGTTCCTAGCATATGTTCTCAAATCCTTATCATTGAGAGAAATAATACACAAATAGACGGTGACTAGACCATGGATAAAGACAGAGGTGTAACCTATAAGCTGCGGTAACTCATCCAGGAAGCCAACAGCAAGGCCTGTAGCAACCAGCCCAAAATGTCCAGAACTTGATCAATAACTATGGGCTTCCCTAATTTTTCCCCTACTTCCAACTCAGGACCAAGCAGAGAAGCCCAAATGTGCCCCCTAACCAGTCACAAAGGATGCCTCACTTCTAGTGAGCCACCAACTGCCTCCAATCAGAACACACCGTAGTTTTCCCTTTTTCCCCACTATAAAGATTCCCCCATGGCTCTGCCGGCCTTTGAATGTCGGCCAGATGTGAATGATGATGGCTGATTCCTTTGCTACAGCAAGCTCTGAATAAACACCTTGCTTGTTTTCATGTGGGTGACCTTCATTTATTTCCACACCTTCATCTCTAAATTCATCGTTACCTGACCACTGTTGCCTGCCTCTTCAGTACCTGCTGCACACCAGCCAATGCTAACCAATTTTAGTTCCCCAGTATCTGCTATTTTTTGCCTATGAGCCAAGGCACTGGGGCATCTTCCTGCTAGAAATCTCAAGCAGAAACCCCACCTTCCTGCTAGGAACCCCTACTCCCTTCTTCTTTTGCTCAAGGTAGCCTTTCCACTTGTCACTCATCGGCAAGGGCTCAGAAGGTGCACAGGCATCAGGAAGCCTCCTGTGATCACTCCATTCCCACCTTAAGATTACATCTAAGTCGTCTATCCCCAAGCAACCTGTACCGGGGTAGCCAATGCCCACTAACTTGTCAGTCCTTTCTTCTAGTAATGAAAGTTGATGAATCCATCCTGCTCTTCACTGGACTGACAATGACAAGTGCAGTGCCAAGAATATCTTGGCTTGTCAGAATGCACCTATAGATGAATTACTGTACAAATGTTCAAGGTTTCTTTTTGTTACCAAAGTGATGGTTCTGCCATGAATCTGTCTAATGTGGAGTTTCACAAAAGGGTTTGCACAAATAGGAGAGGCTACCTGTGATCTGCACACTTTCTGTTTATCCCTGTGCAGAGAGGAGCTTTGCGTATGTCAGTTGGATCTTTACTTCTGGGCTAAAAATCCTTGATTTATGGGTTGGGATGATGTAGTCATCTTTGTCCATTTGTTTGTGTCTATTAAGGACAGAGGAGTAAGCTCACTTTGCTTGAAGCCAAAGTCTTTTTTTATTGTCTTAGTCCATTGAGTCTGCTATAACAAAATACCTAAGATTGGATGGCTTATAAGTAACACATTGATCACGCACAGCTCTGGAGGCTGGAGATCCAAGATCAAGGCGTAGCAGATTCTATGTCTGGTCAGGACTCATTACCTAGTTCATAGACCGTACCTTCTCACTGTGTCCTCCCATGGTGGAAGGGCCGAGGGAGCCCTCTGGGGTCTCTTTTACAAGGGCACTCATCCCATTCATTAGGCTCCATCCTCACGACCTCATCACCTCCCAAAGGCCCCAGCTCGTAACACCATCACCTTGCAGGGAGGATTTCAACACATGCATTTTGTGAAGACACAGACATTCAGTCTGTAACACACACCTCGTGGAAGTTTTTTTCCTTTTACATCTCAAAGAGGAATTGAATAGCTATCTACTGTAAACTGATATACAAAGCATACAAACACACACACACAGTTATTTCATCATTTAAAAAATGGTATCATAGCACATATGTCTGATTGCCTGAAAACTATGTGTACATTGCTGGTTCTTCAGGCTTTTTATAAAATAGCAACAGACAGGACAGAAATGACAGACGCTATTCCCCAGTATTCCAAATACTATGTTTCTCTGTTTTCTTTTCTCACTATGTTTTAGATAAATGTGTTAAAAATGTTTACTATTTAAAGAATAGCTATGTGCAGTGGTGCACCTCTGTAATTCCAGCTACTCCAGAAGCTGAGGCTGGAGGATTGCTTGAGCCCAGGTGTTTGAATCCAGCTTGGGCAACATAGCAAGACCCGGTCTCTGTATAGATAGATAGATAGATTGATAGATAGATAGATAGATAGATAAATGGAAAGATAAATAAATAAATAAAAATACAGACTACATGAAAGGGTAAGAACAAACATAAGCCTTTCCATCTCTTTATATTCCTGTAACTTCGGTTACAGCAACATATACCATTTCACTGGGAAAAGGTTTAGTGCATCTATTAACATGTAATTTTAACATAAAAGACATTATATTACAGATACTCTTTGGAACTACTTTGCTACTCAACTCTCTATCATCTTTTCGTTTGATAATGTAAATAAATACCTTGTCTTTTTCACAGCTATATAATATGCTGTTGTGTATATTTATTCTACGTGATTTGTCCAATCTCTCACTGACATATATTCACATTGTTTTTCTTTACTATAACGTTATCAACATTACAAGAAATATAATTGCATCCACAGCTGAAAGTATTTGTTTAGATTACATTCCTAAATGTGCAATGTGCTTAGTCCAAAGTTGCACATTCGTAATGCTGGACTTAGTGTTGCCTGCAAGAGAACCCAATTTATACTATAGTGAGTGCCTGAAACCGCCTTAATTTTCATGTTCACATCAACATTGGTCATTGGGGAAACAGGATTGAGAGGCTTTGTAGGATTCTTGGACTGGTGATTCTTAGCCCTGCTTGACATTGTACTTTCCCTCCTCCCCATGTGTGTCTCAAATACACAGATACGTGGCTATAAATTAAATGAGCCCTACATTTTACAACTTAAGGTCTTCTACTCATTTTAAAGGTTGACCTTCCTAAGATGTTGAGTTTGAGACTGCCTTTAAAATTTTTTTTGAGCTGTAAAAACTTCTAAATAGACACCCAAAGTCTAGTATTTTATGAGTGGATATATCAGTGACTTCCCGAGGCATGAAAAAGAAGATGTAATTGCATATAATTGTGCCTCTCCATAGGGGAGGAAGACGTCTGGCTTCTCACTGACTTCTGACACACTATTAACTTCCCCTTCTTGAGCAATTACTGTTGAGTCCTATATAGCAGACTTCCCATCGAACGAGGATGTCTAACACATTGTAAATGGCTCCATAGGTAAAGCCATGTTAAAAAAAAATGTAAGTAAAACAAAATTATTATTTAAACAAAACATAAGCATGAATAAGAAAGAATAATGATTTGTTTTTCCAAGTGTCTCATCCACTGAGATCCTACCTTCTTGGTGGTTAGAATAGCAAGGGGCTCCATACACAGTCCCTATAAAGAGTGTAAATTGATAAGATTCTTCAGCTTTTTCCCACACAGTGAACCAGTGTTCAACTCACAGCTTTAAAATAAGGTCTATAATGAGAAAATTAGAAAAAAAAAAAAAAAAAGCAAAATAAATTTCTTTGATTCACAGAGAGGGTAACTGCAGCATGACTTTTTCTCTGAGACCTCCCCTGCCCAGGCCTTGGGAGCTCACCCCTTGCACTGGGGTGCCCTGGATGGGAGATATGGAATCAAAAGAGATTATTTTGGAGCTTTAAGATTTGAATACTGCCTTGCTGAGTTTCAGACTTGCATGGGGCCTGTAGCTCCTTTCTTTTGGCAGATTTCTCCCTCTTGAAATGGGAGTATTTACCCAACGCCTATACTCCCACTGTATCTTGGAGGTCACTAACTTGTTTTTGATTTTACAAACTCATAGGCAGAAGGAACTTGCCTTCTTTCATATGAAACTATGGACTGTGGACTTTTGAGTTAATGCTGGAATGAGTTAAGACTTTGGGGAACTATTGGGAATACGTGATTGTATTTTGCAGTGTGAGAAGAACATGATATTTGGAGAGACCAGGGGTGGAATGACATGGTTTGATTCTGTGTCCCCACCCAAATCTCATGTTGAATTGTAACCCTCAATTTTGGAAGTGCCTGGTGGGAGGTAATTGAATCATGGGGATGGTTTCCAACGGTTTAGCATCATCCTTCTAGTGCTGTTCTCATGATAGAGTACTCATGAAATCTGATTGTTTAAAAGTGTGTGGCATCTCCCTGCCTCTCTCTTCCTCTTACTCCAGTCATGTAAGACACCTGCTTCCCCTTCTGCCATGATTGTAAGTTTTCTGAGGCCTCCCCAGAAGCAAAAGCTGCCATGCATCCTGTACACCCTGCAGAACCATAAGAAAGTTACACCTCTTTTTTCTATAAGTTACTCAGTCTCTGATATTTCTTTATAACAGTGTGAGAACGGACTAATACATTCCCCTTGGATAAAATCTCCAGGGCTAAAGCAGAAATACTTGGTTGTCTTCCCTTTCAGGACAGTATAAATTGGCTGGTTCATTTTGTTTTTCTTAGTTGGGTCCCCAGTCTTTTTATTTTACAGTGCAGTTAGAATAAATTAATTTTCCAAGGTAGAACCTTCCAATGTAAAGTATTGATTCAAGAGTTTAGACAGCAATGTACAAAATGAAAGATTTGATTATGCTGCACTTTAACAATCATTCCTTTTATGTTTCAATTGTCCTCCCTGTAATATTCAAGGACAAAACTACCTTCTGGACAAAGTGACAGAAAATGCCCCTGTCAAATGTGTCTTGCCTGAAGATAGTGCTTTTTGGGTTGTTTCATTCAGAAAGCTGTTTTTCCACAGAAACACTAGTAGGGAAATCATGTAATAGATTAGCATATTTGTGATCCTATGGACCATTTAATATGTACCAAAATGTCTTCTTTAATTTTTCCTTTTTTAAGAATATGGAATATTTCTTTATATTTTTTTAATTTCCCACTTTCATTTTAAGTTCAGGGGTACCTGTGCAGGATGTGCAGGTTTGTTACACAAGTAAACATGTGCCATGGTGGTTTGCTGCACAGATCATCCCATCACCCAGGTATTAGGCCCAGCATCTATTAGCTGTTCTTCCGGATCCTCTCCCTCCTCCCATCTCCCACCCTCTGACAGGCCCCAGTATGTACTGTTCCCCCCTCCATGTGTCAGTGTGTTCTCATCATTTACCTCCCACTTATAGGTGAGAACATGCAGTATTTGGTTTTCTGTTCCTGTATTAGTTTGCTAAGGATAATGGACTCTAGCTACATCCATGTCCCTGCAAAGGACATGATTGCATTCCTCTTAATGACTGCATAGTATTCCATGGTGTATATGGACCACATTTTCTTTATCCAATCTGTCATCGATGGGCATTTAGGTTGATTTTATGTCTTTGTTATTGTGAACAGTGCTGCAATGAACAAAAGAGAGCATGTGTCTTTATAATAGAATGATTTCTATTCCTTTGGATATATACTCATAAGAAGAAAGAGCAGAGAGGAATTATTTTTTCATTTTTCTTATAGAGGTGAAATTCACAAAAGAAAAACTGAACATGTTAAGGAGAACAATTCAGTGACGTTTCGCACATTCACAGTGATATGCAACCATTACCTCTACCTAGTTCCAGAGCATTTTCATCACCACAAAAGAAATCCCATACCCATTAAGGAGACATTTCCATTCTCTCCTCCCCCAGCCCCTGACAACTACTAAGCTGAGTTTTATCTCTATGGATTTCCCTGTTCTATACATTTAATATAAATAGAGCCATACAATATGTGACCTTTTGTGTCTGGCATCTTTCACTAGGCCTCATGACTTCAAGATGTGTCCATGTTATAGTAGTGTGTAGCAGAGCTTCATTCATTTTTATGACTGAATGGTATTCAGCCAAACAGAATGTGGGCTGGATGGCCCACGTTCTGTTTATCCATGGAACCATTGATGGAATTTGGGGTGGTTTCCACCTTTCATGTCTTGGGCACAGAACTGCTGTCAACATGCACACACCAAGTTTTTGCTTCAGTGCTTGTTTTCAGTTCTCCTTAATATATACCTAGGAAATGGAGTGATTGGGTCATATGGTTTAACATGGTTTTAAAGACAAATTTTGGCGAGGCATAGTGGCTCATACTTGTAATCCCAGCACTTTGAGAGGCCTAGGTGGGAGGATTGCTTGAGCCCAGGAGTTTGAGACCAGCCTGGCCAACATGGTGAAACCCTGTCTCTACAAAAAATTCAAACGTTAGCCAGGTATGATGACGCAAGCCTGTGGTCCCAGCTACTCGGGAGGCTGAGGTGGTAGCATTGCTTGAGCCCAAGAGGTTTAGGCTGCAGTGAGCCAGGATCACACCATTGCATTCCAGCCTGGATGACAGAGTGAGATCTTGTCTCAAAAAAGAAAATGTTTGTTCTTCTAAGGTTTCTTGACTTGCTGAAGTCATCCTCAGACTGAATACTTCACAGATTGTGCTAAGAAATATTGTTGCTCATACCAATAGCACTAAATGAGGATGTTGATAATCCTTTGAAAGAAGAGAGAAAAACACAACCATATTTGCAAAGGTAGACTCTCAAATTCATTGACTCTTTTGCTTAATCCCTCTTCACTAGTGCCACTTCCTCCATTTTGCAACACACCCAACTTAAATTCCATGGTCCAACACCTGAAGAATTCTCCACAATGTTTAATTATTTGCCCCATTGTCTATGCAAACATTTACCTGGAAAACTACCATAAAGATGGTAGCTCACTCAAAGGAGTGTGCCCAAATGCCAGAGATCCCCTTTCTACCCAGGGAGCTCATGTCCGCTAACAGTGCTGGTGCCATGGCACAGTTGGGTCCCTAATTGCAACCAGGTCTCCAAAGTGCCTTGTCATCCTACTCTTTGCCATTGACAAAATCAGTGTTTAACTCTCTGCTATCTTCTAACATTAGACCCTTCCACTGCCAATCCCACCAACCTCCCATCTCTCCAACACACAAACACACTCTTAATAGGTAACTGTAGGAGGGGAAAAAATAAAACCTTTGTTTTTTTTATTTCGTTACTGTGAACAGCAAATTAAACTGACAAAAGACAAGTTTACAGAAGAAATGGTTTATTTTGTATGCACGTGGAGAGACCCATGGAAAAGAAGTGAGAACCCCAAAGAGGTGCTTGGGCCTAGGGGATTACATACCATCTTAACACAGGGTGATAAAGTTTAGAGAAGGAACTAGAGAAAGGCAAATGGAATTTAAGCTTCTAGGATGGGGGTAAGTTTGTAGAAGGTGACTAGAAAATGCCTGGTAAGTATAGATTATTATATAGACTCAAGTCATCTCAGGTAATCTCTATCTCTGGAATCATCCACGAGAGGACACCTTTATAAATGAAATTTTTCTTTACAAATGAATTTTCTTTTCAAATGGAAAACATATGCCCTGCTTTTAAGCAGAAAGTGGGAGGGTAGAGAGCTTGTTCTGTGCCTGCTTTTATTCAGTAGTCTTTAGTTCAAAGTAATGCTTGCACCAAAATGTCATATTTTGGAGTGGCATATTCTGATCCCCTTCATAATCTTACCACATACTTCCTGGAAATGGAAAAGCCATCCATAGGGAATTCACTCCATTTCTCAACCTCAGCCCTACCAAACTTTTTGAGTATCTTTCCCTCCTCTGGTCACAGAAGATTACAGAAGGTGTGTCCTTGCACTTTTGCATGTTATAGTGAGCTAAGTAGTATTCTCCACTGATAATTCATAATCTGTGCCCATCTGGAACTTCACAATGTGTCCTTATCTGGAAGTAGAATCTTTGCAAGTTAAGTAGGCCCTAAATTTAATGACTGGCACTCTTATAAGAAGAGGAGAGGAGGATTGAGTGTGGTGGCTCATGCCTGTAATCCAAGCACTTTGGGAGATGACGTAGCTGGATAGCTTGAGCCCAGGAGTTTAAGACCAGCTTGGGCAACATGGTGAAGCATTGTCTGTACAAAAAAACACAGAATACAAAAATTAGCCAGTCTCATAATCTGGTCTCGAAAAAATAAATAAACAGAAGAGGAGATGACACAGAGAGATATAAAGAAAAAGACCATGTGAAGATAGAGATGGAGATTGGAGTGATGCATCTACAAGTCAAAGAACGTCAAGAATGGCTGGCAACCACCAGAAGCAGGAGTGTCATAAACAGTGTTTCCTAGAGCATCCAGAAGGAACCCTTCCTACTGATCTCTTGATTTCAGATGCTTCTGGCCTCCAGAAGTCTGAGAGAATAAATCTCCATTAGTTTAAGCCACGCAGTGTGTGGTAATTGTGATGGTAGCCCTCCAGAAAACCAATGCACACGCCTTGCTGGGGTGATGTCATTCACATGCACCTTTTCCATCCTGGGTCCTGCTGTCTCTTTGGGTAGACCATGTCTTACTAATTATTCTATTTCTTGCAGCTTTAACCGCTTACTATTCATGTAGCCTTCCCTCAGCAACGCCACAAACTGGTGTTTGTCATCATAGAAATAAAACAAAACAAACAATAACAACAACAAACTTTTTTTTTCTACCTCAAGTAAAAGAGAGAATTTCTACTGATGAGAAGTAAAACACAATGGGCTAGTGCAAAGTAGATGTAGAAGCTTATTTTTTCTATTTGTATAAATTTTGGGATATAAGTGCAGTTACATGGATACATTGCATAGTGGTAAAGTCTAGGCTTTTACTGTATCTATCACCTGAATAGTATACACTGTTGCCATTAAATAATTTCTCATCCCTCACCCCCTCAGCCTCCTGCCCTTCTGAGTCTCCAATGTCTATTTTTCCACACTGGATGTCCATGGGGACACATTATTTATCTCCCACTTATTAGTGAGAGCATGCAGTATTTGATTTTCTGTTTCTGAGTTGTTTCACTTGAGATAATGGCCTCCAGTTCTAGCCATGTTGCTGCAAAATACATGATTTTATTTGTATGATTGTATAGTATTCCATTGTGTATATATACCACATTTTATTTTTCCAGTCATCCATCGATGGACACTGAGGTTGATTTCATATCTTTGCTATTGTGAATGGTGCTGTGATAAACACACGTGTGCAGGGATCTTTTTGATATAATGATATCTTTTCCTTTGGGCAAACACCCAGTAGTGAGGTTGCTGGATCATGTGATAATAGAGCTTTATGTACGATTTTGGTTCCCTGTTCCAAGGTGAAACATTGATACCTGTAAGACAGCCATGAAAACACAATAGTTCACAAAGGTAAAAATATGTGGAAAGTATTTCCCTCTCCCCTTCTAGATATGGCCAAATGGGAGGTCACAGAAATCCCTTTTGCCTTTTCAGTTTTTAATTTTGTTTTGTTTTGTTTTTGAGAAGGGGTTTCGCTCTCGTTACCCAGACTGGAGTGCAATGGTGCAATCTTGGCTCACTGCGACCTCCGTCTCCCGGGTTCAAGTGATTCTCCTGCCTCAGCCTCCTGAGTAGTTGAGATTACAGGCACTCGCCACCACGCCCGGTTAATTTTTTTGTATTTTTAATAGAGACGGGGTTTCACCATGTTGGCCAAGCTGGTCTCAAACTCCTGACCTCAGGTGATCCGCCCACCTCAGCCTCCCAAAGTGCTGGGATTACGGGTGTGAGCCACCACATCCAGGCAGTTTTTAATTCTTGAATGATACTCTCTGAAATTTTACACAAGATAGCTGTATTTATTTGCCAATCTATTTTAAGCAGGATGTTTTGACTTCCAGATCTGAAATATATGAAATTCATTTCCCATTCATCTCTCTCTTCATCTTTCTTCTCCAAATAGCTGTTAAATGTGTATCTTGTTTTAAATTCTTCTAGTCACATCTACTGATTTTGAAAAAGGTACTTAAGCTTTTTTTCATGTTCCACAAGTTTTATACTGTTTTCAGCAGAACACCACTGAGAAGAATGGAAAATTTAAATAAATTTCAATCAAAGTGGACTCTTTGGATACCAATAAGAATTTCATCAGCATAGTCTCTCACCTGGCCAACAAATGTTTCATATTATATATTTTCCTTTACTGGGTCTCATTTTTAATTTTATTTTGTGAAGCACCAACATAATCTTAGCGTTTTAATGTCAAATGTCTTCAATTAGACTTCAAAGCTGGTTCCATTCAATCAAACCTGCTAATCACACCAAACGTCTGTTCCCTTCCTGATTTATTCAGTCTCTAACTCCACGAAACATTCACACAAACTTCACCCTTCCCAGAAAAAAACTATTTCTTTTAACTCTTTTCAGGAAAATAACAAAATAAAATAAAAACCTACACCCTAATACCACAGGTTTTCATCAAAACTTTAGTTCTTCAACTTTTATTTTATACCCTTCTACATCCACTTTGGAAGATTGAAGAAAAAGAAATGAATCAAATTTGCACCGTTCTCCATGCTTTGTTTCTGTTTTTTCAAGTGTTAACCTTATGGCTTTGAAGCCACTATTTCTGGTGGGAAAATAGAAGTAAAAAACAAGCAATAAAAAGCATAATAAAGCAGAAAAGTGTCTCTTGCAGAATAAAACATTGTTTGTGGTATGTGTGTGACTGTGTGTGTATATGTTTGTGCCTGTGTGACTGTGTGTGTGTGTGAGTCTATGTGTGTGTGTTTACCAGGATCCCAAGGTCTGTAACCCCCGTGAGAGATGAAAACAAAATTTCACCCACATCCTAATCCAGATGACAGTCTCCCAAGTTGCATTGGAAAGAGTAAAAAGTCCACTGTGTTCTTGCAAACTCACAGACTTATCTGTTCTTTTTTTATACCACAGTGACAAAAATGTTGAATTATGTTTCAATATGGTAAGGCTCCAACGGAGAAGGGAGCGGTGAATTATGGAGTACATTTTTGGAAAATAAAATGGAGCTTTCAGAATGGAGCAGTAAGGGATGAAGACAGGTGCTCTTACTCTACCTACAGTCACTTCAGTCAACGCTGGCAACTATAGAGACTCACGAGGTCGTGACTCCCCTTGTTCATGCTTCATGAAAGTTTTTACAATTTGTGAACGCTCATCCTTAAAAAGAAGAAAAGACAGTTTCAAAAATTAAAAGGGAAAAAGAGACATTCCTCCTACCTCACCACCCCACAGAAACCTGAAAAGGCATAGCAACAAAACTAAAATCCTGAGATAGCAAGTTTTTTCTTACTTGGAAATCCCATTAGAGCTTACACCATGAAAAGTCCTAACATGCATATTCCCATGTGGTTGGGAGAAAACAGCCTCACCCCTCACAAGGTGGAAACCACTAGTGCTAAGGACAGAAACATAAGTCCTGGGAAAAGGGACCTGTGACAATTTGTGCCAGAGAAGAAAAGAGATTTCTTCTTAGAGCTTGTCCACAGGCTCTTAGAATTCTAGATATCCTTGCAAGGTGTGGTGGCTCATGCCTGTAGTCCCAGCACTTCGGAAGGCTGAGGCAGGAGGATCACTTAAGGCCAGGAGTTCAAGAACAGCCTGGGCAACATAGCAAGGTCTTATCTATACAAAAATACAAAAATTAGCTGGGCATAGTGGCATATGCCTGTAGTCCCAGCTACCTGGGAGGCTGAGGTGGGAGGATCGCTTGAGCCCAGGAGGTTGAAGCTCCAGTGAGCTGTGATTATCCAGCCTGGGTGACAGAGTGAGACCCTGTCTTAAGAAGAAGAAGGATGAAGAGGAGGAGGAGGGAGAGGAGGCAGAGGAGAGGGAAGAGGAGGACGAGGAGGACAAGGAGGAGGAGGAGGAAGGGGAGGAGGAGGAGCAGGGAGATGAAGAAGGAGAAGGAGGAGGAGGAGGAGAGAGGAGGAGGAGGAGGAGAGGGAGGAAAAGGAGAGGGAGGAGGAGAGGGAGGAAAAGGAGAGGGAGGAGAAGAGAAGAAGAAATGTGAACATTCCCATGCGTGGTGACCAAAAGCAGAAGAATCCTTGTTGTTGTTGTTTTTCTTTTTTTTTTCTTTTGTGGAAACCCAAATGTAATTCAGGAGACAGCAGAGGGAAAAGGCACAGAAGTAAAGTGAAGATGTGGGCAATTTCTGCTTAGAGCTGCTTTCCACTGTCCCCTCTTCAGAGACTCAACACCCTCTGCTCCCTTCCTCCCCCATGAATGCTCATGACACCTGGGGCTGGGGTTGAGAGTCTTTGTTTTCCTTCCCTCCTGCTGGCCTCAGACTATCACAGATGCTGGGAAACTTTGATCTGCTGAATCCTGTTCCTCCTAGGAAGCCACACTGGGGTCTGCATAAACACCCCTATGACCTCCGAAGCTCCTGTCCCACTGAGCTGTCCATGAGGCGTCCAGGGAGTCAGTGGGTCAGCTCCTTTGTGTGCGTGGCATGGAGGGGGAACCAGAGGTCCCCTTCAATCCCTTTTAGCTCTTGGTGAGCTTTGTACACGCAACTAGAAACCAAGTTGATGCTAGGCAGGTTAACAAAGGAAAACATATAGATTTTGTTAATTTTTCATGGACCATGGGGATCTTCCTGAGCCTGATGTCCAAAGAGGTGACCAAACCAAGATGCTTTTATACTTTTTAAACAAACAAAGACAAATTTGAGAAGAAATGAAAAACAAAGGGGATCTGGCTAGGGGCAGTGAACTTCTGGGAAAGTCACAAGGAGATATATAGGAGGGGTTAAGCCAGTGGGAATTGCATTTGTTGAGGTCCACTGCAGGTCCCAAAGCCCAGTCTCTGGTGATGAGAACTATTTTCTCACCCTGGTATGGGGAGGAGTCCCCTCCCAGTGGAATCTTTATGGCTTGCTGCCTGCAGGAAGAAATAGGTCGGCTAGCACTTTCTGAAATTACAATTTCTCTAGTGTTTTCAACTCAAAATATGCAAGATACCAAACCGGCTTATTTTGGGAAGACACATCCTTCACTCCTTCAACAGCCCAAACAGGTAATCACATCCTAGGGTATATATGAGCCACCCTGGTGATGTCTAGAAATCTCAACGGCTAGAAGAAATGAGAACGCTTTGCAAACTTTAATGGAAAAGGAGAGGTGGGCAGGAGAGAGGAAGAGAGGGAGAGACAGAGAGAGAATAAGAAAAATGAGAGACAGAGAGAAGAGAGAGGGAAAAGAGGAGAAAGAGAAAGAGAGAGGAAGAGAAGAGAGAAGAAAAAGAGGAGAAAGAGAAGAAGATAAAAGGAGAAGAAAGGAGGAAGAGGAAGAGATGGGGAAGAAAAGGAGAAGGAGAAAGATAGGGCAAAGAAAGAGTAAGAAAGTCAGAAAGGAGAGAGAAAGTGGACAGAAAGACAAGAGAATATGAGAAACATGGAGACAGAGAAAGAAGAGAGAGGACAGGAAGGAGAGAGAGAGAGAGAGAGAGAGACCAGGGAGAAAAGAGAAGCAGAGAGAAAGAAGAAAGAAAGTAAGGAGAGACAATGGAGGAAGACAGGTAGAGAAAAGAGAGAGAAAAAGGAAGGGGGGGGAAGGAAAATGGGGGAAAGTGTATGAGAGAGAGGGAAAGAGAGAGAGAGAGAAAGAAAAGGAGAGAGAGAGAGAGCACGCAAAAACACCTGGGGCAGCTATACTAAAAAAGCCAACAGGCCCAGGACGAGAGAGAAAACAAATCCCTGTGTTCTATCAGATACAGGTTTTTTCTCTCTTCCCAAAAACGTCATTATTTTTCTCACCCCTGACTCAAAGGAATGTCAATGAAAAGAGTCAAACTCTGTAAAATATTTGAAGAGATTTATTTTGAACAAACATTGGTACAGGAAAGGGGTCCAGGAAACAGACCCCAACAGAGAGAGTTCTTGAATCTGGCACAAGAAAGAATTCAGGGCAAGTCTATAGAGTAAAGTGAAAGCAAGTTTATCAGGAAAGTAAAGGAACAAAAGAATGGCTATTCCATAGACAGAGCAGCCCTGAGGGCTGCTGGATGCCCATTTTTATGGTTATTTCTTGATGATATGCTAAACAAGGGGTGGATTATTCCTGCCTCTTCTTTTTCGACCATATGGGGTAACTACCTGACGTTGCCGTGGCATTTGTAAAATGTCATGGTGCTGGTGGGAGTGTGGCAGTGAGGACGATCAGACATCACTCTACTCGCCATCTTGAGTATCTCAGTCCCATTCTCACCCAAGGCACTGTAGAAATTAGAAACTCTCCTCCCCAAGGCGAGTCCTAGAAACAAGACCCCCTTTTCCCCAAAGCCAAGCATAAAACCTAAAAATATAACTCTAATTCCCTCCACCTGCCTTTCCATGTAAAAACTGGCCATAAAGAAATGATCTGAGGGCCAGGAACAGTGACTTATGCCTGTAATTCCTGCACTTTGGGAGGCCAAGGCAGGAGGATCCCTTGAGTCCAGAAGTTCGAGACCAACATGGGCCACTATCTTTTTCTCCCCTGTAAGGGACAAACTTTCCGTTCCTCCCCAGTGCAAGACACACTTCCTGTGTCTCCCTTGTGAAGGACACACTTCCTGTCATTCTCCTAAGAGAGACACACTTCCTATTCCTCCCCTGTGCAGGACACACTTCCTGTGTCCCCCTGTGAAGGACACATTTTCTGTTCCTCCCCTGTGCAGAATACACATTCTGTTTCTCTTCTGTAAAAAACAGATTTCCTCTTTCTCCCCTGTGTGGCACACACTTCCTGTTTCTTTTCTGTACAGGACACACTTCTTGTGACTCCCGTGTGCAGGAGAAACTTCCTGTTTATCCTCCATGCAAGGCACACTTCCTGTTCCTCCTCTGTGGAACATACGCTTTCTGTTCCTTCCCTCTGCAGGACAGACTTCTTGTTACTCTCCTGAGACAGACACACTTCCTGTACCTCCCCTGTGCAAGACACACTTCCTGTGTCTTTCCCGTGAAGGACTCACTTCCTGTTGCTCTCCTGAGAGAGACACACTTCTTGGTCCTGCCCTGTGCAGGACACACTTCCTGTATCTCCCCTGTGAAGGATACACTTTCTGTTCCTCCCCTGTGCAGGACACACTTCCTGTGTCTCCCATGTGAAGGACACACTTCCTTGTCACCCCTGTGCAGGACACACTTCCTGTTACTCTCATGAGACTCACTCTTCCTGTTTCTCCCCTGTGTAGTATGCACTTTTTGTGTCTCTCCTGTGCATGACAAACTTCCTGTTCCTCCCCTGTGCAGGATACATCCCCTGCATTTTCTTTTTGTAGGACACACTTCTTATTCCTACCAGTGAAGCACACACTTTCTGTTCCTCTCCTGTACAGGACACACTTTCTGTTTATCCTTTGTGCAGGACACACTTCCTGTACCTCTCGTATTTAGGAAACACTTCCTGTGCCTCCCCTGCTTTGGACATATTTCCTGTGTCGCCCTTGTGCAGGACACACTTCCTATTTCTCCTCTGTGTAGCATGCACTTTCTGTTCCTCTCTTGTGCAGGATACACTTCTTGTTTCTCCCTGTACAGGACACACTTCCTGTTCCTCCTCTTTGTGAGACACACTTCCTGTGTCTCTTCTTTGCAGGACACACTTCCTGTTCCTACCCTGTGCAGCACACACTTTCTATTCTAGTCCTGTGCAGGACACACTTCCTGTGACTCTCCTGAGACAGACACACTTCCTTTTCCACCCTTGCTTTTCTTTTTCTTTCTTTTTTTTCTTTGTCCTTTCTTTCTTTCCTTCTATTTTTTCTTTTTTCCTTTCTTTCTTCCTTTCTTTCTTTCTCTCCTTTCTTTGTCTTTTTCCCTCCTTCCTTCTTCCTCCTCCTCCTCCTTCTTCTTCTTTTCTTTCTTCTTTCTTCTTCTTTCTTCTTTCTTTCTTTCTTGTCTCTCTTTGTTTGTTTGTTTTGCTTGTGTCTTTCTTTCCTTTCTTTGTTTCTTTCCTTTCTTTCTTCCTTTTTTTTTTTTTTTTCTGTAGAGACAGGGTCTCACTATATTGCCCTGGCTGATCTTGAACTCCTGGACTCAAGCAATCCTCCTGCCTTGGCCTCTCAAAGTCCTGGGACTATAGGTGTGAGCCACCGTGCCTGGTCCATCCTTGTTATCGATCTTTGTAGCCACAGATAATTATTTCAAAACAATTACGTAATACTTCTCTTACAAAAAATTTTTGTCTTCCTTCCCCCACCAAATATGCAGATAGTTTCCTGTGGTATGCACATTTCCATTGCAATGCTACATTCTCAAATAAATATCTTTTCTTTTACAGAGGCTTTCTCTGTTATTTAGGGTGACATCAGTTTATTTCAGCACACTTAAATATTAAAACTTTAGACATTTTTTCAATTGATGGCCTGATTCAAATCAGCATAACCTGTTTGTCAGGAAATCCTGGTTAACAGCTCTAAACATTGATAAAGGTGGTGTTCAAAGTTATTAATAAAGCTAAGAAAATATCCAAGAATGATAGACTTTTGTACACTTTGGAAAAAGAGAAGTCTGCAGAAAAAATAAGTTTTAAGACATTTTTGTTCCCTATTTGACATGTGTGTCTCAATATTGATTCAATTGCATAACAAAGTTTAATTCTTAACTAATAAAAGTGGAGGGAATTATAGTGGGATTTATCAACATACTTACTAGTTATAAAAATTGTGCTGGGATTTTTTTCTGTCTTTACAGCATTTAGATGAGGAGAGGCTCAAAGAAACTGACAATGTCTCTTGGTTGGAAGTGATTTTAAAAAACCACATCCACCATGATGATATGATTCAATGCATTTGGAAGTTACGATTCATACTGGATAATTAATCCACTCGCAATGAATATGAACAATGTCATATGTTTTTATAGGATGAGCTTAATGAGCTGGAAAAGAAATGACTTTGAGGCCACAGTACAATTCAATCAATCTAATTAGAAAAGTTTTGGAACAAGTTAACTTTTATTTCTAGTCTATGGAGACTAGCAGGATGACTTGCACGGATTTCCCGGCTAAATTTTTGGCAGTGCAGGGGATCTGGACAGCAGGGATGACGGAATCCAAGAGCACATTAGTTAACAGTCTTTACTAATGAAAAGCCCAGTCTGTGTTGAGAATCCAAAATGGTAATCATGTGTGCATTTTAGCACTGTCGTTTTCTACCCTCACTCTCAGTGATGCCTGGAGGTTACCCTCATGTCTTTAGATAGTTTCTTATTGCCATTTTTATTTTTCCCACCCACCCTTCGTCTCCTATTGCCTATGGAAGCATTTGGTGACCATGGTCTTGTTCAACACTAGACACCAGAAGTGGGGCATTGCAAAACAGGTGATGTAGTTGTTTTTTGTTGACCTTCACATCCACATTTCCATTATCATCACACAGCAACTCACCTTGATTGTCTGCATATTATAAGGACCACCTCCAAGCTAACAACTTTCTCTGCTTGATTTTAATCTGTCTTCACCATCTGTAATTGTTTTTGGCATACTATGGCTATTTCAATTAAGTGGATGCTCCTTTTTTCTATCCTATACAAATATTTTTCTTCTGCATTTTTTCTTTTTGTTTTTTTGTTTTCTTGAGAGTCTCCCTCTGTCACCCAGGCTGGAGTGCAGTGGTGCAATCTTGGCTCACTGCAGCATCAACTTCTCAAGCTCAGAAGATCCTCCCACCTCAGCCTCATGACTATCCGGGACCACAGGTGTGTGCCACCATGCCTAGCTAATTTTTTTGCATTTTTTGTAGAGACAGTGTTTCACCATGTTGCCCAGGCTGGTCTCAAACTCCTGGGCTCAAGCGATCTTCTCGCCTTGGCCTCCCAAAGTGCTGGGATTACTGGCACGAGCCACTGTGCCAGGCCTGCATTTTTTCATTCTAGCCCTTGCTTTTATTGAAGTGTCCACCCTACTCCTGGTGTGTTTTTATGAATGTATGTGTGTGTGTGTGTGTGTGTGTGTGTGTGTTGTACTTCCTGCATAAATGTCTCTCTGAATTCCTCCTCCCTTCCTGTCTTTGGTACCTCATTCTCCCCCAAGAAACTAGAATTTCTCCATAGAAGTTAGATTTTTCCCCATAGAAACTAGAATTTCTTTTTTTCAAGGTGGATCATAGAATCCAGAACCTCTTTTCTTCATGACCAGCCATAAGACCTAAAAATATTACTATAGCTCCCCCTGCCTTTCTGGGTAAAAACTGTCTCATCTCCGTGTTTCTTTTAAACCCAAATGAACTCGGTAGAAGTTGACTCAAGTACATGGTTACTGTAATATTAATTTGGTAAAATTATGCCTAAGCATTTTCATAGAAACACAATTGATTACAGCAGCAATTATCCAACTTTCACTCTCTTTAATTATAGTTAGATGTTGCATTTCCATCTTTGTGTATTTGCATGCAAGGAGGTTATATGGATTCCAAATATAAGTGCAGGCTAGGAAGAGGTGTCACCAGTCATCGATTCTGAGAAAGGTCCCTACAGAGCCTGCCTGAAAAGCATTTCAACAAAAAGGATGCTGTATCTGGAATTCCAGTGTGAATTCATGCATGTAACACAATCCAGGGAAAGAGAGGCCCAGTGAGTCCCTCAGAGCTTCTCGGTGGTATCTCAATACTTTCTGCTTTATGTTAAGTAGAGTTTCACAAGACCCACAATATTTTATGGTTTTACTTTGATTTTCCCAGTAAGAAAATTGCAATAAAATTCACATTAAGATGTCAAAGGGAAAGGAAAGAATTATTTACCAGTATTCTACCAAGTGAAAAACCAAAACTTCTCTAATGTATCCAGGTAACCCAGGTAGACTATTCCATTTCTAAATGAGGTCCTCTCTCCTTTGATTTCTCTAACTACTAACTGTCTAAATGAGGCATTTCTCAAACATTCTTTTGGTCTTCTTCTTCACTTGCCCATCAAATATGCAATAAAACAGAAGACCAGTGATAATAAAACATGAATTGTTTATAGGAATGGCCTTTCCCTTATTCCTCAAAGAGATGATCGCTCATAAGAACATTTACTTATTTGTTTGTTTGTTTGTTTGTTTAGACAGGGGCTCACTCTGTCACCCAGGCTGGAGTGCAGTGGTGCAATCTCAGCTCACTGCAACTTCCGCTTCCAGAGTTCAAGAGATTCTCTTGCCTCAGCCTCTCGAGTAGCTGGGATTGCAGGTGCATGCCACCATGCCTGGCTAATTTTTGTACTTTTAGTAGAGACAGGGTTTTGCTATGTTGGCTAGGTCTTGAACTCCTGACCTCAAGTTATCTGCCCGCCTCGACCCTCCCAAAGTGCTGGGATTACAGGCGTGAGCCACCGTGCTAAGCCTGCTCATAAGAACATTTTGTGTGTAGGAAATCTCAACTTCGTGGTGGCTTCAACCTGTCTAATGGTACCTGGATACAAATAAATGAAGCCTAAGGTCAAAGTCAAGATCAAGGTATTCTGATGGTCAATGGCAGACCTGGAGTTTCCAAAAACAAATGTAGAGTCAACAGCAAAGGGCTCAAAAGCAATGAAGCTCACATGCATACCCTGCCTGAATTTGGATTCTCTGAGCTGTATTGTAAAATGAGGATGTGAACACTTTATTCGCAAAGATGTTAACAACTAAATTAGGTAAGGTATATACCATGTCTGACACATAGTAATTACTTAAACATCATTTTGACTAAAAAATAATGGTTTTTTTCCAAAAGAAGTAATTCAGAATGTTATTTTTTAAAGTTAACTCTGCTGCATGCTTTCAATTATATGACATTCTGGAAAAAAAAAACTATGGAGACATTAAAAAGATCAGTTGTTGATACAGGCTGGGGGAGGATGGATATAAATAGGTGAAGCACAGAGGATTTTAGGAAAAGTGAAACTATGCTGTGTGATAGTATCGTGCGGGATGCATGACATTATGGATTTGTCAGAACCCTCAGAACGCACAACACCAACCGTGAACTTAAACTGTGGACTTTGGGTCATGAAGATGTGTCAATGTAGGCCCATGGATTGTAGCAAATGCACCACTGTAGTGGGGGATGTTGACAGTGGAGGAGGCTGTGCATGTCTGGGGGCACAGAGTATGTGGATAGTCTCTGTGTTTTCCACTCGATTTTGCTGTAAACCTAAAACTGCTCTAAAAATAAAGGTCTATTAAAAATAATAATGTGGCAGCTGGGTGTGGTGGCTCATGCCTGTAATCCCAGCACTTTAGGAGGCCGAGGTGGGCAGATCACCTGAGGTCAGGAGTTCAAGACTGGCCTGGCCAACATGGCAAAACCCTGTCTCAACTAAAAATACAAAAAATTAGCCAGGTGTGTTGGTGCACACCTGTAGTTCCAGCTACTAGGGAAGCTGAGGCACTAGAATCGCCTGAACCCAGGAGGCAGAGGTTGCAGTGAACCGAGATCGCACCATTCCACTCTAGCCTGGGTGACAGAGTGGGACTCCATCTCAAAATAATACTACTAATAATAATATGGCGGAAGGATTGCTTGAGGCTCATAGTTCAAGACCAGCCTTGGCAAGATGATGAGACCCTATCTCTATATAAAATAGAAAAATTTCCTAGGCAAGGTGATGTGCATCTGTATTCCCAGCTACTCAGGAGGCTGAGGTGGATGGACTGATTGAGCCCAGGAGGTTGAGATTTCAGTGAGCCATGATCACAACACTACACTCCATTCTGGGCAACAAAGCAAGATCTCACCTTGAAAAATAAATTACTGCTACTACTACTAATAATAAACAACTCTATGATCTATGGAAACTTTGATGTATATTAAAAATTCTTGACCAGGTATGGTGGCTCAGGCCTATAATCCTAGCACTTTAGGAGGCTGAGGCAGACAGATTGCTTGAGCCCAGAAGTTCAAGACCAGCCTTGGCAACATGGCAAAACCCCATCTCTACCCAAAAAAACTACGAAAAATATTAGTGGGTTGTGATGATGGCATGTGTCTGGAGTCCCATCTACTTGGGAGGCTGAGGTGGGAGGATCACTTGAACCTGGGAGGTGGAGGTTGCAGTGATCCAAGATTACATCACTGCCCTTCAGCCTGGGTGACAGAGCCAGACCCTATCTCAAGAAAAAAAAAAAAAAATCTGTGTCATATGTCATATGGCAAACACTAGGGATTAACATCATTAATTTTAGATTCTTTGTTGACTCACTCAACAAATTCTTGATGTCTACTGTGTGATAAGCCAACTCTAAGTGTAAAGAATACAAGAACAAAAAAAACCTGTCAACATTTTCATCTGAAAAACAAAACTGTAAATTAAGTCAACACTTTATTTTTAAAAATCACTTAATTTTTGGAGTAAATTTGTGTAAAGTGAGCTGTGTCGGAGGTTCAATCCTGGCTCACTCAAAGTGATGTCTGTGTGAAACAAAGCCTTTCTGTTTATGAATGGGTGCACTGAATGCAAATGATGTTGCGAAGAACGATGCCCATCGTGTAACAGGATATCTCAGAGGTGCAGGGAGGTGGGAAGATCACATCTTGACTGAGCTTTAAAGCTGAGATTAAAATCAGGTTGGGGGTGCGCCCAAGATGGCCAAATAGGACCAGCTGCAGCCTCCAGCGCCCAGCATGAGTGACACAGAAGATGGGTGATTTCTGCATTTTCAACTGAGGTACCAGGTTCATCTCACTGGGGAGTGTCAGACAGTTGGTGCTGGTCCACGGGAGCAGCCTGACCAGCGAGAGCTGAAGCAGGGTGAGGCAATGCCTCACCTGGGAAGTGCAAGGGGGAAGGGAATTCCTTTTCCTAGCCAGAGGAAATTGAGACACACAACACCTGGAAAATCGGGTAACTCCCACCCTAATACTGCGCTTTACCAAGGGTCTTAGCAAACGGTACACCAGGAGATTATATCCCACACAGGTCCCAGAGGATCCCACACCCACAGAGCCTCCCTCATTGCTAGCACAGCAGTCTGAGATCTAACTGCAAGGCAGCAGTGAGGCTGAGGGAGGGGCGGCTGCCATTGCTGAGGCTTAAGTAGATAAACAAAGCCGTGGGGAAGCTCCAATTGGGTGGAGCCCACCGCAGCTCAAGGAGGCCTGCCTGCCTCTGTAGACTCCTCCTCTGGGGACAGGGCATAGCTAAACAAAAAGCAGCAGAAACCTCTGCAGATGTAAATGTCCCTGTCTGACAGCTTTGAAGAGAGCAGTGGATCTCCCAGCATGGAGGCTGAGATCTGAGAACGGACAGACTGCCTGCTCAAGTGGGTCCTTCTATGCAAATAAACTAGAAAACCTAGAAGAAATGGATAATTTCCTGGACACTTACACTCTCCCAAGACTAAACCAGGAGGAAGTTGAATCCCTGAATAGACCAATAGGAGGCTCTGAAATTGAGGCAATAATTAATAGCCTACCAACCAAAAAAAGTCCAGGACCAGATGGATTCACAGCTGAATTCTACCAGAGTAACAAGGAGGAGTTGGTACCATTCCTTCTGAAATTATTCCAATCAATAGAAAAAGAGGGAATCCTCCCTAACTCATTTTACGAGGCCAGCATCATCCTGATACCAAAGCCTGACAGAGATACAACAAAAAAAGAGAATTTTAGACCAATATCCCTGATGAACATCGATGCAAAAATCCTCAATAAAATACTGGCAAACCGAATCCAGCAGCACATCAAAAAGCTTATCCACCATGATCAAGTGGGCTTCATCCCTGGGATGCAAGGCTGGTTCAACATATGCAAATCAATAAACATAATCCAGCATATAAACAGAATCAAAGACAAAAACCACATGATTATCTCAATAGATGTAGAAAAGGCCTTTGACAAAATTCAACAGACCTTCATGCTAAAAACTCTCAATAAATTCGGTATTGATGGAACGTATCTCAAAATAATAAGTGATTTATGACAAACCCACAGCCAATATCATACTGAATGGGCAAAAACTGGAAGCATTCCCTTTGAAAACTGGCACAAGACAGGGATGCCCTCTCTCATCACTCCTATTCAACATAGTGTTGGAAGCTCTGGCCAGGGCAATCAGGCAAGAGAAAGAAATAAAGGGTATTCAGTTAGGAAAAGAAGAAGTCAAATTGTCCCTGTTTGCAGATGACATGATTGTATATTTAGAAAACCCCATTGTCTCAGCCCAAAATCTCCTTAAGCTGATAAGCAACTTCAGAAAAGTATCAGGATATAAAATCAATGTGCAAAAATCACAAGCATTCTTATACACCAGTAACAGACAAACAGCCAAATCATGAACGAACTCCCATTCACAATTGTTTCAAAGAGAATAAAATATCTAAGAATCCAACTTACAAGGGATGTAAAGGACCTCTTCAAGGAGAACTACAAACCACTGCTCAGTGAAATAAAAGAGGACACAAACAAATGGAAGAACATACCATGCTCATGGATAGGAAGAATCAATATCGTGAAAATGGCCATACTGCCCAAGGTAATTTATAGATTCAATGCCATCCCCATTAAGCTACCAATGACTTTCTTCACAGAATTGGAAAAAAGTACTTTAAAGCTCATATGGAACCAAAAAAGACCCCGCATTGCCAAGACAATCCTAAGCCAAAAGAACAAAGCTGGAGGCATCACGCTACCTGACTTCAAACTATACTACAAGGCTACAGTAACCAAAACAGCATGATACTGGTACCAAAACAGAGATATAGACCAATGGAACAGAACAGAGCCCTCAGAAATAACACCACATGTCTACAGCCATCTGATCTTTGACAAACCTGACAAAAACAAGAAATGAGGAAAGGATTCCCTATTTAATAAATGGTGCTGGGAAAGAAAGCTGAAACTGGATCCTTTCCTTACTCCTTATACAAAAATTAATTCAAGATGGATTAGAGACTTAAATGTTAGACCTAAAACCATAAAAACCCTAAAAGAAAACCTAGGCAATACCATTCAGGACATAGGCATGGGCAAGGACTTCATGTCTAAAACACCAAAAGCAATGGCAACAAAAGCCAAAATTGACAAATGGGATCTAATTAAATGAAAGAGCTTCTGCACAGCAAAAGAAACTACCATCAGAGTGAACAGGCAACCTACAGAATGGGAGAAAATTTTTGCAATCTACTCATCTGACAAACGGCTAATATCCAGATAAAGAACTCAATTAAATTGACAAGAAAAAAACAAACAACCCCATCAAGAAGTGGGCAAAGGTTGTGAACAGACACTTCTCAAAAGAAGACATTCATACAGCCAACAGACACATGAAAAAATGCTCATCATCACTCACCATCAGAGAAATGCAAATCAAAACAACAATGAGATACCATCTCACACCAGTTAGATTTGCAATCATTAAAAAATCAGGAAACAATAGGTGCTGGAGAGGATGTGGAGAAATAGGAACACTTTTACACTGTTGGTGGGACTGTAAACTAGTTCAACCATTGTGGAAAACAGTGTGGCGATTCCTCAAGGATCTAGAACTAGGAATACCATTTGACCCAGCCATCCCATTACTGGGGATATACCCAAAGGATTGTAAGTCATGCTGCTATAAAGACACATGCACATGTATGTTTATTGCGGCAATATTCACAATAGCAAAGACTTGAAATCAACCCAAATGTCCATCAGTGACAGACTGGATTAAGAAAATGTGGCACATATACACCATGGAATACTATGCAGCCATAAAAAAGGATGATTTGTGTCCTTTGTAGGGACATGGATGCAGTTGAAAACCATCATTCTCAGCAAACTATCACAAGAGCAGAAAACCAAATACCACATGTTCTCACTCATAGGTGGAAATTGAACAATGAGATCACTTGGACACAGGAAGGGGAACATCACACACCGGGTCCTATTGTAGGGAGTTGGGGGGAAGGGAGGGATAGCATTAGGAGATATACCTAATGTAAATGACGAGTTAATGGGTGCAGCACACCAACATGGCACATGTATACATATGTAACAAACCTACACATTGTGCACATGTACCCTAGAACTTAAAGTACAAAAAAAAAAAAAAAAAAAAAGCTGAGGTTAAAATGCAGGTCTAACTGGCTTGCAAGTCCTGTTCTTTGTGCTGTGTCAGACATCATTAAACTGTTCTTTTCTCAAGGTTGGGTCAAGGTTGGACAGAGGCAAGCAGGAGCTTTAATCCTCTCTCCCCATCCCTGCATGCTCTTGTGAGTCAAAAAGAACTGTGCAGAGTCCACAGGCAAGGGCTGCCTTGAATAGGACTGAAGTCACACAGAGCATTGATGCAACCAGCGGACTTGCAACGGTGGCTGTCACCTGCTCTCCCACCTCGTCCCATTCCACAGCGTTGACAGCTTTCACGTTCTTTCTTTACGGTTGAGTGCTAACCTGCAGGTGTCTCTTGCATTAGGAGCTGGGGCAGTGACTCCTAGTGCTAAACAGAGCACCTTGCTGCTGAAAACAAGGAGGTCTCAGTGTGAAGAACAAGGGAATGAAAATCAAGGGACCCTCTCTTGTATCTGAGAAGGGCTTTGGCTAGCACTGTTTCAGAGGCATATGGAGAATTTAGGTTCAATAAATTATGTTCTTTATCCTGCTGTCCAGACCATTTATTCTTTCTGTTTATTTCTATCTATATATCTATGTATCTATTTATCTATCATCTATCATCTATGTATGTATGTATGAATTAATGTATCTATATATCTATCTATGCATCTATCTGTATTAGTCTGTTTTCAGGCTGCTGATAAAGACATACCCGAGACTGGGTAATTTGTATGGAAAAAGGGGCTTATTGGACTTACAGTTCCACGTGGCTGAGGAAACCTCACAATCACGGCAGAAGGGGAGGAGGAGCAAGTCACTTCTTACATGAATGGCAGCAGGCAAAGAGAGGGAGTTTTTGCAGGAAAACTCCTCTTTTTAAAACCATCAGAACATTCACTATCATGAGAACAGTGCAGGAAAGACCTGCCCTCATAATTCAGTCACCTCCCACTAGGTTCCTCCCACAACACATGGCAATTGTGAGAGTTACAATTCAAGATGAGATTTGGGTGGGGACACAGCTAAACTATATCACTATCCAGCTAGCTCCCTAACTACTTAGCTACCTACCTATCCACCCATCCATCCATCAATTTCATCTATGTATTTCATCTATCCATTCATCTCTCTAAACATTCACCCATATATTCTGTCTTTTTATCTATCATTTATCTATGTACCTAGCTACCACCTATCTATCCATCCATGTATTCTTTCTTTCCTTTCTTTCTCTTCTTTCTCTCTTCTTTCTTTCTTTCTTCCTTTCTTTCTTTCTTCTTTCTTTCCTTTTTCTTTCTACCTAGCTACCTACCTAGTTTATCTATCTAATCTATTATATTTATCTCATCTATTAATTATCCATTGCATTTATCACCTATCTCTGTCTAATTATCTATCTTATCTATCTAGTCTGTCACTTATTCCTCTATCTATCTACATCTATCACCTGTCTATCTATCTCTACTTGTCTATCTAATTAGGTATCTCACCTATTTGTCATCTCTATCTATCTTATCTATCCTATCTATCTATCTATCTATCTATCTATCTATCTATCTATCATCTATCTATCTATATCTAATTTCTCTCTCTCTGTTTCTCTCCTCTCTCTCTTTCTCTTTCTCTTTTTTCTCTCTCTCTCCCTGTCTGTCTGTAAAGTTTCACCACTTTTCTAAGCTACCACGTGGAGTTGACCATGTGAAACCAAGTATCCGCTACATTTTCACCAGAAGGCATTGTGTAGGTTGCATTTGTAATGAATTCCCCTCTCTCTCACTCCAGGAAGTGATCGGAGCCATTTGGCATTTAATTCAGCTAAACTGTGATTCCATTTGGACTTAATCAACATTTCCATGTAACTCTGCAAAAACAACAAGTGGGTCTACATTTCATCCACAGTGTCAGAAAATCTGGGATATGCATTAACTAGAGGCGATGATTAACTTAACATTTGCATGGCATAAATAAAACTTGCCATAGGTCATTTTGTGTGTGTTTATGTGTGTGTGTTCCAACTATAGTTGCATCATCAATTTTTCAAATGACTTTCTCATGCATTTGGGGAGGGTCATTGATTCCATATGGTTATGTAATAGCCATCTGTTCAAAATTTTTTCAACATTTAAGCAATTTCCCTTAATATTTTAACTCTACAACTGAAGATCAGAGAGCTAGAGAATTTTGATTCTGATTTGATTCCATTGTTTCAAAAGCACCCATTGGACTTACGCTATTTTAAGTAGAAGTATGTTTTTTCATGTGAGTGGAATTTCCACATGCTTTGAAAAAATAAGCGGTGATTCACGAGTTTCCCCATAATATGCTTCCCCACAATTGAAACTGGGTGTATACCAAGTACTTGCACATCCAGGAAGACATGATAACCAATAGTCTTCATTTAAGTTTACCAATAACCAGAATCAGTATAGGTAGACATATTTCTTTGTACACCAAATCCTGCATAACATGAGTAAAAGCATGAGTCCCTATGCTCACATTAAATGCATGTAAATAAATCAGATTAACAGAGCACATGAAACAGAGAGTTTCAAAGAACAATTTCAAAATCCCTTTCCACTAAGGTTACGTTATATTTTCAGCTATTCACTTACTGCTCATATCAATGTTTCACTCCAAATCTTAGAATTTGTTCCTTTACAAAAAAAGTGCTTCACTTTCTTTTATCTCGGAACCAGCAAGTTTTGTTTTTTGATGAAAGGAAATCTTGAAAATTACTCTCTGTTCATTTTCCTAGTCTTTTCCACCCAGCTATTTTTTCCATTGACGTAGATGTGGACATGGAACTCTCCTCCTTCAAAAATTATATTTCGTGTGCTGCTCCTGAAGCATTAAAGGTGTCTGGTGAGCTGGCAGGAGGTAGTAAGGTTTTAAAAACTTTTAAGTTTTTCCCTTAATTCATCCAAGTCTCAGATCACACCCATGATACTTAATTCCCTGCTACTTATTGTAAAGATTCATTAAGCAAATCTGGGGAACTTTTATTTTGCTAAAATACAAGGGTATTTCAGGAATGATAATTATTCCTTCCTTTTCAGCTCTTAAAAACACACAGAAATCCAGTTTACATCACTGGATGCTGGGCAAATATGTCCCATGGAAGCTGTAATAGGTTGAATGGAGACATTTAAAATATGAGTTCACATCTTAACCACAGAACCTGGGAATAGGACCTTATCTGGAAATAGGATCTTTGCAGATGGAATCAAGTTAAGGATCTCAAAATGGGATCATCTTGGATTATCTGGGTGGGCCCTAAATCCAATGACCAGTGTCTTTCTAAGAGGTGTCCTCTTGGCGTCATATGCAAAGCAGACACCTTGTTCTTGGTGAACACAACACACTTTTTTTTCTCCATCTTTGGGCTTCTTCTTGGGAGTATAACTTTTATAACCAAGCATCAAAGTGTCCCACTGGGGGTCAGGCATGGTGGTTCATAACTGTAATCCTACCACTTTGAGATTCCAATGTGGGAGGATCACTTGAGGCCAGAAATTCAAGACCAGACTGGACAACATAGCAAGACTCCATCTCTATTTTTTTAAAAAAGTGCTCCACTGGGAAAATTCTCCTCTTTCACTTGCTACCACCGTCTCCCTCTCAATGTCACCACTACTGCCGAAGCAATGCTGTCAGACCTTTGCCATTCTCAGAGACAGACACAGAGGAGAAGGGCCATGTGGAGATGGGGGCGGAGACTGGAATGATGCGGCCACAAGCCCAGAGATGCCAGGAATCCCCAGGAGCTGGAAGAGGCAGGAAGGATCCTCCCCTAGAGCCTCCGGAAGGAACTGAATACAAATGTAGTGGACTAAACAGTGGCCCCCAGAAAAATCTGTCCATATCCTAAAGCCTAGAACCTGGAATGAGACCTTATTTGGAAACAGGGCCTTTGCAGATGTAATTAGTTAAGGATCTTGACATGAAATCATACTGGATTACAGTGATTCCTAAATACAATGACAGGTGTCCCTATAAGAGACAGAAGAGCAATGACCGATTCAATGCAGAAAAAAATAAATAAAATAAGAGACAGAAAAGGAAACACAGACACAGACACAGAGGAGCAGGCCATGTGGAGACGGAGGCAGAGACTGGAGTGGTGCAGCCACAAGCCCAGGGACGCCCGGAGCCCCCAGGACCTAGGAGAGGCAGGACAGAGCCTCCCCTAGAGCCTCTGGAGAATCGTGGCCCTGAGATGTTTTGATCTCAGGCTCGGGTCTTCCGAACGGGGGGAGAATAAAGTCTTGTTATTTTTAGCCACCCAACATATGTTAATTTGTTAGGGGCCTCAGGAATTCCTCCAGAAGCTTTCCTGGAAGCTGCCAATTTTATCGTTTTAGCAATACCCGTTTCCTTGGTCCCATAAGGCAGGAACCATTCAGGGCAAAGAGAACAGCTGGGGTGCAGCCTGCCTTCTTCCAAGTGCACTTCTGCAGGTCACGGGCTTCATCTCTGTCTGGATCCTGCCTGTCCAAGATGGTCACTGGCATCAAACTCTGTCTTGATTTCATGGCATAATAAAATTGTCCCATGCAATTCCTCCCCTCTGCTTTACAGCTTGCCTCCCTTGTCCTCTTCTGTTCTGGGGAAAGCTATAAAATTACACACTGAAAAGAACAGACTTGGCACCCCAGTCTCCTAATTCCACATGTCAGAGAGGCTGCATGTAAAAAAATAAACAGACCGGGTAGATTGTCTTCCCTTTATCGGAAAGTAGGAAAAGTAAACACTTGTAGAGAAAGGGGTTTCTGTTTAGAAGGAGGAAACATCACTTTTTTTTAGCATAAGAGTTTTGCAAAATGAGCATAGTTGTCGTGAATGTATAAATCTGAATCATAATGAAAACACTGGCTTTTGACTCGGGAGCAAATCGAACTTTGAAATCATGAATGCTGGTGTGTTCTCTCTTTTACTCTTGGGTCTCTACTCTTGAGGGACTTGGAACTTTCTGCAAATTCTTCTCCAAATATTTGGGAGGGGCTCCCAGATGATCCCTCTTGGGGTTATATGCAAAGCAGACACCTTATTTTTGGTAAACACAACACACGTTTTTTTCTCCATCTTTGGGCTTCTTGGGAATATAACTTTTATAGCCAAGCACCAAAGTGCCCCACTGTGGGTCAGGCATGGTGGCTCATACCTGTAATCCCACCACTTTGAGAGGCCAATGTGGGAGGATCACTTGAGGCCAGAAGTTCAAGACCAGACTGAACAGCATAGCAAGACCCCATTTCTATTTAAAAAAAAAAAAAAAAAAGTGCTCCACTGGGAAAATTCTCCTTTTTCACTTCCTATCACCATCTCCCTCTCAATGTCACCACTACTGCTGAAGCAATGCTGTCATCTCTTTGCCACTCTCGGCAGCATGGGATATAAGCATGCCTCTCTCTCGCGCTCGCTGTTTCTGTCTGAGAAAACCCCAGAAACCTAGCTCACACCCAAAGCCTCACATAGATTGCAATGAAAGATCTCTTTCCTCTCTTCTTATACCTTCTTATTACTTCCTAAAAGGACTACAGATGTTGATCCAAACATTTACTAATAGTATAACCCCATTCATGGAATATCTTTACTATGTAGTTTTTTGTTTTGTTTTGTTTTTTGGTTTTTGAGATGGAGTCTCACTCTGTTGCCCAAGCTGGAGTACAATGGTACGATCTCGGCTCACTGCAACCTCTGCCTCCCAGGTTCAAGCCATTCTCATGCCTCAGCCTCCCAAGTAGCTGGAATTACAGGCGTGTGCCACCACGCCCGGCTAATTTTTGAATTTTTAGTAGAGACAGGGTTTCCCCATGTTGGCCAGGCTGGTCTCGAACTCCTTATCTCAAGTGATCCTCCTGCCTTGGTCTTCCAAAGTGCTGGTATTACAGGCATGAGCCACTGTGCCTAGCCTGGAAGTTACAATTATTAACAAGACAAAATAATATATAGGTCAGAGGTACGAAAATCAAGATAGAACTCTTTTAGCATCCTCAGGTAGGCATGTATTCAACTTCTGGTCAAGTGTAGATGTCTATTTTTAAAAAATATTTGGTTGGAGAGGACACAGAGAAGGTAAAGGGCTTGGTGAATGCAAATGGGAAGAAAGAATGCTTAATGCAGTTTGAGAAAAGTAGAAGCAAGCCCTGCGATCTAGTCAACAGTTTTCTAAGAGCATCATTAAAAGATGGCATCAGAATCCTTACTCTCTGTCTCCACAGATGTTCACAGCTGAGGAGAGAGGAAGCTGCACTGTCTTATTACAATGGAGTGATTCCTTCTATCAAAAGCAATCAGCAGTGGGATCTGTAGAGACCTGTCCAAGCTCCCTTCCAACCGTATATTTCCATGAACGTGCCCCAGGTTATGAAATCAGTTCCAGGACCAGAGTTCACAGTCCCTCCGAGCCCATTTAGACACGCATTACAGAAAACGACAGTGGTCCTCAACTCTGTATTTGAAAAATAATATGGTCCTAATTATACTAACTCCCTTTGCATGCCAGAAGTCTTATCCATCTCACCTTAAGGTCATGGTTTGGGAAAGGACAGCCTCACACGTGGAAGCCATTTCTCTACAATTTACTAGGTGATCACAGGCTTCGTTTCATCAAACCGTTTTTCTACAGTAGCCTCATAACATTCCCAGAGATACCAAGGTGAGGAGTGGCCATTTGCTGCTATGTTCTTTCCTTGGTTGGTTCCATTATAGCCCTTCAAGGATAGAGCAAATGGGAGTGATGGCCCACACCTGTAATCTCAGCGTTTCGGGAGGCCGAGGTGGGTGGATCACTTGAAGCCAGAAGTTTGAGACTAGCCTGGCCAACATGGCAAAACCACATCTCTACGAAAAATACAAAAATTACCTGGGCTTGGTGGTGCACACGTGTAATACCAGCTACTTGGGAGGCTGAGGCAGGAGAATTGCTTGAACCTGGGAGGTGGAAGTTGCAGTGAGTCAACATCATGTCACCGCACTCCAGCCTGGGTGACAGAGAGACTGTCCCCACCCACCACCCCCCAAAAAAGGAAAGAAAAAAAGATCAAAGAAGACCTCTCACAATAATCCTACTTTTTTCTCAGAGATGGTGGTCTGGAACAAGAAAACAAGGATGAATAATAGTGAAATCGGTTTATTGGAGGCTGTGGATATCATTTAATCATGAATCATTTAATCTACTTGTCTTGTGGCTTGACCCTAAATAGCTCCTGGACCAGTCCACATCGTTCCAGCTCTCATACTGCCGGGAGCCAGGTGGAAGATTTCATCATCTCTTCCCTGTCTTGATTACAACATCCCACTAACTGGTACCGCCTCAATTCCCAGCCTGATTCTTCTCTAGTCCAAAACCCTCTTGACACAGTAGGAGATGAGATTATAGACCTGATTGTGCTGTGTTCTGTGTAGACCCATTTCATGGTTTTCCTCTGTTCCTGGAATAAAGAAGAAGCTCCTCATCTTGGACCACGAGGTCTGAATCATCTGTACTTGTTGCTTCTTTCCTGCTACCTCTCCACCCTCAACGTCTGCCATCGTTTACCTCATTCTGTGTCTCCCAGCCACACTGGGGTTCTTACTACTCCTCAGGGTTGCACCACCCATTTTGTTACTGAGCAATGGGCTTACTGCTTGACATGTCTATAAGCCAATACCAGGGCACTGCTTTGGGGGGTTTTGCTGTTATTGTTTAAGACAGGGTCTCACTCTGTTGCCTGGGCTGGAGTGCAGTGGCACGATCTTGGCTCACCACAGTTTCTACCTCCCAGGCTCAAGTAATCCTCCCCTCTCAGCCTCCCGAGTAGCTGCGACCACAGGCACACACCACCATGCCTAGTTAATTTTTGTATTTTGGAGTAGAGACAGGGTTTTGCTACGTTTCCCACGCTGGTCTCCAACTCCTGAGTGGAAGCAATCCACCTGCCTCAGCCTCCAAAGTGCTTGGATTACAGGTGTGAGCCACCACACCCTGCTGTAGGGTACCATTTCGGTTTTTGTTTGTTTGTTTTTTTCTTTTTAAGGCTTTACTGTGAGGTCAACTGGCAAGGAGACAGGGGGCAGGGTTCAAATCTGTCTTCCTGATCTGGGGAGTTAGCTCAAATGTTTATGGGTTAAGAAGTATGTGGCTGGGCACAGTGGCTCATGCCTGTAATGATGGCACTTTGGGAGGCCGAGGCAGGAGGATTTCTTGAGGCCAGGAGTTCAAGACCAGCCTGGGCAACATAGCAAAACCTGATTTCTACAAAAAATACAAAAACTAGCCTGGTGCGATGGCGCATGCCCGTGGTCCCAGCTACCCACCCAGGAGGTTGATGTGGGAGGATCAATTAAGCCCAGGAGGTCGAGGCTGCAGTGCACCATGATCATGCCACTGTACTCCAGCCTGGGTGAAAGAGCAAGACCCTGTCAAAAAAAGAAAAAAGAAAAAAAGAAAAAAAAAAGCAAAGAAAAAGAAGTGAATGGAAGTGCTGGTGTGGCAAGTTTGAATGGAACACTGGATTTCAGTGCGAGGTCTTCAGGACGGCAGACCTTTCGCTTCTGAGTGGGTTTCTGCATCCTGCTTCCAGTCATGTCCTACTGTTTTTGGCATCAACAGTTCTGGGTGTGATTGGAGGTCAAAGCTTTCTCCCTTTGCCTATGCCCAGGCTACACAACGTGCAATGTTGGTTCTGTTACAACTGTGTAACAGCTTAAACAATGGTTAAACAATTAGTTGAACTGGTTCAACCTGATCTCCTGATTACAGTTTCTGTACTCCATTCCTCGCTAAACTCTACCAGGAAGGACCCAGTGCTTCATATGACCACCCCTTACCCTACTCACCCATCAGATTTTCCTTCAAACATCACTTTCTTGGGGAATCCTTCCTTCCTTTCCAAACTTGGGGAATTTCCTCTACCGTTCCTCTATATCTACTGCCAAACACTCCTCCAGGTACTAATGAAGTAGGAAGTAGTACTTTGTTATTTCTTTCTCCACTAAAACATAAGAGAAAGATAAATATGGTATCCACATTGCTGGCATGCTCCCTCAGGGGTATTCTGTACTCATTACATGCTTTTTGAATATGTAATGTGTAAATTTGTCAATGTATAAATATTCAATATGTAAATAGGCCAATGTGTGAATATTCAATATGTAAATATTCAATATGAAACATATTGAAATCTACTTCAAAGCTCACGGATTTTTTGAAATTTTCTTTGTTTTTTTCACTGATGTGTAATGGATCTACTTAGTTTGGGGATACATGTAATAATTGAATAGATTCATATAATTTGTAAAAATCAAATGAGTACTTGGGATCTTCATCTCCATAAACATTTGTCTTTTCCTTATACTAGAACCACTTGAATTCTTTTCTTCTAGCAATTTTGAATATGTAATAGATTACTGTAAACTATAGTCACCCTACTGACCTATCTAACATTAGGACTGTTTTCTTTCATGGAACTTTATATTTGTACCGTTGAATCAACAAAACTGATGTTGATTCATGAGATTAAACAACTACATCTGAAGAGATTTCATCAGTTCTCACTTTGCTGGGGACACACTTCATCCCCCTGTAGGTAATAATTGTATCTACACTGATGACATGTGACTCTGAAGTACTCTGGTTTTTTTATTTTTATTTTTTTGTATAAATAGAAATGGAGTCTCACTATGGTGTCCAGGCAGGTCTCGAATTCCTAGGCTCAAGTGATTCTCCCACCTTTGCCACCCAACATGCTGGGATTACAGGCATGAGCCACCAAGCCCAGCTTATTCTGTTTTTGTTTGTTTGTTGTTGTTGTTTTGCTTGTTTTCTCAAGATGGAGTCTTTCTCTGTTGCCCAGGCTGGAATGCAGTGGCACAATCTCGGCTCACTGCAACCTCCACCTCCCAGGTTCAAGTGATTCTCCTGCCTCAGCCTCCCAAGTAGCTGGGATTACAGGCATGTGCCACCAGGCCCGGCTAATTTTTTGTATTTTTAGTAGAGACGGAGTTTCACCATGTTGGCCAAGCTGGCCTCGAACTCCTGACCTTGTGATCCACCTGCCTTGGTCTCCCAAAGTGCTGGGATTACAGGCATGAGCCACTGTGCCCGGCCTGTTTTTTGTTTTGTTTTGTTTTGTTTTGTTTTTAGACAGGGTCTCAGTCTGTTAACCAGCTTGGAGTGCTGTGGCATGATCTCGACTCACTGCAATCTCTACCTCCCAGGCTCAAGCTATTCTCCCACCTCAGCCTCTTGAGTAGCTGGGACAGCACGCAGTACCACCATGCCCAGCTGGTTTTTGTGTTTTTTTGTAGAGACAAGGTTTCCGGACGGGCGCAGTACCTCACACAGGTAATCCCAACACTTTGGGGGGCCAAGGCGGGCAGAGCACTTGAGGCCAGGAGCTCGAGACAGGATTTTGCCGTGATGCCCAGGCTGGTCTCCAACTCCTGGGCTCAAGCGATCCTCCCACCGCGGCCTCCCAAAGTGCTAGGATTACAGGCATGAGCCACCATGCGCAGCCATTGAAAGTGTTCTTTCACTGAAATGCACTGTCTTGTTTATTTTTTTCTTTTCTTTTGAGATAGGGTCTCACTCTGTCGCCCAGGCTGGAGAACAGTGGTGCATTCTTAGCTCACTGCAGCCTCGAACTCCCGGGCTCAAGCCATCTTCCTGCCTCAGCCTCCCGAGTAGCTGGGCCCACAGGCATGAGCCAGGGCACCTTAAAAGAAGTATGCATTGGAGCTTTTGTAGCATCAGAGGAGTAAACAAAAAGCAGCAACAACAAAAGAAACATATTGGGACTGTGTCCCCAGAAGGCCAGATATGACCTGAACTAGTATGAGACATAAATTTACATGTTAAAGAAAATCTCCCAGTGCGGCTGAAGCCGGGATCCCCTAGTGCTTCTGTCTCACCTGCAGACCAACAGTCTCCTGTCATCCAGACTTCCACTCCTTCCTCCGCATTTCCCCTGAGGTATCTCAGTGGCATCTCCAACCCAGGGTTTGCAATGCATAGGTTCTTCCATCAGACCTGCCAGTGGCACCAGGATTCCTCTAGCAACTAAAGCCAAAAAAAAAAAAATTGGTTTATACCTATGGTCCCAGCTACTCGGGTGACTGAGGCAGGTGGGGGGCACCTGTAGTCTTAGCTATTTGGGAGGCTGAGGTGGGAGGATTGCTTGAGCCCAGGAGGTTAAGGCTGCAATGAGCTATGATGGTGCCACTGCACTCCAGTTTGGGTGACAGAGTGAGAACCTGTCTCTAAAAAATAAAAATAATAATAACAATATATAAGTAAAATAAATTTAACAGAGTTTAACTGAGCAAAGAATGATTCACAAATTGGACAGCCCACTGAACCAGAGTAGGTTCAGAGAGACCCCGGCACTGTCTCATGGTGAGAGAGGATTTATGGACAGAAAAAGAAAAGTGATATGCAGAAAACAGAAGTGAGGTACAGAAACAGCCAAATTCGTTACAGCTCACCATTGGCCTTACTTGGGCATGGTTTGGACAGTTGACTTCCTTTGGACAAAACTTTGTGATTGGCACAGAAGTGCCAGGTTCCAGTCTGTTTACACATCCAGTTAGGTTTCAGTGCACTGCGTACGGAGAAACCTTTAGGCAAACCTTAAAACATGTCACGGGGCAGCTTTAGGCTAACTTTCATTCAGCACATCCTTTGGCGCTCAGCGCAAATAGAGCTCTTGCCTTAAACATGAACAGTCTGAGAAGAGGGCTGCGCCTGTCTAGTCAGACCTGAAATTTCAGCGGGGTTTTGGAAAACTGGTGACACTTGCCCTAAGTTACCGTGAAGGCTCCAGGCTTGGTCTGGGTGATATTACCCATGTTCAGGGTGAACTTCATGATGAAGGACCTCCACTGTTGCACAAGGCCCTGTCATCAGAGAGACCAGAATAAATGCCCCTTTAGCAACTAAAACAGACCCTAAGGTTAAGGAAAGAAAAGTTAGCTACAGGCTGAGTTCACAGAGAGGCTAGCATGGCAACTTCCTAAACCCCTAAAGTTGTAAGAAAAACCACACTCTTGCTAAACTCCCGAAGAAGAGGAGCTACCAGGCAAATTATCAGACCTTCTAACCCTTTTTTTAAAACAAGGTCTCACTCTATAGCCCAAGCTGGAGTGCAGTGGTTTGATTATGGCTCACTGCAGGCTCAACCTCCTGGGCTCAAGCGCTCCTCCCACTTCAGCCTCCTAAGTAGCTGGGTCCACAGGTTCATGCCACCATGCTCAGCTAATTTGTGTGTGTGTATTTTTTGTAGAGATGGAGTTTCACCATGTTGCCCAGGCTGTTCTCAAACTCCTGAGTTCAAGCAAAATGCCTGCATCAGCTTCCCAAAGTGCTGGGATTACAGGCGTGATCCACTGTGCCCAGCCCCTTCTAACTCTTGACAACCCAGACTACTATTCAGACAGAGGAGCAGCTTTACACACACTCTTTTCTGATAAGCAATTGCAGACCTTACTCGTTTCACCAGCTCATAGAGGCTTCACACAAACTGTCTTTGTGTCCTGTAGTTCACCTCTTCATATGAAGAGCCAAATCCCACCTTTTTTTTTTTTTCTTTTTGGATACAGGGTCCCACCTTGTCACCCAGGCTGGAGTGCAGTGGTGCAGTCCTGGCTTACTGCAGCCTCAATCTCCTGGGCTCAACCAGTTCTCCCACCTCAGCCTCCCAAATAGTTGGGACCACAAGTGTGTGTCACCATGCCCGGCTAATTCTTTTATTTTTATTTTTTGTAGAGATGATGTTTCACCCTGTTGCCCAGGCTGGTCTCAAACTCCTGAGCTCAAGTGATCCACCCGCCTTGGCCTCCCAAAGTGCTAGGATTACGGGCGTAAGCCACCATGCCCCACCTCATTTTAATGCTAAAACATAGCCCCTAAATGAACATGGGACATATATTACGTATATGTTTACCCATTGGGCATGCACTCAGCTCCCCTCATAAATATGCAGAGCTTCTCCTCCAAACCTGCTGAATATGCATGACTCTATTGTGTAATATGATCCCTATGAGGCATGAGACCCAATCTCTCTTTTCCCTCTTCAGAGAGAGAGCACCTTCTGTTTACGCCAGGGACACTCACTCCCCAGTTTGCAAACTGACATCACCAATAAAACTCTCCTTTCTATTACACTATTTGGCCACCCCGGTGGTCTTTTGCACGACAGCTCTAAACTTTGCTTAAGGCTCTTGTAGGAGAGCAGGATAGGTCACCCCAGAAGATATCACTTTGGCATAAGGGTTATTTTGAGCTGAAGACAAATGGGAAGCAAGAGCTGCTAAAAGAAAACAGAATAAAACTCTCATGGGGGTTTGTTATACAGATTAGTTCATCACCCAGGCATTAAGCTTAGAACCTGTGAAAGGATAAAATATCTTGGGGCCCCCAAGTCACTAAGCTAAAGGGAAAAGTCAAGCTGGGAACTGCTTAGGGTCTCTGACTCCCATTCGAGTCAAAGTCCCCCCTCCTGCTCGCTGAGAGTCGAGTATCTGATCGCCTCCTTTGGAAAGGCTCATCAGAAACTCAGATCAATGCAACTGTTTGTGTCTCACCTATCTGTGACCTGGAAACTCCCTCCCGGCTTCCAGTCTTCCTGCCTTTGCTTCAAGCTGTCCCGCCTTTCTAGACCGAACCAATGTGCTTCTTACGTATACTGATTGATGCCTCATGTCTCCCTGAATGTATAAAACGAAGCTGTGCCCCGAGCACCTTGGGCACATGTCGTCAGGACTTCCTGAGGCTGTGTCACAGGGGCACGTTCTCAATCTTGGCAAAAGAAACTTTCTAAGTTAACTGAGACCTGTCTCAGACTTTCTGGGTTCACATACCCATTCGTTATTTTTCCTGATCCTCTCCCGCCTCCCATGCTCCACCGTCGGAAAGGCCCCAGTGTGTGCTGTTCCCCTCTTTGTGTCCACGTGTTCTCATCACTCAGCTCCCACGTATAAGTGAGAACATGCGGTATTTGGTTTTCTGTTCATGGGCTAGTTTGCTAAGGATAATGGCCTCCAGCTCCATCTGTGTTCCCGCAAAGGACATGATCTCGTTCTTTTTTTACTCAAACAATAAAAGCAAGTCAGCTAAGGGACTGGGGGGAAAAAAAAAAAAGCAAAAACCAAAACCTCTCTGCACTCTCCTATTTGCCGGAAAGTAGGCTTAGACTGTTAATTATCAGAGACACAGGCCTAGAGCAATCTACATAACAAACCTTTACTCAATTCGCCTTTATCTTCCATTTCCCTCCTGTATTTGTCTTCCCAAAGTCTGCAGCTCCTAGGAGCTTAAAAGGCCTTTTTCCTTTGCCTTTTTCCTTCCAGACAAATGTATTGTTCTTGGCTGATTTCTTCTATGCGCCCCAAGTTCTAACCATGTTTTTGAGTTACTCATCACTGAGTTTCACCCCATGTGGATGTGCACTGCATGTCTTAATAAATTCTCCTTTTCTTTTCTTCTTTCGACAGTTTAATTTCCAGGGCGGTAGCTGGAGAACTGAGGAGGACAGAGGCAAAAGTTGTTACTGTTGTTGTTTTTCCTTGTGCTCTGCCGGCACCCTGTCGAAATTCTTAAACATTTTGGAACAGGGAGCTGTTAAAAGAAAACTTCAGACAAGTGAAATTTGATGGAGTTTAATTGAGCAAAGAAAATATTTGATTGAATCAGGCAGCCTCCAGAAACACATCAGATTCAGACAGACTGCAGGGGTGCCTCATAGTCAGAACAAATTTATAGACAAAAAAAGTAAAGTGGGCCGGGCGCGGTGGCTCACGCCTGTAATCCCAGCACTTTGGGAGGCCGAGGAGGGCGGATCACGAGATCAGGAGATCGAGACCATCCTGGCGAACACAGTGAAACCCGTTTCTACTTAAAAAAAAAAAAAAAAAAAATTAGCCAGGCATGGCGGCGCCTGTGGACTCGAGAGGCCGAGGCAGGAGAATGGCGGGAACCCGGGAGGCGGAGCTTGCAGTGAGCCGAGATCGCGTCACTGCACTTCAGCCTGGGCGACAGAGCGAGACTCCGTCTCAAAAAAAAAAAAAAAAAAAACAGTAAAGTGAGGTACAGGAATCCGAAGTGCGGTACAGAAACAGTGAAATGGATTACAGCTTGGCGTTTGCCTGATTTGAACGCAGTTTGAACACTCAGCAGTCTATGAGTGGTTGAAGTATGGCCACTGGGATTGGCCAACACTCAGCTATTGGTACAGATGCATATTTTTAAGTTAGGTTTTCAATTTTGTTTGCCTAGGGTACCCTTCATCTACAAGAACTCAAATATAGAAGTACAGAGTCCTTCTCGGGCCATATTTAGTTTGCTTTAGCAGACGTAAGCATTTTATTTTTACTTTTACCTGTTTCCCCAAGAGCTAAGCATTTTCATTTTGCACTCGGCCTTGCAAACTATATACCTGGTTCTATCCACAAAGGAAAGATGCCAAGAACTGAGGTTGCTTAAGTCATTATTACTCATATTGATAGCAAGAGTGGGTTTCTGCAAAAGTTTGCTCTTAAATGTGCATATTTCCTAAGTCTATACCATCAATAGCATTTCTCTGGCAAGGACTTACATTTGGCTCTTGGGGTTAAAGTTAGGGAATCTGGATTGCTGATCAAAATTCTGCTTAGAAGAAACAAAACTAGGCTGGGCATGGTGGCTCATGCCTGTAATTCCAGCACTTTGGGAGGCCAAGGTGGGCGGATGGCTTGAGCCCAGGAATTTGAGACCAGCCTGGGCAACATAGTGAGACTCCATCTCTATGAATTATACAAAAATTAGGCGGGAGTGGGGGCTCGTACCTGTGGTCCCAACTATCTGGGAAGCTGACGCAGGAGGGCACTTGAGCCTGAGAGGTCGAGGCTGCAGTGAGTCATGACTGCAGCGCTACACTGCAGCCTGGGTGACAGAGCAAGACCCTGTCTCAGAAAAAACGGAAGGAAGGAAGGAAGGAAGGAAGGAAGGAAGTCTTTACTGTTTAAAGAATGAATACAGACTGGAGATGTGGGTGGATATTTGGCATTTTCCAAGTGGGTGTTTCACTTGCATGTCATCTAAATGCAATGGAAAATCAAATCAGGCACACTTGAAGAGGCAGGATTTTTCTAAATCAGAATCCAAGCTTTCTATTCTGCGGAATCTGACTGCCATCCTGCCATCTGCAGCTGGAAAATGTCCATTGCTCAATTACCATCACCAAGAGGTGGCCGGGCAACTAACCATAAATCACCCCAAGGTATCCACCCATACAAACTGTGCTTCCATGCAGTGTGTACTTCCTGTGTCCCCCGCTGTTTTTTACAACAGTGCTAAGGAAACCCGCTCCAGCCAGAGGCAGGGCTTCTGAGACCACTGGCAGATCTGAGTAAGGAAAACCCTATAACCCTAACCCTAGGAGTCTTTACTCTTTGTGGGTCCATCCGATTTGGGATTTGCTCTTGAATCCCTGTACCACCCAAGTCAAATTTCATAAAAGATTTGGATTGGAAAAAATCATTGCAAGTAGGCTCCTAAATACACTGCTTCCTTAGCTAAATTATAGCCAAGATCTGAGGTGCGGGTGCTGCTTTCAGCCAAGCCTTTTGAGATTATTTATTGTTGGCCCATCTCAACTCTAATTCACATTGCTTTACTCATCCTCGGAACACGGCCTTGAGACAGAAGAAACTATGTATCTTTTCTCCAAATTTAGACCAGTGTCTGGATTATTCTAGGTTCTCCATTTATGTTCACCCTCTGAGGGGTGAATGAGTAGCACAGATCACACATACTAGTTGTAATTAAAATGTATGTGCTTAGAAAAATCCAGATGATAAATGATGCACTTTGATACTTCTGTCTCTCTCTCTCCACCGCTACCCTTCTGTCTGTCTTTCTCTAATTTTTGCTTTCTGTTATTCCTGTCTGAAACTTTAGGCAATGCATTCCATTCCTTCAAAGCTATTAAGGGTTTGAGGAGCTTATGTAAAATACTGACCATCTCAGATGGATAAAGTAGGTGGAGGTGAATTTCTGGATTCAATCAAACAGCATGGGTTGAAAAAGGTGTCTTTCCTTTACAAATTCCTCTTCCAAGAATAAAGTTAAAATGTACGCTATCTTTACAAAAATGCAATCAATGTACACATTTATCGTATTAGGAATCTGGAGCAAGCTGTGCAGGCAGCTGTGTTAGCATGCCACCTAGTGTTTACATTCATCTAATGGTTAAAAACACGCACTGCTCAATCAGGCTTGTGTTCCTCGATGCGAAGGAAAGAATATAAATTATTTAAAGGATAATTCAGAATGAGGAAATAATAGACATTCCTTAAGTAACTATATTTGTAAACTGAATTGTATAATTTATCTTTCTATTTAGGGAAAAAGGTTAATTAAGGGCTTAAGGGGCATATGGAAAATATTGACCACCTCAGATAGACAAGGCAGGTGAAGGTAATTTTCTTGATGCAATGGGTCATGATAGGTTAATCAAGCATTGAGTTTGGAGTGTTTAGACCAATGGCAAAGGTTTGTATCATTTTGATAGATGACGTTCTTTCAATTTTAATCTTAAGGTACTTTCAAAGTAACCACTGGAAAAGGAAATATAATACTTATTAAGAGCTACCTATGGGCCTATGGGCTGTGTGCAAAGTCTTTTAGCGATAGTATCTCCATTAATCTTTGTAAGTCCCGTAATAAACTTTTTAGTTGCATTTCACAGATGGAACAATTGAAGTATACATAGATTAGGGAATATGTCCAAAGATATTTAGTTGGTAAGAAGAACAATTCCCACTCACCCCATTGTGTCAAACCCTAGAGAACATTCTTTCCACCTCTGAACACCACTGTGTGGAAAAGAACGTGTTCCCTTGGTGGTACATAGCTTGCTTTTATCTACTACCGTCTCCTTGGCATGTGGTTAAAGAAAATGGAAGGACAGGTGCCAGGGAGGGAGAAGGACCTTGCATGTGGGGTTGACAACCTTGGGTCCAGACCTCATGGTCCTGCTCCCTTTACAGTGTAGACTCACCAAAGCCTCCTCGTGTCTCCACACTCTGTGTTCTTCATCTGCAAAAATAAGAGCATTTGAGAAGAAGATTTCAGAAGTTATTTCTCAGGCTAAAATCCTAAGATTCTGTTCTAGGGTATTCTAAATTCAAGGTGAACCTCCTCCTAACAGTGATGAGAAAATGACGATGTTTCAGAGATCTTATAACAAAGAGTGGCAGAGAAATTGCTCAGCCTTTGTAAGGAATTCTTTTGTGGACAAATAAGATCTAATATGGTTGCCCCAAATCACTTAGGAAAAAGATATCCTAGTTTAATAGTTAATATTAAGACAGTTATTTGTCTTTCACTTGACACGTTCATATTACTCCTTAGTAAAGACAAGGCAACAGTATATGTCCATTAAATTAAGACAAACACACATAGTTTTCTAATTTTTTTTTATTTCCATAGGTTTTGGGGGAACAGGTGGTGTTTGATTACATGAGTAAGTTCTTCAGTTGTGATTTGTGAGATTTTGGTGCACCCATCACTGAGCAGTATACACTGCACTCAATTTGTAGTCTTTTATCCGTCACCCCCTTCCCACCCTTTCCCCCAGAGTCCCCAGAGTCCATTGTGTATACTTAGGCCTTTGCATCCTCATGGCTTGGCTCCCACTTATGAGTGAGAACATACGATGTTTGGTTTTCCGTTCCTAAGTGACTTCACTTAGTCTCCAAACCCATCCAGGTTGCTGCGAATGCCATTAATTCATTTCTTTTCATGGCCGATTAGTATTTATTTGTACATGTACATACCACAATTTCTTTATCCACCTGTTGATTGATGGGCATTTGGGCTGGTTCCACATTTTTGCAACTGCAAATTGACGAACACACATGATTATGTCACTCCTGGGGTTGCACCTTTGAAAGACACTCCTGGAGGACAGGTGAGTCTCAAAATGGTTCAGGTTAAGGTATTTTCAGAATAGCCCACAAGGGTTCTTGGCTTAGCTTAGGAAAGAATTCAGGGGCAAACCAGAGGTAGAAGAAAACTGCTTTAAGGAAGTGACAGTGTTACAGCTCCGTGACTGCTCCTGCAGAACAGGGCTACCCTGCAGGCAGAGAGGAGCAGCTCAGGGCAGTTTTGAAGTCATATTTTTATACCCATTTATTTTTATTTTTATTTCTTTCCTTGTTGGAGACTGTGCCTCACTCTGTCACCCAGGCCGGAGCACAGTGGCACAATCTTGGCTCACTGCAACCTCTGCCTCCCGGGTTCAAGCGATTCTCCTGCCTCAGCCTCCTGAGTGCCTGAGACTACAAGCATGCTCCACCACACCCAGCTAATTTTTTTGTAATTTTAGTAGAGACAAGGTTTCACCATGTTGGTCAGGCTGGTCTCAAACTCCTGACCTCAAATGATCTGCCCACCTCAGCCTCCCAAAATATATACCCATTTTTAATTGCATGCAGATTAAGGGGTGGATTATGCAGAAATTTCTAGGGGAAGGGTAGTAATCGTTGAGTTATTGCGTCATTGCCATGGAAAGGGGTGGTAACTCCTGGGCATTGCCATGGCAATGGTAAATTGACATGGCACACTGATGGGCGTGTTTGACTGAAAGCTGCTTCAGTCTGCCCTGTTTTAGCTAGCCCTCAATCTGGTCTGGTGTCCAACCCCCACCTCTGGAGTCAAGTCCTGCCTCCTACTTCAACATCATAGGCTTGATGTACATGGAAATTTGGGGTTGGCATGCCTAGGGTCCCAGTCCCAGCCCAGTAACACCTAAGCTGTGTTCTCCTGAGCAAGTTACAGAGCATTTCCAAGTCCCAGGTGCTCTTCTTGGTATATAGGGGTGCAACAGATTAAATTATGACCTCCTCAAAGGTTACATTAAAGTCCTAAACCTTGGTACCTGTGCATGAGACTTTATTTGGAAATAGGATCTTTAAAGATGCCATCAAGAGAAAACAAGGTCATACTAGATGAAGGTGGGTTCTAAATTCTGTATGACTATACTCTCTCTATATAAGGAGAGAAAGATTTAAAGACCCAGGGCGTAGACATTCATGTCATGACAAAGGCAGAGATTGGAGCGATGTGTCCACAAGCCAAGGAATGTCAAGGATTGGCAAGGATAGATTCTACCAAGGGCCTCCGAGGAAGCACCTTGATTTCTGAACTTCTAGCCTCCAGAGTGGTGGAAGAATGAACGTCCGTTTTCTTAAACCACCAAGTTTATGGTGATTTTTATGGCAGCTCTGGGCAATCTCACACAAGTGTTTATACCTAAATCAAGAGGCTGAATTAAGAAGGAAATAAGAGACTTCATCAACGCTCTGGCACATTCTGGGGGAATCAAAGCAGTGCTCCTCCCAGGTTGCTAATGCCTACTTCCCTTTGCTTTCTAGAACTTGGCTGCTCAGGAGAGGCAATGGCTTATCAGCTGTTGCTGAAATTTCCAGACTGCCAGGAGACCAATTGCTATGTCACTCAGTGCTAGCACGTGTGAAAGGAAAATATCCTGGGCCCCCAAAATGACTCAGGAAAACTCAAGCTGGAAACTGCTCAGGGCAAACCTGCCTCCCATTCTAATCAAAGTCACCCCTCTGCTCACTGAGATAGACGTACATCTGATTGCCTCTTTTGGAAAGACTCATCAGAAACTCAAAAGAATGCAACCGTTTGTGTCTCACCATCTGTGACCTGAAAGTCCCCTCCCACTTCAAGTCTTCCAGCCCTTGCTTCAGGTGGTTCCCGACTTTCCAAAGCAAACCAAGGTACTTCTTACATATGTTGATTGATGTCTCATGTCTCCCTAAAATGTATAAAACCAAGCTGTGCCCCGACCACCTTGGGCACTTGTTGTCAGGACTTCCTGAGGCTGTGTCACGGGCACGTCCTTGACCTTGGCAAAAGAAACTTTCTAAGTTAACTAAAAAAACTGTCTCAGACTTTCTGGGTTCACACGCGTTTTGCTGAATTATTGCACCACTCTTGATTCAGTTTCTATGTATTGTTGACAAACATAAACCCTTTTGGTTGGTTAGTGGCCACGTTCAGACTTGTTTCTCTTAATGCACTGTTTCAGTGCCTGCTATGTTGCCTCCTGTTGACACAGGGCCTTATATTTAGAGCAAAGCAGCTGGGCAGATGGCACAGGTGTCTGTAGGTGCCTGTTTTCTGGCACGGAAAGACATGTTTAGAAAATGGAAACGAGGCTTGGTGCAGTGGCTCATGCCTATAATTCCAGCACTTTGGGAGGCTGAGGCAGGAGGATCACTTGGGGACAGAAGTTTGAGATTGGCCTGGGCAACATAGCAAGACCCATTCTCTACAAAAGAATAAAAAGAGCTGGGTGTGGTGGTATGTGTCTGCAGTGCCACCTACTCCAGAGGCTGAACTGGGAGGATTGCTGTGGAGCCCAGGAGTTCAAGGCTGCAGTGAGCTATGATTGCACCAGTGCACTCAGCTGTCAACATGAATGACACGGTAACTATCTACACAGGAAGGTCATGCGCTACCAACTTCTTCAGAGGCAACAAATGGTCATCGATGTCCTTCACCCCAGGAAGGCAACAGTATCTAAGACAGAAATTCAGGAAAAGCTAGCCAAAATGGACAAGACCACACAGAGGATGTCCTGTTTTTGTTTTTGTTTTAAATGGAGTCTTGCTCTGTCACCCAGGCTGAAGTGCAGTGGCGCAATCTTTGCTCACTACAACATCCACTTCCCAGGTTCAAACAATTATCCTGCCTCAGCCTCCCAAGTAGCTGGGATTACAGGCATGTGTCACCACGTCTGGCTAATTTTTGTATTTTTAGTAGAGGCGGGGTTTCATGATGTTGGCCAGGCTGGTCTCGAACTCCTGGCCTCAAGTGATTCACCCATCCCGACCTCCCAAAGTGCTGGGATTACAGGAGTGAGCCCCTGTGCCCAGCCAGGATGTCCTCCTTGTATTCATATTCAGAACTCATTTTGGTGGTAGCAAGATGACTGGTTTTGGCATGATTTACAAATCTTCAGTTTATGCAAAGAAAAATGAACCCAAACATAGACTTGCAAGACACAGTCCATGTGAGAAGAAAAAGACCTCAAGGAAACAGCAAGTGGAATGTAAGAACAGAGCAAAGAAAGTCACGAAGACTGCAAAGGCCAATGATGGTGCTGGCAATAGGCAAGGTGGAGACTGGGCGAAAAACAGAAGAAGTAGCAATTCTGCAGTGACATTATCAGCAGTCATTGTGTGGATATTTTACGAGAGAATTAATAAATTATAGACTTTCGGGAAATAAAACAAATTTCAATCAACATTTATCCACAGGAATCCAAAAAAAAGCAGCAAGTGGAATCACCAGTGGGCCTTTAATAATCTGGAACGGTAGATTAATTTATTGGCTCTTAAATGCACTCCTTGCAAACTTGAAAGCACCAAAGATAGTGGTCTCTGGTAGCCTGATTGTAATTATCTCTTCTCATTAGGAGCCTGGGACTGAGAGAGTTCCTCTTCCTTGTCACACAGACAAAATGGGAACACCCCACAGCAAGGCTTCAGCCACATCCTGCCCTGATTCAGTTCTGAGAGTTGGTAAGTCACAGGCATGATGGTTTCCCGGTGTTCCTTCAGGGCGTCGGCCACCTTTTTAATCACAAAATCATGGAGGGGCTCTGTGGCAGGTGTCAGGGGTGTGGACTCCGAGGGGTCCCTGGAGAGATCGAAGAGCAGAGGGGGGTTGTGGTAGGTAACCTGTTCTCCGAAACATCTGCATAACGAGGTGACATAGCAGCCACCAGCTTCTGGTGGCTGGAACACCGGGGTCACATAGTGAGCCTTCCAAACCGCCCCACCTGGAGGAGAAAAGAGAGACTCGTCAAATGATGTGCATTTCAGCCACATCAAAGGAAGTCCTAGCGTTCTATAGCAGGGGCCCCCAATCCCCAGGCCACGAACTGGTACCTGTTCGTGTCCTGTTAAGAACCTGGTCACACACACAGGAGGTGAGTGGTGGGGCGAGAGAGTGAAGCTTCATCTCTGTATTTACAGCCACTCCCTGTTGTTGGCATTACTGCCTGAGCTCCGCCTCCTGTCAGATCAGTGGCTGCATTAGATTCCCATAAGAGCACGAACCCTATCGTGAACTGCCCGTGCGAGGGATCTAGGTTGTGTGCTCCTTATGAGAATCTAATGCCTGATGATCTGTCACTGTCTCCCATCACCCCAAATGGGGCCATTAAGTTGCAGGAAGGCAAGCTCAGGCTCCCACTGATTCTACATGATGATGAGTTATAGAATTATTTTATTATATGATACAATGTAATAATAATAGAAATAAAGTGCACAATAAATGTAATGTGCTCGAATCATCCCAAAACCATCCCCACACCCCAGTCTGCAGAAAAATTGTCTTCTACAAAACTGGTCCCTGATGCCAAAAAAGTTGGGGACCCCTGTTCTAAACACTGTAGAATGACTATAGTTAATAATAACATGTTACATAGTTACAAACAGCTAGAAGGAGGATATTCAGTGTTCCCAACACAAAGAAATTATGCATGTTTGAGATGATGGATGTGCCAATTATTCTAATCTGATCACTATGCATTGCCCATCTCAAAATATCACTAGATACCCCCAATTTTCATGTGCAATGTGTGCATATTATTACGTGTGTGTCACTTTTTAAAAAATTTTAAAACTTCCAATTTCTGGGTCATAAACTCATTTTCTTCTAACACTTTTAATCTTACATTTTATCTTTAGTCTGTCTAGAATTGATTTTTATAAATGAAAGTTTAGCCATGACCGGCCAGGCGTGGTGGCTCACACCTGTAATCTCAGCACTCTGGGAGGCCGAGGCAGGGAGATCACAAGGTCAGGAGATCGAGACCATCCTGGCTAACATGGTGAAACCCTGTCTCTACTAAAAATACAAAAAATTAGCGCGGGTGTGGTGGCGGCGCCAGTAGTCCCAGCTACTCGAGAGGCTGAGGCAGGAGAATGGCGTGAACCCGGGAGGCAGAGCTTGCAGTGAGCCGAGATCACGCCACTGCACTCCAGCCTGGGCGACAGAGTGAGACTCCGTCTCAAAAAAAAAAAAAAAGAAAGAAAGAAAGTTTAGCCATGACAACTTATGCCTACAAAATAACCTGCCCATAGAAGATACGCAATAAGTATTTTTTTATCTCCAAAAAAAAAAAAAAAAAGAAAGAAAGAAAGAAAGTAAGCACATCAGAGGCATGCGCCCACGGTGCTGGCTTCTCTTGTCTTCTTCCATCTTCTCAAGGCTGGTCCTTGGGTTTCTTTTTGCCCACAGGTCAATGCTAAATATTATGCAATCCTTACAACAAAATGAGAACATTAGAATCCCCTGGTAAAATGATATACACATTTCCCAGCAGACATCAGTCCTGTTTCTAAAAATGTATATATATATTTTGGCTTTGTTTTTGTTTGAGATGGAGTCTCACTCTGTCTTCCAGGCTGGAGTGCAGTGGCGTGATCTCAGCTCACTGAAACCTCTGCCTCCTGGGTTCAAGCGAGTCTCCTGCCTCAGCCTCCCGAGTAGCTGGGACTACAGGCGTGTACCACCGCATCCGGCTAATTTTTGCATTTTTTAGTAGAGACAGGGTTTCGCCATGTTTGCCAGGCTGGTCTCAAATTCCTGACTTCAACTGATCTGCCCGCCTCAGCCTCCCAAAGTTCTGGGATTACAGGCGTGAGCCACCACGCCCAGCTAAAAATGTATGTTTCTTAAAAGTGTCTCCCTGACTTTATAGGCAAATCTTATGTTCATACATCTGTTTTCTTTATTAAGGTGTAATTGATAAGTAAAAATTGCATAGATTTTCCAGGCACAATGTGATGTTTTAATGTATGTGCATCTGCTGAGATAATTAAGTGAAACCAGTTAGCATCTCCATTACCCCCACCTGCCTTTCTGCAAAAGAGCAATTCTGAGAAACTTCTCCAAAAACATGTGTTCAGTGACAGCCCTGGAATGAAAGGACCGGTCCAGGGAGGAAAGGAAGAATGTGTTCAGGATACACCTGAGGGACCCTGCTCCTGGCAGGGAAGAGGAAGCAACGGGTTGAGCACTCACTGTCATCCTTGGGGATCCACCGCACGGCGTGCAGCTGGGAGCCACAGTAGTGGAACAGAAACTCATGTTCCGAGTGCCTGGCGTTGCCCTGCAGCAAGGGCATGAGGTCTCGACCGTCAATGACCCTGCAGAGACACAGACAGTGCAGACAAGGAGAAGGGAGAGAAGGGACGTTTGGTCCCAAGCTACCTGAAGAGTACTTGGTGAAGACTGCGTCATGCCTGAGGGCCAGACGACAGGTACTAAGTCTTTAGGAAAACTCACGCATGCTCTCTGGGAGATTACACTCCAGTGGGTAAGGGAAGAAAGCTAAGCTTTGATCCTGAAATGATGAGGCCGAGGAATGTGACAATGCATGCCCCAAAGGCGAAAAGATCGGATCGCCTTGGCTGTGACACAGAGGCTCTCCGCAGCTCAGCAATTGGTGACAATTTCATAAATCTGAACTTCATTTGCAATCATACTGCTACCCTTTGAAAAAATTTTATGGAATCATTAAAAGTCACATACTTCTAATTTTATATGAGAAATGGAGTAAATGAACGCACAAACAGAAAACCAAGCACCATGTTCTCACTTATAAGTGGGAGCTAAACACTGGGTACACATGAACATAAAGACGGGAACATGAGACACTGGAGGGCTCCAAAACGCAGGAGGCAGGGAGGAGGGAAGGGTTGAAAAACTGCCTGCTGGGTACTATGTTCACTACTTGGGTGACGAATTTGATAGAAACCTCAGCATCACACAATGTATCCAAATAACAAACCTGCACATGGGCCCCTGAATCTAAACCAAAATGAATTTTAAAAATTTATATTAGAGAATAGATCTCATGCCTTATATTAGAAAGCAATAATAATAAAAGCTGCTTTGTAATGGGACACATAATAATACATCCCAGATAAGGATTTTTCTCTTTTTCTTTTTTGAGATGGAGTTTCACTCTTGTTGCCCAGGCTGGGGGCAGTGGCGTGATCTCTGCTCACCACAACCTCTGCTTCCCGGGTTCAAGGGATTCTCCTGTCTCAGCCTTCCGAGTAGCTGGGATTACAGGCATGTACCACCACACCCAGCTAATTTTGTATTTTTAGTAGAGATGGGGTTTCTCCATGTCGGTCAGTCTGGTCTTGAACTCCTGACCTCGGGGGATCCACCCACCTCAGCCTCCCAAAGTGCTGGGATTACAAGCATGAGCCACTGTTCCCAGTTAGGAATTTTTTTTTTTTTTTTTTTTTGTCTTGGAGACGGAGTTTTGCTCTTGTTGCCCAGGCTGGAGTGCAATGGCACGATCTCGGCTCAATACAACCTCCACCTCCCAGGTTCAAGCAATTCTCCTGCCTCAGCCTCCTGAGTAGCTGCGATTACAGGCTTGTGCCACCACGTCTGGCTAATTTTGTGTTTTCAGTAGAGAAGCGGTTTCACCATGTTGGTCAGGCCGGTCTCAAACTCCTGACCTCAGGTGACCCATCTGCCTTGGCCTCCCAAAGTGCTGGGAATACAGGTGTGAGCCACCGCGCCCCGCCTAAAAAGGATCTGAGAAGAAATAAAACTATATTTACTATCAGATACAATGATTTCCTATGTTAATTATCACCGAAAAACCTGCCAGAAATAATGAGTAAGATTAGCAAGATCACACAGTACAACATCAACTTTTAAAAATGACTATATATTTGCAATGAATGGCTGGGAATGACATTATTTTAAAAGTATCATGTACTATAACATGAGAAAGCACGAAGTATTTAGGGATAGCATTTTTATGTGAAAAATTTGTATGAGAAAAGCCACAAAGCACCTAATAAGAGAAATAAATGGAGAAATGAACTATATTTATTGATTGCAAAATTCAGTGTTTTAAGACATCAATTTTCTGCAAATTGATCTATAGATTTAAAGCAATCAATTTCAGAAAGGTTTATGATGAAATGAGGAAACTTATTCTAAAATTTACATGGGAACATAAAGATCCTAGAGTTGTTTAAAATTTTTTGAAGAAGAAAATAGTTTGAAGACTCACTACATAACTCCCAGATTTACTATAAAGCTAGAGTAATTGAGACAGTGTAGTGTTGAAATAAGCGTTTCTTTTTTTTTTTTTTTTTTTGAGACGGAGTCTCGCTCTGTCCCCCAGGCTGGAGTGCAGTGGCCGGATCTCAGCTCACTGCAAGCTCCGCCTCCCGGGTTCACGCCATTCTCCTGCCTCAGCCTCCCTAGTAGCTGGGACTACAGGCGCCCGCCACCGCTCCCGGCTAATTTTTGTATTTTTTTAGTAGAGACAGGGTTTCACGTGTTAGCCACGATGGTCTCGATCTCCTGACCTCGTGATCCACCCGTCTCGGCCTCCCAAAGTGCTGGGATTACAGGCTTTAGCCACCGCGCCCGGCCGAAATAAGGGTTTCAATGGATCAATGAAAAAGGATAGTCCAGGAATTGACCGATACGTATACTGCTTTTCAACAAATGCTCAAAATAGTTCAGTAGAGATAGGACTGTCTTTCAATAAATGACAGTAGAAAAGTTGGATATCCTAATGCAAGGAAAATAAATCTCAGCCTATACCTCAAACCACATTAAAAAATTCACTCAGTGTGGATCATAAGCCTAAATGTAAACCTGAAACTATAAAACTTCTAAGTGAAAACATAGGAGAAAATCACTGTGATCTTTTGATAAGAAAAAAATTTGTTTAAGTTTTATCACAAAAATCACAAGTTATAAAAGAAACAAAGATAAATTAGCCATTATCAAAATATAAAACTTCTGCTTTTCAAATGGCAATGTCAAGAAAATAAACATGTGACCTCAGTCCATTAGTGGGGAAAAAGAAGAAAAGAAAACAATTAAAATATTAAATATTAATTTTAAAAAGTTTAGAGCAATAGAACAAATACTTAATGCATGCAGGGCTTAAAACCTAGGTGACAGGTTGATGGGTGTAGCAAATCACCATGGAACATGTATACCTATGTAACAAACCTGCACGTTCAGCACGTGTATCCCAGAACTTAAAGTAAAATTTAAAAAAAAAATGTTTAAAAGAAAAGAAAAAGACAAGCCATGGAGTGGAAGAAAATAATCATCCCTTTGTATCCACAGGTTTTTTTTTTTTTTGAGACAGAGTCTCACTCTATCGCCCAGGCTGAAGTGCAGTGGCGCGATCTCGACTCATGGCAACCTCCCGGTCCTGAGTTCAAGCGATTCTCCTGCCTCGGCCTCCCAAGTAGCTGGAATTACATATGCCCGCCACCACGCCCGGCTAACTTTTGTATTTTCAGTAGAGATGGGGTTTCACCATGTTGGCCAGGCTGGTCTGGAACTCCTGAGCTCAAGTGATCCACCTGCATCGGCCTCCCAAGGTGCTGAGATTATAGGCGTCAGCCACCGTGCCCGGCCCAGAGGTTCTGCATCTGCGAATTCAACCAACTGCAGATCAAAAATATTTCATACGATTTTCTCCTATTTTTTCACCTAGAAGTTTTATAGCTTCAGGTTTACATTTAGGCTTATGGTCCGTATTGAGTTAATTTTCTAATGTGGTGTCAGATATAGGTTGAGATTTATTTTTCTTGCATTTTGATGTCCAATTGTTCTAGTGTCATGTATTGAAAGACAGTCCTACCTCTACCGAATTATTTTGGGCATTTGTTGAAATGCAATATATATATTGATCAATTTCTGGACTTCCCTCTTCTGTTGATCCACTGAAACCCTCATATCAACACGGCACCATCTTGATTACTCTAGCTTTACAGTAAATTTTGGAATTATGTAGTGAGTCTTCAAACGATTTTCTTCTTCAAAACATTTTAGTCTATTCTAGATTCTTTATTCTAGAAAATCCTATGAAATACTTTTGATCTGCAGCGGATTGAATTTGCAGATGCAGAACCTCTGAGTTCAGACGGATGACTATTTGGTTCTACTTCACGGCTTGTCTTTTTCTTTTCTTTTCAACTTTCTTTTAAGTTCGTATTTAATATTTTAATTTTTTCTTTCTTTTCCTTTTTTCTCCACTAATGGACTGAGGTCACATGTTTATTTACTGGATATTGACATTTGAAAAGCAGAAATTTTAAATTTTGATAATGACTAATCTATCATTTTTTTCTTTTATAGCTTGTGACTTTTTTGATAAATCTAAAAACAATTATTTTCTTATCTGAATATTACAGCAATTTTCTCCCATGTTTTTATCTAGAAGTGTTATAATTTTGGGTTTACATTTAGGCTTACGGTCCTTTTAGGGACGGTCTTGTCTGTACTGAATATGTACAGGCTTTTTCTTGTCATTATTCCCTAAAGGATTCAATATAACAACTATTTTATGTGGCATTTACGTACATTGTATTAGGTATTATGAGTAATCTAGAGATGATTTAATATATACAAGAGGATGTGTGTAGGTGATATGCAAATATTACAGTATTTTATATCAGGGACACGAGCATCTGGGTATTTTGGTATCCATGTGGGGTCTTAAGACCAACCCCCCACGGATACCAAGGGACAGCTGTATTGGTAAACCACATACCTGATAAGTCATTTTTCCCCAACACTTTGATAAACCATTGCATCCTCAGATTCCCATGTTTCTACACATTAGTGGTTTCCTCTGTTTTATCTTTACTTTTCTTTTTTGTTTATTCTACTCTCTTGTTCAGGATCTCTGGTTATAAATCTGTCCATCTCTATTTTTGGTTGTAATTTGCTTTATCTGTTTTCTGTGGTGAGGTGGTGAAACAAATTGTGTTAATTCTAAAAATAAATTACTATTTGGCTTTTAGAGTATTAGCGTCCTTCATTTCTGTACAGGTGAGAGCCGCTTTTGAGTTCTTCTTGTTGATTTCATTGTGTTGGGGATTGAAGGAGATGGGAGACAGGTATCCATAGGCCCTCATGCTGCTGGTGTCATAGACAGTGAGCCTAATACTGTGAATTTGCTTTTTGTTCCCTTCTACATAGTAGAGCTATTCTCTATTAGCAAGGATGTATTTAACTGGTCAACGCACATGCCAAAGAAGTCATGAATTCAAATAAAGAGGCTTGGGAGAACCAAGCATAGGAATAACCAAAAAATCAACCTGATGAGTAGTACCCCGCACGCCAACCTGTACGTGAAACTGAGGTTAGGTCTCCCACCACAGTGCCTTAGACATCTTCGCGATTTTCTTCCACTTCGCATTTAACTACAAAGATGGTGCATCCTCTGAGGACTTAGCCTGTGGCTAGTGGAGTCATGGTTGCAGGCAGGAAAGGACAGCTGTACTATACATCTTATCAAGGACACCAAACTCATAACCCTAAACCTCTGATCAAATAAGCGTCTAATCTCATGGCGCAGAATGCACTGGAGTGATGAGTGACTCCAATCAACTCGTTCTTCTTTTTAACATGAGGACAACGGCTGGAACTTGGCAGCAGTTGCCTTCCACCCTCATGCAACGTAGCAATATTGTGCCAGGACATTTCCCTTCTCCCTAACAGGCTGTTGGGCTATGTGGAGTGACAGACTTCTTAAAACAACTATTTCTAAATGGTAGAACATGGAAACTGGGCTTCTCCATAGTTTTTCGGATAGGTTCTTTTTGCAACAACTTCACAGTGGTTTTTTTAATATTTTTTCTGGGCTGGAAACGATGGCTCACACCTGTAACTCCCAACACTTTAGGAGGCTGAGGAGGGAGGATCACTGGGGTCAGTAGTTCAAGACCAGTCTGGCCAACATGGTGAAAACCCATCTCTATAAGAAATACAAAAATTATCCAGGTGTGGTGATGTGTGCCTGTAGTCCCAACTACTTGAGAGGCTGAGGCATGAGAATTACTTGAACCCGGGAGGCAGAGGTTACAGTGAGCTGAGATCGTGCCACTGCACTCCAGCCTGGGCAACAGAGCAAAACTGTCTCAAAAATAAAATCAATAAAAATAAAATATAAAGTATACTTTCTTTCCTGTGTTAGCATCATCAATGCCTAACTTCTTTTCAGACAGAAAATAAAAACGTCTTTATCTAAAGTTCAGTCCCGAAAATTATAAAATAAATTCCAGCCTTAGTGTGTTGACACTATCTACTAACATCAAACATATATTTTTAAATATTAGAAAGGCAAACTTGGGGGTGTGTCTTAATTACTTCTTGATAGTTTGTTTTTCAGTAAGTTAACCATGACTTCTAAAATATTTTTCTTTTCTGTATTAGTGCCAACAGAACCTAACTTTTTTTGGAGAGGGAGGGGAGAAAATATAAAAATTTATAACAAAAATTTTGAAAACCATGAAATATAGTCTTAATTTCTTTGTCTTATTTTTTTAAGCTGCTTTTCATCCTGGTCAATATTTGTTTGACTTTATATGAATAACTAAGTAACAGCAAAACACACAGGTTTTTATCTATCATCAAATACACAGGTTTTATCTATCAATCCAAAATAATTGCCTTCACTGGCTAAAACCAAGTGTAAGCTTCCTTCGTTGGATGGGGGCAACTTTCTTTTTCTTACGAGCTTTGACACATCTGATGGATCTGCTTTTTTCTTGATATAATAAAAACTACTAGAGACTTCTAGCAAAATGGAGTGACTTGTAGTTTCACCAAAGTATTCACATCTTCTAGAATCATTGCAGTAATTCACCTTTGTTTTCTATTGAAGTGTGAAGTCAAATGCAGAAGGAATGGGAATGAAGATGTAATATTTTTAGAGCTTATTCTGACAAAATCAAAATAAAAATCAAATTCTTTCCCTTTTTTTTGTGAGACAGGGTCTCATTCTGTTGCCCAGGCTGCAGTGCAGTGGCAGGATCATAGCTCACTACAGCCTCGACCTTCCCAGACTCAAGCAATCCTCCCACTTCAGCCTCCTGAGTAGCTGGGACTACAGGTGTGCACCACTATGCCTGGCTAATTTTTGTATTTTTTGTAGGAATTTCACCATGTTGCCCAGGCTGGTCTCAAACTCCCGGGCTCAAGCAATCCACCTGCCTCAGCCTCCCAAAGTGCTGGCATTACAGGTGTAAGCCACTGTGCCTGGCCTAAAAATCAAATAATTTCTGTAAAGGTAAATCCTCATCAGCATCCACAGACCAATATTCCATGAGACTGAGATTCTCCTCAGCACTTTATAAGTCCAAAATATAGCCTATACCAATATCCCAAACTCAGCGCATTTCACTCATATCTTGGAAGATTATTGATTATGATTGGCTCAGTAACTTAAAAAATTGGCATTAGTACTAATACTATTACATAATTTTTTGGAAATGTATTATTTAGCTCAAATTGATAAATACTTTTTTTTCAAAGTAGAAGGAATCTTTATTCTGTTATTATTTTACATAAATTCTCAACAAATTCCCTTACTGGCTAAAGCAAGTAAGAAAAGGGGGAGTGGGTGCCAATTGTGGTGGTTCATGCCTGTAAACCCCCAGCACTTCAGGAGACTGCGGCAGGAGGATCGCTAGAGACCAGGAGCTGGAGACCAACCTGGGCAACATAGCAAGATCCCATTCCTACAAAATGACAAAACTGGTTAGGTGTGGTGTGCATGCCTGTGGTCCCAGCTGCTCAGAAGTCTGAGGTGGGAGGATCGCTTGAGCCCAGGAGGTAGAGAGTGCAGTGAAATAGGACTGCACCACTGCATTCCAGTCTGGGCAACAGAGCAAGAACTCACTTTTTAAAAACTATGTACATAAATGAGGGATCTTTTTGTTTACAATTAACATTGAGATTTATCCTATTTTTCTTCAGAAATAGATTAGCTTTGTTACATGAAGAAAGAAATATTACAAGAACTCTGTGGGCTTGGAGGAGAGACATAGTTGTGGTTCTAACCTATCTGGATTCCCTTGCAGAGCTGTGATCAATGAACTGTCAATCAATCAGCAGCAAACCTGCCTAGGTTGGTTGCTGCCGGGGAATGCAGCAATGTAGTATGAACGATTTCCTCTTGATGAAATTCAAAGTATTCATGATAGAGTTCAAAGCACCCTCAAACATCCTACCTTCTTCACAGTCTTCCAGATCTTTCACACCAGAGACTAGGATTATTTTTCCCTTTCTTATAGAGATGAGTGAGTTTTACCTACCATGTCTTCATCTCCAAAGCTTCCTGTCTCCATCTTTCTCTCAATTGAAAATGTTAAAATATCTAAGATGGGCCACATTAGATTAGTATCTAAGACTGGTCTCTGACAATATGGGGGTTCCTCAGAAAACCAAAACTAGAGCTACCATGTGATCCAGAAATCCAACTACTTGGTATATACCCAAAAGAAAAGAAATCAACAGATCAGAGGAATGCCTGCACTTCCATGTTTATCACAGCGCTCTTCACGATAGCCAAGCTATGGTTCAACCTAACTGCCTATCAGCAGACAAATTCCTTTTTAAAAAAATGTTATATACGCACAAGGGAATACTATTCACCCCTAAAAAAAGAAGGAATGCCTGTCATTTGCAGCAACATGAATGGAACTGGTGGCCATTGTTTTAAGTGAAATAAGCCAAGCCCAGAGAAATGCAGACATCACATCTTCTCACTCAATGTGGGAGCTGAAAAAAAAATGGTGAAACTTAGGAAGATAGAAAGTAGAATAGTGATGACCAGAGGTCAGGAAGGGGAGAGACAAGAGGAAGATGAAGGGGAAAACAAGAAAATAAATACATTTATTACCACTGAACTGTATACTGAGAAATGGTAAAGATGGTAAATTATATATGTATATTTTACCTCAATAGAAAAAAAGAAAAGACTGGTCTCTGGCATATGAAGAATGCTGAATAGACACAGTCATATAGGAAGGTAAAACTGTGTAGGTATTAGGGGAAAAGTGGGTCTGCCAGGATAGAGTCACTCTCATCTTCTGAGAGGGAAGAAGGGTGAAAATAAGCTGTTGTTAACAGTTTATATGACATCACCTGTCCTGAGGGAGACTTCCTCCTGACACTGAGGCGACAGTTGGTAAAATATCCATTAAACTTGTAGGCTCCTTAATCAACCGTCCAGCTGGTACCTTTCCAGGCCATCGAACAATTCCTGGGACGCGGATTCCACCTTCCCAGCCCCCCATGCCTTTTCCACCTATAAGACAATGCAATTACATTCAATTATTGTGCCTAGTTAAAATAGTCACAGTATTGAATATATTTAAAAGGTAAACTAGTATCAAAAGAGATCACATTTGTATAGTGTCTATTCTATGTGGAGTCCTAGTGGAGTAAGTAGTGCACGTCTACAGAATTATATTTTCCTGTGCTGCTGGTAGGTTTTTGATTAAATAACTAAACATATGTAATATTGGACACTCACATTCTATTTGCATGGCTATTTTCTCTACTTAAAGTGTTCTTATCTCAAATACACACCTACTTCATCTCCAACCTCCCTCATATCTTTGCTCAAAGTAATTTCCTATATTTTTTTAAATTAGTATTTTTCTTGTATCCAGCCCCCAAGATTATGGAACTCACAGTAACCTCAATGAGGCGTGCCTGAACATTTTATTTGAAATGGCAGTCCCACCCCAGAATTCTTTATTCTCGTGTTTTTTTCATATTTACTGCCGCCTTCTAATACATCATTAAATTAAATTTTTTAATTAAAGTTTTTAATTTAGTTTTAATTTTTTTAATTAAAATTTTTTGTCATGGTTGTTTTTTGTTTTGAGATGGAGTCTTGCTCTGTTGCCGGGCTGGAGTGCAGTGGCGTGATCTCGGCTCACTGCAACCTTCGCCTCCTGGGTTCAAGCGATTCTCCTGCCTCAGCCTCTTAAATAGCTGGGACTACAGGTGCCCGCCACCATGCCCAGCTAATTTTTGTATTTTTAGTAGAGGCGGGGTTTCACCATGTTGGCCAGATGGTCTCGATCTCTTGATCTCGTGATCTGCCTGCCTCGGCCTCCCAAAGTGCTGGGATTACAGGCATGAGCCAAAAATTTTTAAAAACAGTTATCATAAGCAAACAGAGAATATCTAACATGCACATGCATGTTTACAGCAATGCAATTCTCAATTGCAAAGATATGGAACCAGACTAAGTACCCATCAACCAACAGGTGGATAAAGAAAATGTGGTGTACATACACCATGGAATTCTACTCAGCTATAAAAAGAAATGAAATAATGTCTTTTGCAGTAACTTGGATGGAGCTGGAGGCCATTCTTCTAAGTGAAGTAACTCAGGAATGGAAAACCAAACAGCCTATGTTTTCACTTATAAGTGGGAGCTAAGCTACAAGAATGCAAAGACATAAGAATCATATAATGGGCTCTGGGACTTTGGGGAATGATTGGGAGGGGGCTGAGGAAAAAAAACTACACGTTGGGTACAGAGTAGATGCTCAGGTGATAGGTGCACTAAAATCTCAGAAATCACCACTAAGGAACTTATCTATGTAACCAAAAACCACCTGTATCCCCAAAACTACCGAATTTTTTAAAAATAGAATGTCTATAATAACAATTTCCACCAAGGATTTGTTTTGGGTCCTAAATACACACTTCAGTGCTACACGCTCTAAAGAGTACACATTCATCACCCTCTGCAAGATGGAGGCAGAGCCTTTACCTCGTTCATACAGAAATTATAATTTCCTACCGAACCCAAGACTGTGGAATCTGTAGTTGCATGAATAACCACGTATTTTCCTATAGAAAATACTTTAAAATCTCTCTCAAGACATATGATAAAATATACTTGACATTTTCCAGATAATTATCTTTGTTTTTCTTTTTCTTTTTTTAATCCTCATTTCACAGATGAAGATAACATTCTTCTAACATCAGGTTACACATTATAGACCTGGCCAATGTAGTAGCTTATGGACCTATTTTGGGGACTAAATGTTACAGCAGGACATAAAGTCAGTATATGTGAATTTAATCATGAACATCAAGACAGGCTTCGCTACTTTCTATGCTATACTATATCCTTGGAAGACAGCGTCAGACTTGCTTTTTTTTTTTTTTTTTTTTTTTTTTTGAGACGGAGTCTCGCTCTGTCGGCCAGGCTGGAGTGCAGTGGCCGGATCTCAGCTCACTGCAAGCTCTGCCTCCCAGGTTTACACCATTCTCCTGCCTCAGCCTCCCGAGTAGCTGGGACTACAGATGCCCGCCACCTCGCCCAGCTAGTTTTTTGTATTTTTTAGTAGAGACGGGGTTTCACCATGTTAGCCAGAATGGTCTCGATCTCCTGACCTCATGATCCACCCGCCTCGGCCTCCCAGAGTGCTGGGATTACAGGTGTGAGCCACCGCGCCCAGCCCAGACTTCTTAATGATGAAGGATCCCTGGTTTCTGACCTCTATTCTCTAGGAACCACATTCCCCCTCATTTAATCTCTCAATAGTCTCACAAACTAAATGAATGTGTGGATATTTCTTTAAAGACCCCATAAAAGCATCTGCTTGTGCTAACTCCTCATAATTTGATAGGGTTGTCAGAAAGGCATATTTCTAGATGCTCCCTCTACATACATGGCTTCCCTCCACAGAAATGTTAACAAATATAAGACCAATTTTCTTGACCTTGGTCCGATACTTCATTTTACTAAGAGTCAAATTAAACAAACTTGCTCAGGTTTTCAGGCCTCATTCTTTGGCGTCATGCGCTTTAATTATAAGAACCATAAAAAAAGCTTATTCACCACCAGATCACTTGCGTGAGTTCCTCTCCTCACCTTTATATATTCCATTCCATCCACCAAGTTGGGCATGCCCTCGCCTAGCTTCCAAATGCCCTCCATGGTCTGATGTAAAGTAGACAATGGTGTTGTTCCTTAGGCCAAAATCATCGATAGCATCAAGAATCTTGCCTAAAATAATATACAAGAGACAAGTAAAAATAATGACATTATGAGGTATTTCACCCCTAAGTCTAATGGGCATGAGCTATCTAAAGGAAAACAAGGATGGTGTGACCCTTACTATGTCAAAAGCCACAAAAGAAAAGAAATGTGCATTAACAGTTTAAATTGACAAACAACTGAAAGAAAAAAAACTGAGAGGCCGGGTGTGGTGGCTCACGCCTATAATCCCAGCACTTTGGGAGGCTGAAGCGGGTGGATCACAAGGTCAGGAGTCCAAGACCAGCCTGGCCAAGATGATGAAACCCTGTCTCTACTAAAAATACAAAAATTAGCTGGGCATGGTGGCAGAGGCCTGTAATCCCAGCTACTCGGGTGGCTGAGGCAGAGAATTGCTTACACCTGGGAGGCGGAGGTTGCAGTGAGCTGAGATCGTGCCACTGCACTCCAGCCTGGGCAACAGAGTGAGACTCCGTCTCAAAAAAAAAAAAACAAAAAAACTGAGAGCCCAAAATTTTTAAGAAATAAAAGATGACCTGCCTCAAGAAGAAATTACTATGGCAATACAAATCAACATCAGTTGCTACTAATAACATTTAAAAGGGCAAATTCTCCTTGATAATTTCCTTCATGTAGAATGAAAACATTAAACAGAGAAATACAGTTTTTCCCATTGGATATGAAAAGAAGGACTGTGGTGGTATTCTGATGTTGCACAGAATGGCAGCCATGGTTTATGCACCCTCTCTGCTCACGGAAGGCAGACATTGTTACAGAATTTGAGGAGACAGAGGCAAGAATAAGACACTCCCACTGTTGGGTTCACATAATTTATTTGACATATTCTTGCAGATGATTTAGGTAGGTAATTCTTTATCTAACCATTTTCCCTTCCCTTCTTATTTGATATTTTAAATAGAGAATAGGATGACTAGGTGGGGAGAATTAGACTCAATGGGCAAGTGAAAAGAGGAAGAATGTATTCAAAATAAACCACAATTTCAATCATTTTTATAGGAAAATAGCCAAATTCCTAGAGTTCCCAAACCCAGTCTGTATTATGCATAATTATGAAAAAACCTATTAGTCTCAAATGTGTCTAATTCTGTGTGTTCTGCTGTTGGTTATCTCAGAAAACATTACATTAACATTCTTAAGGTACTATACCTTAGAAATTTTCTTCTAGAGCCAAGGCACACAGGTAAGGGCAAGTTAAGAAGTAATTTATACTTTAAAATACTTTTAAAATTTTACCACAGCACTTTTAGCAAAAAATCGCACTGAAAATTGATTCAAGAGAAAATGATCAATGGATGCTAAACCTGACATTGAATGTTTGATAAGAACCAAGATATTGGCTTCATCTCAAAGTATCTCCCATAAAATCGTTAATAATTTCAAATTATTAATGACAAAATAAGTAACTTTATAGTAGGGAAAACTGGAAGACACCATTTAATCCATTGATGAAGAATTTTATAACCATTGTTGGGGCTAATTGACTTCCTTATCTACTGGATTGAGAACACACCATCACTTCTATTTCCATTGAAGGAAATGTCAAACCAACCCAATTCAAGGGACATTCTACATGATACCTGGTCTTTATTCTCAAAAAATGTCAAGGTCTTTGAACTCAAGAAAGAATAGAGATTGCTCAGTCTTTGTCCAGATCAGAGGAGTTTAAACAGATACGACAAGAAAATCCGTGGACCAGAACAGAAAGAGGGTGGAGAAAGTAGGGGTTTTGTTGGTTGGTTTTTGTTTGTCCATTGGTCTTGCTTGCTGTGTATAAAGTTTCTTGTGAGCACAGCTGGAGAAGTTTGGCTGGGATTTGTGAATTAAATCGTAGGAATCCATCCATGTTAATTTCCCGATTTTGATGATTTGCAGTGATGATGTAGGAGAATGTCTTTGTTTTATAAAATACACACTAAAGTTTCTAAATTTAATGAACATCATATCTGCATCTTACTCCCAAATATTCAGAAGCATAAGAAACATGTGGAGGTGGAAGAGAGAAAGAGAGAGAGAGGAAGAAAGAGGATGATCAGGAGAAAGGAAGAGGGAGAGAGAAGATATATTTGATAAATTGCTAACAGTTGGGAAAGATGGGTGAAGGGGACATGGGAGTTGTTTTTACTCTTCTTGCTATTTTTCAGTAAATAGTGAAAAGTAGCAAGAAAAAACAACAAGGCTAACATTTTTCTGATTATAAAAATACAGCATAGCTTGGGAAATACAAAAAATAAAGAAAATTATAAGGAGGAAAATAAAGACCACCAATTTCCTGCCCCCATTGCCATTTGACTATTTAAAAAAAATGGTTACATACTGTATTAGTCTGTTTTCACGATGCTAATAAAGACATACCTGAGACTGCGTAACTTATAAAGAAAAAGAGGTTTAATGGAATCACAGTTCTACGTGGCTAGGGAGGCCTTACCATCATGATGGAAGGTGAAAGGCATATCTTACATGGTGGCAGACAAGAGAGAATGAGAGCCAAGCAAAAGGAGTTTCCCCTTATAAAACCATCAGATCTCATGAGGCTTATTCACTACCATGAGAACAATATGGGGGAAACCGCCCCCATGATTCAATTATCTCCCACCAGATCCCTCTGCAACATGTGGGAATTATGGGAGCTACAATTCAAGATGAGATTTGGGTGGGGACACAGCCAAACCATATCACATACTCTTGTAGATGCATCTCTATATATATTTGGGTTGATATTGCATGCACAGTTTTCAACTTGCTTTTTTCATCCAATATTATTTCTTGGAAAATCTACGTGTTAAAAAATTACTCAAGGCTGGGCATCGTGGCTCACATCTGTAATCCCAGCAATTTGGGAGGGCAAGGAAGGAGGATCCCTTGAGCTCAGGTGTTTGAGACCTCCCTTGTCAACACAGTGAGACCCTGTCTCAATTAAAAAAAAAAAAAACTAAAAAACTTATTTGTACAATTTAATGGTTGGAAAAGTGTCCATTGTGTGTGTGTGTATATATATATGTATATATACATATGTGTGTGTGTGTGTGTGTATAGTTTTTTTTGAGATGGAGTTTTGCATTTGTTACCCAGGCTGGAGTGCAATGGCATGATCTCAGCTCACTGCAACCTCCGCCTCCCAGGTTCAAGCCTTTCTCCTGCCTCAGCCTCCTGAGTAGCTGGGATTACAGGCATGCGCCACCACACCCAGCTAATTTTGTATTTTTAGTAGAGACAAGATTTCTCCATGTTGGTCAGGCTGGTCTAGAACTCCCGATCTCAGTTGATCTGCCTGTCTCAGCCTCCGAAAGTGCTGGGATTACAGGTGTGAGCCACTGCACCCGGCCTAAACAATTTATGATGCTTTATTTTTAAGTACCATAAATTATTTAACCATTGTACTGTTGTTCACTATTCTGGTTAATTTTCATACTTTGCCATAATTTCAAATGCCATAATGAACAACTTTCAGCATTAATAATAGTTCATTTTTTCAATTCCTCATCAGTATCTAATGTTTGATAGGTGATTATGGTACATTATGAATGATCATGGGTTTCCTTCTGTGTCCACTCTAATATTTGTACTCTTAATCTGTAAAAAATGTTTAAATTTTGCTGATATTTTTGGAAGGAATTATGTGTTTCCATTATTGATTTATAAGAACTCTTTATTTGTTAAGCAGTTAAAACAATGTCATGTTGTTGCTAATATTTCCTCAGTTTGCATAGGGCCTTTAGTCATGCTACTTATCAGATAACCTTTTGCTATTACTAACACTATACCTCATCCAGATGTAAATTTACTGTTTAACTATAGCTTCTTCCAATTTTTGTTTTGTTTCACTCAATGTCCTCAGTGTGTATGGAAAAGCATGCTAAATCGAATTGGTAATGGTTTTTCCTAAACTAACTCTGTGAATTTCCTTAGGCTGCTGAAGCAAATTAGTACAAATGAGGTGGCTTAAAACAACGAACATTTATTCTTTCACAGCTCTGGGGGCCAGATGTTCAAAATTAAGTTATTGGCATGGTCACTCTCTCTCTCTCTCTGAAGTTTCTAGGGGAGGATCTTTCCTTACTTCTTCCTCGCTTTGGACAGCTGGCATCAGTCCTTAGCCTTCCTTGGCTTGCAGCAGCCTCATCCTAATTCACCATATCGGATTAGGACCCACCCCCAATGACCTCATCTTAACTTGATTCCACCTGCAACGACCCTATTTCCAAATAAGATCCCATTCTCACATACCTTGGGTTATGACTTGAACGTATCTTTTTGGGGGGATGTAACTCAACTCATAATACAAACTTTCCCCAACACCTTTCAGCCCTGCCACCTTGATTTAAAAACTTCATTGTACCGAATGTAATGTCCTTCTCTTTCCCAGACCTGCTCCAAGGCTATTATTTTCTGCTTCATTGATCTAAAAGTCAAATCTTGTATTTCTGTGTTTTAATTTTTGTAGTTTGCTTTTTGATAGCATTTCTTATGATCACAGAAGTGTTTCTTGATGTTTTCTACCAAAGACTTTCTCATCAGATGTTTCTGGAAAGTTTATTTCCTATCAGTTTATTCGGTGTGTATTTCATCATCACCTATATAATGACCAGTCCCCAGAGGATAGTAATTAATGCTCTAATCAGAGCTACCTTAGCCTTCAATATTAACTTCAAAATAACTAATACATTTATACAATCCACTCTTCCCTTCCATGTATTCAAGTTTTCTTTCATGAGTCAGTTTCAAGATACTCATTTACTGCTTGAAAAATTATTTCTAAATATTTCAGCTATTGACATTGGAGCTATAATGAATGGTAGCTGGTGATCCATCGTATCTTGAAATGCATTATTTTTAACAAAAAGAAAAGGTCTTAATTTTGGTGCATATGCCCAACAGAGAAACATTGTAGACTTCATGTATAACTAATGTATTTTTATATATAGCTAATATATTTATGTATAGCTAATATATATATGTAACTGATTATACTATTGGACTAATACTATACTAACATATACTATACAGAAACAAATGTATTTATTATATTGTATGTCAATCTTTAGAAGATATATACTACATAACGTAGTATATATGTATTTATGTATATAATAAAAATGTTTCATAAGTTACATTGTTAAAATATATATAAAATATAGATAATATTAACAGCATGATAAATAACATGTATATAGTTAGGCAATACTAGAAAGCATGCAAGAATTTTCCTGGCTACTATCTAATTAATGCATATGTTATAAGTCTCTCAAAATATTAAGAATAGAAAGATTCAAAGTGTCAGCCAACATTATGCTTAAAAGTAAAAATTGGAACTATTTCATTAATACCAGAAAAATAAGAATATTTTTGTCATTATTTAACCTATTTTTCTACATAACCTGACTGATGCAATTAACATTAAAGTTAAATACATACTTTAACACATAAAATACAAACTTAACATTAAATGTAGTGAACATAACTATGTTGGAAACCCCAGAAAGTTTAATGAAACCTCTATAGTACTGATATATATATGTACATAATATATAATATGCATAGCATAATTGCGATATATATAAGATAGAACCATATACTATATTAAAATCTAATAATTGTATATTAATGATATGTTTATATTATATGAATACAATATATTATAACAATGTATATAAGTAATATAACTATAATATAAATTGTATGTAATATAATTTTATTATAATACCATATGTCATCTATGTGCTAATATGTGTTCTATTAAACTCTAGGGTTTTTAACATAGGCAATTCTGTTCTTTGCAAATAATACTAAATTACTTTGAGTTGTTTGTATTCTTAATATTATTCAATTATATTCAATTATTCTATTTATATCTTAAAATTTAGAGAGATTACATAGTGGCCATGGAAATGATTATTTCTGAGACAGGATTTTGCTCTATCACCCAGGCTAGAGTGCAGTGGTGCAATCGTGGCTCACTGCAGCCTCAAACTCCTGGGCTCAAGTGATCCTCCCACCTCAGTCTCCCAAGTAGCAGGGAATACAACCATGGAAATGATTCATACCTTTCTAACATCAACTGAAATAAATAAATAAATATAGAAATTATATGCTACAGAAATATATAATATATATGCATTATGTATGATAAAACTTTCAAATTATTAATATTAATATGTATAACAAATAATATAAATATATAATATAAAGAGTTAAGTTATATTTTATATATGTATCTCATATGTTGCATATAAATTATGTATATATATGGCATAGAAATACATGTTTACAGCCTCCTTTGCAGTTCTGCCCTGTCTGGGGGAGCTGCCCAAGCTGTGTTGCTGTCCACAGTCATGCCTGCCCTGGGATTCCACCACTCACAATTGTCTGTACAACAGGCTCAGCCAGAACTCTCATCCTTGTCTCATCTCCTGCTGATAAGGCCATTTCTCCTACTCATTGTTCCACATTTTACTTTCTTATCTGCATTCTTGAGAAACCTGCTCTTCAGATCCAAGTTGATGGACTTTCTCCCATGCAGAAATGCATGACTCATTTGGCATCAGAGATTTTCCCCCTGTGTGGGGCAAGGGTGGTATCTCCATTGAAAGCCTCTCACTGGGCTCGAAGGAAGCAGGAAGCCAGGTTGGGGGAAGTTTTTGGAGTTTTTCTGACTCCTGTGAAATGACAGTCTGTAGGAATCTAATGGGGCTACAGGAGGCTTCAGAGAAGAATGTAGCTCTCCTTCTTCATCTTTCAACCTGACTTCTTTGCCCTGCATAAGAGGCAGCTGAGCTAGGGAGTAAGAGTTCTGGAGCCCAACCCTGGCTTATCTCCAAGAGCAGCCACCAAAGGCCATGTACTTTTGTCTCCTTCTCTGTGAATGGGGATAAATTTGATGATGAAGATGGACTCGTCTGTGAGGATGTTGCAGGGATTCATCCAGAATACACTGGTAACAGTGCATGGCCCATGGGAAGTATCACTTTTAAAAGTGTTTATTACACCAGCTGGAAAGGCTACTATTAGGTTGATGCAAAAGTAATCGAGGTCTTTGTCATTGAAAGTAATGACAAAGACCTCGATTACTTTTGCACCAACCTAATAAGTCAAAGAAATGTAAAAAAAGGAACAGATGCTGGTGAGGCTGCAGAGAAGATGCAACACTTATATACTATTGTTGGGAATATAAATTGGCTCAGCCACTGTGGAAAGAAGTTTGGAGATTTCTCAAATAACTTAAAATAGAACTACCCTCTGACCCAGTAATCCCATTACTGGGTATCTACCCAAAGGAAAATAAATCATTCTACCAAATAGACACAGGCACTTGCATGCTTATCACACTATTCACAATAACAAAGACATGGAATCAATCCACATGGATAAAGAAAATGTGGTACAGATGCACCATGGAATACTATGCAGCCATGAAAAAGAACAAAATCACATCGTTTGCAGCAACATGGATACAGCTGGAGGCCATTGTCCTAAGCAAATTAACACAGAAAAAGAAAACCAAATACCACATGTTCTCACTTATAAGTGAGAGTTAAACATTGGGTACTCATGGACATAAAGATGGGAACAATAAACACTGGGGACTCCAAAAGGGGAGAAGGAAGGTGGGGGACAAGGGCTGAAAATCTATCTATTGGGTGCCATGCTCACTCCCTGGGTGACAGGATCTATTGTACCTCAAACCTCAGCATCACGCAATATACCCAGGTAACAAACCTGCATGTGTGCTCCCTGAATCTAAACTAAAAGTGGAAATTATTAAAAAATGAAAATAAGTGTTTATTCTATCAGCAGACTCCATTATTCCAGTGCACTGCTGTGGAAAACCCATGATAATTTTTTTTTTTTTTTTTTTTTTTTTTTTGAGATGGAGTCTCACTCCGTTGCCCAGGCTGGAGTGCAGTGGCGCGATCTCAGCCACTGCAAGCTCTGCCTCCGGGGTTCACGCCATTCTCCTGCCTCAGCCTCCTGAGTAGCTGGGACTGCAGGCGCCTGTCACCATGGATGTGTTTGTATTTTTAGTTGAGACGGGGTTTCACAGTTAGCCAGGATGGTTTTGATTGCCTGACCTCGTTATCTGCCTGCCTTGGCTTCCCAAAGTGCTGGGATTACAGGCGTGAGCCACCGCGCCCGGCCACCCATGATAATTATAAAAGGCAGGAATGTGATATCTCTACCAGGAATGGCCACAAATAAACTTTTCTAATAAGAAAAGCAACAATTCCGGCTGGGCGCGGTGGCTCATGCCTGTAATCCCAGTACTTTGGGAGGCCGAGGAGGGTGGATCACGAGGTCAGGAGATCGAGACCATCCTGGCTAACACGGTGAAACCCCATCTCTACTAAAAATACAAAAAAAAAATTAGCCGGGTGCGGTGGCAGGCGCCTGTAGTCCCAGCTACTCGGGAGGCTGAGGCAGGAGAATGGCGTGAACCCGGGAGGCGGAGCTTGCAGTGAGTCGAGATCGCGCCACCGCACTCCAGCCTGGGCGACAGAGCGAGACTCCGTCTCAAAAAAAAAAAAAAAAAAAAAAAAAAAGCAATAATTCCTAGAACTTGGGGTATTGTTACAGCTTCTGGGATAAATAATTTCAGGGTAAATACATGTTTGTTTGAGAATTGCTAAAATCATATATTAAAGCAAATGTTTATTCTTCCTAAAGGCTTGATCCTGGCTGTGTGGACAAAACATTCAAAAACTCTGGGCACCAGCATCATGTACATCTCAGTTGCGCTTTTTCAAAATATAATTTTCAGATATCACAGCTTGTCCACCCAGATTCAACATACCCATCCATTTGTGTAATACTATCTGAATGTCACTAGAAAAATCCCGTTGAAATTAAAGTCACACCCAAAGTGCCTTGTTCGAACACTATGACACATCATCAGTTTTATTAAATTAGATACTTTGGGAACTTTGTTAATTTACATTTTTAAAGCAAATAGTAATTTCTTTTGGTTATCACAGCCTGAGTTTGAATGACCTATTTCATTGATTTTCAAAGATCAAATCAAAAATAGGATCGCTCACACTTTTTGAGATTGAGTGCAATATTAAGAATGTAAACTGTAAGGACTTGCTGCGTTGCCTAGTGCTGGTGGAGGCAGAAAGTAAGAGGGGTATACATAGCTATCTATCTATCTATGCATCTATCTATGTATCTATCTATCTATCATGTATCTATTTATCTACCTATCATCTACATATCTGTCAATCTATCCTATCATCTATCTATCTTATCTATCAATCAGCTATCTTATCTGTCATCTATCATCTGTCATATGTATCATGTATTTATCTATATATCTATCCATCTATCATCTATGTATCTGTTTATTCATCTACCTATTCATGTATTCATCTATAATCTATCAATCTATATCTGTCTCTCTATCATCTATCATCTGTTTATCTACGTATCTATCAATCATCTGTTGATCATCTATCATCTATCATCTATCTATCTATCATCCATCCATCATCTATCTACCTATCATCTATCAACTATCTATCAATCCATCATCTATCTATCCATGTATCATCTATTTACCTATCATCTATCTCTGTCAATCATCTGTTTCTAAACATATGTACACAAACACTACAGACACAAACACACTTATACCTACATAAACATCCATTCATGTGTATGTATTTGGTTTGAATATTATTTATATTTTTAAATACTTTATATTTTTTATGTGTTTAAGACTATGCAAATTGGCTTTGCTTTTTCCAGGTTTAATTTTCCAAAGTGTCTTTTTATTTAGTGACATATATGTATCTGGAAAATATTATACTTTAAATTTGTGCCCTGCCCATATGTGAGTTTCACTCGTGGTTTTCTTTCATTAATGTTGGAAAATTGAAGCCATTTTGCTAATCAATATATTTACCATGTAAGTCTTAGGAAATCCCATTTACATTGTTCTCTCTACAGGATGAGTTCATGAGGGTACTGGATTCTGACTTACCAGTTAATTCCCAACCCCCAACTAAGATCTTGGTGCTCAACAGACCTGAAATAAAGGTTGGCTATGTCACTAAAGAGTCTAAAAATACGATTTCTCCTTCTGTCAAAAAGATACGTGGGCTGGGTGTAGTGACTCATGCCTGTCATCCCAACACTTTGAGAGGCTGAGGCAGGCATATTACCTGAGCTTGGGAGTTCAAGAGCAGCCTGGGCAACATGGAAAAACCTTGCATCTACAAAACATACAAAAATTACTCGGGCACAGTAGCATGTGTCTATAGCCTTAGCTACTCAGGAGGCTGAGGCAGGAGAATCGCTTTACCCCAGAAGGCAGAGATTTCAGTGAGCTGAGATCACATCATTGCACTTAAGTCTGAGGGACAGAGTGAGATCTTGTCTCAAAAAAAAAAAAAAAAGACATGTGCACTCTATGTTCATCACAGCACTATTCACAAGAGCAAAGACATAAATCAACCTAGGTACCCATCAGTGGTGGACTGGATAAAGAAAATGTGGTACATATACACCATGGAATACTACACAGCCATAAAAAAGAACAAGACCATGTCCTTTGCAGCAACATAGATGCAGGTGGCGGACATTATCCTATGCAAATTAATGCAGAAATATAAAACCAAACACTGCATGTTCTCACTTATAAGTGGGAGCTACTGTCACCCAGACTGGAGTGCATGGAGTGCAGTGGTGTGATCATGGCTCACTACAGCCTCAATTTATGGGCTCAAGCAATCTTTCTGCTTTAGTCTCCTGAGTAGCTGGGACTACAGGCGCATGCCACCACACCCAGCTAATTTTTGTATTTTTGTAGAGACAGGGTCTCACTATGTTGTCCAGGCTGGTCTCAAACTCCTAGGCTCAAGTGATCCTCCCATCTCAGCCTCCCAAAGTGCCGGGATTACAGATATGAGCCACTGTGCTCAGCTGGATTTTTGTTAAATAGATTTTAGCTGATCTTGTCACAAAAAAGTAGCAGTGTGAGATGATAGATATACTTGCTTACTGTATTACTATTACTTAATATTACTATATTATGTTACTTAACGATTACTATTTGCTTCACTATAGTAATCATTTTACTATCTATATGTATCTTTTAACATTATGTTGTGAATCTTAAATATACACAATAAAATTTATTTTTAAAAACAAAACAAAATAAGCAGGAGCATAACATCAAGTATACGTGGACACACAGATCAGAGCAATAGATACTGGGGACCACTAGAGGGGTGAAGGAAAGAGTGGGGGAAGGATTGAAAACTAACTATTGGGTGCTACGCTTAGTGTCTGGGTGAAGGGTTTGATGAGATCCTAAACCTCAGCATCACGTAATACACCCAGGTAACAAACCTGCACATGTACTCCCTGAATCTAAAACAAGCGTTGAAATTTTTGAAAAGAAGATTTGATGTGTTATCTGGCCAGCACTGGAGATGCAGTCAAGTAGACAAAGACCCCAGTTGATAAGTGGACGGCATACAAAGAAAGGAGAGGAAATGCATATAGTTTTTTTGCTGACTTTCTCAATTGCTTGCAACTATTACCTCATTTATGTCTCAGACCACCCTGTCCCATAGGCATAATTCTCTTCACTCTACAGGTTGACCAAGAGCAGTTTTCAGGTGTCCTGTCCTATTAGTTTCTGTCCACTTAGGTCCTGTGTCTTACCCATCATGGAGTCCATCTCTTCCACATTATCCCCATACAAGCCATGCTTGCTGGTGCCAATGAAATCGTCCGTGGTGGGGAGAGGTATGTGCACATGAAGAAAGGAGAAAAAAAGAAGGAAAGGTTCCTTACGGTGCCTGAGAAGACATCAATGAAACTACTTGTGAGTTTTCAACATCCATGAATGTGAAAAATACTGTTTTGGCTTCTCATAGACATGACCTGCTTCCTTCTTCTCCATGCTGCAGAAGATAGAGTGTGTCCACCCAAGGGCCCTATCCTGCATGGAATGGATTCCATGATCCTGCAGCACCTCAACTGCTCCCTAACCCCTTTGGTGATGCTACTGAAATCATCTCTATAAACTTCATAAAATCAATCATAGAGGAAGGGAGGGGGAGAAACAAAAATGAACTAAGCTTGCAGCATACTCAGCTTTGACCCTGAGGTCAGCTTGCTCTCTGATCTATGTCTTCCTACTTGTTTGGTACCTATTTGTCCTAGAATCACAAAGACCCACAGGATGGTAACATAACATTATGAAATGTTAAGTTTTCCATTTGCGGTAATCCTTCAGGTTGTGCATACCAGGGAAACTACTGATGTCTGCTTCTCTGAAGGACCCTGTGAGAAGCTGACTTACTAAAGCATGCCATTTCCACATTCTGGTGATTTCATTCCCTCTTACCCCAACCCATCAATGACCCCAACAACCTCCATGATTCCCCTAAAAAATCCAGCCCAGAACTCCTTGGAAAGATGGATTTGAGGACAGGCACAATGACTCACGCCTGTAAACACACCACTTTGGGAGGCTGAAGGAGGCAGATCACCTAAGGTTAGGAGTTCGAGACCAGCCTGTCCAACAGGGTGAAATCCTGTCTCTATTAAAAATACAAAAATTAGCCAGGCATGATGGTGGGCTCTTATAATCCCAGCACTGGGGAGGCTGAGGTGGGAGAATTGCTAAAGCAAGGAGGCAGAAGTTGCAGTGAGCTGAGATTGCACCACTGCACTCCAGCCTGGGCAACAGAGTGAGAATCTGTGAAAGAAAGAAAGAAAGAAAGAAAGAAAGAAAGAAAGAAAGAAAGAAAGAAAGAAAGAAAGAAAGAAAGAAAGAAAGAAAGAAAGAAAGAAAGAAAGAAAGAAAGAAAGAAAGAAGGGAAGGAAGGAAGGAAGGAAGGAAGGAAGGAGAGAGAGAGAGAGAGAGAGAGAGAGAGAGAGAGAGAGAGAGAGAGAGAGAGAGATGGATTTGAGGTCTCCTCTCATGTTTGCACTAATTGCCCTGCAATTATTAAACCTTTCTCTACCGTAAACCCTGCTGCCTCAGTGTATTGGTATGTTACTGTGTGGCAGGCATATGAACCTGGTAGTCCTGTGACACCATCACAGTTCCTTTGATTCTCAGATGCCAGAACAACTGTAGAACATACTGCAAGCCAACACAGATCTCCCATATCATGAGAGTGTGAAAAGTCAAATCCAGCTCTGTTTGGGGGATGTTCTCACTGCTCATGAAGCCTCAAACTAGAGTCACACCCTGAGACACATCAAGAGATGGTGGTATGGAAGTCATTTCTTACCAAGATCAAGAGTTTCACGAGCCATAAGCCAGTACAAACAGGAATGCCTTGGCAAGCCATTTGCACCCTGTAGTTTCTCACATGAGGATACACGGAATTAGGCTGACCCACTTTTAACTTTGATAATCCACCTGCATGAATGATAAGTCCTCAGCTACCCAGGGAAGCACAAAGCACAAATGCCATTCATTGGGAAATTTCTGCTCTGATGAGATATCAAAATATAAATAAATAAAAATAAATGAATTTTAAAAACAAGACTTATGTCATGGTGTCTTGAACAGTGACCCCTCAAAATTCATGTTCACTTCAAACCTCAGAATGGGACCTTATTTGGAAATGGGGCCTCTAGATATTTAATTAGTTAAGATGTGATCATTCTGGATTAGGATGAGTCCCAAGTCCAATAACGCTGTCCCTATAGGAGAAGAGGAGACACAAGCACAGAAGAAAAGTCCATGTGGAAATGGAGTAATGTGACCCCCAGCCAAGGGGCACCTGGAGCCACCAGGAGCTAGAGGAGGCAGAAGGGATCCTCCCCTAGAGCCTCCAGAAGAAACCGAATACAATTGTAGTAGATTGAATAGCAGCCCCCAGAAATATATACATCCATATATTTTAAAGCCCAGAACCTGGAATGAGACTTTATTTGGATATCAAGACCTTTGCAGAGGTAATTAGTTAAGGATCTGAAGATGAGCTCATCCCGGAATTAGGATGGGCACTAAATCCAATGACCATTGTCATTATAAGAGACAGAAGATGAGACACAAATACAGAGGGGAAGACCATATGCAGATGAAGCAGAGACTGGGGTGATGCGGCCACAAGCCCAGGGATGCCTGAAGCCACCAGGAGTGGGGAAGGGCAGGAAGAATCCTCCCCTAAAGCCTACAGAGGAAGTACAGCTCTGAACATTAAAGATTTAAAATTAAATAGTTTTCACCCCAAACTAAGCTGCCAAAATAAAGAGTCATGGTCCAAGTGATCAGCTGAATAATGCCCCATTCCAAAGATATCCACATCCTAATTCTCAAAACCTGTGAATATGTGATTTTACATGGTAAAAGGTCTTTGCAGATGGAATGAATTAAGGATCGTAAGATGAAGTGATTATCCTGGGTTATCTGGGTGGGTCCAGTGGAATCAGAAATGTCCTTTTGTAAAAGAGACACAGAGTGTCTGAGTCAGAAAACAAAACCCTACAAGCTAAGGAATGCAGGCAGCTTCAAGAAACTAGAAAAAAGAGAAAACAGATTCTCCCCTAGACCCCCTAGAAGTAACTAGCCCCACCAACATCTGATTTTAGCCCACAAGGTTAATTTTGGATTTCTGACCTCAAGAACAGCAGGATAATAAATTTGTGTTGCATTAGGCCACTATATTTGTGGTAATTTTTTTTATTTTTCGAGACAGGGCCCTCACTCCGTTGCCCAGACTGGAGTGCAGTGGTGCAATCATGGCTCACTGCAGCCTCAACCTCCCAGGCTCAACTAATCCTCCCACCTCAGTCTCCTGAGTATCTGTAACTACAGATGCATGCCATCATATCCAGCTAATTTTTTGTATTTTTTGTAGAGATATGGTCTCCATATGTTGCCTTGGCTGGTCTCAAGCTCCAGAACTTAAGTGATCCACTTACCTTAGCCTCCCGAAGTGCTGGAATTACAGGCACTAGCCACTGTACTCAGCCCTATAGCCATTTGTTATAGCAACTGTAGGAGATTCATACACTGAGAATCAGATAAAAATAGTTTCTAGCATTCATGAACCTAAGCCATTAGCTTATTGTCACAACGTCCAAATCTTTATATTTCCTCTTCACCATTGTTTTTTCCATTCAATATTGTGTTATTGTGGATCATATGTAACTTCTGAAACTCGACAGAGGTTTTGGTGAACAATGTACATCTCAACAATAGGATCTGTTCTTCAAGTACTAATGTAAAGTCCTAAGGAGAACTGTGTGGGAATGTTTGAAGACTCGAACTGGCAGACAGAAGAGAATGGGATTGCTTATCTTATACTCTCAGAGTGGATGGTGCTAATTTGCTCATATTGATGCTCTTTCTGTAAAAATTCATAGAACTCTGCACATTTGGAAAGGTACCAGGGAACAGAAGGATTTGCTCTAAGTGACACCAAGCATTCAGTTCCATCTACAGAGCAAATATGGCTTCATTACTCCCAGATAACATTTTTTTTTAAGACAGACTCTCCCTCTGTTGCCCAGGCTGGGGTGCAATGGCATGATCTCAGCTCACTGCAACCTCCGCCTCCTGGGTTCAAGTGATTCTCCTGCCTCAGCCTCCCAGCTAATTTTTGTATTTTTAGTAGAGATGGTGTTTCACCATGTTGGTCAGGCTGGTCTCAGATGATCCACCTGCCTTGGCCTCCCAGAGTGCTGGGATTACAGGCATGAGCCATCATGCCCAGCCCCAGACTACATATTTATCACCTTCACTTGGGCTACAGAGTAAGGACAAAGCTATGTACCAGAGTACACAAGACACCTTACATCCTGAGAATCCAGATCCTAGAATGGCTATTGGTAAAGATTAAACCTCAATCAATATGGAAAAAGCAAATGAAAAATGTGCTCACAGACTTTTTTTTAAAGAAAGAAGGTCCAACAACAAGAGGATAGATACCCTTGAAAATTTCCAGCCATTGTGTTCTGGGATGCATAAAGTTTTTATAACAATCACCTTTGACCATTTACCTCATCCAATTCATGAAATAGCCCTTCCATATCACATGCTCAAAGAGAAGCCTTCCAATTTTATTTTTCCCAAGTAGGTTTTTTTGTTTTTTAACAATAGGGACATAATGCAATGGACAACTTACTTTTTTCATCTGATTCCCTGATATGTATATATATATTTATCTATATCTATATCCATCTATATCTATATGTATCAGGGAACCAGACAAAAAATATTATAAAATATATTATATATATACATGATAGCATATGTATACATATATACATACATATTGTATGTGCATGTATACATATATACATACATATTGTAAGTGCATGTATACATATATACATACATATTGTATGTGCATGTATACATATATACATACATATTGTAAGTGCATGTATACATATATACATACATATTGTAAGTGCATGTATACATATATACATACATATTGTAAGTGCATGTATACATATATAGTGTATGTATATATTTCCTGTTGTAAATTAACATGATGACAAGATGCATTGTAAATTAACGTAAACAATTTGTGAGTTTGAGTTACTAGAGTCTGCCTCCATGGTCTGACCACATATAAATTTCAGAGCCAATAGAGAGACCATGATTTTAATAACAGGAGCCCAAACAAGGTACCACCTCTCTAGGTACAAACTGATGAGTCCAACTGGTCTTCAATACACTTCATATTTTTATCTAACCCTATTACATCATTTAGCAATATTCCATTTCCTAACTCAATATTTTTAATACCATCATCCCCTATTATTTTTATTAATGCATTGTAGATGTGCATAGTTTAAGGGTACACATTACAATTTAATACATTCATATAATTTGTAAGGAATTATTACAAATGATTTATTGTTTTAAATCAGTGTTAATTGGGGTGTCCATCACCTTAAATATTTGTCTTTTCTTTATTCTAGAGTCATTTGGCTTATTCTCTTTTAGCTATTTGGATGTGTACAATAGATTATTAAAAACTACAATCACCCTGCAAATCTATCTAGGTCCTTTTAAAAAAGAGATAATTACGATTATTACATGAATTTTTAATTAGTACGCTTACCTTTCTAAAAAGGAAATCGCCTCCTTTACCATAATGGATCCAGCTCGTTCGGCCTTCATGGGCTGCTCCGTAATCTCGTGCCCCCGCATGAGGAGGCAGTCCCAGTATAAAGGGGACGTGTAGCTGGAGAACCAAGCATAACCCAAGAGGAAAATAAACAGAATCATGGAGAAGATGAGGAGCAAGGGAACGGAGACCCAGCCACTCAGCTTTCCAAAGGTTAGGGTGAGGACAGCAATGGCAACCAGCTGCACGCAGAGCCAGAGTTGACTCTCAAAGGTTAACTCCGCGTTACGAGAGGGGTCCGGCCAGCAGCTGTCAACGAGAGTGAACGGCATGCCATAGTAGTAGTCAAACCCATAATTATATGGATGGTGGCAGTGGTCACTTCGGGAGTCGCAGTTCAAGCCTTGGTGCCATTTGCCTAAAACCAAACACACAAACACATCTACACATCAATATGTCAACATACGCCAGCACATTGCAAAGAACATGTGAGCATTCTTCACATCAAACAATCAGCTAATGCACAAAAATAAAGTAGCAGAGATATTTTCCTTGGTTTAAAAAATCCGAGTTCCACTTAGCCACATTTTTGTTGTTGTTGTTGTTCTTTAGTTTACAGAGAAAGTTTGTATTCAGATCTGGTTGTGAGCAACAGGACAGGATAAAAAATAAGGGAGAAAAGTAGAATTGTGAGTTTCTTTCAAGGATGGGAACTACAAATTTTCTCATTCACTGAGACGACAAAGTCATAGCCACAAAGATAGATACATCACAGAGGCAAGGCAGGTTACAGACGATGGAAGAATAGATACATCACAGAGGCAAGGCAGATTACAGACGATGGAAGAATAGATACATCACAGAGGCAAGGCAGGTTACAGACGATGGAAGAATAGATACATCACAGAGACAAGGCAGGTTGCAGATGATGGAAGAATAGATGTATACATAGATATAGCTAGATGGATACAGATGATAGGTAGGTAGATAGATAAATAGATAATACATAGAAAGATAGGAAGATAGATAGATGAATAGATGTATATGTAGATATAGCTAGCTAAATAAATAGGGATGATAGATAGAAAGATAGATGATAGCTAATATGTAGACAGAAAGATAGGCAGATAGATGATAGAGATAGAGTGAGTGGTTAGATAGATAGATAGATAGATAGATAGATAGATAGATAGATAGAAGAGAGGAGAGGAGAGGACAGATTCAAATAAGTGATGGAGGATAGATGGAGCATGTATAGATGTGTGTGTAGGTGGATGGATGGATCGATAGATGACTGGGTAATTAGATAGATGCATAAATAGATCTGTGTTGTGGGTGGATGAATAGACAGATGGGATATGATAGATGAAAATAAATTATGGAGTGTACATCTATGTATACACATGTGTATGTATATATCAATAGAGAGATAGATGTGATAAATATGATAGATACAAATAAATGATGGATGGATAGATGGGGCATGTATGTATGTGTAGGTGGATGGATGGATAGTTAGGTGGGTGGCTGAGTAGGTGAGTAGATAGATAGGTGGATGGATATATATGGGCGGATAGACAGATGGATAGATAGATAGACAGACAGATAGATAGATAGATAGACAGACAGACAGAGACAGACAGACAGACAGATAGATAGATAGATAGATAGATAGATAGATAGATAGATAGATAGATAGATAGATAGGATGGATAGATGAATGAATAGATGATAGGTAGATAGATAGATAGATAGATAGATAGATAGATAGATAGATAGATAGATAGATAGATAGATAGATAAACAGACAGGGATAGAGATATAAGGGTGGATGGGTAGATGGATAGAGAGATGTCTAAATAGATAGATGAATGGATGGCTAGATAAATAGATAGATACAGATGATAGATGGATAGACAGATAGATACATGATAGATGAATGGGTGGATGAATAGATTATAGATGATAAATAGATAGATGATGGGTAGATAGATATATAGATGATAGATAAATGATAGATGATGGATTGATCAATAGACAGACAAAGAGGTAGATAGACAGGTAGATGGATGGACAGATAGATGCATAGAGATATATGGATTGATAGATGGATGGAGAAACAGAGAGAGAAGACCAATGGTAGCTATAGATAAATCATGGAGGATGGACCCAGCATGGATGGATGAATAGCTGGCTGGCTGGAAATCCTAGGAGCTCTCATTAAAACTGATTGAAGTAAGGGACTTATTCAGTAAAATGTACCACACCTTGAATGATCACCAAAGGGTGCGTGTGAGTCCTGCTAGCATGTGGATGCCCAGCAAACCCCCAGAGGCTGTGATAATGTGTATCTACTAGGAATATTAACAGTTTCCTGTATGTGGTGAGGGCCCAATCAAGAATGCCTGTGCTTCCATCAACCTCTGAGTGTCTATGGGGGTAGGTAGAGGAGAGGCAATGCTACTGGCTTAGGCTTCCTGTCCTGCAACCCCACAGAGATTGCCTTCTCTTATCAACAGCAGATGTGTTACAAAAATTGAAGGGATTTAAAATAGCATGTGATTCTCACGTCAGCTGAAACCCAGGCTTCCCAAACAGGAATGGTAGCTGGAGTTACAACTACTGGGTGGCTGAAGACTTCTATCATCCCTAGCAGTGAGAAGAAAACCTGTGTGGTCCAGTCTTAGTGAAATGAAGAGGCAGGTGACAGGATACACGGTGAGAGACTATGCGGGCAGGCAGAGCCAGAAAAATTTTATGTTCTTGTAATATGTTCATTTTAAAACATCTCCTATCACTGAGCTGTGTGAAGAATCAGACTGGGTGTGGTGGCTCACACCTATAATTCCAGCACTTTGGGAGGCCAAGGCAGGCAGATCACTGGAGGCCAGGAGTTCAAGACCAGCCTGGCCAGCATGATGAAACCTCATCTCTACAAAAAATACAAAAATTAGCCAGTCGTGGTGGCACGCGCCTGTAGTCCCAGCTACTCGGGAGGCTGAGGCATGAGAGTCCCTTGAACCCAGGAGGTGGAGCTTGCAGTGAGCTGAGATCGTGCCACTGCGCTCCAGCCTGAGCGACACAGCAAGAGTCTGTCTTAAAAATAATAATAATAATAATAAAAGAACTCCTGGCACAAGCAATCCTCCCACCTCAGCCTCCAGAGTAGCTGGGACCATAGGCACATGCCGCCATGCCCAGCTAATTTTATATTTTTAGAGACAAGGTCTTTCTATGTTGCCCAGGCTGGTCTGAAACTCCTGGCTTTCAGTGATCCTCCCACCTTGGCCTCCCAAAGTGCTGGGATTGTAAGAATGGGCCACTGAGCCTTTACATAAGACATTGTAAAATAAAGTGTTTCCGAGAAAGTCATAAATCAAGGGTAGAACAAAGGACATTATTACCTTATGATCAATGACTAACACCAATCCTTGTGTCTTACCTATAAGCCCCGTGCTGTATCCTTGCTTCTTTAGCAAGGCTGCAAATGTTGTCTCATTAAGAGGGAGGCCTGCGGGAACTGCAAGATTATGGACGACACGTCTATTACCACTAGAAACCATACCTAGAAGTAGCGTGGAAAAAAGTACAATGAGTAGGTGTTGCTATGGAGGGAAGATTTTTGTCACTCCAAAATTTGCACATTGAAACCCTCACCTGCAAGGTAATGTTTAGGAGGTAGGGCTTTTAGGAGGGGATGAAGTCAGGAGGATGGAGCCTCAAGAATGAATCAGTATCCTTACAAAAGGGACCCCAGAGAGCTCCCTCATCCCTTCCACCATGTGAGGACACAGCAAGAGGCACTGTCTATGAACCAGGAAGCAGGTCCCCAGCAGACACTGAAGCTGGCATGCCTTGATCTTGGCCAGCCTCCAGAATTCCTGACCTCAACTGATCTGCCCTCCTCAGCTTCCCAAGGTGCTGAGATTACAGGTGTGAGCCACTGTGCCCCAGCCCACTTCCCTCACCTTTAAAAATAGAACCATATGATTGGATGTGGTGACTCACACCTGTAATCCCAGCACTATGGAAAGCCGAGGCAGGAGGATTACCTGAGGTCAGGAGTTTGAGACCAGCCTGACCAATATGGTGAAACCCAGTCTGTACTAAAAATACAAGATTAGCTGGGCATGGTGGTACATGCCTGTAATCCCAGCTACTTGAGAGGCTGAGGCAAGAGAATCTCTTGAACCCAGGGCCAGAGGTTGCAGTGAGCCAAGATTGTGCCACTGCTCTCCAGACTGGGCAACAAGAATGAAACTCCCTCTCAAAAAAAAAAAAAAAAAAAAAAATAGAACCATGCAACCCAACAATTTCACTCTTGGGGAATATCAAAAGAATTGAGGTTCCTGAGGAACTCAAAAGGATTGAAAACTGGTATTCAAAGAAAAACTTGCACATGTATGTTCATAGCTATATTCCTCACAATCACTAAAGGGTAGAAACATCTTGTTGTCCATCAATTGATGAATGGATGGAGAAACTGTAGTGAACCCATGCGAGGGAATAGTATGCAAAATAAAAATAAAGCTCTGGCCCAGGCTACCATAAGACATTATGCTCAGTGACAGAAGCCAGTCACAGACTGTCACATACTGTATGATTCCTTTTATGTGAAATGTCCAGAACAGACATGTTCATAGAGATGGAAAGTGGATTTTTGGTAACCAGGGGCTGGGAGAAGGGAGAATGGGGAGTGATTGCTTCATGGTGACAAGATCTCCTTTGTGGGTGATGGAAATGTTCTAGAATTTGATAGAGGTGATGGTTGTACAGTATTGGAAAAGAGCTACAAGCTACTGAATTGCACACTTTAAAACAGCTAATTTTGGCCAGGCGCGGTGGCTCGTGCCTAAAATCCCAGCACTTTGGGAGGCTGAGGTGGGCGGATCACTTGAGTGCAGGAATTCAAGACCAGCCTGGTTAACATGGTGAGACGCGTCTCTATCAAAAATACAAAAATTAACCGGGCATGCTGGTGGGTGTCTGCAAGCTCAGCCACTCAGGAGGCTGAGGAGGGAGAATCGCTTGAGCCCGGGAGTTTGAGGCTGCAGTGAACTGAGATTGTGACACTGCACTTCAGCCTGGGCAACAAAGGGAGACCCTATCTCAAAAGTAAAAAACAAAACAAACAAAAAAAGTCACCAGGTTGGGTGCAGTTGCTCATGTCTGTAATCCCAGGACTTTTGAAGGCCAAAGAGGGAGGATGGCTTGAGTTCAGGAGTTCAAGACCAGCCTGGGGAACACAGCAAGACCCTAAGTAATTTAAAGATTAGCCAGGCATAGTGGTGCACACTTGTGGTCCCAGTTACTTAGGAAGCTGAGGTGGGAGGATCACCTGAGCCTGGAAGGTTGAGGTTGCAGTGAGCCATGATTATACCACTGCACTCCATCCTGGGCAACAGAGCAAGACCCTGTCTCAAAATAATAGTAATAAATTAAAAAGTAACGAGAACATGACAATTAGAGATTAGGATAATTTCCTTCTTCTCGTTTCATTTTTGTTTTATCTAAAATTGATATATGGCCAGGCGTGGTGGCTCACATCTGTAATCCCAGTACTCTGGGAGGCCGAGGTGGGTGGATCACCTAAGGTCAGGAGTTCGAGACCAGCCTGGCCAATATGGCAAAACCCCATCCCTACTAAAAATACAAAAATTAGACGGGCCTTGTGCCACGTGCCTGTAATCCCAGCTACTCAGAAGGCTGAGGCAGGAGAATCGCTTGAACTCAGGAGGCAGAGGTTGCAGTGAGCCGAGATTGCACCACCGCACTCCAGCCTGGGTAACAGAACGAGACTCCACTTCAATAATAATAATAATAATAAATAAAATAAAGTTGATATAAATTGAGCAAAGGGATAATACTACTGTCTCCATGGGTAAAATGTTGTGATGAAAGTTGTCCAAAAATCAGATAGCTATTTCTTGGTTTATGACTTTGTGGGTTTTTGGTTGTTGCTGTTTGTTTGTTTTGAGACGGAGTCTCACTCTGTCACTCAGGCTGGAATGCGGTGGCACAATCTCGGGTCACTGCAACCTCTGCCTCCCGGGTTCAAGCGATTCTCCTGCCTCAGCCTCCTGAGTAGCTGGGACTACAGGTGCATGCCACCACACCTGGCTAATTTTTGTATTTTTAGTAGAGACGAGGTTTCACCATGTTGGCCAGGCTGGGCTCAAACTCCTGACCTCAAGTGATCCACCCTCCCAAAGTGCTGGGATTACGGGCGTGAGCCACCGTGCCCAGCCATGACTTTGTGGTTTGAAAGAAAAAAAATATATTTTTTGGTGACAGACTGAATGTGTAAACACATGTGGTATTAATTATTTCATTCCAAGAGAGCTTATCTTTGTTGACCCGGGAAACTCAAACGTACACCTTATGGCTTGGAATTCAGGTAAAAAGCTGTCATTGCATCAAAAGACACTCAGTCACACAGGGTGATCTTGCATCTCTTAGAAGTGCAGTGATTTTGGGGTGGACGGTGGTAGCTGTGTATGCCAGTGCATCTATGCACATGTGTGCTTTTTCTTTTCTTTCCTTTGTATCTTTTTTTTTTTTTTCTTTCTAAGACATGCTCTATCAACAAGGCTAGAGTGCAATGCTGTGATCACACTCACTGCAGCCTCAAACTTCTGGGCTCAAGCGATCCTCCCACTTCAGCCTCCCAAGTAGCTGGGACCACAGGCGCATACCACCATGCTCAACTTATTAAAACATTTTTTTGTGGAGATGGGGTCTTGCTCTGTTTCCCAGGCTAGTTTGAAACTCCTAGGCTCAAGCAATCCTCCCACCTTGGCCTCCCGAGTTCTGGGATTACAGGCATGAGCCATCATGCCCAGCCCTTTTTTACTTGTTAACGTAGTCAAGCCACATTTTTATTTCCTCTCATCCTAACATGAGGGCAGAGTCCAGCAGAGCCCGCCAGTTTGCACACCTGATCGGATGGGGTATCTTCCCGTCAAGAACGCGGACCGGCTTGGGCTGCAGAGGGAGGCGGCCGAGATGTGTTGAGTCAGTCGCACGCCTTCCCTGGCAAGGCGGTCGATGTGAGGTGTCCTGAAGCAGGAGAGGCAAGGTGTATTGGAGAGAAGGAAAAGGTGGGGGGCAGGGGAAGCAGAGAAGAAGAGTGAGAGAAAGACAGAGAAAGACAAACAGAAAGGCACAGGTGGAAAGAGAGAGGAGAAACAGACAGGGAGAGAGGGAGAGACCCAGAAAGCGAGGCAGAGAGAGAGAGACAGAAAGAAAGGATAAGAGAGAGAGAGATGAGAAAGAGAGCAACAGAGAAGGACAGAAAGAGACAGATGAAAGAGAGAGATGAAAAGAGAGAGAGAAAGAGACAAAGGGTAAGACACACAGAGAGAAACAGAAAGAGATGGAAAGAGAGAGACAGACAGAGGGAGAGAGAAAGACAGACAGAAAGAGGGAGAAAGAGAGAGACAGAAAGAGGGAGACAGAGAAAGACAGAGAGGGACAAACAGAGAGAAGATGAGAGAGAAAGAGAGAGAAATAGAAAGAGAGAGATGGAAAGAGACATACAGAGTTTAAGAGAGAGACAGAGAGAGAGAGACAGAAAGAAATGGAAAGAAAGAGATAAACAGAGGGAGGGAGACAGAGAAACAGAAAGAGAGGTGGAAAAAGAGACAGACAGACGGAGGGAGATAGAAAGACAGAGAGAGACGAACATAAAGAGAGATATGAAGAGAGAGAAAGAGACAGAGAGATACAGAAAGAGAAATGGAAAGAGAGAAGAAGATAGAGAGAAAGAGAGAGACAGAGTGATGGAAAGACAGAGAGAGGGAGAGAGAAGGAAAGACAGAAAGAGAGAAAGAAATGGACAGGATGAGATAGCCAGAGAGATGGAGACAGAGACAGACGATCAGAGGGAGACATAGAAAGACAGACAAGCAGACAGAGAAAGGGGGGAGACAGAGAAACGGAAAGAGAGAAGAAGATAGAGAGAAAGAGAGAGACAGAGAGAGATGGAAAGAGACAGAGAGAGGGAGAGAGAAGGAAAGACAGAGAGAAAGAAATGGATGGAATGAGATAGAGATGGAGACAGAGACAGACAATCAGAGGGAGACATAGAAAGAGATACAAGCAGACAGAGAAAGGGGGGAGACAGAGACAGACATAGAAAGAGATGGAGAAACAGAAAGAGGAGAGAGAGACAGAGAGAGACAGAGACAGAGAGACAGAGAGACAGACAGGGAGATCTGAAGATAAACAACATCTCTGTTATGATTTCCAGGTGCCCAGAGGTAACTGCACACGGAGTTCATTTTTCTTTTTTGCCCGTGTCAAGGTGAAGTATAACTGAGATTCCAGGCAGCTGTTGTTCTGCGGGGATCGTATACCTGGGTGCCGCTATATGGTGTCCATTCGCTGTACTACAGCCTTACAAAATAAAATGCTTAAGGGATGGGGTCTGAATCATCGAGGCTAATTGCTTACAGACCTTACTTATGCCTGACTACTTACAGACCACCCACCCACCGGTTTGATAGATACATTTCCCTGCAGTCTATGTAGGTTGCAAAACTGTCATATGATTAAATAACCAAAAGAAGGAAATCCCATCATTTTTGACAACACAGATGAACTGGAAGGGTATTAGATTAAATGAATAAAGCCAAGCACAGAGAGACAAACATCGCATGATCTCACTTATGTGTGGAATCTAAAATAGCAAACTCAGAAGTAGACAATAGAATGGAGGGTATCGGGCTGGGGTGAGGGTCGAGAACAGGTAGGTTAAAGGACACAGTGTTTCACGGAGCCAAACATGAATGAATCCTCTATTTGATTTATTCCTCACATAGAGGAATAAATTTAAGAGATCTGTTTGCAGATTGTGGTGACTATAGTTAATAAGAATGTATTCTATTCTTGAAATGCCATAATTTTAACCATTCTCACCACATATAAATCATAAGTATGTGTGGTTGTGCATGTTAATTAGCTTGATTTAGCTATTCCACAATGGATCCATGGATCGAAACATCATGATGTACACCAGAAATACACACAACTGTAATTTGTCAATTACAAAATAATTTCACAAGAGACTTCTGGAGGCCGGAGAGACTTCTGAAAAAAGAGTCCGTCTCCTCTTGGATGAAAAGAAAATATAATGAGTTCTGCATTTATTCATGAGAGAAATTATGACAGGTAACTGGTGTAAGAAGAATTTCCAGCTTTACCAAGGTGCGTATCTAACTTTTTTTTCAGATATGGAAGTCACCTACCGACTTTTTTTTTTTTTTTTTTTTTTTTTTGAGACGGAGTCTCGCTCTGTCGCCCAGGCTGGAGTGCAGTGGCCGGATCTCAGCTCACTGCAAGCTCCGCCTCCCCAGTTCATGCCATTCTCCTGCCTCAGCCTCCCGAGTAGCTGGGACTACAGGTGCCCGCCACCTCGCCCGGCTAGGTTTTTGGTTTTTTTTTAGTAGAGACGGGGTTTCACCGTGTTAGCCAGGATGGTCTCGATCTCCTGACCTCGTGATCCACCCATCTCGGCCTCCCAAAGTGCTGGGATTACAGGCGTGAGCCACCGCGCCCGGCCCACCTACCAACTTTTAAAACATTATTTATTTTGCAAAGAAAAAAATTGTAAACTGCATTCCTGGAGCACATGTGCCTGGTTTTAGATTTCGCATTATAATCTCACTTCTCAAATTGCTAGTATTTTCAGCAAAACACCGATACCCCACGCTAACATACTCTGTAAATATCTGCTATTTATGGACACCATGTTTCTGTGCTTTTGGGTGAGTCCTCCCTTCTTTTCTCATAAGTAATGGTTGATTTTTGGCGACTACTTTTTCATGACTCTTAGCTCTGTTGTCGAAAACTGTGATGACTACCTTCAGCATCTATTAGTCACACAATGCAATGATCTTAAAAGTGTATGATGTATGTCTTATAATGATGTACTCCTAAGCTCAGTATAAGAATGGCTAATACAGATGGCTTCTATAATCCACCACAAAGCTCTGAGTTTGTTTCATATCTGTTTTTCTTCTTTCAGAATGCCCATTGTTAAAAATACAAGCTCATCACCTTAAAGAATCTGTTGGCTCCCCAAATTAGGAAAACAGAATGAATTCTACTGAATAGACATATTCACATTTATATATTTATGAATATATGTAATTGAATATATAAATATATATTCATAAATATGTATACATTTATGAATTTATGAAGAAGGAAATCCCATAATTTTCAACAACACAGATGAATTCATAAATATGTATAAGGTTATGAATATATTTATATATTATGAATATGAATATATATTTATAATATATTTTATATATTAATATATATTTACAATATATACTATATATTATTAATATATTTACAATATATACTATATATTAATATATAGTATATATATCAATATACTATAATACTATATATTAATATATAATATATATTAATATATATAAATAATATATAGTATATATTATTAATATATATTAATATATACTATATATTATTTATGTATATTAATATATACTATATATTATTAATATATATACTATATATACTATATATTATTTATATATTAATAATATATACTATATATTATTTATATATTAATAATATATACTATATATTATTTATATATTAATAATATATACTATATATTATTTATATATTAATAATATTTACTATATATTATTTATATATTAATAATATTTACTATATATTATTTATATATTAATAATATTTACTATATATTATTTATATATTAATAATATTTACTATATATTATTTATATATTAATAATATTTACTATATATTATTTATATATTAATAATATTTACTATATATTATTTATATATTAATAATATATACTTTTATATATTATGAATATGTATGAATATATATTTGTTTTATATAAATATTTACATAAATTTATAAATATATAAATATTTATTATTTTATATAAATAAATATTTTACACATATTTATTTAAATATACTTCTATAAAATATACAAATATGTGTTTATATTTACTTAAATATATTTATATATAAATGTGTATAAATTTATTTAAATACATTTGTATGAAAATGAATATATATTCATAAACATACAAATATGTATATATTCATGTATACATGAATAACGTATTCATATATATTTGTAATATATTATATACTCATATATTATAAATATATTCATAAATGTTTATATATTGAATATACATTCATATATTCATAAAAGATTGATATATAATATAATAAATGTATGATATATATTTTATGTTATAGAATATATTCATATATGAAATATATCACAGATATTTATAATTATATTTATGTGTTTATGTCTACAATGTACATGTATATACAATCATCATGCTTCATAATAGACTGCATGATAGAGGGTAGTTGTGTGTTAGGTACTATTCTAAGTTCTTCACACATATAAACTCAGGGGTATAAAGTCTTCTCTGCATTAGACAAATAAGAAAACTAAGACACAGAGAGGTTCAGCGACTTCTCCAAGACTTCAGAGCTAGTAAATGCAGAGCCAGGACTCGGGTCCGGACAGCCATGCTTTTACTATGACTATCCTGGTTAATGCTAGAGACGCTGGATGAGCTGATTACCCTGATCTGATCACTATACATTGTATGTATCCCAATCTCACTGTGTACCCCGTGAAGATGGACAATTATTATTTCTTAAGTTTAAAAACTGAATGAGATTCAAATTAAAAGTATTAAAAATGTAATTGTAAAACTATTAAATAATCTAAATAATTTAAAACTATCAAATTTGGTTTTGCATATAGATGCAGTCGTATAATTTATCAGCCTGCGGAACCTGAATGACTGATGAATGTATGACTCGCCATGAAACCGCCTTACCTGATGGTGTCATTGCCATAGCAGCCCAGATCTCCAATACCCAGGTCATCAACCATGATCAGGACAATATTAGGCTTGTCGTCATGCACCCTGTGTGCCTGGCATGTGTTCAAGAATGTGCACACCAAAGACATGAAGACCAAGGGGCTCCTGGAAAGCAAGCGGGGATTTTATTGGTATCAGGCTTCTCTGGGTGGATTCAGGATCCACCTCCCAACACAACACAACAGGGGTCTTTGGAGATCACGTGGATCTCCCAGACGTCTACCTAAGCTCAAGAGTGTCTCTCTCCAAGCACCAAGCACTGCTGCTGAATGGTAGCAGAAGTGCCCAAAGGAATGCTCTCTTGGCTTCTCACTTTGCATAAACTAAGGCTAAAACAACAGATGTTAACGTGGATGCAGTGAAAAGGGAACCCTTTTACACTGCTAATGGGGATGTACTACCGCTGTGGAAAACAGTATGGAGATTCCTTAAAGAACTAAAAGTAGATCTACCATTTGATCCAGCAATCCCACTCCTGGGTATCTACCCAGAGGAAAAGAAGGCATTATATATAAAAGACACTCGAAGCCGGGTGTGGTGGCTCACACCTGTAATCTCAGCACTTTGGGAGGCCGAGGCGGGTGGATCACCTGAGGTCAGGAGTTTGAGACCAGCCTGGTCAACATGGTGAAACTCTGTCTCTACTGAAAGTACTAAAATTAGCCGGGGGAGGTTTCAGTGAGCCAAGGTTGCACCACTGCACTCCAGCCTGGGTGACAGACCGAGGCTCCATCTCAGAAAAAAGAAAAATCAAAAACAAAAAAACCCCACAAAAAACAACAACAACAACAAAAACAAAGACACTTGCACATACATGTTTATAGCAGCACAATTTGCAGTTGCAAAAATGTGGAACCAACCCAAATACCCATCAATCAATGAGTGGATAAAGAAAATGTGATGTATAGAGATACATATCTATAGATTTTATGCAAAGTGAGAAGCCAAGAGAGCATTCCTTTGGGCACTTCTGCTGCCATTCAGCAGCAGTACTTGGTGCTTGGAGAGAGACACTCTTGATCTATAGATATCTATATATACCACATTTTCTTTATCTATATAGATCTATAGATATCTATCCATATCACATTTTCATATACATATACATACACACACACCATGGAATACTACTCAGCCATAAAAAGGAATAAAATAATATCATTTGCAGCAACCTAGATGGAGTTGGAGACAATTATTCTAAGTAAAGTAACTCAGGAATGGAAAACTAAATGTTGTATGTTCTCACTCGTAAGTGGCAACTAAGCTATGAGGATACAAAGACATAAGAATGACGCAATGGACTTTGGGGACTCAGGGAAAGGGTGGGAGGGGAGTGAGGGATAAAAGACCACACATTGGGTACAGTGTACACTGCTCGGGGGATGGGTGCATCAAAATCTCACAAATCACCACTAAATAACTTATCCATGTAATCCAACATCACCTGCTCCCCAAAAACTATTGAAATTTTTTTAAAGGCTAAAGTAGATGCCCTTCCAGGAGGGAAGTCTGAAAACATGTACTCAGAGGCAAATCATTGCAGAAGATGGAGACGATAAGACTCCTGAGGTTAACTCCCTCTTCCAGGGTCTTAACCTCATTTAAGGGACTTAAATGAGTCTCTAAGGTTAAGGGATTTAACCTTAACTTAATTCTAAAATTAGTTTTTATTCCAATGTAAGGGCATGTGGGTGTATGTGTTCCTTACAGTACTATTCACAATGGCCAAACACCTCAGTGTCCATCACTGGATGAATGGATAAAGAAAATGCGGTGCACATACACCATGGAATACTATTCAGCCTTAAAAAAAGAATGAAATTCTGTCATATATGACAACATAGATGAACCTGGAGGTCATTATGCTAAGGAAAATAAGCTTGGCACAGAAACACCAATACCACATGATCTCACTTGTCTGTGGAATCTCAAAAAGTTGATCTCATAGAAGGAAAGGGTAGAATGATGCCCGCTAGGAGCTGGGGGACCAGTGGGGGGCTTGGGGAGATGTTGGTCGAAGGATAAAAAATTTCAATTTAACAGGAGAAATAAGTTCAAAGAATCTATTATACTTGTGTTGACTATAGTTAATAAGAATGTATTTTAGAGTTGAAAATTACTGATAAAATCTACTCAAAGTATTCTCATCACAAATAGGTAAGTGGATGAGGTACCTTGTATTAGCATAATTGAGCCATTCCAAAATACAGGCATATTTCAAAACATCAAGTTGTACACCGTAAATCTACACAATGTTTATATGTCAGTTTTTTTGACTCAAGGAACAATAAAAAAAGAAAAAGAAATTTAAAAAAGAAAAAAAAGAAAAATGAATTTAAATAAAGAAACAAAAAATAAAAATAAAATATTCATAAATATCATTACTCCAAATTTTTAAAAAGTCAGGCTGCAGTGGCTCACACCTGTAATCCCAGCTTTTTGGGAGGCTGAGGCAAGAGAATCAGTTAGTCACCAGCTTGGGCAACATAGTGAGACCCCATCCCTACAAAATATATAAAAATGAGCTGGGTGTGGTGGTGCATGCCTATAGTCCCAGCTATTCTGGAGGCTGAGGTGGGAGGATTGCTTGAGCTCAGGAGTTCAAGGCTGCAGTGAAGTGAGATCGTGCCACTGTACTCTAGCCTGAGCTACAGAACGAGACCCTCAAAAGAAAAAAAAAGTGTGGGGATAGCAGCTTTTGTTGGAGAAAAGAAAACAAGCAAAAAATATATAGGTAAATAAAATAAGGAATAACCAAGTAAAGGAAAAGTGGAAGTTGGGGGAAGAACTGAAATGAAGAAAAGAAAGAAATGTGGAATCTGAGGATCACTTGAGTCCACTTCATGGTTTTGCTCAGTCCCAGCTGAGGTCATATTTTCTTAAGGAAACACATGACGCTCTTCTCAGCATATCCCTACTCAGTTATCAGGTAATGAATATTGGACATGTGGATTATTGATTCAATCCCTATCTCATCTCTATATAATGTTTCAAAACCCACTTCAAATATCTCCTCTGAGAGGAAAAATACAAACAGGAGTTCATCCCTATTGGCTCTCAGAGTCCTTTGTAAATACTCTGAAACAATGATAGCCACAGAAGTTTACAATTTTTTTTTTTTTTTTTTTTTTTTTTGCTTTATGCGAACATCTCCTTGAAGATTGAGAACGTCTTGCAGGCAAAAGCTACATGCTCAGGACTGTGGGCCAAATTCCCGAAGTTACAGAAATGCTTTTCATCTGTGCAAAGTTAGTTGAATTGTTTTATCACCCCCTGTTTTTACAATGCTTTAAAATCATATATACGGTTGGGCACAATGGTGACTCACACCTGTAATCCCAGCACTTTGGGAGGCTGAGGCGGGAGGATTCTTTGAGCCCAGGAGTTCAAGACCAACTTGGGCAACATAATGATAACCTGTCTCTACAAAAAATAAAAATAAAAAATTAGCTGGGCATGGCGATAAGCACCTGAGGTCCCAGCTACTCTGGAGACTGAGTCTGGAGGATCACTTGAGCCCGGGAGTTGAAAGTTTCAGTGAGCTATGACTGCACCACTGTAGTCTACCCTGGGTGACAGCAAAACCCTGTGAAACCCCGTCTCTAAAATAAATAAAAATAAACATAAACTCATATATATCTGTTGGAAATTTACAGTTTGTATTTATATCAATTGCCTAACTCTCTCCTACCTTTTTTTAAAAGTCACACACTTACTAAGTTGAGAGAATGAACTTAGTCATCTTATGGCCAGTCATATAAAGACAGCATGTTGACTCATAGTAGGTTACAAGAAAAGAAAAAGAAAAAAGAAGAAAAAGACAGATGATATTAAATGCCTCCATCCGTAAGGCTGAATTCACAAATACACAGAATTATACATTAGATTCAATGTGCTCACAATGTATTATGCAGCTTTACCTACCTGGGCCTCATTGTGCAGCTCGGAGAACCTTCTTGCTGTCTTTGGCAGAAGACACAGACAGGATTAAAAAGACTAAAAAAAAAAAAAAACAAGTATCATTCATGTGTCAGTTAAATTAGTTCCCAGCATGAAATTCTCACTAGAGACTTGGGAGCCGTATCCATAATTCCAACATTTTAAAATTGATTTTCCGAGGTCACTACTACACGAATCCTGAACTCTCAATGAGTTCATTATTTTGACCTTTTTTTTTTTTTTTTTTTTTTAGATGGAGTCTCGTCTCGTCCTGTCACCTAGGCTGGAGTGCAGTGGTGCGATCTCGGCTCACTGCAACCTCTGCCTCCCTGGTTCAAGCCATTCTCCTGCCTCAGCCTCCTGAGTAACTGGGATTACAGGCGTGCACCACCACGCCCAGCTAATTTTTGTATTTTTAGTAGAGATGGAGTTTCACCGTGTTGGCCAGGCTGGTCTCGAACTCCTGACCTCAAGTGCTCTGCTCATCTTTTGGCCCATTTTTAAAAGAACTCCTGCTGCCCCAAGTCCCGGGGCTCTTGGCTGAATTGTCTCGGTGGAAAAACCTACCCTGAAACACGCTGGCACAAGAGAATTGTCTCAGTGTCCTGCCAAGCCTACAAGTTTAGACTCAGAAAGCCTCTGTGTCCTGAATAAGGAAAGGGGCAATTAATCAAAATGAGCTGCCTCTTTTTTCACTGCATTAATGCAAATGCAGAAACCACTGAATGACTAATGGTTGTATTTAATTGGCAGTGGCGGGGGCGGGGGTTGGGTGTTTAGGACTAAGGGATATGACAGCCAAATGCATTACAGTGAAAGAAAAGCCCGTCTGTAGTCTGCAAGTTACTACCCATATTTGTACCTTAAAATAACACTAAGGACAAAATACAAACTCATTCCTCCTTAAATTCATTTTGCTCCAAAGCATGGATACTCTGGTCACATACTACACACACTACATACACACACACACACACGCACACTCACACACACGATCTTGGTTAAGAAAGAAAAAGAAGGAGAGGGAGGGAGGGAAGAAAGAAGAAAGGGTATGAGAGTAACAGAAAGGAGAGAAACTTACTCACACTAAAATTGGCTTGGAATCAATTTCTCAATGCCTAAGCTGATCCATTGAGTTTCAGAGTACAATAGGTCAAAGGATCTTTCGACTCTGCCCTTTTCAACGAGAGGTTATAAAACAAAAAAAGGCTGAGAAAATGTGTCCAAACAAACCTCCCCCATCTCACCTATCAGCCGTCTTGTCTCTCTAATGTCTGGGAACAGAACAAACAGGCTGTTCTGCAAAGGCTTGGCCTCTTCTGGCAGCTGCCTTGAATCATTGCCAAAGCGTTAGCCGCTCCATCTCACCTCCCTCTGCCATGGGAGGGCTGGTCCATGCTAGGCTCACCCAGATGGTTCATCTTAATTATGTGCAAATGAGGCAATCTGCACCCCACATTTGCAACTCCTACTACACATCCAGGAAAAGAAAAGAAAAACAACAGCACACCGACAACAAAACATCACATTCAGCGACACACCTACAGCCTTTCTTGCTAACGCTGAATGTTCTTATATGTGATGACCACCAAAGCCATTCATCGCACCAGAATTAAGACTGGTTGTTTTGAGCCAGAGCAATCCTGTTTGATGTCCCTTGCATTGCAGTGACCTCATGGTCTATAGCAGTGCCTCAGGGACATCTGTGCTCCCAATTAAAAGTGGTGGGTGGGTGGGTGGGAGGGAAATGGAAGGTCTTCCCTCTCTTTATATCTTAATAATATTCAACAAGGTGAAGTGTGGGAAATAATTTGGAAGATGGTAGGTGTACTGTTCATCCACACCCTGCCCCAAATGGATGGCTATTATATTAAACAACACAGATGCAAAGCCAGATAGTAACTCTCCCAGCATTTTAAATAAAGAATTGAAAATATCAGAGGGCATACATAACCCTCTCCCGACAAAACACCATTTTGCGAGATGGAACACTCCATTAAACATGCTATTGTATGATTCCATAAACTCTAGAAACCGGGTGGGTTTTTTTGTTTTTTGTGTTTGTTTGTTTGTTTTGAGACTGGGTCTCTCTCTGTTACCCAGGCTGGAGTAAAATGATGGTGATCACAGCTCACTGCCGCCTCAACTTCCCAGGCTCAAGTGATCCTCCTGCCTCAGCCTCCCGAATAGCTGGGACTACAGGCACCCACCAGTCCATGGATAATTTTTATATTTTTACATAGTCTCACTATGTTGCCCAGGCTGGTCTCAAACTCCTGGGCTCAAGCAATCCTCCCATCTTGACCTCCCAAAGTGCTGGGATTACAGGCGTGAGCCACTGCATCCAGCCTGGAAACCAGATCTTGCATCAGACCAGAGATGCCGATTTCTTCAGGTAAATGTACCTGGAGAGGAATTTTGAACTGGAATGGTCTGAAAACACCAAAAGTACACATGTTAAGAAGATGTGAACTTATTCCCTAGAATGAAAATTTACATATAAAGGGCTGTGCTTTTTTTTTTTTTTTTTTTGAGATAGTCTCACTCTCTTGCCCAGGCTGGAGTGCAGCAGCACAATCTCAGCTCACTAAAATCTCTGCCTCCTGGTCTTAAACGATTCTCCTGTCTCAGCCTCCTGAGGAGCTGGAATTACAGGTGCCTGCCACCATGTCTGGCTATTTTTTTTCTTCCTGATTTTATTTTATTTTATTAATTTTTTTTTTTATACTTTAAGTTCTAGGGTACATGTGCACAGCATGCAGGCTCGTTACAGAGGTATACATGTGCCATGCTGGCCTGCTGTATCCATCAGCCCGTCATTTACATTAGGTATATCTCCCAGTGCTATCCCTTCCCCGCCCCCCACCCAATGACAGGCCCAGTGTGTGATTTTCCCCAGCCTGTGTCCAAGTGTTCTCATTGTTCAATCCCCACCTATGAGTGAGAACATGTGGCGTTTTGTTTTCTATCCTTGTGATAGTTTGCTCAGAATGATGGTTTCCAACTTCATCCATGTCCCTGCAAAGGACATGAACTCATCCTTTTTTATGGCTGCATAGTATTCCATGGTGTATATGTGCCACATTTTCTTAATCCAGTCTATCGTTGATGGACTTTTGGGTTGGTTCCAAGTCTTTGCTATTGTGAATAGTGCTGCAATAAACATATGTGTGCATGTGTCTTTATAGTAGCATGATTTATAATGCTTTGGGTATGGGTATATGCCCAGTAATGGGATCGCTGGGTCAAATAGTATTGCTAGCTGTAGATCCTTGAGGAATCGCCACACTGTCTTCCACAATGGTTGAACTAGTTTACAGTCCCACCAACAGTGTAAAAGCGTTCCTATTTCTCCACATCCTCTAGGACATGTTGTTTCCTGACTTTTTAGTGATTGCCATTCTAACTGGCGTGAGATGCTATCTCACTGTGGTTTTGATTTACATTTCTCTGATGACCAGTGATGATGAGCATTTTTTCATATGTCTATTGGCTGCATAAATGTCTTCTTTTGAGAAGTGTGTGTGCATATCCTTTGCCCACTTTTCGATGGGGCTGTTTGTTTTTTTCTTGTAAATTTGTTTAAGTTCTTTGTAGATTCTGGATATTAGCCCTTTGTCAGATGGTTAGATTGCAAAGATTTCCTCCCATTCTGTAGGTTGCCTGTTCACTCTGATGGTAGTTTATTTTGCTGTGCAGGAGCTCTTTCGTTTAATTAGATCCCATTTGTCTATTTTGGCTTTCGTTACCATTGCTTTTGGTGTTTTAGTCATGAAGTCCTTGCACATGTCTATGTCCTGAATGGTATTGCCTAGGTTTTCTTCTATGGTTTTTATGGTTTTAGGTCTAACATTTAAGTCTTTAATCCATCTTGAATTAATTTTTGTATAAGGTGTAAGGAAGGGATCCAGTTTCAGCTTTTTACACATGACTAGCCAGTTTTCCCAGCACTGTTCATTAAATAGGGAATCCTTTCCCCATTTCTTGTTTTTGTCAGGTTTGTCAAAGATCAGATGGTTGTAGATGTGTGGTGTTATTTCTGGGGCCTCTGTTCTGTTCCATTGGTCTATATCTCTGTTTGGGTACGAGTACCATGCTGTTTTGGTTACCATAGCCTTGTAGTATAGTTTGAAGTCAGGTAGCATGATGCCTCCAGCTTTGTTCTTTTGGCTTAGGATTGTCTTTGCAATTTGGGCTCTTTTTTGGTTCCATGTGAACTTCAAAGTAGTTTTTTCCAATTCTGTGAAGAAAGTCATTGGTAGCTGGATGGCGATGACATAGAATCTATAAATTGCCTTGAGCAGCATGGCCATTTTGACAATATTGATTCTTCATATCCAGTGAGCATGGAATGTTCTTCCATTTGTTTGTGCCCTCTTTTATTTCATTGAGCAGTGGTTTGTAGTTCTCCTTGGAGAGGTCCTTCACATCCCTTGCAAGTTGGATTCCTAGGTATTTTATTCTCTTTGCAGCAGTTGTGAATGGGAGTTCATTCATGATTTGGCTCTCTGTTTGTCTGTTATTGGTGTATAAGAATGGTTGTGATTTTTGCACATTGATTTTGTATCCTGAGACTTTTCTGAAGTTGCTTATCAGCTTAAGGAGATTTGGGGCTAAGACGATGGGTTTTCTAAATATCCAATCATGTCATCTGCAAACAGGGACAATTTGACTTCCTCTTTTCCTAATTGAATACCCTGTATTTCTTTCTCTTGCCTGATTGCCCTGGCCAGAACTTCCAACATTATGTTGAATAGGAGTGGTGAGAGAGGGCATCCCTGTCTTGTGCCAGTTTTCAAAGGGAATGCTTCCAGTTTTTGCCCATTCAGTATGATATTGGCTGTGGGTTTGTCATAAATCGCTCTTATTATTTTGAGATACATCCCATCAATACCTAGTTTATTGAGAGTTTTTAGCATGAAGGGCTGTTGAATTTTGTTGAAGGCCTTTTCTGCATCTATTGAGATAATCATTTGGTTTTTGTCTTTGGTTCTGTTTATATGCTGGATTATGTTTATTGATTTGCATATGTTGAACCAGTCTTGCATCCCAGGTATGAAGCCCACTTGATCATGGTGGATAAGCTTTTTGATGTGCTGCTGGATTCGGTTTGCCAGTATTTTATTGAGGATTTTTGCATTGATGTTCATCAGGGATATTGGCCTGAAATTCTCTTTTGTTGTTGTGTTTCTGCCAGGCTTTGGTATCAGGATGATGCTGGCCTCATAAAATGAGTTAGGGAGGATTCCCTCTTTTTCTATTGATTGGAATAGTTTCAGAAGGAATGGTACCCCTCCTCTTTGTACCTCTGGTAGAATTCGGCTGTGAATCCGTCTGGTCCTGGACTTTTTCTGGTTGGTAGGCTATTAATTATTGCCTCAATTTCAGAGCCTGTTATTGGTCTATTCAGAGATTCAATTTCTTCCTGGTTTTGTCTTGGGAGGGTGTATGTGTCCAGGAATCTATCCATTTCTTCTTCTAGATTTTCTAGTTTATTTGCTTAGAGGTGTTTATAGTATTCTCTGATGGTAGTTTGTATTTCTGTGGGCTTGGTGGTGATATTCCCTTTATCATTTTTTATTGCATCTATTTGATTCTTCTCTCTTTTCTTCTTTATTAGTGTTGCTAGCAGTCTATCAATTTTGTTGATCTTTTCAAAAAAACAGCTCCTGGATTCATTGATTTTTTTGAACGGTTTTTTGTGTCTCTATCTCCTTCAGTTCTGCTCTGATCTTAGTTATTTCTTGCCTTCTGCTAGCTTTTGAATTTGCTTGCTCATGCTTCTCTAGTTCTTTTCATTGTGATGTTAGGGTGTCAATTTTAGATCTTTCCTGCTTTCTCTTGTGGGCATTTAGTGCTATAAATTTCCCTCTACACACTGCTTTAAACGTGTCCCAGAGATTCTGGTATGTTGTGTCTTTGTTCTCATTGGTTTCAAAGAACATCTTTATTTCTGCCTTCATTTCGTTATTTACCCAGCAGTCATTCAGGAGCAGGTTGTTCAGTTTCCATGTAGTTGTGCAGTTTTGAGTGAGCTTCTTAATCCTGAGTTGTAATTTGATTGCACTGTTTTCTGAGAGACAGTTTGTTGTGATTTCTGTTCTTTTACATTTCCTGAGGAGTGCTTTACTTCCAACTATGTGGTCAATTTTGGAATAAGTGCGATGTGGTGCTGAGAAGAATTTGGGGTGAAGAGTTCTGTAGATGTCTATTAGGTCTACTTGGTTCAGAGCTGTGTTCAAGTCCTGGATATCCTTGTTAACCTTCTGTCTCATTGATCTGTATAATGTTGACAGTGGAGTGTTAAAGTCTCCCATTATTATTGTGTGGGAGTCTAAGTCTCTTTGTAGGTCTCTAAGGACTTGCTTTATGAATCTGGGTGCTCCTGTATTGGGTGCATATATATTTAGGATAGTTAGCTCCTCTTGTTGAATTGATCCCTTTACCATTATGTAATGGCCTTCTTTGTCTCCTTTGCTCTTTGTTGGTTTAAAGTCTGTTTTATCAGAGACTAGGATTGTAACCCCTGCTCTTTTTCTGCTTTCCGTTTGCTTGATAGATCTTCCTCCATCCCTTTATTTTGAGCCATTTGTGTCTCTGCACATTAGATGGGTCTCCTGAATACAGCACACTGATGGGTCTTGACTCTTTATCGAATTTGCCAATCTGTGTCTTTTAATTGGGGCATTTAGCCTATTTACATTTAAGGTTAATGTTGTTATGTGTGAATTTGATCCTGTCATTATGATATTAGCTGGTTATTTTGCTTGTTAGTTGATGCAGTGTCTTCCTAGCATTGATGGCCTTTACAATTTGGCATGCTTTTGCAGTGGCTGATATCTGTTATTCCTTTCCATGTTTAGTGCTTCCTTCAGGAGCTCTTGTAAGGCAGGCCTGGTGGTGACAACATCTCTCAGCATTTGCTTGTCTGTAAAGGATTTTATTTCTCCTTCATTTATGAAGTTTAGTTTGGCTGGATATGAAATTCTAGATTGAAAATTCTTTTCTTTAAGAATGTTGAATATTGGCCCCCACTCTCTTCTGACTTTAGAGTTTCTGCAGAGAGATCTGCTGTTAGTCTGATGGGCTTCCCATTGTGGGTAACCCGACCTTTCTCTCTGGCTGCCCTTAACATTTTTTCCTTCATTTCAACCTTGGTGAATCTGACAATTAAGTGTCTTGGGGTTGCTATTCTTGAGGAGTATCTTTGTGGCGTTCTCTGTATTTCCTGAATTTGAATGTTGGCCTGCCTTACTAGGTTGGGGAAGTTCTCCTGGATAATATCCTGAAGTGTTTTCCAACTTGGTTTCATTCTCCCTGTCACTTTCAGGTATACCAGTCAAATGTAGATTTGGTCTTTTCACATAGCCCCATATTTCTTGGAGGCTTTGTTCGTTTCTTTTTACTCTTTTTTCTCTAAACTTCTCCTCTCGCTTTATTTCATTATTTGATCTTCAGTCACTGATGCCCTTTCTTCCACTTGATGGAATCAGCTACTGAAGCTTGTGCATGCATCACGTAGTTCTCGTGCCATGGTTTTCAGCTCCATCTGGTCATTTAAGGTCTTCTCTACACTGTTTATTCTAGTTAGCCATTCGTCCAATCTTTTTTCAAGGTTTTTAGCTTCCTTGTGATGGGTTCGAACATCCTCCTTTAGCTCAGAGAAGTTTGTTATTACCAACCTTCTGAAGCCTACTTCTGTCAGCTCGTCAAAGTCATTCTCCATCCAGCTTTGTTCCATTGCTGGTGAGGAGCTGCAATCCTTTGGAGGTGAAGAGGCACTCTGGTTTTTAGAAGTTTCAGCTTTTCTGCTCTGGTTTCTCCCCATCTTTGTGATTTAATCTACCTTTGGTCTTTGATGTTGGTGACCTACAGATGGAGTTTTGGTGTGGATGTTCTTTTTGTTGATGTTGATGCTATTCCTTTCTGTTTGTTAGTTTTCCTTCTGACAGTCAGGTCCCTCAGCTGCAGGTCTGTTGGAGTTTGCCGGAGGTCCACTCCACTCCAGACTCTGTTTGCCTAGGTATCACTAGTGGAGACTGCAGAACAGCAAATATTGCAGAACAGAAAATATTGCTATCCGATCTTTCCTCTGGAAGCTTTGTCCCAGAGGGGCACCTAGTTGTATGAGGTGTCAGTTGGCCCCTACTGAGAGGTGTCTCCCAGTTAGGCTACATAGGGGTCAGGGACCCACTTGAGGAGGCAGTCTGTCCGTTCTCAGAGCTCAAACACCATCCTGGGAGAACCACTGCTCTCTTCGGAGCTGTCAGACAGGGACGTTTAAGTCTGCAGAAGTTTCTGCTGCCTTTTGTTCAGCTATGCCCTGCCCCCAGAGGTGGAATCTACAGAGGCAATAGGCCTTGCTGAACTGCAGTGGGCTCTGCCCAGTTTAAGCTTCCCTGGCCACTTGTTTACCTACTCAAGCCTCAGCAATGGTGGATGCCCCTCCCCCAGCCAGGCTACTGCCTTACAATTCAATCTCAGACTGCTGTGCTAGCAGTGAGCAAGGCTCCGTGGGCGTGGGACCTGCCAAGCCAGGTGCGAGATATAATCTCCTGGTGTGCCGATTGCTAAGACCATTGGAAAAGCTCAGTATTTAGGCAAGAGTGTCCCAATTTTCCAGGAACAGTCTGTCACGGCTTCCCTTGCCTAGGAAAGGGAAATACCCCCACCCCTTGTGCTTCCCAGGTGAGGCAATGTCCTGCCCTGTTTTGGCTTGCCCTCTGTGGGCTGCACCCACTGTCCAACCAGTCCCAATTAGATGAACCAGGTACCTCAGTTGGAAATGCAGAAATCACTAGTTTTCTGCATTGATTACTCTGGGAGCTGCAGACTGGAGCTGTTTCTATTTGGCCATCTTGGAATGGAATCCCAATTTTTGTATTTTTAGTAGAGATGGGGTTTCACCATGTTGGTCAGGCTGGTTTCAAACTCCTGGTCTCAGGTGATCCACCCACCCCAGCCTCCCAGAGTGCTGGGATTACAAGCATGAACTACTGCACCTGGCTGCATTTTCAACCCAAACAATAAAATACAAAGAATAAAAGTGTCTGTAATTCAGATTCCCATGGCAGCTCCATGACCGTCAGTTTGCAGTCCCATTGGTGAATTAGTTAAGTGACTCAAGTGATTCTGCTTTCTACAGATTCCTCTCCTTCCAGCTTCCAGGACTCTCTTGATTCATTCTGTTTCTCTGTGGAATGAGTGTTCACTTTGAGGACTTCTTTCAGAATCTCTACTTATAATCACAGAAAGGTTTTCCACCTTCATGCAACTGCTCATGGTAAAATCTTGGTTTCTAAAGAATTTACTAATCTCTTTTTGTCTTTTTCTTTTTCTTTTAGAAACAGGGTCTCATTCTATCACCCAAGCTGGAGTGCAGTGGTATGATAAGAGCTCGCTGTAGCCTCAGCCTCCTAAGCTCAAAAGATCCTCCAGTCTCAGCCTCTGGAGTGGCTGGAACTACAGGCATGCACCACTGTACCTGGGTAATTTCTTTATTTTCTATTTTTTTGTAGAGATGAGGTCTCTATATTGCCCGGGCTAGTTTTGAACTCCTGGCCTCAAAGAATCCTCCTGCCTTGGCCTCACAAAGCACTGTGATTATAGGTGGGAGCCATCATGCCCAGCCTAGATGTACTGATCTTGATATGTTCTGCCTTTTCTGACTCCCTTTTATGTTGACAAAAACAGCAAGTAGCATGCCTGTGGTCCCCCCTACTCAGGAGACTGAGGTGAGGGATTGCTTGGTCCTAGAAGTTCTGGGCTATGGTGCGCTATGCGGATCAGGTGGCTGCACTAAGTTCAGCACCAACATGGTGACCTCCCAGGAGCAGAAGACCATCAGGCTGCCTAAGGCCAGGTAAACCACCCTAAGTCACAAATGCAGCAGGTCAAAACTCCCGTGCTAATCAGTGGTGGAATCATGCGTCTGAATAGTCTCTGTACTTCAGCCTGGGCAACACAGCAAGACCCTATCTCCAAAAAAAACAAACAAAACAAAACAGTAACATAGCCACACTTAGCTAAATTCTAAACTATGGTTCATGCTACCTAATCAGTCGTGTCTATTTAATGCAATAATGCCATTGCACACAACAGTCATAAGAGCAGGAAAAGAAAACACTAGAACACACAATGAAAAGGAACAAACCTTTGACCAAACCAGGTGTTGTTTCTTGAGTCATGTAAGTCAAAGGCAGTCCTGTTAAAGGTCATGATTTGCAATGTTCTGGTGTCCATTGAGTGGTTGTCAGGGTAGGGTGCATGTGTCTGATTTTACCCAAATTGTTCAGAAACGGCACTTGCCTGCCATCTCTGAAAGATACAGACGAATCTTAATATAGTCCTTGTACATAGCTTTTCTATGTTTTTTTTTCCAGTAGGACAAGAAATACATGGAAGGCTTCATTGTCATGCTGGGTATAGTGACCCAGTGAAGATAAAGGTCCCCTAAGTAAATTGATAGCATGCGTATTTTATCAAAGTTTGCATTTCTTTCGAAGTGTAGCATCTGGCCAGGAAATATAATGTTCCCTCTTCTAGGAAATAGAGTGAAATTGTAATGAGTGCAATACTTATCATTGACATGTCTATATCCCTGAAACTCTTAGAGTTCACTTTTCTCATGGGTGAAATCAAGATTGGTGAGTTATCTGTGCATAGCCTTTGATGTAAAGATAACGACACTCTCTAGCCACATTCCCTAGAAAATTTCAGCTGCCCCCTAGTAAGACGTTATGACTGTTACTCTTCAGAATTATGGGATGAAGAGGGCTCCATAAACCATCTCACTGAAATAGAATCAGAACCACCCACTCTTCTAGGAGCTGAAGGGAGCTTTTAAGCAGATCACAGATGACTAAGTGTCCTGGTAATGTCAGAGTTTCTGGGGAAAAAAAAAAAAACCCTAATAAAGAACAAAAGTGCTCCCTGCATTTCTGATGCAGGAGATAATTCTTGCTGAAGCAAAGCAAAACAAACAAATTTTTTTGCTTCTCATTCATATAAATTTTGCTTAACAATATTCAGCTCCAAAGAAGATATGACACATGTCATTTTGCAATAAGCAATCTGCTAGGGTGTTTTTAATGAAAAAATATCCAGGGATCTATCAAATGATGGGCAACCGACTCTTTTACCCCAAAACCAAAGTTCATCTGTTCATGGAAAATTTATAAAATGCCAGCTGAGCATCTGACTTCTAGGGTAGACTCTGGAGTCACAACGAATGGAATCAGAATAGCTCCTCTCTCAGCAAAGAGGATCAGTGTCAGTCGTGGCTATTAGAAAGTGCCATAAAGTGTTACAGGCAACAAGCTGAATGTATCCTGGGTTGAAACAGACACAGGTTAGAAAGTGAAAGGAATTCTACCTAGGGTGATCAGAGGAGAATCACAGAAAAAGGTCAATGTTTTCCCGTTTTCTAATAAAGTAGTCAGCCTGTCTACAAGAAAATTGAGTGAAGCAGATTTTGTTTAAGATTTGGGTTAAAGTCAGCACTGCCTCCATCTATTTCAGGTTGGGTGGAGAGGGTCATTCTCTTTAACAAGATGTTGTTTTGATACGATCCAGTGTGTTCAATTCTTTTAAATGTCTAGACTCGACATTGAAATTAAGAATGATGCTTCCTCCGGGAGTGGTGGGCCACGCCTGGAATCCCACCACTTTGGGAGTTGAGGCAAGCAGATGGCTTGAGCCCAGGAGTTCGAGACCAGCCTGGCCAACAGGGTGAAACCCCGTCTCTACTAAAAATACAAAAATTAGCTGAGTGTGGTGGCACATAACTGTAATCCCAACTACTCGGGAGGCTGAGACAGGAGAATCACTTGAACCCGGGAGGCAGAGATTGCAGTGAGCCGAGATGACGCCACTGTGCTCCAGCCTGGGCGACAGAGGGAAACTTCATTTCCAAAAAAAAAAGGAATGATGGTGCGACCCGGCGCAGTGGCTCACGCCTGTAATCTCAACACCTTGGGAGGTTGAGGCAGTCAGATTGATTGAGCCTGGGAGTTTGAGACCAGACTGGGCAACATAGTGAGACCCTGTCTCTACAAAAAATATTATACAAAAATTAGCCAGGTATGGAGGCACACACCTGTGGTCCCAGTTACTCAGGAGACTGAGGTGGGATGATCACTTCAGCTCAGGGGTTTGAGGCTGCAATGAGCTGTAATTCCGCCACTGTCTTACAGCCTGGGAAACAGCCAAATCCCATCTCAAAAAAAAATTTTTTAATTAAAAATTTAAGACAAAAAGAATGATGCTGCGTTTTTTTTTTCAAACCATATATCCAAGTAGGTTATTAGGGAGGTAATTGAGGGAGCATTGATCAGGGAAAGAGGAAGAGAGGCAGGGAAAGGCAGGAAGCCAGTAGAGGTTGTACTTATGAAGCAGCTTGCCACCGGGCTATTGAAGCTGAGTCCTGTGCAGAAACACGGAGATTCAATGACAGACCCTCAGAATTATCCAACCCAGGGACGATGAAGATGAGATATTTATCCTAGAATTCCTTTTCATCCTTCTGTCCCAGCACCTTTATTTGGTCTTCCATGTAGGGGCTGAGAGCAGAGTCAATAGGACAATTTTGCCATGTGCTATGATGGCTAGGACCATGGAGCCATAAGCTGCGTGCAGGCAGCATTCGCCATAGATACGTATTTCTGTGTTAACTTGGAGGTTTTCTTGATCATTCTTTATATTTCCTCTCTGGATGACTTGACCAAGAGGGATGAGGGGAAGCAGAAACTAGGCAATCTTGTCCAGCAATAGTTTGAAATAGGCATAGTTTACTCCCAAAAGTAGGAATTGGATTATATATATATATTATATACATATAATATATATAATTATATATATATATATATATATTGAGATGGAGTTTTGCTCTTGTTGCCCAGGTTGGAGTGCAATGGCGTGATCTCGGCTCACTGCAACCTCCGCCTCCCAGGTTCAAGTGATACTCTTGCCTCAGCCTTCCGAGTAGCTGGGATTATAGGCATGTGCCACCATGCTCGGCTAATTTTGTATTTTTAGTAAAGACGGGGTTTCTCCATGTTGGTCAGGCTGGTCTTGAACTCTCAACCTCAGGTGATCCATCCACCTCCGCCTCCCAAAGTGCTGAGATTACAGGCATGAGCCACTGCGCCCAGCCAAAGATTGGATTTTAAGTGCAGTTTTGGCTGGGTGCGTTTGGCTCACGCCTGTAATCCCAACACTTTTGGGAGGCTGAAGCGGGCAGATCACCTGAGGTCAAGAGTTCAAGACCAGCCCGACCAACATGGTGAAACCCCGTCTCTACTAAATACAAAAAAAATTAGCCAGGCGTAGTGGCACATGCCTGTAATCCCAGATACTCGGGAGGCTGAGGCAGGAGAATCACTTAAACCTGGGAGGCAGAGATTGCAGTGACCCGAGATTGTGTCATTGCACTCCAGCCTGGGCATCGATGGCAAAACTCTGTCCAAAAAAAAAAAGAGAAAGAGCAGTTTCATGCATTGATCCTAAAGGTTGGGTTTATCTCCAACTTATCTAAACTGTCAGGAATGCTTTAGCAATTTGAATTCCATAGAGAAAAGAAGACAGCTTTGAAAGACTTCATGGGTTTTAAGAGGACACTTAGTCGGGTGCGGGGGCTCACACCTGTCATTCCAGTACTGTAGGAGGCCAAGGTAAGAGGATGGCTTGAAACCAGGAGTTTGAAACCAGTCTGGACCACATAGTGAGACTCTCCCCCTATTTCAAGTAATGATAATAACAATAATAATAATAGAGGAAGCTGATTGTAAGCTGCAAATTTTTTAATAAAGAAAAAGGTCATTGTGGAGTCACATTCCTGAGGAAAGGCATTTGTAAGAAGCTTGTGAGGAGACGCCCTGAGAACCGGGGGTGATGTCCCTTCAGGAAGAAAAGAACAGATCGTCAATGCCGGGACCTTGGAGGTGGTCATAGAGAATTTGGGTTTTATCTGACAGTGAAGGAGAGCTGTCTCATGATTTATGACCAAGGCCCATCCACTCTGGCTCGTGTTCCAATATCAATACACTTGACCAAGTACAGCACACACTGTAAAGTGAGTGTGCAGCTGGGACCAGGAACAGGCATTCTTTCTTGAGAAACCAGTGTGTCTCTGAAAAAAAGTCCAGTAGGTAGGCTGGGTGCAGTGGCTCACGCCTGTAATCCCAGCACTTTGGAAGGCCCAGCACTTTGAGTCGAGGAGTTCGAGACGAGCCTGGCCAAAATGGCGAAACCCCATCTCTACTAAGAAAAAAAAAAATTAGGCCGGGCATGGTGGCTCATGCCTGTAATCCCAGCACTTTGGGATTGGGAGGCCCAGGCGGGCAGATCACCTGAGGTCAGGAGTTCGAGACCAGCCTGGCCAACATGGTGAAACCCCGTCTCTACTAAAAATACAAAACGTAGCCAGGCGTGGTGGCGGGCACGTGTAATCCCAGCTACTTGGGAGGCTGAGGCAGGAAAATCGCTTGAACCTGGGAGGTGGAGGTTGCAGTGAGCCAAGATCATGCCACTGCACTCCAGCCTATATGACAAGAACGAAACTCCATCTCAAAAAAAAAAAAAAAAAAAATCACCCAGGTGGGGTGGCATGCGCCTGTGGTCCGGAAGGCTGAGGCAGGAGAATGGCTTGAACTCGGGAGGTGGAGGTTGCAGTGAGCCGAGATCACGCCACTGCACCCCAGCCTGGGCAACAAGAGTGAAATTCCGTCTCAAAAAAAATAAATAAATAAAATAAAATAAAATAAAATAAAAATAAATTGCAAGCAGTGACAAGCTGAGGGCTAAGGATGTTACAGGGTAATAGCTTGATAGTTTTGCAAATCTGCCCAAATTTAAAAATTAATTTGTAATTAGCCAGGTGTGGTGGCACATGCCTATAATCCCAGCTACTCGGGAGGCTGAGGCACAATAATTGCTTGAATTCGGGAGGCAGAGGTTGCAGTGAGCTGAGATCACGCCACTGCACTTCACCCTGGGCAACAGAGCGAGACTGTTTAAAAAAAAAAGGTTGTGGACAGAGCATTCACACCTGCTGAACATTTATTTTGACCAAGAAATGATCTCTCAATGTACAACTGCAAATCAAGGAAGTTCAAATTATCAGAGGACATGTCAGAAATTCTCCCTAAATAAAAAATGTGTGAAAAAGTATATTTCAAAATGTGGTCCATCTCACCTACAGTGTCCTCCCCTGGCACTTCATATGCAGCTCATTATGAATGCTGGGAGCTTTCTCATGATGTCAGGCTAGTTTCTGGGCATAGTTTCCAGGAAACCAATTTCCTGCAACTGCCTCACCCATGCCAGAACTTGCTAACAGAACTTGCTAATTTGCAGCCTGTTCACTTCTTCTTGTTTCACATCTGCTAATTGTGGGGTAGCGACCTCACCCAGTCTTTCTCAGCAATAATAATTAAGAAAATAATTTCCTTGCCAGACAAGTTAGACAAGCAAGATGAACTTCAGAGACACAGGTTTTTTAAAGCATTCCTAGATGACCTCAGTGTGCAATAACAATAGTTCTGAAATATTTTTAGTGTGTGATAGGTGAAAAAGGATTGCAGGCGTGTGCACAGAAAGAGGTAGCTGCAATCAGGGAGATAGGTTTCACACTGTTTTGTTTTGACCTCTTTGAATGTATCTTTTTTTTTTTTTTTTTTTTTTTTTTTTTTTTTAGACAGGGTCTCACTGTCACCCATGCTAGAGTGCAGTGGTGTGATCATAGCTCATTGCAGCCTCAATTCCTGGACTCAAGTGATCCTCCTGCCTCGGCCTCCCAACATGTTGTGATTACAGATATGACTGACCGTGCCAGGCTGAATGTATCATGTTTGTAGTAGAATATAATTTGAGCTGTTTCTTTTTCATCAGTGATTTCAAAAACTGTAAAAGAACCTCTGTTGGTAATAGAAGAAAATTACACCCATGCTTAAGATAGGATATTTAGGGCTACACTTAAAGAATCAAAGCTTTTTGGTCAAAGTGGACTAGCAAAGCCAAAATATGAAGGACATGCAGAAAAAATAAATGAAGTATTGCAAATGTTTGAATTTGACAAAACATAGGTGAAAGTACTACACTGCTGAAGACTAAATGAATGCTTAAATACAGCGAGGCATAGACCCTGTCATAGGATATAGGTTATGCAGAGTTATGCATTTGTTTTTTCTTAGCAGAAGCTTGGTGTCATAACAAGTGCAGTTGACAAGGCAGTTTCATTTTACAGTGATGCCACTGGAATAGAGAATCTCAGAGGTGACTCAACAATAAGTGATTAAAATAAAATTAGTTAAAAATAATGTGATGAGTGACAATAGAATACAAGATTTTCGGGTTTTTGTTGTTGTTGTTGTTGTTGTTGTTGTTGTTTTGAGACAGCATCTTGCTTGATTGCCCAGGCTGGAGTGCAGTGGTATAATCTCGGCTCACTGCAACCTCTGGCTCCTGAGCTCAAGCAGTCCTCCCACCTCAGCCTCCCAAGTAGCTGTGATTACAGGTGTGCACCACGACACCCAGCTAATTTTTTAATTTTTTGTAGAGACGAGATCTCTCTATGCTGCCCAGGCTGGTCTTGTACTCCTTGGCTCAAGCTATCCTTGGCCTTGGCCTCTCAAAGTGCTAGGATTACAGGAGTGAGCCACCACGTCTGGCCAATTTTTTAACCTCAATCAAGCAATAAAGGAAAGTGTACACCATCTCCAACTCTGCCACTTTTTTCCTGAGAGATAAAAATGAACACACTAATAACTTTGGAAGGCAAAAATCTCTTCTTTGTGATCAGTGCTTAGAGGGAAACATTCATGACCATCTCCTAGGCTGTCCCAACTCCCTGCTCAGTAAAAGTCACAAGGAAGGGTGACATGAGGAAATGGCTTCAAAAGACCACACCTGTTCCATTGGCCTTGAAGTTAGATAATCTCTTTCTGCCTTTGCCAAAAATGTAACTCTATCTTTGGACAAGCTCCTTGTCTCTTAGTCTCTGTTGCCACATATGCAAGACGCAGGAATGCTTTCCCCATCTAACCGGTGTAGGTGCCTGTGTGAAAAGAAATAGAGTGTGGAGCAGAGTGGATGCTACACTTTAAAGATCAGTTTCTCTCTCCATCTCCTTGGGAACTGCATCTTCCTTACAGTTAAAACCCTGTAAATGCTATATACATTTTTCTCACTTTTAGGGTTGAAGGGTGTGGAAGTTGCAGTGAGCTGAGATTGTGCCACTGCACTCCAGCCTGGGCCACACAGTGAGACCCTGTCTCAAAAAAAAAAGAAAAAAGAAATATATATATGTTTGCACCTACCATATATACACTATATATAGCCGACATATGCAAAATACATGTGCACCATATGTCTATACACCTCTGCACACTATATATGTACATTTCGCATCTCCTATATACATAAATCTATACCATATATACATATACTCACACCATATATATACACATACCACATATATACACACCCTATATTTATATACACACATACACCATAACCATCCATACCATCCATATATACTCATATAGTATATATGGGATGTGCATGTGTATGTGTTTCTGTGTATACATAATATACACTGCATATAAAATACTGGCCCACCATATACGTCTATACATAATACATATACCACATAAATATATATTCCCTCTATAGATACATACCCACCATGTACACATATATCCAACATATATGTACATGACATATGTATACACACATATATACACACACCAATTACACCAGATAGATATATATGCACCATTTATACACCATAAATATACTCCATATATAATACACACCATATACATACACACATTATATATATATACACTCCACATATAATATATACTCTCTGTATATTATGTATAATACACAGTTATATGTATAATACTGTATTTGAAGAGGTTTATCTAAGGAACATTACTCAAGAGGCTTCTTCCATAAATACAGTGATTCAACTAATGAGATTCTGCTCACTAACCCGATGCTATAATGGGATAAGACTTTTGGGGGCTTTGGAACGAGGTAACAATATTTTGCATGTGACAAGGGTATAAAGATTTGTGACCAGATATCAGAGTCTGGCACTTGTAGGGGTATGTCTACAAATTACTGATAGGCAGCAATGGATAACTATTTTTGTTAGGCAACCATAAACAACTAATACAATGAGCACACACACATTTGTAAAATAATAATAATAATGATTATTTTAATAAAAAGAATAATGAAAATATATGGCAGGAATTTAACTGTTATTTCTGGGTGATGGGATTATAGAGTCTTGTGATTTTCTTCTTACTATTTTTTCTGTATTCTTATTTATTTTATTTTATTTTTTGGAGACAAGGTATTGCTCTGTCATCCAAGCTGGAGTGCAATGGCATAATCACGGCTCACTGCATCTTTGACCTCTTGTTCTAAAGTTGGGACTACAGGCACATGCCACCACACTCAACTAATTTTTTATATTTTTTTTGTAGAGATGGGGTTTCGCCATGTTGCCCAGGCTGGCCTTGAATACTGGACTGAAGCAATCCACCTGCCTCAGCCTCCCAAAGTGCTGGGACCACAGACACGAGCCATTGCACCTGGCACTATTTTTCCATATCTTTGCATTTTCCGTTTTTCAAATTTAAACCCTAAAAAGTAGGATGAACAAAGTTTGTCCAGAAATCCTTTTACAAATGTTTACCTCATTTTGTCCACTAGCAACGAGGGGTCAGTTTGAGCTCTTGGTGCTATCAGAGTTCCTACCTCTCACTTACATGCAAACCTGGGCATGTCTCATTGCTTATTAGCCTCCTGTACTCTGATGTGCACAATTCAACATAAATGACCACTAAAGTTTAATTTTGTTCCATAGCATTGCCAGGGTGGCATGACTGCCTGCTCCTGGCCCATCTGGCCCCTTGATGGAATTCCCCATGGCCAAGGTGAGAGAATAGGAAAGAAGAAACCAGCCAGGCAGACAGTTAGGGTGGGTCCTCAGTTGAATCCTTTCAAACAGAAGAACAGCCTGCAGGAACTGCAGATAAGGGAACTTGCACGGGGGGTTGCCTAAGACATGCCCACAGCTGCACAGATAAGAAAGGGTGCACAGGCGACTTGCCCAGACATGACCACAATGGAAAATTCTGTGCTCTGAGACATGGGCAGTGAGCGGAATAAAACAATATAGAGTAACTCAAGCTAAGGGTCTGTGTATGCTCTAGGAGGATGTTATGAAGTTACCAGGAATTTGCACCATGTGCAAATAAGATGCCCAGCCCTCATAGGTTTCTTATAAAAGCCTCTGCATTCAACTGTGAAACAGAAACCCTGTTCCGGGCCCCCTCTCCGTGGTGGACAGCGTTCTTCTTTTGCTTATTAAACTTTGGCTCCAACCTCAACCTTTGTGTCCATGCTCTTTAATTCTCTTGGTTGTGAGACAAAGAACTCCAGGTGATACCTTACAATGAGAGACTGCTACATTGTGGTGCATTGGCAAGAGAATAACAAAGGGGCTTAGAGCCCAAAGACTTACAGCCAATTTAAATGTCCTAGGACAGATGGGAATGAAGGCGGACAGACATTCATCAACCTTTAAAATTCTTTAAGCAATACAAAAGCCAAAAAGCCAAAGCCAAAAGTGAGGTTACAAAATTAACTTCTCTTTGCCTTCTATGCATCAAGCTACTGTGTTCTTGGTTGCAGTTACAGACTAGTAGCTACTAGCTACACAAAATATAAGCATGGCTAAAACCTTTTACACTAAGGAATTTAGAGACATTTAAAACCTTTTAAGCTAAGGAATTTAGAGAATTTTGTTGTGTCGTAATGCTTTTTACAGACTTTTTAGTAATTTGTCCTAAGTTGGCTGAAAAAAAATTATATACATATAATATATGTATATTATATATAGTGTATACATGTATATATATAATATGTGTGTGTGTGTGTGTGTACACATAAATCATACCTTGGAGTATTATACCAAGGAGGATTTGTCATGAAGTACCTTTATCCTCTCAGTAATTTTCTTTTAATTCTATGGGGAGCAGGAAATTTGTTATGGTTTGGATGGATGTAAAGGGTAATAACCCAGGAGGCAAAAACTGCTTGTTTTACCTGCTGTTTAGTATCCATCCTTGATTTGAAGGGTCTGAACTAATTCTCTCTCTCAAAATCGGCTGCTACAATCTCACGCTCCCATCTCTTCCATGATAGTCCCTGGGTCTAGAGTGAGGGTGCTTGTATAGTTTTAGCAGCAGGGCATTGGCAATGAAAAATAGTTTTGGCCCAATGGGATGCCAGATGAGGGATATTTACAGGCTTTGTCAAATTATCTCTGATCATCAGAATACCATGATTCCGGTTTTCTCAGAAGCAAAACAACAAGGGATAAATAACATTCATAATTTTGACAATCAAGAGAATTTGTGTGTCACAACAGAAAAAAAGAACTTTTCTATTAGGGTGCCAACTAAAAGCATCATGAATAAAATTATAACCTGTTTCATCTTTAGAGAATTATTGTAGCCAAGAAATAATTCATGATTCCATCTGCATTTAAAAACGAAGGTCACAGCCAAGCACTGTGGCTCACACCTGTAATTCCAGCACTTTGGGAGGCTGAGGCAGGCAAATCGCTTGAGACCAGGAGTTTGAGACCAGCCTGGGCAACATAGCAAAACCCCATCTCCACTAAAAATACAAAAATTAACAGGGCACGGTGGCATGCACCTGTAGTCCCAGCTACTTGGGAGGCTGAAATAGGAAGATCGCTTTAACCCAGGAGGTAGAAGTTGCAGTGAGATGAGATCGTGCCACTGCACTGCAGCCCGGGAAAGAGGGAAACACCCTGTCTCAAATGAATAAATAAGTAAATAATAAAAGCAAAGGTCAGGGCTGGAATCTAGTAACAGGTGTGTTATAGTTGAAACAACTTTTCTGTCTCTCTAGCCCTCCTTTTCTACTGAAGAAAAATATAGGAAGACCAATACATCTGCAAAGTAAGTTTTAGGCTTATTATACTTGAGTATTTGCATGAAGCACAGCAAGAATTGATTGGTCATATGGGCTCTTCTCAGGCTGGCTTTGCTGGAACTTTACCTAAAAATACATTATTTTAGTCAAAGCCTTGGTCAAATAACCAGTGTCTACAATTGTGTCCTATTTCAAAAGAAAACAGTCCTGCTAAAGTCATGAAAACCACTATAAATTGCCATAAAATAGGAATAGTCAGAAATAATTTCCAAACTGTGGAGAACTCGGGTAGAGAGAAAGGTAAATTTTGCTCACAATAAGATATGCTATCCAATCACTCTAAACTGTAAATATCTCGAAAGAAAAAAAAGTCCTTAAAGCTTCTTTAACCAGAGCAACAGCCTTCCAAACAAGATGTTGTTTGTTTACCTTGGAACTGCAATTCATATGCAAAGAGCTATTTATCGGGCACTGTAAAAACCAGCAGATCCTCACATAATTACAGAGTCAGTCTGAAGAGGAAAAAGAGGCTCCCTCCTTGTATTATTATCTTTGCATTCCCCAGGTAGCAGGTCCTATATGAACCATTTATGTTTCATCATGGAACTCTTTTGGACATCATTATTTCCATTAGCTTCAGTTAACATCCCATAGCAAGGGTGTAATTGCCTCTGCTGACGAAAAAGGTCAAACTCTATAAACTATTCTAAGAGATTTATTCTGCGCCAAATATGAGTGACTACTGGCCCTCAGGAGATCCTGAGAACATGTGCCCAGGGTTGTTGAGTTAGATTGGCTTTATGCATTTTAGGGAGACATAAGACACCCCTCAACACATGTAAGATGGACATTGGTTCAGCCAAGAAAGGTGACACTCTTCAAAGTGGGGGCTTCTAGGTCATAGATAGATGCATAGATTTTCTCATTGGAAATTGGTTGAAAGAGTTCAGTTATTGTTACAGTAGGTAGCTACTCAGGCATAAGCAGGGCAGGAAAGGCTCTCCGCAACCCCGCCAGCAATGTCAGGCGAGCATCAGGTGGTTATTAAACCGTCTCTCTAAAATAATAATTGGTCACAGTCAACACCAGGGAAAGGCCGTCTCCTAATAAATAGAAAACACCTGAAACTGGTGGTCAGCAGCTTCCCAATACGATCTCAGCAGGTGAGTGAGTGGGCTCAAGCATGCGCACTAAGAGGCAAAACGGCGGAGTTTAACTGGTCTACAACCTTCTTTTTTTTTTTTTTTTTTTGAGACGGAGTCTCGCTCTGTCGCCCAGGCTGGAGTGCAGTGGCCGGATCTCAGCTCACTGCAAGCTCTGCCTCCCGGGTTTACGCCATTCTCCTGCCTCAGCCTCCCGAGTAGTCACAACCTTCTAGGAACACGCGACTGGTAAGGGAAGAACGCCTCAAGTGAGCACGCGTACAACTCCAGTAAACACACTGCGCATGCTCCTCTCCCGAGCGCCGGCAGGCCTCTGTGCATGCGGAAAGCCCACACCAAGGGAAGACTCAGGGGAGAAGGGACACAAGACTACAGTCTAAAGGTCAGTGCATAAAACCTCAAGTCTAAACGCCAAACCATGCACTTGATCTCTTAGGTCAGCTACTTGGCCATCTTCCAAGTGTTCTTTCCTTCTTTTTTTTTTTTTTTTTTTTTGAGACAGAGTTTCACTCTTGTTGCCCAGGCTGGAGTGAAATGGCGTGATCTCGGCTCACTGCAACCTCTGCCTCCTGGGTTCAAGCGATTCTCCTGCCTCAGCCTCCCCAGTAGCTGGGATTACAGGCACCCGCCACCATGTCCAGCAAATTTTTTTGTATTTTTAGTAGAGACAGGGTTTCACCATATTGGACAGGCTGGTCTCGAACTCCTGACCTCAGATGATCCGCCCACCCTGGCCTCCCAAAGTTCTGGGATTACAGGCGTGAGCCACCGTGCCTGGCCTCAATTGTTCTTAAACTTCTCCAGTCTGAGGCAAATGAAGAAAACTGGCATGGGGCCCCTTAATGTTGGGGGACCAGTTGGGGCTCCCTGTGGCCCACTCAACCTTTGATCATGTTGTAAAGACTTTTTGCTTTAATTCCATCAATTTTCCTTTTCTTTGTTTCATTTCTTAATAATTATCTAAACATTCCAGCCTGGCCAACATTGTGAAACCCCGTCTCTACTAAAAATACAAAAAAATTAGCCGGGTATGGTGGCACTCACCTGTAATCCCAGCTACTCGGGAGGTTGAGGCAGAAGAATTGCTCGAACCAGGGAGGCGGAGGTTGCAGCTGAGATCTTGAGATCTTGCCACTGCACATCAGCCTGGGCAACAAGAATGAAACTCCATCTCCAAAAAAAAATTAATAATAATAATAAAATTATTATCTGAAGATTTCCACCCTCTGGCATGAGCCCTTTGACTCACTTTTCCCTTCCCTGTTTTTGTTTGTTAATTTATTAATTTTACTTGTTAATTGGTGAAAGGAAACCAAAATCCCCAAGCCAAGGGGAAAAGGCAAGCTGGGAACTGCATCAGAAAAACTGCCTCCCATTTTTTCCTAAATAAGACAGCTATGAAGACAAAAACAAACAAACAAAACAAAACAAAACAAAAAAACTACATACCGCTTTCACAATTTGCCTACAAAGAAAATTTTTGTGCACCTCAAGATCTTTACCCTAAAACTGTTCTGTTCAATTTCACCTTGGCTTACCTTCAGAGATGTGCGACAAAGGAGAGACAGAAGTGAAAGTCAGCCCTCTCTGCTCACCTGAGACAAATGCATATGTGATAGCTTCCCCTGCCCTATTGTTTACGCAAACATGCAGATTCACTGAACAGGCATCAGTCACTATTCCTCTACCCACCACCGCCACCCCCCAATCCCCGTCACATGTAAATTGTGTATTCTGATCAAAGACGGAAAAGAATGCAACTTTTTTGTGTCTTGTCCATCCATGAGTTGGAATCCCCCACTTTGAGTTATCTCACCTTTTTGGACTGAAACAATGTACATCTTACATGTATTGATCGATGTCTCATGTCTCCCTAAAATGTAGAAAACCAAGCTGTACTCTGACCACACTGGGCACATGTTCTCAGGATCTCCTGAAGTCTGTGTCATGGGCGGCCATGGCCACTCATATTTGGCTCAGAATAAATCTCTTAAATAATTTTACAGTTTGTCTCTTTTTGTTAACACCCTAGTCTTTTAGTAGCATCTGTAAGACCCATGAGGGAAAGCTACAACAGCAAATTTGATAAGTTTTGTCAAACTATTGTTTGATTCTGCAAGAGTAATGTCACCTGGGGTGCTCTTGTAGAAAGGGAAACTTGAACCACAACATTTGTAGAAATGAAGCTTTCCAAATGTGTGAACCTCACAGTTCTTCAACTAACATCGTTAATACACCGAGAATCTATTGTGAACCCAAAATGTCTGAGACAGGTCTCAGTCCATTTAGAAAGTTTATTTTGCCAAGGTTGAGAACATGCACCCGTGACACAGCCTCAGGAAGTCCTGACGACGTGTGCCCAAGGTGCTCAGGGCACAGCTTGCTTTTTTACATTTTAGGGAGACATGAGACATCAGTCATTATGTGTAAGACATACATGGGTTCAGTTCAGTAATTCAGGACAACTTGAAGTGGGGGCTTTCAGATTAGAAGTAGATACGAGACAAAAGGTTACATTCTTTTGAGTCCTTGATCAGCTTTCCACTGAATACACAATTTAGGCTGGCTCAATGAATCTGCACTTTTACATAAGCAATGGCACAGAGGAAGTTATCAGATAAGCATTTGTCTCAGGGGAGCCTTGGAAGGATGACTTTGAGTTGCGTCTGTCCTTTGTCCACAAGGAATTTCCTTAAGCACAAATTGTGAGGGGAGTATGTAGCTTCTTATCTTTGTAGCTGTCTCATTTAAGAATCAAATGGGAGGCAGGCTTGCCTGACACAGTTCCCAGCTTGACTTTTCTCTTGGCTTAGTGATTTTGGGGTCCTGAGATTTATTTTCCTTTCACAGAATGACCTGAATGATATAGTTTGGCTGTGTCCCCGCCCAAAGCTCATCTTGAATTGTATCTCCCATAATTCCCATTGTTGTGGGAGGGACCTGGTGGGAGATAATTGAATTATGGTGGCGATTTCCTCCATATTGTTCTTGTGGTAGTGAATAAGTCTCATGAGATCTGATGGTTTTATAAGGAGAAACTCCTTTTGCTTGGCTCTCTTTCTTTGCCTACTGCCATCCATGTAAGATGTGACTTGTTCCTCCTTGCCTTCCTCCATGATTGTGAGGCTTCCCCAGCCACGTGGAACTGTAAGTCCAATTTCCCCTCTTTCTTTTGTAAATTGCCCAGTCTCAGGTATGTCTTTATCAGCAGCATGAAAACGGACTAATACACTGGGTAATGGGCATATTCAGCTGGTGAATATCCCGGTCATCATAAAGCCAATCCCACATGGCTTGCATATGAAGCACATCAGCTGTTTTATCAGGGGTGCTCCACTTGGCATTTTATAGGGAAGGCTGGACAGTCCCCTTCTCAGGGTAAACAGACCTTGTGGTGGTGTTTACCCAGTCCACCAGGCTGGCCATTTCCTCCGGAAAAACTTCCTGGGCATCTGGGTCCTATACACTCATCAGCAAGTGTTTAATAGTGAGGGAGCTGCAGGCCCTGCACCAACCCAAACATGCTCTTTCTTTCTGTGGCATTTAAAAATTAAACATATTGGCTGGGCAGAGTGGATCACGCCTGTAATCCCAGCACTTTGGGAGGCCAAGGTGGGCAGATCACCTAAGGTCAGGAGTTCAAGAGCAGTCTGGCCAACATGGTGAAACTCCATCTCTACCAAAAAATAGAAAAATTAGCCGGGCATGGTGGCATGTGCCTGTAATCCCAGCTTCTCAGGAGGCTGAGGTGGGAGAATCACTTGAACCCCAGAGGTGGAGGTTGCGATGAGCTGAGATCATGCCACTGCACTCCAGCCTGGGTGACAGAATGAGATTCTTTCTCAAAAAAAAAAAAAAAAAAATTTAAACATACTGTTCTTAGTCATTCTTACAACCCATTTTTAGAAAAGGGAACTCAGGAAGCTGACGATACCAATCTAGAAGACAAACCAATTCCTTTTCAAGCTTGTCCTGCCCACAGCCTCTGCGCGGCACGTGGCTCAGGACAGCTTTGAATGTGGCCCAACACAAATTTGTAAACTTTCTGAAAACATTATGAGATTTTCTTGCCTTTTTTTTTCTCATCAGCTATCATTAGTGTTTGTGTGTTTTATGCATGGCCCGAGACAATTTTTCTTCCAATGTGGCCCAGGGAAGCCGAAAGATTGAACAGCCCTGTAAATACCCTCTGAGTTTAATAGTTACTTGGTTTTGCCCTTCCTCCACATGTCTATCTTCATGGTAATCACAGGTCTCAGAAGTAACTTTTGGTTGGCCTGGCTTAATTTTTCCTTTTGTAGGAAGCTTTGATCTGAGACAGACACACATCTGAGCTTGGTGCGGCCTTCACGCCCAAGCCAGCACTCTTTTACTTTCATTTTAGTAACTACAGAGGCAGTAAGCAAGCGATTGAATAGTTCACTTTTTCCTTATTAATTTGCATTTCCTATATATCCAGTGAACTAAATTCCCTGGGAGTATGAGTAGGATCCATCTCTAAATTTGTCGGGTGGCTTTGACCTTTAGTGACTGAAGACAAGCCAGCTGCATCTCCTTACTGATAGAGGAACTAGAAAGAAATTATTCAGGCAGATAGTGAGGCTAAAATAGTCCTTGGCAGAATTTCCCTTTTAAAAAAGGAGCCCTCAAATCATTTCTTTTTAACAAAGAGCAGCCTGGAAAATCGAGCTGCAGGCATAGATAAGCAAGCTGGAAGCTCGCGTAGGTAAATGCTGGCAGCTGTGCCAATGGAAAAGCGCTACCTGGAAGCCAGGTATGTTCAACATGGAGGCTCCCTCTTCCCTTTTCTTTGTCACCACGTGTACAGTTAAAAACCAGAGGCCAGGCACAGTGGCTCACACCTGTAATCTCAGCACTTTGGGAGGCCAAGGTGGGAGGATCATCTGAGGTTAGAAGTTTGAGACTAGCCTGCCCAACATGGTGAAACCCCATCTCTACTTAAAAAAAATACAAAAATTAACCAGGCGTGGTGGCACACGCCTGTAATTCCAGCTATTCAGGAGGCTGAGGCAGGAGAATCGCTTGAACCCGGGAGGCAGAGGTTGCATTAGGCAGAGATCACACTACTGCACCCCAGCCTGGGCAACATGAGTGAAACTGCGTCTCAAAAAAACAAAACAAAACGAAACAAAAAACAAAACAAACAAACAAAAAAGGCAACATGGCACTAGCCAGGTAAATAATCCATCTGCATAATAAAAGATTAGGCACCAAGGTGGACAGATTACCTGAGGTTAGGAGTTTGAGACCAGCCTGACCAACGTGGAGAAACCCCATCTCTACTAAAAATACGAAATTAGCCAGGTGTGGTGGCAGGCACCTGTAATCCCAGCTACTCAGGAGGCTGAGGCAGGAGAATCGCTTGAACCTGGGAGGCGGTGAGCCGAGATGGCGCCATTGCACTCCAGCCTGGGCAACAAGAGCAAAATTCTATCTCAAAAAAAAAAAAAAAGATTAGGCCAGCTTTTCATGCCCTATTCAAATGACACACCTAGTCCTAACCAGTTTTACGTGCCCTATGCAAATGGTACACCTGGTTCAACCAATGTTTTGCATCCTGTGTAAATCATAGCCACCTCCTCAAGCTCATCTATAAAACTTGCTGCGTTTCAGCACCGAAGCAGCAACCCAGTTCTCCAGGACCCCGCTCTGCTGCAGAGCGCTCTTCTCTTTCTTTTGCCTATTAAATTTCTGCTCTCAACTCATTCTGTGTGTCCACGTCCTCGTTTTCTGTGGCCATGAGACAATGAATCTCGGGTATTTACCCCAGACAATGATGCCGCTTCAGTACCATGTGTGACCACGTGGCCACCCAAAAATCAAAGGTTTCTCATTTCCCACCTCTTTATTTTTCTTTCTCCAATGAGTTTCGTCTGTATAATTTTCCATTTATTTTAAAGTGACCTTTAAATAGCCTGTAAATATTACATATTCTTTGGCAAAAACCACATCTTTATGTTTTTATAAACCTCACCAAAAATACATCTTACTCTCCTACTATCCCAACTCCCAGTAACCCTAATTTCCAGTGCAAAACCTGGGATTACCTAATTTAATCTAACATTGATACAGGACCGCTGGGCTCCCGGCTAAACTGCAGCCTCAAGTCTGGAAGCTCAGCCCTATGTGAAAGCAGCTGGCCTCGTTTTTCTGCCCAAATGATGGCCTTTCTGGCCTTCCCTGCCCCTATCCGGTGCCCATAAAGACCAGACCAGCTGGCAGGAAAAAAAAGAAAGAAAGAAAAAGAAAAAAGCAACACAAGCAGCTGACTGGCAGGGATACAAGCTGCTGAGTGGTGAGCAGAGAAGTAACTGAGCATTGGAGACTACAGATAAACACTACTAACTTCAGACGACATGGTTTTGGAGGGCAGCCCAGCCAGAGAAGGCTAGGCTTCAGAGAAACATAACCTTCACACACCACCCCCTTTCCAGCTCCTCTTCCACCGAGAGCCACTTCCACTGCTCAGTAAAGTCCTCCACATTCATCATCTTTCAAACAGTTTGTGTGACCTGATGATTCTTGAATACCAAACAAGAACTCGGTGTCAAAAAGGACAGGTGCAGAAGGCTGTCACCTTGACCCTTCACTGAGCTGTTAACACAAAGCTGTCCATAAACTGCAGGCTGAGTAACATGAGTCACTCCAGCTCCTGCCCATGAAGGGGGTCAAGGTCAAGGGAACAGTCCCGTCTAACATGACTCTAAGATTTTAAACCACTGGACAGGATTTTGAAATTAAATTTATCAAATTAGTATTACTAAAGATTACTAAAGGAATGTGAATTAAAAGCATCTGAGCTAGCTTCTGGTTGTCTGATAAGCACTTACTTTTCTTTAAGCTGTTTGATTACAGCTCTTTCATGTAATTTGGTACTGAAATATTACTTCCTCACCACATATAGAAACTTACAGACAATGCCAGGTATAGTGCCACACGCCTGTAATCCTAGCACTTTAGGAGGCCAAGGCAGGTGGATCACTTGAGCTCAGGACTGAGACCAGCCTGCCAACATGGAAAAATCCCATCTCTACAAAAAAAAAAAAAAATAGAAAAAATTAGCTGGACGAGATAGTATGCACCTGTGGTTCCAGCTACTTGGGGGACTGAGGTGAGGCAGGAGGATCACTTGAGCCCAGTGCTCAAGGCAACAGTGAACCAAGATCACACCACTGCATTCCAGCCTGGGTGACAGAGTGAGACCTTGTCTCAAAAATAAACAAATCAATCAAACAAACAAACAATAAATAAACATATAGACAGACACACAGATAGAGGCACATCCTATACAATTTTTCATTTGCCTGTTTTCAAAAATTCTCTCTCTTCCTTTAGACTATTAATTTTTAAAAAATTACAGGAGCCAGCAAAAGTTGAAGGAGAGAATTACCATCTCAGGCCTTTTCCTTTTCAAAAGAGGGAACGCTCTGAGGTGAGCAGGATGCAGCAGAAGTTGAACCCCTAAGATGTCAATCTGAAGAATTTCAAGAAGAGATGATGGAATTCAAAAATTAAAAACTTCTTGCAGTTTCACTAAGAGTACATCAGTATTTTAAGAAAATCTTGTTCTAACCAATTATCTCCTTTTGCATTACTGTATTTTTATTATTGAAGTCCAATACCTAGAATGATTATAATTTCCTTTTAATTATAGAAAACTTAATTACATACAAATTTTTTTGAATTCCTTTTTTACAGACTGTATTATGACATGCACAGACCATATACAACCTGCTTGAACTTTCTGTTCTGTCCTAAACATCTCTCTTAAACAACCAGTTATTTTATGTGAAAAGAAAAATTAAACATACAAGATTCTTTCTCATACAAAATTATTTTTCTTTTAGCATTTCTTACCAAAAATACCTCCTTGTAACTTTTTTTTTTTTTTTTTTTTTTTTTTGAGCAGAGTAGTCTCGCTCTGCCACCCAACCTGGAGTACAGTGGCACAATCTCGGCTCGCTGCAACCTCTGCCTCCCGGGTTCAAGCAATTCTTCTGCCTCAGCCTCCTGAGTAGCTGGGATTACAGGCACATGCCACCATGCTTGACTAATTTTTGTATTTTTAGTAAAGATGGGGTGTCACTGCGTTGGTCAGGCTGGTCTCAAACTCCTGACCTCATCATCCGCCTGCCTCAGCCTCCCAAAGTGCTGGGATTACAGATGTGACCCACTGCACCCAGCCTACTTTCTTTATATCTCTTATTTCTTGGTTCCTTTTACTGTATTTCATAAATAACCCTTAAATAAACCTGGAATCTGGCCAGGTACAGTGGCTCACACCTGTTATCCCAGCACTTTGGGAGGCTTAGGTGAGTGGATCACCTGAGATTAGGAGTTCGAAACCAGCCTGGCCATCATGGCAAGACTCCTATCTCTACTAAAAATACAAAAATTAGCCAGGCGTGGTGGTGGACACCTGTAATCCCAGCTACTAGGGAGGCTGAGGCAGGAGAATCGCTTGAACCTGGGAGGCGGAGGATGCAGTGAGCTGAGATTGCACCACTGCACTCCAGCCTGGGAGACTGAGCGAGGCTCCATCTCAAAAAATATAAATAAATAAACATGGAATTAGATGAAAATAACTTAGATTTTAATAAGAACATATTTTTTAGAAAAGTTTTTCTATAATTTTTTAACATTGAAAATGACCCAGATATTTAATGAATATCTATTATTTAACTTTAGATTCTAAATTATGTTTATTTACAAGCATTTGTTTCATTACATTTACCTAATTAATTTTGTAAAATCTTTTACCTAGATCATCTGTGAAAACTGATAGTCATCGTTTAAAGTTATTTCCCTGTTAACCATTTTTATAGTCTATGAATTTTGTGTTTACCTAAGCAAAAATTTTAAAGTTAGATATATAGATATTTTACTGATAACTTAGGATTTAGCTATTTTTATTACACTAATCACATTAAACATCTTATTTATCAAAAAGTACACAAACAGAGATTATTCTGTTTCATGCTGAGTTGCTGGGTTTATAGTTTTATAAGCCATATGCCAAATTTTGACACCTTATAATATCTGTCGAAGGTAAATATGAAACTGCTTGATCAGTAAATGGAAACAAACATGTATGCTGACAATTTTTTAAATGTTTCTAATACTATTGTACCAATAATTTTAAAGCCAGCTTATTTATTAAAGATTTATGTAAGTCACGTGAACTTGAAAAGCGTTTTGGCTTAGTATTTAATTTATGAATACTCTTTAACTTGAAGCCAGTTTGACACTTCATGGCTAAAGCACATAAAAAAAATGTATGTACACATATTTGCACATACATAAAGAAATCAAACACGCATACACACTCATACAAAGATCCTATAGCTTTTGCTTCGGAACTCTAGCCAAGAGATATCAACACAGACTCACCAGTTTACACAAACAAAAAGGTTGGATCCCAACAGTGACTTCTATCTCAACAGCAATGGAAAAGTAACAGAAAGGCCAGGAGTGGTGGTTCGCGCCTGTAATCCCACCACTTTGGGAGGCCCAGGCAGGCGGATCACTTGAGGTCAGGAGTTCGAGACCAGCCTGGTCAACATGGTGAGAGCCTGTCTCCCCTAAAAATACAAAAATTAGGTAGATGTGGTGGTGCACATCTGTAATCCCAGTTACTTGGGAGGCTGAGGCAGGAGAATTGCTTGAACCTGGAAGGGAGAGGCTGCAGTAGATCGCGCCATTGCACTCTAGCCTGGGTGACAGAGCAAGACTCTGTCTCAAAAAAAAAAAAAGAAAGAGAAAGAAAGAAAAGAAAAAGAAGTAAACAGAAGATTTAAAGTAGGCAGAAAAGAAAATAGCAAAATAGAGGACTTAGAAACTGAATGGTTGCAGGTTGAACTTTGGGCTGGAATTTTCTCTGATGTAATGTGTGCAGTGGTTTAAAGTGTGAACAAGCACAGACATAATATGTAACAGGGAAGCTTTTTGTTTCACCGGGCATGCCCTCAAGCTTTTCCCACTTACACAAATACTTACAAGTAGAGGAACCATAAAACCAAAAGGGGTGCCCAAATGGGGGTCGTTCTCTCTGCCTTTCCTCATTCTTACGTGCTATGTCTCCCACTTTTTTAAAAAACGAGGAACTCATCTGTGGCCTAGGTTTTAGTAGGGTGGATTGAAGTGTGCTGGCTGTGGGAGGGGCTACACTGTATGTCACCACTGAGTCATTCTACCCTTTTACCTGTCTCCGTTTCTCTCTCCAGAGGTCTAGACCTCCAAGAGGGCTCAACATGGCAAGTGATGAGCTCCTACACCTGTCTCCTGGATGAGCCTCTTAGAATTAATTTTGTTGTGCGGTTCCCTGTAGGGTCACTGCACATCATGGCGGGAGCCAATCCCCCAGACACTCCCACTCAACCCTTACCACCCAGGGGTGTGTTTTGGTTAGGAGAAGCAAAACCCCCTTTCTTTTACAAGCTGAGGAGCTCAGCCTCTCATTTATCTATGAAAGTGGCAGTTCAGTTCCTCACGCAAATGCACACACAGGCCAATCGAGACTAATTTGAGGGGAAAAAGGCAGTGGAGAAGACCCTTTATAATGCACCACCAAACCTAAATTAGGATCCTATACGACAACTTCCTAGGAGAAAAAAAAGAGGAAGAAGAAAGAAAAACAGCTCAGAATGAATCAAGGACCATCAACCAAATGGAAGGTCCAGAGCTCCGGAGGACTCACCGGTTCCACTGGAGGAGAAACCTGAAGCCAGGGAGGGCTTCCAATGGCCCCGCTGGTACCTTAGCTCCGGGTTCAGGCAACTGCATCAAGGATTCTGAGTCTTTTCTGAGGCCCCACGTGTAGGGCACCAATTATTGTCCACGAAAAGAGTCAAACTCTGTAAAATATTTGAAGAGTTATTCATTTAACCAACGGCTCACAACACAGCCCCAAGGAGGTCCTGAGAACAAGTGCCCAAGGTGGTTGGGTGACAGCTTGGATTTATACAATTTATGGGGACAGGAGACATTAATCAATATATGTCAGATGTACATTGGCTTAGTCCAGAAAGGTGGGATTCCATTCAAAGTGGGGGGCTTCCAGGTCATAGGTGGATTCCAAGGATTTCTGATTAAAGACCTATAATCAATAGAAAGGTAATGCCTGGGTGAGGATAAGGCGTTGTGGAGACCAAAGTTTTTATTATGCACATGTAGCCCACAGGCAGCAGGCTTCAGAGAAACTAGATAGTAAATGTTTCTTATTAGACTTAAAATGGTGCCAAACTCTTGCTTAACCTTTCCTGGATCAGAAAAAAATAATAATTTTACAGTGGAGATCTCCAACAGACACCACTTAATCCAGGTGATCAAATTTAGCATCACCAGGACAGGACATAAAGACATCATGCACTCCGTAACATGACACACTGAAAACTTACATCAATTCTGATGATTTTTTTTTTTGCCAAAAATGCATAACCTCAGTCTAATCATGAGAAAACACTGGACAAAACCAAACTGAAGTCAGGGCACAGTGGCTCATGCCTGTAATCTCAGCACTTTGGGAGGCCAAGGTGGGTGGATCACCTGACGTCAGGAGTTTGAGACTAGTCTGGCCAACAAGGTTAAACCCTTTCTCTCATAAAAATACAAAAATTAGCCAGATGCAGTAGGGGGTACCTCTACTACCAGCTATTGCGGAGGCTGAGGCACGGGAATTGCTTGAACCTGGGAGGCAGAGGTTGCAGTGAGCCAAGATCAGGCCACTGCACTCCAGCCTGGGGGATAGAGGGAGACTCTGTCTCAAAACAAACAAACAAAAACTGAAGAACAATCTATAAAACAATTAACCATTACTTAGATTGGATAGTGGAACAGAATATCAAATGCATCCATTTATTTTCAACATTTTGTTTGTTTGTTTTTAATTAAGCTGCCTCCTGCACTACTGTATGTCTGGATTTTATGTTTATTTTTCCATTCAGAAAGCCTATCTTTTTAAAAAGGAATTTTAATCCATCCATGTTTATTATGACCACTGTTATATTTGGATTGAGTCCTGCAGTTTTGTTTCATATTATTTTCCCTTTTTTACATATATCAGACTTTCTACTTCAGTGTAATTCTTTCCCACCCACCTCTGATTGCATGAGTCAGGTTTTCTTCAATTCACACATTTCCCATTAAGGCTCTGAAACTTGTACAAATCTTTTCTAGTTTTCTGGTGGTAACTACCTTTAAACTGTCAGCACACATATTTAAGCTTATATTTTCTATCAAATATAAAGTCATTACTTATGTCTTCTTCCCAGATGAAACAAAAACATGAACATATGCTCATTCTCTCTTTCTGCTCTGCTCTTTCAATTACCTCCCATGTGAAATGTTAATTCCAGATTATTTTCACAACTATGCACTAACACATTCAGACTTTGTTTTATACATTTATGTATTCAGCACTGCTTCTTGTGTGCTCTCTTCTATTTTAGTAGTAGTAGTAGTAGTAGCAGTAGTAGTAGTAGTAGCAGTAGTAGTAGTAGTAGCAGCAGCAGTAGTAGTAGCAGTAGTAGCAGTAGTAGCAGTAGTAGTAGTAGCAGCAGTAGTAGTAGTAGCAGTAGTAGTAGTAGTAGTAGCAGTAGTAGTAGTAGTAGTAGTAGCAGTAGTAGTAGTAGTAGTAGTAGTAGCAGTAGTAGTAGTAGTAGTAGTATTTTGAGACAGGGTCTTGCTCTGTCACCCAGGCTGGAGTGCAGTAGTGTAATCACAGCTCACTGCAGCTTCAGTCTCCTGGGCTCAAGTGATCCTCCCACCTCAGCCTCCTGAGTAGCTGGGACTTCAGGCATGCGCCACTGCACTCAGCAATTTTAAACAAATTTTTAGTAGAGATGAGATTGCACTATGTTGTCCAGGCTGGTCTTGAACTCCTGAACCCAAGAGATCCTCCCACCTCAGCCTCCCAAAATGCTGTGGTTACAGGCGTGAGCCACTGTGTTTGGCTACTCTCGCCTTTCTTGGATTACATTCCATTTTGCTGGAGTCAATCAACCAACTTTTTCCTCAAAGGTCTTTGAGGGATAACATTTTTGAGCATTTGCAAATTTGAAACACTCTGTAAAGACGAAAAATGGCACATTCATTTCTTCAGTCTCTTCATACCTGAGGTGATGTGGTTTGGCTGTGTCCCCACCCAAAGCTCATCTTCAGCTGTAGCTCCCATAATTGCCACGTGTTGCAGGAGGAACCCAGTGAAAGAAAATTGAATCGAGGGAGTGGTTTCCCCCATACTGTTCTCATGGTAGTGAGTAAGCCTCATGAGATCTGATGGTTTTATAAGAGGTTTCCCCTTTCACTTGGCTCTTTTTTCTCTCTTGCCTGCCACCATGTGAGACGTGCCTTTTGCCTTCCACCATGACTGTGAGGCCTCCCCAGTGATGTGGAACTGTGAGTCCATTAAACCTCTTTCCTTTATAAATTACTCAGTCTTAGGTATGTCTTTATCAGCAGCATGAGACTAGTACCTGAGGAATATGTTCTTTCTGGCAAACATGCAGGGCAGCAAACACAAAGGCACTCTGGGGCTGTTTCTTACATCTCCCTCCTACCACCTTAACAATTCTCCAAAATATTGCCACGAGTTTTGGAAAATATAATAATGAAAGAAGGGTTTGCTCCCATCACCGTGTTGCGAGCTCTCTGGCAAAACCACAAATCCCAGAAAATCCCTTCTCAGACACCTTCCAGAACTCATGTCTTTAAGGTTCATGGTAGGAGGCTTCCCGTGGGGGAACGTCCCTGATGAAGACTCTGTCTGTCCTTCACTCTCTCTCAATTCCCCCAGTGCTCTGAATATGTGGCTTTTCATGTCCCAGCATGGGATGATGGACAGATCAGGGCAGATGGTTTGAGTAAGACTCCTATTTCACCTACCTCATGTTTCTTATGCATTCATTTAACACCTTTTATTTTGTCAGCATTTTATTTTTATTTTTAATTGACAAATAATATGTATATATATGTATATGTATGTGTGTGTGTATATATGGTGTACCATGGAATGCTTTGATATATGTTCACAATGTGGAATGATTACATCAGGCAAGTTAATAAATTTATCCCCTCCCAGGAGCAATAAGTTTAATGATCTACTGCACAGAATGGTGACCATATAAGTAATAATGCATGATATATTTTAATGACCACTTCTTCCTAATCTAAGTTCTGGGTTAAGAAAATTCAACCTCAGTGTTTCTTGTAATAAAATAAAATTACTATCATCTTAAAATGCCGTTCCAGCCTCTTGTAAGTGTTTTAGCATGTTTATCTATTTAATCTTTGCAACAACTCTATGCAGAGTTTGCTATTGTAGTCATTTTAAAGTTGAGACATTGCACTACAGAGAAGTTAAGTGACACTTATTTTTCCCTAGCCAATAAATAGAAAGAACTTGAAAAGCAGACATTCAGTTTTAGAGTCTGCATGTTTCGCCACCATTTTTTGTTTCTCTAAAAATGCTGAATTGTGGAGGACAGATTGGCTACTTTGACTCAAATCCCCTGGATTAACATAAAACAAACCGAGTCTTTTCCTCATGGCCATTTCCTTCCAATGGCTCAAGAAAACATCAATGACAAGTCTCTAGCATGAACACCTGTGGCATGCTTGAACGCATTGACCGAGTAGTTGAGAAATATTTGTCTAGCGCCTCCTAGTGGCACATTAGTGAAGTGGAGGCATAATTAATTGGTTCATTCAGGTCAAAGTCTGCAGTGTGGCTACAATGTAAAAAGGAATAAGAAATAGCAGAATCGGGGCGGGTGCGGTGGCTCACGACTGTAATCCCAGCACTTTGGGAGGCCGAGGTGGGTGGATCACCTGAGGTCAAGAGTTCGAGACCAGCCTGGCCAACATAGCGAAACCCCGTCTCTACTAAAAATACAAAAAATTAGTGGGGTGTGGTGGCGGGCACCAGTAATCCCAGCTACGCGGGAGGCTGAGGCAGGAGAATCGCTTGAACCTGGGAGGCAGAGGTTGCAGTGAGCCGAGATCGCACCACTACAGAATTGAATAAAGAGAAAATGATGGATTTTCGGGTGATGTAGGGACCTAGCTGCTCCCTCTTTCTCTCTCTCTCTACACACACACACACACACAAACATACACACACACGCACACACAATTTGAGAACAGCATTAAAGACAAGTAATACAGGGGAGCTCTGAGTGAAATAAGTAATCTTCAAACTTAAAAAATTGCAGAAGATGTTGTTATTGCATTTGTTTGTTAGGTTGTTTTTTGGGGTTTTGCTTTGTTTTTGAGAAAAGATCTCCCACTGCACCCCAGCCTGGGCAACAGAGCAAGATTCCATTTCCGGTGGCGGGCGCCTGTAGTCCCAGCTACTCGGGAGGCTGAGGCAGGAGAATGGCGTAAACCCAGGAAGCGGAGCTTGCAGTGAGCTGAGATCCAGCCACTGCACTCCAGCCTGGGCGACAGAGCGAGACTCCGTCTCAAAAAAAATAAATAAATAAAAATAAAAAAATAAAAAAAATAAAAAATTAATTATGGTAAAATAACACATAACAAAATGTACCATTTTAAATCATGTTTAAGTGCACAGGTTAGTGATATTAAGAACATTCATTGTTGCTGGCGCAGTGGCTCATGCCTGTAATCCCAGCACTTTGGGAGGCTGATGCAGGTGGATGGCTTGAGGTCAGGAGTTTGAGACCAGCCTCCTCAACATGATGAAATCCTGTCTCTACTAAAAATACAAAATTTAGCTGGGTGTCGTGGTGTGTGCCTATAATTCCAGCTACTCGGGAGGCTGAGACAGGAGAATTACTTGAACCCAGGAGGCAGAGATTGCCGTCAGCTGAGATCATACTACTGCACTCCAGCCTGGATGACAGAGTGAGACTCTATCTCAAAATATAAAGTATAATAAAATAAAATAAAGAACATTCATTGTTGGCCACATGTGGTGGCTCACACCTATAATCCCAGCACTTTGGGAGGCCAAGGCAGGAAGATTGCTTGAGCCCAGGAATGGTGAGAAGAAGAAACAGAAGCAGACAGAGGACCAAACTGAGGACCAGTTAAAACATGGAAGCCGCTTTCCATAAGACATGCCCACCAGCATACCATATCAGTTTACCATTGCCATGGCAATACATGGGAGTTACTGCCCCCTTCTATGGCAATGACTTGAGCACTCAGAAGTTGCCACCCTTTTCCTAGAAATTTCTGCATAAACTGCCCATTAATCTGCATGTGATTAAAAGTGGGTATAAATATGACTGCAGCAGTGCCCTGAGCTCCTGCTCTCTGCAGGAGCAGTCACAGAACTGTGACGCTACCTTCTCCATAAAGCTGTTTCTTCCACCACTGGCTTACTCTTGAATTCTTTCCTGTGGGAAGCCAAGAACCTCCCAGGATAAGCCCCAATTTGAGGCTCACCTGCTCTGCATCCATCTGTGATCTTTTCTTTGTCTTTCATAGTCTGCAGTCACAGATGCTTCAAATTTTGGATTTATGTTTGTTTATCCTGCTTAGAACTACTTCCTATGTGTATTGCCAAATGCCTTCCTTCAATTAAATAATTGTTTTAGTCATGTTTATTTTTTCTTAAATGTTGACTCTTCACCATTTTTCTTATTTTGTGTTTAAGGAATCATAATTAACTGCAATTGATGATGCTTACAACAACAACATTTGTAATGATAATATTTATTGACTGCTTATTCTACACAAGGTGATTTCACGTTAATTAATGCATGTAATCCTCATAGCTACTCTGTGAAGTAGACACTGGTTTTCTCATTTTACACATGAAGAAACCAAATCACAGAGATGATATAGCTACCAGGAAGCAAAGTCAAGAACTTCAGCCCAGTATTTTTTCTCATAACCAGATGTGTATTGGACAGGAAGAGAAAAGAAGGAAAGAGAGAAAATCAAGAAGTCAATCTGACTATAATAGTACTACTTCAAATTTTATGTGACCCTCTGCTTCATGAAAAAATTAAGTACTTATCATGATTTATTAGAAAGCTAGCATGCCTGGGTATAGAATCTGCAAGCAGAAGTTTCTAACTTATGACATTGGACCTGATGCTTCCATGAATTCTAGGAACAAAAAGCTCTACAAGATTCTGCTGAAGTCACCTTGATCTGCTCTTTCCCTTGGGCAATGGCACAATTATATACTAGAAAAAAATTGTACAACAAATGCTCCCCTCCAGGTTCACTGTTATATATGGACCCACTTTAATTTCACTGAGCTCTTGAAAGAACTGATTTCTGAGGATAAAACAGTGGGTGAGGCCATCAGTTTTTATCCCAAATGGAATGAATCAGTCAGGTGAGCTCTGCTCCTATGACCATTGTAACAGTAAGTTTGTGGTGGGTAACACATGGTCCCCATGGTCTCAGGGAGCTGTGGGAAGGATGTCATCTTCCTTGTCACACCCACAGAAGGGGAAGGTCCCACAGCATGGCTGCAGCCATGGTTTCCAAATTGTGTTGAACACAGAGAACTGCTGTGGGACAGGTGTTAGTGTCCTACGATGCTCTTTTATGGCTGCCTCCATCTTCTTGATCACGGAGTCAAATAATGGTTCATTGTCAGGGTTCAGTGGAAGGGCTTCTGAAGGGTCTCTTGAGATGTCAAAGAGGAGTGGTGGGTCGTGGTAGGTTACATCCCCTGAACATGAACATATTCCACTCCCATAGCAGGCACCAGTTCCATCAGGGTAGAATTTGGGAGTCACATAATGAGCTTTCCACACAGTTGCACCTAAAAAGTAAGTTGCATTATGATACCATCTTGGTGGTGATTTTAGGACTCTTTTCATTAAAGATGTTTTTCTCAAATGCTTTTTCTAGTGATTGATAATACTCTTCTGCACAAAATTACACAGCAACAGTAGCATGTCTTCAACTCTAAGAACAATGTACAATTTTACTGCAAACTTGAAGACATTTTTAGAAATCTTGTCATGAGAACATTTGGAGATAACAATGACGACCCAAGTGGGAATAGGGTAATTCTGGGAATACCAAATTAAAATTCTACCTCAATCTGATTAGGTACAAACAAAATTAAAAGTGATCCAAGGCTAAATACCACTTTCACATCTGAAATTGACCAAAGTAATTTGGCAAAATTAATCGTTCTTTATCCTTTTCTCCTTCCCTCTTCTGTCTTTTCCTCCCTCCTCTTCCCTTCCTCCCTCCCTCTTTCTCGCTCTCTTCTTTCCTTCCTTCCTTCTTTCCTCCATTTCTTTTTTCTTCCTTTTCTTTCTTTCCCTCCTTCCTTCCCTCCCTCCCTCGCTCCCTCCTTTCCTCCTTTCTTTCCTTCCCTTCCTTCCCTTCCCCTTCCCCTTCCCCTTCCTTCCTTCCATCCTTCCTTCCTTCCTTTCCTTCCTCTCTCCCTCCCTCCCTTTCTTCTTTCTTCTGATATGAAATGGTTAGCAAATCTATTTTCAGAGATCAATTTTTTTTTATGTTTTATTATTTACTTATTTATTTTGAGGTAAGCTCTCGCTCTGTCGCCCAGGCTGGAGTGCAGTGGCAGCATCTAGGCTCACTGCAACCTCTGCCTCCTGGGTTCAAGTGATTCTCCCACCTCAGCCTCCCTAGTAGCTGGGGTGCCACCCTGCCTGGCTGCAGTGATCAATTTTAGATAGAAAACATAAGCATTGCCCAGCCTCTGGTCAATGAGAATTTTACCGAAGTCTACTGGTGGAGTCTTGCAGAGAAGCTGTGCTTTCCTACTAAAATAGGATTAAATCATCTAACTGGATTCTTTACCGCCTTTGGTTTTTTCCCTCCTTACTGCATGGAGTGCAGGTGTGATGCCTGGAGGAACTGCAGCCACTTTGCAACCATGGGGTGAGACGCATAAGAATGAAAGCTAGTGTGTCAGAGGTGGCTAAGTGGAAACAAGAATCCTGGTCCCATGACCGTGGTACTGAGCACTGTGTCAGCCCCATGCTCCCAACTTCTGGAATTATGGTGAGAAAAAATAATAACAAAAAAATTCTACTGTATAATCCTCTATAGTTAAATTTGGGAGGCTTATGCTGTTTACGGGGCTGTTTTATTTATCATTGATCATGTCCTGCACTCATATAGAATCTTAAAAACATAGGTTTTTACTTATTTTTGTTTTTGTAATTGTTTTATGTAGGACTATCTGCATCAAAATGAAGATACATCACACCACAAGTGACTGATCCCATCAGAGAAAATTCCTCCTGCAAATAAAGTTAAATCCAACCAAGTAAGAATTCTGGAATTCCATGCAATGACTCCAGAAGACCTTTCTTTACAGGTGTAAGGCAATCAATACTATTTGTTAATTTATATTTGTTTGTATTGACTCCCATAGCGTGAATGTGGGACAGAAACAATCACTAGGATGTTAGAAAGGAAGGAAGGTGGAGAGAAGCAACCACCATGCAGGCCACGTTGAAAAATGTACTTCTCGTTGCTAGAATAATTACTTCAGTCATCCCTAAGTTGTGGGTATTCATAGTCACTCTCTCTTGTTCTCTCTCTCATGTATACATTCACACAAGCTAATGCATACTTACACACACACATTAATCATGTTTTCTTAATTTTCTGTATCCTATAATGTTTTGACTTTTTTTTTTTTTTTTTTTTTTGAGGCAGGGTCTCACTTTGTCACCCAGGCTGGAGTACAGTGGCACGATCACTGCCAGCTGCAGCCTCAGACTTCCCACTCAGCCTCCTGAGTAGCTGGACTACGGTTGTATGCCACCATTCCTGGCTAATTCTTTTTTTTTTTTTTTTTTTCTTTGTAGAGACAGGGTCTTGCAATGTTGCCCAGGCTGATATCAAACTCCTGGGCTCAAATAATCCTCCTACCTTGGCCTCCTAAACTGCTGAGATTACAACTGTAAGCCACTGTGCCGGGCTAGTATTTTGACAGCTTGAGGGGCCTGATAGACTCGGGGAAAGACTGCTCCTCCCAGGGCTAGCTGATTCCTAAAAATAGTGATATGGTTTGGCTCTGTCCCCACCTTAATCTCACCTTGAATTGCAATAATCCCCACAGGTCAAGGGCAGAGCCAGGCAGAGATCATTGAATATGGGGGCAGTTTCTGCCATACTGTTCCCATGGTAAGGAATGCGTCTCACGAGATCTGATGGTTTTATAAGGCATTTCCCTTTTCGCTTGGCTCTCATTCTCTCTTGCTTTCCACATGTAAGATGTGGCTTCTGCCATGATTGCGAGGCCTCCCCAGCCATGTGGAACTGTGAGTCCATTAAATCTCTTTTTCCTTTATAAATTACCCAGTCTTGAGTATGTCTTTATCAGCAGCATGAGAATGGACTAATACAAATAGTAACAACTCACTTAGGAACACACCCTTCCTATGCAAGCAACCACCTCCTTTACCTAACTCTCACACAGTCAGCTGATACTTGATCTGACCTAAATCAACCAAGCACTGGGTACCAGGCAGCTAGGGACAGTCCCTGTTGCTCCAAACTTACTGTAATTACTCAAACTACCAGTCTGAAGCTGTTCATCCTGCCCTGCCTGACCTTTCCCTTGGAAACCCTAATAATAAAGGCTGCGGCCTGGGCTCTTCATTCCTTCCTGCCTGTGCTTCCAAGTCAAGCCCTGGTGCTTCCCACCATGAACCTGTGTGGTAGGGTATAGCCCCTTCTCTCGGAAAATCTAAGTCATGAAAATATTGCAATGGCATTGGTCTGTCTGTGCCAACACTCACCTCCCTAAGCTAAAACGCTTTGGGTGGATTGGCTGTGGTGGGTCACACCTGTGGGAGGCCAAGGAGAGAAGATTGCTTGAGCTCAGGAGTTCGAGACCAGCCTGGGCCACATAGTAAGATCTCATCTTTATTTTATAAATATTTTTAAAATTTAAAATGAAACCCTTTGGGCACAAATCTCTCTCACAAACACATCCCCCTAAAATCCTACTGCAGGCCAGGCGCAGTGGCTCACGCCTGTCATCCCAGCACTTTGGGAGGCCGAGGTGGGCAGATCACCTGAGGTCTGGAGTTCAAGATCAGCCTGGCCCACATGGAGAAACCGCATCTCTACTAAAAGTACAAAAATTTACAAAACACTAGCCGGGAGAGGTGGCGGGCGCCTGTAGTCCCAGCTACTCAGGAGGCTGAGGCAGGAGAATGGTGTAAACCCGGGAGACGGAGCTTGCAGTGAGCTGAGATCCGGCCACTGCACTCCAGCCTGGGTGACAGAGCGAGACTCTGTCTCAAAAAAAAAAAAAAAAAAAATTAACTGGTTGTGGTGGTGGGTGCCTATAGCCCCAGTTACTCAGGAGGCTGAGGCAGGAGAATCACTTGAACCCGGGAGGCGGAGGTTGTGGTGAGCCAAGATTACACCACTGCACTCCACCTGGGTGACAGAGAGAGACCCTATCTCAAAATAAAATAAAATAAAATAAAATAAAATAAAAATCCTACTGCAGTGCACTGTGTATGTGGCTTTCCCAGCGAAAAAGCACCATCATGGCTGGGCAATATCCGCACATGGTACAACTTCCTCCAGGAGACGAAGGAGACAGGAACAGGGCCCTTATCATCTTTCCACGTGTCCGCGGCCTTCATACTTACAGTCCTTCTGATGCCACCTGACCGTGTGCAGATAGACCCCACAGTAGTGGAATAGGAACTCATGGTCGGAGTAGGACGCCCTTCCTTCCAGCAGGGGCATTAGGTTCCGGCCGTCAATCACTCTTGGGAGAGAAGGGGGCATGTAGAAGGTGATGAGAGAGGCATGGTTCAGTCACGCATTTTATAGCAGAAGAAAGAGGAGGAGGAGGAGGAAAAGGAAGGGGAGGAAGAGAAGGAGGCAAAAGATAAAGAGGAAAAATTTCCTTTTTCTTTTTTTGAAACAGAGTCTTGCTCTGTCGCCCAGGCTGTAGTGCAATGGTGCAATCTCTGCTCACTGCAAACTCCGCCTCACGGGTTCAAGCAATTCTCCTGCCTCAGCCTCCCAAGTAGCTGGGATTACAAGCACACGCCACCATGCCCCGCTAATTTTTGTATTTTTAGTAGAGACGGGGTTTCACCATGTTGGCCAGGCTGGTCTTGAACTCCTGACCTTGTGATCCGCCCGCCTCAGCCTCCCAAAGTGCTAGGATTACAGGCATGAGCCACTGTGCCCGGCGGAAGAAGGAATTCTTAAAACTTTCTCCTTTTCCCTCATTTTATAACAAAAAGAAAAAGAAACAAAACATTCATTTTCTGAGGTCATGGAAGAAGAGAACAGCTGGAACTATTATCCTGATACCTTGCAAGACAATATGAGTTAATGTTGTGGACTGGAAAAATTAAGCTATTTACGCTCTTTTGATTCCAGTGAAACTTCACATTTAATGAATAGATATCACCCCACACACATGGAATTAAATCGTTAAAGCACAGGATGTATGTGTTCATTTTAAAGCTCATAGACAAGGCCAGACCCGGTGGCTCATGCCTGTAATCTCAGCACTTTGGGAGGCCGAGGTGGGTGGATCACGAGGCCAAGAGAGCAAGACCATCCTGGCCAATGTGCTGAAACCCCATCTCTACTAAAAATACAAAAATTAGCTGGGCATGGTGGCGCCGGTCTGTAGTCCCAGCTACTCGGGAGGCTGAGGCAGGAGAATCGCTTGAACCCGGGAGGCAGAGGTTGCACTGAGCCAAGATCACGCCACTGCACTCCAGCCTGGGCGGCAGGACGAGACTCTGTCTCAAAAAAAAAAAAAACCTCATAGACAAAGTGCAAACCAGAAACAATAATATCATTTAGCACACATGCAATCACACATACGTGTTTTGTTTTTGTTTTTGTTTGAAACAGGGTGTCACCCTGTCACCCGGGCTGGAGTGCAGTGATGAGATCTTGGCTCACTGCAATCTCCACCTCCCGGGTTCAAGCGATCCTCCCACCTCAGCCTCCCAAGTAGCTGGGATTACAGGCACGCGCTACCACACCAGACTAATTTTTGTATTTTTAGTAGAGATGGGGGTTTCAGCATGTTGGCCAGGCTGGTCTGGAACTCCTGACTTCAAGTGATCCGCCTGCCTCGACTTCCCAAAGTGCTGGGATTACAGGCATAAGCCACCGCACCTGCTCTATGCATACATGTTTTTATTCAGTAATCATTTAACATTTAATTGTGTAATGGTCTAGAAGCTGTGGGGGATGTGATGATGTATGAGAATCAGATCCCATCCATGAGAACAGTCAAACACACACCTTCATAAGTGTCATATGACAAAGAATATTAAGGTATACTCTAAGAAGAAAACAAAATATTCCACCATGCACCAAGGGGAGAAAGACATCTGGCCCTATGGGCAGAATATTGATAATTAAGTAATATACTATGCATATACACACACACATAGAATTATCAAGTATATCCACATATGTTCAAATATATCACCCTAGGTTAGAAGCAACCACTGTTTCCATACCTGTCCTGGGGCAAGATCCCTCCGCCTATATAAGACAGCGTCGGATAGATGTCCATTAGGCTAGTGGGCTCATTGATCACTCTCCCAGCCTCCAAGACCGACGGCCACCGGAATATCCCTGGCACACGGATACCTCCTTCCCATCCTCCCATTCCTTTGCCACCTAAAACCAAAGATTACAACACAACCAAAGATGAGTTAAAACCCAACCATACTGGCCGGGCGCAGTGGCTCACACCTGTAATCCCAGCACTTTGGGAGGCTGAGGCGGGCGGATCACTTGAGGACAGGAGTTCAAGACCAGCCTGGCCAACATGGTGAAACCCCGTCTCTGCTAAAAATACAAAAACATCAACTGGGCATGGTGGTGGGCGCCTGTAATTCAAGCTACTTGGGAGGCTGAGGCAGGAGAATCGCTTAAACCCAGGAGGCGGAGGTTGTGGTGAGCAGAGATTGTGCCACTGCACTCCATGGTGGTCCATGCCCGTAGTCCCAACTACTCGGGAGGCTGAAGTGGGGGGATCAGAGACGAGGAAGTGGAGTTTGCAGTGAGCTGAGATTGTGCCACTGCACTCCAGCCTCGGTGACAGGGTGAGACTCTGTCTCCAAAAAAGAAAAAAAGAGAAAGAAAAGAAAAAGACGGGTTTTATCCACATTATACTGATCCTTGAGGAACAAGCTAAAAAATTTTACCCCGTGATTTCCCCTATAGAGGAAGAAAGAGAGGAGTGTGAGTAGAAAAATGGCCAGAGGCAGAGTTAAGAATCACTTCTTAGACAAAAGTCCCCTTGGGTGTTTCTGAGCACAAAACAAATGAAGCCCTTGCCTTAAGATCACTGGTGAGATTCAGGTGGTTGTTACAGAGTAGGAAAATGGCCCTATGCCAAATGCCAGTGTCAAGACCATATGTCTAGACTCTTTAAGAAAAACTAGGAGCCTCTCTGGAGGAAAAGGTCTCTTCCTATGTGAAATGTTTATTGAATGCCTTCTATGTGTGCACCTGTCTGACAGGCAGCATTACAAGGAAACACAAAACCGGAAGCCTCTAGCAGAAAATTAGGTAAAATTCACTGCAGACACATTCACTGATCTACCAGTCTAACCAGTGTTGAAAGGCAGCTCAGCTTCTTGGCACCATTTTTTTTTTTTAATTGAGACACTGTCTCCTTCTGTCGCCCAGGCTGGAGTGCAGTGGCGCGATCATAGCTCACTGCAGCCTCCAACTCCTGGGCTCAAGCAATCCTCCCTCCTGAGCCTCCCGAGTAACACCATTCTTCGTTATAAGAAAAACTTGACAAGCTCCCTGAAGCAAATCTATGTGTTTTTAACACACAATCATAAAGCCATCCTCATGTTTTCTTCATCTTATTTAATAACCTGTATCTTTGTGGGGCAGAGTGGGGGGCGTAACTAGACTAGAACAAAACCAATTGTTTACCCAGGAGATCTAAATCTCTCCATCCATTGAATTCATTGCTTCACAGGGAGCACCCTGAGAAACAGGTATCCTGTCCCAAAGCCTGAGAAATGCTCACAACAATTTTGCCAGAGTCCTATTCCAGGGTGATGTGTGCTTTTTAAGGACAGGGGCTTTACACTCACACATACTCATGCAATTATAATAATTATTACAATATACAATATGTACAGTTGTTAGAATCATCATGACTGTAATAATCACATTTCATTAGATGGTATGTATATGGTGACTCAAACCTGTTCCTCACTTTTTCTACTAGGCTTAGTACCAATATAATCTTTGCTAATTAACAGTGATGACTACAGCAAGACTACATGACAAGTCAGAGGAGGTGAATGCTTTCAGGAGCTCACTTCTATTAATTTGCAATATATAATCCAGTATATACAATCCTATATATATATGTACATATATATATTCACTATATATAATCCTATCTGTGCATGCATATACGTAGGGTTTTATATTGTAAATATAATGAATATATAAAGTGAATATATATATTGAATTATATATATTATATATAATGGATATAGTGACTATATATACTTAGTAAATGTATATAGGATTATATATATTATACTGAATATAGTGAATATATAAAATTATATATTATATACAATGAATATTGTAAATATATATAGGGTTATGTGTAATATATAATGAATATAGTGAGTATATATAGTGAATATGTGTAGGGTTATGTATACTCTATACAGTGAATATATAGAATTCTATATACTATATATAATAAACATAGTGACTATAAACAGTAAATATATGTATAGAATTATATATTATATTATATATACTGAATATATAAAATTATGTGTAATGATCTATACAATAAATATACTAAATACATAGAATTATGCATATATATAATGAATATAATGACTATATATACATAGTGAATATGTACAGGATTATGTATATTATATGTAGTAAATATGTAAAATTACATGTATTATATTATATGTAATGAATATAGCGAATATATAGGATTATATGTGTTATATGTAATGATATAGTAACTATACATACATAGTGACTATATATAGGATTATATATCACATATGATGAATATATGATTATATATTATAAACAATATGGTGAATATGTATACATAGTGATTATATAGATAGGAAAATATATATATAAGACACACACACAGAACTTTTTAATGAAATACAAGGAAGTTCAAACATTCTGATTTTATAATGATGACAATTTTGATACCCTTTTAGTTTTTTTGTTTTACTTGGAAGGTTAGGGGGTAGTGGGAAAACAGCAAATACCGAATTCTTTTTTAAATTATTCTTTCTGTTGGTATGCCTTTGGTGATGCCTAAGTGTGGGTGCTATGGAGTTCTTGAACAACCCGGCATGAAGTCTATCAAAGTGAGCTGGAAGAATCTGCTGGCCATGAGGAGATAGGCACCCCAGTCAAATGAAAAACTATTTTTTCTGATAGACATAACACTCGTTAAAGCATAATAAATAGCATCATTGATGTTACCGAATTAAAAACCTGCATCTGAGAATCCAAGTGAGGATTGATCTAAAGGAGCAGTTCTCACCTAGAAATGACCTTGCCGCCAGGGGGCACTGGGCAATGTCAGGAGACATTTCTGGTTGTCGCTGCTCTGGGGTGGGTGCTACCGGCACTTGTGGGTGGAACCCACAGACGCTGTTCAACACCTACAATGGCACAGGAGGCCCCCAGCCAAAGAATCCTCCAGACTCAAATGTCAATCGTGCGAAGGCTGGGAAATCTGCCATAGATGGTCACTGAGATCCTATGCTCTCTCTCATGGGGTTGGCATTGCTTCAAACATTTTACTTTGAAGCTCTTGGAAACTGCTCCAAAATTTGCAGCTTTTTTTTTTTTTTTTTTTTTTTTTTTTTTTTTTTTTTTTTTTGGTCTAGCTTAATAAGAGTCTGACTCACATAAAAATACCTGAACATCATGGCAAATGACTTCAAGCAAACGCAAAGCCAGTAGAGACTACTGATTTTCAATGGACAGGTGTTGGTTCTCTGCGCACAATCACCTTTGTAGATCCCGTTCCAGCCGCCCAGCTGAACAGCCCCGTCCAGGGGCTCCAGGTGGCCCCCGTTGTCAGAGGTGAAGTACACCAAGGTGTTGTTGGCCAGGCACTCCCGGTCTAGGGCATCCAGAATTTTACCTGGTGAGGGTCAGAGACACAAAGACGTTGACCTCTCGATGCAGATCACCACTGCTTTATTATATGTTTGCTATTATGCATTTATTACACATAGCATTTAAATGTTATTCTGCATTACACAATATTGTATAATTAATCATATAATATTGTAATATATACTATTTTAAACTGTATGTAATATAGTATATATAATATATATTATATCCAGCAGTTAAAATATTTAATATATAATGTAATAATGTATATGTTATATTTAATATAATAATATACACTTTCATACATTTTAATTACCAACTATATATTTATTATATATTGTATGATATATAGTACATATTTCTTACAAATACATATTAATATATAACATGATGTATTAGAAATGCATAAAGAATTGTTATATATTAAAATGTAATCAATTATGGAATAGAATAAAATATATTGCAATATGTATAATCAATACATATTATGTATTATTATACCATATGACTTTACAATACTAGAAACATAATAGTTTATGATTATTAATACACTATATCATTGTGTAAAAATTGTTATATAATTATAATAGCATGTAAATATTTTATTATATAGTATTTTGTACATCGATGTAATATGTAAAAATATGTTTATTTATAGATATATAGGAAAAGATATTAAATATAAGATAAAATATGAGTATATGTAATAAATGTAAAATATATAAGGAATATATAAAATTTTATAATATATCTAATATATGAAATTTTATCATAAATTTATATCATTTATATGAATATATACTATATTTTATACAATTGTATGATATTGTGTGTCGCATATCACATTAATTAATTTTATTATATTAATGTAATTATATAAATTATATTAAATATACTAAATACATTAATTATATTAATTTAAAATATAGAATAGTTTGTATATAATATATAAAGTATTGGTTTATTATATAATTTTATTGCATATGTTCATTATTTTATTATTTAATATATAATAAAGTCTATTTTATTATACAAATCATGTAATAATATATAACGTCATCATTGCCCCAAACGATTCAAATAGACAATGCCAACTAGGCCCAGCAGTTAAATGAACTGATGAACATTAATTTTTAAAAATACAGTTTGCAAAATGACACCTCCAGGAACACCTGAGCAAAGCCATCCTCGTACTCCAGGGCACGGCACCGCCTCCCTTAGAGATTTTGCTGTCCTGGCTGCTATCTGAAGTCTACATGGAAATTGCAGGTTATTCTTGCTGTCCGGGTTATGGTTAAGATCTAATGACAATTAATGCTGCGCTAGACTCAGCAGACACTGTCTTTAAGGTGTTGACAATCCCTCAGGAGGACAGTTTTTTAAAATAATAAGTAGAAAGCTGTTCTAGCAAAATTCCAAACAACATTCATTTCCTTTCTGATGTCTGTTGAGCATTTGCTAATCAGCAGATAACATCGTCCTGGGCCTGAGGTCCCAATGCACTTCTCGTTTACACTAGATCATCTCTGTGATGCTCTTGTCCCGTTCAGAGATAAAAGAAAATGTAAGGAGCCGCACAGAAAACTGTTTATACGTAAACTCATTAACCTTTGTTATCTACTGTTCAAAAGTGATTTGTTTTACAAGTGACATATACTATTTTTTAGAAATGTTATCATTAGAAATTAAGATATTTTAAAGCCCAGGGTTTGTAAGATGAAAGATTATAAAGGCTTTCTGGGAAGAGAGTAATTATATGTAAATTATCAATTCACATTAGATCTGGCTATAATATCAAAAAAATCATAAAAGTGATTTGTAATTTATACTGTGCAAATATAGTAGCTGCAAATTCTTTTTCTGTTTCAAAACAAATACATAGGCAAATAATTGTCCATAGAGTGTCTAAAGTGAAAATAGACAGATGCATATGAATATATAAATACTAACGGTAATAGATCACTTGTAAGACCTCTTACCAAAGACAACTGGAAAGAAACCAATAATGAAAAGTGATTAAGGTTGGGCCCAGTGGCTCACACATGTAATCCCAGGACTTTGGGAGGCCGAGGTGAGAGGTTTACTTGAGCCCAAGAGTTCGAGACCAGCCTGGGAAAGATGGCAAAACTCCTTCACTACAAAACACACACACACACACACACACACACACAAATTGGCCAGACATGGTGGCGCACACTTTTAGTCTCAGCTACTCAGAAGGCTGACGTGGGAGGATCACCTGAGCCCTGGAAGTCAAGGCTGCAGAGAGCTGTGATCGCACCACTGCATTCCAGCCAGACTGGGCAAAAGAGTGAGACCCTGCATCTTAAAAAAAAAAAAAAAAAAAAGGGGGGGAGGGGGGATTAAAAGTGTTTTTTAATAGGCACAAGTTTCTTTCATTGGAAAATTTAAAATGTCATTGAATTCTTGAAGATTCATTAAGTTCATTTTGCACCTTGTATTTGCATTTGCACGAGTATAGCATTGTTAAGGTTTATTTTTGAGTAAAGTTAATAAATTACTAAACCTGTGAGTTTTATACTCATATTGTTAAATAGTAAAATAATACCCACAGAGATACCTGTCTGACTTTCAACATGTCTTCATTTTGGTAGAATTTTTATAAGAAATGATGGAGAAAACTCAGAATATTGGGAGATGTTTTGCAGAAAAATAGCTACTCATCATTTCTCCTGTGTCAAATAATATTAGCCATTTAAAAATGCAATTGCTAGCTTCTGTAACATGTCTTCATCATGTATTTACATATACCGTAAAACAAACATAATTATTTCTCAGTGATAAATACTCAGATATTGACTTTAACAGAAATTCCCTTTGCAGGAAACTGTCCTTTGACTAAGTACAAATATAGTAAAAGCAATTTCAAAAGAAGCAAAGAAAAAAAAATCCCAATTATATAATTCCATAAAGGCTATAATGTTATAGCGGTTTTTAACTGTAACACATTTCAATGTTTGTATTTCATTACCAAGGAATTAAATTATATATAATAAATGTGTATATATGCAACATACAGTACTATGTGTATATATATATATATAAAACATAACATGTATACATATAAACCATATGGTGTGTGTGTGTATATATATGTATATAACATATGGTGCTTAATTCCTATTAAAACTAGCTATAGTATTATGCATAAAAGTGATTTGTAATTTATACCATGCAAATAAAATAACTGCAACTGGGTGTATATATATATATATATACACACACATACACTTCCCACAGCAAAGATTAAATTAAGAAATACAGAGCTTAGCTTTAGTTCAACAAGCTTAAAAAGGGTTTGGATGTCAGGGATTAGTTCCCTTTAAGCCCCTAAGTTTTTCCCTTTAATACATTCCTTTTTTCTCCCCATTTCTGCTTAAATGCCTTACTGGCAGCCTGGCAGCACTGCCTTTCCTTGTATTCTTTTTTTTTTTTTTTTTTTTTTTTTTTTTTTTTGTTGAGACAGGGTCTCGCTCTGTCACCCAGGCTGTAGTGCTACCTCCACCTCCCAGGCTCAGGTGATCCTCCCTCCTCAGCCTCCTAGGTAGCTGGAACTCCAAGGCGTGTGTGTGACACCATGCCTGGCTAATATTTGTATTTTTCTGTAGAGATGGAGCCTTGCTATGTTGCCCAAGCTGGTCTCAAACTCATGGGATCAAGCAATCCTCCCGCCTCGTCCTCCAAAAGTGCTGGGACTACAGGCATGAGCCACCACGCCCCGCCCCTCTCTGTATTTTATCTCCTCTTTGGGATTAAATATAGATGGTAAATATTACAATGGTACCTAGAATTTGAGGGAAACACACACAGTGGAAATGTACAAGAGAAATTTATCCCATGACAGGATTCCCCTCTTTGTCCTATCTGACACCACTAGCTCTTTGGTAATTTTAACTAGTTTTTTATAGCTCACTTAGATTGTGGTTTTCAGAGAAAAGAAAGTTATTTTTAATAAAATTTGATTAACACCCCTTAAATGCATTTAAATTAAAATAGCTCCGTTTCTTTCAAAGGCACTCCATATAAATAGACAGAGGCGGCTGATAACTGGGAGATTGTTAGTTTAGATGGTTTGGCAGAGCACCGTTTTCAGAAGTTTGCACTCAGAAGAAGAAAAGTACTGTATTCCAAAATGAAACACCATTGCTGAGAAGAAGGACAACTCTGTCAGGCACATAGAGGCTGGGTGGGCGAATGCAATTCAACTAGCACAGCTAGTTATTATTCTGGAATGCATACAGTGACGCTTCCTGCCTGCTAATTTATTATCCTTAGCATTTCTTTATAGTGAACACTATGCCTTTGAAATAAATTGCTTTAGTTGTGTTAAATCCCCATCCCAAATTTCTATGTATTTCCTGTAGAACTGACTAATCAGAATAACATTTCCCTTTATATCCATCAAAATAACCAGGAATTGAAATTACAATATTCTTTTTTTTTTTTTTGGAAACGGAATCTCGCTGCATCACTCAGGCTGGAGTGCAGTGGTCTGATCTTGGCTCGCTGCAACCTCTGAATCCTGGATCCAGGTGATTCTCCTGCCTCATCCTCCCAAGTAGCTGGGACTACAGGCCCACATAACGATGCCTGGCTGATTTTTATATTTTTAGTAGAGACGGGGTTTCACCACGTTGGCCAGGCTGATCTAGAATTCCTAACCTTATCAAGTGATCTGCCAGCCTCGGCCTCTCAAAGTGCTGGGATTACAGGTATGTGCCACTGTGTGCCCGGCCAGGAATTACAGTATTCTTTACAGTGCAACTTTATTTATCCTGCCAATGAGTTTTTCAGAAAAGTGACTGTCTTTATTTTAAAGATGGGAAAACTTATATTTACAAACTGTGACTTCTATTGGGGAATATATTTCACTGGTATTGCTGAACAATTAAAAGCCATCTTTTAATTCAATACACTTATCAGGTATTTATGCTATGCAAGGGGCTGGACATAATTTGAGACAGTACAGATTTATTTTTCTGTAGCCCGTACTTCAGATATTTACAGTTCTGTCACTGAATACTTACCCACCATCCAATCCATTTCTTCTACATTGTCCCCATATCTGCCATATTTACTGTGCCCAACAAACTTCTCTTTGGAGATGAGTGGAGTATGTACGTGCAAGAATGAAAAAAAGAGGAGAAAAGGTTCCCGTTTGACCCTAAGGGGTAGAAAGTTACCAAAATTACCTTCACAAATAAAGCCATTTCCACCATTTAAATGCGATTCTGCATTGATGAAAAGATCTCATAATGGTTGCTGGAGGTTTTCTATGTACTTCAGATGACAATACCTCTCCTGTGAGTCGTAAATACCACGAGGTTTATGTTGAAAGGATATGAAGAGGAACGAAGGATAACAGAACATTTGTGTTCCCAGTGAAATGTTTCATGTAGCCAGGCGCAGTGGCTCATGCCTATATTCTTTGCACTTTGGGAGGCTGAGACAGGAGGATTGCATGAGCCCAGGAGTTTGAGACCAGCCTGGGCAACAGGGCAAGACCCCGTCTCTACAAAAAAATTCAAAAATATAGCTGTGCATAATGGCACACCTGTGATCCCAGCTACTCAGGAGGCTGAGGCAAGGGGTTCACTTGAGCCTGGGAGGTGGAGGCTGCAGTGAGCTATTATCACAACACTGCACTCCAACCTGGGCAACACAGTGAGACCCTGTCTTAACAACAACAACAAAAATGTTTAATGCGGTTCATTTTATACTCTCTTGTGTCCAGTTTAGCATCTGACATAAAGTAGCAGCTTAATAAATCTTTTAATCTTTGCTGAATAGGTTATAAAGTATGAATTCTCCTCATCTATTGTCTCAAAGTGTTCTTTTAGGTATGAGTTCAGAAGAATCATATCTTAAGGACAGACTCAGATGTGCCACAGTAAGGATTTGATGCTCCTTACTTTCCATTTTCCCTTCTTTCTTTCTTCCACCTCCTTCATGGCTCCTGGAACATAAGTCTGATGGCTGGAGCTTTGGCATCCACCTTGGGCCATGAGGCTGCTCACAAAGGTGGCAGAGAACAAGATAAAAGCTGAGGTGTGAATAACCTCACTGTATCTGTAGCCTGCCTACCCCAAGAGAGAAATAAATTCTCCTCATTTACATCTTGCTTTTTGTATTCTGCATTTTATGTATTTATTTATTTTGAGACAAGGTCCAACTCTGTTGCCCAGGCTGGAGTGCAGTGGTGCAATCATGACTCACTGCAGCCTCGACCTCCTGGGCTCAAGTGATCCTTCCACCTCATTCTCCCAAGGAGCTGAGACCACAGGTACATGCCACCAAGCCTGGCTAATTTTGTACATTTTTTGTAGAGATGGGAGCTCACTATATTGCCCAGTCTGGTCTCAAACTCCTGGGCTGAAGCAATCCTCCTGCCTCAGCCTCCCAAAGTGCTAGGATTACAGATATGAGCTACCACGCCTGACCTTGTGTTTTGCATTGCCACATACAGTCATTCTAAAGCTACTCCTTTACACATTTTTACAACCAGCATAGAAAGAAGGGAAGGAGTTGGAGATTGAATATGTTCCCAAAAAGGTAGCCCAAGCAAATGGGTTGGGATGGGAAGAGAAGGTAAGATGAACGGAGAGCTGAGTGGGTGGCTGTATCACTGTTCTCATGGTTGTGTTGGAATAAATAATGAATCTGACGGGCACAGGGGCATATGAGTGAATGATATTCCACTGCGTACCCTTCAGCCTGGTGGAGTAACAATATAGCCTCCCCTCTCCACTCCCTGTCAACCCCACTAAGGAAGGTGACAAACAGTGTCAATGAGAATCCACACCAACAATTTTAATGTGCCTCTAATTTGTAATCTAGGCTGGGCACAATGGCTCACACCTGTAATCCCAGCATTTTGGGAGCTCAAGGCAGGAGGATCGCTTGAGCCCAGGAGTTTGAGACCAGCCTGGGCAACATAGCAAGGCACTGTCTCTACGGAAAAATAATTTTATAAAATTAACTGGGTGTGGCCATGTGCGTCTGTAGTCCCAGCTACTCAGGAGGCTGAGGTAAGAGGATCACTGGTGCCCAGGAGTTTGAGGCTACAGTGAACTATGATTGCACCACCGCACTCCAGCCTGAGTGACAGAGTGAGACCCTGTCTCCAAATAATAATAATAATAATAATAATAATAATTTGTAATGTAGAAGTGAGCTGGTATGGGATGATGAGAGCTCATTACAGTCATGCCTGCATAGCTTGTGTTGAACATAGAAAACTTAAAACTGGGTATCTATAAATACAGAGCCACCTCCCAACAGTTCATGGACAGAGAGCTCTTCCGGCTGTGTCTGGGTATGTGTCCGAGACAGAGGAAAAAATTTACCCCCCAAGTTTAATCAATTTACACAACAATCCACACTGAAGCAATATAGAATAAAATATGGCAACTCCAGTTTTTGTTTTCAGAAAAGGGGTAAGTGGCCGGGCATAGTGTAATCCCAGTACTTTGGGAGGCCGAGGTGGGTGAATCGCTTGAGCCCAGGAGCTTGAGATCAGCCTGAGCAATATGACAAAACCCCCTTTCTTAAAAAAAAAATGCAAAAATTAGCCAGGCATCATGTGTGTGCCTGTAGTCTCAGCTACTCTGGAAGCTGAGGTGGGAGGATCACTTGAGCTTGGGAAGTCGAGGCTGCTGTGAGCCATGATCGCACCACCGTACTCTAGCCTGGGTGGCAGAGTGAGATCCTGTTCCAAAAAGTAAAAAAAAAAAAAAAAAAAAAAAAAAAAAAAATTAAAACATTAAAAATGGGAAAGCGAGCAAAATATGTGGTTTTTTTTGTTTTTGTTGTTTTGCCTTTTGAGCATTCAAAATTTGCAGGAAATTTAACTGTTTTATTCTACCTAAGAGGAGACTCAAGTCTATCACAAATGTCACCTACATTTTTTTTCCTCAGCTTTTATTTTAGATACAGGGTCTCCATGTGCCGGTTTGTTACCTGGGCCTATTACACTCAGGGAGTAAGCAGAGCACCCAATAGGTAGTCTTCCAACCACGTCCCCCTGTCTCCCTCTCTCCTCTAGAAGTTTGCAGTCTATTGTTTCCATGTTTATGTCCATGGAGGCTCAATGTTTAGTTCCCATTATATCCCATGAAATACTACACAGCCATGAAAAAGAATGAGATCATGTCTTTTGCAGCAACACGGATGCAGCTGGAGGCCATTATTCTAAGCAAATTAATGCAGGAACAGAAAGCCAAATACCACACATTTTCTCCAAAAGATTTGTTGTTGTTGTTGTTTTTGAGACAGTCTTGCTCTGTCGCCCAGGCTGGAGCGCAGCGGTGCAATCTCGGCTCACTGCAAGCTCCGCCTCCCAGGTTCACGCCATTCTCCTGCCTCAGCCTCCCAAGTAGCTGGGACTACAGGCGCCCACCGCCAGGCCCGGCTTATTTTTTTGTATTTTGGTAGAGACACGGTTTCACCGTGTTAGCCAGGATGGTCTCAATCTCCTGACTTCGTGATCCGCCAGCCTCGGCCTCCCAAATTGCTGGGATTACAGGCGTGAGCCACCGCGCCCGGCCTCTCCAAAAGATTTTTAAAGGTCCGTGTTATCAAGGTGTGACGACCTGCCATGAAATAAAAATAAAATTTCCACGCAAGAAATCAGACAAGAAATGGCTAAATACCTTTCAATGAAAGCTAGCGCCTCCTTCAGCATGAGGGAAGCTACTTTCTCCTCTTTCATCGGCTGCTGGATAATTTCATGGTTCCTCATAAGGATGCAATTCCAACGCCGAGTAAATCCATAACTGGAGTACCAGGAAGTGAAAAACAGAAAGGCCAGGAGAGCAAAGACAAAGATGACCTTCCACGGCACTGAGAACCAGCGGGCAAACTTGGGAATGAGAAGCAGAAAAGGAACCAGGGCAATGGCCACCGTGGAGATCCACAATTTGATCCTGAGCCAGCGGTGCAGTTCTGGTGTCTTGGATGCCTGGCAGTCGCTTAAAAGTCCGAAAGGCACCCCATAAAAGTAGTGAAAACCATGGTTGAGCGGGTGGTAGCAGTGATCATTCCGAGAGGCGCAGCTCAAACCCAGGTGCCATTTGCCTAAAAGTAAAATAAAATCATACCACGGCAGCAGGGCAGCATTCAGTGCTGGTCTGTTTCTAGAATGTGGGCTTCCCTTTGGAAAACTCAGATATAACTTTCATTTTGTGGTCATCATGGTTTTTTCTTGGTGTCCCCGAATACCTCCCTGGTATAGACATGGACCAGCAGCCTTCTCCCTGCAATGTGTCTCTTTCAGACAAAAGCCATGCAGCAGGAGCCGCTTTGCTTTTGCTACAAGGAGAGGAGCCTAGTGTTCATTCAGAAGAAATCTTTTGCTTGGTACCAAACAACCTCATGAACAATGAGAAAGTTTCCAGGTATCTGGAGCTTGCTAGGAAGCCAGAATCGATGTCTTGGTTGTTTGGTGGGGACAATACCAAGGACTCTCGGTGCAGCTTGCACATTCATGCTTTTAGCTAGCAGTGCCTTCCCACCCTCTTATTCCATCTCACTGAAAGGTAACCAAGATTTTATTTACAGATGGAACACCTCTTCTAGGTCCGCAAGCTAGGGATGACAAACTAGCCAAAGAATTTCATCAAGAACCAAATGATTCTGATGATGCAAGTAATTCCTTTTATCAAGCACATCCTCTAGGGGGCCAGGTCATGTTCTGATTTGTCCACACACATTATTGTATTCAACACTTCACAGACCCTGTATTATGAATAGAAAACACATTGTCTAGATTATTTTTTTAAGAGACAGAGTCTTGCTCTGTTGCCCAGGCTGGAGTGCAGTGGCATGATTATAGCTCACTGCAGCCTCGAACTCCTCGGCTCAAGCAATCCTCCCGCCTCAGCCTCCTGAGTAGCTGGGACTATAGGTGTGTGCCACCATGCCCAGCTAATTTTAAAATTTTATTTTGGTAGACCCAGGGTCTTGCTCTGGTGGCCTAGGCTGGTCTTGAACTCCTGGCCTCAAGCAATTCTTCTGCCTCAGCCTCCCAAAGTGCTGGGATTACAGGTCCGTGCCACTGTGCCCAGCTATCTAGATTTATTCAGAAGCCCGAGTCACATTAATGAATAATGGCAGAGTCAGATCTGAATCCTGTGCTCTAATGATGTGAGAACGCTGCTCAAAGCTAATCTGGAGAACTCCCACTCACAGGACACTGCTGGGAGTTGCATGGGAATACCTGCCCTACTGATGGAAAATCTCTTAACCTTTTTTTAACTGAGGATATCTCAGAGCTGTGGCTTACAATTCATATTAGGAATCCTCAAAAATAGTGAACCATACAATGCTTTGGGGTAGCATTTCCCAAAAGGATTTGATCACACAAGTTATTCTTAGAGGAATATCTTCTAGGACTGGAATTCTACAAACTTATTTTTCGGTGAAAGTCTCCCTCACAAGCTCATGTCCCCCCCCAACACCCCACCCCCGCCAAAAGGGCATAGAATATTATGTGATCTAAATCGACCAGCAACTGCCTCCATTTGACAACTCTTAATGCTTTAAGTTTTCAATTTCAACAGTACTTCGCTACAAATTTACGAGTTTTTCTGCTAATAATGGTGTCACAAACATCGTGTCCCTCCAACACAATATTCCATTTTAGTGGCAACTTTGGATACCCTTGTTTGCTTTCTGTTCTCATTGTTTTTCCAATATTATGCCCTTGATTCTACACATCCCCAGTCAATGTGTGATCAATTCCTTCTCCAAGTGTCTTATCTCAAAGAGAAGTCGGTCAAACTGGCGCGCACAGAGCCAACATCCCCGGAAACACCTTAGATACTATGACAGAGGCCGCAGGATCACGTTTCCACGAGCAGAGTTCAGGCGCCATACCTATGAGTCCCGTGCGGTAGCCACGGTGCTGCAGCAGCTTGGCAAAAGTCGTTTCATTGGTAGGAAGACCACCTGAACCACCAAGCCACGTGAGGGCACGGTTGAGGTTGTAGGGAGACACCATCCCTAAATTCACAGGAGTCAATAGGTTAGCACCATAGTCTTTGCTAATACCGAATTTATCCCGACATGCTTCAAGCCCTTTCCTCCTGCACCTCCTCAAAGCCATTCTTCCCCAAGTTTTCTGTTGCCTTTCTGGCTGTACATCCTTGACTCTCCTTTTCCCACTTGCTAAATGCAAACATTCCCTTGGAATTAGGGCTGCCAGAATAAATATGGGATACTCAGTTACACTCCTTTGAATTTCAGACTAACAACAAATAACCTTCGTTAGTTTTTCATGTAGAGGCTGATAACCTTCATGCTTCAATAGAATCTGAGGACACCACTGCATTTTAGCTGTGTATAAATACTCGGATATTTAGCTGGGTATAAATACATTTTTTAATGTATCATTGGGAATCTGAAATGAAGAATTGTAGGAGTGACAATTTCTTTTTCATATACGTGTGTGTATATATGTAATTTTTTTTTTTTTTTTTTTGAGATGGAGTTTCGCTCTGTCACCCAGGCTGGAGTGCAGTGTCACCATCTTGGCTCACTGCAACCTCTGCCTCCCGGGTTCAAGCAATTCTCATGCCTCTGCCTCCCTAGTAGCTGGAATTACAGGCGTGTGCCACCACACTTGGCTTGTTTTTGTTTTTGTTTTTGTTTTGTATTTTTAGTAGAGACAGGGTTTCACCATGTTGGCCAGGCTGGTCTCTAACTCCTGACCTCAAGTGGTCTGCCCACCTCAGCCTCCCAAAGTGCTGGGATTATGTAGATTTATACTGGCAGACAAATGTATACACCTATAGTTTAAAAGGAATTCACAAGAAAACCACAAGTGAAGATCAGCAAGAAAGAAATAAATGACCATTTCAGGACAGGCACAGTGGCTCACGCCTGTAATCCCAGTGTTTTGGGAGGCCAAGGCGGGGGGATCACCTGAGGTCAGGAGACCGGCCTGGCCAACATGGTGAAACCCTGTCTCTACTAAAAATACAAAAATTGGCTGGGTGTGGTGGCAGGCACCTGTAATCCCACCTACTCCGGAGGCTGAGGCAGGAGAATCACTTGAACCTGGGAGGCGGAGGTCGCAGTGAGCTGAGATCATGCCATTGTACTCCAGCCTGGGTGACAAGAAGGAAACTCCATCTCAAAAGAAAAAAGTACATTTCAAGGATCCTACCTTGGAAGAAGAAGAAGGTAGACTCTAGACAGTGTTATTGATAGGAAAGAGAAACAGTTTTACTAAGGGAAGCATTAGACCATTATCTTGCTGTTGAACTATTTTGCTGAAATTTTTGATAAGTAGAATGAATTAAACTGAACCGTTTGTGTGAAATTATTAAAAATATACACATGGCAATGACTTGAAATCTCTCCACCAATCACCTAATTTTTTTCTTATTTTTTTAAAATAAATTTTATTTCACCATAATCAATACTTAAAATTCCCTGAAATTAGGCTGAGCATGGTGGCTCACTCCTGTAATCCCAACACTTTGGGTGGCCAAGGCGAGTGGATCACACATGAGGCCAGGAGTTCGATACCAGCCTAGCTAACATGGTGAAACCCCATCTTTGCTAAAAATACAAAAATTAGTCGGGCGTGGTGGTGCATGCTTGTAATCCCAGCTATTCGGGAACTGAGGCAGGAGAATCACTTGAACCAGGGAAGCAGAGATTACAGTGAGCTGAGATTACACCATTGCACTCCAGCCTGGACGACAGAGCGAGAGTCTGTCTCAAAAAAAAAAAAAAAAAATCCTGAAATCCTGAAATTAGAAGTGTGATTTTTTTGGAAACTCATACGGACTCATATCTTTATCCCTGTTCATACACGGTACTGGGCTATACAGAGACTGCTTATCTAGAAATCAAACTATTTTGAACAAAATGGAGAACCTTGAATTATGAAAGAAGGTCATTAGGCAACAAAAAAAGATAATAATAAATCAATATTTATAGGACAAAAACTTTCAGTGTTTACTTTTATTTTTAGTATAATTCTCATTAACCTAATTAGTTCATTCCTTGAATGTATCAGATGAGAAGTTACTACTTAGAAGGAAGAAAATTCATACAGAAAAATTTTTCACTGAAAAATTAAACTGTGAAGGCAGGTATACTAAAATTATGACAAGCAAATACTAGAATTAAATAAAATGCAGCAGTATGGCACAATATTTCACATAGAGGCTGATAACCATGAACACTTCAATAGTGTCTAAGGGGACCACTATATTTTAACTGGGTATAAAAATTGTTGTTCATAATATTGATGTTGAGTGGATGTTTGTAGGTATTGATTCTAAGCTAAGCAGCAAAGGAAAACATTTAATTGTCATTATATCAACTTGGTAAGTCTGAATCTTGAAATGATGGGGTCCAGTAAGGAAGCATGTAAAAGTGTCATTTCCTTGTTTTTTCTCACTTATACTTTTTTTCCCAACTGTGTCTAGTTTTCCAATCTCATCCTCCGAGATAGATTAGATCCACTTATCTCAGAACCACTGCATGGTCTCCGCTAGCTTAAAGACATCAGGGGCCTCTTGAGAAATCTTAGCACAAGTACCTGAAAATGGGAGTGTTGACCGTAAGTTGGCAAATTGCCCCCAACAGGCCTAAACCCTGTCACTATATGCACAGAGATGGGCAGGTGCAGTGACATTTTGCAGTTTTCCCCGGGGACCTCTGCTATTCCTGCCAATAACATCAGACAATGACTTCTCTCCAGAAACCCTTCTCTACAATGGCAAAGACGTGACCACTGTGGCACGGGAGACTCCCACCTACAGGGAGGGGGTCAGAGTCCAACTTTACCTCCCTGAGAGGCACACATGTTTAAGCTGTCCAGGGATAACAACGCCCTTTGATTTTAGATCCCTAATATTCTGAGTGACATTTTGAGAATTCTTATAAAGATTTGAAAAACTAATCATTAGAATGCATTCTGGTGAGACTGAAATGTTGCTGCCTTTTCATTGCCTCACCTGATCTGATGGGGTACCGGCCGGTCAGGAAGGCAGCCCGACTTGGGGTGCACATGGAAGCAGCTGCGAGATGCTGGGTGAGCCTCACTCCCTCATTCGCCAGGCGGTCAATATTAGGTGTGCTGCAGACCGAAGAAGAATTCGGCAGGTGAGTTTCTAAAAATTCTCTATACGATGATCGAGGATCAAAGCTATTCTAGTTGACTCTATTTCTGGTAAACCTAAAATTCATTTTTTTAAAACTTTAATCTACTTCCTTAGATGCATTGATGGTTAAAAGCAAAGGGAAATGTAAGTTTAAAATATATCTTTAGTCAAAACTATTACAAATGAATACAGGTCACTCAGTATACAGTTTTATGAGTCTGAGAAAAAAATGTATTTCAGTGAAAAAATTAGCCAATTTCTTCTTATCAAGGACCTAAAATTAATGGGTAATTTAGAGTAAATAAATTTTTAATGTGTTTCATATTTTTTTAAAAGACAGTCTCTTGCTCTGTTGCCCAGGGTGGAGTGTAGTGGTGCAGTTATAGCTCACTGCAACCTGGAATTCCCTGGGCTCAAGTGATCCTCCCACCTCAGCCTCTCAAGTAGCTAGGTCCACTGGTGTGCACCACCATGCCCTACTACTTTATTTAAATTTTTATTTAATTTTTTTTTTTTTTTTTTTTTTGGAGACAGGGCCTCACTCTGTTACCCATACTGGACTACAGTGGCACGATCCCGGTTCATTGTAATCTCCGCCTCCCGAGTTCAAGTGATCCTCCTGCCTCAGCCTCCCGACTAGCTGGGATTACAGGCGTGAGCCACCACGCCCAGTGGTGTATTTTTAGTAGAGATGAGGTGTTACCATGTTGGCAAAGCTAGTCTTGAACTCCTGACCTCAAGTGATCCGCTTTCCCCAGCCTCCTAAACTGCTGGGATTGCAGGTGTGAGCCACCACACCTGGCCTTAAAGTTTTATGCACTGATACAGGTCTTGCTATTTTGCCCAGGCTGGTCTCAAACTCCTGGCCTCAAATGATCCTCCCACCTCAGCCTCCCATTAATATATATTTTATGGTAAAATTGACCTATTTTATAACCAAATTGTGACATTTTGGAGTTTAATTTATTTCCCATTTTGTCTAATATGTTGCAAAAATTTTGTAAAACTTACAGAATTCTACAGGTGAAAAAAAGACGTGCCTGTTCTCCTAAAAGCTAAAGCATACCCAATCTTAATCCCATGTGTACAACATTTTTTTCCCACAATCTCACAGAAAGATTATAATGAAGGCTGAGCGTGATGGCTCACGCCTGTAACCCCAGCACTTTGGGAGGCCAGGAGGGGCTGAACACTTGAACTCAGACCACAGTGGGCAATATGCCAAAACCCCAACTCTACAAAAAAAAAAAAATTAGACGGGCATGGGGGCTCATGCCTGTAGTCCCAGCTGCTCAGGAGGCTGAGGAGGGAGGATCACTTGAGCCTGGGAGGTCAAAGCTGCAGTGAGCCAAGATCATGCCACTGCACTCCAGTCTGGATGACAGAGTGAGATCCTGTCTTAAAAAGAAAAAAAAAAAAAAAGAAAAGAAAAGAAAGAGATAAAGAGGAAAGAAAGAAAAAAAGGAAAGGAAAGGAAGAAAGAAAGAGAGAAAGAGAAAGAAAGAAAGAGAGAAAGAGAAAGAAAGAAAGAAAGAAAGAAAGAAAGAAAGAAAGAAAGAAAGAAAGAAAGAAAGAGAGAGAAAGAGAAAGAAAGAAAGAAAGAGAAAGAAAGAAAGAAAGAAAGAAAGAAAGAAAGAAAGAAAGAAAGAAAGAAAGAAAGAAGACCAATGCCTTTCAATCAACAAATATATGCTTAAAATATAGGACTAGACTGTGATCTGCATTCCAAGAAGAAACAATGTTATTTAAATCCACACTAAAAGATGCTATGTGTTTTCACAAGTGCCAGATTGGTCTATCAAAAGAGAGTAGAGAAATAAAGAGCCCCGGGGACCAGAGACTTTAGAAATAATTCAAGGAAGATATTTTTAAAGCTGTAGACTAATGTAGTGTATCTATATAATGAAAAATTATTCAGCCATGGAAAGGAATGAAGTACTGACACATGCTACAATATGAATGAACCTTGAAAACATTACGCTCAGTGAAAGAAGCCAGTCAGTAAACACCACATACCATATGTTATGAGCAAAATTGTGTTCCTCCCAAATTCCTATGCTGAAATCCTAACCCCCAGGACCTCAGAATGTGACTGTATTTGAAGATGGAGTCTTTAAAGAGGTGATTAAGGTAGCATGAGGTCATTAAAGTAGACCCTCATCCAATAGGACTGAAGTCCTTATAAGAAGAGGAGATGAGGACACAGACACACACAGAGGGATGACCCTGTGAGGACACAGGGAGAAAACCGTGTCTACAAGCCAAGGAGAGAGGCCTCAGGAGGAACCATCCCTGCCCACACCTTGATCTCAGACTTCCAGCCTCCAAGAATGTGGGAGAATCAATGTCTGTTGTTTTAAGCCACTCCAGTCTATGGTATTCTTTTTTTTAGACGGAGTCTTGCTCTGTTGTCCAGGCTGGAGTGCGGTGGCGCGATCTCAGCTCACTGCAAGCTCCACCTCCCGGGTTCACGCCATTCTCCTGCCTCAGCTCCCTGAGTAGCTGGGACTACAGGCACCCGCCACCACGCCCAGCTAATTTTTTGTATTTTTTTAGTAGAAACAGGGTTTCACCATGTTAGCCAGGATGGTCTGGATCTCCTGACCTCATGATCCGTCCACCTCAGCTTCCCAAAGTGCTGGGATTATAGGCGTGAGCCACCGCGCCCAGCCTATGGTATTCTTTTATAGCAGCCTGAAATAGACTAAGACATCTCATAATAAGAGGAGATGAGGACACAGACCCACATAGAGGGACGATCCTGTAAGGACACGGGGAGAAGATGGTATCTACAAGGACAAGAGAGAGGCCTCAGGAGGAACCAGCCCTACCCACACCTTGATCTTGAACTTCCAGCCTTCAGGACTGTGAGAGAATAAGCTGATGTTATCTAAGCCAACCAGTCTGTGGACATTTGTCATGGCAGCCAGAGAAAATACATACTTTATATGATTATTTGTATATGAAACTCCAAGAGACACATCCATAGAGACAGAGGGTACATTTGTGGTTAACAGGGCATGGGGATAGGATGGGTAATGGGGGTCTTCTTTGGGACGGTGAAAAATTCTACAACTACACAGAGGTGATGGTTGTCCAACACTGTGAATGTACTTACCACTGAATTGTTCACTTTAGAATGGTTAAAAGGTGATTTTTTTTTTTTAAACAGAGTCTCCCTCTGTCACCCAGGCTGGAGTGCAGTGGTGGGATCATAGCTCACTGCAGCCTCAATCTCCCTGGCTCAGGCAATCCTCCTGCTCCAGCCTCCTGAGTGGTTGAGACCACAGACGCACGCCACCATGTCCCAGTAGATTTTTTTTAATTTTTTTTCGTAGAGACAGGGTCTCCCTGTGTTGCCCAGGCTGATCGCAAACTCCTGGGCTCAAGCAATCCCCCCACCTTGGCCTTCCAAAGTGCTGGGATTATAGGCTTGAGCCACCATGCCTGACCAAAAAAGGCCAATTTTTAAACGTAAATTTTGCACAATAATGAAAACGCCACCACCAACAGCTAGAAACTAAGGGAACTGAGATGTTAAGCGGTCTCCTGACATTTTGCAGTTTTCCCCGGGGACCTCTGCTATTCCTGCCAATAACATCAGACAATGACTTCTCTCCAGAAACCCTTCTCTACAACGGCAAAGACGTGACCACTGTGGCACGGGAGACTCCCACATACAGGGAAGGGGTCAGAGTCCAACTTTACCTCACTGAGTTATTACCGTAGCAGCACAAATCCCCCACTCCAAGGTCATCTGCCATCAGCAGGACGATGTTGGGTCTGGCGTTTCTTGTCATAAATGTGCCATCAACACCGCAAAACAAATAGCACAGGGACACTGACAGCCAGCAGCTCCTGAAAGCATTTTTAGAATAAGCAAACAAACAAGCAAGCAAAAAACCAGGCACTATCAATTAGCATTTGCATTTTAGATAACTTAAAATATGAAATCGTGATATTCGTTATCAGGTCTCACTGTGCAATGTACCTGTGTTGGCTTACTCAGAAACTAGATTCAACAACAACAACAAGAAAAACTACTTTTCTACACCAGAGGTCCCCAATCCCCTGGCCATGGACCAGTACTGGTCCATAGCCTGTTCGGAACCAGGCCACACAGCAGGACGTGAGTGACGGGCAAATGAGTGAAGCTTCATCTGTATTGACAGCCACTCCCCATTGCTTGCATCGCTGCCTGAGCTCCGCCTCCTGTCAGATCAGCAGCAGCATTAGATTCTCATAGGAGCGAGAACTCTATTGTGAACTGTGCATGCAAGGGATCTAGGTTGCGTGCGCTTTATGAGGATCTAATGCCTGATGATCTGTCTCTGTCTTCCACCATCCCCAGATGGGATCATCTAGTCACAGGAAAACAAGCTCAGGGCACCCACTGATCATACACTACTATGAGTTGTAGAATTATTTCATTATATATTATCATGTAATAATAATAAAAATAAAGTGCACAATAAATGTAATGTGCTTGAATCATCCTGAAACCATCCTGCACCCCCTTCCTGTCTGTAGAAAAACTGTCTTCCACAAAACCAGTCCCTGGTGCCAAAAATGTTGGAGACCATTGTTTTATATGAATATGGTATCAGATTTTACCAATTCATTTTGCAAGCATGATGAGGTTTAACTCTTATAACATATTTTGATATTGTTTTAGTGATATCAGAGGCTTAAAATTTATAACAGTGGTTACAGTTGAGGGTAAGGTCTAAAAATTTAATTTTGCTCAGTGCTGTGGCTCATGCCTGTAATCCCAGCACTTTGGAAGGCCAATGCAGGTGGATTGTTTGAGCCCAGAAGTTTGAGACTGGCCTGGGCAGCATGGTGAAACCCCATCTCTACAAACAATACAAAAATAGCTGGGCATAGTGATGCATTCCTATAGTCCCAGCTACTCAGGAGGCTGAGATGGGAGGATTGCTTGAGCCCAAGAGGTCAGGATTGCAGTGAGCTATGATTGTGCCACTGCACTCCAGCTTAGACAACAGAGCAAGACCCTGTCTCAAAAAAACTTCTTTATTTTATTACATAAAAATGTAACCAAGGCCAGGCACAGTGGCTCATGCCTGTAATCCCAGTGCTTTGGGAGGCCGAGGCAGGTGGGTCACCTGAGATCAGGAGTTTGAGAATAGCTTGACCAGCATGGTGAAACCCCATCTCTACTAAAAATACAAAATTAACCAGGTATGGTGGCACGCACCTGTGGTCCCAGCTACTTGGGAGGCTGAGGCAGGAGAATCACTTGAACCCAGGAGGCAGAGGTTGCAGTGAGCCGAGACTGCACCACTGCACTCCAGCCTGGGTAACAAGAGTGAGACTCTACCTCAAAAAAAAAAAAAAAAAAAAGTAAATAAAATGGAAAATCAGAGACTAAGAGCTAGCCAGTTTTGATTTTTCAAGTGTTCAGTTGTACTTTTTAATACATTTTATAACCTCAAAGTTTTTCTCTAAGCCACATGGAGCGGGGTGGGGGCAATGACAACAGAAGCTCTAGTAACTTATTAGATCTGAGCCCAGAACTAGATGCTGAAACACTGATATTTTGGGATGGAACACATGTGTGTATACGAAGTGTTTTCTCCTTTTGTTCATCAAGAACATATGTCCACAGAAGAAATCAGGTGGAAAAAATTCCACTTCAAAAAAAATCTAGAAATTATTTAAAATCTATGAAAGTAGGCCGGGCGCGGTGGCTCACGCCTGTAATCCCAGCACTTTGGGAGGCCGAGGTGGGCGGATCACAAGGTCAGGAGATCAAGACCACGGTGAAACCCCGTCTCTACTAAAAATACAAAAAATTAGCCGGGCGTGGTTGTGGGCGCCTGTAGTCCCAGCTACTCGGGAGGCTGAGGCAGGAGAATGGCGTGAACCCGGGAGGCGGAGCTTGCAGTGAGCCGAGATCGCGCCACTGCACTCCAGCCTGGGCTGGGCGACAGAGCGAGACTCCGTCTCAAAAAAAATAATAATAAAATAAAATCTATGAAAGAAAATTTAACATTCTTAAGATTCTGCTAAATTTTTAAAAATTTGTCAATTAGTTCAATGAAAGGAAGATTTTACTAAATTTTATTTTATTTTTTAATGGGTCAATGTTGGAATAGATCTACTAAATTTTATTTATTTATTTATGTATTTTTTGAGACAGAGTCTCGCTCTGTCACCTGGGCTGGAGTGCAGTGGCACAATCTCAGCTCACCGCACCCTCCGCCTCCCAGGTTCAAGCAATCCTCCCACCTCAGCCTCCTGAGTAGGTGGGACTACAGGTGTGCACCACCATGCCTGGCTAATTTTTGTATTTTTAGTAGAGATGGGGTTTGCCATGTTGGCCAAGCTGGTCTCAAACTCCTGACATCAGGTGATCCACCTGCCTCGGCCTCCCAAAGTGCTGGGATTACAGGTGTGAGCCACCGCACCCGGCCTAAATTTTAGATTGTAAAAGAACTCTCTTGTAACAGCTGAGTTGTACAATATCCTGAAACATCCACAACAGTCATTGATGAAAAATGATCACTATGAATTGAAGACCAATATCCCCTCAGTCAGGTTCCACAACTCCAAATTCCATTCAGTCAATTCCAAGTCCTCCTAATTCAACCTCAAATATTGTGTCATAAATCCTTTTATATCCATCCATCTTCCCTTCTATTTCATGTTTATAGTTTTATTTTTAAAACTTTTTTAATTGAGATGGGGGGGTCTCGCTATGTTGGCCAGGTTGGTCTTAAACTCCTGAGCTCAAGCAATTCTCCCGCCTCAGCCTCCCAAAGCACTAGGATTACAGGTGTGAGGGACAGCGTCTGGCCTATTTCTTTTTAAAATATTAATAGTAGTAATTGTATTAAATCTCGAGCTCATTTTTTTTAATAGATTTTTTTTAGAGCAGTTTTAGGTTCACAGAAAAAAATTGAACATAGGTACGGAGAGTTCCCACACACCCCCTGCCCCCACATATGTAATAGCCTCCTCCATTATCAACACCCAGAAACAAGATGGTACATTATCTGATACAATCAATGAACCTACATTGAGAAATCATTATCTCCCAAAGTCCATAGTTTAATTTAAGGGTCACTCTTGGTGTTGTACATTCTGCGGTTTTGCACAAAAAGTCCCAGCCTACCATTAAGAGGGTTTAAGAATGAGGATAGGGAGATGATACACTGAAAGAAATCTTGGCTAAGAATTTTTCAGGATTGAAGACAGACATAAGTTTTCAGACTGAACCCAGTTAAAAAAATAAAAAATCTCCAGTTAGACCTGGCTCAGTAAAGGGCAATGATGGAGACAGAGACACTTGGTTTAAACACAACCACAGATAACCTAAAATGGGAGGATAACTGGAATGTCAAGAGACTTCCCAACAACCACAGTGGATGCCTGATGACCAGGGACAACTGCTTCCAGAGTGCTGAGACAAAAGTCACTCTGAACTCAGAGTTCCAAACCGTTCTAATACATCATTGAAGAAAGAGTAGGGATTACAGGCATGTGGGATGTACATGAACCCAAAAACTCTTGATGAAAAAACTACTAAGGAATATTTTCAGCAAAAGGCAAACTTAGAAAGAAAGAGTACACGGGCCAAGTACAGTGGCTCATGCCTGTAATCCCAACACTTTGGGAGGCCGAGGCAGGTAGATCACTTGAGGTTGGGTGTTTGAGACCAGCCTGGTCAACATAGTGAAACCCCATGTCTACTAAAAATACAAACATTAGCCAGGCATGGTGGCACATGCCTGTAATCCCAGCTACGAGAGAGGCTGAAGCAAGAGAATCGCTTGAACCTGGGAGGCAGAGGTTGCAGTGAACTGAGATCACACCACTGTACTCCAGCCTGGGTGACAGAGCAAGACTCCATCTCAAAAATAAATAAATAAAAATAAAAATAAAAGAGTAGACATAAGAAAAGATGTTGAAAAGAGATAAAACATGTTGATAACATTAAATACATATTGACAGAAAGTATTATTAATTATTATTATTTTGGAAAGGAGTAAATAATTCACTAAGCAATAATTACATGGAAGAAGAGGGGGTAGGACTATGGTGCCTATCCTTTCTGCTAAAGGAAGCTGGAAATAGAGATTAACCATCATATTTTGTTAAGTTAATAATGATGTCAATATGATGAAGGGAAACATGAGGTATAGTTTCCAGGCCACTTGAGGGGAGAAGGATGGGCCGGTGTATTAGTCTGCTCTCACGCTGCTAATAAAGACATACCTGAGACTGGGGGTAAATTATAAAGGAAAGAGGTTTAATGGACTCACAGTTCCATATGGCTGGGGAGGCCTCACAATCATGGTGGAAGGCAAAGGAGAAGCAAAGGCACATCTTACATGGAGGCAGACAAGAGAGCTTGTGTAGGAGAACTCCTATTTATAAAACTATCAGATCTCATGAGACTCATTCACTATCATGAGAACAGTGTGGGGGAAAGCACTGCCATGATTCAATTATCTCCACTGGGCTCCACCCTTGACACATAGGGATTATTACAATTCAAGCTGAGATTTGGGTGGGGTCACAGCCAAACCATATCAGCCAGGAAATAGAGAAACCTTAATGCAGCCTGTAAAAAGCAAGAGGGGAAAAAAGGAAACCACAGGAGAATCTTGAAAATATAAAATATCATGGAAGATGACAGAAATAAGGATCAACTATCTTAATATTTATAACAAATGTGGGTGGGTTTACCTGCCTATTAAAGAATCCCATACTAATTTTTAAAAATCTGTCCTATGTTTTTCTTAAAGGACACACCTAAAACCTAATTACAAATAAAACTTGAAACTAAAAAGATGTAAACGTCTACGTAGGCCAGCCAAGTAGTAATCAAAAGAAACTTGTTGCAGCAATAACATCAGCCAGAAGTAAATTACAATTGAAAAATCATTAATATAGAATGGCAAGGCTATTATAGAATAATAAAAATATAAATCCACAAAGATGATATGAACACCATAAACCAGTGTGAATTTAGTTATGGCTTCAAAATATAGAAAGTAGGCTGGGCATAGCAGCTCATGCCTCTAATTATAGCACTTAGGGAGGCCGAGATGGGAGGATCCCTTGAGTCCAGGAGTTTGGGACCAGCCTGGGCAACATAGTGAGACCCCATCTCTATAAAAAAGAAAAAAACTAAATAAATAAATAAAAGACAAAATATAAAAAGCATAGCTTGAATAAAATATGAGGAATAATTGATAATCCACCATCATAAAGGACATTTTAAGCACATATTTAACCGAAGCCCTCCAGGATAGAGAAAACCTTGACAAAGAATCCTTCTCTCTAGAAATGGAGAGTGATGAATGTTCGTGAATTTGCCAGCTCACCAGTCATACAGCAATTGTTTCATGGCTTCTTCTTAGATTATCTAAGGAAGAGAAAAATAAAATAAGAGCATCTGCAAAGCAAATGTTTTCCTCATAGCTAGGCAGATAACGAATGGTCCAAAGACTTAACTAGACTGTTTTGTGGTGACCCAGTAAATCCAGTACATTCTTTTTTTTTTTTTTTTTTTTTTTTTTTTTTTTGAGACAGAGTCTTGTTCTATCGCCCAGGGTGTAGTGCAGTGACTCGACTCACTGCAACCTCCACCTCCCAGATTCAAGTTATTCTCATGCTTCAGCCACCCAAATAGCTGGGACTACAGGTGTGCACCACCATGCCCGGCTAATTTTTTGTGTTTGTAGTAGAGATAGGGTTTCACCATGTTGGCCAAGCTGGTCTTGAACCCCTGACCTCAAGTGATCCACACACCTCGGCCTCCCAAAGTGCTATGATTACAGGTGTGAGCCACCATGCCTGGCCAGCCCAGTACATTCTTTAAACCTATTTGCAAATAAGTGATATTTGCTCACAAATAATAAGGCAACATTCTATGCATGGTCTATGCAGCTCAGGATAATTCTAATGGCAGAGTTACAAGAAATTATGTTGGTATAGCAACAAAAACCTACTATTCTGGTGTCAGTAAAATAAATCAGTAATCAATGAATGTGTGTATATTCAATAACTGCTTGGTATCAGATCTAATTTATGTGTGGTACTGTTCTGGAAAGCACTTTGTTTTTATACATAGTGGATCAACTGTGGTGTCTACCTTAAAATGCACAACAAGAAACACCACAGACCTGTGATAGTCGTGGCGGCCAAACTGGCTTGGTGGAGGAAGACATGTTTAGCAGCTGTCATTAAGATCTTTTTACAAGAATGCAACGAGTGGTACAATCTGATGTTTCCCTGCCTAGAATCCTCAAGTGATTCCAAGTTGGTGAGGCTTTATAGGCTGAGGAACTGCCCCACAAGACAAATAATATATAATAAAAATTCATAGCACCGCCATACTGTTAGCAGAGCTCTATAATTCCCCAGGCATTTCCACACACTTGTTACCATTTGCTCCTCAAAATATCTCACCCCGCTTGCCTCAAAAGGTTAATGATGACTCTTCCATTTTGGTCATAGAATACCATAGGAATTGGGTATCATAGAGCTTAAAAGACTTGCACAAGGCTGGTAAATTGAAGAGCTGGGATTCAAAATGAGGACTGATTCTCAGGAGTGTGTGTGTGTGAGAGAGTGTGTGTGTGTAAATTAGCCAATTCCCAAAGCCATCTTCCTAACTTCAACCCTCCAATATGGCTCTCAAATGTAATATCCTTAGAGACTAACTACCTTGGGCCATTTGGTGAAGCCCACGTTCTAACCGTTGAGTAGTGGTCCATTTTCTATACCCCACAACTTCCAATTAATACCTCTATATTAGACTTGCCCACAATGTGACATTTAAAATTATCACATTCTGGTTCTCATGTCTGTAACTCCCCTGCCTAATATACTACATAGTATTCCCATAAAGTGCACACCGAGAAAATCCAGAGTTTCCCAATAGCTAGGTGAGACAGAGACAGAAACATGGATGAATTGAGAATATTGTCTTTTTATTCACCATATTTAGCCATTTCCACCCTCCTTTAATAAGTATCTCTCCAGGACAAGATTAGTAAGAATCACCATGAATGGTCCTAGCCACCTGTGCAATGTTCTATCCAACTAGCAAGGAATAAAGGTTATTTTTATTTATTTATTTATTCATTTAGAGACAGGGTCTCACTCTGTTGCCCAGGCTGGAGTGAAGTGGTGCAATCACAGCTCACCATAGCCATGATTGTATTGTTAGATTAAAATAGCAAAGACGTGGAATCAACCCAAATGTCCATCAATGATAGACTGGATAAATAATGTGTACATATACACCATGGAATACTATGCAGCCATAAAAAGGAAAGAGATCATGCCCTTTGCAAGGACATGGATAGAGTTGGAAGCCATTATCTTCAGCAAACTAACGCAAGAACAGAAAACCAAACACCTCATGTTCTCACGTATCGGTGGGAGCTGAACAATGAGAACACATGGACACAGGGAGGGGAACACCACACACTGGGTCCTGTTGCAGGGTACGAGCAGGGGGAGGGAGAGCATTAGGATAAATAGCTAATGGATGCTGGGCTTAATACCTAGGTGATGGGTTGACAGGTGCAGCAACCACCATGGCACACGTTTGCCTGTGTAACAACCCTGCACATCCTGCACATGTACCCCAGAACTGAACATAAAAATCAACAGTGAAAAGAAAATGAGAGATTATACATGCACACACACATATTTATGTATGTAAGAAATCTGAGATACATATATCTATATCTGGCCATTTCTGTGTGTTTTGAAATAAATAAATATATATATACATATCCGATTTATGTAATATACTCACACACGCACTCAGCCATAAAAAATGGATGACATCAAGTCTTTAGCAGCAACATGGATGGAACTGGAGGGCATTATGTTAAGTGAAATAACTCAGACACAGAAAGTCAAATACTGCATGTTCACTTATAAGTGGGAGCTAAATACAGTGTCCACATGGACATAGAGAGTGGAATAATAGACACTGGAGACTTGGAAGGGTGGGAAGGTGATGAGGAATGAGAAATTACTCAGTGAGTGCAATATACACTATTCGTGATGTATTCACTAAAAACCTGGTCTTCCCCACTGTGCAATCTATCCTTGCAACATAACTGCACTTGTAGCCCTTTACTTTATACTAAAAACTAAAATAAATGGTCACTGAGCACTATCTGCACATCATCAACTTGGTTGAGACTCTTAAGTGGAAAAAAAAAAACAGAAGGAAACACTGTAGTGGGAAAAGGGAGAAGAAGAAAGATCAAATATCACAAAACCAAATTCTGGGCTCCATTTCAGAATGGTGGACTTTGAGCATGGCTGGGCCAAAGTTACACAATGAGACAAAGATTGCAAGAGCGCAGTCACGCTTTAAAAGCAAGAACGATAAGGCTTTTTGTTGTTGTTGTTTTTGTTTTTTTAAAGTCATTCTCTAGAAAAGAAGGAAGACAGATGGGAACCCACAGTAGCTAGCAATGTCAATGCTGGAAGCATCAGAGGGTGCCAGAGAAACACCTCTAAGACTGGAGTGAGATGTCACCAGCCAGGACACAGGGAATTTGATGATGGTCAATGATGGCCTGTTATGGAGTCACCACACAGTTGGGGTCAGTCAACAGCAATGAATGAGGGAAATTATTTGTGCACAAGTCCAGTGAATTAACAGATGACTCAGCAGCTGGGCATGGTGGCTCACACCTGTAATCACAGCACTTTGGGAGACCAAGGCAGGAGGACTGCTTGAGCCCACAAGTTCAAGACCAGCCTGGCCAACATGGTGAAACCCCGTCTCTACTAAAAAAAAAAAAAAAAAAAAAAAAAAAAAAAAAGATCTGGATGTGGTGGCACATGCCTGTAATCCCAGCTACTCGGGAGGCTGAGGGAGGAGAATTGCTTGAGCCCGGGAGGTGGAGGTTGCAGTGAGCCAATATCCTACCACTGCACTCCAGCCTGGGTGACAGAGTGAGATCCTGTGACAAAAAAGAAAGGAAGGAAGGAAGGAAGGAAGGAAGGAAGGAAGGAAGGAAGGAAGGAAGGAAGGAAGGAAGGAAGGAAGGAAAGAAGGGAGGGAGGGAGGGAGGGAGGGAGGGAGGGAGGAAGGAAGGAAGGAAGGAAAGAAGGAAGGAAGGAAAGAAGGAGGGAAGGAAGGAAGGAGAAAGAGAAAGAGAGAGAGAGAGAGAGAGAAAGAAAGAAAGAAAGAAAGAAAGAAAGAAAGAAAGAATCTTACCCTGAGTCATCTGTTTTTTGTTGTTGTTGTGTTTTGTGTGTGCGTGTGTGTGTGTGTGTGTTTTTTTTTTTCTTGAGACAGAGTCTGGCTCTCTCCCCCAAGCTGGAGTGCAGTGGACTCTTTCTTCCTTTCTTTCCTTTCTTTCTTTCTTTCTTTCTTTCCTTTTCTCTCTCCTCTCGCTCCCTTCCTTCCTGCCTTCCTGCCTTTCTTTTTCTTTCTTTTGTCACGGGGTCTCACTCTGTCACCCAGGCTGGAGTGAAGGGATGGGATCTTGGCTCACTGCAACCTCCACCTCTTGGGCTCAAGTCATCCTCCTGCCTCAGCTTCCTGAGTCGCTGGAACCACCGACACAAGCCACCACACTAGGCTAATTTTTGTATTTTTTGTAGAGATGGGGTCTTACCATGTAGCCCAGGCTGATCTAGAACTCCTGAACCCAAGTCATCTGCCTGCCTTGGCCTCCCAAAGTGATGGGATTACAGGTGTGAGCTACTGTGCCCGGCCAGGATAGGACTTTAAAGTAGCTATATTTAAATTCCTCTGATTAAATAAGGGAGTGGAATCGCTTATAGGCTGAACTGTGTCTGCCAAAAAGTCATATGTTGAAATCCTAGCTCCTAGTCCCCCAGGATGGGACTGTATTTAAAGACAGGGCCTTTAAAATGATAATTAAGGTAAAATGAGGTCACTAGGGCTGGCCCTAATCCAATCTGACTGGTGTCCTTATAAAGGGAGAAGATGAGGACACAGACACACACAGCGACGGCCATGTGAGGACACAGGGAGAAGACAGCGTCTCCAAGCCAAGGAGAGAGGCCTCAGGAGGAACCAGCCCTGCCCACACCTGGATCTCAGACTTCTGGTCTCCAGTACCAGGAGAGAATAACTGTCATTTTAAGTCACCCAGTTTGCAGTATTTTGTTACAGCAGCCGCAAGAAACTAATATAAATAACTGAAAACAGTTTTACAGACCATCAACAAAGCAAAAAGGAGTTACAGGGAAGGAAGAAATATCTGTAACATTTTCCGTTTTTTTTTTTTTTTTTTTTTTTTTTTTTTTTTTTTTTTTTGAGACAGGGTCTTGCTCTGTCACCTAGGCTGGAGCACAGTGAGCTGTAGGCTGAAGCAGTTTTTCTGCCTTAGCCTCCTGAGTAGCTGGGGCTAGAAGCGTGCGCCATGCCTGGCCAATGTTTTACTATGTGTTGAGATAGGATCTCACTATGTTTTGCAGGCTGGTCTTAAACTCCTTAAGGCCTTAAGTGATCCTCCCACCTCGACCTTCTTAAACTGTGGCAGGCCAGGTCTCACTAACGCAGGCCTCCATGACATCTGTTTCAGCACTGACCGAGTGGTGAAGTCAAATATTTAAAGCTGAGAGAGCCAGCGCCCTTATACAAAGGTCAGAATGTCACAAAAGCCCACCAACAGTTTTGCCCGGGCCTCTCCTGGGCCTTGAAGCAGGACAAGATAACGAAGGCATTCTTAACAGGACCCGTTTAGGATTAAACAAGTTTTATTGGGGGTCTGAAGAAACTCCCCAGACCTCCACAAACAAGTTTATAGAGGATCTCAAAGAACTCCTCAAACCTCCATGATTTAGCGAGAGACAAGATAAGGGTCATCACCCCAGCACCTGGACCCATTGAGATTCAATAAATTCACCGAGGCTCCAGAGGAAGCTCTTCAGGACTCAGACCTTAGTTACAGATGAGAAGAAGCCAGTCACTTACGTCTTTAGATGAATTCACGCTTACCCACAGACACGTTGCTTAGAAGGTATATAAGCTCTAGAAAACTTTGTAACTTTGAGTTGGTCTGGCAATAATTTCTAGGCCTTCTCCCTGTACCTGGTTACAGAAATAAAAACTCCCTTCTCTCCTAGTTCATCTGCATCTCGTTATCGGGCCGCAAGAAATAGCAGCCAAACCCTTGGTTTGGTCCAAGAACAGAAGCACTAGGATTACAGGCATGAGCCACTCCACCTGGCCATATTTTCTATAAATAAATTAGAAAAGAGACCCCCAAAATTACAAATTATCAATAGGCACATAAAATATTTTTAACTTTCCCATCAACTAGGAAAAGTAAATTTTAAGGATAATGAGAATGTCTCACTATCAAAACACCAAAAACTTTTAAAGTGTGGTAATATATGTTATAAGAAGAATTCACAGAACATTACCTTCATAGTCCTGCTGAAAGTATTGGTGTTCCTCAGTTGCCACTAAATATCAAGATTTAAAAGTGAGCCTAAAGTTTAGCAAAGCACTTGTGCTTCTAGCCCCACACTCAGTCCAGGGAGCCAGGATGCAGGAAGGATGTTTAATCCAACATTGTCTTTAAGTAGAGTCACATTGAAACCAACTGAAATCTCCACTCTGTGAAGTAGATTGGCTAAATACATTGGTCTATATTTTTACTATGAGATTCCATGCATCAGATCAAGAGTGAGACAGTTCTACGTCTAGTAAGAGCAGTAGATTCCCAAGATACATAGTACAGGATTTTGTTCATTTAAATAAGTTTTCTGAAATATACATTATGATACCTTTTATTTAACACATGCACACATCAAGATTTCCCTTTTCGTGAGTGTTTATAAAAGTGGGGCAGATGTCTGGAAGGAAAAGACTCGTAGGAATTGTGGCCGCCAGGTAAAGTCAGGAGCCGCAGTGGTGAAGACAGGTTTTGGCCAAGATGAACTTTACCTAGAATAGTTGTTTAAAATTTAACTTAAAAAAAAAAAACCAGAGATGATGCCTATTTCACATTAATTCACTATGTGACTTTTGCAAGTCTTCGTACTGAATCTGGAATGCTGTTTCCTTTAAAATAGGGAGACTGGGGCCACTGGGGCCAGGTGTGGTGGTTCACGCTTGTAATCCTAGCACTTAGGGAGGCCGAGGTGGGAGGGTCTCTTGAACTCAGGAGTTCAGGACCAGCCTGGGCAACTTAGTGACACCTTGTCTCTATTTATTTTATTAAACTAAAAATAGGCCAGGCATGGTAGCTAACACCTATAATCCCAGCACTTTGGGAGGTCAAGGTGGGAGGATCACTTGAGCTCAGGAGTTCAGGACCAGCCTAGGCAACATAGTAAAACCTTGTCTGTATTTTATTAAAACAAAAATATGCCGGGCATGGTGGCTAACACCTATAATCCCAGTCCTTTGGGAGGCCAAGGTGGGAGGACAGCTTGAGCTCAGCAGTTCGAGACCAGCCTGGGCAACATGGTGAAACCCCATCTCTATTATGAAAAAATAATAATAATAATAAATTACTAAATAAAATAAAAACAAAAAATAAAATAGGGAGATTAGATGATTTACTGCGTATTTCAAAATAGCTAGAAGAAAGAATTGTAATGTTTCCAATACAAAGAAAAGATAAATGAGGTGATAAATATCCTGATTTCTCTGATTGGATTATTACACATTGTACACAGGTATAAAAATATCACATGTACCCCAAAAATATGTATAAATATGATTTATCAATTAAGATGTAATTTTAATTTTTTTTTTGAGATGGCACCTCACTCTTTCACTCAGGCTGGAGTGCAGTGGCGCAATCTCAGCTCACTGCAACCTCCACCTCCCAGGTTCAAGCAGTTCTCCTGCCTCAGACTCCTGAGTAGCTGGGACTACAGGCATACGCCACCACGCCTGGCTAATTTTTGTATTTTTAGTAGAGACACGTTTGCACCATGTTGGCCAGGATGGTCTAGAACTGCTGATCTCAGATGATCCACCCACCTCTGCCTCCCAGAGTGCTGGGATTACAGGCATGAGCCACCACATCCAGCCTAAGATTTAAAATTTTAAAAATTAAAATAACAAGAGAGATGCCCTCAGTCATTTTGGTTTCCTAGGTCACTTTGATGGTAGAACTGTATAATTCTACAAGGCATTTCCCAACCGCAGGTGAAACCAAAACAATAATTACTTTTATGAGAGCATTCATCTCAGGAAATCGCAATGCTACCCAGACACCACCCTCTGAACCTTTCCGTTCCCAATGACGAAGGATGGTGTTAACATCACTAGTCCTGAGTCTATGTAGCTAAATCGGGCTACATGAGCAAAGTGCTGTTTAAGGTCAACTAATAAAATCCAAAGCAGCCTCTGCATTCATTAAAATACTCTATTAACATTCATTAACAAAAATATTATAGGCACTGAAGCTACTCTTTAAAGTGTCTGTGTTCTCCAGATAAAAAAAATAAGCTCTTTTCTTCCATTCTCTACACACCTGCAAAATGTGCTGTCCTGAATGAAACCTACAGTGAATTTTCACCAAGTCATCTTGATAAGAGTTTAGACAAGAAAGTCTAAGACATAATTACAACCCAGGCAAAATTCAGAAGGATTCAGCAGTTGATACTTTAACGTGGAGAAATGTAATTTATCACACTTTTCATTGGAATTTCTTCTTCCTTTCTTGACTCAGAACAGAAACCTAGAGAGGGAGTCTGTAAAGGCAGCAAGAGCAGAGACGATTCCTGAGGATCTCTACAGAAGTAAAGCTCCACACGGACGGGGGACACACAGGGGTGAGAGGGGCTTTGAAGAGCTGGGTAAAATGCACTGGACCAGGCTTTTTCCATCTTGGTCCAGCTGACATTTGGAGCTGGATGACTTGGTGGCCACGTGCTTGGTGAAAATTCACTGTGGGTTCCCTGTAGGACTGTGTGTTTTTCAGGGGTATAGGGAATGGAAGAAAAGAGCTTATTTTTTTTTCTGGAGGACGCAGGCCGTCCTGGGCACTGAAGGGTGTTGAGCAGGGTCCCTGGGCTTCATTCACCAGGTTCCAGGACCACCCATGCCCCACCAATGTGACAACAAAAATGTCCCCAGACATGGCCAAGGGGGCAGAATGACCTCCTCCTCACAGTGAAACAAAGTTAAAATAATGGGAATTTATAAACTAGAACTAGTCATGATAAAACTAGAATAAGAGGGCCAGCATGGTGGCTCACACCTGTATTCTCAGCACTTTGGAAGGCCTAGGCAGGAGGATTGTTTGAGCCCAGGAGCTTGAGATCAGCCTAAGCAACATAGGGAGACCTTGTGTCTACTAAAAAATAGAACAAAATAAAATAAAAATAGCCAGGCCTGGTGGTGTGCACCTGTAGTCTCAGCTGCTTGGGAGGCTGAGGCAAGAAGATCATTTGCGCCCCAGAGTTCGAGGCTACAGAAAGCTACAGTCACACTGGTGCACTCCAGTCTAGACGACAGAGTGAGACCCTCTCTCAAAGAAAAGAATAAAGACACCAAATATTACTTGCAACTAGAATAGGGGAAAGTTATAAAAAGTGTCTTCTTGGATGACACCAAATGCTGCATTGTATATTAATGAGTCAAAATTCTGGCTTTTTCATTCAAAGAGTTATTGATTTGGAATATAAGCTATGCTATCCTTAGCTGATAGTATTTTATTTTTTAAATTGAAATAGTTTAATAATTAAAACTTAGCAGTGCCTTATGTGTTTTATTTTACTCATTCACTGCTGGAAGAAACTTATTACTAGATCACTGCTTTCTTATGTGATTTCTCACCTACACATAGAAGTAATTTTTAAAGATTTCTAAAGAAATTTACACATATTCCCAAACTTCCCCCAAATGGTCTGATATTAAATAATTCTTGGAATGTTATTACTATAAAGTAGAAAGAAAACTACTCAGCAGTATAGAAAAATTATAAATAAGTAACTATAAACCTTTCTTTTTCTTTTCTAACCATTAGGTTCTTACACTGAATAAGATACTTCTTAACAACTCATTATTTGTTTTTTACTCAGAAAGACACTACCAATAAAAAACAAAGTAAAATGAAATATACCCAGTATGAAAGTAAATGTAACTTAAGAAAGTCTGCTCTATAAAGTGGCAAAATTTTTGTATTATACAATGTAAGTAAACTTTGGATTTTTTAAAAAGTGAAGAAAATACAATATTCATTTATTCATTGCAATGCTGTGAGATGCACAATCCCCTTCAGATATTATAACAAATACCCTCTTAGAGAGTTAAAAATAAAATACAAGCCTTTGGGTCTTCACACTTACTTGTGTAGACTTCCTAATTCTACCACAAAACAATCGACCTCTGTGGTCTTGGATATGTCTACTTTGTTCTCTTCTCTTTCTGAAATTAGCATCACTAGTCTTAAACAGGAATGCCACCGATGGCTATAAAATTCACTACAGAAAATATGATTTGACACCCAAAGTGTCCATCCACTCACAGGTGAGTGGAAAATCCACTCCGGGACAGCCAGAATCCAATGGAAGTCAACTCGACAATAACTAGGAATCAACTATTGCTATAGGCAACGATATTCATGGATGTCATGAGAAGCCACACAGAACAGTATGTATTGTATGAGCCCATTTAGATAAAAATCTAGAGGCATGCTAAAAAAAAAAAAAAAAAAAAAAAACTAGATAAAACAACTACTCAACTCTTCACTCTCAACCCCATTGCTTACCTAAAATTTTAAGTCTGCTCAACTACAATTACAGGAAACTTAACATATTTTACTCACTTGCAACAAGTTGATTCCCCAGCTCCTGCATTTGCAGACACCGGTTCTACAATTCCAGGATCCTGTCATAGTCCTTAGTTGCTCTTGTCATTATTATAATTAAGTATCTATTAAAGTGCCGAGGCTGGACACTGTTCTAGTCTACCAATTATTTTTATATTAAACATAACCTACCATGACAGCTGTTACATAGTTATTTAAGAAAGGAATAATTTATCTCAGCCTTTCAACTGACACTCATACATATGGAATGAAGGGAGTTATGTAAAATTGAATATGCTTTCCATCAAGATAATTTTTTTTAGAAAAGTTAACTAAGAGCTACAGTTAGGCTTAAAAGGAAGGGAAGAGGGAAGAGAATTATAACAAGGTGAATTTCAGCATTTGAAATATGAGTGCAGGCTTTACAGTACAGCTTCCACCTTTGGGTCTAAATGCATCTTACAAGCAGTACATCATAAAGCCTCAACGCCAACACTCTCCTCTGAGGTGGGTGAACGTTATTACCTGCATTTGTATGTGGAAGTATCGAGACGTGTTTCATGTGAGATTAGCTTAGGCATTCCTCATGAAGCACTTTTCTCACAAGACGTTTTCTCATTTGTTTTCACCATTGATTAAAGTCTTTTTTTTTTCGAGACAGAGTCTAGCTCTGTCACCCAGGCTGGAGTGCAGTGGCACGATCTCAGCTCACTGCAATCTCCACCTCCCAGGTTCAAGCAATTCTCCTGCCTCAGCTTCCCAAGTAGCTGGAACTACAGGTGCGTGCCATCAAGCCTGGCTAATTTTTTGTATTTTTAGTAGAGAGGGAGTTTCACCGTGTTCTGACCTCCTGATCCACTCGCCTCGGCCTCCAAAAGTGCTGGGATTACAGGCGTGAGCCACTGCACCCAGCCTGATTAAAGTTTTATTCTGAGGAAAGTGTTCTTTTGCAGAATTATCCATATATTTACACATATTTAGCAAGAGAAAGCTAAATTAGAGCTGAATGCTGCAACACATTCACAATTGTGGTTGGACACAATCAACTAGAAAGATTGAAGAAAAAACAATACTGCATGGAGTCCAAACCTAAATGCCCTGGTTCAGACAAGCTGGGAAGGAGGATTGAAACCCACAATTTGAAAAACTGTCTGAGGCAATTCTGGTACAGAGCCAACCTGTAGAAATTCTGACTTACAGGTTTTTTGGCTGTTTTTCTTTTCTTTCTTTCTTTTTTTTTTTTTTTTTTTTTTTTTGACAGTATCTCACTCTTACCCAGGCTGGAGTGCAGTGGTACAATCTTGTCTCACTGCAGTGTCAAACTCCCGGGCTCTGAGATTCTCGTGGCTCAGCCTCCTGCACAGCTGGGATCACAGGTGTGCGCCACCACACCTGGCTAATTTTTGTATTTTTAGTAGAGACCAGGTTTCGCCATGTTGTCCAGGCTGGTCTCCAATTCCTGGACTTAAGCAATCCTCCCACCTCAGCTTCCCAGAGTGCTGGGGTTATACTAACAAGATATAGATCAATTTTTTAAAAAATAACAAAAGTAATCTCTATGCTGGGGGAAAAAATAGTGGTTCTCCCAACCCATGTAAATCCCTTACTTGCAGTCATAAGAAGACATACCTCTCCTCGAGGGTCTGGGAGTTCCCTAGCGGCCAGGCCATCTCAGCCATCCCTTTGCCTGGTGAAGGTGACAAATCACCACCAAGAACTCCCTGGAGTTCTCTGCATATTTTCTGCTGTTCTCCCAACAAAGCATGCCCCAAAGGACCACCAAACTCAAAAGAGCAGGTTTTTTCTCTCCACGAGAGTTTTTTCTGTCTTGTTTCTCACAAACACGCCTTAGGAGATGCCCCACTTTGATAAAGATAAAATTGAAGGGGCGGCCTGCCGCTCCACACCTGTGGGTATATCTCGTCAGGTGGGACGAGAAACTGAGAAAAGAAATAAGACTCAGAGAAACAACAGTGGGCCCGGGAGACCGGCACTCAGCATACCAAGGACCTGCACCGGCACCGGTCGCTGAGTTCACTCAGGTTTTATTGATTATTATTTTCATTATCTCAGCAAGAGGAATGCGGCAGGAGAGCAGGGTGATAACAGGGAGAAGGTCAGCAAGAAAACCTGTGAGCAAAAGAATCTGCGTCATAATTAAGTTCAAGGGGAGATACTATGCCTGGATGTGCACGTCGGCCAGATTTGTGTTTCTCTCCGCCCAAGCATCTCAGTGGAGCAAAGGATAACAGAGCAGCATTGCTGCCAACATGTCTCACCTCCCGCCACAGGGCGGTTTTTCTCCCATCTCAGAATTGAGCAAATGTACAATCGGGCTTTATACCGAGACATTTAGTTTCCAGGGGCAGGCAGGAGACAGTGGCCTTCCTCTATCTCAACTGCAAGAAGCTTTCCTCTTTTACTAATCCTCCTCAGCACAGACCCTTCACAGGTGTCAGACTGGGGGACGGTCAGGTCTTTCTCATCCCATAAGGCCATATTTCAGACTCTCACATGGGGAGAAACCTTGGACAATACCCGGCTTTCCAGGGCAGAGGTCCCTGCGGCTTTCCACAGTGCGTGGTGCCTCCGGTTTATCCAGACTAGAGAATGGCGATGACTTTTACCAAGCATACCGCTTGTAAACATTTTGTTAACAAAGCATATCCTGCACAGCCCTAGATCCCTTAAACCTTGATTCCATACAACACATGTTTTTGTGAGCTCAAGGTCGGGGCAAAGAGGTTGGGGCAAAGTGGCTGGGGCAAAGTTACAGATTAACAGCATCTCAGGGCAAAGCAATTGTTCAGGGTACATGTCAAAATGAAATTTCTTACTTATATCTTCTCTTTCTACATAGACACAGTAACAGTCTGATCTCTCTTTCTTTTCCCTACATATCCCCCTTTTCTTTTTGACAAAACTGCCATCATCATCATGGCCGGTTCTCGCTGGTCGTTGTCTCTCTGGAGCTGCTGGATACACCTGTAGACTAACAACAGAGAGAACACATATACAAGGATTGATACAAAATTTGCAATAGTGGAACTTCCAGTGGTTTTAACCCAAGTGGCGGGGTTAAGATTTGTGAGGCCATCAGCAGCTTTCACCATTGCCTCAGTTTCTGGCACCAGATTTAACTGGACTTTTGATGCCTAAAAAATTTGTTTTTTTAATTTTGAAATATCTAAAGTAAGATTATCTTCTCTTCCTTGTAGATGGTGTCTAACCATTTCCCAGTGATGTTTAGATTCATTATAGGCTCGAGGTGTAATACAAAAATCTGATGTATTCCAGTCACACTATAACTGAAAAAGATATTCCAAGCTCATGAGCCTATCTCCCATCCAAATGACAGTTTGTCTAAGATCATTAATTTGATTTGCCAATTTTTGATCTATTTGGGTCTGAGAATTCCACAATTTTGAGAAATTCTTTTGCCAATTATTTACGTATTCTGCAATTTGAACAGAGGAATGTAAAGTATTCCAGCAGCCGCAGCAGTAGCTGCAATAAGACCCATAATCACTGCAATGAAAGTAAAAATGAGTCTTTTGGATCTAGTTAGAACTCCTTTTAATACTTCTGTTAAAATATGGACGAATGGGGAAGCTTCCCATGGTCGGTCGATGGACACAGGGATCCACACGCCCTCTCTTACCCTCACTAGCAGAATACGGTGCTATCAATCAAAAGTTGAACCAATGCAAGTAAACAATCTACAATTTGTACAGGTTATAGTTTGGGAATCTGGTTTAATAACTATGTTTTCTACAACTAGCATATAAGGGGGTTTTACACTACTTTGTAAAGGAATTGTCAGATTGGAATTTAGGTTAATAGTATAATATGGCTTACAATTTTTTGTAAAGGCCACAGTAAACTTCCATAATTCTGGATGTTCAGGACCAGTAACAGGACTAACTAACTTTGGTCGAGATGATGAAATTTCCTTTCCACCCCATTTCCATGGATAGGGTGATTTTAACCTTCTATAAACCTGGTCCAGTCTTTTAGTTAAATCACTATCATAGGCAGGATTAGTGGGCCAGACAGATGGGCCTGTGAACATGAGTGAGTCTGGCCCGTACAATTGTAATATAATTGGCCTCGAGAGGCCCAGTCTATAACAGTTCCAAATTCATTGTTTTGTAATACCACCGCAGTGTCAGCCACACATTCTCCCCAAACTAAGACTTCTGGGTCTTTTGATTCTTTGGGAATTTCCTTGGGGCAAGGTTTTCCCTTAGGCCTAAATTTTAATGATCTTTGACAAGAAGAGTCCTGTAAATTATTTATCTGTGGCCCGAGTGACATTCCACTTACCATGTGATAAGTAAATTTACTGATGGCACTGACAGTAGGTGCTTCTACCAACCAATTTTGGGTTGTAGGCATTAAGCATCCTGGTGCCTTCCCCAGGCAAATAGGAGAATAATGATACCCAGTGGAAATGTTTATCATCATTTCTTCTTCTTTAGGTCGGGCAGGGCCATGGTCATCTGTAGGGCCTGGTACCCATGCACTATTGTTAACATATACTTTAATAGAATTATCCATCCAAGTGACTGCCTGAATTAAGGGCATGAAAGGCACATAGGCCCAGTAAGTATAATTAGCTGCAGTTGCTCCTGCAGACATAGGGAGACTTACCACCGTTGATACAACCATCAAAGCTGCAAGCAGCATATTCTTTCGAATTTGTGTTACCCTTGTGCTCTTCAGGCTTTTTTCAACTAACTGTGTCAGCTTCTTTAGTTGGGCCCAGGTCGGTGGCTCTGCTTCCTTGGTGGATGGCCACTGCATCTATTCTTCTGATACCACCATTTTGTTTACCTGAAGAGTCGATGATGCTTGATTGCGGGTTTTCCGTCTTTGCGGAGGCGCTTTTCTTTGCATCTCCGATGGGTTCATTGTAGAACTTTAAATGTCTAGTGGGTATCCAGACAGGAAGCTGATTTTCTCCTGGTGAAAAACAAACAAAACCTCTCCCCCATGTTATTACCTTCCCTATTTCCCATGTCTTTTTTTGTTGTCTTTCCACCAGTTCAGTTTTCCCTCATGTGGGCTGTTCTTTGTACCAGTGAAATGTCGTTCTGCAGAAGTAGTGGTCTGATTTCCATAAACGTTTAAAACATTTAAAGTATAGAGTGCTAGATTAAGTTGCATCTGGGGAGTGTTATACTCCTTATTCTCTTTTTCCTTTTTTTGTTTAACCAATTGAGCTTTTAGTGTTCTATTAGTTCTTCCAATTATGGCCTGTCCTTGAGAATTATAAGGGATTTCTGTTGTGTGTGTAATTTTCCACTGATTTAAGAATTTTTGAAATGTTTTGCTACGGTATCCTGGCCCATTATCTGTTTTAATTTTTTCTGGAACTCCCATGACAGCAAAACAAGATAATAAATGTCTTTTAACATGGGAAGTACTTTCTCCTGCCTGGGGGGTTGCCCATATGAAATGTGAATAAGTATCAACTGTCACATGAACAAATGACAATTTTCCAAATGAAGGTACATGTGTGACATCCATTTGCCAAAACGCATTAGGACATAGACCTCTGGGATTAACTCCTGCCTCCTGAGTGGGCAGGTGTAGGACTTGACACTCACTGCAATGTTGTACAATAGTTTTTGCCTGTTTCCACATGATATCAAATTTACTTTTTAGTCCTGTTGCATTTACATGAGTCAGGGCATGAAGTTCTTGTGCTTCCATGAAGGCAGATGATACTAGCAAGTCAGCTTGTTCATTTGCCTTAGTTAAAGGCCCTGGTGAATTAGTATGTGCTCAAACATGACTAATATAAAATGGGAAATTTCTTTTTCTTACAGTTTGTTGCAACAAATTAAACAGCTGATTTAACTGATCATCCATACTAGATTTGATTAGGGCTGTCTTGACATCCTTTGTAGCCTGTACTACCTATGCAGAATCTGAAACAGTGTTAATAGGCTAATTAAAATCTTGTAACGCTGAAATGACAGCAACCAACTCTGCTCTTTGAGCTGAGTGATATTGAGTTTTAATGACTCCTTCTTTTGGCCCGGTGTAAGCCACTTTTCTATTGCTGGAACCATCAGTAAACACCATCAGAGCATTTTCTAAAGGTTTATGTGTGGTAATTTCAGGTAAAATCCAAGTAGTCAATTTTAAAAACTGGAAGATTTTTGTTTTGGGGTAATGATTATCAATAATTCCCACAAAATCAGCAAGACCAATCTGCCATGCAGCAGAATTGATAGAGGCTTGTCTAAGCTGTTCCTTGTTGAAAGGAACGATGATTTTATCTGGGTCACTTCCACACAATTTTACTATTTGTAGTCTTGCCTGACCAATTAATGTAGCCATTTGATCCAAGTACAATGTAAAAGTCTTAATTGTACTGTAAGGAAGGAACGACCACTCCACAAGATCTGTATTTTGAACAATAATGCCTATTGGAGAATATACAGTAGCAAAAATCAAAAGTTGGAGTGGGGCTAAGTGATCTATTCTATTTACTTGTGCTGACCGAATTTTTTCTTCAACTAATTCTGTTTCTTTGGTTGCCTCTGGAGTTAATGTTCTTTTACTATTCGAGTCCGGATCCCTTCTCAAGATAGAGAACAAATTTGACATGGCATAAGTAGGGATGCCTAGAGTTGGCCGAATCCAATTAATATCTCCTAGCAATTTTTGAAAGTCATTCAAGGTTCTTAATGTGTCTTTTTTTATTTCTATTTTTTGTGGTTTAATCTTTCTTTCCTCTACCTGCATTCCCAAATAATGAAAAGGAGTGGAAGTCTGAATCTTATCAGACGCTATTGTCAGGCCTGCATTTACAACCTCCATCTGCAGAAATGTGTAACAGTCAATTAATTTGTCCCTCATTTCTACAATATCATCAACATAATGAATGATGTAAGTCTGAAAACTTGTCTCTAACTGGTGGAAGAACTTGAGCTACAGAAGTCTGACAAATAGTTGGACTATTAAGCATTTCCTGAGGCGAGACTTTCCACTGAAATCTGGTGGCTGGTTCTTTATTATTTATGGCTGGTACAGTAAAAGCAAATTTTTCAAAATCCTGTTTTGCCAGAGAAATGGTAAAAAAGCAATCCTTTAGCTCAATTATAATTAAAGGCCAATCTTTGGGAATCATGGCCGGAGAGGGCAGCCCGGGTTGGAGAGGCCCCATGGGTTGAATTCCCGCATTAACGGCTCTTAAGTCAGTTAGCATGCGCCATCTGCTGGATTTTTTCTGAATTACAAACACAGGAGAATTCCAAGGCGAAAATGAAGGCTCAATATGTCCCTTTTCTAATTGTTCCTTTGCCAATAAGTGTAAAGCCTCCAACTTTTGTTTTGGTAGTGGCCACTGATTTACCCATACAGGCTTTTCTGTTTTCCAAGTTAATGGAATGGGTTTTGGAGGCTCTGCAGTGGCCACTCCTAAAAAGGATACCCTATTCCTTTTTCTGGATTTTCCTCAGTCTCAATTGGGACTTTAATGCCTTCTCCATTTTTCCCTAGTCCTTTGCCAGGGAGATATCTCATTTTAGTCATGATTTTTTGACTCGTGGGGCTGTATAGGGAGACTGGAATAGTAATCTCTGCATGCCACTGTTGTAACAAGTCTCAGCTCGGCCCCATAAATTAATTGGAATACAAGTAATCATAGGCTGAACTGGACTTTCCTGATTATCAGGTCCTAGACAATGTAAAATCATAGCACTCTGATACATTTCTGAGGCGGTGCCCACACCGACAAGTCCTGTAACAGGCTTTTGTTTAGGCCAATTTTTTGGCCATTGATTTAAGGCGATCATAAAAACATCAGGCCCAGTATCCACTAATTCTTTCAACGGCTTTCCCTGAATAGTGACTGTACACACAGGTCTATTCTCTGAGACCTGACTAGCCCAATAAGCAGCTTTTTCGGCAGGGTTGGTGCTTCCAAACCCTCCTGTTCTTTCTGTTTTGCTATCCCCAATTTTAATATAAGGCAAAAGCAGTAATTGAGCAGTTCTATCGCCTGGATTGGCACTCCAGGGCACAGTGGAGCTGATCACTAACTGAATTTCCCCTTTATGATCTGAATCAATTACCCCAGTATGAATTCGGACTCCCTTCAGATTTAGACTTGATCTTCCTAAAATAAGGCCTACCGTCCCTTCTGGCAGCGGGCCATATACCCCTGTAGGAATGTTTTGTGGGAGCTCTCCAGGGAGCAAAGAAATCATTTGAGTGGAACAGAAATCTCCTGCTGTGCTGCCTGCTGCGGCGGGGACAGCTGTTGTATTGTTGTCATTGGCTGATTTCCTGAAGTGGTGGGATTTGCTGTGGGGGTCGTTGTCCCTGAAAACTCTGAGGAACAAACGGCTGAATCCTGAATCGGGAACGCCCCACTTTGTTATGGGACCTGAGGCTGGCCCCTCTTCCCATTTCCCAGCAATGGTCGCCCATTTTTATCAAATTTAGAACAACATTCCTTAGCCCAACGTTTTCCTTTTCCACGTCTTGGACACAGGCCAGTGGCTCTTTATATTTATCTGTTTATTTAAGACTGGGCAATTCATTTTTAGATGACCGATTTGACCACAATTATAACATTTCCCCCCAAATGTTCTAACTTGTCCTCCTAAAGAAACCATTGACACAGCCAGAAAACAGAGAGATTTGGAGGCATGGCAATACCCGGTAATTTTACAACCGATACCGGCCGGGAAAGGGAGTCAAGCAGGAGCGTCTGTCCGAACTGAGCCTAGATATGAATCTTTCACCATGAAAATGTTAAAAGACATGAAGGAAGGAGTTAAACAATATGGACCCAACTCTCCTTATATGAGAACATTATTAGATTCCATTGCTCATGGAAATAGGCTTATTCCTTATGATTGGGAAATTTTGGCTAAATCTTCCCTTTCACCCTCTCAGTTTCTACAGTTTAAAATCTGGTGGATTGATGGAGTACAACAACAGGTACAGAAAAATCAGGCCATTTATCCTGCTGTTAACATAGATGCAGACCAATTGCTAGGAACAGGTCCAAATTGGAGCACTATTAATCAACAATCAATAATGCAGAATGAGGCTATTGAACAACTAAGGGCTATTTGCCTCAGGGCCTGGGAAAAAAATTCAGGACCCAGAAACCTCCTGCCCTTCTTTTAATTCAATCAGACGAGGCTCTAAAGAGCCATATCCAGACTTTGTGGCAAGGTTGCAAGATGCCGCTCAAAAATCCATTGCAGATGATAACGTCCGAAAAGTTATTGTAGAAATAATGGCTTATCAAAATGCAAATCCAGAATGTCAGTCAGCCATAAAGCCATTAAGAGGAAAAGTTCCAGCAGGAATTGATGTAATTAATATGTGAAGGCTTGTGATGGGATTGGAGGAGCTATGCATAAGGCAATGCCAATGGCTCACGCCTTAAGAGATGCCCCACTTTGATAAAGATAAAATTGAAGGGGCAGCCTGCCGCTCCACACCTGTGGGTATATCTCGTCAGGTGGGACGAGAGACTGAGAAAAGAAATAAGACACAAAGACAAAGTATAGAGAAACAACAGTGGGCCCAGGAGACCGGCACTCAGCATACCAAGGACCTGCACCGGCACCGGTCTCTGAGTTTCCTCAGGTTTTATTGATTATTATTTTCATTATCTCAGCAAGAGGAATGCGGCAGGAGAGCAGGGTGATAACAGGGAGAAGGTCAGCAAGAAAACCTGTGAGCAAAAGAATCTGCGTCATAATTAAGTTCAAGGGGAGATACTATGCCTGGATGTGCACGTCGGCCAGATTTGTGTTTCTCTCCGCCCAAGCATCTCAGTGGAGCAAAGGATAACAGAGCAGCATTGCTGCCAACATGTCTCACCTCCCGCCACAGGGCAGTTTTTCTCCCATCTCAGAATTGAGCAAATGTACAATCGGGCTTTATACCGAGACATTTAGTTTCCAGGGGCAGGCAGGAGACAGTGGCCTTCCTCTACCTCAACTGCAAGAGGCTTTACTCTTTCACTAATCCTCCTCAGCACAGACCCTTCACAGGTGTCAGACTGGGGGACGGTCAGGTCTTTCTCATCCCACGAGGCCATATTTCAGACTCTCACATGGGGAGAAACCTTGGACAATACCCGGCTTTCCAGGGCAGAGGTCCCTGCGGCTTTCCACAGTGTGTGGTGCCTCCGGTTTATCCAGACTAGAGAATGGCGATGACTTTTACCAAGCATACCGCTTGTAAACATTTTGTTAACAAAGCACATCCTGCACAGCCCTAGATCCCTTAAACCTTGATTCTATACGACACATGATTTTGTGAGCTCAAGATTGGGGCAAAGAGGTTGAGGCAACGTGGCTGGGGTAAAGTTACAGATTAACAGCATCTCAGGGCAAAGCAATTGTTCAGGGTACATGTCAAAATGAAATTTCTTATATCTTCCCTTTCTACATAGACACAGTAACAGTCTGATCTCTCTTTCTTTTCCCTACATAAAATAAAGATGGGATAGGCTAGAGATGAGATAAAAAGCACACACCAAGGAAGAAGATTTCACCCTTTATCTTGCCATTTACGTCTCCTCTTCTATTCTTTGTGGACCCGAGCTGGTATAAATTCAGCGTTGGACCTTAGAAGCAGCATTTAGTCATCCTGATTTGTAGGTTTACAATGAACTTGGGTTCCTTCTTTATTGTCCTAATGGGACTCTTTACCTGGTTTTTTGAAGTTGCCGCTCAGAGTTCAGACACTTCTCTCTCTCTCTCTCTCTCTCTCTCTCAGTTTTGTTTAATCTTTTTCTACCTTATTTTATGTCTTTTTGGTACAGAACGGATGGCTCCTGGCTAAACTCCACCCTCAAGCCTGGAACCTCAGACCACAAGTGAAAACGACTGACCTCTTTTTTCTACCCAAATAGTTGCCATTTTGGCCTGTCCCACCCGCTATCCTGTGCCCATAAAAACCAGACTTCAGCTGGCAGAGCAACACAGGTGGTTGGGGATACAAGCTGCTGAAGGCTGGGATACAAGCGGCTGAGCATCGGAGACTACAGATAGACATGGCTAACTTCAGACAATGCAGCTTCTGAGAGGAGCCTGGCCAGAGACAGCTGGGCTTCAGGGAAAGATCATCATCTTCCCACACCATCCCCTTTCCAACCCCCCATTCCACTGACAGCCACAGCCATTGCCCAATAAAGTCCTCCACATACACTACCCTTCAATCTGCTCGTGTGAGCATATTTTTCCTGGATGCTGAACAAGAACTCAGGTGTCAAGAAGGGCAAGTGCAGGAGGCTGTCACCCTGACCCTTCACTGGGCTGTTAACACTTAGCTGTCCAGGAATGGCAGGCTGAGTGAAACGAGCCACTCCGGTTTCCGCCCATGAAGGGGGTCAAGGGAACAATCCCATTTCATTTGGAGGCTTGTCCAGGATACAACAAAGCGTGGGTTAAAATGCGGAATTGTTGGATCTGTCTCTTTTCTGAGACCCTGCTACCTCTCTCTTGTCTTCAGGTAAAATGAATGTTGGCTCTCTTTCCCTTCATGAAAGTCTAACTAGTCTGAACCGGGGAAGGGATACAGTGATCAAAGGAACCCATTTCCAAAGAGCAAGAGGCTCTTTCCCCATGTTCCCCACCCCCACCATGCACTTTAAGTTGTTTTTCTTCTTTTCCAAGTAAGAGAGTTCTCTTTCTACGTCAGCACTCTGCTTATGATAGGGAAACGACAGAGGAGCATCTTCTGTGGGCTGTTAGCTGTAAATTTGGCAAGGCCTGTTTGGGACTTAATCTAAATAAATCTCTGCAGCCCCTGAAATACTTTTCTTTTTTTTTTTTTTTTTTTTTTTTTTTGTCTCAAACTCGATTCTAAGCTCCAGGTTGAGGCCCTAGAAAGGAAAACCAGATCTGAGCCAGGCAACAGGCACAGTGTAAATAGGCAGGACCAATTCCTGTCAATTAAACCCCCACTTTACAGAAGGAGGCCATACTCTATGGCATAAATGAGGCCCAGGAAACTCAAAGGTTGTCAACAGTAAAGGAGGTAGAGGCATAGGTGAATGCAAATAATTCCTATTCTCTAGGCTCTCCCTGCTTCATGGGTGCAAGCCACATTGGCACCCATGGGTGGCACCTGTCAAAGTTGCTGGGACTTGGGGATGAAAAGATAAAAGAGGAAAGGGGGATGCCCACTTCCTCTCTGCCTCATAGCCCAAGTTATCACTGAAAGAAGAAAGGGAATTGAGGGATGCCTAATTCCCTGTCTTTCAGACTGGGCAACCAACACACTTTTCCACCTCCCGTTTATACTCAGAAACAGACCCTGGGACCAGATAGTACTTTAGAGGACATCCTGAGAATGACCACCTTGGTCTTTTAAACACAAGAAAGAGGCAGAAGCTTTATTGCCCACCGTGCATGCCCACAAACCTCAGAATTTCTAAGGTTCACCTGTTAACTCCTACAGATGTGGCAAGAGCACTTACTGTCTCATAAAGTTTAACTGCACCCATACGAGGTTTACTTTCTTTCACCAGGGTGAGGCAGCTTGGGGTACAATGCTGTTAGCAAGTTTTACTTCTTGTTTCTGAGATGTTTGGCACTGGATTCTTTCTTTGTATAATACACATGTTTGACCCATGCCTACTTAACCTTGTAAAGCTTATTTCTTCTTTCACCTAGAGGCCATCAAGACTCCAAATGGGCAGGCAGCTGGAGCCTCAGATGATGGCTTGCCTTTGCTGGGGACCCATTGGTAGACCTCTGCGAGGAATCTGACTGCCGTTTTCCCCAAACAGCGCCCTCTTTCAGCAGGAAGTAGCTAAGACTGGTTGTCATCCATTTCCTAACGGCAGTTAGATGTGCCTCTCCAGAGGGGGGAAATGATACAGAACACCTGGGCTCCTGGCTAAACTCCACCCTCAAGCCTGGAAACTTGGTCCTAAGTGAAAACAGCTGAACCCATTTTTCAACCCAAGTGATTGCCCTTTTGGCCTACCCTGACCGCTATCCTGTGCCCATGAAAACCAGACTTCCGCTGGCAGAGCAACACAAGCAGCTGATGCAAGCAGTCAGGGATGCAAGCTGCTGAGCGTTAGGTATACAAGTGGCTGAGCGTCGGAGACTACAAATAGAAGCTAACTTCAGATGGTGCAGCTTCAGATGGGAGCCCAGCCAGAGATGACTGGGCTTCAGAGAAAGATCACCTTCTTCCCACACCATCCCCTTTCCAACTCCCATTCTGCTGAGAGCACATCCATCTGAGAGCCACATCCATCGCCCGGTAAAACCCTCTGCATACACTACCCTTCAATCCATTCCTGTGAGCACCTGGATGCCAAACAAGAACTCAGGTGTCAAAAAGGGTGGGTGCAGAAGGCTGTGACCCTGACCCTTTGCTGGGCTGTTAACACTTAGTCATCCAGGGACTGCAGGCTGAGTGAAATGAGCCACTCCAGTTCCTGCCCATGAAGGGGGTCAAGGGGAAAATCCCATCTCATTTTTTAAAATTCATATATCATCATTGTACATTTTTTTCATGAGAAAGGGCCTCACTCTTTTGCCCAGGCTAAAGTGCAGTGGTACAATCATAGCTCACTGCAGCCTCAACCTTTTAGTCTTAAGCGATCCTCCTGCCTCAGCCTCATGGTAGCTGGGGCTACAGGTGTGCACCACCATGCCTGGCTGTGTACAAATTTTGGGGATATACGTAATCTTTTGAAACACGCATACAATGTGTCATGATCCAGTCAGGGAATCTGGGGTATCCATCACCTCAAACATTCATACTTTCTTGGTGTTTGGAGCATTACAATTCTTTTCTAGCTATTTTGAAACATAAAACAAATCATTATTTTGTTTTGTTTTCATTTTAATTTTTGAGACATGGTCTCACTGTGTCATAGGCTGGACAAATCATTGTTCACTATAATTTCCTGACTGTACTATCAAATACTAGAACTTATCCCTTCTATCCAATGGTATTTTTGTACCTCTCCACCGACTTCTCTTGATTTAGGGCATGTAATATATGTGCAACGTAAGAAATGTATTGCTATTTAAAATTAGATGCATGCTGACATGCACATCTTCAGAATGGATGAGAGATTAGGAGTCCAAAGAGATTAGAAAAGATTTGATACTTATGACATAAAATAGTAAGAGCAACATTTTTATTAAAAAAAAAAAAATTATTAGAGACCAGGACTCACTATGTTCCAAGATTGGTTTTGAACTCCTAGGCTCAAGCAATCTTATATCAGCCTCCCAAAGTTCTGGGATTACAGGCACGAGCCACTGCACCCAGCCAACCTTTTCTTAAGTCAGGTTCTGTTCAAAGTAGACGATGATAGTTGAGATAAAAATAGCTTTTCATAGATTTTCTTAAAAATACATCACCCTATATAAGACATTTTCTCATGTGGGCAAACCATCCATTTTACCCGCATGGGCATTTCTTTTTCTTCATGATGTCAAAGCTGAAGCAACTACTTTAGAAACACGGATTTCAAGATTGTCTTCTTGTGTGCAACCCATATGAAAATTTTAAGTTATGGCTGAATATTTTCAAGTATTAACTGTGCAAGGAATATGGAAAATGGTGGCCAGGTAGAGAAGGAATTCTGCCCAAAAGGAGTGGCTCCTTAGGTCACCCTTTACAGTGACACTTTAAACCATAGCCCAGGATAAATACATTCCAGCTAGAGTGGAATATGAAGTGGTTGTTTGGGAAAGATGGATGAAACCACCTTTACAGAATTATAAATAATGAGAGAAATCGAACATGACCGATTCCATCTTGCTTCTAACCTCACAGGCTACACTTCTGTTGTTGTTGTTGTCTTGTATTTGTTTTGCTTATTCTAGCATGGTGCCCAAGATAACAATGAGATCAATTTACTTTGTAGTTAAACTTGGAGTCAAGGGAAAGTGAATATCCGCCTTGTTCAGAGATGAAAGCTGCATGCAGAAGACAAGGTTAGGATTATGGTAGGGATCTGAACTTTGCTAAAGAATATGTATTGTCAGGCTGGGTACAGTGGCTCATACCTGTAATCCCAGCATTCTGGGAGGCTGAAGCAGGAGGACTGCTTGAGGCCAGGAGTTAGTGATTAGAGGGCGCAACATAGCAAGACCCCATTTTCCCAAAAAAAAAAAAAAAAGCTATCCACATGTGGTGGCGTGTGCTTGTGGTCCCAGCTACTCAGGAGGCTGAGGTGGGAGGATCGTTTGAGTCAGGAGGTCAAGGCTGCAGTGACAGTGACTGTGCCACTGCACTGCAGTCTGGGTAACAGAGTGAGCCCGTCTCAAAAAAAAAACAAAAAAAGAATAAATGAGTTTACTTGATGCTAAGAGAGTATTTCTTTTGGAATGCTCGCATTGTAAATGCAGCTGGCAAGTACTGGTGTATAACGTTCGTGCTAAGAGATTCAGGTGTGGAACTTGATTCTGCTACCAGCTCTGAAGGACATGGGAGTATGAGAAAGAAATTGAAATTGCTTACCCAGCATGATCGTAATTAAGTGTTCTCCAGTCATCTGCAAAGTACGTCCTTAACACCAGTGTTTTCAACCCGAGTGATTCTGCACCCTGGGAGACATTGTGCCATGACTAGAGATATTTCTGGTTGTCACGACTGGGGAGAAGGTGGTGGTCACTCCCTGCTTCTAGGGAATGGAGCCCAGGGATGTTTTTCAACATTCTACAGGACGGCCCCTACAATAAAGAATCATCCTCCTCAAATGTAATAGTAGGGTAGTGGCGTAACCATGCCTCATCCCAGAACACAGAAAGTCAGGCTGAAGGTCAGGCAACCTGGGAGTTCCAATTTGGATCCTGGTTTTATCTCCTTGATGTTCAACTTGTGCAAAAAATAACTGTATGAGTGTTGACAGCCTTCCCTCAAGAGCAACATAATCTAGTAGACTTGGCCTAGAGTGCTAGGTGTTCTTAAGCCCATGGAGCCTGTGCTTTGTTCTTTCTGATGTGTCAGACTCACAAAGAATGCATGGAGCTACAGGTGTGTAAGACGGCTTATTTGGCAAGCGGGGGTCTCAAATCCAAACTCTGCAATGTTCAGGCTATGGAGACTATAAATGCATTAGGATGAATATTTTTGTGAGTCAAGACGTAGAAGTGTGCAGACAGCTCTTATTTGGAAAAAAGTCCTTGAAGTGATTCATTTTACATCTAACGTTGCCTGCAATGTATGCTCCGCCTCAATATGAAAACAGAAATGGCGCTCCCTGGCAAATAGATGAGAAAACACACTGGTGCACAGAGCTAAACAGAAGTGATAGTGACAGAGTCACATGGGTCAGCAGCTGTACACATATGGTAATAGTTGCGGCTATGTACGCACAGTCATAGTTGCAAGTGTAACCTGAATCGTTTTCTGTCTTCTTTTTATGTTTGAGGCAAATAGCAAAAGGAAAGAAAAAGGCATGAAATTTAAGGGCTATGCAGTGATTATTCAAGATGAATTTCAAGAGAAGCACTTTTCCATTTTGGAAAATGCACTCTGTCTAGATCAAAAGCCAGAAGGGATTCCACCTTCCTGCCATTGAAAAACTCCGTGTTCAGCACCAGATGTCTGGGCTCCTTCCCTGAGAGTGAGGTTCTGCAAATAGAACAGAAGGTCTTTTGTGGACGCCTGAAAGAGCCAGCAGTACATTCCTAGGGGACTTGCCTGATCTGTTCCTGGGACAACCTAACTTGGTTTCTGCGGAATTCCTGTTGCTGCTTTTCAGAGTGAATCAGCTACGCACATGCGTGAGCCAGCCGTTCGGTGCTGCCGAGACAGCCTGTGCGTGTCTGTTTTGGCAAGCAGAAGACGTTTCTTCCAAGGAACAGCCTCCCTGCTGAATCCAGCCGCTGTCGCCCTGACACAACTGCATCTCAGGTAACTGGCCTTCCTTGGGCTTCTTCTCACAGGCCGGCTTTTGCACGTGCAGAGACGCTCCAGGGCGTATTCTTTTGTGCCAAACTGCGTCTTTTCAAACAAGTCCCTGTCAATGTTTTAAAAGTAATTTCCTTTCAAAATAATAATGATAATAATCAGTGCAAATATCAAGAACAGATTTTACATGGGAGATTTCGAAACGTAATGCGTAAGAAAAAGCAACAAGGAAAGATATACCAAATGGGAGACATGGCATCCACACTAGATTCTTATCTTAGCGCTGCTGAAGGCACATGCACTGAACATTGAGGAGATACTGGAGGTGAAAAGCGAAATTGGGTTTGGGAACAGGGCCCAGGCAAAACGCTGAACACAGGCTCGCAGCCCGGGGCTGAGATCAGGGCGGGAAGAGAATCAAAGGCTACATTGTCAGTCTCGCATGGGCGCTTCCTGGTCTTTTTCTTTTGTCTTTACTTGTATTGTATTGTATTATATTTTATTGCAGTCTATATTTTATTATTTTGTTTTATTTTAAATTGAGACAGGATCTTGCCATGTTGTCCATGCTGGTCTCAAACTCCTGGCCTCAAGTGATCTTCCCATCTCGGCCTCCCAAAGGCCAGAGTGTGCCAGCTGAGATTACAAGCGTGAGCCACCGCGCCCAGCCTTGTCTCTTTCTAAAGATATCTTGTATCTTTAGAATGAAACAGTAGAAAATGTTATTCAGTAGTAAAAACTCAATCTGGACCAAAATGTTTAACATTCTAAGGGTTAAAGTGCAGAGTTCTTTGGAAAAGAAAAATCTGCTTTTATTGTGTCGCTAAATGCATAAATACATCACTTCAGAGGTAGGCCACAGACTTGATATATAACCGTACATCATACGACTGTTCAACCATGATTGAGGGTCCTATATTTAGACACCAAAATAACCAGCCAGATAAAACAAACAAACCATGTTCCCCAGGCAAGTCAGAAGCAGCCCTTAATATGCTTTTTCTTAGAAAAATCATATACATATGTATGTTATATGTATATATGTACTTGTTTTATATGTGTATATGTACTATACATACACTGTAAACATTTTTATTAAAAAATGTACATATATTAATGTATAGCTGTACATGCTTTATATGTGTATATATTATGTATATATGTATGTTATATATACATCCATGTACATATATACATTATATGCATGTACATATATAAAAAGACATGAACATATAAACATGTATATAGATGTCTATATCTACATGTTTACATATGTTTTATGTTTATATTTATATGTGCATTTTATAACATGTATTTTATGTATATGTGTACATACATGTACATATTTTATGTATCTATACATATATGTACATATATTTTAAAGTGCATATTATTTTTATAAAGAAAAACATGCATATTTTAATAAAGAAAAATTATGCTTTATTATATATTTATATATTATATATTATATTTATAAATTTTATTTTATTATTATTATTGGATTTTTTTTCTAGAGATAGGATCTCACTTTGTTGCTCAGACTGATCTTGAACTCCTGGGCTCAAGCAATCCTCCCACCTCCGCCTCCCAAAGTGCTGGGATTATAGGCGTGAGCCACCACGCCCAGCCTTATTTACACATTTTACATACATTTATACTATGTATGATATACAAAAGTTATTATATATTATATGTAATAAATATGAATATACAAATTGAAATATAGATGAAAATATTCCTTTAGGCCCCCTATGAGGAAATGACTTAAGATTTGTTGCCAAAAATCACAAAGTCAAAGCAATTACCATTAGGGCACACACCTGTGGCAGGAAAAGAACGCGTTTCTGACACCCCTTCTAATACTCATTTGGAGACATGCCATCAAAACCGTTTACTCGTAAAAATGAGTCAGGCCGGAGTGTGCCAGCGTTTCAGCTCCTCATCCAGGAAGCAGGGTGGTTTCCACAGCCACGTCAGGAGGAAGTGAGGTCAGGCGGGCTGTGTGACTTTTCACAGACCCAGTATGTGGCTGCATGTGAAGTTGTGAAGAGACAGCAGGTGGAACTCTATGGAACCCCGTCCTTGTAAGTCAAGGATGGTTGAATAATAGAGACCGTTGTGTAAGTTTCCATTCCATAGAGTAACTTCCCCACAATGATCATGCAGTGCCTCAGAAACTGCTTCCTGCCCCCTTGATCTTGTCTTGTCTTTTCTTTTCTTTTTTGAGACGGAGTCTCACTCTGTCGCCCAGGCTGGAGTGCAGTGGCACAATCTCGGCTCACTGCAACCTCCACCTCCTGGGTTCAATTCTCCTATTCAGCCTCCCACGTAGCTGGGATTACAGGTGTGTGCCACCACACCCAGCTAATTTTTGTATTTTTAGTAGAGATGGGGTTTTTCCATGTTGGCCAGGCTGGTCTCAAACTCCTGACCTCAGGTGATCTGCCCGCCTCGGCCTCCCAAAGTGCTGGGATTACAGGCGTGAGCCACCATGCCCAGCCCATCTTTTTGTTTTAAAATCAAGCATTGCTTGAAAATAATCCTTTTTTCACTTTTTTTTTTTTGCTTATTTTTTTCTTTTTATTTTTTTATTTTCTTTTCTTTTTAGTGTCTTCTATTATTATTATTATTATTATTATTGAGACAGAGTCTCTCTCCGTTGCCCAGGCTGGAGGGCAATGCTGCGATCTCGCCTCACTGCAACCTCCAACTCCCGGGTTCAAGCAATTCTCTTGCCTCAGCCTCCCGAGTAGCTGGGATTACAGGCATGCAACACCATGCCTGGCTAATTTTTGTATTTTCAGTAGAGACAGGGTTTCACCATGTTGGCCAGGCTGGTCTCGAGCTCTTGGGCTCAAGTGATCAGCCACCTCATCCTCCCAAAGTGCTGGAATTACAGGCATGAGCCACTGTGCCTGGCCTTTTTACTTCTTTGTTTGTTTACTTAAAAAATTTTTTTTCTTTTTTATCTTATCTTTATTATTTCTTATTTACTTCATTTACCACTAAACAAATAACTTCTTGAAAAACAATTTTTTTTGAGGCCAGGTCTTGCTCTGTCACTCAGGCTGGAGTGACACTGCAGCTTCAACCTCCCAGGATCAATCTTTCCACCTCAGCCTCCTGAGTAGCTGGGACTAGAGACGCATGCCACCGTGCCTGGCTAATTGTTTTATTATTTGTAGAGACAGGGTCTTGCTATGATGCCCGGGCTGGTCTCGAAGTCCTGGGCTCAAGCGATCCTCCTGCCTCAACCTTCCCAAGTGCTAGGATTACAGGCATGAGCCACAATGCCCAGCCTAATTTTTTTTTTATTTTTGAAGAGACAGCATCTCACTTTGCTGCCCAGGCTGCTCTGAAACTCCTGGCCTCAAGCAATCTTCCTGCCTCATCCTCCCAAAGCGCTGGGATTACAGGCATGAGCCACCATGCCAGGCTGGATATGATCATATTATAGCAAGCGCCCTGTGTAACAGCTAGGCAGTCACTTAAAAACCTAAGGACATTGGCAGAGCGTGGTGGCTCACGCCTGTAATCCCAGCACTTCAGGAGGCCAAAGAGGACAGATCATTTGGGCTCAGGGCTTTGAGACCAGCCTGGGCCACATAGCGAAACCCTGTCTCTACAAAAAATAAAACAAAATAAAAACCTAAGGAAACTGACTACTGGATTGGTAGACGTGGGCGTGGCTTTGAGACTCCCCCATGCTGCGATGTAGGGGGAGTCTGTGCTCGCTCGGTCTGTCCTTACTCTCTCTGATCTTCTGACATGGGAAAAACAAACTCAAAGTCAATCATTCCCAGCTCAAAGCCTTGTGGGAGTGCTCTCTGCCTTCACGCTTGCTTCCTTTGGAAGAGAACCTTCCTTTTCTTGATCGGGGGTTCAGGAGGGAACCCAGGAGCAGAGGTGAGTCCTGTGAAGATTCGTTTGTGCTGGAATGGGACTCCAGCCCCAGGCATGAGGCAGTGTGGTGAACAAAGAGATCCCCGTTCCCTTTTCTGTCTCTGAATAATTGCCCAGTTTGTTTTTATAAAGCAGTACCAGTGACTTACAGGCCTAGGAATGTAGCTCTTTCCTGGAAAAGGGGGATTTGTTTTCTAATCTGCAGGAGAGGCCTTGGGCAGGCCCCAGGCTCTGGGTCACCTCAATGTCACAGCTTCCAAAATTAAACTCATTCAAGGCTTTTATCACCATCTCTTTATTTTTTTAACGTTTTTCTCCAAGAAAAAATTTCATCTTTTTACTTATAAATACATAACATTGCAGAAGAAAGAAAAATTAGGTCGAGCACGGTGGCTAAAATCTGTAATCCGAGCACTTTGGGAGGTCGAGGTGGGTGGATCCCTTGAGCCCAGGAGTTTGAGACCAGCCTGAGCAAAAGAGGAAATCCCACCTCTACTTTAAAAAAAAAAAAAAAAAAAAAAAATCAATAACCAGGCATAGTGGCAGGTGCCTGTAGTTTCAGCTACTTGGGAGTCTGAGGTGGGAGGATCGCTTGAGCCCAAGAATTTGAGGCTGCAGTGAACTATGATCGCACCACTGCTCTCCAGTCTAGGTGAGACGGCAAGACCCTATCTCAAAAAAAAAAAAAAGGAAAAGAAAAGAAAAATTAGAAAAAGAACACTTTAACTAAATCGCCACACCCAGAGATAAACTGCTGCTGGGCAGGATTGCTGCAAACCGTCTTCCCCTATTGGGTGGTGGTTTGGGGTTTTCTCATTACATTTGTACAGTATTTTGCTTCTATTCAGTTTTCTGACCATCGGCAGCGTGGCATTGTAGGTCAGAAAGCAAAGCTGAGGGTGTTAAATGCTCATTTTGGTTTTCTCTCCATGTACAATTTTAAATCAATCTATTTCCCGGTGGAGGTGCCATTAGGTTGGTGGAAAGTAATTGCGTCTTTTGCTATTGCTTTTAGAATATGAGAATTGTGTGTGCTCTCTAGGGTAAAACAAACAAACAAACAAACAAACCTCACGAGCAGGGCGTACACCTTATCCCTTCCTTCTGTGTTCTAAACAAAGCACAAATGATATCTGAGGTCTTTTTCTCTTCAACAGACGGAAAATTACTGGAGATGTAGCAATTCAGTGTTAGACATCCATCAATAATGTCAGAAGCACACTGGTTCGGTCTGGAAAGGCGGGACAGCTTGAAGCAAAGGCAGGAAGACTGTCAGCAGGGAGGGAGCTTCCAGGTCACAGACAGGGTGAGAGAGGAACAGTTGCCTTCTTTTGAGTTTCTGATGAGCCTTTCCAAAGGAGGCGATCAGATACATGTCATCTCAGTGAGCAGAGGGGTGACTTTGACTAGAATGGGAGGCAGAGGCCCTAGGCAGTTCCCAGCTTGACTTTTAGCTTTAGCTTAGTGACTTGCGGGCCTCAAGATTTATTTTCCTTTCAGAAAGCTCATTGTCTTTCTCAGAAGACTGGTTTTGTCCCTGAATCCTGCTAGGAGCAAACACCCCTCCCAGCATCCCCTAAAAGGCGATAAGGGGAAATCCCTCAACCAATCGCTTCTCTCCCACTCACACCCTGGGGTTTTGCAGCCCTTCGGACCTTGCCCACCCCTCCTCTCTGCCCTCCCTGCTCCCACACCAGCTGTGTCTATCCTTGGTCAGGTTTCACCGGGACAGCCACCATGGCCACTTCTAGGCTCTCAGTGCCTGCTGGCTCCAGTGTGTCCTCACTCACTGGCTGCTCGGCCCTTCTAAAAGTGGCCAGGTCACTCCCCTGGTTACTCAGAGGCAGAAACCCAACACATCTGCACGCTCCTGTCTCTTTATCTTCTAGGCATGCCCACGTCCACTCAACGAAAAGAAGCGAACTCTGTAGAATATTTGAAGAGATTTATTCTGAGCCAAATAGGAATGATCATGACCCATGACACAGTCTTCAGGGGGTCCTGAGAACATGTGCCCAAGGTGATTGGGGTGCAGCTTGGTTTTATACATTTTAGGGAGGCATGAGACAGCAATCAAATACATTTAAGAAATACAGTGGTTTGGTTCAGAAAGGTGGAACAAGTCAAAGCCAGGGGACTTCCAGCTTATACATAGATTTAAACATTTCCTGGTTGACAATTGGTTGAGTTCGTCTAAAGACCTGGGATCCTAGGAGGCTGAGGCAGGAGAATCACTTGAACCCGGGAGGCGGAGCTTGCAGTGAGCCAAGATGGTGCCATTGCACTCCAGCCTGGGCAACAGAGCGAGACTCCGTCTCAAAAAAGAAAAAACAAACAAACAAACAAACCTGGGATCCCTAGAAAAGAAATGTTCAGGTTAAGATAAAAGATTGTGGAGACCAAGGTTCTTCTGGAGTCTTATAGTGGCTGCCCTTAGAGACACTAGATGACACTATTCAGACCTTTAAAAGGTGCTAGAGTCTTAGTTAATCTTTTCAGGATTGGGAAGGTCTGGAAGAAAAAGATGTGAATCTCTATGTGAATAGAAATTATTTACATCTTTACAGATGCAAATTTTTCCCCACAAAGGACAGCTTTACAGCACCATTCCAAGATATGGCAAAGAAACATGTTTTGGGGTAAAATGTTTTGATTTTCTTATTTGTCCCATGTTATGCCGGAGTCAGATTGGAAAGTAAGTCACGATATATAGTTAAATGAAACCCTTCTGATGAGAATTTATGGTTTGTAGTGCACGACTCTCCAGACCCCTTAGATAGGAATTCAGGCGAGATAAAAAGAAAAATCCGAGCTTTGTCCTCAGTCCCATGCACAAGCCACATGGGGTGAGACCACTGCAGTACCCTGAAGGCGACCTCTTGCTGTCTGCAACTCTAATTGTTATCTTCCATCTCACTCCTTTCCTGCTCTCCACCCTGGGCTCTCCACCCTGGGCTCTCCACCCTGGGCTCTCCACCCTGGGCTCTCCCTCACTTTTTGGAGAGACTGAGGGGCCGCCCCTCTGTGCTTTGGGGTCGCCCGTTTCCCTCCATGGACAGAACATTTCCAAGTGTGGGCAATGGTCGCCCCGTCTTCCTGCAGCACCTGCCCCTAGCAAAGAAGGCGAATGCTTCTCTCCTTCATGCAGCACTCAGTGCCTGCAGAGTCCTCTAGGCCTTTTTCCTTCACACCGACACTCCCAGTTCTGTTTTCGAGTCCGCACCTCCTGGGCTCCAGCAATCCTCCCACTGCCGCCTCCCAAAGAGCTGGGATTACGGGCATGAGCCACCACGCCCAGCCTCTCATTGTATTTCTGATCTTCATACCCTCTACTCAGATTCTTTCGTGTATCATCCAAGCTTTGATCTTGCCCCGCTTCCCCCTTCCAAATCAGGACTCTCTCTGCGTTTCTGGACATTAGCAATCACCCTCGCCCTGGGCTCAGGAAGCAGAAGACAAAAGAAGCTGCTTCCGGACACTGGGATTCTCTCCTCACTTGGCGATCTTCTGCCCTGACCACGTCACTCATGGGCTATGAAAGCTGGTAAAGGGGATGGAGACCCTGTGATCACTTTCCTCCTCTTTCTCTGAAGACTCCATCTGGCTGTGTATTGAAACATGCTTTACATTCTTAACATAGTATCAAACATTTTCGAAGCCTTTTCACTCGGGAAGAGCATTCCTTTATGACATTTTGGTCATTGTTTTAAGATATTTTTGCTATTGATATCATGAACGGGAATCAAAGTTCCCCTTTCTAATTACTTACTGTTTTATTTATAATCAGTTCAATTTCTGCTGTCAATGTGATTGTGGACATCTTTATGTCTTACAGGAAATAGAGATAGAGACAACATGTTACATCTGCACCATTCTTGGTAAGATACAATTATATGCACTCATTAATAGTCTTTTCTTTCTTTCTCTTTCTTTCTTTCTTTCTTTCTTTTTCTTTCTATCTATCTTTCTTTCTTTCTCTCCTTCCTTCCTTCCTTTTCTTCTTACTTTTTTTCCTTTCTTATATAGAGACAGGGTCTCACCATGTTGCCCAAGCTGGTCTTGAACACCTGGGCTCAGGTGATGCTACCGCCTTGGCCCCCCAACGTGCTTGGATAATGGGCATGAGCCACCACGCCTGACCACTTCTGGATCTCTTGATGGTTCTTTCTCAGAATGCACTGATAGTGATTGATCCTGCATCTGGAGAATGAAGCATGAGACCCGTGATTAATAGATGTGCTCCATGCTCCCTTGATCTGATGTTGTCCCAGGCAGCCTCAGAGGGAATTGTATTTAATTCTTGGCAAATCAGGTGGGCATCAACCTCTACCATCGGCCAGGTGTCTGGTTTTCCAGGGAAAATCAGGGTTTCCCCTACTGCAAACCTTCTTGGAGACTCAGATTATATCTTTACTGCATCCCACTGGGGATTGGGACACTATGGCCCTGCTGTCCACATGCATTCCCAGGGTGGCATCGATGAAAGAGGCAGCAATGATAGTGGCAGGCTGTATGTCACCAAGCCCTGTGGAAATGCTCCCTCAGGGTACGCAGCTACCAGGGCTTTCTCCTCCAGGCTAGAACCTCCTTCACCTCCAAACCCACTTCTCCTCAGATACCAGTGGGCTAAAGAAGTCAGTCCTGGGTATGTTCATCTGCGCGCTGCAATGCGCGGAGGGTTTTCATAGACTCAGAAGTAGCAGCTCGCTGTGTCTCACCTTGCCCCAAGCTTGTGTCTCTTCCTTGCTCTGCTGGGTGGTCCAACCCCTAACCCCAGCCCCCATTCCCTGTATTCAACACAATTTGCTTAAGGAAGAACAATGAAGAAGAGGCAACGGAGAAGGGACAATAGCTGTTCTGGGGACCCGATCCATCCAAGAAACCATGACCAAGGCAGGCTTTCTGTCTGTTTCTGCTTTTTATGGTTGCTGTTGCCATAGTTTTGAGACAGCTTTGCTCTGTTGCCCTGCAGTGTTGCGATCTCAGCTCGCTGCAGCCTCAACCTCCCAGGCTCAAGCAATCCTCCCACCTCAGCCTTTGCAGTAGTTGGGACTACAGGCACATGCCACCATGCCCAGCTAAGGTTTGTATTTCTTGTAGAGATGAGTTTTCACCATGTTGCGCAGGCTGGTCTTGAACTCCTGCGCTAAAGCAATCCACCCGCTGCGGCCTCACAAGATACTGAGCTCACAGGAGTGAGCCACTGCACCCCACCAAGGCTTTCTGTTAATCGTGAGTTTAAAACAACAGACTTTAGAGCATCCAAAAACAAACACTTAAAGGCCAAATAAAGTCATCAACAGTATCAGTTAATTGTAACCAGAGAAAAACAATCAAATGCCTAAGAGATGTCCTCAAAGCTATTCTGAAATGTGATGATAATATCAATACCTCTTAACATAGTGATGCCACCTTCCCCCATACACAAGTTCTGCAAGCGAGATGGACAGCAGCGTGATGCAGTCTCTGACAGGTTGTGTTTCAGGAGCTGGCTGGCCGGGATGCTGTCTGTGCTGCTAGGTTTGGTGCCATCAGCTTCCAGCAACATTTCCACCTCCCGACCGAACATCCTTCTTCTGATGGCAGACGACCTCGGCATCGGGGACATTGGCTGCTATGGCAACAACACCATGAGGCAAGGGACAGAGAATTACTCACCTGGTGCCCCCAGTGCAGACACCAGAAGAAAGAGAAGCCACTGAAAATGCATATAACCCTTGATCTTGGCAGTTCACACTTCAAGAGTTCTGCACTTCTGCGTTTTCTAACACTCCCTAATGTTACTTTCTTCCCACGCCAGCACTAACCCCACCTCAATCCATCCTACATATGACTGCTCATTTCATTTTTATTTCTATTTTATTTATTTATTTTTTTTTATGTTTATCTGAGATAAAGTCTTGCTCTGTGGTCCAGGCTGGATTGCACTGGTACAATCACAGCTCACTGCAGCCTCGACCTCCCAGGTTCAAGTGATCCTCCTGCCTCAGCCTCCCGAGTAATTCTGGGACTGCAGGTGCCCACCATCATGCTTGGGTAATTTTTAAATTTCTTATGGAGGTGGAGTTTTGCCATGTTGCCCAGGCTGGTCTCCAACTTCTGGGCTCAAGTGATCCACACGCCTCAGCCTCCCAAAGTGCTGGTATTGCAGATGTAAGCCACCATAGCTGGCCTCATTTCTTTTTTTTTTTTTTTTTTTTTTGAGAGAGTCTCACTGTGTTGCCCAGGCTGGAGTACAGTGGCGCGATCTCGGCTCACTACAACCTCCGCCTCCGGGATTCCAGTGATTCTCCTGCCTCAGCCTCCAGAGTAGCCGGGATTATAGGCGCCTGCCACCGCGCCTGGATAATTTTTGTATTTTCAGTAGAGACAGGGTTTGCCATATTGGCCTGGCTGGTCTTGAACTCCTGGCCTCAAGTGATCCACCCGCTTCAGCCTCCCAAAGTGCTGGGACTACAGGTATGAGCCACTGTGCCCGTCCTCGTTTCATTTTTTAAATATGATTTTTATCCACCCAGTACATAATGGACAATGCTTTAGAAATGCTATCAGCCGGGCATGACTGTAATCCCAGCTCTTTGGGAGGCTGAGGCAGGAGGATCACTGAAGGCCGGGAGTTCAAGACCAGCCTAGGAAACAGTGAAATCCTACCTCTACAAAATATAAACATTATTTTTGTTTGTTTGTTTGAGATGGAGTCTTGCTCTGTCACCCAGGCTGGAGTGTAGTGGCACGATCTTGGCTCACTGCCAGCTCCATCTCTACATGCCATTCTCCTGCCTCAGCCTCCCGAGTAGCTGGGACTACAGGTGCCCGCCACCATGCCCCCCTAATTTGTTTGTATTTTTAGTAGAGACGTGGTTTCACCGTGTTAGCCAGGATGGTCTCGATCTCCTGACCTCGTGATCCGCCTGCCTCAGCCTCCCAAAGTGCTGGGATTACAGATGTGAGTCACCACTCCCAGCACATTTTAATTTTTTTAATTAAAAAAAAATTAGCCAGGCATGGTGGATGCACCTGTAATCCTAGCTATTCAAGAGGGTGAGGTGTGGGAGGATCACTTGAGCCCAGGAGTTTGAGGTTGCAGTGAGCTGTGATCAGACCACTACGCTCTGGGCAGCAGAGTGAGACCCTGTTTCAAAAAATAAACAGGCTGACCATGGTGGCTCACGCCTATAATCCCAGCACTTTGGGAGGCGAAGGCAGGCTGATCACTTGGAGGTCAGGAGTTCAAGACCAGCCTGGCCAACATGGTGAAACCCCCGTCTCTACTAAAAACACAAAAATTAGCTGGGAGTGGTGGCAGGCACCTGTAATCCCAGCTACTTGGGAGGCTGAGGCAGGAGAATCACGTGAACCCGGGAGGGAGAGGTTGTAGTGAGCCTCAAATAGTGCCACTGCACTCCAGCCTGGACTCAGTCTCAAAATACAAACAAATAAACAAACATACAGAAGCCATCAGTGTCGTTGCCTGTAAGCGGAAGACCAATATTGATCTCCGTCTCACTCCCAACCCTATCCGTCTAGCCAAGCCCAGCACATACGCGGGATTTCAGTCCTCCCTGCTGGAAAGCTCTGCTTTTCATTAGGAGGGTCCACACCCTCTTAATGCCAAAATCTGGTGTGTCCATCTGTCATGAGCTAGAGCTAGTCCATCCTCCTGTCTGAATTCCAGCCTTCCACCCTCATGTAGCACTTACAGTGTGTTGGCGTCCATGAAGTCAAACCTTCTCATGAACACTGTGAGTCCCGGAGAAGGTGCCCTGGGCTCTCAGTTCTGCATTCCCTCTGAGGTTGCTCTCTCAGTACCAATAGTGCCTTATGGAAACTTAGTCACTCTATCTACTCATTCATTTATTTATTTCAGAGACAGGTTGTCTCTCCGTCACCTAGGCTGAAGTACAGTGTTGCAATCACAGCTCACTGCAGCCTCAAACTCCTGAGCTCAAACAATCCTCCTTCCTCAGTCTCCCAAGTAGCTGGTTCTACAGACATGCGCCACCATTCCTGGCTAATTTTTCTATTTTTGTAGGTTTTTTTTGGTAGAGACAGGGTCTCGCCATGTTGGCCCGGCTGGTCTTGAACTCCTGGCCCCAAACAATCCTCCTGCCTTGGCTTTCCGAAGTGCTAGGATTACAGGCATGAGCCACCGCGTCCAGCCACTCACTTCTATTTAAATGAGTTGATGTTTCCTTGAAGGTTCAGAAAACATTAGAAATCTTTGACATTACGTTTAGGTCATTCCTAAGAACATCTTGAAGCGCTCTACAATGACCAGCAGACCGTCTATTAAGTAGCATGTAGCTGTGCTTATGAAAATCCTGTCTAATTTTAACAAGTAAAGCTGTTAATGTGTCCCTCCATAGGACTCCAAATATTGACCGCCTCGCAGAGGACGGCGTGAAGCTGACCCAACACATCTCGGCCGCATCTTTGTGCACCCCAAGCAGAGCTGCCTTCCTCACGGGCAGATACCCTGTTCGATCAGGTTAGTCTCTCTTTCAACTGCACTAGGGTGCGGCCTGGTGTATTAATCATAGTTTTTAGTTTGTACATTTTGGTTTTTTTATTAGGTTTTTTTTTTTTAAATTTAAATAGAGATTGGTGGGGCGGGAGTGTCTCTCTCTATCTTGCCCATACTGATCTTGAAATGCTGGGCTCGGCCGGGCGCGGTGGCTCAAGCCTGTAATCCCAGCACTTTGGGAGGCCGAGACGGGCGGATCACGAGGTCAGGAGATCGAGACCATCCTGGCTAACACGGTGAAACCCCGTCTCTACTAAAAAGTACAAAAAACTAGCCGGGCGAGGTGGCGAGCGCCTGTAGTCCCAGCTATTCGGGGAGGCTGAGCCAGGAGAATGGCGTAAACCCGGGAGGCGGAGCTTGCAGTGAGCTGAGATCCGGCCACTGCACTCCAGCCTGGGTGACAGAGCGAGACTCCATCTCAAAAAAAAAAAAAAAAAAAAGAAATGCTGGGCTCAAAAGATCCCCCTTCCTTGACCTCCCAGAGTGCTGGGATTACAGGCGTGAGCCACCATGCCCAGGCAGCTTTTATATTCTGATGCTTTGACATCTTAGGGCTTTGCTGACCTTGGCAGGACTGGCCCTCCCAGGGCTAGCCAGTTCTTAGAGACAGCAAACAAGTCACTTGGGAGTGCACCTTTCATAGATAAACCAATCAATCCAGAGCACACACCCCTAACCATCACCTTTATGAGGTTTTCATATATGGGGCCACTCTCTCTTTGCCCTAATGCCCCCAGAATCAGGTACCAGCTTTCTAGGGACAGCCCCTACAGATGAAAGCCCACGGAAATTGTACAAACTGGCCAGTCTTAAGCCGACTTACCCTACCTTGCCAATTGCTTTCCAAAAAAGAAAAACAATAAATAAGAAAGGCTTTTTCCATGCTTTCCCCTCACTCCCTCTGCCTCCTGACCAACCCTGAAGCTTCCCCATATAATCACACAGCATGGCTCACCCCTGCCTCCTCTTAAACTGTGAGTAATAAACTATCAAGAACTGTGAGTAATAAACTATCTCTCCAATGACAGTCATCTCCTGATCTGTTGGCCTTGCCATAGCTAAATAATGATAAAACTTTAATAATAATAATAATGATACGTAACACCTACATTTTAAAACACTTGGGTAGAGGCTGGGTGTGGTGGCTCATGCCTGTAATCCCAGCACTTTGGGAGGCTGAGGCAGGCAGATCACTTGAGGTCAGGAGGTCGAGAGCAGCCTGGCCAACATGGGGAAACCCCGTCTCTACTAAAAATACAAAAATTAGCTGGGTGTGATGATGAGTGCCTGTAGTCCCAGCTACTTGGGAGGCTGAGGCAGGATAATTGCTTGAACCCAGGAGGTGGAGGTTGCAGTGAGCCGAGATCACGCCACTGCACTCCAGCCTGGGTGACAGAGCAAGACGCTGTCTCAAAACATACAAACGAACCCTTGGGTAAAGATTTGGAATGTCTAGAGAGCAGAATAAAATTTTATCAGTGGCTACCAACCTTGTCAGTACGTTAGAATCATCCAGAGGATATTCCTACCATCCGAAAGCCCAAGTTCCACCCAAGACTGATAAAAATTAGCACCCCTGGGGTGATAACCAGGCATCAGAATATTTTGAAGCTCCCCACACGATTCCAATGGGCAGACAAGTTTGAGAACCTTTGGATTATATCAAGAGTTTGATGAAATTATAAAATCATTTTTAGGTCAGGCACAATGGCTCATGACTCTAATCCCAACACTTTAGGAGGCTGAGGTGGGAGGATTTACTTGAGTCTAGGAGTTCAAGACCAGCCTGGGCAACATAGTGAGATCCCATCTCTACAAAAAATTTAAAAATATTAGCTAGGCATGGTGGTGTGCCCCTGTAGTCCCAGCTGCTTGGGAGACTGAGGTGGGAGGATCAGTTGAGCCCAGGAGTTCAAGGCTGCAGTGATCTATAGTCATGCCACTGCACTCAAGTCTGGGTGACAGAGTGAGACCCTGTCTCTGCAAAAAATTTTAAAATTAGCCAGGTGTGGTGGTGCGCACCTGTAGTCCCAGCTACTCAGGTAACTGAGGTGGGAGGCTCGTTTGAGCCCAGGTGGTCGAGACTGCAGTGGGCATTGATTACACCACTGCATTCCAGCCTGGACGACAGAACAAGACCTCATCTCTAAATAAATTAATTAACACAAAAAAAAAAAAACATTGTAAGTTTTTATTCCTTTTTCACTGAATTATATTACTTATAACCTGCACATAACGGGAAAGTCCATCTTCTCACTAACGTTTTCAACAAATTAATCATTTACTTTGCTGCCAAAAATGCAGTCCACTAGGCAAAGTCATATAGGAAGTCCATTTTCAATTTAATTTTAAGTAAGAGAGATTTTTACCAAGCGTTCTATTTTTAAATAAATAATAAGTAACAAACAGAAAAAAAAATGTGTAACAGTAGTTCTTTTTCTTAATAATTGCTCAAAGGGATGGTTTCCAGCATTGGTTACCGTGTTCTTCAATGGACTGGAGCATCTGGAGGTCTTCCAACAAATGAGACAACTTTTGCAAAAATATTGAAAGAGAAAGGCTATGCCACTGGACTCATAGGTATGTACATTTTTAAAAGTGGTACGCGCATGACTTTTATATGGAAGGGACATTCAGCTAAAAAGTTTGGAAAGGAAAATGGGTGAGGTGCTGTGGGATTTTCCACTAGACAGAAAGCTGCATATATCTAGGAACCATGTTACTTTCCAGGTTGTTTACTGCAAAGTAGATACTCAAGAAATACCAGATCAGGCAAGGTGGCTCATGCCTATAATCCCAGTACTTTGAGAGGCCAAGGTGGACAGAGTGCTTGAGCCCAGAAGTTTGAAACCCACCTGGGCAACATAGCAAGACCCCACCTCTACAAAAAAATAATTATAATAATAAATTTAAAAAAGAAATAAAATGTGCTCATGCCTATGGCATACGCTCCAAGCTCTGTCGCACAACACGCAATCGCTGCTTTGTTCTGTGGGATCCTCTCCCGCCCTTCACATGGACTTTGTGTCTTAGACATTAGTGTCTTAGACTGAACACCTTCAGCTCTTTCATGGTTGGTTTATGGATCAATTGAGCTAGTTTAGCGCTGTGATCTAAATGTTTGTGTCCCCCTAAAATTCCTGTGTTGAAACTCTTACCCCCCAGGTAATGGAGTCAGGAGGTGAAGCCTTTGGGAGGTGATGAGGTTGTGAAGGTGGAGCCTCATATGTGGGATTAGTGCCTTTACAAAAGTGACTCTGGTCAGGCGCGGTGGCTCATGCCTGTAATCCCAGCACTTTGGGAGGCCAAGGTGGGTGGATCGCTTGAGGCCAGGAGTATGAGACCAGCCTGGGCAGCATGGCGAAACCCTGTCTCTACAAAAAAAGAAAAAGAAAGAAAGAAAAGGAACATCACCTTAATGAAATATTTGGCATCTCACACAATGTTCTCGTAGACCATGATAAAAAAAAATAAGAAAAAATACATTATTTTATCAAAAAGGTCTGTAATGCTACCTATTTTTCCCTTCAGTGTGTATGAAGATGTCTACTAGAATTATACCTCCCTGTCAGCTTCCATAACTAACATGGTTATTCTTCTACAAGTCAACAAAGCATGTTATGTATTGGATGAAAAACAAAATTAATGGCAATAGTTCCTTGAGAGGAGACCAAGTTGCCATTATCATTATTGTGTTATAGTAATGATTTTTATCAATAGTTCCATTTATTGATAACAAACAACATGACTAGTGGATACAATGAATATAAAATTCAATAAATTATATATTTCTAAAAATTAAAAATTATAAAATGTTCTTTAATTTTTTACCAAAAAAAAAAAAAAATCTGGGGAGATTCAGTCATCACTGTCACACAAAGGTGCATTTTCTCCAATAGACATTTTGTTTTTTTGAGACAGGGCACTCACTCTGTTACTCAGGCTAGAGGGCAATGGTGCGGTTATGGCTCACTGCAGTCTCGACCTCCTGGACTCAAGTGATCCTCCCACCTTAGCCTCCCAAGCAGCTGGCACTACAGGCTTGCACCACCATGCCTGGTTAATCTTTTCTATTTTTTTTTTTTTTGTAGAGACAGGGTCTTCCCATGCTACCCAGGCTGGTCTCAAGCAATCCTGGGCTCAAGCAATCCTCTCACCTCGGCCTCTCAAGGGACTGGGATTATAGTTGTGAACCACCATGCCCGGCCAACTATAATTTTTCTAAAACAGAAGAGTCTATCCTTATGGGATATTCATTGGGCAATCATGAGGTTTTCCAGATGGCAGACAGCACTGGAGTGGTTGACATCTCTTTGTCAACACCATAGTAGTGGCCGCATGGAAGCAAAGACCATGCTTTGACTGAATTTGAAAGGTGCGCCTTGCGAAACCCACCACCGACTTCAACCATGGCCACTATGATAGTGGTTTCTCAGAGAGAGGACAATTCCAAAGCCCAGAGGTCTTCTGCCCATGCTGATGATATCACATGGTGCTTTCTGGCCTTCATCATTGCACTGCAGAACAAGGTGCGATAGACTAAATAATGGTCCCCAGAGATGTCAGGCCCTAACCTCTGAATCTAGCAAATATTAGCTTATATGCAAAAAGAGTCTTTGTAAATGTGATTAAGTGAATGATCTTGAGGTGAGAAAATGATCCTGAATTATCCAGCTGGGCCCACTGTGCAAGGACAAGGCTTCATTTAACATGGAGGTACAGGAAGATTGGGCCACAGAGAGGAGAAAGCAGTGTGATTAAAGTGATGTGACCACAAGCCAAGGGATGGCTGGAGCCACCCACAGCTGGGAGAGGCAGGAAGGATCCTCCCTAGAGCTTCTGGAGAGAGTATGCATGTGTCTGTGCCCTAATATCCTCTTCCTATGGGACACAAGTTCTATCAGATTAGGGCCTGTATTAGTCTGTTCTCACGCTGCTAATAAAGACATACCCAAGGCTGGGTAATTTATGAAGAAAAGAGGTTTAATGGACTCCCAGTTTCACATGGCTGGGGAGGCCTCACAATCATGGTGGAAGGCAAAGGAGAAGCAAAGCCATGTCTTACATGGCGGCAGGCAAGAGGGCATGTGCAGGGGAACTCCCATTTATAAAACCATCAGATCTTGTGAGACTCATTCACTACCGTGAGAACAGTATAGGGGAAACCACCTCCATGATCCAATTATCTCCACCCGGCCCCACCCTTGACACATAGGGATTATTACAATTCAAGGTGAGATTTGCATGAGGACACAGCCAAACCGTATCAGTGCCAAACCAATGACCTCATTTTACCTTACTTATCTCTTTGAACACCCTGTCTCCAAACACAGTCACATTCTGAGGTCCTGGGTGTTAGGGCTTCAACTCAGAAATTTGAGGCAGGCCAGGATCCAGCTCACAACAGTCATTGCAGATATAATCAAGTAAAGATGAGGTCTCTACGGTGGGTCCTACTGCAAAGACTGCTGTCCCTATAAGACAAGAGATTAGGTCGCAGACACACACAGAGGACAACGCCATGGAAACATGGAGACGGAGACTGGAGGGATGCGACCACAAGCCCAGGGAGGCCTGGAGCCCTCAGGAGTTGGGAGAGGCAGGAAGGATCCTCTCCTAGAGCCTCCAATTTGAGTGTGGCCTGGAGACACTTTGATCTCAGACTCCTGGTCTCTAGGACTGGGAGAGGATACATTTCTGCTGTATTAAGTGAACAGTTTTACAGTAATTTGTTCCACCTGTCACAGGTAACTCATATTTTGGTTAAAGCTGACACACGGGGTCCTCATTCCCCTGAAACGATGAGGCCAGATTGCGGGGTGCAAGTAACAGCTAGTGCTGCCCACACTTCTCTGCAATCTCCCGGCCCCTCAGTGTCTAACAGAGTATCAGGAATGCGACAAACAGTCAATATCGACATGTCCAGTTGTGCTCAGATGCTTGTCACATCAACATCCTTTTTGCCTCTCAGGAAAGTGGCATCTGGGTCTCAACTGTGAGTCAGCCAGCGATCATTGCCACCATCCCCTCCACCATGGCTTTGACCATTTCTACGGAATGCCTTTCTCCTTGATGGGTGATTGCGCCCACTGGGAACTCTCAGAGAAGCGTGTCAACCTGGAACAAAAACTCAACTTCCTCTTCCAAGTCCTGGCCTTGGTTGCCCTCACACTGGTAGCAGGGAAGCTCACACACCTGATACCCGTCTCGTGGACGCCGGTCATCTGGTCAGCGCTTTGGGCCGTCCTCCTCCTCGCAGGCTCCTATTTTGTGGGTGCTCTGATTGTCCATGCCGACTGCTTGCTGATGAGAAACCACACCATCACGGAGCAACCCATGCGCTTCCAAAAAACGACGCCCCTTATTCTGCAGGAGGTCGCGTCCTTTCTCAAAAGGTCAGCAGAAAAGTGTCAGCTTCCTCCAAGCACTCAGCTTGGGAATGAAAATGCATCCTAAATAGTCTTCTTCAGTCAGGCATGGTGGCTCATGCCTGTAATCCCAGCTGTTTTGGAGGCCAAGGTGGGAGGATCACCTGAGGTCAGGAGTTCAAGACCAGCCTGGCCAACATGGTGAGACCCCGTCTCTACTAAAAATACAAAAATTAGCCCAGTGTGGTGGTGCGTGCCTGTAATCTCAGCTACTCTGGAGGCTGAGGTGGGAGAATCACTTGAACCTGGGAGGTGGAGGTTGCAGTGAGTTGAGACCACATCACTGCACTCCAGCCTGGGTGACACAGGGAAAACCTGTCTCAAAGAAAAAAAAAAAAAGCCTCTTCTTTAATTGACATTTGAAGAATGGGATAGCCATGACCTAGAAGGACAATTTTTTGGTAAAAATGGGGCATAGATGAGGGTCAGTGGAGCCTTGTGACTTGCCTTGTGTCCATTAAAACATTGTTACTGCTGAGCTGGGTATAGTGGTACACACCTGTTATGCCAGCTACTCAGAAGACTGAGGAAAGAGGATATTTTGAGGCCAGAAGTTAGGGACCAGCCTGGACAACACAGCAAGACCCCATTTCTACAAAGATTTTAAAAATTAGCTGGCTGTGGTGGCATGCACTTGTAGGCCCAGCTACTTGGGAGGCTGAGGCAGGAGGATCACTTGAGCCCAGGAGGTTATGGCTATGTAGTGAGGCTATGAAGGTAGCCTGGGTGACAGAGCAAGGCCTTGTCTCAAAAAGAAATTGTTACAGGTCAGCTGGAATTTGCTGTTACTCTAGGGTCAGTCTTACTCCATTGGCATCCTCGGATCACCACAGGCACTATTTAAGTAAACTGCATCACCTGAAGGGCTTTATAATAAATTATAAATTTTAAAAATGTCTGTCATCAGAAGTCAGATGTCTTATGGCAGAACTTAGCCTGCAGTCAACTGTATGGCAGGGAGACTTCCTGTGTGGGACCAGGAGAAATAGGATGAAAAGGGTTCTCAACACTACACAGCTATTTTCATGCTCGCCAAGGGCATTCTAGGAAAGATGAGGATACCATCAAAAGTCACCTTACCTGGTGACAGTGAGGTTGTCATCATCTCCTACAACATTCATATATATATATATGTATATATATATATATATATATTTTTTTTTTTTTTTTTTTTTTTTTTTTTTGAGACAGAGTCTCAAGCTGTGGCCCAGTCTGGAGTGCAGTGGTGCAATCTTGGCTCACTGCAACCTCTGCTCCTGAGTTCAAGTGATTCCCATCCCTCAGCCTTCCAAGTAACTGGGATTACAGGCATGCACCACCATGCCCAGATAACTTTCATATTTTTAGTAGAGATGGGTTTTGCCATGTTGGCCAGGCTGGTCTTGAACTCCTGACCGCAAGTGATCCACCCACCTCAGCTTCCCAAAGTGCTGGGATTACAGGCATGAGCCACCGCACCCAGCCTCTTAGAGAGGTCATCCTGGCAATACCTAATGTATGACAGAAAGGACATTGACAATTAGCTTGCAAATTAAAGCAGGTAAGACTGTTGCATTCTTTTTGATTTTTAATGTGACAGGATCTGGCTATGTTGCCCAGGCTGGTCTTGAACTCCTGGGCTCAGCCTATCCTCCTGCCTCAGCCTCCCAAAGTGCTGAGATTACAGCCATGAGACACCATGCCCAGCCTGATGTGTTCTAATTAAGGCTAACACCTTCACCATTGCTCTTATGCTTTAAGGTTCTAGATTAGACCATGAAGGCCAGGTGAAGGGAGGGAGAAGCTAAAGCACTACTTTCAAGGAGGACAATGAAAATAATATTAATAACCCAATATGCCTCATTTTTAAAGTGTGCTTTTTATAACTATTTTATGTCCTAATCCTCACTACGTGATAGCAATTATAAGAAAATTGAATGTGCAACACCACCTATTCTATAAGTTAAGGCTTGAGGTCAAAAATATATATTGAAATAACTGAACAAAATAAAAGTCATGTCAGACAGTAACCTGCAGTTCTTTTAACTTTGCATTAAGTATGTAGAGTTAGAACATAATAATATTCAGGGGAAAAAAGATGCGCTAAATCAGTATGGTTTTTTATTTATTTATTTATTTATTTATTTTGAGACAGGATTTCACTCCGGTTGTCCAGGCTGAAGTGCAGTGGTGAAATCTCAGCTCACTGCAACCTCCTCCTCCCAGGGTCAAGCAATCCCCCCGCCCCACCCTCCCGAGCAGTCGGGAGTACAGGTGTATGTCACCACACCCCGCTAATTTTTGTATTTTTAATAGAGATGGGGTCTTGCTGTTTCCCATGCTGGTCTTGAACTCCTAGGCTGAAGCAATGCTCCTGCCTCAGCCTCCCCACATGCTGGGATTGCAGGTGTGAGCCACCACGCCTGGCCCAGTGTGGATTTTTAAATAGATTTCAGAAGGGAAGGGAAAATTCATGATGTTAATGAGTCTTAAACAGGATGGGCGTTGTGGCGCATGCCTGTGATCCCAGCTACTTGGGAGGCTGAGGCAGGAGAATTGCTTGAACCCAGGAGGCAGAGGTTGCAGTGAGCTGAGATCATGCCACTGCACCCCAGCCTGGGCGACAGAGCCAGGATCCATCTCAAAAAAAAAAAGAAAAAGAGAGAGAGAGAGGTAACAGACCAGAAAGGCATGGTGGCTCACGCCTGTAATCCAGCACTTTGGAAGGCCGAGATGGGCAGGAGCAGGTCATGTGAGCCGAGGAGTTCAAGACCACCCTAGTAAACATAGTGAGACCCTGTCTCTACCAAAAAAAAAAAAAAATTAGCTGGGCCTGTTAGCACATGCCTGTGGCCCCAGATACTTGGGAGGCTGAGGTGGGAGGATCACTTGAGCCTGGGAGATTGAGGCTGCAGTGAGCTGAGATCATGTCACTGCACTCCAGCCTGGGTAACAGAGCAAGGCCCTGTCTTTAAAATAACAACAAAAAAAGGAAGATTGTTAAACATAAGAATTATTTTTCTGTTGAAGAAGAGTTTTGAGTGTTTCTTTTTGGTGAGCAGAGTTGAGAAGACATTTGAGTAAGGATGTGACAAGTGAGATCCATATTTAGTATCTACAGGACTTCAATCTCTGTTTTACCAAAAAAGTAACCTTAATTGCTTTGTATTTATTTTTAGGAATAAGCATGGGCCTTTCCTCCTCTTTGTTTCCTTTTTGCACGTCCACATCCCTCTTATCACTATGGAGACCTTCCTCGGGAAGAGTCTCCACGGGCTGTATGGGGACAACGTAGAGGAGATGGACTGGATGGTAGGTAAGTGCCCTTCCAGGGAAAACGGGCTGCTTCCCCTCCAGCAACAGAAGCAGGAAAGGAAACAAAGAACGAGAAGGTTAAGGACAGAAGAGGCAGAATAGCGATTGCAGTGCGACTGGATTTTAAGAGTCCAAAATATTATAGGACAGATCTTCACTCCATTAGCAGCGAGTGAATTCCATAACACGTGCATGGAAGGCATTGCTATGCGACCAAAGATGTCCACGTCTTAATCCCATGTGCAGAAAGAATGATAGCCCCAAAGCTGTCCACTCCCTAGACAGAATAATGGCTGCAAAGACGTCCACGTCCTAATCTTGATATGGTAGACAGAAAAATGGCCAAAGGTAGCCACTTTCTAATCCCCATGTGGGAGACAGAATAATGACCCCAAAGATGTCCACATCCTAATTCCCATGTGGAAGACAGAATAATGACTCCAAAGATGTCCACGTATTAATCCCCATGTGTTAGATACAATAATGACCTCAGAGATTTCCATGTCTTAATTCCCAAGTGGCATACAGAATTTTGGCCCCAAAGATGTCTACATCCTATCGTCGTGTGGTAGACAAATGAAAGAAAGAGCAGAGAAAATTCCTGTCTGCTGTAGAGTGGCTAGTGGCTCCCCTGCACTGAAAATAGGACTACAATTCCTCCTCTCGCCTACAAAAGCCCCATGACCTGCTGCTGCCCAGATCCTAGTCTGATCTCCACCCAACCCCTTTGTCCTCCCCACCTGCTGCATTCTGGCCACGTGGACACCACACAGTATCTTTCACATTTGTCCCCTGTCAGGGCTTCCACACCTGCTGTTCCCTCCTGGAATGCTTCCTCAGGCTTCGCTGGCTCCTCTTCAGAGCCTGCCCTGACTCACCCCTAACGTAGCTCCTCCCCAATCATCTTCTCCCCCATTCTCCTGTGGTCCTTTTTTGTTTTGCCTTTGTTTTCCTCCTCCTCTTCCTCCTTTCTCCTCCTCCCCCTCCTTTCTCCTCCTCCCCCTCTTCTTCTTCTTCTTCTTCTTCTTCATATTTCTCCTCCTTCTCCTCCTCATCCTCCTTCTTCTCCTTCTCCTCCTTCTCCTCCTCCTTCTTCTTCTTCCTCTTCCACTTCTTCCTCTTCTTCTTCTTTCTTCTTTCTGTCTTCTTTCTTCTTTTTTTCCTAACACAGCACCACCATTGTTTCTCTTCATGACCATGTGTTAGGTGGGTCGATTTTCCATGTTCCCCCAGGAGAATGTAAACTCCTGTGGGTCTGGATTGTTTTGCCTCATTCACTCATCATATTTCCTGGGTTTAGAACAGGATGGAAGGGGAATATCGCTTGAGTGAGTCAGGGCTGGGTGAGTACCTGTATATGGGCACAGCACATCCCTGCCTCCCAAAAAAGAACTTAGGAATCCCAGGGTTTAGGTGGTGGTGGGCTTGAGAATCCAGGATCCTCAGGTGAAAGATGTGTTTTTAAAACATTTTGTTTCCTTAACAAGCTAGGCAAGGAAGGAGAAAAAGTTAATTGTGTGTGTGTGTGACAGGGTCTCATTTTTTTTTTTTTTTTTTTTTTTTTTTGAGATGGTGTCTCACTCTGTTGCCCAGGCTGGAGTGCAATGGCACGGTCTCGGCTCACTGCAACCTCTGCCTCCCAGGTTCAAGCGATTCTCCTGCCTCAGCCTCCAGAGTAGCTGGGATTACAGGCACCTGCCACCATGCCTCGCTAATTTTTGTATTTTTAGTAGAGATGGGGTTTCACTATGTTGGCCAGGCTGGTCTCGAACTGCTGACCTCATGATCTGCCCGCCTCGGCCTCCCAAAGTGCTGGGATTACAGGCGTGAGCCACTGCGCCTGGTCGACAGGGTCTCATTCTTACCCAGGCCGGAGTGCAGTGGTGCAACCACGGTTCACTGCACCCTAGTTTCCCAGGCTCAAGCAATCCTCCCACCTTAGCCTCCCCAGTACCTGGGACCACAGGTGTGCGCTACCACACCCGGCTGATTTTTTTATTATTTGTAGAGACGAGTTTTTGCTATGTTGTTCAGGCTAGTCTTAAACTCATAGGCTCAATGAGCCTCCTGCCTCAGCCTCCCAAATTGCTGAGATTTCAGGCATGAGGCACTGTGCCCGGCCAACTGTGAGTGGCATTAATGACACGAGTGCCCTCGTGTGTGACTGCAAGAAGCTCAGCATCACTGTTGAGGACTGGTCTGCATTTTCAGCCTATGCTTCCTTCTCTGGAATGTTCACATGCCTCACTTTTTTTTTTCTTTTTTTTTTTTTGAGACCAAGTCTCACTCTGTCACCCTGGCTGGAGTGCAGTGGTGTGATCTCGGCTTATGGCAATCTCCACTTCCCGGGTTCAAGCTATTCTCCTGCCTCAGCCTCCCAAGTAGCTGGTACTACAGGCATGTGCTACCACGCCCGGGTAATTTTTGTATTTTTAGTAGAGATGTAGTTTCACCATCTTGGCCAGGCTGGTCTCCAACTCCTGACCCCAAATGATCCTCCTGCCTTGACCTTCTAAAGTGCTGGGATTACAGGTGTGAGCCACTGCGCCCAGCCTACATGCCACACTTTTAAGTTTTTGATATTTTGTCCTTGTAGGTTGCCTAAAATTCTGAGCAAAGGATGGGGTGCACATAAAGTCAGACATCAATCTCCAACAAATGATATCAAAATTAAACAACTGACTTCCATTATGCGTTAAAACTAAGGATTCATTCTTGTGGATAGCCTCCAAATACTAAAGCATACACTTCGGGCTTCATTTCTGATATTTTTCTATTTCGACGGCCTCAAAAACATCTGTTCTTTGCAGGACAGATCCTTGACACTTTGGATATGGAAGGTTTGACCAACAGCACCCTCATTTATTTTACATCAGATCATGGGGGTTCCCTAGAGAATCAACTTGGACGCACCCAGTACGGTGGCTGGAATGGAATTTATAAAGGTGAGGCTAAGATGCTCCCAGATCCTCATCTTGCAAGTTTATCTCTTCCCCGCAATTCCCAACAGGGCAGTCTCTTCCAGGAGGGTCAATATTATTGCTCAAGGACAGTGATTTTTCCTCTTCAGGGCAAAAGTGATAATTTGACATACTCAGTTTGAATTTTTGTTCCTGGACCAAACTGAGGGTCAGGCTGCTTATTCTGGTGGTTCAAAACTGAGATGCAGATGACCTGGGAGAGGAGGGAGTTTATTTCTGTGACCGGTTACAGGGAGGAGGCCTGGACGTTATTGCCTGACCAACTCACAATTACAAAGTTCTCCAGAGCTTCTATACCTTCTAAGCTGTATGTCTACGTGTAAGTGTGCATTCATCTAAAGACATTAGCGATTAACTTCTCATCTATAACTAAGGTCTGAGTCCTGAAGACCTTCCTCTGGAGCCCCAGTAAATTGACTTAATCTAGATGGGTCCAGGTGGCCGGGCATGGTGGTTCACGCCTGTCATCCCAGCACTTTGGGAAGCCGAGGCGGGCAGATCACCTGAAGTCAGGAATTTGAGACCAACCTGGCTAACATGGTGAAACCTCGTCTCTACTAAAAATACAAAAATTAGCTGGGTATGGTGGCACACGCCTGTAGTCCCAGCTACTCGGGAGGCTGAGGCAGGAGAATCACTTGAACCTGGGAGGTGGAGGTTGCGGTGAGCTGAGATCATGCCACTGCACTCCAGCCTAAGCAATAGAGGAAGTCACCATCTCAACAACAACAAAAATAATAAAATAAATAAATAAATGAATAGGTCCAGGTGCCAGAGCTGATTATCCTTACCTTGTCTCCTGCTAAATCACGGAGGTCTGGGGAGTTTTTTCAGACCTCCAATAAAACTTGTTTAATCCTAAACGGATCCTGCTAAGAATTCCTTTGTTATCTTGTCACGCTTCAAGGCCCAGGAGAGGCCTGGGCAAAACTCTTGGGGGGCTTTTGTTACATCCCAGCCTTTGCATGAGGGCGCTGGCGGTTTCAGCTTTTAAGATGTAACTTCACCACTCGGGCAGTGCTGAAACAGTTGTTACGGAGGCCTGCGTTAGTGAGACCTGGCCTGCCACGTTTTTGTGCATAATTAAGGAGTTTTTAGATTATCAAGTTGTGTAACCATCATCATGTGGCCCACCACTGTTTATTTTCAGAACATTTCACCACCTCACAAAAAAATCCTGTACTCATAGCAGTCACTCCCTGTCCCCCGTGCTAACATCCATCACCCAAAAACTTGTTTTTCGTTTGTTTACTATTTAATTTTTTAAATTATTTTTTGTAAAGATAGGGTCTTGTTATGTTGCCCAGGCTAGTCTGAAACTCCTGAACTCAAGCAGCCCTCCCAGCTGGGCCTCCCAAAGTGCTGGGATTCCAGGCGTAAGCCACCATGCCTGGCCACAACATTATTTTGTATCATTGTGTATTTTCCTACTCTAGACATTTATGTAAATGAAATCATACAATATGTGGGTTTTCTTGTGAATGGTTTCTTTTACTTAGCGTGATGTTTCTGAGGTTCATCTGTGTTGTGGAAATGTTTCATTCCTTTCCATGGCTGAATATATTCTATTGTATGGACTCAGGTTTGAATTTTACCTTCAGACAATGCATCCAAGAAGGATAAGGCCAGGCGCAGTGGCTCTCACCTGTAATCCCAGCACTTTGGGAGACCGAGGCAGGCAGATCACTTGAGGTCAGGAGTTTGAGACCAGCCTGGCCAACATGGTGAAACCTCATCTTTACTAAAAATACAAAAATTAGCCAGGCGTGGTGGCACACGCCTGTAATCCCAGCTGAGGAGGCTGAGGCAGGAGAATTGCTTGAACCTGGGAGGTGAAGGTTGTAGTGAGCTGAGATTGTGCCACTGCACTCTCGCCTGGGTGACAGAGTAGGACTCTGTCTCAAAAAAAAAAAAAGGAAGAAGGGTAGACACCTAGCTGGCCACATTATATTCAAACCTGGATTCCATTGTTTCCAAGCACGCCATTATTTCATGTCCCACAAAGATTCTAAAATGTGCTGCCCTGTGTACATGACTTCACACTGTTGTGCTTACACATTTTGTCATCTCCCTGCTTACAGAGCTTTATTTTTCAGTCCTTGAAAGAACCTTTGTAGGCTGATGTTGGCAAATATACCTATGATGTATATTTGCTTTGAAGTAGATGGATCCATCAGTCTAGTACACATGTAAAACGGGATATATAAATGCCAGCTACATCCACTAATGCCTTCCCGAAACAACTTCACATTGAAGGCCTGACTCCTCAGAAACCTTTATCTCATTGCCATTGATGTTAATGTATCCTCTACCCAGTCTGGTTCTCTGTGCCATGAAGAACGTCAGTATTATAAACTGGGGCAGTTTAAACAACAGGAATTTATCCTGTCCTGGCCCTGGAGACCAGGAGTTTGAGATCAAGGTGTCTCAGGGAAATGTGCCCTCCAGAAGCCCTAGGGGAGGCTCCTTTCTGCCTCTGCCAACGCCTGGGGGCCCCGGGTGTCCCTGGGCTTGCGGACACACCACTCCAGTCTGCCTCCGTCTCCGCGTGGCCTTCTGCTCTGCGTCTGTGTCTCCTCTTATAAGGACAACAGTCATTTGCAGTGAAGGACCTAACTTAATCCAATGCACACTAACCAATAACAAGGTTAATAAAAAATATAAAATCAAACCTCTACAGGGGAACTACATGAGATTGAATGTTTTAATGTCACTAAAACAAAGAGGGAGAAACTGAGAGACTCAGGGAGAGAGAAACTTAAAACAAGTGAAACATGCAGAAAAGTGAAAGCAGCCAGGCTGAGCATCTATTTCTGTTTTTTAACCACTTTCTTTTGTCTGTATTCAAACACAGGTGGGAAGGGCATGGGAGGATGGGAAGGTGGGATCCGCGTGCCTGGGATCTTCCGCTGGCCCGGGGTGCTCCCGGCCGGCCAAGTGATTGGCGAGCCCACAAGTCTGATGGACGTGTTCCCCACCGTGGTCCAGCTGGCAGGCGGTGAGGTGCCCCAGGACAGGTACAGAACAACCCAAAGAAACAATTCAGCTTTGCACAGACACAGCAACACATATGACAAATGAAAATGTCACTCTGGCATTGCAGTAAGGCGTCCATGAAATTGTTCCCAGACCAATCCGAGGGTCGGGCTACTTATTCTCATGGCCCAATAACGTGATGCAAATGAACTAGGAAAGAAAGGAGTTTTATTTCTGTAACCAGGTATGGGGAGAAGGGCTGGAAATTATCACTAGACCGACTCCAAATTACAAAGTTTTCCAGAGCTGCTATATCTTCTAAGCTGTATGTCCACATGTAAGTGTGTACTCATCTAAAGACATAAGTGATTCCACTTCCTTTAATCTATAATTAAGGTGTGAGTCCTGAGGACCTTCCTCTGGAGCCTCAGTAAATTGACTTAATCTAAATGGTTCCAGGTGCTGGGGTGATTACCCTTATCTTGTCTCCCGCTAAATCATGGAGGTTTGGGGAGTTCCTTTAGACTCTCAATAAAACTTCATTGTGAAGGTCTGGGGAGTTTCTTCAGACCCCCAATAAAACGTGTTTAATCCTAAACGGGTCCTGTTAGGAATCCTTCATTATTTTGTCATGCTTCAAGGCCCAGGAAAGGCCTGGGCAGAACTTTTGGTGGGCTTTTGTTACCTTCCAGTCTTTGAGCGCTGGCTCTTTCAGCTTTTTTTTTTTTTTTTTTTTGAGACTGAGTCTCACTCTGTCGCCCAGGCTGGAGTGCAGTGGTGCAATCTCGGCTCACTGAAACCTCCACCTCCTGGGTTCAAACGATTCTCCTGCCTCAGCCTCCCGAGTAGCTGGGATTACAGGCACGCACCAGCATGCCCGGCTAATTTTTGTGTTTTTAGCTGGGACGGGGTTTCACCATGTTGGCCAGGCTGGTCTCGAATTCCTGACCTCAGGTGATCCACCTGCCTTGACCTCCCAAAGTGCTGGGATTACAGATGTGAGCCACCGTGCCCGGCCAATTAATTACTTTTTAGCCAAAGGTGACGTTTGGTGGTGACTAACGTGGGCCGCTGCTGCATTCTTCTTCTAAGCGTGCTAATGCACACACACGCCTTCCATCCATCTGCGCTCACACCCGGACTTTCCCTCCACTGATACAACATAGAGTGCAGCACCTGGGGTTGGGACTGGTGGATGTTGGAGGGACAAATGTCCAAAGTCCCTGTTCCAACCCTGAGCCATGCCATGTTCCTTCCTGCAGAGTGATTGACGGCCAAGACCTTCTGCCCTTGCTCCTGGGAACAGCCCAGCACTCAGACCATGAGTTCCTGATGCATTATTGTGAGGGGTTCCTGCATGCAGCCAGGTGGCATCAACGGGACAGTGAGTAGGGGAGCCCCTTCCTAACAGCCTTCGGGAAAGAGTCCCTCTGTGGAGGAAAGCACCGTGCCCTAGAACAGGCTGGGGGTGGAGCTGCATTCCAGAGTCCATCTCCACGTCTCCGCGCTTCCGTTTTTCTCCACGAGCTTTTTTTTTTTTTTTTTTTTTTTTTTTGAGGTGGAGTCTCGATCGGTCCCCAGTCTGGAGTGCAGTGGCGCGAACCCGGCTCACTGCAACCTCCGCCTCCCGGGTTCAAGCGAGTCTCCTGTCTCAGTCTCCCGGGTAACTGGGATGACAGGCGCCCACCACCGCGCCGAGCTAATTTTTGTATTTTTAGTAGAGACGGGGTTTCACCACGTTGGTCAGGCTGGTCTCGAACTCCTGACCTCAGATGATCCGCCCGCCTTGGCCTCCCAAAGTGCTGGGATTACAAGCGTAAGCCACCGCGCCCAGCCTCTCCACGAGCTTTTTAAATTTGGTTTTTGTCAGTATGTGTCCCTCTCATTCCAGCGACATGCCTTCTGAGATCACCTGTCAATCGTCTTCAAACGATGGAGAATTGTTACCCATAGTTTAAACACCATGTATGGGCTGTATTTCATTCTTTCTTCCCTGTGCTATATGAAGTGCAACTTTTGTCATCATCACACACACGTATGTGCATGCATACACACATGCACACACACATACTTGCACACACATGTGTTCAAGACTTTTCTGGTCTCCTTTTTTTCTTATTTTTTTGTAATTTTTTTTTGAGACTAGTCTTTCTTTTGTCGCCCAGGCTGGAGTGCAGTGGTGCGATCTCGGCTCACTGCAACCACAGTCTCCCGGGTTCAAGTGATTCTCCTGCCTTAGCCTCCTGAGTAGCTGGGATTACAGGTGCCCACCACTACACCTGGCTAATTCCTTGTATTTTTAGTAGAGTTGGGGTTTCACCATGTTAGGCAGGCTGGTCTCGAACTCCTGGCCTCAAGTGATCCACCCTCCTCGGCCTCCCAAAGTGCCGGGATGACAGGTGTGAGCCACCATGCCTGGCCTCCAATTTTTCTTTATTTATTAAATTGAAACAAGGTCTCAGTATGTTGCCCAGGCAACTCCTGGGTTCAAGTAATCCACCCATCTTGGCCTCCAAAAATGCTGAAATTACAGGTGTGAGCCACCATGCCCAGCCTTTTGTAGTCTATTTTATGCATCTAGATGTGCTTCCAAATGTTTTAATCACCTGACCTTAAAATGATTTCATCTTCTTTGTGAACAATTACAGGCGCATTCCTGTAATCCCAGCCACTTGTGAGGCTGAGGCAGGAGAATCGCTTGAACCCAGGAGGCGGAGGTTGCACCACTGCACTCTAGCCTGGGCGACAGAGCAAGACTCTGTCTCAAAAAAAAGAAAAGAAAAAAAAAAAACTGACCAAGTGCAATTCACAGGCACTTCGTGCTTTCACAGTGTTGCGCAACCTCCACATCTGTGTAGCTCCAGAACATTTTCATCACCCCAAAAGCAGACACTGCCTATCAGCAGTCACTCCCCATTCCACACCCTACAGGCCCTGGAAACCACTACTCTACTTCCCGTCTTTATGTGTTTCCCTATCCTTGACATTCAATATGAATGGAATCATGCAATGTGTGCTCTTTTGTAACTTCTTTCTCTGAGCATAGTATTTTCAGGGTTCATTGATGTTGCAGCCGGTGTCAGTGTGTCATTGCTTTCCATAGCTACACAGTACTCCATGTAAGATGTACGATGTTTTGTTTATCTGTCCATCCAATGCATCCAATGGACGCTTGGGTTATTCCTACCCTTTAGCCCTTATGAAGATGCCATTCTCCAGCACTGCGCCCTATCTCTCTATACCAACTCGGTAATTATTGTCTTTCCACCAGAAGGAACCACGTGGAAAGTCCACTTTGTGACCCCGGTGTTCCAGCCAGAGGGAGCCGGTGCCTGCTATGGAAGAAAAGTCTGCCCATGCTTTGGGGAAAAAGTACTCCACCACGATCCACCTTTGCTCTTTGACCTCTCAAGAGACCCTTCTGAGACCCACGTCCTCACACCAGCCTCAGAGCCTGTGTTCTATCAGGTGATGGAACGAGTCCAGCGGGCTGTGCGGGAACACCAGCGGACACTCAGCCCAGTTCCTCTGCAGCTGGACAGGCTGGGCAACATCTGGAGACCATGGCTGCAGCCCTGCTGTGGCCCATTCCCCCTCTGCTGGTGCCTTAGGGAAGACGGCCCACAATAAATGTCTGCAATGAAAAGCTGGAACCCCGATTCCTAAATTTTGTCACTCAAAGTGAAACAAACCAGCTGACCGTGGTGGCTGTCATCCCAGCACTTTAGAAGGCCACCACGGGAGGATCACTTGAGGCCAGGAGTTCAAAACCAACCTGGGCAACATGATGAAACTCTAGCTCTACAAAAACAAAAATAAAAAAAATTAGCCTGCATGGTGGCACACGCCTGTAGTCCTAGCTACTCAGGAGGCTAAGGCAGGAGGATCATTTGAGCACAGGAGTTGGAGGCTGCACTGAGCTATGATCGCACCACTGCACCCCAGCCTGGGCAACAGAGCAAGACCCTGTCTCAAAAAAGAAAGAAAACAAAAAAATGAAACAAACTTCAGCGTCATGTTAAGATATCTATTTGCATAAGGATGAATAGTTTCTCCCTGTGAAGAAAACAAAGAAAAAGGCAAGAAAAAGTAGAAATGAACAATAAACATTGGCCAGGTGCAGTGGCTCACGCCTGTAATCCCAGCACTTTGGGAGGCAGAGGCGGGCAGATCACTTGAGGTCAGGAGGTCGAGACCAGCCTGACCAACATGGTGAAACCCTGTCTCTATCAAAACAAAACAAAACAAAAAGAAGCCAGGCGTGGTGACGTACGCCTGTAATCCCAGCTACTCAGGAGGCTGAGGCAGAAGAATTGCTTGAAGCCGGGAGGCGGAGGTTGCAGTGAGCTGAGATCATACCACTGCACCCCAGCCTGGGTGATACAGCAAGACTGTCTCATCAAAAATAAACAAACAAACAAACAGTAATAATAAATCATTGAATGATCACTCAGACACCCAAACTGGAGAGGCAAAGTATCTCCTGGAGTCGGGGAGGATTCTGTCAATGGACCCCAGCTCGGTCTGGAAGAGGCTGCCCTGTAGCCCCAAACAGCCCAAGTCCCAGCAAAGGCGTCTGTGTGGCTTACAGATTTGCACATGAACAGGAGACAGGCCCCAAAGATAAAAACGGACACTGATGTGGCTTTGTCTGTGGTGCCCATTTATAGTGTTTGTTTATTGTTTAAAACCACAAGGATGAACTGTGCTTCCCGTTGGAACTGTTTTCAAGTGGTTTTCCTTTGTCCCCAATGCCCCAGGTGATGTGGGCAAACTCAGGCTATGGAAGCCGCACTGTACAGGCAGGGTCCGCCCCAGCTCTGAGCTGCGAGGTCATTGCATAATCAGGCTGTGCCTTAATTGTCTGGGCTGCTAGAATGAAAATACCACAAACTGGATATCATCAAGAATATTTCTTGCAGTTCTAGAGGCTGGATGTTCAAGACCATAGCATGACAGAATCTGTGTCTGGGGAGAGCCTGTTTCTCGGTTCACAGCTGCCGCCTCTTCCCATGTCTTTACACAGTCATCCCTCTGTGCCTGTCTGTGTCCTACCTCTGATTCTTGGTTTTTGGGGGTTTTTTTTGAGATGGAGTCTTGTTGCGTTGCCCAGGCTGGCGTGCAAAGGTGTGATCTCGGCTCACTGCAACCTCTGCCTCATGTTCAAGCGATTCTCCTGTCTCAGCCTCCCTCGTAGGTGGGGCTACAGGCGTGTACCGCCACGCCCAGCTAATTTTTGTATTATTTAGTAGAGGCGGGTTTTCACCATGTTGCCCAGGCTGGTCTGGAACTCCCGACCTCAAGTGATCCACCCGCCTTGGCCTTCCAAAGTGCTGGGATGACAGGCTGAGCCACTGCGCCCGGCCCTAATCTCTTCTTATAAGGACCCCACTCCTATTGGAATAGGGCCCCCTCTTGTGACCTCATTTTAAAGGATGAATAAAAACCTTATTCCTGTGAATTTGAGGGCAACACAATTCAGTCCCCAGCACATTCTCTCCTGGGAGTAAGGAGGTCTTTCCAGTAGTTCTTTCTGTCTCCAGGTTCAAGCAACAGGTCGCTCCTCCCACTCTTCCAAGCCTAGGTATGTGATGAGCAATGCCCCACCTTGTCACCACCTCAAGAACGTGTCCTCAATTTATCCAATCCATATCAGCCTCCAAGAATTCAGACTGTGCGTAGAGACCAAAAAAGTCAAATCCATCTCCAGCCAATTCTCTTGAGTCAAGAAAGAAATAGTAGGCCAGGTGTGATGGCTCACATCTGTAGTCCCAGCACTTTAGGACACTAAGATGGCTTGAGGCCAGGAGTTTCAGACCAGCTGGGACGACATAGCGAGACCCTGCCTCCACATAAAATTTAAATAATTAGGTGTGGTGACACGTGCCTGTAGTCCCACCTACTTGGGAGGCTGAGGTGGGAGGATCACTTGAGCCTTTGGCCTCCCAAAGTGTTCAAGACTACACTGAGCTATGATCGTGCCACTACACTCTAGCCTGGGCGACAGGGTGAGACCTCATCTCTAAAAAGAAAGGAAGGAAGGAAAGGAAAGAAGCAAAAAGAAAAAGGAAGAAAGGGAGGAAGGGGTGGCAGGGAGAACCGGTTAACCCCTATTGGTTTCCCATCGCCATGGCTATTGGAACAAGACCCAGTACTTCGGGTCAGCTGTGCCGGATGTTCCCAGCCCATAGAGTCACCTTTAAGTTCTTCAGCATCCACTGGGGAGAGTCACCTCTGTCTCCACACTTGGCCACACTCTTGACCTTGATGGCTTTGAAGCCAAAGTCCCCATGGAGGCTCCATGTGCTGAAAGTCATGTTAGACCCTCAGGGTCAGGGCTTACCCACCCTTTCCATCCCCACAACCTCCCGCAAATATGACTTCTGGAGCACCAGCTCCTACTGCCCCCAGGCCCCATTTCCAAATCCTGGGCACCCAAGACAGCTCAGTGTGTTTACATAATTTACCGAAGCGCACCCAAAGCTCTTTTCTCGCTAGTTCTCAGGAATCTCCACTCCCAGCAGCATAGAATTTCTTCCAAGGATCCAATCTCTGCTCCACCCCGTTAAACCTCCCTGCAGAACTGCTTCTGGACTGTCTCCTGCCCGCCTCCCTCCAGGCCTAGGCCTGGCCTTCTCCATCTGTGCGATAGAGGCTCAGCAAGAAATCCCAGTTGGGAAGCCCTCAAAGATTAAAAAAAAAAAATGTTATTTAAAAAATTTTTTTAGAGACAGGGTCTTGCTCTGTCACCCAGTCTGGAGTGCAATGGTGCAATCACAGCTCACTGCAACCTGAAATTCCTGCGCTCAGGTGACTCTCCCACCTCAGCCTCCCAAGTAGCTGGGACTAGAGGCACACCACCATGCCCGGCTAACTTAAATTTTTTTTTCTTTTTTTTTTTTTGTAGATACAGGGTCTCTCTGTGTTTCCCAGGCTGTTCTCAAACTCCTGGTTTCAAGCAATCCTTCCCCTTAGTCTCCCAAAGCACTGAGATTACAGGTGTGAGCCACCAAGCCTGTCTGATAAAAGCTCTTTTAGAGTAACAGGACAAAGAGAGAAGCAATAAACAGTGCTCAAGAACTAGCTCCAAACAGATGGCCAGCTTAATCAATGTAAATGAACTAAATTTGCCAATTAAAAGTGAATGGTCTTTTCTAAATAGAATTCCCAGCACCATTTTGGGAGATTCCAATTCACTAAATGCAGGGAGGGGGGCTCCTGACTGTATTGTCGTGAACAAGCACCCCCATCATCCCATCTCAGGGGCGTGTGGGGCAGCTCCCTCATTTATGAAAATCCTTACTCAGTGAATTTAAGGAGGGGCTTCTGAATCCATGTTTTCAACACAAACTTCCACCCCCGCCTCCCCGACCTTACTGATTCCATTTGGTAAGCATAGAGAACTGAGTTGCAAAGGAAAAAAAAAAAAATGGCATAAATGTTGGAGGCAGAATAATGGTGAGGAGGACCTGGATATACTTCCCACCTATACACCCAACATAGAGTCTTGTGGCTGGTCAGGCACAGTGGCTCACCTGTAATCCCAGTACTTTGGGAGGCCAAAGCAGGAGGACTGCTTGAGGCAAGAGTTTGAGAACAGCTTATGCAACATAGTGGGACCTAGTCTCTACCAAAAAAATAAATTAACAAAAATGTGTCAGGGGTGATGGTGCACACCTGTAGTTCCACTTCCTTGGGAGGCGGTGACAGCCTCACCCTTGACAGCCTCAGCCTTGGAAGAAGAAAGTGCTGTTATCTTGAAGACTATGGAATCATTTTGCCCCTGACCAGTGGAAGAGAACCTAAGCAACCCCCTTTGAGGGAAAGTGGGTGTCTAAGCTAGCATTTCCTACAAAATACGAATTTATACTTTGACCAGATCTTGCGTTTTCTATGGGATGTGAGGGGGTGAGGTAAGACATGAAGGGGCTTGAGAAAATCAGTGACTAGAGGTCAAGAGAGACAAAAACAAAGGCTCACTGCAGCCTCAACTCTCAGCCTTGACCTTTCTAGAGGTCAAAAGAGTTAAAAACAAAACAAACAAACAACAAAAGGGGAGCCAAAGATACAAAAAAAGAATTAGGTGACAGGGTAATGAGCAAAACTGCATCATTCAAAAACAAAAGGATGAGTCACAGAAAAGATGGGGAGGGGTCGAGGGCCGGGCGGTTAATCAGAAGGAGTAATTTCAATAGCAGTCTCATGAAAGGAACAAAGATAAAAATAACAATTGGAATTAGCCGGGCGTGGTGGCGCGTGCCTGTAATTCCAGCTACTTGGGAGGCTGAGGCAGGAGAATCGCTTGAACCCAGGAGGCGGAGGTTGCAGTGAGCCAGGATCGCACCATTGCACTCCAGCCTGGACGACAGAGTGAGATACTATCTCAAAACAACAATAATAATAATAGTAATAAAAGAAGAAAGAAGGGCCCATCTAGCATTCCCGTTCCACACTTAGAGAACAAGTCCAGCATCCGGAAGAGACATTTCAAACACCAAGTTTTGAGAAACTGAAATCGCAGCTTGATCGCTCTGGGCAGGTCCTAAGACCCTCCCCGACAAAAAGAAAAGGGGCTCCCTGTGCTCAAACCTAACTGGGTTTATTTTTCATTTTCATTTTCATTTATTTATTCTTTGGGACTGAGTGTCACTCTGTAAGTCAGCTAACACGCCCAGCTAATTTTTGCATTTTTAGTAGAGACCAGGCTTCACCATGTTGGCCAGGCTGGTCTCGAACTCCTGATCCCAGGTGACCCACTCGTCTCGGCCTCCCAAATTGCTGGGATCCCAGGTGGGAGCCACCGCGCCCGGTCAATCGTAACTGGGTTTAATCAGCTCCTCCTTAGCCCCGGCCTCCCCGTGTGACGACCTGGGAAAACCTGCTTCCAAGCGCAGGTTCCGGAGGTCCCGAGAGCCAGGAGATGACGCAGATGAAGGAGGGGCGGGCGCACACCCCAGATCCCGCAGCTGAGAGGGCGAAAGCCTTGGCACTAGCGGAGCCCAGGCGCGGAGTGCGAAGGGCAAGGTCCTGCGCTCTGGGACAGCGCTCAACCATGCGAGCCGCCGCGCGGAGGGGACGCGCCGCGCCCGCCGCCAGGTGCCAGGGACGCCGGGACGCGGCCCACACTAAGGCCTGGGGTGGGGACCTGGGGAGGGGGTCGCGAGCGCGGCGAGGGGCGCCCCAGGCGAGCCTGGGCCCCTGTAAAGGGCGTGGTTGTGTCCGGCGCCTTGTAGTCCCCAAAATGTAGCTGGAGGCGCGTTCTGTGCCCGGGAAAGACGCCAGACAGCAGAGCCCAGGGATAGGGGGCGACTGAGGGGACGAGGGGGAGTGGAGGAGACCGAACTGAAGGGAAGCTGGAAGGGCAGGGAAAGAGAACAAAGGAGGAAGGGAAGGGAAGGCGGAGGAAGGCCGGCCGGGGCCTGGAGGGAGCGGAAACTGGGTCGGTCACGCCCTGCTGGGTCCTCCACCACCGGTAGAGGGTCGTGACTGCAAGTTGTCCAGGTTCTTGGCGTTTTGAACAAAGAATTGGACAAAACGCCCAGCAAAGAAAGAATGAAGCAACAAAAGAAGGAAAGCAGGGATTTATTGAAAACGAAAGGACACGTCGCAGTGTGGGAGCCGACCAAGCAGCGGCTCAGGAGCCCGGGTACGGAATCTTCTTGGGTCCAAATACCCCCTAGAAGTTTCCCATTGGCCACTTCATCCTCACCTCATGTAACGGAAGTGTTGGCCTGCGATTAGTCTGATTGGTTGCAGACAGCAGCCAACCAGAGGCTGAAGTTACAAAATTCACAGTCCTGTGCAAACATCTGATTGGTTGCAAAAACCAACTAATCAGAGACTAAGGTGAAGTCACAAAGTTGCAAAGGAAGACTGGACCCGAAATCAGTCTGATTGGTTGCAGACAGCCAATCTACCATCTGCCCAGCAGAAAAGGTCAAAGGGAAGCCTCTGGTCCTTTTGTTACCTAGGCATGGAAAGTTAGGATTTTCCCGCCAGGAGAGGTGGCTCATGCCTGCAATCCCAGCACTTTGGGAGGCCGAGGCGTGTGGATCACCTGAGGTCAGGAGTTTGAGACCAGCATGGGCAATATGGTGAAACCCGTCTCTACAAAAAATACAAAAATTAGGCCAGGCCTCTACTAAAAATACAAAAAAATTAGCCAGGCGTGGTGGCAGGCACCTGTGATCCCAGCTACTCAGGAGGCTGAGACAGGAGAATCGCTTGAACCCAGGAGGTGGAGGTTGCAGTGAGCCCAGATCATGCCATTGAACTGCAGCCTGGGCAACAAAAGTGAAACTCTGTCTCAAAAAAATAATACTAATAAAAATTTTAAAAATGAACAAAAAAGGAAAATTAGGATTTTCCTTTCAATTTAGTTCTAGGAAGTCAGCATGAAAACCCTTAGGTTCCCTGCCTCCAGACCCTATTCTCCTGCCTCAGCAGCGCTGCCCTGCCTCTCGCCACCCTCCAAGACACGCCCCATCCTGTCCCCTTCCGTGGCCATTACCCTGCTGGCCACACGGGATCCCTCCCCATGGCCTTATTCCTCCCCTGCTCCCCAGTACAGCCGTGTCCCCCCAAGCACCCTGAGACACACCCCTCGTTCGCACCCTCCCCAGAGAGCACGGCCATGATCCCCCAACACTAAGACACCACCCACCCACTGCTGTTCAAGGACCATCCCCCAGCACTAAGCGACCACCCATCCATCCATCCATCCACTGCAGTTCAAGGACTGCTTGAGCCAATCCTCCCACCTCAGAATCAGGCAGAGGCTGCAGTAAACCACCATCATGCTACTACACTCCAGCCTGGGCAACACAGCAAGACCCCATCTCAAAACAAGAAACAAAAAGAATAATAAAGCAGACTGGTTGTTTCAAAGTGACTTTTCTTACAGGGTTAAAGCATGGGAGATTTTCTTAGCTCGGGTGAACTACACATCTTCTTTTTGCTTGCTCGAATCTTCTGATTTTCGGAAAACTGGCCTGTTTCCCTGTTCAGCTTGATGATGTGGCAGTTAGCACGAGTGACGCCATTCCAGTTTGTTCTGAACTGTGTGGTCTAGTGTGGCAGGCCAGGTCTCACTAACGCAGGCCTCCGTAACAACTGTTTCAGCACTGACCGAGTGGTGAAGTTACATCTTAAAAGCTGAAACAACCAGTGCCCTTATGCAAAGGCTGGGATGTAACAAAAGCCCCCCAAGAGTTTTGCCCAGGCCTCTCCTGGGCCTTTGAAGCATGAGGAGATAATGAAGGAATTCTTAACAGGACCCATTTAGGATTAAACAAGTTTTATTGTGGGTCTTAAGGAACTCCCTAGACCTCCACAAACAAGCTTTACTGGGGACTAAAGGAACTCCCCAAAACTCTGTGACTTAGCAGGAGACAAGATAAGGGTAATCACCCCAGCACCTGGACCCATCTAGATTAAGTCAATTTACTGAGGCTCCAGAGGAAGGTCTCCAGGACTCAGACCTTAGTTACAGATGAGAAGTTAATCACTTATGTCTTTAGATGAATGCACACTTACCCTTAGACACAGCGCTTTGAAGGTATATAAGCTCTGGAAAGCTTTGTAATGTTGAGTTCGTTGGGAGAGAATTTCCAGGCCTTCCTCCTGTAACTGGTTACAGAATTAAAAGCTCTCCTGTTTCCCCGTTCATCTGCATCTCGCTACTGGGCCACGAGAAATAGCAGTCTGACCCTCGTTTGGTGCAGGGACACTAGTGCACTAATTCAGGCCGGGATAATAACCTCCCATAAAGCTGAACGTCTTAATTTAGTGATAAGACCTTTGCCTTCCCAGCGAGCTGCCTTGAAATGCCTGCTTCCCGTGCCAAATTGTAGATGGTCATTTCTGTTTCACTTTCTCTCCAGGGACTCTTTGCTGGTGCTGCTGTTTTTATGCTTGCTTCTGAAGACGTGTGAACCTAAAACTGCAAATGCCTTTAGACCAAATATCCTACTGATCATGGCAGATGATCTAGGCATTGGGGATCTCGGTTGCTATGGGAACAACACCCTGAGGTACAGCTGGTTGTTGTTATTGGTGGTGATGTTATGTGAGTTTGACTGAATGGTGCATTTAAAATCTGCCTAGAGAAATTAGGAAACTCCTTAGGACCTCAGAACTCAACACCACAAAAAACTACCAACAGGTAAAAAGGCCCTTTTAAACGATGCAGAACTGCGGTGAGTGGGTGAATGTATTATTACCACAAAATGGGTAGCTTAAAACAAAGGGAATTTGTTCTCCTAGTTCTGGAGACCAGAAACCTTAAATCCAGGTGTGGGCAGGGCCGGGCTCCCTCTGGGGGCCCTATGGGAGGATCCTTCCTGCCTTTCCCAGCTCCTGGGGGCTTCAGGTGTCCCTGGGCTTGTGGCCCCATCACTCCAGTCTCTGCCTCCGTCTCCACGTGGCCTCCTCCTCTGCGTCTGTGTCCTAATCTCCTCGTCCTATAAGGACACAGGTCACTGCAGCAAGGCCCGCCCACTGTAAAGGTCTCATCTTCTGTTGAGTACGTTTGCAAACGCCATCGGTTGCTGGCTGAGTTCTGGTCTCCTCCAAATTTGTAGGTTTAAGCCCTAACCACCGGTACTTCAGGGTGTGACCGTATTCAGATGGGGTCTCTGAAGAGGTAATTGAGTTAAACCGAGGTCCTTAGGGTGAGCCCTAATCTGATATGGATTACCAAAAGAGGAGATGAAGACACCGACGGAGCTCCCTGCGAAGCTGTAGAGAAGGACCCTTCCTGCTTCTCCCAGCTCCTGGGGGCTCCAGGCATCTCTGGGCCTGTGGCCACATCACTCCAGTGTCTGCCTCCGTCCCCACGTGGCCTTCTCCTCTGTGTCTGTGTTTCCTCCTCTGTCTTTTAGAAGGACACTGGTCATTGCATGTAGGGCCCTCTCTAAATCAGGATGATCTCATCTCGGGATGCCTAACTAACAACATCTCCAAAGACAGTTTTTCTAAGCAAGGTCCCACACACAGGTTTGGGGGGTCAGCACGTGGACAGATCGGTTGGCAGACCCCCATTCGTTCAGCTCACTGCAGTGGCATGTGCAAACACAGAGTAGTAGCCTCTATGCCAGCCTTACCAGCAGAGTGCTTGAGTGGTGCTCACGTGCCTTCTACAACAGGAGAAAAGGTGAGAAACCTCCTTATTCCGTTTAGTGGCCTTTTCTCCTAGAAGGATCGCCCCAGAGTGCAGGCTGCATCTGCTTTTCAATCGCTGCCAACCTCAGGAGTGGTCCCCGCAGAGCAAGGCCTCCCTTCTTTGCAGTGGACATTGCAGCACCTGCAGCAGTGTGCCCTGTGCGGGCCGGGCGCGGTGGCTCCCGCCTGTCATCCCAGCACTTTGGGAGGCCAAGGAAGGTGGATCACTTGAGCCCAGGAGTTTGAGACCAGCCTGGGCAATATGGCAAAACCCTGTCTCTATGAAACATACAAAAAATTAGCCAGGTGTGGTGGCACACGCCTGTAGTCCCAGCTACTCGGGAAGCTGAGAGAGGATGGCTTGAGCCCGGGAGGTGGAGGTTATGGTGAGCTGAGATCGCACCACTGCATTCTAGCCTGGGCCACAGAGCAAGACCCTGTCTCTAAATCAGTCAATCAATCAATCAATCTGGCCCCTGTCCAGGGATCCCCTTTCGAACACCCTGAGCAGGCCTGGTTGTAATTCACAGAACATGTGGTTCATCTGTTTATAGTGTACAGTTCAGGGACTTTTAGTCTATTCACAGAGCTATCCATCCATCACCACAAACCATGTTAGAGCATTTACATACCCCCAGAGAAACTGCACCCCTTTAGCCATCACCTTCAGCTAGGGGCAAATCTGTGTCCCCTAAATGCCTACGTTGAAGTCCTAATCCCCAGGACCTCAGACTGTGACTCTATTTGGAGACTGAGTCTTTAGAGAGGTGATTCAGGTAAAATGAGTCACTAGGGTGGGCCCTGATCCAATAGGATTAGGGTCCTCATAAGAAGAGGAGATAAGGACACAGACACGCATAGAGCAGTGACCACCTGAGGACACAGGGAGAAGATGGTGTCTATGAGCCCAGGAGAGCGACCTCGGGAGGAACCAGCCCTGCCCACGCTTGATCTCAGACTTCCAGCTCCCAGAAATGTGAGCGAATAAATGTCTACTGGGTTTGTTTTTCTGTTTTATTTTGTTTTGTTTTTTGAGACAGGGTCTCACTCTATTGCCCAGGCTGGAATGCAGTGGCGTGATCACAGCTCACTGCAACCTCCGTCTCCTGGGCTCAAGCAATCCTCCCACCTCAGCCTCCTGAGTAGCTGAGACTACAGGCACATGCCACCGTGCCCAGCTAATTTTTATATTTTTTTGTAGAGACAGGTTTTCACTATGTTGCCAAGGCTTGTCTCGAACTCCTGGCCTCAAGTGATCCACCCACCTTGGCCCCCCAAAGTGCTGGGATGACAGGCGGAAGCCACTGCACCCAACCAATACCTGGTGTTGAAGCTGCCAGCTGTGTAGGACTTTGTTACGGCAGCCCCAGCTAACACTCCTCCAACTCTCTCAGCACCCTAACCCTCGGCCTCTGGCAGCCACTAATATACTTTCCATCTCTATAGACTGCCCTGTTAGGGACCTTTCATACAAATGGAATTATATGACCTGTGGTTTTTTATGTCAGGGTGCTTTCACAGAACACAGTGTTTTCAGGGCTCCTCCCCGTGGCAGCAAGTGTCAGTACTGTTCCTCACCCCTTGCAGTGGCCAAGTCATATTCCATAGGTTCCATTCTATGTGGATGCTTCTTTTGACTTCTCTTTCTTTTTCTTTCTTTCTTTCTTTCTTGACTTCTCTTTCTCTTTCTTTCTTTCTTTCCTTCCTTGCTTCCTTCCTTCCTTCCTTTTTTTTTAGTTTTTTGAGACAGGGTCTCACTCTGTTCTCTCACCCAGGCTGGAGTGCAGTGGTGTGATCTCGGATCACTGCAACCTCCACCTCCTGGGCTCAAGCTATTCTCCTGTCTCAGCCTCCTGAGTGGCTGGGATTACAGGCATGCACCACGTTGCCTGACTAATTTTTGTATTTTTTTTAGTAGAGATGGAGTTTTACCATGTTGGCTAGGCTGGTCTTGAACTCCTGACCTCAAGTGATCCGCCCGCCTAGGCCTCCCAAAGTGTTGAGATTACGGGCATGAGCCACCGTGCCCGGCCCTCACTGTTTTTTGATATCTGATGCTGAAAGCTTTTAGGCCTCTTCTGTCTGGCTCCACCTCTGGACGAGTAGATAAGAAAGCACAGGGACTGTCTCCTTCAGTGCTGACGGCAGATTCAGACCATAAACGCCCCCACCCTTGCATGGGAGCCCTCATCCCAGCCCCACACCCTCACCACAATTAAAAACAAAAATCTCCTTTCCTTGCTTCCTTAATTTCACATGAGCTTGGACGGCCTGCCCTGCTCTCCCCGGAAAGCCTCATTATGAGAGTCATAAATTGTCTCATATACTTTGTGTGTGTGTGTGTGTGTGTGTGTGTGTGTGTGATGTCATCCATCTCAACATCAACACCAAACTTAGGACAGGGGTCGATCAGCCTCTACAGGAGACCATAATGCTACTAATTCTGAAATCCGGTGAAGTCTTTGCAGTCTATTCCTCTGCCTTTCAGAGCAGGGATCTGCTTAAGCCAAATGCACGTCTCCCTTCCAACAATGACATGTGTGTGCTTTGCTCAGAACGCCGAATATTGACCAACTTGCAGAGGAAGGTGTGAGGCTCACTCAGCACCTGGCGGCCGCCCCGCTCTGCACCCCGAGCCGAGCTGCATTCCTCACGGGGAGACATTCTTTCAGATCAGGTTGGTGTCATGGAGATGATGGAGAAATGGGTACATCTGTGTGCACTCATTCTATCATCTGTAACAGTTGAGTACTGATGGTGAAGATATAGGGGCAATAGTACAAAGATCATCTGCAATTCATCATCTTCCTTGTATTTATGTAAGGAATATTGTATTGTGTGCATACACATAAAAGTTGTGATCATTAGGATGTGAACAGAAAAACCAAGTCTGGAATATTTTAAAGAGGTTTATTCTGAGCCAGTATGACTGATCACAAGAGCAAGTGTCTCTTAGAGAGAGCAAAGTTTCCCCAAGTTGAGAGTCACTCTGATACAGCTAGATGTTAGATAGATAGATAGATAGATAGATAGATAGATAGATAGATAGATAGATAGATAATTGATAGCTAGATACACACTAGATGGATGATAATGACAGATAATGGATGATTGATAGCTAGATATCTAGATGATGATACATAATGATAGATGATGGATAATGACGTGATAGATGATTGATAGGTAGATAATAGCTAACTGATAGATAATGATAGATGATAGATAAGTGATAGATGATAGATAATGATAGCTGATTGATAGCTAGATGATTAATGATAATGATAGATAATACATAGATAGATGGATAGATATAGATGATGGATACATATTGAGATAGACGGGTGACAGGTGATAACTAGGTAAACAGATAGATAGACATATGATAGATCACGTAGAGTGTGTCATCCTAAGGTAGGGTGTCTCTGTTTTGGCATGATGGACATTTGGGGCTAGATGATTCTCTGGTGGGGCCGTTCTGTGCACTGTATGTCGGGTCTTGAGCAGCATCTCTGGACTCCACGCTCCCGATAACGAGTAGCACCACACCCCACCCTTTCTGAGTTGTGACACCACAAACATCTCCAGACATTGGCCATGCTTATTATTTCAAGAATAGTGTGATAGATAGGTAGGTAGGTAGGTAGGTAGATAGATAGATGACAGATGATAGATGGGTAGATAATTGATAGCTCCATACATGATAGATGGATGATAGATAATAGCAGCTTGGCTCGGGTGCACAAATCCAGATCTCAGACACCAAATCCCCCTGGTTGAGAAGTGCTCATCTAGAGAAGGGAAAGTAAATTCTTCCTCTTTTCCCTGCCCCACAGGCATGGAAGCCAGCAATGGATACCGGGCCCTTCAGTGGAATGCTGGCTCAGGTGGTCTCCCTGAGAACGAAACCACTTTTGCAAGAATCTTGCAGCAGCGCGGCTATGCAACTGGCCTCATAGGTGTGGATATGTGGGAGCCTAACATTATACGGTGGTTGAGAAGATTCGTGATAAAAAAGATCCCAGGCCGGGTGCAGTGGTGCACGCCTGTAATCCCAGCTACTCAGGAGGCTGAAGCAGGAGAATCACTTGAACCCGGGAGGCGGAGGCTGCAGGGAGCCAAGATCGCGCCACTGCACTCCAGTCTGGGTGACAGAGCGAGACTCCATCTCAAAGAAAAAAAAGAAAATCCCGTTTTCCTGCAAAGGAAAACAATGCTGTGTCCTCTGAATCAGAAGTTGGTGCCTGGTCCATCTCAGGCCTATCGGATTGTCCCCAGTTTTTGATGAGTTTTTTTTTTTCTTTTTAAATTCAAAATCCTAGGAGATTGCCCTCTTTTCTTCTCTGGACCTATCAGTCTTCAGCTTGTCCCCATTTATCACGACCTTATTCAGATATTATCTTTCTCTGCATGGCCACTCACCATCTCAAAACCCCCAGAGTTAACCAACACTGCCTTCCTTTAGACAACAAGCCCCGGCAGGGCAGAACACCCTCTTTATAACAGACAGCATGCCAGGGGTCTCCAAGAGCACCCAGTATAACAGACAGTGTGTCAGGGGTCTCCAAGAGCACCCAGTATAACAGACAGCGTGTCAGGGGTCTCCAAGAGCACCCAGTATAACAGACAGCGTGTCAGGGGTCTCCAAGAGCACCCAGTATAAGAGACAACATGTCAGGGGTCTCCAAGAGCACCCTTAAGTTCAGACAGTTGCCAGGAGGGTTTGGCATGCAGTCGTGCTCATGAGTGATTGATGACAGTCAAAGGAGGTGAGGCAGAATCAGTGATGGGAATTCCATGGAATGAAGCCCAGGGCAGACCAGACACAAGCTCCCAAGAATCCTCCCCCAGTGGGATCACACAGGATGCACCATATTCCCCCAGAAATGAGTTTTAACAGCAGCATGGAATGCTGTCCATTAGGGGAGCTCCCGGAGACTCAGCGCCCCGGGGTTTCTGTTGGGGGCTGGTTCTGCAGGCACTCACTGCCTGGCAGCTACCCGAATTCCAGACTCCCAGAACCGAAAGAGGTGCTTAGCATGAACCATGCTGCTTTTGCATATAGTTTAGGCACAGTCAGCTTATTATTTTAATAGTGTGAATTCTCCATTGGAAATCCAGATCTCAAACACCAGCCACGGGGAATCTTACAAGCTGGCCTTTGTAAGGGGCACTAGCTCAGGCCTGCCCCTTAGACTCCTTTCTGCATGGAGAGGAAAGGAGGGAGATGTTGGTTTATGCCGCCAAGCCCCAGGCAGTCTGCTGGTTACCTCCTTCATTCCTTGCCCAGCCTGTGGGTTTAGAGGTGCTGTCCCCATCATATACATGAGAACATGGGAGCTCAATGGTGTGGTGAGGTCACCGCCCTGACCTGGTGGTGAGATCTCTGTGCAGGGTCCCCAGTTCCTCTCTGTGCTTTTCTCACACTCAAAGCCACTGTCCCATTCACAGGAGCTGCAACATCCCAACTTGTTCAAAACTGTGGTTTTCTAAAGGAGGACAACCATTGTTCCTCCTTTTCAAGTTCCCTGCCACTTTATTTTTATTTTTAAATTTTTTAAAAGTTTTTTCTTCTTTTATTTTTTATTTTATTTTTTTGAGACAGAGTCTTGCTCTGTCCCCTAGACTGGAGTGCAGTGGCGTGATTGCAACTCACTGCAGCCTCCACCTCCTGGGTTCAAGCGATTCTCCTGCCTCAGTCTCCCAAGTAGCTGGGACCACAGACATGTGCCACCATGCTCGGCTAATTTTTTTTTTTTTTTTGCATTTTTAGTAGAGCCAGGGTTTCAGCATGTTGGCCAGGCTGGTCTTGAACTCCTGACCTCAAGTGATCCACCTACTTTGGCCTCCCAAAGTGCTGGGATTACAGGGCCAGTGCTTTATACTGTAGAACTCTGTGTATCTCCTACTCTGAGGGTGGATCCATCCTTCCTTCCTTCCTTCCTTCCTTCCTTCCTTCCTTTTTCCTTCCTTCCTTTCTTTCCTCTTTCTTCTTGAGATAGGTCTTCTCAGGTGATCCTCTCACCTCAGCTTCCTAACTAGCTGGAACCACAGGCACGTGCCACCATGCCCAGCTAATTTTATTTCTTGTTTTTGTAGAGATGGGGTCTTGCTATGTTGCCCAGGCTGGTCTTGAACTCCTGGCCTCAAGAGAGTCTCCCACCTTAGCCTCCAAAAGTGATGAGATTACAGGTGTCAGTCACTGCACTCAGCCAATTTTTCTTTCTTTTGTTAACTATATAAGTGGATTTACTTTTCTTTACCAAGATTGCAGACCTTGCATACCTCTGCATCTTGGTAAACATTAGCATTTCTTCTAAGAGTCTTCATTTTGTGGTTCACACACTCAGTCTGTTTTGGGGAAAGCCTGTTCATGTTCCAGAGACACTCCTCACCACATCCAAGCATATTTTTTCCTTTAAACATAAGAAGGGGGAATAGGAGTGTGTCTGGGTTTGGGAAAAAGATACATTTTTACGGGTTCTGGAGTTCTGAGGACAGTTTGTGAGGAGTGGTCAGGAGGAAGTGGGGAGAAACCAGCTTGAACTCCTCCACTTTTTTTTTTTTTTTTTTTTTTGGAGACAGGGTCTCCCAGGCTGGAGTACAGTGGCATGATCTTGGCTCACTGCAACCTCTACCTCCCAGGCTCAAGCAATCCTCCCACTTCAGCCTCCTGAGTAGCGGAGGAGGTGCCTGCCACCATGCCCGGCTAATTTTGTATTTTTAGTAGAGTTGGGGTTTTGCCATGTTGCCCAGGCTGGTCTCGAACTCCTGGACTCAAGCCATCCACCCGCCTCTGCCTCCTAAAGTGCTAGGATTACAGGTGAGAGCCGCCGCACCTGGCCTGATCTCCTCTAGTTTCAAGTGGGGCAAATAGGGCCTTGAAGCCTTTCCCATCTGTTCTGTACCTCAATTTGAGTTGGCGGATGGTCTGGACGTGAGATGGACAGAAGGTCCACATGGACAGCCCAGTTCTTGGACATTCTCCTGAAATTTGAGGTGTGGGCTTCCCCACGTTCTACCTCTATGATATTGTTCTAACAGTTACTGCCTTAGGAAAAGTTGTATAAGGGCATTTTGATTACAAGTTGGTGGAGAGAGCCAGTTTCTGCTACTATGTTACAGAATTATTCAGGAGTCGACTATCATTAGTAACTGGTTACCTTTTAAGCAACATATATTTATATACATACAAAACATAATTATATTTTTATACACTTAATATATATTTATATACTTTATATACTTTAATACTTATATATAACTTATAATACTTATATTTACTTATATATGTAACATATTAGTTATATATAACTTATAATATATAACCTTATAAAATATATAAGTATATATTTTATATGATATAATATATAGGTAATATATACTTATATATTTTAGGTAATATATATGTTACTTAAAATTATTTACTTGTGGCCGGGCGCGGTGGCTCATGCCTATAATCCCAGCACTTTGGGAGGCCGAGGTGGGCAGATCACCTGAGGTCAAGAGTTTGAAACCAGCCTGACCAACATGGAGAAACCCCATTTCTACTAAAAATACGAAAAATTAACCAGGGATGGTGGCGCATGCCTCCAATCCCAGCTATTCAGAAGGCTGAGGTAGGAGAATCTCCTGAACCTGGGAGGCAGAGGTTGCAGTGGGCCAAGATTGTGCCATTGAACACCAGCCTAGGTGACAGAGTGAGACTCCATCTCAAAAAAAAGAAAATTATTTGCCTGTATATATAGGTTATATATATTTATATATTAATTATGTATATATAAATATTAATAGTTATACAGGTTATATATATACAGATATATAATATATGTTACCTATGTATAAATATTAATATAGTTTATATTATATTTATACATAGGTAATGTATAAATATATATAACCTATATATACAGGTAAATAATTTTCTCTTTTTTGAGATATGAATACAGGTTATATATAATATATTTTATCTATTTGTATTTCTGTATATATTTATATATATAAATTTATGTGTAGGGCCCCTTTGATGTATTGTGTACCCTTACATTATAAAGATTTTCTTTTTTCAGTATAATATAATATGTAATACATGTTATGTAATATATAACAATGTATATTTGTAATGTATATAATACATAACATATTTGTATTTATATATAAATATAAATATTTTCAAATGTATGCAACTGTTATATTGAAAGGTACGTAACGATCACATTTTAAATATTTATATTTATCACATTATAAATATTTATATTTATATAGGTTATATATTACATATATAAGATATAAAACCTATATTATAAGTAATATATATCCTATAATATAAATACATGTATTACATATATATAAATGATATTTTGTAAATTATTTAATAGCAAAATGGTCTAGGGTTGCAAGCCTGTAAGAGCAACATTCTGGAAAGTCTTAAACCTTTTTTATTTTTTTATTTGTTTGTATATATATATATATATTTTTTTTTTTGAGATGGAGTCTCGCTCTGTCTCCCAGGCTGGAGTGCAGTGGCACGATCTCGGCTCACTGCAACCTCTGCCTCCCGGGTTCACGCCATTCTCTTGCCTCAGCCTCCCGAGTAGCTGGGACTACAGGCTCCCGTCACCTGTATCGTATTTTTTTTAGTAGAGACGGGGTTTCACCGTGTTAGCCAGGATGGTCTCGATCTCCTGACCTCGTGATCTGCCCGCCTCGGCCTCCCAGAGGGCTGAGATTACAGGCGTGAGCCACCGCGCCGGGGAAAGTCTTAAACCTTTAATCATTTGCCAACGGTTCTGACATGGATACATTCATTAGTCTCCACGGGTTAGAATGCATTCATTTAAACACCCGTATCCAGTCCATTCATTGCCTTTCCATTTCCAGTTTTGTTCTTTGCAGACTTTTCTTTTCCTGCCGACGCGGAATGATTCCAAGGTTCTTTGCAGCAGACAGGGCTGCTTCAAAGCGGGTCTCTGTTGAACGTTTTGCGTTTCTTTTAGGAAAATGGCACCAGGGTGTGAATTGTGCATCCCGCGGGGATCACTGCCACCACCCCCTGAACCATGGATTTGACTATTTCTACGGCATGCCCTTCACGCTCACAAACGACTGTGACCCAGGCAGGCCCCCCGAAGTGGACGCCGCCCTGAGGGCGCAGCTCTGGGGTTACACCCAGTTCCTGGCGCTGGGGATTCTCACCGTGGCTGCCGGCAAGACCTGCGGTTTCATCTCTGTCTCCGGGAGAGTGGTCACTGGCATGGCTTGCGTGCTCTTCCTGTTTTTCATCTCCTGGTACTCCAGCTTCGGGTTTGTGAGACGCTGGAACTGTGTCCTGATGAGAAACCATGACGTCACGGAGCAACCCATGGTTCTGGAGAAAACAGCGAGTCTTATGCTAAAGGAAGCTGTTTCCTATATTGAAAGGTAAGCAACCATCGCATCTTAAAGAGGAGATGGGGCTGGGCGCGATGGCTCATGCCCGTCAACCCAGCACTTTGGGAGGCCAAGATGGGAGGATCTTTTAGCCCAGGTGCTTTAGACTAGCTTGGGCAACATAGGAAGACTGGTTCTACAATAAATAAAATCATTAGCCATGCATGGTGGTGTGTGCCTGCAATACCAGCTACTCAGGAGGCTAAGGTGGGAGGTTCGCTTCAGCCTCGGATGTCGAGGCTGCAGTAAGCAATGATCACACCACTGTACTTCAGCCTGGGTGACAGAGTGAGACCCTGTCGCTAAAAACATAAAAATAAAATTTAATTTAAAAAAAAAGGCAGTAACTGCTCAGAGCGTCTGAGAGTCTCGTTGTTATCTTTGGGATCTCAGACACAAACCCTCAGAGGAGAAGGGGATGCAGAAGCCAACCTTTTCATATGACTGGGTTTCCCATAGGAGAGTCTCGTTGTGGATGTCATGTGATGGCTTGAATAGCATTGACATACACGCCATTGGATTCTGTACATTTTTATTGACAGTTTTTTAAACTTCTTTTTTTGCATTCTTTGTAGAGATGGGGTCTCACTATGTTGCCCAGGCTGGTCTCAAACTTCTGGGCTCAGACAATCCTCCCATCTTGGCCTCCCAAAGGGCTAGGATTACAGAAGTGAGCCACTGTGCCTGGCCTTTTTCTAATGTCTCATTTTGGGTTTTTTTTGTTTTTGGTTTTTGTTTTGAGGCAAGGTCTCACTATATGGCCCAAGCTGGTCTTGAATTCCTGGGCTCAAGCCATCCTCCCACCTCTGCCTTCCAAAGTGCTGGGATTATAAACGTGAGCCACCGTGCCTGGCCCTTACTTTTAAATTTGTACAAATGTATGGGGTATGTGTGAAATTTTGTTATGTATATACACTGAATAGCGAGCAAGTCAGCATACTTACAATATCCATCTCCTGAGTACAATACATTTCGTTAGCTTTGGTCACCGTGCTCTGCTGTCAGACATTGAATGTACTCCTTTAAGCTTACTATATGTTTGTACTCTTTAAACCACTTCTCTTTGTCCTTCACCCTTCCCAGGTCTCTATCATTCTATTCTCTATCTTCATGTGATCAATTATTTTAGCTCCCACATATGAGTGACAACATGCAGTATTGGTCATTCTCTGCCTGGCTTATTTTAGTTAACATAGCGACCTCCTGTTTCATCTGTAAACGGCAGGATTCCATTCTTTTTGATGGCTGAATAGTATTCCATCATGTACATAGACCAGGTATTCCCTTTTTTTCTGAGACAAGGTTGGCTCTGTCTCCCATGCTGGAGAGCAGTGGTGTGACCATGGCTCACTGCAACCTCTGTCTTCCAGGCTCAAGCAATTCTCATGCCTCCGTCTCTTGAGTGGCTGGGATTATAGGCACCTGCCACCACAACCTGTTAATTTTTTTATTTTTAGTAGAGACAGGGTTTCACCATTTCACCATGTTGGCCAGGCTGGTCTTGAATTCCTGACCTCAACTGATCTGCCAGACTCAGCCTCCCAAAGTGCTGGAATTACACACTTGAGCCACCGTGCCCAGCCTCCATTCTGTTTTATGGCTGAATAGTATTCCATTGTGGACATATACAATATATTCTTTTTTTTTTTTTTTTTTTTTTTTTTTTTTTTTGAGACAGGGTCATGCTGGAGTGCAGTGGTGTGATCACGGCTGACTGCAAGCTCCACCTCCCAGGCTCAGGCCATCTCCCACCTCAGCCTCCCAAGTAGCTGGGACCACAGGCTCAAGCCACCATGCCCAGCTAATTTTTCTATTTTTGGTAGAGATGGCATTTCACCGTGTTGCCCAGGCTGGTCTTGAACTCCTGGCCTCAAGTGATCCTCCCGCCTCGGCCTCCCAAAGTGTTGGGATTACAGGCGCGAGCCACCACGCCTGGCCACCATCTATTTTTTCTGTGTTCACCCACTGATGGACTCAGAAGGCGATCCCCTGCCTTGGCTCTTGTGAATAGTGCTGGAGTGAACATATGGGTGCAGGGGGCCCTTTGATGCACTGTGTATTCTCAACGAGGTTTTCATGTTTCAGACACAAGCATGGGCCATTTCTCCTCTTCCTTTCTTTGCTGCATGTGCACATTCCCCTTGTGACCACGAGTGCATTCCTGGGGAAAAGTCAGCATGGCTTATACGGTGATAATGTGGAGGAGATGGACTGGCTCATAGGTAAGTCAAGGTACCACAGATCCTCACTCCGCCCTCGGCCTCAGGTTTGAACATGGGGCGTAACAGACTGGCCATCTGAATATGAACCAGGTTGCAATAAAGAATAAGGGCAGTGGCTCACGCCTGTAATCCCAGCACTTTGGGAGGCCAAGGCAGGCGGATCACCTGAGGTCAGGAGTTCGAGACCAGCTTGTGCAACGTGGTAAAACCCTGTCTCTAAAAATACAAAAATTAACCCAGCGTGGTGGTGTGCACCTGTAGTCCCGGCTACTCAGGAGGTTAAGGTACAAGAATCGCTCAAACACAGGAGGCAGAGGTTGCAGTGAGCTGAGATCGCGCCACTGCACTCCAGCCTGGGCGAAAGATCAAGACTCCATCTCAAAAAACAAACAAACAAACAAAAAAAGAATAGGAGTTACTCTTAGGACTTTGGGAGGCCCAGGTGGACAGATCACTTGAGGTCAGGAATTCAAAACCAGCTTGCACAACATAGTGAGACTCCATCTCTACAAAAATAAATGCTTAGCCAGGCATGCTGGTACACGCCTGTAGTCCCAGGTACTCAGGAGGCTGAGGCAGGAGGATCGCTTGAGCCTGGGAAGTCAAGGCTGCAGTGAGCTGAGATTGCACCACTATACTCCAGGCTGGGCAACAGAGTGAGACCCTGTCTCTTTAATAATAATAATAGTACGAAGAATGGGGGCAGAATGCACTCCCATATCATTTATTTGCTCCTTCAGTATTCCCAAGTACTTGGTCTAATTCTGCACAAAATCAACCTTCTACACAGCCAGTGACTTCATGTCATCATCAGAAGTTACCGAAAGTGAAGCAATAAAGTTAACGTTCAGGACAATGCAGAGACACTGCCTTCCTTCTATGGCCTTCAAGAAACCCCGGAGAGGACCAGTGAGGCTGCAGATTCTTAAAAGAGCGTAGACATTAAAAGTCTTGCAGAATCTGAATGTGTCTCCTGAGACAAGCATAGTGATAGAGTTCACAGTCTTAAAAGTCTGCATTTTCAGATGGGACAAGGTGGCTCATGCCTTTAATCCCAGCATTTTGGGAGGCTGAGGCAGGGAATTGGCTTGAGGCCAGAGTTCAAGACCAGCCTGGGCAACATAGTGAGACCCCCCATCTCTACAAAAAATTTTAAAAATTAGACAGGCGTGGTGGTGTGCACCTGTGGTCCCAAATACTCCAGAGGTTGAGGTGGGAAGATCGTTTGAGCCCAGGAGGTCGAGGCTGCAATGAGCTATAATTATTGCACCACTGAACTCCAGGCTGGGCAACATAGCAAGACCCTGTCTCCAAAATAAAAAGAAATAAAAGACGAAGTATAGGGAGAAAAACTTCTCTCATATCATTTATTTGGTCCTTCAGTATTTCTGATTACTTAGTCTAATTTTGCACAAAATCAACTGTATTAGTCCATTCTTGCAAAGAAATGCCTGAGACTGGGTAGTTTATAAAGAAAAGTGGTTGGATTGGCTCACGGTTCTGCAGGCTGCTCAGGAAGCATGGTGGTGTCTGCTTCTGGGGAGACCTCAGGAAGCTTTGCTCATGGTGGAAGGCGAAGGGGAAGCAGGTATCTTGTGGCAGGAGCAAGACCAAGAGAGGCGGGGAGGAGCCGCACACTTTTCAACAACCAGATCTCAAGAGAAGTTACTCACTTTGCAGCACCAAGGTGGGGATGGTGCTCAAACATTCATGAGAACTCTGCCCCCATCATTCAGTCACCTCCCCCCAGGCCCCGCCGCCAACACTGAGGATGACAATTCCACATGAGATTTGGGTAGGGACAGACATCCAAACCATATTGTCAACCTTCTACACAGTCAACCACTTAACGTCCTCATTAGAAGTTACAGAAACTAAAGCAATAAAGTTTGGGACCATGCAGAGACGTCACCTTCTGTCTATGGCCTTGAAGAAACCCTGGAGAGGACCAACAAGGCTGCAGATTCTTAAGAGAGTGTAGATGTTAAAATCCTTGCAGAATCTGAACGTATCTCCTGAGACAAGCACAGTGATAGGGCGGGATTGGTTCACAGTGTAAGCCAAAAATAAATTCAAAGGCCCCCCACAACCATCTGAATGGATTCCCTCCTTTGCCAGAGTACCCTAAAATTTAACCTGAGAGACTGGATCATGCCATGACGGGAAGAGAGGGTTGGGCTTGCCTCATTCTACCCCTCCAGCATGAACATCCACACAGACCTTAACTCTGATAAGATCCATTTACAGTCTATTCTCTCTGCAGCCTGCTACCTGGAGGCTTCATCTGCGTAATAAAACCTTGGTCTCCACAACTCCTTATCATAACACAGACATTCCTTTCTATTGATAACTCTTTCAATCAATTACCAATCGGAATATGTTTAAATTCCCCACTTCCAGTTGTTCCACCTTTCCAGCTCAAACCAATGTACATCTTACATATAGTGATGGATGTCTCATGTCTCCCTAAAGTATACAAAACCAAGCTTTGCCCCAACCACAGTGGGCACATGTCATCAGGGCCTCCTGAGGCTGTGTCTTGGGTGTATTCTTAACCTTGGCAAAATAAACTTTCTAAATGGATTGAGAGCTGCCTCAGATAGTTTTCAGTTTACAGCAGTCTTCAAAGTCTGCATTTTCAGAGTTACAGATGACCATGCGGTTTATATCATTTTGACTTTCAGTGCTTTCAGTGACCAGTGGCCTCCAGGGATAAAGCAATTGCTTGGTTTGCAGGGCATCCTTTGCACTGCTGAGCCATCAACCTCCAAGATGCCAATGCCCATAGATGCTAGTGACAGCCCTGCTTCCTCCTACATAGACGGGGTTCTGTCATTACTGAGTCTCACCATTTCCCTCTCCCCAACATCTTTATTATGTGACACACACACACGGCACTATGTTTAAAAAAGCATGCCCATCGGCAACCTCTTGGTGTTGTCTGTTCATTCTGTGTTTTGTATTGGTGGTATCTTGGGGTCGATCAAAAGAGTCAAACGCTGTAAAATATTTGGAGAGATTTATTCTGAGCCAAATATGAGTGACCAGTGACCCCGTGACACAGTCCTCAGGAGGTCCTGAGAACATGTACCCAAGGGGGTCAGGGTGCAGCTCAGCTTTATACATTTAGGGAGAAATACGGCATCAATCAATATGTGTAAGACGTACCTTGGTTCGGTCCAGAAAGGCAAGACCACTGAAAGGGGGGACTTCCTGGTCAAAGCTGGATTTACAGATTTTCTGATTGGCAGGTGGTTGAAAAAGTTATTATCTGAGAATCAATAGAAGGGAATGTCTGGGTTGTGATAAGGGGTTGTGGAGGCCAAGGTTTCATGATGCCAAAGAAGCCTCCAGGTAGCAGGCTTCAGAGAGAATACAGGGTAAATGTTTCTTATCAGACTTAAAGAGTCTGTTCTATCAGTCTTTTTTTTTTTTTTTCAAACAGGGTCTCACTCTGTTGCCCAGGCTGGAGTGCAGTGGTGCAATCTTGACTCATTGCAGCCTTGATCTCCCAGGCTCAGGCAATCCTCCCACTTCAGCCTCCCGAGTAGCTGGGACTACACACAAGCATGTGCCGCCACACCTGGCTAATTTTTGTAATTTTTGTAGAGACAGGGTTTTACCATGTTGACCAGGCTGGTCTTGAACTCCTGAGCTCAATCTTCCTGCCTCAGCCTCCCAAAGTGCTGGGATGACAGGAATGAGCCATCGTGCCTGGCCTTCTCCCGGTCATAAAGTTTCTGTTTTAATGTGAATGCTGCTCAGTTGTGCCTGAATTCCAAAGGGAAGAGGGTATCATGACGCATGTCCACCCCCCGCCCCCCACCCCCACCACTTTCCATCATGGCCTGACCTAGTTTTTGTTTTTTGTTTCGTTTTGTTTTGTTTTTTTGAGATGGAGTCTCGCTCTGTCACCCAGGCTGGAGTGCAGTGATGCGATCTTGGCTCACTGCAAGCTCTGCCTCCCGGGTTCACGCCATTCTCCTGCCTCAGCCTCCCAAGTAGCTGGGACTACAGTTGCCCACCACCATGCCTGACTAATTTTTTTGTGTTTTTAGTAGAGATGGGGCTTCACAGTGTTAGCCAGGATGGTCTCGATCTCCTGACCTTGTGATCTGCCCGCCCCGGCCTCCCAAAGTGCTGGGATTACAGGCGTGAGCCACCGTGCCCGGCACTCTTTTGTTTTGTTTTGTTTTGTTTTGTTTTGTTTTTTTGAGGCAGTCTCACTCTGTTGCCCAGGCTGGAGTGCAGTGGTGCAATCTCACCTCACTGCAACCTCTGCCTCGTGGGTTCAAGCCATTCTCCTGCCTCATCCTCCCAAGTAGCTGGGATTACAGGCGTGCACCCCCACACCTACCTAATTTTTATGTTTTTGGTAGAGATGAGGTTTCACCATAGTGGCCAGGCTGGTCTTGAACTCCTGGCCTCAGGTGATCCACCCACCTCAGGCTCCCAAAGTGTTTGTTGGGATTACAGGCGTGAGCCACCATGCCTGGCCTGACCTAGTTTTTCAGGTTAACTTTGGAATAGCCTTGGCTGAAGGGAGAGTCCATCAGTCGCTGGGGGGCTTAGACTTTTATTATTGGTTTGCATTGTAAACAGTCCTGTGGTATCACAATGATTAGCTATGTCTTACACTTTGGGATCACATCGTAACCATGGCCTCAAGTAACTGTGGTCTCTTCTTATGACTTCCTGGCAAGAGGTGTCTCATGCAGAAAGGAAGAAGTGCATTGAACTAGCAGATGCTGCTTTGTTTTCTTGGTCCTGAAACTTTCCATTTTCTGTAAAGGTAAGATTCTTAATGCCATCGAAGACAATGGCTTAAAGAACTCAACATTCACGTATTTCACCTCTGACCATGGAGGGCATTTAGAGGCAAGAGATGGACACAGCCAGTTAGGGGGATGGAACGGAATTTACAAAGGTGAGTTGTGGACACCGGGGACACATATGCATTCAACCAAATAGCTCCCACCACTGAGGGTCCAAGAACAAGTTGAACTGAGAATGAGTTTGCTCATTTCAAAAAGAATGCATTGAGCACCTACTATAGTACAAGTTCTACCTAGATGAGCAGGGCAGGCAGATAAAAAGTCACATCCCCTTCCTTTAAAGGGTTTACACTTTAGTAGAATAGAGAGAGGTATAAATAAATAATTCTGATAAAATTAAAATTTATTTTATTCTTAATTTTTAAATATTTAATAAATTTATTACTATTTTAACTTTAGTATTTTAAATACATCAATTAATATTGATGCATAATATTAATCCATATTTTTAAAATTATTGATAGTTAACAAATATTTTTAAATCATTAAATTTAATGAATATTTTAATACATTCTTTTATTCTAAATAAAGGTCGCATAGAGTGACTAGAACAGTTGAATCAGCCACAGTGACCCACTGATATTCAAGAGGCCGGGGAGTAACACGATTCTGGAAATATTGCTGTGGCTGTGTTTGGGAGGCTGGGGCTGGCTGCCACAGTGTGCGTGTGTGCGTGCGGGTGGCTGTGCATATTCACACACCTATGCACAGATACATCCAGGTGTGTGTATAGACTGGGCAGTTTCCGGCAAAATCCTAATGATGTCTTTTATTTACAGGTGGGAAGGGCATGGGAGGATGGGAAGGTGGGATCCGCGTGCCCGGGATCTTCCACTGGCCCGGGGTGCTCCCGGCTGGCCGAGTGATTGGAGAGCCCACGAGCCTGATGGACGTGTTCCCTACTGTGGTTCAGCTGGCAGGTGGCGAGGTGCCCCAGGACAGGTATGTGGAGATAAGGCCGCCTGTTCCCTGATTTTTTAAAATTGTTTTTATTTTTTATTTTTTTTATGTCAATAGGATTTTGGGGAACAGGTGGTGTTTGGTTACATAAATAAGCTTTTTTTTTTTTTTTTTCTGAGACAGAGTCTCACACTCTTGCCCAGGCTGGAGTGCAATGGCACGATCTCGGCTCACTGCAACCTCCGCCTCCCAGATTCAAGTGATTCTCCTGTCTCAGCCTCCCGAGTAGCTGGGATTACAGGCATGCACCACTGTCTCCTTTACCCATGTGACCATGTATCTTGGGGTCTGTTATGATTAAAAAGTAAGAACAGGTCGGCTGCAATGGCTCATGCTGATAATCCTAGCACTTTGGGAGGTTAGATGGGCGGATCACCTTAGGTCAGGAGCTCGAGACCAGCCTGGCCAACGTGGTGAAACCCCATCTCTACAAAAAATACAAAAATTAGCCGAGTGTGGTAGCTTGTGCCTGTAGTCCCAGCTACTCAGGAAGCTGAGGCATGAGAATCGCTTGACCAGGAGGCAGAGGTTGCAATGAGCTGAGATTGTGCCACTGTACTGCATCCTGGGCGACGGAGCAAGACTGCCTCATAAAAAAAAGTAAGAAAAGTCAACTTAGGAATGTGGGCTGTCCAGCTGAATTTGAAGGCTTTGTGTTAACATCCAAGGTGACAGTGCTGTGTGTAGGGGTGTGTGTGTGTGTGTAGGGGTGTGTGTGTGTGTGTAGGGGGGTGTGTAGGTGTGTGTGTAGAGGTGTGTAGGGGTGTGTGTGTGTGTGTAGGGGTGTGTGTAGGTGTGTGTGTGTGTAGGGTGTGTGTGTGTGTAGGGGTGTGTGTGTGTGTAGGGGTGTGTGTAGGTGTGTGTGTAGGGGTGTGTGTGTAGGGGTGTGTAGGGGTGTGTGTGTGTAGGGGTGTGTGTGTAGGGGTGTGTGTGTGTAGGGGTGTGTGTGTAGGGGTGTGTGTGTGTGTAGGGGTGTGTGTGTAGGGGTGTGTGTAGGTGTGTGTGTAGGTGTGTGTGTAGTGTGTGTGTAGGGGGTGTGTGTGTAGGGGTGTGTGTGTAGGGGTGTGTGTGTAGGGGTGTGTGTGTGTAAGGGTGTGTGTAGGTGTGTGTAGGGGTGTGTGTGTGTAGGGGTGTGTGTGTAGGTGTGTGTATAGGTGTGTGTGTGTAGGGGGGTGTGTGTGTGTAGGGGGGTGTGTGTAGGTGTGTGTGTAGGGGTGTGTAGGGGTGTGTGTGTAGGGGTGTGTGTAGGTGTGTGTGTGTAGGGGTGTGTGTGTAGGGGTGTGTAGGGGTGTTTGTGTAGGGGTGTGTGTAGGTGTGTGTGTAGGGGTGTGTAGGGGTGTGTGTGTAGGTGTGTGTGTAGGGGTGTGTGTGTAGGGGTGTGTGTGTAGGGGGTGTGTGTAGGGGTGTGTGTAGGTGTGTGTGTAGGGGTGTGTAGGGGTGTGTGTGTGTAGGGGTGTGTGTGTAGGTGTGTGTGTGTGTAGGAGTGTGTGTAGGGGTGTGTGTGTAGGGGTGTGTGTGTAGGTGTGTGTGTGTGTAGGGGTGGGTGTGTAGGGGTGGGTGTGTAGGGGTGTGTAGGGGTGGGTGTAGGGGTGTGTGTGTGTAGATGTGTGTGTGTAGGGGTGTGTGTGTAGGGGGTGTGTGTGTAGGGGGTGTGTGTGTAGGGGTGTGTGTGTGTAGGTGTGTGTGTAGCGGTGTGTGTGTAGGAGTGTGTGTGTAGGTGTGTGTGTGTAGGGGTGGGTGTGTAGGGGTGGGTGTGTAGGTGTGTGTGTAGGTGTGTGTGTAGGTGTGTGTGTAGGTGTGTGTGTGTGTAGGTGTGTGTGTAGGGGGTGTGTGTGGGGGGGGTGTGTGTGTAGGTGTGTGTAGGTGTGTGTGTGTAAGTGTGTGTAGGGGTGTGTGTGTGTGTAGGGGGTGTGTGTGTGTAGGGGTGTGTGTGTAGGGGTGTGTGTGGGGGGGGGTGTGTGTGTAGGGGGTGTGTGTGTGTAGGGGTGTGTGTGTAGGGGTGTGTGGGGGGGGTGTGTGTGTGTAGGGGTGTGTGTGTGTAGGTGTGTGTGTAGGGGTGTGTGTGTGTGTGCATGTGCACTTTGCTTATGCAGTGCCGCATAACAAATGACCCCTACACTTAGAGACACTGTGTCTTGAAATAACCACATGTGTCTTGCTCAGCAACCTGCAATCTGAACAGCGACTGGAGAGAGCGCTCATCTCTGCTCCATTTGCTGGGGAGCCTTGCATTCTGGGAGATGTGTTCCCAGGTGCAAAAGGCTGCCTAGGAACCCGTGGTCTGACTCTGCTCCGTGGTCTCTTCATGAAATCAGGGTGATCGACGGCCACAGCCTGGTGCCCTTGCTGCAGGGAGCTGAGGCGCGCTCGGCACATGAGTTCCTGTTTCATTACTGTGGGCAGCATCTCCACGCAGCACGCTGGCACCAGAGGGACAGTGAGTACACGCTGCCCACAGCCAGGGAGGTCCAGAGAAACAGCCAATAGGTCGTGTGGATGTGTGGATGGATGGATGGACGGATGGATGTGTGGATGGATGGATGGATGGATGGATGGATGGATGGATGGATGGCAGATACCTATAGAAATAGAGATAAATAAACCAATGAGTAGATTATAGATAGATGAGAGGAGGGCAGAGAGAGAGAGAGATGATAGATACATAATGGATAGATGATGGATAAATAGACGAGATGGATGATGGATAGATAGATAAGATAGATAATGGATAGATAAGACAGATGATGGATGAATAAATAGATGATAGATAATGGATAGATGATGGATAGATAGATGAGACAGATGATGGATAGATAAGATAGATGATGGATGGATAGATAGGTAAGATACATGATGGATGGATAGAGATAGAGATAGATAAGATAGATGATAGATAAGATACATGATGGATGGATAGATGAGATAGATGATAGGTAAGTGATAGATAAGATAGATGATGGATAGATAAGATAGATGATAGATAAACAGATAGATAGATGATAGATAAAAAGTAGAATCAGTTCATGGGTGGATGAATAGATGGATGGATAGATAGATGGATGAAAGGTAGATAGAGATATCTGGTGGGCTGTTAGAAAAAAGAAAGATGGATGGAGAGATAGATAATAGATAGATGATAGGTGATAGATTAAGTTGATAGATAAATAGATGATAGATGGTAGGTAGATAGATGATAGATATGTAGGTAGATAGGTAGATGGTAGACGGATGGTGGATAGATAGATAGGAGATAAACAGATGATAGGTAGGTAGATAGATGATTGATAAATAGATAATGATAGATGAGATCGATAGGTAAGATAAATGGATGGATTGATAAATAGGTAGCAATAGATAGATAAGTACCCAATCATGCTGTTTAAAATATCATGGGTGTTTCTGTGTAGAAAGGTAGTAGATCGACGCTGAACAGTTTCAACACAGGGGAAAGGGTAAGAATTAAGGAACCTCTATGATTCTGATTTCTGAAAGCAGCCACAGTGAGCGTTCTGCAATGAGTCCCTTTGCCTGGGGCATGCGATGTAGAGACACAAACGGACACACACATGGGCGCGCGCACACACACACATGCTCTGACTTGACAAGCTGAAGGCTGTGATTGTGTGAACTGCCTCGTGTTCCCCCTCCTTTTCATTGAACAGCGAGGTTCATGCTGATTCCACAGGGCTGACACCTGCGTCCTGTGTTCACACCTGCATGGATTTCTGCCACCCTGACTCCCTTCTTGTCTGCATCCAGGTGGAAGCGTCTGGAAGGTTCATTACACCACCCCGCAGTTCCACCCTGAGGGAGCGGGGGCCTGCTATGGCCGAGGCGTCTGTCCATGCTCCGGGGAGGGCGTGACCCATCACAGACCCCCTTTGCTCTTTGACCTCTCCAGGGACCCCTCCGAGGCGCGGCCCCTGACCCCCGACTCCGAGCCCCTGTACCACGCCGTGATAGCAAGGGTGGGTGCGGCGGTGTCGGAGCATCGGCACACCCTGAGTCCTGTGCCCCAGCAGTTTTCCACGAGCAACATCCTGTGGAAGCCGTGGCTGCAGCCGTGCTGCGGACATTTCCCGTTTTGCTCATGCCACGAGGATGGGGATGGCACCCCCCGAATGCCGGGACTGTGAGAGAGGATCCAGGAGAGCCTGACTGCGTTGCAGACAAATTTCTCCAAGCTTGGTTCAATCTTCGGCTTCCCTTTTTGCAAGGAACATGCCCTGGACTGAGAGTGGGTCCCCATTTTCTTTCTTTCTTTTTTTTTTTTTTGAGACGGAGTGTCGCTCTGTCCCCCAGGCTGGAGTGTGATGGCATGATCTCTGCTCACTACAACCTCTGCCTGTTGGGTTCAAGCGATTTTCCTGCCTCAGCCTCCTGAGTACCCGGGATTACAGGCACCAGGCACCTGCCACCATGCCTAGCTAATTTTTGTAGTTTTAGTAGAGACAGGGTTTTACCATGTTGCCCAGGCTGGTCTTGCACTCCTGACCTCAAATCATCCAGCTGCCTCAGCCTCCCAAAATGCTGGGATTACAGGCGTGAGCCACTGTGCCCATCTAGGGTTTCCATTTTCTGATTTCTGAAATGAGACTATCCCAGTAGGCACCCACTGATGCCTCCTCTTCCTCTACTAAGTCTCAGGGTTTGTCACTGTGCCAATGCCCAATGTTTTCACCCCTCTGTCTTAAAGCATTATTGCCATTTCATCACCTAGATGACATAACAGCCTTACAAACGGACAGGGAAGAGTGTCTGTTCCTACTCTCACATAGTGGAGGAAAGTTAAAGCTCTCAGTCTCTGTTTTTGAGGGCTCGTTGATCTCAAAGGGTTGATGCATTTTTCATACATTAGGGTCTCTGTCCATGTGTCTTCCTGATATTGTTAGAGAAATGGCTTCAGGCTGCTGGTAACAGATGCTGGGAAAAAAGAATGCATTAAACAAAGCCAGGCATGGTGACTCACACCTGTAATCCCAGCACTTTGGGAGGCCACGGTAGGAGGATCACTTGAGCCTAGGAGTGAAACACCTACCCAGCCTGAGCAACACAGTGAGACCTCATCTCTGCAAAAAACAATTAAATAACTAGCTAGATGTCATGGCGCATAGCTATAGTCTCAGCTACTTAGGAGACTGAGGTGGGAGGATTATTTGAGCCTGGGAGGTTGAAACTGCAGTGAGCTATGATTGCACTACTGCACTCCAGGCTGGGGGACAGAGGAAGACCCTGCCTTAAAAACAAAAAAAGCCTTAAAGAAAAGAACAAGAAAAGGGTGTGTTCTCTTCCAAGTAGTGAGCCGATCAAGGGGAAGCACCCAAGGCTAGCAGGCTCTTTTCAACTCCCAGCTCTGCCACTCTTAGCTTGGCAGAGAGCCTCATTATGTCAGCATGGCTGCCACAGTGCCAGACATCACATTCCAGGCAGCAGGAAGGAGAAAGAACCAAAGGGCATCCCTTCCTCTTGAAGCAGTCCCTGTGAGGGGGGATTATCTGGAAGCCCCAACCCAATTTCTGCTTCCAACCATTATCCATAGAAACAACTGGAAGTTGAGAAGTGCAGTCTTTTAGGTGGGCACCTGGCTGCCCTGTATGAAACCAGAATTAGGTTAGTCAGCAGGAAAACAAGAAAACACTGAGTTGACTGAGGTTTCTGATGCATCGCTTTATTGTCAAACGACTCTATCTCATTCTGCACTGAAACGTACTACCATTGCCTATAATTGGCAAATGATCCTCAGATGCACAGAAGATGCCCAGATGGAAAGTTTGCCCCTTGGGCAAAGAGACAGCCCTGGGAACCTTCAGACCTACAGAGAGAAGGAAGCGCTTCTTCCTACATTCCTCGAATAGCTAAGATTTGACCAGTGTGTTTTCTAAGTCAGTTCTAGTGTGTTTCATCGTCACCTCTTCCCTCTGTGGCTTTGATGATAGAAGCGTAGTCCTAACCTGGGACCCCTACCCCCAGATCCCAATACTGGGGATGGGAGGACCTTGCACTATTCCCCTGAGTCCATCTATCAAGGTCTTTGCAGGAAGCATACTGGGAATTGAAATGAGAGACTAAATGACATCTAAGAAAGGCAGTGTTCAATCCCAGGTATTAGGTGAGGATGGGATTCTAGGGACATCAGTGGGAGGCAGGGAGCCACCTTCAGGCCTCGGCATGGAAGCTTCCAAAATCCAGAGGAAGAGGCAACGGGCTGTCCACAGCAGTGAGGGTCACGGGTAGAAGAATCATCACAGCCCTGCTAACCAGGCAGCTGACGCCCCTCTCCCCTGGCTCGCTGTGTCCAAATCCTACAGGGGCATCTGTTGGCTGAACTCAACCTGAAGCCAAAGAGAAGATGAGTGGAGAGAGGCAACATTTATAGAGTTCAGGTTTCTAAGGCTGGAGAGGGATCTGGAGGGACACACAGGAGATACCTGGAATAACCAAAAAATGATAAAAAAAAAAAAACAAAAAAAACAAAAAAAACAAAAAAACAAAAAAGAAAACATCTATGGAGCATGGGACACGGGGGGTTGGAGGCAGCTAAAAGCCATCTCATCTTTCACTGTATTCAACAAGCCCATTATAACAAGCCTTTCACACTCAACCATTCAAACGATCCCAGCCTAAGAATTTCCTGGCATTTGATGAAAATGGCTGTGGGTTTTGCTATCCTCAAGCTCCCTGGGAAGCAGGATATAAGCCCAGGGCTGACAGGCTCTTTTTGGCTACCTGCTCTTGCACGTAGAGTTTGCGTCATGGTCGCAAGAAGGCTGCCATAGCTCCAGATGGCACGCAGACATTCCAGACAGCAGGAAAAAGGAAGGAGCAGTTAACTGAAGGACGTCAGGGAGTTGGTTAGTCTCCACCTGAAGAAGGCAGCCATAAGCCAGCTTCAGTTGACTAATGGGCTCCTGTGAGTGCATCTTTGGACTTTTCTGTAGGTTGAAATCTAGATACAGTATGTGTCTTAAAGCAGTCACCAACTCCTCCCATTACCTTCCAAGTGAGCCCAACTACAGGATGGAGCCTCTTCCCTGCCCTTGGATCTGGGCTGAGCCTCTGACTTGCGTTGACCAACAGAATGCAGTGTAAGTGATGCCGATACTACCCTTCCTGCCCTAGACTTGGGATACCTGGCAGCTATATTCTTCCATTCCTTAGGACTTGCAAAAATGGGTCTCAACATGCCTTCCCAGAGCCATGAGGTGTTTCTTTGTCCATTCATTGATCTGAGAAGTGAATGTAAGGAGTTTAAATCAACCTCTGTTCTGTGCTAGTTAAGGTAATAAAGTTGCTGCAGTCCAGGGGGCAGGTACCTATGGATGACTCTGCGAATAGGACACTCGCGTTTCTTGGGAATCAAGTGCATCCCTAGGCTGGCAGTGCAGCAGAACTACTGAATAAAATATGACAAATCTCCCTGGATGGTGTCATTTGTTTGTTTTTATTTCCCATCTGCAATCCTACTTTTCCACCTCCACCCCTTCACCCCCTAGCTTTGAAGGAACTCACCTGGCATGGCTATTCACTAGTGATTCATGGAGAGAGGACTAAATAATCTAAACTCCCCCATTCTGAAAAACTTAAGTTACAGTCACAAGTGTACTCCTGTACTTTTAGGGTTATACGGGGGAGAAAGGGAGACTGGGAATAAGAACGCCTTAAACAAGAGAAAGATGTGTTCTCTCCCAGGTAATGGGAGTCACAGACGAAGCAATCCAGGGATGGCAGGTTCTTTCCAGCTTCCTGCTCTTGCACATAGAAATTTGCCTCATGGTCACAAGATGGCTGCCACAGCTCCAGGCAGCGTGTAGACATTCCAGGCAGCAAAAAGGAGGAAGGTGCAGTTCACTGAAGGATGTCAGGGAGCTGGTTAGTCTCCACCTAAAGGGGGCAGCCTTGAGCCAGCTTCTATTGACTAACTTGGGCTGCTGTTGGTGTATCTTTGGACTTTTCTGTAGGTTGAAATCTAGATGTGGTACATGTCTTAAAACAGCTGCCAGGTCCTCCCGTTACCTTCCACATGAGCCCAGCTACAAGTTGGAGCCTTTTTCCTCCCCTTGGATCTGGAATGAGCCTCTGATTTGCTTTGACCAACAGAATGCAGCAGAAGTGATGCTGATACTATCCTTCCTGCCCTAGACTTAGGAGACCTGGCAGCTTCTGACTTCTTTATGGAGTCAGGAGCCCCCATGTAAAGAAAAAGTTCATCTGCCCCTCTGGAGAGAACAGATGGGGTGAAAGAGAATGAGAGAAAAAGAAGGAGGAGATGGGAAAGAGGAGGAGAAGAAAAAGAGAGAGAGAGACAGGACCTGAGGTTAAAAGACCATTAGAGGAGTGTGTGAGTTTGCTATTGCTGCTGTAACAAAATATATCACAAACTTAATTGCTTAAAATAACACAATTTTTCTTATAGTTGTGGTAATCAGAAGTTGAAAAATCAAAGTGTCAGCAGGTGGGTTCCTTCTGGAGGTTCCAAAAGAAAATCCATTTCCTTGCATTTCCCTCTCCTAGAGGCTGTGGCATTCCTTGGCTTATGGCTTCTTCTTCCATCTTCAAAGCCAGCAGCACAGTATCCTCCAGTCTCTCTCTTTCTCTGACTTCTGCTTCCCTCTTCACATCTCCTTCTCTGACTTTGACACTCCTACTTCCCTCTTATAAGGACTCTTGTGATTATTTAGAACCCACCAGGATAATCCAGGATCATCTCCTCATCTCAGGATTTTTTTTTTTTTTTTTGAGACGGAGTCCAGCTCTGTTGCCCAGGCTGGAGTGCAGTGGTGCAATATCAGCTCACTGCAAGCGCCGCCTCCTGGGTTCACACCATTCTCCTGCCTCGGCCTCCCGAGTAGCTGGGACTACAGGTGCCCGCCACCACGCCCGGCTAACTTTTTTGTGTTTTTTTTTTTTTTTTTTTAGTAGAGATGGGGTTTCACCATGTTAGCCAGAATGGGCTCGATCTCCTGACTTCATGATCTGCCTGCCTCGGCCTCCCAACATCTCAGGATTCTTAACTCATTATAGCCGCAAAGTCCCTTTTGCCATGTTAGCTAATATTTACAGTTTGTAATGTTTAGGACATTATGGAACTACAATTCAAGATGAGATTTGGGTGGGGACACAGCCAAACAATATCACCCATCTTGGTACCAATCATTATGGCTGAAGGACTTGGCCATTCCTGGATTAAATGTCCACCCATGGTTGGAATGGGATATCCACCTTAGAATCCCATCCTAATCTAATCACATGAAGTTGGCATGGCTGTTCCAGAGAAGAGGACGTGTCCAACAGACCAAAGGCAATCCATGGCCACAATCAGAACCAAAGCCCTGCCAATGGCTTAATAATGACCCCTCATGCTGTTCAAGATACAGATATCAGAATCCCTGGAGCCTATGAGTATGTGTGAATTAGTTTTCTGTGGCTGCTACAACAAGTTACCACAAACCAGGGGCTTAAACAACAGATACTTATCCTTACCCAGTCCTGGAGTCCAGGAGGCTGAGATCAAGGTGTCTCAGGGCTGCGCTCCCATGGGAGGCTATAGGGGAGGATCCTTCCTGCCTCTTCCAGACCCTGGCGACTCCAGGCATCCCTGGGTTTTTGGCAGCATCACTCCAGTCTCTGCCCCATGGTTTCATGGTGTTCTCCTCTGTGTGTGTCTGTGTCCAAACTTCCTCTTTTCATAAAGACACCAGTCATGGGATTACAGCCTATCTTCCTGCAGGATGACCTCATCGAAACTAATGACATCTGTAAACATTGCATTTCCAAATAAGGTCACATTCACAGATGGGGGAGAGGGGATAGATCTTCCACCTATGAATTGTGGGGGAGGAAACACCATTCAACCCTTAACCACCTTGTATAATGTCACCTTGTATATTAGTCTATTTTCACACTGCTGATAAAGACATACCCAAGCCTGGGAAATATACAAAAGAAAGAAGTTTAATGGACTCACAGTTTCCCATGGCTGGGGAAGCCTCAATCATGGTGGAAGGCAAGCGGGAGCAAGTCATGTCTTACAAGGATGGTGGCAGGCAAAGAGAAAAGAGCTTGCGCAGGGAAACTCTTATTCACTATCACGAAAATCGCATGAGAAAGACCTGCCCCCATGATTCAATTACCTCCCACCGGGTCCCTCCCACAGCATGTAGGAATTCAAGATGAGATTTGGATGGGGACACAGCCAAACCATATCACATTGCATGGCAAAACAGACTTCACAGATTTCATGAAATTAAGTGTCTTAATATGGGGAGATGATTCTGGATTATTTGGGTGGGCCTAATGTAATCATACAGTCACTTTTTTTTAAATCTGAACAGTTAGTTCTGAGGGTTTTTTGTTTGTTTCTTTTGTTTTGTTTTGAGACAGGGTCTTGCTCTGTTGCCCAGGCTGAAGTGCAGTGGCACCATCACAGCTCATTGTAGTCTCAACTACATGGGCTCAAGCAATCCTCCCACCTCAGCCTCCCAACTAGCTGGGACCACAGGCATATGCCACCACTTCCAGCTAATTTTCTAAAATTTGTGTAGAGACTGGGTCTTGCTATGTTGCCCCGGCTGGTCTAGAATTCCTGGGCTCAAGCAATCCTCCCACCTCAGCCTCCCAGGCTCCCTTGGGACCACAAGCACACACCAACACACCCAGCTAATTTTTGTATTCTTTGTAGAGATGGGGTCTCTCTATGTTGCCCAGGCTGGTCTCAAACTCCTGACTTCAAGCAGTCCTCCCACTTGGCCTCCTAAAGTGCTAGGATTACAGGTTTGAGCCACTGTGCCAGGCAATTTTTAAAACTTTTAACTTTTATGGATACATCACAGTTGCACATATCTATGGGGTTGGTGTGATATTTTTGATACAAGCATACAATGTGTAGTCATCAAATCTGGGTAACTGGGCTATCCATTACCTCAAATATTTATCATTTATTTGTGTTGGGAACATTTCTAAATATACTCCTCTAGTTATTTTGAAATATACAATTGGCCGGGTGCAGTGGCTCATGCCTGTAATCCCAGCATTTTGGGAGATCAAGGTGAGCGGATCACTTCAGACCAGGAGCTCCACAGTGGCCAACATGGTGAAACCCCGTCTCTACTAAAAATACAAAAGTTAGCCAAGCATGGTGGTGGGCACCTGTAATCCCAGCTACTCAGGAGGCTGAAGTAGGAGAACTGCTTGAACCTGGGAGGTAGCGGTTGCAGTAAGCTGAGATGGCACTCCAGCCTGGGCAACAGAGCAAGACTCCATCTCAAAAAAAAAAAAAAAAAAAAACTACAAAAAATTATTGTTAAAAAAGCAAACATTTGGCTGGGCACAGTGGCTCACACCTGTAATCCCAGCACTTTGGGAGGCCAACGCGGGTGGATCACTTGAGGCCAGGAGTTCAAGACCAGCCTGGCCAACATGGTGAAACCCCATCTCTATAAAAAATACAAAAATTAGCTGGGTGTGGTGGTGCGCACCTGTAGTCCCAGTTACTTGGGAGGCAGAGGCAGGAGGATTGCTTGAACTGGGAGGCAGAGGTTGCAGTGAGCCGAGATTGCACCACTTCAGCCTGGGCGACAAGAGCAAGACTCCGTCTCAAAAAAACACAAACACAAAAACAAAAACCAAACAAACAGCAAACGTTTTAAAAGGAAGAAAGCCTTGAGGTTAAAGGTCATCTCCAGGCTGAATATCTCACCCTCTGTCCTTGGCCTCCACGGTCACCCCATCCCACTACTTGGGCAAATAGCACCTTCATGCTATCCATTAAAAAAGAATAAATCACACTCCCCCAGGCCGTTGTGAGAACCTGGAATAGAAGAACGACATGTTTTCTTCTTTGTTTTCAAAAACCATAGCACATTCCCCACCCAGAGAACATGCTCAAAAGAAAAAAAAAAGAAGATTCAGAACTGCTCATCTTCTTTTTTATTTTTTTTTAATTTAAAAACCTCAACTTTCCTCCACACCTGTAAGACCTATGACATGAACAGATATGCTTTAAAGGTAGAGGTTCTGGCTGGCTTATAAGCACCCAGGATTTCTGCAGAAAACCCCACTGGGGCTTTTACAAATACATTATTTAAAACTTTCTTGTATGGCTCTTTGTTTTTGTTTTTTGTTTTGTTTTGTTTTTGGAGACAGGGTTTCGCTCTGTTGCCCAGGCTGGAGTGCTGTGGTACAATCACAGCTCACGGCAGCCTCCAACTCCCAGGCTTAAGCGATCCTCCAGCCTTAACCTCCAGAGTAGCTGAGGCAACAGGCACATGCCACCATGCCTGACTTTTTTTTAATGTATAGAGATGGGGTCTCCCTATGTTGCCCAGGCTGGTCTCGCATACCTGGGCACAAGCAGTCCTCCACTTGGGCCTCCCAAAGTGCTGAGATTATGGCGCCTTGAGAGTTAGGTTCCCTTTGAGTCAAATGGTGGCATGCCAGGTTTCCATCAGCAGCCGGAGCAACCAGTTTTTCCACTAACGCTTTATTATAATTCTGGTGAATGCATAAGTTAAACATTAAAGAACTGGAGAAAGTGTGCTGAGGAAGGACGGCCAAAATGCCAAAACAAATCTATGAGGCCCTGCCTGAGCTTCCTCAGACCCTAAAATCGGATCGAATAATAAAAGCATTCTTACACATACACCTCATAACAGGGCTCACTGAAGATTAAGAAACTTTCTAAGTGTCTAGAGAAAACTTCGCAGACCCCACACCCTAGTTAAAGATTAGATAGGGACTGACTGAAATACTCCGGCTCCTAGGCACAATCATACACGTGGGCATAGAGCTTAACATGCACAGAAACCCTGGAGAAACGACTTGTCACTTTGAGTTGACCTGGTGAGTTAATCTGACCTCCCTGTAACCCGTTGCAGAAATAAATTCCCTTCTCCCCAATCTGTCTGCACCTCATTATTGAACCCCAAGAACAAGCAGCCAGCCCTCGTTCATTCGTCCAGGAACAAAATCTTTGTTAAAGAAAAAAATTATTCAGTGATATTAGGTTGGTAATTGCAGTTATTACTTTTGCACGAACCTCATACTTGTGAAAGCATCACCAAAAAGATAATGAAGACATTATCCCGGCTTAGCATGTGAAGTACAGGGACCACTGCAATGGGGGTTCACAGTGTAGGAGAGCGGCTGGCTCAACGTCCAATATGAATACAGCAAGGGCAAGTGAGAACGTACAGCCACGGGGCAGGCAGCGGGTGTGTAGATGGCAAAGCACAAGGAAACATCAGAGGTGAAGCGGGTTCTGGCTAAACCAACCTCACAGAATTCTTGTTAAAGCCAACCGGGGGGGTCAGACATCACCCAGGGGTGGTGGGCGATGAGGAACCTGGTATCAAGCGTGGCGGCTTCTCACTAAAGTGTCTCAGCAGTTACTTTGCTGAAATCTAATTTTATAGGGAAACGCACAACCGGGCCTGGCAGGGGCTTCAGGAGCCTGGCTACGGTTTGGCCAGGCAGAGACTTTTTGTCACATCTCCTCACCTAAAAGTGTCCGCATTGAGTTCTTGCATCATTTTCTTTTCATGCATTTCCCCAGTCATGTGTTGCAAACGTAACCCTGAAAATACCAAGTATGCAGCCAGTCTGTGAGCCGAGGGAATATGCAGAGACCTGCAGAGCAGCAGTGTTGTCTGCAGATTTAAAGAGGAAGGAAGCAGGACTCCGATAAGGAGGGGCCAGCCAGAGGGGTGGAGGAGAGCTGACTTACAGCTGCCTTGCAGCGGGCCTGCCTTTATCTTGGGAGATGCCTGAAGTCGACTCTTGAGATAAGGGCTGGGATTTATGACGCGCTAGTTAAAGTTCAAACCTCCCCCCGATCCCAGGGTCTGTTTCTTTACTTAAGGTTTGCACGTTTGCAAGTGGCCTAACCAGTTAGACAGCCTGGATGCACTGAAGGACCGGAGTGGCAACCGCCTCCCCCACCTCCTCAATGTCTGGTTTGAGGCCCCCGAAACCAAGATTCCTCTCGCCGTTCTTGGTGTGCAACCCATGAAACAGAACGAAGGAGACCCTGAGAAGCTCGAGAAGCTGCAACGCTGGCGGCATGCCCTTTCTCTCCTTGCACTCTCACAGTCTTACACGAAAGCTCTGCTGGAGCATGAGCATGCTGTGTGGGGGCTGGGAAGTCCACTCAAATATCCAGACTAGAAACTGGCTGAGTGCAGTGGCTCATGCTTATCATCCCAGCACTTTGGGAGACCGAGGTGGAAGGATCACTCAAGCCCAGGAGTTCGAGACCAGCCTGGCCAACACAGTGGGACCCCGTTTGTACAAAAATATAAAATCAGGCAGGTGTGGTGGTGCACACTTGTGGTCTCAGCTACTTGGGAGGCTGAGGTGGGAGGATCTCCTGAGCCTGAGAGGTCAAGGCTGCAGTGAGCTTATCATGTGAGTACCACTGTACTCCAGCCTGGGTGACAGTCTCAAAAAAAAACAAACAAACAAACAAAAAGGGAAAAAAAGAAAAGAATAACTTTGCAGCGGGAAATTTTTCATATATTGACCTATTAGAAATCCAACTGCATGTTCCATGAATGGAAAACCCTGCACCAAAATTAACTCAAAGTGATCAGAGACCCAAGTGTAAGTGCGAACTCTGTAACACGTGCAGAAGAAAACAGAGGAGAAAATCTTTTCCATTTTGGGTTAGGAAAACTTTTTAGATAAGACACCAAAAGCCTGACCCATTAAAAATAATAATAATAAAAAAATTAAAAAACTTGATTGAGTTTGCCAAATTCCGGCCGGGTATGGGGTGGCTCATGCCTGTAATCCCAGCACTTTGGCAGGCCGAGGCAGGCAGATCACGAGGTCAAGAGATGGAGACCATCCTGGCCAACATGGTGAAACCCAGTCTCTACTAAAAAATACAAAAATTGACTGGGCACGGTGGCTCACGCCTGTAATCCCAGCACTTTGGGAGGCCGAGGAAGGTGGATCACGAGGTCAGGAGATCGAGACCATGCTAGCTAACACAGTGAAACCCCGCCTCTACTAAAAATACAAAAAAATTAGCTGGGCGTTGTTGTGGGGGCCTGTAGTCCCAGCTACTCGGGAGGCTGAGGCAGGAGAATGGCATGAACCAAGGAGGCGGAGTTTGCAGTGAGCCAAGAGTGCACCACTGCACTCCAGCCTGGGCAACAGAGCGAGACTCCGTCTCAAAAAAAAAAAAAAAAAAAAAAATTAGCTGAGCGTGGTGGCACATGCCTGCGCTACTCAGGAGGCTGAGGCAGGAGAATCGCTGGAACCCGGGATGAGGAGGTTGCAGGGAGCCGAGATCGGACCACTGCCCTCCAGCCTGACAACAGAGCAAGGCTTCATCTCAAAAAAACAAAACAAAACAAAAATTTCTTTCTTTTTTTTTTTGAGATGGAGTTTTGTTCACTCTTGTTGCCCAGGCTGGAGTACAGTGGCATGATCTTGGCTCACTGCAGCCTCCACCTCGTGGGTTCAAGCAGTTCTCCTGCCTCAGCCTCCTGAGTAGAAACATAAGAAACAGCGAATGCACTGCCATCCCAACCCACAGCTAGACCTCGGATAATGGATAATCACCCTTCTCCCTGTGCCAGGATGTGGCCTCAGGATAAAAAATAATGAGTACAGTTGTGACATTTATTGAGTGCTTGACATGAGCCAGGCGTCTGCTCTCAGTGCTTTGCAGATCACAGCTTCTACAGCAATCATGGCTCTTTTGCAACTCCATATCTTGGGGCATTTTGCCAATTTAGCCATTAGTCTATGAACAAAGCCACATTCTGATCAGGTTGGAGAATCAGGAAGGGAGAATGTGGCGGTGTCACACAGCAATCTCGCTCTTAGTGACATCACCTCATGTGGCTATGGCTCTTCTACTTCCCTACAGGGGACAAGGTGGGATAGTAGATCAAGGTGTTCTGCTCTCCCCCGACCCAAGCCAAGGAGGAGCCAGGGTCTCAGGCTTGGATCCTCCCATGTTCACCCTGAGCATCTCACCACAGTCATCCCATAAAGCCACCGCTGCATGCTTTCCACAGGCGGTTCTTGATTCCGCCATTTTATAACACTAGCCCTTCCATGTTCCTTACTCTCCGAATGACCCCACACACTCACCATGCATGGATGGTGTTGTTTATGCAATCCAGGTTCATTTCTGTTGCTTATGAGGGGTTTCAGGACATGCCGCTCCAAACCATGGCCCCTTGGCATTGGAGAAAACAGCAGAAGCGGGACGGTCTCTCTGACCTTCCTCTCATCTTTCTCTCCTGAAGCAGGGCAAACCACCCTGATCTGAAAGGTGCCTTAATACCCAGAGGAAAGAAACATCCTTAATTTATTTAAAAAATTTTTGTTAAATTTTTTTGTTTCCATAGGCTTTTGGGAAACAGGTGGTATTTGGTTACATGAGTAAGTTGGGGGTTTTTTTGGGTTTTTTTGTTTTCTGAGACGGAGTCTCGCTCTATCGCCCAGGCTGGAGGGCAGTGATGCGATCTTGGCTCACTGCAAGCTCCGCCTCCCGGGTTCTCGCCATTCTCCTGCCTCAGCCTCCCAAGTAGCTGGGACTACAGGCGCCGCCACCACGCCCGGCTAATTTTTTTTTTTTTTTTTTTAGTAGAGACGGTGTTTCACGGTGTTAGCCAGGATGGTCTCGATCTCCTGACCTCTTGATCTGCCCACCTCGGTCTCCCAAAGTGCTGGGATTATAGGCATGAGCCACCATGCCCGGCCATGAGTAAATTCTTTAGTGATGATTTGTGAGATTTTGGTGCACCCATCACCTGAACAGTGTACACTGAACGCAATGTGTAGTCTTTTATCCCTCACCCTCTTCCAGCCCTTCTCCGCAAGACCCCAAAGTCCGTTGTGTCATTCTTACACCTTTGCATCCTCATAGCTTAGCTCTCACTTATGAGTAAGAACATACAATGTTTGGTTTTCTATTCCTGAGTTACTTCACTTAGAATAATGCTCTCCAATTCCATCCAGGCTGCTGTGAATGCCATTAATTCATTCCTTTTTATGGCTGAGTAGTATTCTATCATCCATATATATATATCACAGTTTTTTTATCCACTCATTGATTGATGGGCATTTGGGCTGGGTCCACATTTTTTGCAATTGTGAATTGTGCTGCTATAAACATGTGTGTGCAAGTATCTTTTTCAAATAGTAACTTCTTTTCCTTGGAGTAGGTACCCAGTAGTGGGATTGTTGGATCAAATGGTAGGGAACATCCTTATTTCTGAAGATACAGGGACGCAGAAGAATCTGAACTGTTAAAGCAAACTAAAATCTGGCCTAAGAATGTCTCCGTACTCACATACTTGAGTCCTTGCGGGTGAACCGTAACCTAACTTGGCAGGTAGGCAGGCGGACTGAAAACCTAAGGTATTAGTCTGTTCCTGCGCTGCTATAAAGAACTCCCTGAGCCTGGGTAATTTATAAAGAAAGGAGGTTTAATTGGCTCATGGTTCCACGGGCTGTATAGAAAGCATGGCTGGGGAGGCCTCAGGAAACTTACGGTCATGGTAGAAGGCAAAGGGAAAACAAGCATGTCTTACCATGCCTGGAGCAGGACAGAGAGAGAGCGGGGACGTGTCACACGCTTTTAAACAACCAGATCTCGCGAGAACTCCGTCATGAGAACAGCATCAAGGAGATGATGCTAAACCATTAGAAACCGCCACCCCCATGATCCGGTCATCTCCCACCAGGCCCCGCCTTCAACATTGGAGATTACAATTCCACATGAGATTTGTGTGAGAACACAGATCCAAACCATATCACCTAACTTAAGAGTATGCTTCTGTAACAATAGCTACATCTCCACCAGTCCCAGCAGCCATACTTCAACCACTCACAGGGAGCCAACTGTTCTAACCATGTTCAAATAAGGCAAACGCTGAGCTGTAACCAGTGGAATGTTTCTGTATGTCTCTTTCATTTTCTTTCTTTCTTTGTTTCCTTTCTTTCTTTCTTTCTTTCTTTCTTTCTTTCTTTCTTTCTTTCTCTCTCTCTCTTTCTTTCTTTCTTTCTCTTTCCTTCTTTCCTTCTTTCCTTCTTTCTTTCTTTCAACAGAGTCTTGCTGTGTCACCTAGGCTGGAGTGTAGTGGCATGACCTTGGCTCACTACAACCTCCGTCTCCCGGGTTCAAGCGGTTCTCCTGCCTCAGCCTCCTGCCACCAAGCCTGGCTAATTTTTTATATTTTTAGCAAAGATGGGGTTTTGCCATGTTGGCCAGGCTTGTCTCGAACTCCTGACCCCAAGTGATTTAAGGTTTCCTTCCATCTCCTCATTTGGTGACCCTATGATTAAACCTCTTTCTCTTCTGCAGCCCTGAGTCTTGTGGTATAGACATGCTACGTGTGACAAACCTATTACGGTTACCATTTAGCCTGGAGCAGGCAACAGAAGTGGGTCCTCACCAGACACTGAATCTGCCATTCTTTGACCTTGGACTTCAGCCTCCAGAACTGTGAGCCACAAATGCTGGTTGGGATAAGCCATGTAGTCTATGGGGTTTTCTTACGGCAGCTTAAATTGACTGAGACAGCTGGAGAGCAATTTGGCAGGTAGTCTCTGAGGAATGGCTGTTACCTGTGATGTCCCATCAACATCTTTGCCTGAGTTGGTCCAGGTTTACATGATTTCCACCCATCACAATGGCTCACCTTTTTAATTTTATTTTATTCATTATTTTATTTTAAATTTTATTTTGTTTTATATTTTGAGACGGAGTCTTACTCTGTCACCCACGCTGGAGTGCAGTGGCACAATCTCGGCTCACTGCAACCTCCACCTCCTGGATTCAAGCGATTCTCCTGCCTCAGTCTCCCAAGTAGCTGGGATTACAGGTGTGCGCCACCATGCCTGTTTTTGTATTTTTTATAGAGACGTGGTTTCACTATATGTTGGCCAGGCTGGTCTCGAACTCCTGACCTCAGGTGATCCAGCTGCCTCGGCCTCCCAAAGTGCTGGGATTACAAGCGTGAGCCACCTGCAGCCCCTGGCCTGGGGTCCCTTTTATAAGGACACTTATCCCATTCATGAGTCTAGACCCCGAATTGTTTCCTAAAAGCACCATCTCCTAATACCATTGTTTTGGGGATTAAGTTTCAACACATGAATGTTCAAGGCACACAATGTTCAAGGCAAGCATTGAGACCACAGCAACAGCCAAATCCACAACACTGCCAAAGAATGCCCAAACAGCTGCCATTGTCTTCTGCGAGGCTCTACACAACTTCCTGAAGGGCAGAATGCCTGGACTGGCCTCTCTGCCAGCCACCAACAAGATTCCCGCTTTCCAGGCTCTCTGCCGACTCTATCCTATGAATTCTGGCTGGCCTTTGACCCTTCACTTCATCCCCAATGGACTCCCCTCTGAGAGAAGAAATCCATTTGAATGCAAGATCACTGACCAGTATACAAAATGACAAATAAGGTGTCTCAGTGTTCTTGGACAGAGGCCAAGTCACCAAGTCACATGACGTGAACTGGGTTAGAGGGCGGTAATGAGGGAAGAAAGGAAAGGTTCAAAATTGCCCATGACATGGATGGGCCCTACTGAAGCTATATCAGTCTTGCTGTCAGAGGCTTTTGAATGAGAGCGACTCCATCCTGAATAGGGCCTGGGTAAAATGAGGCTGAGACCTGCTGAGTGGCATTCCCAGGAGGTGTGGCATTCTAAGTCACAGGATGAGACAGGAGGTCAGCGCAAGACAAAGGTCACAAAGACCTTGCTGATAAAACAGCTTGCATGAAAGAAGCCAGCCAGAACCCACCAAAATCAAGATGGTGACAAATGTGACCTCTGGCCATCCTCACAGCTCATTACATGCTAATTAGAAAGCACAGACTACTAAGAGACACTCCCACCAGCGCCAGGACAGTTTACAAACGTCACGGCAATGTCAGGAGATTACCCTATATGATCTAAAAGGGGAGGAACCGTCAGTTCTGGGAATTGCCCACCCCTTTGCCAGAAAGCTCAAGAATAATCCACCCCCTGTTTAGCAGACAATCAAGAAATAACCATTACAAAAGTCCACCAACAGCCCACACCGCTGCTCTGCCCATGGAGTGGCCATTCTTTTATTCCTCTACTTTCTCCATAAACTTGCTTTCACTTTACTCCATGGATTCACCCCGAATTCTTTCTGGCCACCAAGATCCAAGAACCCTCTCTTGGGATCCAGATAGGGACCTGTTTCCAATACCATTGCTGTTGTAATTTTTCACCCCTGGGTTTTGTCCCATCAGGGTACATCCGTTGGGTTATAAAATCCTTCCAAGGAGAAATTCCTGTGAAGTCATTTTCCTGCAGAGCCAAGAGTTAGGGCACTGTGAGAATGGAGAGCATTCGCGGAAAAGGAAACACCAGGCGGGGCAGGAGGAGAAGGGGAGGGCGGGGAGGAAAGGCAGATCCGCCAGTGTGCCTGCTTGGTGAGAACGAGGAGATCTGGGGGTGCTTCTCCCATGGGGACGACTTCTTGGTTTTAGTTTTCAAGAGCTCCTCATTGGGATCAGACAAGATGCTGCTGGTAAAAACAGGAAAGCTCTAAAAGATTTGAAAAGATTTATTCTGAGCCAAATACGAGTGAGCATGGGCTGTGACACTATCAGAGGCATTGGAAGCAGAGCCACTCCATCTTGTATAGGGGCTGGGTAACATGAGCCTGAGACCTGCTGGGCTGCCTTCCCAGGAGGTGTGTGAGGCACTCCTAGTCACACGATGAGACAGGAGGTCGGCACAAGATACAGGTCACAAAGACCTCGGTGATAAAACAGGTTGCAGTCAGATCCCACCCAAACCAAGATGGTGACAAGAGTGACCTCTGGTGGTCCTCACTACTACACTCCCACCAGCGCTGTGACAGTTTACAAATGCCATGGCAACGTCAGGAAGTTTCCCTATATGGTCTAAAAAGGGAAAGAATGAATAATCCACCCCTTGTTTAGCACATCACCAAGAAATAACCGTAAAAATGGGAAACTAGGAGCCCTCGGGGCTGCTCTGTCTATGGAGGAGCCATTCAGGTATTCCTTTACTTTCTTCATAAACTTGCTTTCACTTTACTCTGTGAACTCGCCCTCAATTCCTTCTTGCACGAGCTCCAAGAACCCTGTCTTGGGGTCTGGATCTGGACTCCTTTCCAGTAACACGGCTATTAACATTAAAGTGTTAACTGACTGTAAATGCCAGGGAAAAGAGATGAAATGGCGAAGTATGACCTTCCGGGAGCCTCCACCAGAGAAGGAAGAAAGCCTCAGATGGGCATTCGTACATTCCCTAAACACACTGCACATGCTCACTTTCCAAGGGTGAGGAGGGCACTGCTTATGTGGGCTGCCCATCCCAAGGGAAGAATCACGGGTAAGAAAGAGGCCAGCATGTAAACTCCCAGGGTCAAGGTTAAACTCCCTCCCTCTCGCTCTCTTTGACCCTCAGCTGTGCACTTGCCTCTCTTCCAGGAGTACCTTCCTTTCTTCCTGTTCTAAGGCTTTTTAAAATCAACTTCCACTTCTGCTCTGAAACTTGCCTCGGTCTCTTTTTCTGCCTTACACCCTCAGTCAAATTCTTCCTTCCGAGGAGGCAAGGATTGAAATTGCTGTACACCCTACAGATTCGCCACTGGTAACTCAGGGTAACTGAGATCTCCCCACTGCTATCAGGCACAGAGCTTCAGTTCTGCAAGATGAAAACGTTTTCAAGAGCCATGCACAGCAATGTGATTAGACTTAACTCTACTCAACTCTTCACTCTACTCCCCCGCTTCTTTTTTTAATTTTTGTATTTTTTTGTAGAGACGAGGTTTCATCATGTTGCACAGGCTCATCTCCATGTCCTGAGCTCAACAGATCTACTCACCTTGGCCTCCCAAAGTGCTGAGATTACATGCATGAGCCACCACAGCTGGCCTGAATTGTACTCTTGAAAATGGTTAAGATAGTAAATTTAATGTTTTGTGTTTTGCACTACAATAAAAAAAGAGAGACCCCAGTTTATGTTGCTTCAACTCTTGCCTCCTTTTCCTGTATTTTTCTCTTCTGTTTTCTCCTCTCCTCCTTTTTCGTTACCCCACTTTCCCCTGAACCTTGACATATCGCAAAGCCTTGCCAAATCAACCATCCTGAGAGTGCTGAAAAGGGATTGCACCCATAATGGAAGAAAGAGGCATTTAAACCACGGCAACGACAGCCTCCAATGGACACGGTGCCAGGTTTCGCAACAGCTGAAGATGAAGAAAAGCGTAATCTGTTTTTTTTTTTTTTTTTTTTTTTTTTTGAAACAGTCTTGCTCTGTTGCGCAGGCTGGAGTGCAGTAGCGCGATCTCGGCTCACTGCAACCTCTGCCTCCAAGGTTCAAGCGATTCTCCTGCCTCAGTCCCCCGAGTAGCTGGGATTACAGGAGTGCACCACCACACCTGGCTAAGTTTCATATTTTTAGTAGAGATGGGGTTTCACCATGTTGGTCAGGTTGGTCTCGAACTCCTGACCTGAAGTGATCCATCCGCCTCGGCCTTTCAAAGTGCTGGGATTACCAGCGAGAACCACTGTACCTGGCCAGAAACGTGAAATGTGGGCCAGTCCTCAAAAACATGTACCCCTCTCTTCTCATCTTACAAAACTCGGATCCTGCTGTGCCACAGTGAATCAAATACCTGTGCACAGGGGCTGTCTGGTGCAGATGTGCTGGATAAAGGCCCATAGCTCTATTCAAGTCACTTCTTTTCCTTCAGCACGTGTTCAAGCAGAATTAATGAACAGGTGTCTAGCATGTTTACTAATATTTCTAAGTTTTTTCCTTTTTGAGACAGGGTGTTGCTCTGTTGCCCAGGCTACACAGTATGTGGTGCAATCATGGCTTGCTGCAGCCTTGACTTCCTGGGCTCAAGCAATCCTCCCACCTCAGCCTCCCAGGAAGCTGGGACTACAGGCATGCACCACCATGCCTGGCTATATTTGTGTATTTTTATAGAGCTGGGGTCTTGCTATGTTGCCCAGGGTGTTCTCAAACTCCTGGGCACAAGTGATCCTCCCACCTCAGCCACCCGAGTAGCTGGGACTACAGGCACACACCACCACAACCAGCTAATTATTTGTGTTGTTGTTGTAGAGACAGGGTCTTGCTATGTTGCGTAGGCTGGCTAAATTTGTAAACATTATCATACACAGTCATAAACATTTTTTATCTTAATGGTAATTTTTTTTCTTCTTCTTCTTCTTTTTTTTTTTTTTTTGAGACATAGCCTCGCTGTGTCACCCAAGCAGGAGTGCAGTGGCATGATCTTGGCTCACTGCAGCCTCCACCTCCCGGGCTCAAGCAATATAATTTTTAAAACCCAAGTTATTGGCAGTATCTCTAAAGATCTCAGTAAGGCCAGGGACGGTGGCTCACTCCTGTAATCCCAGCACTTTGGGAGGTAGAGGTGCGCAGATCGCTTGAGTCCAGGAGTTCGAGACCAGCCTGGGCAACACGGTGAAATCTATCTCTACTAAAAAAAAATTAGCTGCACATGGTGGTGCATACCTGTCGTCCCAGGTACTTGAGGGGCTGAGGCAAGAGGATGACCTGAGCCTGGGAGCTCAAGATTGCTGTGAGCCCTGATGGTGCCGCCGCACTCCAGCCTAAGCAACACAGTAAGACCCTGTCTCAAAAACAAGATTTCAATCAGATGTTGACAATGAAAGCAGCAGCTCATGCTTTCATGCTTAATAGTTACCACAGACTGTGCTAACGGCTTTCCGTTCATTGTCTCATTTTATCCTCAGAAAATTCCCATGAGCATGTGGTATTGTAATCCCTATTTTATAGATAAGGAGAGAAGATGTGGGGCTTAGCGTTCATTTGTTACAAAGATGTTTTTAAACTACTGGCTGCGTTTCCCTGATGAGGTGTGAAGTCAATTTAGAACATCAAAATTGGCTTGTTCTTAAAAATAAGACCTTGGAGAAATGTCTGGCCCCAGGTGTGAGGGGAGAAAATCTATGATGGTTCTGGAGAATCTCATTTTGCCAAGAAGCAAGGAAGTGATCAAAGACTAATGGGGGCTGGGCACGGTGGCTCACGCCTGGAATCCCAGCACTCTGGAATCCCAGCACTCTGGAATCCCAGCACTCTGGGAGGCCAAGGCAGGCAGATCACTTGAGACCAGGAGTTTGAGACCAGCCTGACCAACATGGTGAAACCCCGTCTCTACTAAAAATACAAAAATTAGCCAGGCATGGTGGCACGTGCCTATAATCCCAGCTACTCATGAGGCTGAGGCAGGAGAATCACTTGAACCCGGGAGGTGGAGGCTGCAGCGAGCCGAGATCGCGCTACTGCACTCCAGCCTGGATGACAGAGTGAGACTCTGTCTTAAACAAAAATGAATAAAAAGAAAAATAAAAAAAGACTAATGGGATCAGTTCATAGACTTAAGAATCCATCTAAAGAGAGTCCCACTTGTAAATCTGGTACAATTTGAGCCAGACATGGTGGCTCTTGCCTGTAGTCCCAGCCACCTGGGAGGCTGAGATGGGAGGATCACTTGAACCCAGGAGGTTGAGGCAGCAGTGAGCTATATGATCACGCCACTGCACTCCAGCCTGGGCAATAGAGTAAGACCCTGTGTCGTTACAAAAAAAAAAAAAAAGGAACCCTTTAAACATTAAAAAAATAATACATTGGACTGCTTTTTACATATTGAACAATCAAAACATAGTAGTGATATTCAAGAGGAGTGTGCTAGGGAGGGAAAGAGGAACAGAAAAGCTCTTTTGTACAGCTGAGTGTTGGGCGATGCATGCCGCAGTAACGGCAGACTCACAGAGCATCGGCATCTAGCAGCTACGCAGCGGAACCAGGGCAAGCATCCTCAAGGCAGGCTACAATCCTATGGAAAGTATACTCTTGCACAGTATATGTCTCATACTGGGTATAGCTGGATTTCCACGAATGTGCTTCCAACAGGTATTGTCTGTGCCAAGAAAAACTTCATTTTGTTTCTTAGGATGATGGATAGAGCAGGGATAGAAGACATCAAGTTTGTAAACCTATGCAACTCCTTTGATCTATTAAAAAAAATTGGGGCCAGGTGCAGTGGTTCAGGCCTGTAATCCTCAGTACTTCGGGAGGCCAAAGCAGGAGGATTGCTTGAGGCCAGGAGTTGGAGACCAGCCTGGGCCACATAGTGAGACTCCTATGAGACCCCACCTCTACAAAGTTTAAAAAATTAGCTGGGTGTGGTGGCACAGGCCTGTAATCTCAGCTACTTGAGAGGCTGAGGTGGGAGGATCACTTAAGCCCTGGAGTTGGAGGCTGCAGGAAGACATGCTCAGGCCACTGCACTCCAGCCTGGACAACAGAGTGAGACTCTGCGTCAAAAAAAATAAATAAAAAATAAATAAATAAATAAAACAAAATAATTAAGATAGATTATTTAATTATTTTATTTTTCTATTATGGGTTTGTTTTGTTTTGTTTTGTTTGAGACAGAGTCTCACTCTGTTGTCTAGGCTGGAGTGCAGTGGTGCAATCTCAGCTCACTGTAACCTCCACCTCCTGGGTTCAAGCGATTCTCCTGCCTTAGCCTCCTGAGTAGCTGGGATTACATGCATGCACCACCATGCCTGACTAATGTTTGTATTTTTAGTAGAGACGGGGTTTCACCATGTTGGCCAGGCTGGTCTTGAACTCCTGACCTCAGGCGATCTGCCTGCCTTGGCCTCCCAAAGTACCGGGTACAGGTGTGAGTCACTGTAATTGGCCAAATATACATAAATAAGTTTTGAAATGGTACTGTACACTAAAGAGCAGAGGTCTATGAAACCAGAAAGAATTGCTCTGCTTTTCCTAATTCAACAGTGGCGATCAGAAAGAAACCCCTTCAAACTACAGTTCCGCCCCAGACGCTTTAACACTACGACCTGTTTGGTGCTTCCAAGTATCAGCCAAACGTTTCGGCAGGATTTGACCAAGTTACTTTGAGGAACAAAAATACTATAACTTGTTCCTGTGGATCTATAGGCATCAATCCACCCTGCCAATTCAATAGATCTAGAAATCCTTTCCTTCCCACATCATTTCCACCTGCCACCAAATAATAATCTCACAACCTTTATTTATTTATTTTTAAATAATTTCAACTTTTATTTTAGGTCTAAGGGGTACACGTGCCAGTTTGCTACTAGGGCATATTCAGTGGTAGTGAGGTATGGGGTATGCATGAACCCACCACCCACATACTGAGCACTGCACCTGTGAACCCTGAAAATCTGAGACAGGTCTCAGTTAGTTTAGAAAGTTTATTTTGCCAAGGTTGAGGACACACACCCGTGACACGGCCTCAGGAGGTCCTGACAACATGAGCCCAAGGTGGCCAGAGCATGGTTTGGTTTCATACATTCTAGGGACACATGTGACGTCAATCAATATGCCCATTTTTAACGACACTCTCGGTGGCCCCTGACAGCCACCAGGTGAGATACACAGCATATTGTGCCCATTGAATGAAGATACTTCTGACAATGAGACTTTCTCATGGAATAAAGTGTATATTCACAAACTTATGGTATATTGATTTATCCCATGTCACAGAGCTGGGTATAAAGAGAGCACTCAATATGCATATGACAAATGAATAAATGAATGAATGAAATTGACAAAGCAAAGTTCAAAAAATGGGTACCTTTCCTAAAGAGACCCTACAAGATTACAAAGGGTTAAGTAAACAGTTCTATGCATTTTACTGTGACCAGCAATTCTGAAAAATCCATCTGATAATTTAAATTTATTGTTGGAACTGACTCCTTCTATCTAGCTGTAATTTTGTACCCTTTAACAAATCTCTCTCTATCACCCCTTCTCCCTACCCTTCCTGGCCTCTGGTATCCTCTGCTCTAGTTTTTACTTTTTAAGCTAGTTCTAGTGTTCTATTGCAGGGGTCCCCAACTCCTGGGCTGCAGACCAGTGCTGGTCCACGGCCTGTTAGGAACTGGGCTGCACAGCAGGAGGTGAGTAGCGGGTGAGTGAGCAAAGCTTCATCTGTATTGATAGCTGCTCCCCATCGCTCCCAATACCACCTGAGCTCTGCCTCCTGGCAGATCGGCAGCGGCATTAGATTCTCGTAACAATGCAAACCCTACCGTGATCTGCGCATGCAAGGGATCTAAGTTGCGTGCTCCTTTTGAGAATCTAATGCCTGATGATCTGTCTCCTATCACCCCTGGATGGGACTGTCCAGTTGCAGGAAAACAAGCTCAGGGATCCCACTGATTCTACAAGTTGCTGAGTTGTGTAATTATTTCATTACATGTTACAATGTAATCATCATAGAAATAAAGTGCACAGGCCGGCGCGGTAGCTCAAGCCTGTAAGCTCAGCACTTTGGGAGGCCGAGACAGGCGGATCACGAGGTCAGGAGATCAAGACCATCCTGGCTAACCCGGTGAAACCCCGTCTCTACTAAAAAATACAAAAAAACTAGCCGGGCGAGGTGGCGGGCACCTGTAGTCCCAGCTACTTGGGAGGTTGAGGCAGGAGAATGGCGTAAACCCGGGAGGCGGAGCTTGCAGTGAGCTGAGATCCGGCCACTGCACTCCAGCCTGGGCGACAGAGCGAGACTCCGTCTCAAAAAAAAAAAAAAAAAAAGAAATAAAGTGCACAGTAAGTGTCATGCACCTGAATCATCCCCAAACCATCCCCCAAGCCTGGTTTCTGGAAAAATTGTCTTCCATGAAACTGGTCCCTGGTGCCAAAAAGGCTGGGGACCGCTGGTATATAGCACTGTAGGATGACTACAGCCCAAAATCATATATAGTTTCAAATATATGTCTATAGAAGTAGAATACTGAATGTTCCCAACACAAAAAATGGTACAGGCTGGAGAAGATGGATATGCTAATTCCCGCGACCTGATCAGCATACATTACATGTATTGCAACTTTACTATGTGCCCCGTAATAATGTACAATTATTACATGACAATTAAAAAACATTTTAAATCAAAAATAAAATAATTTACTGTTTACTTTTAAAGTTTTACCTTGCAATTCCAGCTCAAATAATGCTTATTATTATTAATATTATATTTTATTTATTTATTTATTTTTTGAGACAGATTCTCACTCTGTCACCCTGGCTAGAGTATGGTGGCACGATCTCCGCTCTCTGCAACCTCTGCCTCCCTGGCTCAAGCAACTCTTGTGCCTCAGCCTCCTCAGTAGGTGGGATTACAGACATGTGCCATCATGCCCAGCTAATTTTTTTGTGTTTTTGGTAGAGACGGGCTCTTACCATGTTGCCCAGGCTGGTCTTGAACTCCTGGCCACAAGTGATCCACCTATTTCAGCCTCCCAAAGTGCTGGCATCACAGGAGTGAGCCACCACGCCCAGCCCAATGCTTACTATTTTCAAAACAAAATACAATAGAAAAGGCCGAAAATGAAATAGAAAGGCCCTGCCCTTGGTTTAATGTAAAATATAACTCTGATATCGCAGGAAACAGGCAGACACACTGGAAGGAGACCACATGGCTGTTTTTTAACATTTTAATTTAAACGTGTCAGCATTTGTCCAAATGAGATGATACAGGCTAGAATGCATGGCAGAATTCCAGACTGCACTCACTCCATGAGCCAACTCATCACTGCCTGTGAACATGAATTCTGGTCCTCAGAGAAGCTGACATTTTTTCCCTGAACATTCCTGTGGTCTCCCTCTGAAAGCCAATGACCATCCAACCCTGACTCACCTGAGACTGTAGTCATATGGCTATTTTAAATGAACCCCTGAAATATCCTATGAACATCGCCCTCTGAGACTGAAGATTATTAACCAACCACAAGGAAAGAGAAACAGCCCCTCCATCACATCTTGCACAAAAAAAATGCCACCACTAATGCCATAAATTCAGGTAGGTTCCTCTATCCAAAGGCTAAACTGCTTCAGGTGACCTAAAAAGTGGCCACTCCTCTCCACGTAAACACATCCAGCTGACACAGGCTAGAATCGAGTTCTCCCACAACCTTCCTATCCCATCTCTAATTTACTCTCTGCTTTTCCCTGGGATGTGCATGATAAATAAACCTTCCAAACACTTCAAAAATCGCACTTTCCTCTCTTTATTACAACGACGCCCATTTTTAAGGACACTCTCGGTGGCCCCCGACAGCCACCTGTTGAGATACACAGCATACTGTGCCCATTGAATGAAGATACTTCTGACAATGAGGCTTTCTCGTGGAATAAAGTGTCCCATCTCATAAAACTGAGAATTCTCTGGAAAGAGCTGAGTGGAAATGACTTTGAGGAGCGCAGTGATTCACTAAGTTATTAAGAACTGAGGTAGTGAGGGTAGAGACCAAGCCAAGAGCAGTCAAAGGTGGACCGACTGCACCCTGACTTTTGTCATCAAGCAGAGAGCATCTCTAGATCCTGTTATCCTGAGCAAGTTGTTGCTCTAAATCGTTTGGGGACAAGCCCTTGATTCTTCTCAACCAGCAAGTGAATCGGTTTAGATCCCCTAAGCCACCTGCATCCCCCAAGCCACCTACAACCTTTCTTCCCTAAGTCCACAAGTAGAATTTCTGTCAACGCTCTAGGAAGTCCTGTTAGGATTTAAAGCAGAGAGACCACAGCCGGGGCGTTTCTCGGATACGCTTCGCCAAGTCCAAATGAGAGTCAAAGTCACCATGTCTGAATGTTTCCTTAGCCCTACAGAAACGGATCTTCTTGGCAAAGCCTCAGAGGTGCTAAATACGTATATTAGTGTTGTTAGCTTAGTAATGGGAGGAAATTTGCAGTGAGGTTTAATTCTAAATAGGGTGGGTCTCATGGCACCTGTACAACACAGCTCCAGCGTACTTCAGAGGTCTTTCGGGCAACAGCAGACACCACCATCAAGGGTCTACTAGAATTTTATTACTGCTCACTTTTGCCAACAGGTTCAAGGGTAGAAGTGACCTCTGAAGAAAGCCCAGAAGGCATTGGTGGAGGGGTTGGGGCGAGGGGCATTAAGGTGGATTTCTATACTCTACGTTTTTTGTGTGAGGCACTCAAATGGATCAAGCATAAATAGAGGCACAAGGTTCAACAGCGTTTTCCTTTGAAAGGACCAGAGGAGATCTCCACGCAAGAGGATCACCCAACAGGACATTGTCTAACTATACACAACGCCCACCAGCTGCCGGATTACTGCAGGAACCGGTCCAGCTTCTCCTGGATGCGGGCAAACGCGTCCTTCCCCATGTAGTCGATACGGCCTTCCTCCCACTTCCTCCTCTCTTCCTCTGGGCTCAATTCCTTCACCTTCTCTTCGATGGAGATCTGGGAAACAGAGACGGCCAGGTCGACCTAGGGAAGATCATCAGTGGGAGATGGTTTTTGCAGCTGTCCGTTCTCGAGGGAAAGACTGCTAAAACCCATCCAGTGTGGGTTCTGCAAAGACGCATCTCAGTTCTCTAAAAGAGACTGCGAATCACTAGCACTTTGTTTTTAATGAGACAGGGTCTCACTCTGTCGTCCAGGCTGGAGTGCAGTGGTGCAGTCATAGCTCACTGCAGCCTCGACCTCCTGGGCTCAAGAGATCCTCCCACCTCTGCCTCCTCAGTAGCTGGGACTACAGTACACATCACCATGCCCAGCTAATTTTTGTATTTTTTGCACAGATGGGGTCTCATTATGTTGCGCAGGGTGGTCTTGAATTCCTGGGCTCAAGCAATCCTCTTGCCTTGGCCTCCCAATGAGCTGGGATTGCAGGCGTGAGCCTGCACACCCAGCAGCACTTTTCTTTTGAGCTAAATACACATTAGCTTTAGTTTAATATGCTTAGAAGATAATTTTTTTGCTTAAGTTTTCTTGAAATTTTTTTTTTTTTTTTTTTTTTTTGAGACAGAGTCTCGCTCTGTCGCCCAGGCTGGAGTGCAGTGGCCGGATCTCAGCTCACTGCAAGCTCCGCCTCCCGGGTCTACGCCATTCTCCTGCCTCAGCCTCCCGAGTAGCTGGGACTACAGGCGCCCGCCACCTCACCCGGCTAGTTTTTTGTATTTTTTTAGTAGAGACGGGGTTTCACCGTATTAGCCAGGCTGGTCTCGATCTCCTGACCTTGTGATCCGCCTGTCTCGGCCTCCCAAAGTGCTGGGATTACAGGCTTGAGCCACCGCGCCCGGCCGTTTTCTTGAAATTTTTTAAAATGTAATTGTATGTGTTCTTTTTCCTGAATTGTTTTCATTTCTAGCCACTAAACCATTTTAAACACACACACTACTTAGTACTGTCACCCACCAAAACTTCTGTTTTGTATGACAGTGAATAACCAAACTACGTTAAATGAAAAAAAAAAAAAATCTCACGTAAGTAAAGCCTATAATAATTTGGACTGCTTGGCAAAGGAATTTAAATAATAATTCTGATAGTTTTTTCAATGCAGAGTTTCTCCCTTCTTAAGGGACATATGAAAAAATAGATGAATATGCAAGCATGTAACAACACACACACACACACACACACACACTTTTGTTTGGCTTTCAGATGAGTCAACAAAAAGAATAAATACGTTTGCTTTAGACACTTCTTACCAAGAACTAGAAAAAGACTTTTAAAAATTTAAAGATGGTAACAATAATAGACACACACATCTATCTATCTATCTATCATCTATCTCATCTACCAACCATTTATTATCTATCATCTGTCTCATCTATCTACCTATGTTCTATCTATCCACTCATCCATCCATCCATCTGTCCATCCATTCTATTTATCAATAAATCATGTCATCTATCACTCCATCGTCTATCTACCTATTTATCTATCTGTGATCTCTACCTATGTACTTTCTATCACTCTATCTATCCATCTATGCATCCATCCATCCATCTATCCATTCTATCTATCATCTATCACTCTATCATTTATCTGTTTATCTAAAATCTCTCTCTCTCTCTCTATCACTCTATCATTCATTTATCTATCATCTCTATTTATCTACTACCTATCATTTATCTCTTCTATATCTATGTATCTATTATCTAGATGTGAGGATGAATGGATATATAGATGAGATAGATGACAAATAGAAAACATATAGATAGCTGGGTGTGGTGGTTCACGTCTGTAATCCCAGCACTTTGGGAGGCCGAGGCGGGTGGATCAATTGAGGTCAGGAGTTCGAGACCAACCTGGCCAACATGGTGAAACCCCATCTCTACTAAAAATACAAAAATTAGCCAGGCTTGGTCATGGGCGACTGTAGTCCCAGCTACTCGGGAGGCTGAGTCAGGAGAATCACTTGAACCTGGGAAGCGGAGGTTGCAGTAAGCTGAGATCGCACCACTGCACTCCAGAATGGGCGACAGAGTGAGACTCCATCAAAAAAAAAGAAAAAGAAAAAAAAAGAAAACAGATAAGAGGTAGATAGATAGATACATGATATGTATAGAGATAGATATATAGAAAGATATATTTGAGTTTTTACACCATGAGTATATACTACTTTCTTCTCTAATTACTTGCCACAGTGTTTTTAAAAGGTTTTTACATATAAGATTCTGCCTTCCACACTCGTTCCCATATATTTATTTTATTTAAAGACAGCTATCCTGTTGATTAAGGTGATAGCAAGAGTTAACAAATACATTTAAAAGTCCACTTCAGGATACTGCAGCATTTCTCCCCTCTAAGGCACTTGCATTTAGATCTATTCAGTTCCTGAGAATGAAATGTTTCTGGAATTAACAGGACCTACAGCACCCAACCCCATACTAGTTTTCAAGACAAAATAGCACAGTGATTGTGACATTTCTGCTAACAAGAGATGAGTATCCAAGAAAACAACAAGCTGCTCCAATGTGATGAATTAGGGTATTATACAAGATACTAAATAAAGGTCCCCTAGAGGACAGTGTGGACACACAGGAGAAGAAGGTCAAAGTGCCCCAGTTTAGCAAATCAATGACTGAAATTTTCCTCATCTTTATGAGCCAAGCACTAACTAGGGCTTTCCCTAGACCACTCTCCTTTTTAATACCCCTCCTTCCAATTCTGTGAGGCGGGCAGCCCAGCCTCCACCTCATGAGCACTGAAGCAAAGTAGTGAACTCGGGCTGGGCGCGGTGGCTCATGCCTGTAATCCCAGCACTTTGAGAAGCCAAAAAAGGAGGATCACGTGAGGCCAGCTGTTTGAGACCAGCCTGGATAGCATAGTGAAACCCCAACTCTACAAAAAATAAAAATAAAAAATTAGCTGGTTGCAGTGGCCCATGCCTATAGTCCCATTTCCTTGGAAGGCTGAGGCAGGAGGATTGTTTAGCTATGATCATGCCACTGCACTCCAGCCTGGGCTACAGAGCAAGACCCTGTCTCTGAATAATAATAATAATAATTTATAAAAAGAAAAAGTAATGAACTCACCCAGGATCCCAAACCTATCACATGGCTGAGCTGTCCAACGTAGGTCTACCCAACCTCACACTGATGCCCTGTCACCCACTAATAACTACAGATTCAATTCATAGAGCCTCAAATGATGACCACAAGGGTGGAACATGCCGAAGGGATACATTCACATGTTTATAAGAAATCTTGACCTCAACCAATAGCTCTAGAAATTAAGTTCGAAATGCTGCATTTGAACATTAACCAAGTAAGAATGAGGAAAAAAACTTTCACATTTTCTCCAAGGGTGACTGTCCAGGGAAGGCATTTAGCCAACAAAAACATTTATGATATAGTAGGTCACATTCTAAAGTATGCGTTCAATACCAACTTTCAGTCTAGACCTAAACCTAGCTCTAGAGCTGTATTGATTATTACTTAAAGACCAAATGGCATTATTAGATCATGCTTAAAGAGAAAGAGAAAACGTTAGCAACTGCTTTCATTAAATGCATTCATGGAGAGAATGTAGTTGAAGATGAGAACATCTCTAAGAGGAAGGAACAGAAAGCATGCATCTCTCATTTCACCCCGAAAGAAGAAATCATTTGCAAGCCCCATTTGGATTCGAACATTTGCATGCCCCACTCCCTCCAATTTTCAGCTTTTAATCTCTTCATTTCAGAAAATGGATTGCTATGCATTAATTACCATAGTCCCTCAGCTTCCCTCCTGATCACTTTTGCAGAACAGTTTTTAAAGAGAGAAAAGGTGTGATGATCAGACTTGAAGATGGCAAAAGAGAGTCAGCGGATCACCCCAGGCAAACGCCAGAGAGAAGACAGAAGAATCAGAGGCAGGGGAAGAGGAAAGTCGATTCTTATCTTTTGTTAAATGAGGCTGAAAAATTAACAGCTGTTGTGTGCATGCAGTTGACCTCAGTGACGGTAGATGGCCCCCACCGGGAGCCTTGGGCAAGGGGAAGAATTTGGATACCACCTCCAGTGCATCCTGCAGACTGGGGTCCCTGATGGTCTCAGCAGGGAGTTCCTGGCTTGGTTCAAAGATTTCCTCGGATGGGAGACTTTCGACTTTATTTGCTGGCTGCTAAAACATAACCATTCAATCATTAGTCTGCGGTGGGCTGCAGGGAACTGTAGCTCTAATCTAAATGACGAAGAAGTCTTTATCCTGGGGTAAAATAAAATCAAATTATTGGGTTGAGGCCAGGCGTGGTGGCTCATGCCTGTAATCCCAGCATTTTAGAAGGCCAAGGCAGGAGGATTGCCTGAGCCCAGGAGTTCAAGACCAGCCTCAGCAAAATAGCAAGAACCCATCTTTATTATAATTAACTTTTTTTTTTTTTTGGATACGGAGTCTCGCTCTGTTGCCCAGGCTGGAGTACAGTGGCATGATCTCAGCTCACTGCAAGCTCCGCCTCCCGAGTTCATGCCATTCTCCTGCCTCGGCCTCCCGAGTAGCTGGGACTACAGGCGCCTGCCACCTCGCTCAGCTAATTTTTTATATTTTTAGTAGAGACGGGGTTTCACTGTGTTAGCCAGGATGGTCTCGATCTCCTGACCTTATGATCTACCCACCTCGGCCTCCCAAAGTGCCGGAATTACAGGCGTGAGCCACCGCACCCGGCCCTATAATTAACTTTTTTAAAAAAATTAATGGGCTGCGCTCGATCTTTTTTTCTGGGAATGCTAAAAATAGCTCACCTTCTCTCCCCTCACTTTTTCTGAGCCATCCACTACGTCTCAGACAAGAGGAGATGCTACAAGTTCTTATGCAATTCCTGAAAGTTAAATTTTCAGAGAGAGATTTGACTTGTTTATACCAAATGCCTACAGAAGCATTTTACTAAGATAGTCTCTCTGAGAGTTTTAAAAAAAAGGGGGGTGTCCATAAAGCCACTTTTCTGATGATATATGGCAATAAAAGCCCAGATTCATAAGGGTACATTTAGGGAAAAAAAGAATTAAAATACAATCCATAGTCACGGAATACTGGTTTTAGACATGGTGCAAGTCCTATGAAAAGTTTAAAAAAATTAATGGAGACATAGACGACATCTTGATGCTATATCTTTTTCTTACTAATTTTTTTCAGCAAAGTGGAAGAGAATAACAAAATGACCAAAAAGAAACGCCCGCAGTAAGTTCGAAAAGACAGCCAGATTCCTTATCCAGCTGCATAATAGAGAAATAGACTAATTACAACACAACTTATTCCAGGTGGGAGAACCCATTCAAAAAAGAAAATGGGAGGAATTTTTAAAAGCATATGGCCCCCACTGGTATGTAATGGTGATAGACACTGTGAGAAAACAACAAGCAATAAGAGAGCTGGCCATGTGTAGGTCATATAGATGAGGAATACCAAGGTGGTTTCCGTCTCTGTGAAGTCTGCAAGCTGAGGGGAAGGCTGGGACAGTGGGTCACAGGTTATCACGGCAGGAGTCTCAATTTCAGGACAATCTATCATCTGTTATAAAGAAAGAGCAAAGGCAAGTTAAGTCAAACCTTCGTGCAAATAAATGCAACTTAATTGAAAACACCCACTCTATTTTTTTCTGCCTCCATGGTGCAAATACAACTTGATACGGGATAGGTCTGGGGCAAGGTGACACGCTCACCAATACCTGTCTTCGTTTCTTCTTCTTCTTCTCGGGCTAATGTCCAAGTGCATTTTGTGACCTCCTTGCACCTGGACAGGACCATGGAAGTGATTCTCACAAGCAGATTGAGTGAATGCGAGGAGGTGATGTGAGTCACCTCTGGGCTGGGCAATGACAGGAATAAGATATCCCTATCCTCTCTTCTTCCACCAGCCAGGTGAAAAACAAGATCCCTCCACCCTCTCTGAACTGGGCCTCCATAAGAAAATAAAACCAAACACAGAACAAATCAGGTGACTCTTCTCTCAACTCTCCCAAGGATGGTCCATATCTAACACCATTCTAGATGTGGAGGAGATAACTTAATGCATTATGTACAATGGCTGCCATCAGCAACAGTGCCTAATCCTCCCAAGGAGTCTCACTTGAGAAGAGCTGCCCTAGAAGGTGGTGCACAATAGGAGCATCCTGGATCCCTGAAAGACTGCATGGAGTAGAGGATACCTTGGCCACCCCAACTGGCTGTGATACAAATGAGAAATAAACTTTTACATATTTGGGGGCTGTTTGTTATAGCAGCTAGCCTACCTTGACAAATGCAGGGTCAAGAAGCAAACCTGTGTCCAAACACTGGGGCCTCCATCAGGTCAGGTCACAAAGCAGTTAGCTTAATGAGTGTGAGCAACAGAGATCACAGAATACTAACATCCTCATTGAAAACACACTGTGGAATTCTTGGGGGTGGATAGGGTTGAGCCTCAACATGAGCCCCTGTTGGCTGCACCAGGCCAACTTAAGAGAATTGTAATCCTTCAAATGCAGACTCCCAGGCCATGGTCCCAGAGATTTTGAGTGATGTCAGCTGGGGTGGAGATCAGTCACTTGGATACTCAGCTCCCAAATTTCTGATCCTAGCATTCCCTTTTAGGAGAATGTCCAGTTCATTCTCCTAATTGAGGCATGAATGTATGCATTTCACAGGTGTTTATGGAGTGGTAGGTAGTGAAGATTAAACAGTGGCCTATACAGATACGATCTGCACCTTCATGAAGCTTACTGTCAAAGAAGACAGAAAATCAACAAATAACAAATACAAAATGGTAAGCCATGAGAAATTCTAGGAAAGAAAATGGTTATCAATTCTAGGAAAGAAAATGTTATCAAGAAACCTCACCTGGTCTAAAGGGGGAGACACTCCTGGAGGAGTAATACCTAAAATGAAGCCTGAAGGACGAGTAGAAGCCAATGATGTAGAATGACTGGAAATGCAGTAAGAAGAAGAACATGCTGAAAAATGCATGTGAAAGCAGATCAGCATGTGCAATGCCCTAAGGCAAAGGAACAGAAGCACAGAAATAGAAAAAAGGTATAAAAACTGGACACCCCCCAAAGTCATTATTAGTGGGATTTAGTGAAACTTTAAGATGTAAAAGAGAACACTGTAATCATGAACGTTTTAAAAAATTTGACCATTTTAACTCATAATCACGAAAGTGCAATTTATTTTATTTATTTATTTATTTATTTATTTATTTACTTTTGAGACAGAGTCACCCAGGCTGGAGTGCAGTGGTGCAATCTCGGCTCACTGCAACCTCTGCCTCCCGGGTTCAAGTGATTATCCTGCCTCAGCCTCCCGAGTAGCTGAGATTACAGGCACGCATCACCAAACCCAGCTAATTTTTTTGTGTATTTTTCATAGAGACGGGGTTTCACCATGTTGGCCAGTCTGGTCTTGAACTCCTGACCTCAAGTGATCTGCCTGCCTCGGCCTCCCAAAGTACTGGGATTACAAGTGAGAGTCACCATGCCCAACCTATGAAAGTGCAATTTAAATAACTCACAGAGGAATAGAGTGGAACAGTAGTTGCCAGGGGCCGGTGTGGGGAGCTTAGAATGAAGATAAGTTAGTGAAGGAATGAATATGAAGTTTTAGTTATACAAGATAAGTAAGTTTTGGGGATCTAACGTACAGCATGGTGACCACAGATCACAATATAGGATTGTATACTTAAAATTTGCTATGAGAGTAGATCTTACATGTTCTCATTACCAAGAACGGCAGCAGGGAGAGGAGGGGGAGGAGGGGGAGGAGGAGGAGGAGGAGGAGGAGGAGGAGGGGGAGGAGGCGGAGGAGGAGAAAACAGCATTTATGTGAGGTGATGAAAATGTTAATTAGCTTGATGCAGTGATTGTTTCACAATGTACACATACAACAAAGCATCAAATTGTACTCCTTAAATACATACCAATTTTCATTTGTCAGTGGTACCTCAATACAGCTGGAGAGAAATTTTTAAAAATTGACATTAAATAAAATATGGGCTTCTTCTTTCAGATCTCAGCTACGTATGTAAAATCCAAACATAAAATTAAGTTCTAAGAATTATGGTGTAATACAAAATTCTAAGTTGTCAAAGACATCAGACAACCATGATAACAGGACTCCTTTTTTAGTAGATGCTCATGGCTGGGTGCTGAATGACACTCATAAGCTTCTCAGCCATGATTTCTTTTAATCCCCACAGCCCTATGAGGCAGACAGGTTGAGCCTTCCCTCTTACTGCTGCAAAGTTTAATCTGTAGACAGAGATACTGTCCAACATACGAGAGCACACGAGAACACACGAGAGCTAGCAAGTGAGAGAGCGGGATTTGGGTATGTGCCTCTGTGTCTGCCAAGCCTTGCCCTTCGGCTGTACGCAATGTACATGATTTTCCAGGGTCTGCAAAACACCAAAATGGGTCTTGGGAAAAAATGATGAATGCAATAACTGCATTATCATAAACCATATGAATCCCATAAAAATGAATAATTTCTTTCTTCAACCAGGGCTGGTAGAGGGATGTCCTGGATTTGAATACTGACACATCAAGGAAAAGGACCTGGAGAAATGACTCGCTGAGTCATGGGGCTTTCAGTGAGATGTCGCACAGACACTTATTGTGATGGATAAATGAAGCAGCCAGACAGGCAAAGAAGAAGTGCTCAAAACACAACTCCTTAAATTGGATTAGGGAAAATGTCAATCTGTTTCTGTAATCTAATTTCTCCCAACAATAAACATATAAATAAATTCCACGGGGCCGATCATGAAGTATAATCCTTCCTTGGAAGGGATTTAACTCCGGGTTTTATGTTTGATTACAAAGGATGAAATAATGATGGACGTTCTCAGCTTGCCTTCTGCAGATGTGTTAATCTTATGAATTCAAACGAGGAAGAGAAGCAGCTCAGCCAGCCCTTGCTAATGTTTCTAATCAAGACCCACAGGCTTACTTAACAATTAATATTAATGACTGAAACATAAACCAACATTTATGAATAAATATGGCCATTATTTTTACTAGTAAAAAGTAGAAACTTCCTCCTTGCGTATCATGCAGAGAGAAATTTTAAGATGAGAATGCAGCAATCTCAAAGTCTGCTCTTAAGAACATTTTTGGCAAGCTTGTGAACGCATGAATATAAAATGTGACTTTTACAAACTGCATTTCTTTTTATCCTTAGGTAATAACTGTTCTACTGATTTAATCCCCTAAAAGCCTGACTGAAGATGGGGTCACCTTGAAAGAAGAGACTCTGAAACTGGAGGCAGGCCAGAGAAGAATTCTCAGCTCATTGGAGAGAGAGGCTGAGATATGCAGAGATGCTTAAAACAAAATGCTCTGTCTGGGAAGATGAAAGCTGAGAGAGGACATCGTAAAGGCAGAGGAGGCAGGGAATAGATAGACAACAGATACACAACGTTCCAGTACACAATCCAAGGAGATAATATTCACAGCAAAAAATGAAGCACTCCTTTGCATTATGGGCTATACATTTGTGAAGGTTATTACTGCCGGAGGTGGTAAATGCTAAAAATACAAATATATATGCATCAGTTCAGGAACTGAAATGAGATTTTTTCCACTTTCAGCAATTGGTGAAGCTGTTGTTTCACAGTAAGTCTTCTGCCAAAAATACCTAAAAAGGCTGCACAAATAATGTATATAGAATTTTTTTTTTTTTTTTTTTTTTTGAGACATAGTCTTGCTCTGTTGCCCAGGCTGGAGTGCAGTGGCGCCATCTCGGCTCACTGCCACATGTCCCTCCTGGGTTCAAGCGATTCTCCTGCCTCGGCTTCCCGAGTAGCTGGGATTACAGGCACATGCCACCACGCCTGGCCAGTTTTCGTATTTTTAGTAGAGATGGGGTCTCACCATGTTGGCCAGGCTGGTCTCGAACTCCTGACCTCAGGTGATCTGCCTGCCTTGGCCTCACAAATTGCTGGCATTACAGGTGTGAGCCACCACACCTGGTCTAGAATTTTGTTTTTTAAGTACATCAGAGAGCTACTAAAGCAGCACAAAATTAAGAGTGAAGATGTCAGAGACAAACAGAAGAGGTAAACATTACATTTGGTACCTTACTTCCACTCAGGGCAAATAAGAGGCTGGGAAGCTGAGAAACTAAGCAGAGTTGCCAGCAGTGCTAGGAGGCTGAGGGGCCCATAACTATCAATAATCAGGACAGACGAGGGACCCCGGTACACACCACAAGCTTTTATTTGTGGCGTCGTTGAGAGGAGAACCAGAAATAGACCAGGTCCTCACAAACACTGAAGCCCAATTTCCCTCCAGCTCAGCCCCAGATAGGGTCTGGGCAAACTACGTGAGGGTATGAACAAATCACATCAAATCACATGAATTAAAACAAATCCTCTTTGGGTTATGATAATATGATTCAGAGCTACACATTGTCCTTGCAATTTTTTTTCATTTACCCTGTCTGGTTGTCAATTAAAAAATGAACTATCACACAACAAGAAAAGACCAAATGAGTGAAAATCAAGAGCAAACAAAAGTAAACAACAAAACCAAACCCACCTGAAACCACCCAGATATGTAATTTATCAGACATGGACTATAATTAAATGTGAGAAATACCTTAAATAAAGTGGGGAAAAAGATAAAAATATTCAAGGTAGTATTGAAACTACGTTGATGTTAATTTGATGTTAATTTGAACTAAAAATCTGATGTTAATTTGAACTAAAAACATAATAACTGAAACTAGAATGTGGGTTTAACAACAGATTAGACATAGCCAAAGAGATCAGTTAACTAGAAAATAAGTCAGTAGACTGAAGTATGGGGAGAAAGATTGACAGAAAATGCAGATAACTGTGTCATAGATATATGGGACACAGTCAACAGTTCTACACATGCCAGTAGAGGCAGGGCGTGGTGGCTCATGCCTGTAATGCCAGGACTTTGGGAGGCTGAGGCAGGTGGATCACCTGAGGTCAGGAGTTCGAGACCAGCCTGGCCAACATGCTGAAAACCCGGCTCTATTATAAATACAAAAAATTACCCAGGTGTACTGGCGGGTGCCTGTAGTCCCAGCTACTTGGGAGGCTGAGGCAGGAGAATTGCTTGAACCCAGGAGGTGGAGGCTTCAGTGAGCCGAGATCGCACCAGTGCACTCTAGCCTGGATGACAGAGCGAGTCTCTGTCTCAAAAAATAAATTAATTAAAAAAAAAAAGTAGGGCATACTTCAACAAAAAAGTATATTATAAATAAAATAAGATGTGCTACAAACAAGAGTAAAAAAACTTGATAGCTTAAAAAAAAACTGAAGGACATCTGTGATCTTTTAATTGACTATATTTCCCTACCCCAAATACTGGAAGACAAAACACTGGGGAAGATACTAATTGCAACTTTTTCCTTAATACATTAATGTATGTGGAAAAAATTAATATTCAGCTTTACTTTTAAAAACACAGATCTGGGGCAGGCACGGTGGCTGACGCCTGTAATTTCAACACTTTGGGAGGCCGAGATGAGCGGATCACTAGAGCCCAGGAGTTTAAGACTAGCCTGGGCAACATGGTGAAACCCGTCTCTACAAAAAATACAAACTATCAGCCAGGCGTGGTGGCACCTCTTGTAGTCCCGGCTACCTGGGAGGAGGTGGGAGGATCAGTTGAGTCCAGGAGGTCAAGGCTGCAGTGAGCCCAGATCGTGCCGCTGCACTCCAGCCTGGGCAACAGAGCGAGACCCTGTCTCAAAAACAACAACAACAACAAAACCAAAACACGTCAACCTTGCCATCATTATATATACCAAAGGAGCTACTGGACTAAAGAGCTCCAGACGTACACTCAGCTTTTATGATGTTACTGCGATTTATGAAAATCACCTTTTATTTTTAAATCTGTGTTTCAGCTCCCCTAAATAAAATACCCAGAGTAACTCAGTAAACGGACAGCAGGTGACAGTGATGTTGCACAACTCATTTCAAAGACCACCTGGGGTGCGAATTAATGAAATGGAATTTCTCCTGATATCCACGGAGGATTGGTTCCAGGACCTCCTGGGGATACCAAAATCCACGGATGCTGAAGTGTCTGATACAAGATGGAATTGTGTTTGCACATAACCAATGCACATCCTCCCACAGACTTTAAATCATGTCTAGGTTAATTGCCATACCTATTACAATGCACATGCTATGTTAATACTTGCTATGTCGTATTGTTTAGGGAATAATAACAAGAGAAAAAAGTCTGCATGTTCAGTGCAGATGCAATTTTGTTTTCCCCAATATTTTCGATCCAAGCTTGGTTGAATCCACAGATACGGAACCCATAGATGCGGAGGGTGAGCTATATATCAGATACCGTAGAGACAGCATCCCTCCCTTTTTTTTTTAAGATGTTCAGAAATATTTATTGATTTATCCAAAGTCACAAAACTAGTATACAAAACAGCTCAAATTTTCAACTCCTTGTTCAGTGTTATTAAATATTATCTTGGAAAATGTGACAGTAATATAATAATCTCCAATCAATCAACATACCTTTTGTTAAATAGAGTTTTGTTTTGTTTTGTTTTGACTTTAGGTTCCGGGATACATGTGCAGGACGTGCAGGTGTGTTACACAGGTATACGTGTGCCATGGTGGTTTGCTGCACCCGTCAACCCGTCATCTAGCTTTCAAGCCCCGCATGCATTAGCTATTTGTCCGGACTCTCTCCCTCCCCTCTCTCCCCAGTCCCTTCCCTTTAAAAGCCTGAAGACTTCATTGTTTTTAGAAAAATACCCTCATCAGAAAATATATAGACCATAACAAATGTTTTTAGGTCAATTTCCCCAACCCACTATTCACCTACATTAGGATGGAGAGGTGGGGAGAATGGGGAATGAGATCGAAGGATGAAATTATGTGGACACAGGAACTCCAAAATACCTTTTTTTTTTTTTTTTTTTTTTTTTTGAGACAGAGTCTCACTCTGTTGCCCAGGCTGGAGCGCACTGGCACGATCTCAGCTCACTGCAACCTCCACCTCTTGGGTTCAAGCAATTTCCGGCTAATTTTTGTATTTTTAATAGAGACGGGGCTTCACCGTATCAGCCAGGCTGGTCTCAAACTCCTGAGCTCAAGTGAACTGCCTGTGTCAGCCTACCAACATGCTAGGATTACAGGTGTGAGCCACCGTGCCCTGCCCAAAATACCTTTTTTGTTAGTATTCTTTTTATTCTGTCAGGGTTTTTTGTATCTGTGTTGCAGTCAGCCAACATAACACTCCCCAGTTATTTAAGGTTATGCTTATATTTCTTTTTCTTTTTTTGAGACTGAGTTTTGCTCTGTTGCCCAGGCTGGAGTGCAGTGGTGTGATCTCAGCTCACTGCAACCTCCGCCTCCCAAGTTGAAGCCATTTTCCTGCTTCGGCCTCCCAAGTAGCTGGGATTACAGGTACACGCCATCACACCCGGCTAATTTTTGTATTTTTAGTAGAGACGGGGTTTCACCGTGTTGGCCAGGCTGGTCTTGAACTCCTGAGCTCAAGTGATCTGCCCGCCTTGGCCTCCCAAAGTGTTGGGATTACAGACGTGAGCCACTGCACCTGGTCTAAATGCATTTTTGACTTAAGATATTTTCAGTTTACGATGGGTTTGTTGGGATGTAAACCAACTGTAAATCGAAGATCATGTGTATTTAAACAGCTTTGGTTTCACCTCCACCTTTTCCTCCCACTCCTGAATCTATTTGAATTTCTCTTCCTTTCTGCTAAACATTTGAGCGGGTCTCGCAGTCTTCTACACACTGGGTCTCCAATGCCTGGGTGTCCCCTCCTTTCCCTAGGACCTACGCAGGCGTCCCTGCTCCTGCTGTAACTAAACATTTCAGTGTCCAAGTCTGAGGCCAGTGTGACCTCTCCCTGCCTCCCCTTCACGCCGTGCCTGGGGCCGCTTGCAGGGCGGACAGATCCCTCCTTCACTTCATCACTTTCCTACGGATCAAATTCCATCTGAGCTGGATCTGTCTGTTTCCGTCTCCCTTGCTGCCCCCTCTGCGATGTGCAAGTGCAGTTTATTCATTTAAGGGCCTGTAGTTGGGTACTGCACTATCATCTTCCATTGATGCTTTTGAAGCCCAAGGGTGGGCATGACGGTGGGCTGGAGGGAGGGTGAGGCTGGGCATAGCCTCTGAGATGGGAGATACAGGCTCTGCAATCACTTTTGAGAACTGCTTAAATACCCTAAACAAAGTACGCTCAGCCCAGCTGAGGGTCATCTCCGCTCACCTTACCCTTGGCCTTGAGCTCATGCTCAGACAGACAGCAGAAGGGCCACCTACTGTCCCCAGCACTACCCGGACAGGGACAGCTTCCACCTGCAAGGGTGATCTTCATCTCCTCCTGGGTCTTGTTCCGGGCCCTGGAAACTGGCGATTCTCCAGTTCTTGAGAAGTGTTTTCCCGCCCTCCTCCTTTCTGCAGTATTGCCCCTTGAGGATGGGGTGGGGATTGGGAGCCATGCCAAAAACGTCCAACGGGCACTGCAATCTCTTGCTGCGGATGAGACCAGCTGATGGTCTTCTCGTGGCTGCTGGCTGTTGAACATACTTTTTTTTTTTATAATTACTTTTTAAAAATTGACACATAATGATTGTACATATTTATGGGGTACACAGGGATGGTTCAATACCTACAAGGTTCAGTGATCCTGTCAGGGTAATTAGCATATCCACCATGTCAAATATGTATCATTTCTTTCTTTTGGGAACATACGACATCCTCCTTCCAGCTATCTGAAACTATAGATTACTGTTGGCTACAGTCATCCTACAGGGCTATAGAATATGACAACATATTCCTCTTGTCTAGCTGTAATTTTGTATCCTTTAACAAATCTCTCCCTATCTTCTCCTTCCCCCACCTTTCCTAGTCTCTAGTACATTCTATTCTACTTTTTACTTCTATTTTTTTTTTTTTTTTTTTTTTTTTTTGAGACAGAGTCTCGTTCCGCTGCCCAGGCTGGAGTGCAGCGGCATGATCTCGGCTCACTGCAGCCTCAACCTCCCAGGTTCAAGCGATCCTCCCACCTCAGCCTTGCGAGTAGCTGGGACCACCGGCAAGTACCACACACTCAGCTAATTTTTGTATTTTTTTGTAGAGACAGGGTTTTGCTATGTTGCTCAGGCTGGTCTCAAACTCCTGATCTCAAGCAATCATCCTGCCTCAGCCTCCCAAAGTGCAGGGATTACAGGAGTGAGCCACTATGCCTGGCCTTACTTTTTACTTCTGTGAGATTAAATGTTTTTAGCTTCCACAGATGAGTGAGAACATGTGGTGTTTAACTCTCTGTTTCTGGCTTATTTCACCTATCATAATGTCCTCTATTTCCATCCATGTTGCCGCAAATGATGAATTTCCTTCTTTTTTATGGCTGAATAGTATTCCATGGTATATCTATACACAGCATTTTCTTTATCCATTCATCCTCTGACAAAGAATTGGGTTGAATCTGTATCTTGCCTGTTGTGAATAAACTGCAAAAACATGGACGGGGGGCAGATGTCCCTTCATATACTAATTTCCTTTCCTTTAGATAAATGCCCAGTAGTGTGATGGCCGGATCATGTGGTAGTTCTACTTGTAGTTTTCTGAGGAACCTTCATACTCTTGTCCATCCTGGCTGTGCTTATTTTTAATCCCCATCTACAGTGGAGAAGAGTTTCCCTTTCTCCACATCTTCACCAGCATTGGTTATTTTTTGTCTTTTTGATAATAGACACCACCTAACTGGGGTGAAATGAATGTGCTTTTGTGTCTTTGCTCATCTCCTTGGACATCACGGCAGGATAATCCTCAATTCTGTCATCATGAAGCCCCAATCCCTCCTCAGAAGCCCCAATCCCTCCACGGGAAAGGCTCTCCTTGGTTTGGCTTGACTGGCTCTGATTGAAATGTGGCTCACGGACGGACAAACATGAAGCTACATATCTATTCTTTAAGTTGCCACCTCATCGACAATTACGAATCCCTAGCAAAAGTAGAAGTGACTTATGTCAAGAAAAATCCACGGCAACAATTCCATTGAGATTAATATGAATTGAGCATGATGGGCACTGTTTTAGAGAAAGCAAAGTGCTAAGTGCTCTCACTCTGGAAATGGTCCTGTTTTTGCAGAGACTGGCATGGCTACAACTTGGGCTGGAGCTGGGACTGGAGCGTCCTGACTGTTTTCACTTTTGGAGTCTCTGGAAAACCACTGTTTGCCCTGGGAAGCTTGTTTTCAGGGGCTGTGACAATCCATGGAAATCCCTCAAGGGGCTGAGGGGTAGAGAATACACACTTGCTTCTGAAAGAGGGTGGCTGCCCTTACGAATGAGGCAGTGCCCACCGTGGTTCAGAATAAACTTTTAAGAATGCTTGTAATGGCCAGGTGTGGTAGCTCACCCCTGTAATCCCAGAACTTTGGGAGGCTGAGGCAGGTGGATCACTTGAAGCCAGGAGTTCAAGAACAGCCTGGCCAACATGGTGAAACCTGGTCTTTACTAAAAATACAAAAACTAGCTGGATGTGGTGGCCCATGCTTATCCATCTACTAAGGAAGCTGAGGCAGAAGAATTGCTTGGACTCGGGAGGTGGAGGTTGCAGTGAGCTGCTGAGATCGCGCCATTGCACTTCAGCCTGGGCGATGGAGTGAGACTCCGTCTCAAAACAAACAAAAAGAAAAAAGAAAAAAAGAAGAATGCTTTTAAGATCATTTGCAAAAACACAGTCCTTTAAAATGATCCTTATTCAGAGAAACCTCAGGCCACAGTTTGCAAAACCACTAATGTACAAGATTCAGTGACAGAATAAGATTAAAATTACATAACCGGAAATCAGAAAGATGGTTTGACAACCGTTTTCTGAGGACTCAATAGAGTCTTGTGAAGAAAATAAATCTTGGAACCCCAATATCACTAACCAGGGAAAAGTCCAGCGGGGAGCTGCTTAGGGCCTCTGCCTCCCATTCCTTTCAGTCACCCCTCTGCTCACAGAGATGAATGCATATCTGATTGCCTCCTTTGGAAAGGCCAATCAGAAACTAAAAAAAAAAAAAAGCAACCATTTGCCTCTATCTTATGACCTGGAAGCCCCCTCCCCACTTTGAGTTGTCCCACCTTTCCGGACTGAACCAATGTACTTCTTAAACATATCTCATGACTCTCTAAAAGGTATAAAAGCAAGCTGTGCCCCAAGCACCTTGGGCACATGTCGTCAGGACCTCCTGAGGCTGTGTCACGGGTGTGTCCTTAACCTTGGCAAAATACACTTCCTAAATCTTTTTTTACGAAGCATTCAATAATATTTCTTTTTTAGGCGAGGAGTTTGAGCATTCAATTGTTTTCAACACACATCAACAGGGGATCAGAGTTCCCCTTTATTGGCATTAAGGTGCTGTAATGCACATAAAAGCAAGAGCCTTGAATGCCCAGCATTCTCGGATACTCTTTGGTTTAGTCTAAACTTGGTTGCCTACTAAACATTTAATGTAAATGCGATTTTTCCTTAGACATCCTGATACGAGCACGGCTCAGCACGATTGCAGCCGTTTTGCACATCATGCAAGAGCTCAACCGATGGAATTCTTCACATTCCAGCAGGAACAAGCAGAGGCCCTTGACTTTACTCACATGAGGGACGTCCTGAGGCCAGACCCAGGCTATGGCGTGCTCAGGGCACACCGCAAGGAATGAAGAACCAGAAAAGCGAATTTTACACCTCCTCAGCCTTCACCATCTGAACCTAAACATCTTTTCAACGTGTTTGGGTCAATGTGAAATCAGCACTCCGACATTATTAATGCATAAAGTTGCCAGAGCATCATTTACGCCATAGTACAGTGAAGCGTGTGGTGTCTCCCGCAGCAATGTGTGCAAAACGCAAAGGTCACTGGTTTATAAGCAACAAGAAACAGCTCTCCCAGAGCTATCTGAAATCCACAGACAAGAATCGCTTTCCTTCAGCCCAGTCCCCAGACCCTTCCCTAAGTATGATCTCAAAATAATTCTGTTGAGAAACTTGTTAGGATGAGTGGTAAAGATTTAAAACAAGAATTTTTTTTTTTTTTTTTTTTAATTTGAGACAGTGTCCACTCTGTCACCCAGGCTGGAGTGAACCGGTGAGATTATAGCTCACTACAGCCTCAACCTCCAAGGCTCAAGTGTTCCTCCTGCCTCAGCCCCCCAAGTAGCTGGGACTACAGGTGCACACATCCACGCCCAGCTAATTGTTTTACTTTTTTTGTAGAGATGAGGTCTCAGTGTGTTGCCAGCTGGTCTCATACTCCTGGGCTCAAGCAGTCCTCCCACCTCAGCCTTCCAAAGTGTTAGGATTACAGGTGTGAGTCACCATACCTGGCCCCAAGAAATCTTTAAACACAAGATATTATTCCAAAGTATTCGCCTAGAAATTGGAGCTGGAGAAATGACGGCCTCCATTATTTGTTTTGCAAGGTGTATTTTCATCTTTCTTTGATGGGGACAAAGTGCTGCAGACTCAGCCTCAATAGACACCACTGTGCAGGTCAACATTCATTTGAACACTGAACCCCAGCAGGAATCCATCTTCATTTGAACCACTGTTCAAGTCAGGGGTTCGGCTGAAACCGCTCAGGACGCACGGCCAGGCAGTTGGGTTGAAGGGGCACTGATGGAAGCCTCACTTTTTGAACCTGAACGAGCTCTGGCTCCCCCAGGATCTGTAAACTGCATGAGAGTGAGCATCTGTCTCCATGTGGCATCAGTTTTTTGAAGCTGCTACATAAGAAATGGCCACAAACTGGGTGGTTTATACCAAGGCAGACTGACCATCTGATAGTTCTGGGGGCCAGAAGTCCAGTGGATTAAAATCAAGGTGTCGGCAGGGTTGGTTCCTTCTTGGAGACCTGGAGGAGAATCCATTTCCTGCCTTCTCTGGCTTCTGGAAGCCACCATATTCCCTGGCTCGTGGCCTCCTCTTCCATCTTCAAAGCCAGCAGCCCAGCCTCTTCCAGCCCCTCTCTCTCTGGCCTCTGCTTCCAGCTTCACATTCCTTCTCTGACCTTCACACGTCTGCCTTCTTCTTTGAAGGGAGGTTTGTGATGACTAAGAGCCCACTCCCATAATCCAAGACCATACCTCCCCATCGCAAGGTCCCTCTTTAATCACAACTGCAAACTCCCTTTTGCCACACAAGGTGACATTCACAGATCCTGGGGACTGGGGCATAGACATCTTTCTGCAGGTGAGCTTGATTCGGCGTGCCATAATGCAAATAAATGCAGGAGCCTTGAATGCCACAGCAAACTAAAGACCAGCCTTTCCCTCCATCTCCCCTCCCCAGAGAGCCAGGGAAGCCGGCTCTCTCCGCTCTCACTGCTTGCCAGTGTCTGACTCTCCATCACACCTGTGAGGAATGCAGGTACTTACATCTTCTGAACGGCGTCCTTCAGGTAGGGACAGGGTCTCATCCACCATCTGGGTCGGCTCCGGAAGGCCCTGAGCAGGCTGGTTAGAACCCAGTGGCGAATTTGCACACAGCACGCCGGCACTGGGTGTTGAATCTGCACACGGCTCTCCAACACCAGACACTGAATCTGTACACAGCGCCCCCACATCACTGAGGCAAAGCTGCACAAAAATAGACACATGGAGCGAGTCTTCCCAATGTCTCCTCAATTCACCCGCTGTCCTGGGGGGTGGGGTGGGGCCCTGTGTAGCCAGGGCTCCCAGCTCCCATCCCAATCACTAAATAATTGTCCTAAATGTTTTCTTTCTCAGAACCATTTGACACTAAGCCTTAAAGTTCCCTCCTATGCACTCCAGTACTTAGTAATCCAGTACTCAGCAAAGCGCCCAGCAGGAAACATGTGGCAAGTCGATGTTTGTGAAGTGAATACACATAAACGCCCACTTGCTGGTGTCACTCGCTGAGAGGTATTTTCAGCAGTCCTTAAAAAGTAGCCCCTAGCTCCACCCAAATAACAAAGCATACCAAAAATTACAATAGGATGCTTTTCCATTTCCCAGGCAACGCATGTGCCGACAGCAGACTCTGTTGTATTAGCAAATACTCTAGTTAAAAAAAAAAAAAAGGCCGGGCGCGGTGGCTCAAGCCTGTAATCCCAGCACTTTGGGAGGCCGAGGTGGGCGGATCACGAGGTCAGGAGATCGAGACCATCCTGGCTAACACGGTGAAACCCCGTCTCTACTAAAAATACAAAAAACTAGCCGGGCGCGGTGGCGGGCGCCTGTAGTCCCAGCTACTCGGGAGGCTGAGGCAGGAGAATGGCGTAAACCCGGGAGGCGGAGCTTGCAGTGAGCTGAGATCCGGCCACTGCACTCCAGCCTGGGCGACAGAGCGAGACTCTGTCTCAAAAAAAAAAAAAAAAAAAAAGGCCGGGATGGGTGGTTCACGCCTGTAATCCCAGCACTTTGGGAGGCTGAGGCGGGTGGATCACTTGAGGTCAGGGCTTCAAGACCAGCCTGGCCAACATGGCAAAACCCCGTCTCCACTAAAAGTACAAAAATTAGCCGGGCGTGGTGGCGGGCACCTGTAATCCCAGCTACTCCGGAGGCTGAGGCAGGAGAATCGCTTGAACCCGGGAGGCGAAGGTTGCAGTGAACTGAGATCACGTCACTGCACTCCTGCCTGGGTAACAGAGCAAGACTCTGTCTCAAAAAACAAACAAACAAAACTCTAGTTTTCTTTACGCTAGTAAAAAAAAAAAAATACTCTGGTACTCTAGTACAAATGCATTAGTAAAATTAAAAAAAAAAAAAAAGCTCCAGTTTTTTTTTACTTTAGTGAAAAAAGCCATTAGGAATAAAAAGTTTCCTGAGTCCTAATTGCAAAAGGTCTTCTGCGAGGCAGATGCAGTCCACATTCAACACACTGCAGATACTCCACGATTTAGCACATCTAGGGGCTATCATTATATTTTCTGAAATCAAATTGGTGTCAATCAAAAATTTACAAAATCCTCTTCAGACACGTCCTCCAATTGCTATCTCAAATGATGCTTTCAAGTGGAAAGCGTTGGCCCAAATGACATCGTAATCAGTCATTGTGAACCACCTGTCCATGAGGGTCTCTTACTCTGATGAGGATGGCTAATTTCAATAACCTATTTCTGCACCAGGCCTATAAATCAAAACAAGATATCTACTCATTAGGCATTCTCTATTTTGAGCTAAAACATAAAAATTTTTTTAAAAGGTACTTGCTTCTCAGTATTCTTTTACATGAAATACAGTGCTTAGACAAAAAAGGGGCATTTCAAAAAAAACCACACCGGACCTTGGTGACAAGGATGTTCTCCTTGTCCTCAGCCATGGGTTTTAAGGGAATTCTCCACTTACTGTGTGACCAGGAGATGCGTGTGCTTCTCCCGCTTGGGCACTTTTATAAAGGGGCAACACGTTGTTCTGGTAGATCGTCCACCAGAGATGAAGGAACACCGCCTGGTGCTGGCTACTGGACGCTGAGCCCTGCTCCAACACTGAGCCACTCTGTGGATTGTACTTGTAGTTCCAAGGTTTCGTGGACCCCAAAAAATGTACGACCTTTGCACTGGAACCAAATCTGAGAAGAAAACAGAAGGGATTCTGATTTCCACTCTAATGTGATAAAAGACACCCAGAAAGCATCCAACTACCGTGGGGCTCCTCAAAGACAGCCTCTGAAGGACTTGCCCCAATGGGTTTCCATTATTGATTATTATTATTGATGATACTACTACTATCAGCATAGTAATCAATATATAATGAATAATAATACACTACTACTTCCAATGTAGTAATCAATATATGATCAATAATAATAGACTACTACTATCAACATAGTCATCAATATATAATCAATAATAATACACTACTACTATCAATGCATGTAATCAACATGATCATGATCATATGATTACAATATGATCATGATCATATGATTACAATGCATGTAATCAATATATGATCAATAACAATATATTCTTACTATCAATGTAGTAATCATGTAATCAATAATAATATGTTATTATTATCAACATATAATAGTACTCAATATATAATCAATAATAATTACCACTATCAATGTAGTAATCAATATATAGTCAATAATATACTACTATTAGCATAGTAATCAATATATAATCAATAGTAACATCTACTACTATCAATTCAGTAATCAATATGTGATCAATAACAAAATACTATCACGATAATAATCAATATATAATCAATAATAATACAGTAGTACTATCAATGCAGTAATCAATATATGAGCAATAATAGCATACCACTACTATCAAGATAGTAATCAATATATCATCAATAATACTACTCCACTACTATCAGCATAGTAGTAGTAGTTTCATTTGCAGTTATTTTGCATAAAGATATACTTTTAAAATCACAGTTTTTGCAGTTATTTTATTTTCTATATATCAAGAAACATAATCGTAATCCATTGAGATTTTTTCCCAAAACAGGAAAAATAAATCAGTTTTTTAAAAACGCGAAGTACAGCAGCCCAAATCATCATATCCTTAAAATGACAGGGGCAAAAAAAAATAGCTGTTACAGTGGATAATGCAAGCAGCAAGGCAATTTGCTTTTTTTCTCTTTTACAGGATTTAAAATTTTCCCCTTGCCAACTTTTTTGTTGTTCATCATCACCATCCTCCAGGAGCCTTTTTAAACATTTTTTTTCTTGGATCACCTCCTCATGAAATATGAATACAAAAGTCACATGACATATCTATGTTCTGTACATTACATCTGTGATTATACATTAAAATATAACAAGATTTCACTCCCAAGAATCAATTTCTCTTCCTTAGGGACACCGTGTCCTGTGTAGAGAATGCAGACTCTACAATTATTGATTCCCAATGTGATTCTCAGATTCTCTATTTTCATTTATAGCCACATCTTCTGGAGCAGTGAATTTCACAGTTTCTGGTCCCCTCACCCTTGAACCTCTTAGGAACTCAAAGAGCTTTGTCCATGTGGATTCTTTCTTTTTTTTTCTCCTGAGCTGAGGCTTGCTCTGTCACTCAGGCTGGAGTGCAGTGGCATGATCTCGGCTCACTGCAAACTCCAGTTTCCAGGCTCAAGTGAGCCTCCCTCCGCAGCCTCCCGAGTAGCAGAGACTAGCGGTCTGCGACACCACGTTCAGCTAATGTCTTGTTTTATTTTTTCGTAGAGACAGGGTTTCGTCATGTTGCACAGGCTGGTCTCAAACTCCTGAGCTCAAGTCATCTGCCTGCCTCGGCCTCCCAAAGGGCTGAAATGACAGGCGTGAGCCACTGTCCCCAGTCATGTCCCTGTGGATTCTCTTTCTCCATATTTACAATAATCGAGATTAAAACTGAGAAATTAGAAAGCATATTTATCAATCCCTTTAAAAAAATCAAACCATTATGCAGTAACATAAATTTCATGATTTTTCATTAAAAAAATCTCTATATTAAAAAAAAATCATTGTGAGAAGAGTGCCATCTATTTTCCCAAGAGGCGACAGCTGGTTCCTCCTAGCTCCATCTGTGTTCAGGGTATTACCTCATTGCATGCCATGTAGTGTCTGTAAAATCTCAGCATAGATGCATGAGAAAATGGCAGCAAAAAGGGAAAAAAATCACATCTTCAAATTCTTTTTTTAAAGTAGTTATGACTTTGAAGACACTTGAAAGAGTTGTGGGGTCAGGGTTCCTCGGGCTACACTTTGGGAATCACTGTCGTAGAGCCTTGACTACCTATCATTTACAGCAATCAGCAAGCAGGAGACGAGATACGGGTGTGCGTGTTTCTGTGTGTGTGTATACATATATAACGATGTACAGAGATAGATAGATCTATGTATTAATATACAGAGAGATGTCTAGATCTAGATAGATGGATAGACGCCTAGATAGAGGTCTAGATCTAGATAGATAGATCTATATATAGAGAGATCTAGATCTAGATACATATAGAGAGATATATAGATCCATGTATATACATAGATACCTAGCTAGATCTAGATAGATATACAGATATAGATATATAGATCTACGTATATAGATAGATATCTGGATCTAGATCAATAGATATAGATAGATACCTATATGGATGAAGATCTAAATCTAGATAGATATCTAGATACACAGATATCTAGTTCTAGATAGATAGAAATAGGTATCTATATAGTGATGTAGATCTAGATAGATATCTAGATCTAGAGAGATAGATAGATAGATAGATAGATAGATAGATAGATAGATAGATAGATGTTTATAGATAGATATTCAGATCTGGATAGATACATATGATCGATGATAGATTAGATAGATAGATAGATAGATAGATAGATAGATAGATAGATATCTAGGTCTATATAGATAGATAAATATCTACATAGATATACAGATTAGATAGATCAATATATATAGATAGATATCTAGATCTAGATATAGGTACATATATAGATATAGATAGATAGATCTATATATACAGATACATATCCAGATCTAGATAGATATGGATAGATAGATAGATAGATAGATAGATAGATAGATAATAGATAGATGTCTAGGCCTATATAGATAACTATATAGACAGATACATATCTATATAGACATAGACATCTAGATAGATAGACACATAGACATAGGTATCTATCTATACAGATAAATAGATATTTAGATCTACCTAGAGATAGATAGATAGATAGATAGATGGATGGATGGATGGATGGATAGATGGATGGATGGATGGATGGATGGATGGATGGATGGATAGATAGATAGATAGATAGATAGATAGATAGATAGATAGATGAGTTTTTAAATACGCCAACAGCTGGTATATCTTCCAGGAGGGAAGGTGGATTGGTATCGGCAGATCTGGCAGGATTCGCCAGGGTGGAGAACTTACTGCTTGAAGGCAGGGCTGTAAGTGTACATCGTGTTACTACTCAAGTTATAGATGAACGGCAGGTGCTTGTGGATGTCTGCTGTTGACCAGTTCCTGAAGAAACTATTCAGTAAGCCTTGGTCCGCCCCTACATAATGAGCAAACATAAAAGCAGGTTAGCAAAGTATGGCTTGGTCCACTCCAAGAATGCCAGATGTGCCTGAAGCTCTCAACGTAAACACTTGCCTTCGGGGTTACTAATTCCATTTCTTCCGTCTGTCAACTGAACACATTCTCTTGGTTCTCAGAAAGGACTGATAACCCAAGCCATTGATAAAAATAAGTGCATATTCCCTCCAAAATTCTCCACCAGGAGCCCCCAGAATGAATGCTAAAATTGCATATGGAGTCCAAAGCACTCCACTGGTCCCCTAATGAATTCTCCCTGGTAGTGACAATGCTTTTCCCACCATTTTTGCCGGTTTTATTAACTCTTCCCCTTTACCTAGAGGCAATTCTTCACTGGTCCAGTATTTTCTTTTACTTTACAAAACTTCCAGCACATTTCCTCTCTACTGACGCCCATTTGAACAAACACCTGCTTCGGGTTGCCTCATTTTAATTCTCCCTATATTCTACCAGGGCTCAGCCAACTACATTCTGTGCATGTTTTTGTAAATAAAGTTTTATTGGAACACAGCCATGCTCTTTTCTTTTTCTTTGAGACAGGGTCTCACTCTGTCACCCTGACTGGAGTGCAGTGGTGCAATCACAGCTCACTGCAGCCTTGAACTCTTGAGCTCAGGTGCTGCTCCCAACTCAGCCTCCCAGGGAGTGGGGACTACAGGTGCTAGCATCACATCCAGCTTATTTTTGTATTTTTTGTAGAGATGCCATGTTGCCTAGGCTGGTCTTGAACTCCTGGTCTCAAGCCACCTTGAACTCCTGGACTCAAGCAATCTGTCCGCCCTGGCCTCCCAAAGTGCTGGGATTACAGGCATGAGCCACCACGGCCAGCCCATGTTCAATGCCAAGTACAGTCATGCAACACATAAAAGTGCTTCAGTCAAAGACAGACCATACATATGACGGTGGTCCCACAAGATTTTATACTGTATTTTCACTGGACCTTTGTGATGTTTAGATATGTTTAGAACCACAGATACTTCCCATTAGGTTACAATTGCCTACAACATTCAGTGCAGTCACATGCTTATATGGGTTTGTAGCTTAGGAGGAACAGGCTCTACCCTCCAGCCTAGGTATACAGTAGGCTATATCATCCAGGCGTGTGTAGATACAATCTAGGATGTTCACACAATGACAAAATCACCTAACAACACGTTTCTCAGAACGCATCCCTGTCGTTAAATGAGGCGTGACTGTATGGTCCACGGCTGACTTCAGGTCACATCTGCAGAGCTGAGTGTGTGCAACAGAGACCATAAGGCGTGCAACTCTGAAAATAGTTACTATCCGGCCCTTTAGAGAAGGATTTGCTCACCTATTTTATATGACTGGATTGTCGAACCGTTCTTTCTACTCAGCAAGGATATTTCCAATGGTTCTCTCAACTGCATATTTCCTTATGAGCGTCCTGATCTCTTCCTACACCCCTGACTGGCCATATTCTTCAATTCCCACCTCAGTCTTCAAGTGGCCATTCCCAGATATGGGGAAATGGGGTGAGGCTGCGATGCGGGTCTAGGCAGCAGTCCCATTCTCTTCCCCAAGCATCCAGGCTGCCCTGACTTACCGTCAAAGCTGCCGTGTTCCATGGCGTGCTGCAGCAGGAGTTTATGCGTGTGGAGAGAAGGCTGGAAGACAAACACCCCGCTATTGAAGCAATCCGGCCATCCGGGGTCTGGGGCCGCAGAAAACTCTCCCCTGTCGAACAGCTCATCGACATTGGACAGCACCTGGTGAAGCAAAACACGCAGAACCTGCCGCAACGCTTCTTTTACCAATGCTTCTGTTTTTGAGACACAGTCTTGCTCTGTTGCCCAGGCTGGAGTGCAGTGGTACAGTCTCAGCTCACTGTGGCCTCCGCCTCCCAGGTTCAAGCGATTCCCCCACCTCAGCCTCCTGAGTAGCTGGGATTACAGGCACCTGCTACCATGCCTGGCTAATTTTTGTAATTTTAGTAAAAACGGGGTTTCACCACTTTGGCCAGGCTGGTCTCGAACTCCTGGCCTCAAGTGATCCACCCATCTCAACCTCCCAAAGTGCTGAGATTACAGGCGTGAGTCACTGTGCCCAGCCGCAAGTTTTTTCCCTAATGATTCTATTTTGTGTGTGTAAAATACTGTAGTTATAATTCATTCCTGGGGTAGGAACATGTCTTCCAATCCCCCGTTCTCTTCAGCAGGGTCTAGCACAGTGCTCAGGGGTATGTTACGTCTGATTATAATAGACTGAACATCTGTGTTAGAAATAGAAATGCACATGACCTCACAGGAATCTACCAGTAAGAGCTGACAGCCTGGCCAGCATGGGGAAACCCAGGCTGCACAAAAATACAAAAATTAACTGGGCATGATGGCGGGTGCCTGTAATCGCAGCCACTTGGGAGGCTGAGGTGGGAGAATCACTTGAACCCAGGAGGCAGAGGTTGCAGTGAGCCGAGATCGTGCCATTTGCACTCCAGCTTGGGTGACAGAGTGAATGTGTTGCAAAAAAAAAAAAAAAAAAAAGTTGCCAGCCTGCTTCAGGACAGAGATGTGGTGTTGGAGGGTTTCCTATCAAGCAGAGAGTCTTCACTCACCAGAGTGTCTGCATCCAGGAAGACACACTTGCTGTAGTGAGTGAGAGTCCAACAGTGAAGCTTGGTGAGGGTGAGCCCGAGCTCAGGTCTCTTCAGAAAGGCCAGGTGGATGTAGTCTGCACTATCGATTAGATTCACTTCAATGACTTCATCGAACACCTTCGACAGGATGACCCTGGAACAGACATGTGCCAAATAGTAGGACAGTAGGTTAATATTTAGCATAGAACCACCTCCTCCTTCAAAAGGGTGCTGTTTTGCTGCTCACAAACATGGAACGCAGAGAGAATCCCCACGGCCCTCACTGCAGTCTCCATGTTCAGAGCACATTTCCACAGATGCCTTAGAGCTGTGCACACCGTCCATTTGTGCCCAAAAGCCTACGCATGCTTAAATGCAAATGTCAATGGTAGCAAACCCCACCGTACCGGAAGAATTAATATATTACTTTAGTAATGTACCTGAGCTAAATGACTGAAGCTTTAGGGATGCATAGAAACCACCACAATTTGTATGACATTTTGAAGTGAATTAAGTATCTTTGAACATGCTTCTTCGATAGCCAGTGTTATATTTTTCAATCAACACAAAGCACAATGATTACTCTAAGTTCAATATTTTCATATTCATATATTTAAAGTCATGCAAGGCCTGGCGCGGTGGCTCACGCCTGTAATCCCAGCACTTTGGGAGGCTGAGGTGGCCGAATCACTTGAGGTCAGGAGTTTGAGATCAGCCTGGCCAGCATGGTGAAACCCCTTCTCTACTAAAAATACAAAAATTAGCCAGGTGTGGTGGCGCCTGTAGTCCCAGCTACTCGGGAGGCTGAGGCAGGAGAATCGCTTGACCCCAGGAGGCAGAGGTTGCAGTGAGCTGAGATCGCGCCACTGCACTCCAGCCTGGGTGACAGAGCAAGACTCTATCTCAAAAAAAAACAAAAAACAAAAACAAACAAACAAAAAACTTAAATTAGCCAGGCGTGGTGGTGGACACCTGTAATTCCTGCTACTCAGGATGCTGAGGCAGGAGAATCGCTTGAACCCAGGGGGCAGAGGTTGCAGGAGGCTGAGATGGCACCACTGCACTCCAGCCTGGGCGACAGAGTGAGACTCTGTCTCAAAACACAAACAAAAAAATAAAGTCATGCAAGCGCAACTTACCTGTCAAAATTACCAGCTGCCAAATTTATACCTGTTTTTTCAGCTGTACCTTTTGGTGTGTAGAATTTCTAAATTTCTGTGAAGTAGATTTTGTAGAATGTAATGTGTTCACTGCCTTTGTGAAGCGATATATAATTGCATAATTTCTGTGTGTAAACTGAATGCTTGGGCTTTCAATATGGTGTTCATATAAAGCAATAAATGTTAATGTTATGAAAAAGAAATGCATGCATACTTGAAAAATGTGACAAATTGAACAGAACTGTCTTAAGATGCACGCACTTGGGCCATCTCTTAGGAAGACAGCTTCCCCCTGTAAACTGCAGAGGCAGAGAAATGTAAATGCTGAGCTGGTAGAAACTAACAGAGGTCCATAACTATCTCTATCAATTTTTACTTTCTATATTCAAAACTTACATTGTTAGTTGCACACAAGTTTGAGACTCGAAGCTTGAAAGACTGTACATTTTATCAAAGTGAAATTTGCTCTGTTCCATTTATTTATTTATTTTTGCTTAAATCCCACTTCATCATAGTCTAGAACATATTGGGATGACAGAAAAATTAAGCAAGTGCTAGAAAAAGGATGGGGGCATGTTGAAAGAATACAGGGGGCCAGCTAGGAGAAGCACCCAATTACCAAAGCTGAAATAATGTAATCAATAACAAAAAACAACAAGCCCAAAATATGAAATAAATATTCATGAGCCTACACTAATATAAGCTTTCTTTTGATACAGGGTCTCACTCTGTCACCCAGGCTAGAGTTCAGTGGTGCAATCATAGCTCACTGCAGCCTCCAACTCCTGGGCTCAAGTGGTCCTCCCACCTCAGCCTCCCAAGTAACCGGGACTACATGTGCACGCCACCATGCCCGGCTAATTTTTTGTATTTTTTGGTAGAAATGGGGTTTCACAATGTTTACGAAGCTTGTCTCAAACTTCTGGGCTCAAGCAATCTGCCTGCCTCAGTCTCCCAAAGTGCTGGGAGTACAGGCATGAGCCACCACGCCTGACCTAATATAACTATTGAATAAACAAATATGTGAGAAAGAAGGGGCAGGTTGAATTTACAACATAATTCCAAGTAATTGAAATAGAAGGAATGAGGGAAGTAGAAAATAGAAAATCACGATTAGGCAAACACTATAGTAACAACTATCGCAGACAAGACTCACTGATTTTTAGAGAAGAAACAGGCTGTTTGTGTAATGTCTATCCCAAGATATTTATCCATTACTAAAAGAAAAAAATAATAATTTTACAGTGGAGAACTCCAACAGACACCACTTAATCCAGGTGATCAAATTTAACATCACCAGGACAGGACATAAAGACATCATGCACTCTGTAACATGACACACTGAAAACTTACATCAATTCTGATGATTTTTTTGCCAAAAATGCATAACCTCAATCTAATCTTGAGAAAACACTGGACAAAACCAAACTGAAGGCTGGGTACAGTGACTCACGCTTGTAATCCCAGCACTTTGGGAGGCCGAGGCGGGTGGATCACCTGACGTCAGGAGTTCGAGACCAGCCTGGCCAACAAGGTGAAACCCCATCTCTACTAAAAATACAAAAACTAGCCAGGTGCGGTGGTGGGCACCTGTAATCCCAGCTACTCTGGAGGCTGAGGCATGAGAATTACTTGAACCTGGGAAAGCAAAGGTTGCAGTGAGCTGAGATCGCGCCACTGCATTCCAGCCTGGGGGATAGAGTGAGACTCTGTCTCAAAAAAAAAAAAAAAAAAAAACCGAACAGCAATCTATAAAACAATCGACCATTACTTAGATTGGATAGTGGAACAGAATGATATCAAATGCATCCATTTATTTTCAACATTTTGTTTGTTTTTAATTAAGCTGCCTCCTGCACTACTATATGTCTGGATTTTATGTTTATTTTCCCATTCAGAAAGTCTACCTTTTTTAAAAGGAACTTTAATCCATTCATGTTTATTATGATCACTGTTATATTTGGATTGAGTCCTGCAGTTTCGTTTCATATTATTTTCCCTTTTTTACATATATCAGACTTTTCTACTTCTTCAGTGTAATTCTTTCCCACCCACCTCTGATTGCATGAATCAGGTTTTCTTCAATCCATGCATTTCCCATTAAGGCTCTGAAACTTGTACAAATCTTTTCTAGTTTTCTGGTGGTAACCACCCTTCAACTGTCAGCACACATATTTAAGCTTATATTTTCTATGACATATAAAGGTAGTCATTACCTATGTCTTCTTCCCAGAAGAAACAAAAACATGAACATATGTTCATTCTCTCTTTCTGCTCTGCTCTTTCAATTACCTCCCATGTGAAATGTTAATTTCAGATTATTTTCGTAACTATGCACTAACACATTCAGACTTAACTGTTTTATACATTTATTTATTCAGCACTGCTTCCTGTGTGCTCTCTTCTATTTTATTATTATTATTATTATTATTATTATTATTATTATTATTTTGAGACAGGGTCTTTCTCTGTCACCCAGGCTGGAGTGCAGTAGTGTAATCACAGCTCACTGCAGCTTCAGTCTCCTGGGCTCAAGTGATCCTCCCACCTCAGCCTCCTGAGTAGCTGGGACTTCAGGCATGTGCCACTGCACTCAGCAATTTAAAATAATTTTTCAGTAGAGATGAGACCTCACTATGTTGTCCAGGTTGGTCTTGAACTCTTGGACTCAAGCGATCCTCCCACCTCAGCCTCTCAAAATGCTGTGGTTACAGGCATGAGCCACTGTGCTTGGCTACTCTCGCCTTTCTTGGATTACATTCCATTTTGCTGGAGTCAATCAACTAACTTTTTCCTCAAAGGTCTTTGAGGGATAACATTTTTAACGTTTGCAAATTTGAAAAGTCTTTGTTTTGCTTTCAAATTACAGTACTAAAGCTGAATACAGAACTTTCATTTCAAAGTTATCTTGCACCAGAATTTTGAGCCATCAATTATCTCAACCAAATTGATACAGAAAGGCATTTAGGATTTTTCTTCATTTTTGCTGTTCTGAAATTTTACCACTTTGTGTCTACATTTGAGCTTTCTTCATCCACTCTGCTCAATAACCGGAACACTCTCAATCTAAACTTTTTCTCAGAGCTGAAATATAATAGGAGTTACTTCTCTCCCTTCCTCCCTCCCTCCCTTCCTTCCTTCCTTCCTTCTTTCCTTCCTTCCTTTCTTTCCTTCCTTCCTTTCTCTTTCTTTCTTTCTCTCTCTCTCTCTTTCTCTCTTTCTTTCTTTCCTCTCCTATTTGACAGATATTGAAGCTCTCGGACCTTTTCTATCGTTTAGCATTTCTCTTGGACTCGACATTTATTTGTAAGATTTCACTGCTCTGTATTCAAGGTAACTATTTCTCTGAAAAAGTACCCTTCCTTCAGCAAATCTCCCTCTGCTTTTGACCCGGTTATTTATGGAATTTATGGCATCTTCGCCGCAGTTGCATAAAGATCCGGGCCATGGGGAGGGCAAGAGAAACAGCACTCCACCTCGCTACAAATGGCACTGCCATTTATGTCCTTACATCCTTTTGTTCAGCTCTGTTCATTTTCCTAAAATAAACTCCTGGAAGCCGAATTATGTTTCATGAATACCATTAGTTTAAAGCTATAAACGCAGGCTCCTGGCATGATTTCCCTACAAGATCACTCCACAACACGCTTGTACCACACAGCCTGGCTGAGGGACGATCTCCCACCACCCACACTCCTGGTCATTTATGGTCATTGCTCACTGCTCATCTTCTAGTGCCCTGAGCACCGCCGAGCGCCATCCCTCAGTTCTCCCCATGACTATGAAATATATAATAAAAGGGCCTACAAAACCTCAACCCAACCTGCAGCACTGAACCTTCCCACGATTTCTGCCATGTTGCTTCTGAATATTTTAAAGTTCCTCTTGAGTAGACCTTAAGTCTACCTTGATACAGGTAGGCAACAAGTAATAATGACATGATGGAAGATGTAGTATCCATCCCCTCAAGCATGTATACTTTGTGTTACAAGCAATTCAATTATACTCTTTAACAGCATTTTTCTATCCCCCTGCCCCCGCCGGCTTTTAAAATAAAACAGGGAACCCACTGGATGTGCTATATACCTTTCCACTCACTGGTGCATTCATTTTTGGACCTTAATATAGTCAGGCTTTTTTTTCTTTCCTTCTTTTTTGACAGAGTCTCGCTGCCACCAGGCTGGAGTGCAGTGGCACGATCTGGGCTCACTGCAACCTCCGCCTCCCAGGTTCAAGCAATTCTCCTGCCTCAGCCTTCCGAGTAGCTGGAATTACAGGCACCACCACGCCCAGCTAATGTTTTTTGTATTTTTAGTAAAGACGGGGTTTCACCATATTGGTCAGGCTGGTCTCGAACTCCTGACCTCAAGTGATCTGCCCACCTCGGCCTCCCAAAGTGCTGGGATTTGAGGTGTGAGGCACCACACCCAGCCGGTTGTTCATGATAATACCTATTTTTGTATTTGTCTGTCTATCTTTGCTTCTGGCGTGCTAGAGATGAGCCAGTGCAAACCCCTCAAGTGTTTTAAGAGTTCTTCGTATGTGATGGACAATAAGAACCCCTCCGTTATAATATTGTCAATGTGTCCCTCAGGTTGTTTTATCTTCCACTTTAACACATAGTATCTCTGACACAGCAACTCTGGTGTCCTCTTCCATCTTGTGTAATTTACAACAGCATTTCCAGCTTTCAGATGAATGAGACATCCACCTGCATCAATATGTGGAGATATTTTTAGTTGTCACAACTGCCAACTTCTGTCGGCATCTGGTGGGCGGAGCCCAGGGGCACTGCTCAACACCCTACAGTGCACAGGACGCCCCACCACATGGAACCCTCCAGTCCCAGATAGCAGCAGTACTGAGAAACTTCCATCTATTTTCTTATAAGATTTCTCTATGTTTTAAATGTTTACCTCTATATTTATAATCTATGTGGATTTTTTTTTTTTTTTTTGACAGAGTCTTGCTCTGTCACCCAGGCTGGAACACAGTGGCGCCATCTCGGCTTATTATAACCTTAACCTCCCGGACTCACATGATTCTCCTGTCTCAGCCTCCCAAGTAGCTGGGATTACAGATGCCTGTCACCACACCCAGCTAATTTTTTCTTTTTTTTTTTTTTTTTTTGGTATTTTTAGTAGAGATGGGGCTTCACCATGTTGACCAGGCTGGTCTCAAACTCCTGACCTCAAGTGATCCACCTGCTTCAGCCTCCCAAAGGGTTGGGATGACAGGCATGAGCCACCGTGGCCAGCCTGGAATTCATTTTGTTATATGCTTAGCTTTTATTTTAAAAGGATCTTATCATTGATTTTCTCTAACATATTAATGTGATGAATGACATTAACAGATTTTAAAATAATAACCTATCTTTGCTTTCTTAGGGCAAGCACTATTTATTTCTTTACTACAGGGCTAGAGTTGCCTTATTAACATCCTGTATTTGAGGGCTTTCTCAATTCATATGTAAACACAATCAAGCCTATAAATCAAGTTTGGGTGTCAAGATTATAACAGTTTCTTAAAATAAGTGAACATATTCATCTTTTGCTAGGTTCGGTGATAGCTTATGTAGCAGGGAAATTAATTCATCATGAGCAATTTAACAGAACTTCCCTTAATATTGCCCAAACCAGGGCCTTTCTACAAGATAAGCCTTTGGTAACATTTTCAGTTTTTCTCATAGTTATTGTCAAACAGAAGGTTTCTATTCCTCCTGATGACAACAACCAACATCTCACTGATTCCCTGAGAAGGATCAAGCCCTTCTTCAATACTCCCAACGTTATTACCATAAGGGTTCTATATTGTATTCGATATTAAAACTGCCTCCAAATGACTTCTTTCTAATTTCAATTTTGCACATTTATGTTTTCTCAAATAAAAGATTCATTTTTATTTGTTATTTTTATTTTTAGAGAGAAGAGCTCACTCTGTTGCCCAGTCTGGAGTGCAGTGGTGCAATCACGGCTCACTACAGCCTCGAACCTCTAGGCTCAAACAATCCTCCCACCTCAGCTTCCTGAGTAGCTGGGACTACAGGTGCGCACCACCACACCTGGCTAACTCTTTTTATTTTCTGTAGAGATAGAGTCTTGCTATGTTGCCCAGACTGTCTCAAACTCCTGGCCTCAGGCAATCCTTCGACCTTGGCCTCCCTGAAGATTTGTTAATCTAATCCCTGAATTTGTTTCTTGTTCCCAATGATTAGTTTTATCGTTTTATCTTTATGAATTTTTTAATGCTGTTTGCTTTTTTTAATTATTATTTTAAAAATATTTGGGGCTGGGCACGGTGAGTCACATCTGTAATCCCAGCACTTTGGGAGGCCGAGGCGGGTGGATCACTTGAGGTCAGGAGTTTGAGACCAGCCTGGTCAATGTGGTGAAACCTTGTGTCTACTAAAAATACAAAAATTAGCCGGGCGTGATGTTGGATGCCTGTAATCCCAGCTACTCAGAACACTGAGGTTGGAGAATCACTGGAACCTGGGAGGTGGAGGTTGCACTGAGCCAAGATCGCACCATTGCACTCTCACCTGGACGACAGAGTGAGACTCTGTCTCAAAAAATTTAAATAAATAAATAAATAAATAAATAAATAAATTTATATATATATATACACACACACACATATGTATGTATATATTTTACATTTAAATCAGTGAAATTATCCAGTTCATATGTATATATGAAATATATATATTTGAAATTATCCAGTTCAAATATATATGTATATATATATTTTAAATTTAAATCAGCGATGAGATTATCCAGTTCAAATATATATTTTTATATGTATATACATATATATTTGAACATGTATACATACATGTATATGCATGCACGTATAAATATATACATGTATATATACATACATACACGTGTATGTATATGCATATACACATGTATGCATATAAACATATATACACACACGTATGTATATAAACATATATCTATTTGAAGTGGCTAATGTCTTCACTGATTTGAATTTTCTTTCTTGTACCACTGTAGTTGCTCTCTTTGCTTTGTATAGGAAGCACTCACATTGCAGTGATTTTCTGAAATAGTACATAATTCAAGCTTTCATTTGTACCTGGATTGAGTTATTTAGGAGAGTACTCCTAGTTTAAAACGTCTGAGGACACATTGGTTGGTTTTTTCTTTGTTTGTTCTCTTTTTAGTTTAGCTATTAATGTCTGGATTTATTATTTCATTGTCAAAGAATATGACATTCAATTCCTGCTACATCTGCCATATTAAATGCCTCCTCGTCCCATTCATATAAAATCAGTTTTTCTAAGTGGTCCATGGCTGATGAAAGAAAAAGATTATTGCTTACATAATGTATGACATTTAAGAGAAGCCTTATGCTTTATTCATTAGAGGCATTTATTTACGTATTTTCTTTATTTGAGAATTAAAGACAAAGGGAATTATAAAAGGAAATTATAAAAAAAGACTCCTTGGCCAGGTGCCGTGGCTCATGCCTGTAATCCCAGCACTTTGGGAGGCCAAGCCAGGTGGACTGAGTGAGTCCACGAGTTCAAGATCAGCGAGGCAACGTGGAAAAACTGTGTCTCTACCAAAAATACAAAAAATAAAAATAAAAATAGCCGAGCATGGGGGCACATACTTGTGGTCCCAGCTACTTAGAAGGCTGAGGAGGGAAGATCGCTTGAGCCCGGGAGGGAGAGGTTGCGGTGAGCCGAGATGGTACCACTGCACTCCAGCCTGGGTGACAGAGCGAGACCCTGTCTCAAAAACAAATAAACAAATTGAGTTTTCAATTTCCATGATTGGGAGAATGAACTGTAACCAAACCCAGCATTGTTTTTTAAAGTATTGTGAAGCCGATCACACACCTATTTTCACATGATTCAAAGGTTCGTTACAAATGTCAGATGCCCATCATGATTGCCGGCCATCCAGGCCTGTGAAGAAGGGCGGTTAGTCGTCAGAATAACTCCTAGGACCTCTGGGGGGAGAGGTGACCCTCCTTCTATAGGACCCAGCTGGGCACAAGCCGCATCTCTGAGCCTTACCTGAGCAGGCTGGACACCTGAGGAGTGATCAACACCACCAGCTTCCTCGTCAGCCTGTGTCTCCTCAGTGACTGCCCCAGGACCAGGGCGCCCTGGCAGTAGATGTCATTGGTGGCCAGTGTGACAAAAGCCTGATCAGTCACTGTGAAAATCAACAAAAAACACCAGAGTTACACTCCTGAGGGACAGCAGGGGTGATGGGGCCATAGTCACCTCCTCTCCTCTCCCACGAATCATGGCTTGAGCCAGACGTGATGGCTCACACCTGTCATCCCGGCAGTTTGGGAGGCTGAGGCAGGTGAATTGCTCGACCTCAGGAGTTCGAGACCAGCCTGGGCAACACGGTGAAACTCTGTCTCTGTGAAAAATACAAAAATTAGCTGGACGTGGTGGCATTCCTGTAGTTACAGCTACTCGGGAGGCTGAGGTGGGAGGATACTTGAGCCTGGGAGTTTGAGGCTGCAGTGAGCCATGATTGCACCACTGTACTCCAGCCTGGGTGACAGAGTGAGACCCTGTCTCAAAAAAAAAAAAAAAAGAAAATCAGGATTTGCAGTGAATATTCAGTATTCTAATTCACATACATGCTTCCTTTCATTCTAAACAAAACAAACCACAGGAGGAGTAGGAAGGACAAAGTCAACCCAACTGCTATGCCCATTTCCTGACGCTGCAATGCCATGGAAACTCATAGCTACTATCCCTTATTTTATGTTGTGTTTGACTCTTGAAAACTCACCCAAAGTGTTTAGATCTTAGGTGAAAACAAAAGGTAAAAAGTGGAAGTGATGGTTTGATGACCTGAGTTACAGCAAAGATGTAAAATCCAACTCACTCAAAAGAACTGTGCTCTAGGCTAGGTGCAGTGGCTCATGCCTGTAATCCCAGTGCTAGGGCCAAAGAAGGGGGATCATTTGAGCCCGGGAGTTTGAAACCAGCCTGGGAAACACAGCAAGACCTCATCTCTACTGAAAAAAAAAAAAATTAGCCAGGCGAGGTGGTGCACGCCTGTAGTTCTAGCTACTTGGGAGGCTGAGGCAGGAGGATCGCTTGAGTACAGGAGGTCAAGGCTGCAAAGAGCCATGATCACACCACTGAACTCCAACCTGGACAACAGAGTGAGTCCCTGTCAAAAAAAAAAAAAAAAGAAAGAAAGAAAGAAGGAAAGGAAAGAGAAAGGAAAGAGAAAGGAAAGAGAAAGGAAAGAGAAAGGAAAGAGAAAGGAAAGAGAAAGGAAAGAGAAAGGAAAGAGGAAAGAGAAAGGAAAGAGAAAGGAAAGGAAAGGAAAGGAAAGGAAAGGAAAGAGAAAGGAAAGGAAAGGAAAGGAAAGAGAAAGGAAAGAGAAAGGAAAGGAAAGGAAAGGAAAGGAAAGGAAAGGAAAGGAAAGGAAAGGAAAGGAAAGGAAAGGAAAGGAAAGGATAGGATCGTGCTTCATAAAGCAGCACCCAAACATGTTATTTAAATTCTGGACAGACCATTTCTTACAAAGACTTCAAGTTCAACTCAGGGATGTATGAGGCGGTAGAGACAACAAAAGGAAAAGTATGTTGTTCACTTGGCAGAATGTGCTCAGTTTCCTAATGCCTCAATATGAGAGGACGGAACTCTCACAGCAGATATAATTTATGACAGTTTTAAGTTTCTGTGGGCAAGACTGATGTGAACTTTGGTAATGACTTTTAAACCACTTGATTCTTGGGCACGCAGGCCCCTGTTGCCAGGGGAAAGACAACAGTCAGGAGGGCAGCCAGCAACGCCGAGAAGTCCCATGCAGTGTGCAGCCCAGTGTACTGTCTATGGAAATTAAAATGCTCAGCACGTAGGCAACCATGGCGCCTTCCCCAGAAGCAGCACTCCAAGCAAAGTCAACCCACAATTCGCACTAAATATAACAAACACAAGTGTCCCAGACGTGTGGCCCAGGGCTGCCTCCTTGACCTTTACATTCCAATGGGGTAAATTCCAAAATGCGCCTGTTACAGCTGCTTCTGTTGACTCCTCCTCCCCACCCTTGCACGAAGAAAGAGCGAGAATTCCTGGCATCTCCATTGGGAGTGAGAATTACAGACAGCAAACTTTACAACTTAATTCTGTATAACAAAAGATACCTGTCATCAGTCCATGTCTATCCATCTATCCATCATCCATCCATCCATCCATCCACCCATCTGTCCATCCATCCATTCATCTATTTATCTATCATCTGTCTATCCATCCATCCATCATCTATCTATCATTGGATAATATCTATATTATCTATCTACCTATCTATCATCTATCTATCCATCCATTCATCTATCCATCTACCTATCATCTACCAATTATCTGCACATCTATTATTTATTATCTATCTTACTATAATCTATTTCTATCTACCCATCCATCCATCTGTCATATATCCATCCATTATCTATGTGTCTATCTATCCTTATGTATCTATCATCTATATATCCATCCATCTATAATCTATCTATCCATCTATCCATCCATCCATCCATCCATCCATCATCTACCATTTCTCTGTACATCTATTTATTATCTATCTTACTATAATCTATCTATCCACCCTTCCATCTACCTATCTATCTATCTCTATCATCTATTCATCTACCTATCTATCCTTCCATCCATCCATCTATCATCTCTCTATCCATCTACCTATCATCTATCCATCCATCCATCCATCCACCTATCTACCAATCCTCTTCACATCTATTATTTATTATCTATCTTACTACCATGTATCTCTATTATCTATCTAGCTAATTCATCTATCTCTATCATCTATTTGTCATATATCATCTATATCTATTTATCTATCATCTATATATCTATCATCTGTCTATCATCCATCTATCTGTCTCCATCATCTCTCTACCTATCATCTTTCTATTATCCATCCGTCTATCCATACCTATCATCTACCTATCATGTATGTGTCCTCTCTGTATCTACTTATTTATATCTATCAATCTTTCAATCATCTACCTGTCTAGCTACAGTCTATAGATTATAAATTATCTCTACCACATTATCTATAATCTATAGTTTTCTTAGTTACTAGCTTTAAAATAATAATGGTGATTACTACTCCTTTAGACATTTCCAAAGGCCTGAGCTCTGATCAAAATTACTTCCCAGGAACAGGCGTAGCGGTCATGGACCTGTTCAGCTGTCTGTAAGGCTCTTTTGTCTCTAAGCAGAGGAGAGAGATGGGAGAGGAAGCAGGCATTCTGGACTGGCATCTGCAAAGCCCAGAGCTGGCCAAGGTAAAGGGGACTATGTGAGCTTCACCCACAGACCTCGAAAATCATACAATGCCCAAAACAGAGCCAGAGATCCAATCCCCTACCCCGTCCTCACCCCAAGATATGGGGTTTCTCTGATCCATATCTTGAAAGAGTGTGGAGGCAGAAAGAATTACCAAGTAGAACCCCCAGTGTTGAGCCCTAAGTGTGAACATAATTTCTAAGCAGCATAATGAGTATCCCCACACCTAAACATACGACCTGTTTAGAGCTTCACCTTTCCATGCAAACTCTCAAAAAATTAATGGGAAATTAACATAACATAAAACAAACCATTTTAAAGCACACAAGCGACTCGCATTTAGTCCATGCGCAATGTTGTGCAACCACTACCTCCAGGCAATCCGAGGACATTTTCATCACTCCAAAAGGAGGCCCTGTACCCATTACACAGTCACTCCCCATTCCCTCTTCCCAGCCCTGGCAACCATGAGTCTGCTTTCTATCTCTATCTTCCTATTTGGGATATTTCCTATAAATGGAATCAAACACTATGTAACCTTTTGAAAATGGAATAATTTTATATTTCCTTTTTATTTATCACAGTAAATTTCACATGACATAAAATTCGCGGTTGTAAAGAACACAATTCATCACAATGTTGTACACCCACCACCTCTATCTAATCTCAAAAGAGACCCCGCACTCATTAAGGAGTATCTCCCCATTCTCCCTTCCCTAGCTCTTGACAACCACCAATTCACTTTTTATCTCTGTAGATTTGCCTGTTCTGCATATTTCATGTAAACGGAATCAAGCACCATATGGCCTTTTGTGTCTGACTTCTTTCCATCAGCATGATGTTTTCAAGGTCCATCCGTTTTCATCAATTCAACCACATAATTAAAAGTGTAAACCGGGAATCTTCCAAGCAAAGACGGTGGATGGGGAGCTCCTAGTTTCTCTTTCCTTCCTTCTGAGATAAAAGGAGAACAAACTAAAAAGTGTGCTAAGGAAGGCAAGTATGAACCCCAAACCAACAAGCAGACAGGAGAAAACTGTCAGCCAATAAGAGAAACTGGAGAAGTCACTGAAATTCTGCAGAATTCTCAGAAGCCAAATATACCCATCACCAGGGGCAAAATCAGATAATAGGATCTACTCTAAAGGAAACAAGAAGCCCAAGAAAAAAATAAGTACCACCACACAGAAGCGGAATTCCTAACCTCTCACATAACCTTGACAAATTCAGACAAGTTGGCAACCCTTGCAAGTGGGCACAGCTCAACTGACATTCCTCATTTTTATACATGTAGATATAATTACCAGGTGTTTGAAAAACACCTTCACCACAAAAGACAGAACTGAAAAGTTATGGGGTAGAGTGGGAAGAACCCCAGAAATACCAGACAGTTCATGGAATAGAAATTCAAGGAACAGACAGGCAGACATAAAAATTCTGACTGTGCTAATTAATCTTTCAAAAGATTAGGGGGAGAGGGATACATCTATAAACCAAGAATCAAATGCTATAGAAAAGATCACTGCGGCCGGGCATGGTGGCTCATGCCTGTAATCCTAGCACTTTGGGAGGCTGAGGCGGGTGGATCACAAGGTCAGGAGTTTGAGACCAGCCTGACCAACATGGTGAAATCCTGTCTCTACTAAAAACACAAAAATTAGCCAGGCATGGTGGTGGGCACCTGTAATCCCTGTACTCAGGAGGCTGAGGCAGGAGAATCTCTTGAACCCAGGAGGCGGAGCTTGCAGTGAGCCGAGATCATGCCACTGCACTCCAGCCTGGGAGACAGAGCAAGACTCTGTCTCAAAAAAAAAAGATCACTTCAAGGATAAGAAATAGTTATTAGAAGTTAAAAATGTGATCTGCGGCCGGGCGTGGTGGCTCAAGCCTGTAATCCCAGCACTTTGGGAGGCCGAGACGGGCGGATCACGAGGTCAGGAGATCGAGACCATCCTGGCTAACACGGTGAAACCCCGTCTCTACTAAAAAAATTCAAAAAACTAGCCGGGCAAGGTGGCGGGCGCCTGTAGTCCCAGCTACTCGGGAGGCTGAGGCAGGAGAATGGCATAAACCAGGGAGGCGGAGCTTGCAGTGAGCTGAGATCTGGCCACTGCACTCCAGCCCGGGCGACAGAGCGAGACTCCATCTCAAAAAAAAAAAAAAAAAAAAAATGTGATCTGCTGAAATGAAAACAGAATAACAGAAGGTTTGGAAAATGTCATTGAGGAAATCTCAGAAAGTAGAATAAAGAGACAAATGGAAAATTTCAGAAAGCTAGAAGCCTACAGGACTGATTCAAAAGGTTCACCAACATGAATTTCAGATTAAGAGAAAAAAAATAGAGAGAAGAAAAGATTTCAAAGAAATTAAACAGGAAATGTTCTCAATAGCAGAAAGTCTTCAGATTTAAAAAGCCCAGAGAGTACGCAGCAAAAGAGAAAGAAAAAGAAAAAAGAAAGAAAGAGAGAGAGGAAGGGAGGGAGGGAGGGAGGGAGGGAGGGAGGAAGGAAGGAAGGAAGGAAGGAAGGAAGGGAGGGAGGGAGGGAGGGAGGGAGGGAGGGAAGGAGGGGAGAGGGAGAGAGAGTGAGAAAGAAAGAAAATCAGCAGTCCTTATCCTGACAATATGTTTCTAAAATTTAAAAGCACCAAGGATAAGGAGAGCATCATGAAAATGCCAAGAAAATGAAAGTAAAATAAAAATATAGGTCAATCCTATGAAGGATGAGGCTGAGACTTCTTATCGTGAATAGTGGACACTAAAACAAAGCACCATATCTAACCTCTGAGTACAATGGTCCTCAACCTAAAATTGTATACCCAGACCAAATAGCTAAATTTCTATACCCAGGCCAATTAGCACATCTGCTGCACAGTTATCTACCATGTACCATTTCTCAGGCAGGTATTTGAGTATGCATTTCATACTAAGAATGGATTTGTATTCATTTAATTTAAAAATATATTTTTTGCACATGCCTGTAGTCCCAGCTACTTGGGAGGCTGAGACGGCAGGATTGTTTGACCCAGAAGTTGGAGGCTGCAGTGAGATATAATTGTGCCACTGCACTCCAGCTTGGGTGACAGAGCAGAGCCCTGTCTTTGAAAATAAAATGTGTGTGTATGTGTGTGTGGGTATGTGTGGGTGGGTGTGTATTTAATTGCAAAGCAGATGGTAAAGTAAAAAATAAGATAAATCAAATCATATATATTATGAAAAGAATCATCAGCAAAATAATGTCAAACTGAAAACAAAGTGCCATTTACAATTTTTGGCCTTTCATTGGCGATATTAAGATTTCTCTGTAATCTTCAATGTATAGATTATTGAAATCCGAGGAACCATGTTTAAGGACCATGTGAATTAAAGAACAGAAAGGAAAAGGAGTGCATCATTAGGAACTACAATGACAAAGGTAAGAGAACTCCCGAGAGGGGCTGTTGTTTTGAGATTTCCTCCTGAGCTGACTGTTCTGTCCATCTTCGAGATGCTTAGAGGGATTGGTTCCCCTCTGAACTTCACCACCGAATCTGAGAATGAGGGCTAAATTACACTCCAAAGGCCAGGCTTTGGGATTTTCCTCCAGAAACAGATGACTGAGGTTAGACCTTGCTATTTAGATGCTTGGTCCTGCAAGAACGAGCTTTGCAGAGTATTTGCCGTGCCAACTCCCATACCCCAGTAAGGAAGAGTCCAGTGTCTCCAATCCCACGTACTGACCTGTGCTCTTAAGGAGTGGAGAGGAAGAACAGAGAATGTATAAAATGAAACTTGGCATCGTCTGACCTGGGTCATGAGCTCCACCAGGTAGATTCAGATCCCTATTGCCCACGTCCTAGGTCTCCCCAAGAGCCCCCGAAGCCTCGTCTGTGCAGGGCATTTATGACATGAATTCTGTGGTAAGGAGAAGTCCACTTGCCTCCAATCCCACATTCTACTCTTGCATAATTAACCTGAGATCTTAACAGAGAGGCACAACAGAAAGTGTTGGGATTCTTGGTTATGTTGTGCTGGTGGTGGTTTTTGAGACAAGATCTCCCTCTGTTGCCCAGGCTGGAGTGCAGTGGTATGATTTCAGCTCACTGCAGCCTCGACTTCCTGGGAGCAAGCAATCCTCCCACCTCAGCCTCCTGAGTAGCTGGGACCACAAGTGCACACCACTACATCCAGCTATTTTTTATATTTTTTGTAGAGACAGGTTATGTTGCCCAGGCTGGTCTCGAACTCCTGGGCTCAGGCGATCTAACCACCTCAGCCTCCCAAAGTGCTGGGTGTGCCTCTGTGCTTGGCCTTTTCTTTTTTTTTTTTTTTTTGACAGGATCTTGCTCTATCTGTCACCCAGGCTGGAGTGCAGCAGCAGCATCACAGCTCACTAAAGCCTGGAACTCCTGGGCTCAAGCAATCCTCCTACCTCGGCCTCCTGAGTAGCTGGGACTACAGATGCTCACCACCACACCTGGTTAATTTATTTTTAATTTTTCTGTAGAGATGGGGTCTCTTGCTCTGTCACCCAGGCTGGTCTCAAACTCCTGGCCTCAAGCAATCCTCCTGTCCTGGCCTCCCAAAGTGCCAGGATTACAGGTGTGAGCCAGCCACCACACCAGACTAGAAAACATTTAAAATGGGTCTCTATATCAACCACCCTGAGCCACAACTTCCCTCCTTTGCATTCTCTGCTCCACCCTGTACATTCTGGTCCCTGTTATCTGTCTCCTCAGCCCTTAAAAACCACATTTTCTACCCCCAACACACAGTGAAAGTCATCAGCTGCCCTGGAAGCCAACCCAACACCAACGGTTTTCTCATTGTCTGCAAATGTAAGCCAGGCCCAGACTGCTGGTCATCGCATCCCCCACACTCAGTCCCCACGTCCAGCTCAACCCCTCTGGGTCTTCAAGCACATTCTATGATATGTGCTACTACCATGGGGCTACTACCACTCCCTTAACTCGCCTGGAACTCGCTTTCCTTCCAGGCACATGGTGGCCGTGGGAAAGACCACCCATCCCTCGGAGATCTTCCTGCAAACTCTGCTCCCCAAGATGACCCTTCTCATCACAGTCCCTCACCTCCCATGACACAGGACCCTTCGTCTCTTGTGCCATCTGACCTGCTGTGCTCATTTTGCTTACTGGTGGGCTCATCGCTGACTCCTTTCCCTAGCAAACCCACGAATGAGTTTCCTGGGGCTGCTGTGAGAAAGTACCACACACTGGGAGACTTGAAGAACATATATTTCCTCTCTTACAGCTCTGGAGGCCAGGATTCTAAAATCAAACTCCAGAGAAGGCTCCTTCCTGCCTCTTCTAGCTCCTGGTGGCTCCAGATGTCCCTGGGCTTGTGGCCACATCACTCCAACCTCTGCCTCCATCTCCACATGACCTCCTCTGTGTCCACCTGTCATGGAATTTAGGGCCCACCCAAATATTCCAGGAGAATCTTATCTTGAGATGCTTAACTAATTACATCCACAAAGACCCTATTTCCAAATAAGGTCTGTAAATCTAAACTAAAATTCTAGGCCTCACAACTACCTAAATGGCCAAGGGCATTCCAAAGTTAACCTGAAAAACGAGTTCAGGCCATAACGAGGAGAGAGTCAGACGTGCCTCATCATACCCTCCTCCATTTTGGAGTTCAGGAAAAGCTGACAACCATAAACATCAACACAGACCTCAACACAGACAACGTCTGATAAGAAACGTTTACAATCTATTCTCTCTGAAGCCTGCTACCTGGAGCTTCATCTGCGTGATAAAACCTTGGTCTCCACAACCTCTTATCATAACCCAGACATTCTCTTCTACTGATAATAACTCTCTCGACTAATCAGAACATTTAAAAATCTACCTATGACCTGGCACCACCCCCTGCAATCCCCTTGCTTCAAGTAGTCCCACCCTTTCAGATCAAAGCAATGTATATCTTACATGTATTGACTGATGTCTCATGTCTCTCTGAAATGTGTGAAAGCAAGCTGTACCCCGACCACCTTTGGCCCATGTTGTCAGGACCTCCTGAGGCTGTGTCATGGGCATGTCCTTAACCTTGGCAAAATAAACTTTCTTAATTGATCGAGACCTGTCTCAGATACTTTTGGGTTCACAGGTCCCATTCACAGCTTCTGGGGGGACATGAGTTTTATGGGGGACATTGCTTACCCCAGTCCACAGTACTGTGCCATAAGCTGCCCACACAAGGGCAACTGCTTAGAGAAAGAGTGAAGGATTGAAGCTGGAGGCAGAAGACAAAGAAGGTGAAGGGGCAGAAGATGTCTATGTGGACCTAATGACCTGCTCTCAGTGCATTACACGTTCATTGTGGATTCACTTCCCAGGCAATTCCTATGCATGAGAATCTGTTGGATGCTGGGCCCAGCAGCTGACAAGGTACAAGCTCTGTCTTCAGACACCCACGGCTCCATGAGACACATCAGCCCTAAGAAATGGGTGTTTCAATACCACAAGGGAAGCCCTATGGCTGGCAGCAGTTTTTCAAAGGGCACCATCTAAGCTCAGGGATAAATGACCAGGAAGAACTTATCCATCAAGAAATCAATGGATCAATAAACAGGAATGTATATGGCTCCCATCCATCCAGGAGTGTCTAGATGGGGCATGCCTATGCACTGTCATTAATTCCCTTTCCAACACAGAAATGTGCTTCCAAAACAAGTAAACCTGGGCTTCATCAATCAATTAAATGTCTGAGATCACCTCTGACTCCAACACCCACAAAAGCCCTCAAAATAGCTACTGTCTCCTGCCTCCAATAGGAGACTGAATTAAAAATAATAAGGCGAAGAAGGAAACGGCAGAAAAAGTCCATGAGCCAAGGCCAGAGGTGGAGATGATAGGTTGCCTGCTGCATTCCTGGAGTACGAATCCTCACAGCATAGCAACAGCAGCTGGAGAACAAGGACCCACAGAAAGAGAAGAGGTCAGAGGGCCCAGATCACAAGGTCATATGCAGCCTCTTCTATTATCCTGAGGCTTATGAGGAGCTATCTGAGGGTTCCAAGACCTGTAAGAAGGTCTCCTCTCCATGGCCAGGGAGGGCCCTCTGGCTGTCTAGAGAAAAGGATGATGCAAGTGAATTGGCCCAAAGCAAGGTGCCAAAGACAACACAGAGAAATGGCGAAGTGACCAGTGATTGATCGCCACCTGTGCTGGTTTTATAGTTCTTCATGAGGGCATCAGTGACTAAGAGACTAAGAGAATTGGCAAAGTGATCAATGACTGATAACCACATGCACTGGTTTTTACCCCTTCATGAGGATCTCAGTGACAACTAAAAGAAATGACAGAGTGATCAATGATTGATAACCGTGTGCGCTGCCTTTTTATCTGTTCATCAGGACGTGAGTGACAACTAAGCGAACTGGCAAAGTAATCAATGATTGAGAACCATGTGCGCTGGTTTTTTATCTCTTCATGAGGATCTCAGCGACAACTAAGAGAAATGGCAGAGTGATCACTGATTGATAACCACGTGCGCTGGCTTTATAGCTCTTCATGGGGACCTCAGGGAAAACATTACGATTAATGAGTATTATAGACAGATGATAACCCATCCTGAAACGCCTAGGATGAAACCCTAACCCACAGGACCTCTGAATGTGTCTGTATTTGAAGATGGGGTCTTTAAAGAGGTGATTACGGTAAAATGAGGTCACTAGGGTGGGCCCTGATCCAGTAGCACTGCTGGCCTCATAACAAGAGGAGATGAGGATACAGACACACACAGAGGGATGACCTTGTGAGGATATAGAGAAAAACAACATCTACAAGCCAAGGAGAGAGGCGCCAGGAGGAACCAGCCCTGCCCACGCCCTGATCCCAGATTTCCAGCCTCCAGGACGGTGGGAGAGTAAATGTCTGTTGTTTAAGCCGCCCAGTCTGTGGGACTTTGTTATGGCAACCCCAGCAGAAAAACACAGTATTATTCAAATATATGAGTTATCCTATTATGGGCTGAATTGTGCACCTCCAAAATTCATATATGAATGTCATAACCTCCAGGACCTCGGAATGTGACTGTATTTGGAGATGGGGTCTTCAAAGAAGAGATTAAGATAAAATTAGGTCGCTAGGGTGGGCGCTGATCCAATAGGATTGGTGTCCTTATAAGAAGAGGAGATTAGGCCAAGCACAGTGGCTCACGCCTGTAATCCAAGCACTTTGGGAGGCCAAAGTAGGTGGATCACCTGAGGTAGGAGTTCGAAACCAGCCTGACCAACATGGAGAAAACCCATCTGTACTAAAAATACAAAAATGAACCGGGCATGGTGGTGGGCGCCTGTAATCCCAGCTACTTGGGAGGCTAAGGCAGGAGAATCGCTTGAACCCAAGAGGCAGAAGTTGCAGTGAGCCAAGATTGTACCATTGCACTCCAGCCTGGGCAACAAGAGCAAAACTCCATCCCAAAAAAAAAAAGAGATTAGGACACAGACACATACAGAGGGAAGATCCTGTGAGGACCAAGCCCAGGAGAGAGGCCTCAGGAGGAACCAGCCCTGCCCACACCTACCTTGATCTCAAACCCAAAAGAGAATGCAGACAGGGCCACATTTAGAGTGAGAGTCTTATGGAACTACTGGATACCCTGTTTCTCTCTTTGGTTTAGAGTGGTGGGAATTCTGACCACAGTCACACAGTGACAAGACAACACCAGTTGGCACAAGAGCTCTCTCCAGCAACAAGGAATCCGAGACTCAGACTTTTGCTTTGGAGCAAAAATGTGCACCTCCTGAAGGTTAGCCGCTTCCCATCCAGGACACTGTAAAACCCATCGAAAGTGCAAAGACAGACCAGCGGATTGAAATAGAACAGAAGATGAAACATTGATTGACAGGTGCTTAGCTTCCACATCGCCTTGCCTTGAAGAAACAACTGGTGATCAAGTCCTGGTGCGGCGCCAGAGAACATCCACAATTATCCAACGCTACTGCATTCAAAGAGGGAGTTTCCACTCCACATGCCTCTGCGGCGGACACTTTCAGCAACGGCACGGAGGGGAAAAACAGCAAGAAAACCTGTCACTGCACTACAGCCCACAAAAAGGAGACACTGTCACAAAATCAGGTCCAGCCTGGAGATTGTAGTGGCTGAGAATTTTATGAATCTGTGACAACAGTTTCTTTCTACCCCTTGCTTGCCCCCCTCCACTCAAGGAATCTTCTGATCACCCCTCAAAATAACCTTAGCAGCTTCCTTCTCAGCCCTTTTCTACTCAAAGGTGGTTTTTGTTTTCTGCAAAGAGTCGAGTCTTCTCTTCTGGCACGAGGCTGACCAAGATGTATGCGAATGTCTGTCTTGAATGCTGCTATTCTACAGACCCTAGCAGGCTTGGGGAAACGTGTGGCTTTCACTTCAGAGAGCCCCAAACGCGTCCCGAGAACAGAGAATCTTTTCTACCATTCCTTGGAACAGACGCTTCCAGTACACCTCGTGAAAACATCCTTAAGATTCCTGCCCCGACAATTTTCCTCTCTAAGTCCAGAGTGGGAAAAAACAGGATAAAAGCATCTCTGTGATTTACCAAATCTCTCCTCTGAATAAAAAAGTAATCTGTTTTGTTTGTGTGTTTTAAACTGCACTCATGGCCAGGCGCAGTGGCTCGTGCCTGTAAACCCAGCACTTTGAGAGGCTAAAGGAGGAGGACTGCTTGAGCCTAGAAGTTCAAGACCAGCCTGGGCAACATAGCAAGACCCTGTCTCTACAAAATTTTAAAAAGTATACATTTTAAAATAAATACATAAAATGCACTCATGAATGATCCAGTGTGATCTGGTACAAGAAGGAGGTGTCTTGATGATTTAATGATAAAAAATAGAAGCAGTATCTTTCTTATGGGATGAGGTTACACCTTATGTTCACATATCTAGGCCTCTTAAGTCAACTGGTCTATCTGATGTCCACAAAACCCAAGGGCTGGGAGATGGGGCTCACCGGTCCTTGGGGGGCAGGCCTTTCCTGCCATTCCTGCCAGCCAGCCCTTTGCCTGCAGGAGGATTAACCTGGATTCTTATTTTGTTGTTGTTGTTGTTTTTTAGACACGGGGTCCCACTCTGTCACCCAGGCTGGAGTGCAGTGGTGCAATCATAGCTCACTGCCACCTGGAACTCCTGGGCTCAGGACCCTCCCACCTCAGCTTCCCTAGTAGCTGGGACTACAGGCAGTTGCCTCAACGCCCAGCTAAATTTTAAATTTTTTTTCCTAGAGATGTGGTCTCCCTATGTTGCCCAGGATGGTCTCCAACTCCTGGCCTCAAGCAGTCCTCCTGCCTCAGCTTCCCAAAGTGCTGCGATTACAGGCCTGAGCCACCAAGCTGGGCCATCCCTGTATCTGTACTGGAAACAGAAATTAAACCGGTGGTCTGAACTCTCAGAACTCAAGGCAGCCTCTTCCCAGAGCTTTAGGGCCGTTTCAGGAGAACAGACTTCTTCCCATCGGCCTTCCAGGCAGTGACAGTCTCAGGCAGTTCAATGCTATTCCCAAGAAACAAGCCCATTGAAACTTTCAGGACTGCATTTTACAAAAGGAAACTGGTGAAATCCCAAGGCCCCCTTCACTTACTGTAAATCACCCCCTCCCAGGAGCTGAGGCTGATGTCTCCAGCAGTCTCGGACTGGCCATTCCCTCCAGCCCCAGAGAGAGACCTGGGCGAGGCAGTGAGGGGGAGACTCGGAGTTTGGGGCAATCCTGCGGTCAACGTGGGGTTCTCCCCAGTGCAGACCAATCTCTCTCCCAAGCCAGTAAGAATAGGCAGGCTGAATTGAAGGAGCCTGAGCGACTCACCCGACATGGTCCGCGGCGCAGCGCGCAGAGGGCGCGGACCGGCAGAACTGCGCCCGGGAGCAGTGGGTGGACTTCCTCGCCACGAACGAACTCTCGGAGCAGAGGCGCCGTCTCCAGGAATCCGCGTCGATTTCCAGGCCTGGGGGCGACAGCGTGGCAGTCTCGACACCCTCAGCTGCAGGCCCCGCCGGTGTCACCCCCGGCCTCCTACCCACTCCATGTCACCTGCGCCCCACGGGGCCCCGGCCTCCCACGATGCCCCCGCGACCCCCACGCCCCGCACTTCCTCCTTGGCGCTCCAGGTGAGCTTCCTGCCCTCTGGTCAAGGGCCCCTTGACCCCCTGTCCTCCTCGCAGTCACCTGCGACCCCGCTGCCCCTTAACACCCATGCGCCCAGCAACGACACCGTCCCTGGGACACCACCCGACCTCAGCGGTGTCAGCAGCTGCCCGCCGCCCCACGCACCTGCTTGGAGTTCTGGGCACCCTCATCCCCCACTCCAGCTGGCGCCCCCTGGTCACCCCTCTCCACTCCCCGGCCCACCCCTGCGCTCCCGGACCCTAGTATCTGCACCTCTTCCGAGCTTGGGCTGCCTCTGCCCGCACACCCTGGCCAGGTGCCCCCTCACCCGTCACCCCAGTGCCGCCCCCGCCCACCCCTGCGCCTCTCGCCGCCGCTCCTCCCCGTCCCGGCCTGCAGCCCATCCTCCCCAAGCGCCCCCGAGGCCCCTCCACGCCCTGCACCTCTCCCTTACCGCGCGCTCCCGCAGCCTCTGCCTTGGGTCCGCGTCCTCCACCCCAAGCCTCCCAGCCCTAAGCCCCCGCCCCCGTCTGTCCTCCATACTGGGGCAGCCTCCGTCTCCCCACGCCCCGCAGCGCCCTGGACGGCCTGTATTCCCCAGTACTCGGTGCCCCGGCTCGGCGCACTCACCCCTAAGCGCCCCTGGCCTACCCCCGCGCCCCGCACCCCTCCCCTCCTTCGCGCTTGGCCAACCTCTGACCTCCAGCCCCCCGCGCCCCTCGCCCCTCCTCTGCACTCCAGGCCGGCGCCCCTCCCCCAGGCCCCAGCCCCGGCCTCTGGGTTCCGCCCCCGCCCCACTGTACACCACCCACCCGCCAGACCTCCTAGGCGTTCGGGCAGTCTCTGCGCTCCCCGGCCCCCCGCCGCGCCCGGGCCTCCTCCACTGCCCACGGTCCCCTTCACCCCACTACAGCCCGTCGCACCTCTTCCGCGCTCTGCCTGCCTCGGCCCAGGGCCGGCGCTGGAGGCCCCGAGGGCAGCGATTGGCCTCTGTCCGGAAGCCCGGCCCCGCCTCCGCCCAGCCCCCGCGGGCGCGGGTCCTCTCCTCCGCCCTGCAGCCCCTGCCGGCAAGCCCGCGCGCCGCCTGGTGCCCAGCCCCGGCTGCCGGGGAGAGAGACCCGGGAACTGCCAGGGGCTGTGATCCACGCCCGCGCCCCGCCTCTCGCCCGCCGCGGCCCCCTCGGCAGTCGGCGGTTTCTAGGTTTGGACATTTAACCTTTAATCAGCCGGCCCCAAAGTAAATGTTTACGATGACTTAAGGCCCCGGGCCCAAGGCCAGCGCGCAGCCAGAGTGGAGGCCGCTCTGGAAGCCTCCCAGAGGGAGAAGGCAGGGCTCATACGCGATCTTGTTGAATGCATAAAAAATGCACGTGCGCATACTTGCACGCATAAATGAATGAATGAATGAGTGCACGAAAGAGAGAATAAATGAGTGTTTCAGATCTCAGCTGTTGAATGCATAGCGAGCGAGTGACTGGCTGTACGCATGTCGTGAGTGCATGTATGCGTGAGTGCATGTATGCGTGAGTACATGTGAGGCGTGAATGAACAAACAACTACTCATGAATGAGCGAGCCAGGAAATGGATGAACCAGTGAATCAATGTTTGTGTCAAGGAGGGAATGAATGCATTCACACGTGAATGCACGAGTTGAAGGCATGAATGAGCCAATGCATGTGTGAATGAATTTAGAGATATATGCATGAATGGAGGTGTGACTGTGTGGAAAAACCAGGTGAATGCATGCATGCATGAATGAAGGCATGAATCTATGAATGAGTGAATGAATGAGTTGAATGCATGAATGATTGAGTGAACAAGTGAATTCATGCATGCATAGTGCATGAATGAGTGGAAGGTGAATTCATGCCTGCATGAGTGAGTGCATGAATGAGTGAACAAGTGAATTCATACGTGATTGAGCGCATGAATGACTTAAGAAGTGAATTCATGCATGTATAAGTGCATGTATGAGTGAGTAAACAAGTGAATTCGTGTATGCATGAGTGCATGAATGAGTGAGCAGGTGAGTTCATGCCTGCATGAGTGAGTGAGTGAGTGAATTCATGCATGCAGGATTGAATGAGCACATGAAGGCATGCATTTATACAGGAATGAATGTGTGTGTGTGAGTGAATGAACAGAATACATGACAAGTGTGAATATGTGGATGAATGAATGAGTGAATAAATATGTATGAGTACACGAATGAGCTGAACAAACTAGCATGTGTGTTAATGCACGCACATGAGTGAAGATTGCAAACACTTCATGAATTAATGTATTATGTATGAGTGAACGAATGAATTGAATGCATGGACAAGTTAAGAGATGAATGAATGAATAAGTGAAAGTGTGCATGCATGTATGAGTGAATTCAGTGAATGAATCAATGAATGTGTGAATGCATGCATGTATGAATACATGAGTTGAATGAGGGATGATTGTGTGAGTGCATGCATGTATGAGTGCATGAGTTGAATGAATAAGTGAATGCATGCATGTATGAGTTGAATGAGTGAATGAATGCGTGAATGCATGCATGTATGAGTTGAATGAGTGAATGAATGCGTGAATGCATGCATGTATGAGTTGAGTGAGTGAATGAATGCGTGAATGCATGCATGTATGAATACATGAGTTGAATGAGGGATGATTGTGTGAGTGCATGCATGTATGAGTGCATGACTTGAATGAATAAATGTGTGAATGCATGCATGTATGAGTTGAATGAGTGAATGAATGCGTGAATGCATGCATGTATGAGTGCATGAGTTGAATGAGTGAACTTACTTGGAGAAGAAAAGCCTTCACGTGACCATCAGAAAGCGACGGCAAAGGAACCCAGATTCTTGCCGAAACTGTCAATGGCGATCAATGCAAGCTACAGTCAGGACTTCCTGATCTAGATTAATACCTAGGATGATCGATGGTCTGTGGATACCAGGCACTGTGCTGAGGGCTGTTCCTGCATCAGCTCAGCCTTGGGGACAGGTATCGGTGGTGTTTTTAGCTCTACTTCATAGATGGACCCAGAGCTGTAAATAAACAGTGGAGGCTGTCTCTGGCCTCCATCCAGCAGGCTGCATGCAAGGATTTTCCTTGCGGCTACTGGGGCTTTGTGAGATATCTGCAGGCATAGTAAGCATCAAGAGGGCACCTTTATTTATTTTTTATGTTATTACAACATTTTTTTCTGCATTCGTTTGTATTAAACAGGTTTACATATCAAATTTTACTGATTTATTTTATTTGTGTAAATGTATGGGGTAAAGTGCAATTTTGTTACATAGATAGACTGAGTTGTGGTGAAGTCTGGGTTTCCAGGGTAAGCATCACCTGAATAGTGTACATGGTACCTATTAAGTAATTTCTCATTCTCCACCATCCTCCCACTCTCTCACCCTTCTGTATCTCCAACGTCTATTAATCCACTCGCTATGTCCATGTGGACATATTATTTAGCTCCCACTTAGAGTGAGAACATGTGGTAATTGACGTTCTTTTTCTCAGCATGATAATGACTTAAGATAATGGCCTCCAGTTTCATCCATGTTGCTGCAAAAGATAGAATTTCATTCTTTTGCATGGCTGATTACGGTTCCATTGTACACATAAATCACATTTTCTGTATCCAATCACCTGTTGATGAGCACCTGGGTTGACTCCATATCTTTGCTATTGTGCATGGTGTGTCTTTTTGACATAATGACTTGTTTTCCTTTGGGTGAGTACCCAGTAGTGGAACTGTTAGATCAACTGGTAGATAAAATGTTAGTTCTTTGAGAAATCTCTGTACCATTTTCCATAGGGCGTCCACTTTTAAATCTGTGCAGCCTCTGAGTCATTGGGGAAATCCTTAGGGGCCGAGAAGTGCCCCGGCGGAGCCCCCTTTGCCAGTACGACCTCAGTTTTCTATCCTCTGGATGCCAGCCCCGAAGAAGAGAAATGCCAGGATGAAGCTGGCTCCTCCAAGGAAGTCTCAGTTCTTGTGCAAGGAAGGGGAGACTTTCCCAGCTTCTATGCTTTCTCCTTGTTGGCTCCAATAGTTGCCAGATGTCTGCACAGCCTCGTGCTGCCAACTCGTTCCATGGGGCCTGTGTTGGCTTCTCATTGCTCCAGCAGGGAAACCGTGGAGTGCTGTGATCTTGCTCTGGGTAAGGGAGGATCCTCCTACGGGAAAGGGTCTTACGAGTGTTCTAATGAGAGGTGCATTTACAAATGACTCAGACAGCTCCTGCCTCCTGGACTGTTCAGAATGATGTGATTGTCAACCTGATCCCTTTCCCAACGTTGGATGGAAGTTACTCCTGGAGTTTTTCATCAAGGCGTTTGTGGCATTCAGGGCGGGATTCTCGGTGGTGGGCCCGTCCTGTGCACTGTGGGGTATTGAGCAGTGTCCCTGGGCTCCATCTGCCAGATGCCATTAGCACACTTTCCAGTAATGACAATTAAAACTGACCTCAAACATTGCACGGTGTCCCCTGGTGGGGGCAGGGGCAGAATCAGTCTGCGACTGTGAGTCACTGTTTAGATAAATGATAAATAGATAGATAGATAATGGATAGATAAATAGATCAGTAGACACATGATAGATGATACATAGGTAGATGATAGATGAGATAGGATGGATGGACAGATAGATGATAGATAGGATGGAGAAATAGGTGATAAATAGATGATAGATATACAGATACATAGACACATAGATGGAGATAGATGATAAACAGATAGATAAGAGATTGATGATGATGATGATGATGAAGATAGATACATAGATAGGAAGACAGATATTAGATAAATGACGGATAATAGATAAATAATGATGATAGATGGATGATGGATGGCTAGATGTATAGACAGGTAATAGAGAAATGATACATAGGTAATAGATAAATGATGATGATAGATGAATGGGTGGATAGATGGATACATAGATAGACAATAGATAGAGTCTTTCTCAACTTTATCACTATTAATATTTAAGTTGAATGACTGTCTGTTGGGGGCGTCCTGTGCCCTGCAGGGTGTTGAGCAGTGTCCCTGGGCCCCACCCACCAAGTGTCAGGCGCACTGCGCTTCTCTCTGGAACAGCGGTTCCCAAAATAGAATCTCAGGCTGCGTTTTGCTGAGAACCCTCACCCCATCTTTTGATTTTGAATTCGGGGTGAGATGTGCAGGCTCAGTCCTGGTCCGGCAGCATCAGCATCACCTGGGAAACTGTGTCATGCACATTCTTAGGCATCTGAACTCTGAAATCAGAACCCTGCGTCCCAGGGCTTCCCCCGACCCAGCTATGTGAACCAGGCCTCCAGGAGTTCCTAACGCACAGCCAGGCTTGAGACGCACAGCCAGGCTTGAGACGCACTGCTTGCAGTTCCGAGATTTGAGGGCGCTGGGGAGGGTAGCTGGAGACAGGAGGGCTGGAGAGGGGGGAGCATGGATTTGGTAGAGATAGAAAAGGGCTGAAACAGCCAGAGAGAAAAAGACATTGGCGCAACTGCAGGGATGTTTAAACTACATGTTTCGGGCATGCAGGAGGCCTCTGTCTCCCAACACAAACAAGCGTAGGTGTTGCACCATTCTCTGTCCCATAAATCACCCCACCCTCGTCACCCGCCTGTTTCTCCCGTTCCACTGAGAACTGGTGCTCTGAAAGCAGAGTATAAGGCACTAAGTCACAAGGCAACGCTCATGATCCCCGGGCAAAAGGGTAGCTCCGTTTTTAAACCCGGAGGAGGCATCTTCCCCTGGGGGTTGCCGGGCTTCTGTTCCTGTGTGTGTTGGTCTCCAGGAAGCCACGGAGAGCTTGGCAGCAGGGGAGTTTTGTCGTGGGTGCATTCGGAGTAAACCTTTCTCTCCTCCCTGTTGCTGGGAACAGGTGTGTGCCAGTTTTCCTAGGGAGGCATTAGAAGAAAACGTCAAGACATTTATATGCCCAGGACAATTTTATTGGAGAGTTAGTTACAAGACCTTCTTAAAGTTACATGCGTGCTGGGAAAGAAAGGATTGAAACCCAGCAGGCAGCTGGGCATGGTGGCTCATGCCTGCCATCGCAGCACTTTGGGAGGTAAAGGCAGGAGGATTACGTGAGCTCAGGAGTTCAAGAACAGCCTGGCCAATACAGTGAGATCCCTCCGACTTTACAAAAAATTTTTTAAAAAATTAGCCGAGAGTGTTGGTACACGCCTGTAGTCCCAGCTACTCAGAAGACTAAGATGGGAGGATTGCTTGAGCCTGTGAGTTCAAGGCTGCAGTAAGCCATGATCGGCACTCCTGCCTGGGTGACAGAGCAAGACTCTGTCTCAAACAACAACAACAAAAATCAAACTCAGAAGGAACAAAACAGATGTTTGTGCCAAGCTATTTGATTGCACAACATGATTGTAACAAAGTTTCTAAGAACTGAAGACAAGTACAGAATGAGAGAACACATTTGCGATACACAGAACATGCATCTACATGTATGTGTGTGGGTCACAATTGCAATTACATCTCAATATTTTATATTTTGGTAAAGATTAACATAATAATATATAATATATAAAGAACTACATTGGCAAACAACTTGACACAAAATAAGCAAATGATGGGCAGCACGTGCTACTGGCTTCCCAGTCAACCATCATTTTTCCTTATTGTTGGCAGAGCCTGTATTTTTTCCCAGGGTTCCTTCATGCTTTCTCATGCTTTTTTATTTTTCTTTTCTTTTTTTATTTTATTATTATTTTTTTTTTTTTTTGAGAGGGAGTCTCACTCTGTCGACCAGGCTGGAGTGAAATGGCATGATCTTGGCTCACTGCAACCTCCACTTCCTGGGTTCAAGCGATTCTCCTGCCTCAGCCTCCCAAGTAGCTGGGATTACAGGTGCCCACCACCATGCCTGGCTAATTTTGTATTTTTAGTAGAGACAGGGTTTCACCATGTTGGCCAGGTTGGTCTTGAACTCCTGACCTTAGGTGGTCCTCCTGAGTCAGCCTCCCAAAGTGTTGGAATTACAGGTGTGAGCCGCCATGCCTGGCTACACCTGATTACTTTTAGTTAGGGGCTGTGTGTAAATCAGGGATGAGGAATTGGGGGTGAGCCCTGAAAGGATGTCTTTGCTCTTAAAAGAGAAAATCTGGGAGGAAATGATCTTAATTGGGCTTACATATATTAGTGGATAAGGCTGTGATGGCTGGAGGTACAGCAGCCATCTTCTGCCATGAGTGAAATGGGCTGATGACTCATGAAACACAGGACTGCAAGACACAGAGAACCTGGCTACTGGAGGACATTGTTAAGCCCTCAAATTGACCCAGCCCAGAGGTCCTGAATCTAAGTACATCTTGTTACGGATGCTGTCTCTATTGCCTCAACCATTTTGAGTTGGCAGAGAGAAAAGGATTGAGGCAGTCAGATAGGGAGGGAGATTTATAAAACTGCAGAGATTTCAGGGGAAAAGTGCCATCACTTATAAAATCAAGCAGAAATTGTGAAACGTGTTGGTCACAGGATTCCTTTGCCCTCTTTTTTCGTTTTGTTTTGAGACAGAGTCTCACTCTGTCTTGCCCAGACTAGAGTGTAGTGGCACGATCTCAGCTCATTGCAGCCTCCACCTCCCAGGTTCAAGCAATTCTCCTATCTTAGCCTCCCGAGTAGCTGGGACTACAGGCATGTGCCACCACACATGGCTAATTTTTGTATTTTTAGTAGAGACAGGGTTTCACCATGTTGGCCAGGCTGGTCTCAAACTCCTGACCTCAGGTGACCCACCTGCCTCAGCCTCCCAAAGCGCTGGGATTACAGGCATGAGCCATCGTGCCCTGCCTCTTTTGCCCTCTTAACAATGATTAAGGGCCTTTTGTTTTTGTGCATTGTAAATGTCTATATGTTCTGTAATTAAATTACATTGCATTAAATTTAATGCTGTAATAAATTAAAATTAACATTTCTATATTTTCTGAAATTAAAATGAAGTTTTTGACTAATTAATAATTTTAAAGATAAATCCAGTACATTTTAAATAATGTAATTTTATGAAAAATGGGATGTATTTTTTCAAACGGAAAAATTTTCATAGGGGAAGAGTACTGTTTCACATGTTTACAAATTGTGTTAACATCTGACTTATGAGGAGATGACCAGTTTCTCAGATCAACATTCCTTACGTTGTTCAGGTTAAAGTAGGTTAAAGTAGATGAAGAAAATATAACCTCATGAAGATATATAGTTAGAAAAAGTATTTTAGTCATCTTATCAAATCACTGTGAATGTTCTCCTTCGATGACAAAACTTGATCATCATTAGCTTCTCAAAGATAAGGTAGTGTGGAATCTGAAATCCTATCACTGAATTTTTAAAGTCTATAAATTTAAAACCCACAGGTTTATCTTAAGCTTCAGACAAACCTTTTATCCATTCATGATTCTGCCACTTCACACAGGGGTCATTTGTAGAATATTGGTTCCTTGAGTTATGGAGGTCTTCCGGATGTTTTATTTCGTAATATGTATATATATATTTTTTTAAAAACACATTTGTTAATATCCTTATCCATCTCATCCGAAAAGTCTTTAGCTAGAATACCAAAAGAAAATATCTCCTCTTTAATATTATTAAAGTTGTGGCCTGAACGAGGGCTTCACTCATTCATTTTCCCGTGTGTTTAATAAGTCTTCAGGGCCAGGCGTGGTGGCTCAAGTCTGTAATCCCAGCAATTTGGGAGGCCAAGGTGGGAAAATCACTAGAGCCTAGGAGTTCGAAACCAGCCTGGGAAGCACAGTGATACCCCATCTCTACAAAAACAACAAATAAATTAGCCAGGGATGGTAGGACATGCCTGTCATCCCAGCCACTCAGAAAGCTAAGGTGACAAGATCTTTGGAGCCCAGGAGTTTGAGGCTGCAGTGAACCATGATCACACCGCAGCACTCCAGCCTGGACAACAGAGCAAGACATTGTCTCAATGAATAAATAAATAAGTCTTTAATGAGCATCTACTACATGCCAGTCATGTTTCTGGAAACTGGGGACAAATCCATGCCTTTGTAGCAGTTGCATTCTAGCGGGTGATGGAGCCGGGAGAGAAACAATAAAAGGTGATACTTTATCATATGTTGGAAGTTGATAAGAGATAGAGAGAAAAGATTAAAACAGAGGATGTGGGTGAGGAAGTGCTCATAGTGGGTGGGGACCTGCGATTGAAATGGCCCCACCTCCCTGCAGCCTCCCTTTGGTCTACAGCCAATGGTGGACAGTGTGAGATTTTGCCCCCAGCCTTCCCACCAGCTCTGCTATGGGATCAAACGTTCTATGCTTGTTAGGTCCAAGCACTGTTTTCACTTTTGGTTGGGGAAAAATTGGCAGCTTCTCTTTCCATATGTCATGTCTACATCCCAGCTATTCATAAACAAGCAGTCACGTTTCATGAATACCTGTTTAGCAAGGGGCAGATGAACAGGACGGGGGGCGGGGAGGAGACAGCTGTGAAGCAAAAACATGACAACGGCTGGCAGGAACCCAGGGAATGCATTGCATTTATATTTGGAACTGTGAGGGAAGATGCAGCTTAGATGGAGGCCATTCCAAGTCACCCAAGTGCTTCAATGTGTGGAACCAGAATAGCACGTGGTGTGAAACTCTCTCGTGGGCTGAGATGGGCAAGCTAGTTCCATTCTCTGACAAGTCTGGTCTTCTGGACTCGGCCCCTGGAAAGCTTCCTTTCTTCCTCATTACCCCAGCTCCTCTCCCCTTACCATGGGACCTCGTGAGCCTTTCTTCAACAGACACAGGCTCCTCTCTGCAGCTTTGTATGAAGTTCATAACTGGGCTCAGATCAAAGTTGTGGCGGAAGCCTTTATAATTCTGAAGGAAGCAGAAAAGGCATTGAATGACACCCCCAAGACTAACTTTTATGTTAAATGAAAAAAACGTTTAGCCGGTGGTAACATTTTTTTGAATGTACAATTCAGAAATGTCCACTGGGTGTCGCATGGCCCTGCTGGGAAACTACATGCTACAAGATAGTGATGCTTACACACTTTTCACCGTGATAAGCTAATTTTATAGCTATGCTCAAACTGACCATCGCTGAACTAATGACTAAGCACTATTTGAGAGACTCTCTTTATACACCTCTCAAATTCTGCAGTTACTGTTTTGACTTTTAAGTACCAGTCCCTGACGGGCACATGGTAGGGGTTATAATACACTAGACCTCCCCAGTCATCCCTGGAACTCTAATTCTATCTTTATAAACAACTCATTATCACTGACATCCTTTTTTTTTGACAGGGTCTTGCTCTGTCACCTGGGCTTCAGTGCAGTGGTACAATCAGAGCTCACTACTGCTTCAACATCCCAGGCTCGAGCGATTCTCCTGCCTCAGCCTCCCAAGTAGCTAGGACCACAGGCATGTACTACCATGCCCAGCTAATGTTTAAATTTTTTGTAGAGACAGAGTCTCCATGTATCACCAAGCTTGGTCTCAAACTCCAAAGCTCAAGGGCTCAAGTGACCCACCCACCTTGACCTCCCAAAGTGCTGGGATTACAGGTATGAACCACCACACCCAACCAACATCCATTTTTATATGTACATGTGTAAAGTATTTACATTATTTTAAAAGGCCGGGAACAGTGGCTCGCGCCTATAATCCCAGCACTTTGGGAGGCTGAGGCGAGCAGATCACCTGAGGTCAGGAGTTCAAGACCAGCCTGGCCAACATGGCAAAACCCTATCTTTACTAAAAATACAAAAATTACCTGGGCATGATGGTGGGTGCCTGTAATCCCAGCTACTCAGGAGGCTGAGGCAGGGAGAATCGCTTGAACCCGGAGGCAGAGGTTGCAGTGAGCCAAGGTCATGCCACTGCACTCCAGCCTGGGTGACAGAGTGAGCCTCCATCTCAAAAATAAATAAATAAGTACATAAATTATTTTAAAAGCTTATTTTTCTACTAAAATAAAAGGAATAAGCAAATAGTATTGTTATTATCTATTACTCCTACTGGCAGTAGGTCTTCCTAATTAGAACATTATTTATTAGCTTTCTAGATTGCTGTATTTTGATAGATCGATTTATCATTCTCTGGGCGAAATAATAAATTATTCTTCATTTTCCAGATGTAAAAGGATTACTTCTAAAATCACACTGAATGGAGAAGAATTTAACTAAAGTAATCAATTTCAAAAAGATTGTAGGCTTTTGTAATGTTCAAAATTTTTTTTCTTTCTTAGAGACAAGGTCTCACTCTGTTCCTCAGGCCGGAATGCAGTGGCACAATCCCAGCTCACTGCAGTCTTGAACTCCTGGGCTCAAGTGATCTTCCTGCCTCAGCCTCCTAAGTAGTTAGGACTATAGGCACACACCACTGCATCCAGCTAATTTTTACAAAATTTTTGTAGAGATGGGGTCTTGCTCTGTTGCCCACGCTGGTCTCCAACCTCTGGCCTCAAGTGATCCTCCCATCTTGTCCTCCCAAAGTGCTGGGATTATAGACATGAGCCACTGTACCCAGCCTGAAAAATCTAATTTTTAAAAGATCTTTGGGTATATATGAATTTTAGTGTGGTCACCCCTTCGTAAAATGTTTAGTATTTTAATTATTAAATTTAGTGGCAATTAATATCCTACACTCCCTCTTTTTTATTTTGAATATTTTGTGAAATTGTTGTACAGTTTATTTTAAAAGAACTTTCATACTACAGACCTAAGAATAATATTTGAAGAAAAAAATTTCTGAAGCTATAAGGCCTCCTTAATACAATATATTGTTTCTATTTTTACAGGAGATACACACACACGCACGTATATAATATGTGTAGTTTTTCTTTTGCACAAAATTCTGTGATTAAAGCTTGAACGTCATTAAAACAACAGAAGTGTTCTCCTTAGCTAAACTAATGAGCCTATTTCCATTTGGATTTGTTTATCCCAATAATTTCTTTCTCTGCAGCCTCAAGGTCTCATATGCATAGAAAGGTTATGAAAAAAATGAAATAAAATCCATGGTCCTCACCACAAAACATGACTTGTGCACAGAAAACATACAGAAAACATACAGGAGGAAAAGTCTGAACTCTTTAGCAAGTCCTCAAAGGCAAAAAGTGGCATCTGTGCAGTCAAGAAGCAAGTATCACCTTCACTCAAATGCCTCATATAGCTGCATCTATTTGAAGGATCCCTCACTGTATCCATTTGAAGGAAAATCGTCAACCCTGTGATTTGGATCAATGAAGCCAAGCGAACAGGACAGCGGCCGCTTTCGCATGGTGCTCTCAGAACATGTGCTTTAGATCTGTCAGAGGCATTAAAAAATCTCCTCTAGGCCTGAGTCTGATATCAGAATGATACATTTCAGAAAAACCAAGTTGCCCACTTCTGACTGTTTTGAACTTCATAGTAGAAGGTATCAGAATCTTGCCATCTGCTATTTCCACCAAAGCAGGGCAGCTTTCCAAAACTGGTGCTTCATCACAAGTTTATGGGCGGAAAGAATCAAATTTATTTCCTTCCTTCCTTCCTTCCTTCCTTCCTTCCTTCCTTCCTTCCTTCCTTCCTTCCTCCCTCTCTTCCTTCCTTCCTCCCTCTCTTCCTTCCTTCCTTCCTCCCTCCCTCCCTCCCTCTCTGTCCCTCCCTCCCTCCCTCCCTCTCTTCGTTCCTTCCTTCCTTCCTTCCTTCCTTCTTTTGACAGTCTCACTCTGTTGCCCAAGCGGGAGTGCAGTGATGCTATCACAGTTCACTATGGTCTTGAATTTCTGAGTTCAAGTGATCCTCCCACATAGCTGGGACTACAGGTGTGCACTATAACGCCCAGCTAATTTTTTAATCTTTACTAGAGATGGGGTCTCACTATGTTGCCCAGGCTGCTCTTGAACTCCTAGACTCAAGCAATCCTCTCACCTAGGCCTCCCAAAGTGCTGGGATTACAGGTGTGAGCCACTACGCCCAGTCTAATTTTTTGGAAATCTATACCCAAGCCACTAGTTTTTCAAGGTTAGTTATTACCTTCAAATGACGCTTAACTGACATTTCTGACCATCTAAATGAACTTAACTGAAAAAAAAAAAAATCAAGGGCTGTATGAAAATAGTGTGTACTGAAAACTTTGATGGGTTCAGAGCAAGAATTTGCTTTTGGTGAAAAGAATTACATCGTTTGCTGCTGGTGGTTTTAGAATTTGAATCCTAAAGAAGAACTGTTAAAATGAGGAGGACCATATCTGTCCATGCGTGAAAAGAAATGTCATTGTTTGGAAATACTAGAGAGGAAAAAGTTTGATGGTATTTGAAATCCACTGGCCCCATCACAATACACTTCAACATGACATACGTCAATGAGTGACATGGAAAGACCTATGAGACTTAAGAGTCTCACTTAAGATGGCGATAAAAGATGGTGTGAATGAAAATTTCCATTTTCATAGATGCATAAACCTGATTTCCCAAGAAGCCAATGGATGCAAAGAAAGAGTGAGTGAATTTAATGAACAAACACAAACAATATTAGAAAATACTTGCTGAAGACAGATCAGACTGCTGTTCTTGGAGATGATGCGGTGGATGGTGAGCCCTTGTCATTGAAGATAAATGCATTAGAAGGTGGAGACGTGCTAGAAATCAGAAGGAATGTTGATGAAACTGATTTATGTGTTAAGGTAAATTAGTCTTTAAAATCTCTGGAAGAAAAAGCAACGAAATCCACATATAATTATCTGAAAGTGGATAAAATAACAGTTGCACATACAGATTATATGAAAAGTCTCCAAAATGAGCATGTCAGAAAACACACACACAATTTGAAAGTCAAATTCCAAAATGTCTGCAGAAACATAAAGTCTTAGTAAATTGTACTCCCCCCATCAATATAATGAATGATCAGCAAATATTTAAGGTGAATTTATCCTGGAAAGAAGGAGGAGAATCTTCCCCAGGCAGCTCAAAACATCATCTATGCATTCAGGGAGCTGAATGCCTGTGGAATTCAAGCAAAAATTCTTCCAGCAAAAAATATCAGAAAGAACTACTGATTCTTAGCAATTATCCTGAGAGGACAAAGCTCATGTTGTTTGAAGACTTAATGAGAAAACTTGGGGGCTTGGTTAACTTAAGAAAATGTATGTATCAGAAAAAAAAAAATTGAGGGGGAAATTAAAGTTTTCAAAAAATATCTTTATGTTCTCGGTGTTCAAGTAAAGCAAGGTTTGGGGGGATGTGTAAAGGTTCTCACAGGGCTCCCAGGAATTCTCTGGATAGATAACTGGATCCCCAAGAAAAATTTAAATTTAAATTATTCCCTCAGATACTTTTTGCATGCAAAAAACACAGGGAAAGGGTTCTTCCATTAGACCTACTGGGTCCTGACAGTAATTTCTCTCCAAATGCAAGACTGACTCACCGTGATGTTCCTCATGCTGGAAGATGATTTTTGGTTAAATAATGAAAGTATCTTTCATCTTCAGAAATAGAAGTGACTCACCATTTGCCAGAGTGCAGTCATGTGACTTCACCTACCCACAAGGAATGCTGGGAAATGTAGTTCAGCTGAGGAACCATGACCACAGCTCCATACACCAGAAATATAGCACTATTGAAACTATTAAGACAGAAAGAAGGGATTTGGGTGGACAACGTGTGCATTCTCTAAGACTGTGTTTTTAGTTAGGTTGAACAGTCTTGACTTCATGGTCTTGACTTCTGAACCAATTCTTTTATTTTTATTTTAAGTTCCAGGGTACGTGTGCAGGAAGTGCAGGTTGTTACATAGGTAAACGTGTGTCATGGTGGTTTGCTGCATCTATCAACCCACCACCTAGGTATTAAGCCCAGCATGCATTAGCTATTTTTCCTGATGCTCTCCCTCCCCACACTCCATCTGCCAACAGGCCCCAGTGTGTGTTGTTCTCCTCCCTGTGTCAGTGTGTTCTCATTGTTCAGCTCCCACTTATAAGTGAGAACATGCAGTGTTTGGTTTTCTCTTCTTGCATCAGTTTGCTGAGGATAATGGCTTCCAGCTCCATCCATGTCCCTCCAAAGGACATGATCTCATTCCTTTATATAGGTGCATAGTATATAGCTGCGTGCGTGTGTGTGTGTGTGTGTACCACATATTATTTATCCAGTATATTATTGATGGGCAGTTAGGTTGATTTTATATCTTTGCTATTGTGAATAGTGCTGCAATGAACATACACGTGCATGTATCTTTGTAATAGAATGGCTTATATTCCTTTGGGTATATACCCAGCAATGGGGTTGCTGGGTCAAATAGTATTTCTGGTTCTAGATCTTTGAGGAATTGCCACACCGTCTTCCACAATGGTTGAACTAGTTTACATTCCCACCAACAGTGTAAAAGTGTTTCTATTTCTCCACAATCTCACCAGCATCTGTTGTTTCTTGACTTTTTAATAATCACCATTCTGACTGGTGTGAGATGGTATCTCATTGTGGTTTTGATTTGCATTTCTCTAATGATCAGTGATGTTATGTTGAGCTTTTTTTCATGTTTGTTGCTTCTGAGCCAATTCTAAGAAGTGCCATATATATTTCAATGAGATTGATTTTATTTACACTAAGAAAAGCTTGTTTTTTTTCCCCCAACCCCTGGGCAGCCCTTACTGCCTCCCAGGCACCACTTAGAATGCTTTTCACAATTGTCTTTGTTTTGTTTTGTTTTGTTTTTGTGTTTGTTTTTGTTTTCTTTGAGGGTCTCACTCTGTCGCCCAGACTGGAGTGCAGTGGTGTGATCTCCACTTACTGAAGACTCAACCTCCCGGGTTCAAGTGATTCTTGTGCCCCAGCCTCCCGAGTAGCTGGAATTACAGGCGTGCACCACCATGTCCAGCTAATTCTTTGTATTTTTGGTACAGACGGGGTTTCACCATGCTGGCCAGGCTGGTCTCAAACTCCTGACCTCAGGTGATCCACCCGCCTTAGTCTCCCAAAGTGCTGGGATTACAGGCATGAGCCACCGCGCCCAGCCTTCACACATTGAGTCTTATATCCTCAACACATCTTGGAGAGGAAGATCTTCTTAGGACACCTCCCTTTTTTCCCCTGACATGGGATAACCATGGCCCAGAGAGGTGGTATAACTTGCCTAAGTTTGCACAGCTTGAAATGGAGAAGCCAGGATGTGAATCTATAAATTGAGTGTCAGAGTCTGGAATTTAACCCTGACTAATCTTGCGTACTACCTCTATAGGCAAGCTAAATGAATCCCCCATCTCTTTTTTTTTTTTTTAATTAGGGGGAAAAAAACATGTACACAGCATGTGTTAATGTATGTATTCATTCCACGGGGCGGCTATAGCAACGTATTGCAAACTGATTGGCCTAAACAATGGACATTTGTTTCTTCGTGCACAGTTCTAGGGGCCAGAAGTCCAAAACCAGGGTGTCTGCAGGGCTATGCTCCCTCTGAAGTCTCTAGGGAAGGATCTGTTCCAGGGTCCTCTCCTTGCTTTGGGTAGTTCTCTGGCTCGTGGTAACATCACTCCATAGCATTCTCCTTATGTAACTACCTGTGTCCAGATCCCACGTTCTTATAAAGACACCAGGCATATAGGATTAGGGACCCACCTCACTCCAGTATGACCTCATTTCAAAAAACTAGTTACCTCTGCAAGAGCCTTATTTTCAATAAGGCCACATTCTGAGGTGCCAGGGGTTAGGACTTCAACATACGAATTTGAGGGGACATAATTCAACACGTATCAGTGTGTTAATACTGTGCTTGTGTGTGTGTGTGTGTGTGTGTGTGTGTGTGTGTGTGTGTGTGTAACTCGATATTCCAATTCCAGTAGTCAAAGGCAAATCAGCAGAATCATACTTTCCTCTCCCATACAACTAGAACAATTTCATATAGTGGGTAAAAAAGTTGTTATTTTTTAGCCTGTGTAGAAAAAAATAAACAAAAATATAGCTCACGTGTTTGTGATTTTCCTCTTCACCCTACTAAATTAGTCATGGCTTCTCTTCATTCCAACACAAAGATATTTATCCGTTGACCACCAAACGCATTCAAGTCCCCACAAAGAGGAGGCAAGTGTGGCTTTTAACACCATATAATTGACCCTTGAACCAGGTGGGGTAGTGAGAGGAACTGACCCTCCGCACAGTTGAAAACCCATGTATAACTTATGACTCTCCAAAAAATTAACTACTCATAGCATACTGGTTGACTGAAAGCCTTACTGATAACAGTTGAACACATATTTTGTATATGTATTACATACCATATTATTACAATAAAGTAAGCTAGAGGAAAGAAAATGTTATGAAGAAAATCATAAGGAAGTTAAAATTAATGAGTTTCCTATTTATTAAGTGGAAGTGGATCACCATAAAGGTCTTCACCCTTATCAGCTTCACATTGAGTAGACAGAGGGTTGGTCCTGCTGTCTCAGTAATGGCGGAGCCAGAAGCAAATTCACATATAGGTGGACCTATGCAGTTCACCCTGTGTTGTTCAAGGGTCAACTGTACAATCAAGGTTATCCTTCTCTAAAATACATGGAGATGACATTTTATCAAGGCTTTGCTCATCTGTTCAATTCTCACCTTCTCAGCATGAAAACAGAATACCCAACAGGTGATCCTCATGACCCCTCAGAGAGGTTCCCCCAAGCAGTCATTATTCAAATATTTTCATTTTAAGTAGGTTGAACATTATCCTTGTCCCCCAGGTGAATTTTATCTCATTATTAGGTAACTCTATGTATTTCATATGTTCATAATCTATCTTGAGCTTTAAAAGAGATTTGTTGCATATTATTCACAGCTATGAAGGTTCATAATTTTGGGGCCACTTCTACAGCCATTTCATAAAATTCATTTGTGAAATATAGAAAAAACTATGCAATAATCAAATCCAGTTATTTTTTCTTTTACATTTATTTAAAATGATCAAAAATGGTTTATGACAGTTTTAGAAAATGGAATGGATTAAAGGCTAAAAATGTTTAGATTCCATTTAAGTAGGTATGTGTGTGTATATACAGCTAAAAACACAGAGGCTTTTTCACAAGGATTTAATTAAGCTTACGCTGAAACTCTTATAGAGAAAATAGTAATTGAGCATCAGACATCACCACTCCTGAAAACACCTTCTACAAGAATTGAAAAGTGTTGCAGGACCTAATACTGAAATAGGAAATACGGACTATCTTCAAATTGCACAAAGGATGCATGAATCCACAATCTGAGACCCACAGCTCTGAGATCCCTAACGTGAATGATTAAAGATATTTTACAGATTGGGGAGCTCTTTCAAGGGCTTTCCACTTTCAACCTTCTTTCTTTGAAGACCCCAGTTCATATTGGTGAGCATAAAACATGTATACTGGGAATTTTTATGGGTCCCGTATATACATTCCAGACTCTACATGAATGTCTCAATCTTTGGTTCTGATATTTATGGCAAAGTCTAAATGTTACATGAACATTAACCTTAGTTTCCTCAAACTATACCAATATGCCCAAACTATCCTTTTTTCTCTCCCCACAAGTATTTCTAAAAGAGAAGCAAAAAGCTAGTATACTTCTTGGATGCCTAAGGATTTAAGATTTCCTACTCTGGTGAATAGAAAAAGTATAAACCAAGGAATGCAATGTTGTTGCCTTAGGAACCAGTACTTACAGAGTATCAAAGACTACAAATACTACAAAAGGACTCAACACCTGACAATCACCATTTCTGTCTCCTATCCGCCAAAACATATCAAAACCATGTGATTTTCTAGGAAAAAGTATCCCAAGATTTCCCCCAGATGGTTTTAACATCAGTCGCTTTGCACTTAGCATTTCAAAATGCAGCCTTATTTTCTTCAGGTAATAATAATTTTATGTGCAGATACATCAAAGCTGAAAGGATGCTCAAACCCTGCTTGTGGGTGTCAGAAATAATGCATCCCCACTTCATTCGCAATAATGAATGCTCAATGATTTTTTATAACACTGAAGAATTTAGCACAGGCCCAGCATCTTTGGAAACTCAACGATATTCTCCATCTCCCAGAAGCTGATAGCATCCCCTCCCCACCAAGATACTCTGCCTCCCTACTGCTCACTGCTTTGTGCCATCAACATGGTTAAGCATGTGTGTGTTATTGCACCACGAGGTAGCTGAAGATCTCAGAACAGAGAGCCACAGTCTCTTTGTGCAAATGAATGGCCAAACCAACAGATCAAGCAATCCCTTTTTAGAATGCAGGGTCTAGCTGCCTAATTTATCTCTATAACCACATCACATCCAATGAGTTGGGAATGCTTAGTGAGGCAGCTCACGTACTTCACACAGAAGAAAACACACTTTAGGTCATCAAATTGTGTCAAGAATAAAAGGAAATTTCCACAACAGTGATAAACAGGGTTCTTGTTTTAGTTGTTTTTCTCAAAGTAATCAGGGGATCTCAACGTCTTCAGACATTTTCTGGTTCTGAAAGGCAGATTGGAAACAAATGTCATTGTGGGGGGGAAAAAAGTCTATTAAAGAAAAAGAAAACCAAGATCCAATTCTATGCTGTTACAGAGACTCTTGCTCTAGATTCAGCAGAAGGAAGATTAGAACAGAAAAAAAATGAAGCAGAAACGAAGTTGCACATCTTAAATACATACAATATTTGTCTATTATACTTTAATAAAGCTAGAAGAATGAAAAATCTACTTCAAAAAAAGAAAACCAAGATCCAACTATGTGCTGTCTACATGACACTTGCTTTACATTCAGCAGAAGGAAATAGATTAGAACAAATAAATGATGCAGCAATGAAATTGTACATCTTAAATATATACAACGTTTATTTGTCAACTGTACCTTAATAAAGCTGGAAAAATTAAAAATAGAAAATATTTAAAAACTGTTAAAATCATATCTGGAAACAAATATTAGTTTTCTAAACATTGTTTTTTACATTTTGCCATTTGTTAAGGATTTTGATGATCTTAAATGAATTGAGTAACTTTCTTTTTGGTTAAAACTAATATTTGTAGGAATTTCTTTTTTTTAATATGGCCTTCTTGGTCTTTATAACTTCTGAAGTGGTGTTGTCATTTGCTCCACTTTACAAAATAAAAGCAAAGTACGATTCTTAAAAGTCCACATCAAGTGACAGACATCTGCTGCTATCTATGTAGCTCCGTTACTACAACTCTTTCTCTACAAAGTATGCAAGCTTCAGTGTATGGCCTCAGCATGTATACAGTTCCACAGGTTGTGCACTGCACCACATCACCATGGATATGGTTAGTATACCATGCACATCATCCTTTAGGAGAGAGAGAAAATTATTGGCCCAACTAAGGATAGGTGGACAGCTGGGTACCATTAGCAGCAGCCTGGAACCTTAGAGTCAAGTTCACAGAGGTCTGAGCCCCATTTGATACCAAACCCCTACGTAGTGCTGTCATACACATATTTCCTAGATAGTAGAAAGGTTTTACAGCCAGCAAGATGATATGGGCCCAGGATCCACATAAATGTCACTGCTCACCTTGAAGAGATCTCCCTAACATCATCTCATTCTGTCTACATCCTCCTTTCTGATCTCAGGAACTTTAAGGGAAGGGAAGATTAACTTGGTGCTTGGGAATACTTGGTGAGGGTATCACTGAAGTACAATGGAGAAAGTAGACAAAAGACTTACCAGGTAGCCAAAAGGCATGAAAGAGCTTCAAGACATTACACCCCTTTAGCAAAAACATGCTTCCACCTCAGATAAATGGGGCAGGCATCATCCACGTTTTTAAAACTACACCTATTTCAGAAACTCAGCTGGCCCCCAGTCCAATGATTTTCCTTTAAAAATATTGCACTAAAATATATTTGCCTTGATTATTGAGTTTGTGGATGTCCCCTGTTCCCTGCCTTTACATTTTGTGCTTGTGGAGACGGGTGCCTCTCTCTGCTCACTCAGTTTCAGCCCTTGGTTAACAAAGGCTTACAAATCACTGCCACAAATACTACTGAAATTAACACGTGGTGTCTCATTAATGATGGCTGCCAGGTTGGTGAAAGAGTGTTGTCACTGAACCCAAGAATCTGCTGTCAGGTTGCCAGGGAAATAAGACTGTTTTTCAGAAACTCAGTTTCCTCCCAAAATTTCAGGACGGGGTGTAATGTAGATGGAGGCTGACCCCCGAGGTTCATTAGCTAATGGTTGATACTGCCCATTTACCAGCAGAGGGAGCGCAGGGGAAGGTTTTAGCATTTTTGAGGCCAAATGCAAATCCTAAAGCAAACACCGTAGGAATGGGCATCCCTTTCTGGTTTCCTTTAGGGACACAAAGAAGGTATGATTTAGAGGGCCCTGGGCAAACTTCAGATTCTGATGTGGGTGGCCTGAGGTTTAAACCAAACCTCCAGAGACCCCCAGTTAAAGATCTGTGTCACTCTTTTGTCTACAAAACAATCCCTGACTGTTGTTTCAGAGATTTCTTTAGGGCATCCTCTGCTCTCAAATCCCCAGTGATTCTTCAAACCCAAGAAGCCACAGCAGATCTTTCTTTTCCCCTATGGTCTGAGCACAGCTTTGGAATTCCATCAAGAGGCTTAAAATTTAGTGATTCGGTAGTTTTCTTTGCGGGTCGGGTTCTGTGGAAAACATTCACATTCAACCCAGATATTTTTCCTGACTCACCTGTGACGAAAATGTCACTGAATACAGAACAGAACAGAACTGTATTTGGCTAGTTAAATCAACCGCCATGCTTATAGTCTTGCAATGTAGCTTAGTAATTTTTTTTTGTTTGTTTCTTTTTCTTTCCTTTCTTTCTCCCCCTCTTTTACATCAGGCAGATAATGTGCCAGTGTCATTGTAACCAGGTTTAGGGGAAGGTACAGCTTACACCTGACCAGGAAAACCCAATCGGTGGCCAGGTGCGGTGGCTCACGCCTGTAATCCCAGAACTTTGGGAGGCCAAGGCGGGCAGATCACTTGAGGTCAGGAGTTCAAGAACAGCCTGGCCAACATGATGAAACCCCATCTCTACTAAAAATACAAAAAGTAGCCAGACGTGGTGGTGCCCGCCTGTAGTCCCAGCTCTTCAGGAGGTTGAGGCAAGAGAATCTCTAGAACCCGGGAGGCGGAGGTTGCAATGAGCCGAGATCGTGCCACTGCACTCCAGCCGCGGCAACAGAGTGAAACTCTGTCTCAAAAAAAATAAAAATAAATGTTAAAAAATCACATGATTAGGCAAGTTATGTATATTGAACTTAACCAGAAATAACCTTGCTAGTGACAGACATCTGAAAGTAATTTTTTTAAAAAAATCAGGCTTAGTAACAAGGAAAATAATGTTCAGAGCCAAACTTACCATGGGTCCTGAAACAATTTCTCCCGTTGTTTAGTTTGAAATAACTGGCTGCTGCTCCCAGCAGTGTCACCACCACCACAGATACGATGGGAGACACGATTTTTGCTACCATATTGCCTGCAGGAGTGGAGAAAAAGCAAAGCGCGTCTGAGAAAAACACGGCTGCAGGAAAACTGCTTAAATATTAGGTTGGTCCAAAAGTTATTGCCATTTTTGCCATTGAAAGTAATGACAAAAACTGCAATAACTTTTGCACCTATCTAGTAACTTCTCCATCACATCCCTTCCCATCCTTGTACTCACAGAAAAAAAAAAGAGAAAGTTAATTAAAAAACAAAAACAAAAAAAAAACACCTTAGGAAGTAATTCTGTTTTCACAAAGAGCCAAGCTTGTCAACCACATTTTACCACTGGAGACATCCAAGGCCAGGATTTGCACAGACGAGGCCCTTGGCATTTTTGTTTGTTTGTTGAAGTCAATTCGTGTATGCCTTTTAATTAATTTTATTAATATTTTTTCTTATTATTTTTGAGATGGAATCTTGCTCTGCCGCCCAGTCTGGAATACAGTGGTGTGATCTCGGCTCACTGCAACCTCCTCCTCCTGGGTTAAAGTGATTCTCCTGCCTCAGCCTCCAAAGTAGCTGGGACTACAGGCCATGCCATCACGCCCAGCTACTTTTTATATTTTTAGTAGAGACAGGGTTTCACCATGCTGGCCAGGCTGGTCTCGAACTCCTGACCTCAGGTGATCCACTTGCCTCGGCCTCCCAAAGTGTGTGGATTACAGAGGCGAGCCACCGCGCCTGGCCTGATTCATTTTTTTAGAGATGGGGTGTCACTATGTTGCCTAAGCTGGTCTTGAACTCCTGGGCTCAAGCGATCCTCCTGCCTCAGCCTCCTGAGTAGTTGGGATGACAGGCACATGTCAAAACTATTTTGTGCCTTTTTAGATGTAGAACGCTCACTCATGCAAAAATATTGTTCAACGAAAAATTGCCAGATAGGCCTGCTTTCAAAGGCATGCTGGAACTCTAGACCCAAGCACACACTACACATATGCATCTTCAGTGCCTCGATGGCAAATTACCCCAGAGCTTTGGTACTCCTGCACAAAGAACAAGAAGAAGGAGCTTGATGTGGCAAAAATCAACACTTCCAAAGGGAAAAAGGAAGACATCACCATTTCCATTTGAAATAGCCACCCTTTCCATGCATGCCTTTCTTCAGACTGGGTTGAACAGCTGGGCCAATACGTGGCATGGCATAGGTGAGGGACACAAGGCTGCTCCATGAATGAGGCTGCCATGTTGGGGGGAAGAGTGCTGTCACTGAACGCACGAACCTGCTCCAGGGCTGATGCTGCCGCCCGCTGCCCCCTGCCCCCTGGGAGAGACAGCTCTCTATTCCTCCCCTCCCTATGTGCACACACTCCACAGTACGATTTCACAGTGTTCCCCATCCAGAGGTGGAGCTGCATCTTCATTCTGAGAATCCAGGCTTAGCCAACAGAATGCCACACAAGTGAAGAGGTGGTGGCTGTAAGCCCAGGCACACTTCTCTTCATGCTCTTGGTACCCTGCCTGGTCACCATGTGATGAAGCCTGGCCTGGCTTCCTGGAGGGATGTGACAGCCCACATGAAGCTGAGATGAGCCATTCCACCTAAGGCCCCAGATATATAAGAAGACGCAGGAAACATGGTCAAAGCGCTGGCCACACCTACAGCTGACTGCACACAAGAGAGGGAGTTCAGAAGAGACCAGGAGGACCACTAGAATGGTTTCAGCCCAAATTGCTGACTCACATAATCATGAACATAATACATGCTTGTTATTTCCAGCCACTAAGTTTTGGGGTCTTTTGTGACACAGCATAGCTGACTGATACGTACCTTTTCCTCTCTCCCATCTCTTACAAATCAATCAAGTACAATCAATTGTTCTTAAAAAGTGGTCATCCAAGCTGACTGCTTCTCTTTGCCTCCCTTGCCAAGGCTTTAATTCAGCCTGCCATCATTTCCAAGGGGTACTGAACTGGTCTGAAAGGGGGTCTCCCTGGGCCTTAGTGAGCCCCCTCAGGTCCATTCTTCACCCACACATCAACAGGGGCAGGCTCTTTCCCATGAAGGTTCTATGAAGTGCAGACTCCACCTCTGCTAACCTGGCGGTCTTTCCTGGTCACCATTGCATCCTTCCCTGGTTCCTGTTGCATTCCACACCCTGGCTACACAATTTCTGGTGTCCCCACGTGTGTATCCAGCTCTACCTAGTACACTATCTTCCCTGACACCTCACTCTTCTCCTGGGCACCTCTCACCCATATTTTGGGGGACTGGCTTGGATATTGTTCTCTCCAGGAAGCCCTACCTCCCTCACCTAACCCAGTCTAGGAGTATCCCTTCTGCCTTGCTACAGGATCCCATATGTTCCAGCAAATTATTCATCAGATCTGACTGCAATTACTTGTTTATTTGCCTTGCCTTTTCCATCTCTGGACCTCACTTTACACCATAGAGGGAAAAAGGAGAATCAATAAATTTTTCTAAGGATGCCAACATACCCCAAAAATATTGATACTAGTACTCTGCATGTTCATTGAAAGGCAGAGGTCAGCTTCAATCACTTTCTCCTCCCCCATCATTGAAAACTCACAAGAGCCTTGGGGTTGAGCACATTTACTCTCAACTTAAACTCAAGCAGGCGTCAACCCAAATCTCCAAGAGTATGACTCTTAGGGAATGGGGAACCTGTTCTCCCAGCAACACAGGACACAAAGTCAGCCTTCTGGGCTTCAAGTTCTCCCTCCTTTGACCTGAGATGGGATTGACAGTGCACTCTGATGGCTTCTTTGGGCAGAGTGTTCATAGCTTCCTTTCTTCTGTCCTTCTTGGGTTTCAAGTTAGTGCTGGTCAAAGAAAGGGGAGTAATGGCGGTACTGGGAGAAGTGCAATGGTCTCAGCACTCATTCACAGCCTCACTCTGAGAGCTAAGGGGCATCTTCTGCAGCGAAAACCAATGCTTGCCTCTCCTTTCTCTCAACTCTGATTGGTCCTGTGCTGAAGGTCAGATATTTTTGTTTAGAAGCTACTTTATATACAAAAAAAGTTTGAGTGCTCCATGAAAGTCGTGAGGTTGGGAAACAGAAGCCCAAACAGCTCCTCCCAGCACTGATTTAGGAGAGTGTGCTCTTATTAAAGGTTGGGACAAGGTGAGTCAATCAGTTACCTTCTGGATTGCCATACGTTGAATGGTGATCTCCACCTGTAAGCGGAAAAGGACGTTCGTGTTTATTCAGCAGAGCTTACGGAGTGCCTTCTATTGCTGGGCACTGTCGAGGATGCGACTGTGAACACAGCACACAGATCCCTGTTTTCAGGGAATTTACATTCTTGACGGGGGAGGGGGACAGCCAAGCAGCATAAGGAGCATAAGGAGGAGGAATGTGAATGTGTATGCCGTGTCTAATGGCCATTAGTGGAATGGGGATAATACCAGGGAGAGGGAGATGCAGCCTTAATTTCGGCATTGGGGAGTCTACATATGTGCGCATGCAAAACACACACAGGCTGACAACTCCATGGAGACACATGCCATTCATACACACGTGCCATTCATACACACATGCCAATCATACACATGTGCCATTCATACACACGTGCCATTCATACACACGTGCCATTCATACACACGTGCCATTCATACACACACTGACATGCACAAATGTGTGTGCACATGCATACACACATGCAGCATGCAACAAACGTGCAACACACAGGCAGAAAAGCACGCATACACATGTGCATGCACACACGCATTTACACACATGTGCAACACGTAAATACAAACGCAACACAAAGCACACGTGCACATCCTACACATCCCCACATACACACACATGCACATACCACACATACAGGCAACAAAAGCACATATAAAGCACAATTCGCCTAAACATACACATGTACACATGTGTGCACATGTTAACACATGTATGCATAAACACGTGCATGTACACACAAATATGCACAAACACATTCATGTGTGTATGTGCATGCCTTACACACGCATGTATATGCACAATCCACATGCACAGATACACATGATATATTTGTGCAGTATGCACATGCACCACACGAGCACACCCAGATGCACACTCCTGCATCTATCCACGTGCACACATGCGCTTGCACACCCTAAATGTATGCATGTGAATGGATACACACGGGAAACATGCAATGCATATGCAACCCAAGCACAAACATGCACACATGCAAAATGCACAAGCACATGCCAACACATCTGTGCACATACACAAACATGCATGCGCTCAAACAATCCACATGTGTGCACACCGACACTTGCACATGTGCACATGAAATCCACATGCACTTATGAGCATGATTACAAAATCCACATGCACATGTGCACATGCATGCGCACACAATACACACAAGCATACCTGTGTGTGAACACATGCATACACACACATGTGCACACACATGCACCCAGTACCACCTGTAAGTGGGCCAGAGTTCCTTTCAAGAAATTAAGTCCTCAGGGCATGCACGACATCTCCCCCCAGCATGGATGACCAAGGAAAATGCAAATTAGAGACCCGAATCGCCAGTTAGTTGTTGTGCATTGGATAAAAGCATCAGCTTCCCATCAGTACAGACAGTGTGTTAGTTATTTGCAAACGGACAGCTTTGCCTCACATATTCTGTAAGACATAATTCCTTTACCATAAGTATTTCCATAACGAGAGTTGGGTCTATAGCCCCGTCTTCCTGAAGGGTAGAAAAGAGACCATGAAATGCTAGATATTGCTCAGGAAATCCACATGCTCTCACAGAAGCAAGCAGGTCAGCAAACCTGAAGCAAGATGCTCTTAAAGGCTGCAGAGATTCCAGTGGCTCTCCCAAGGCCAGGGAAGGTGCACAGGTGTCGTCTGGCCCTGTTTACTGTTTACACTGGTGGCTGAAGGTGCATTAGATGTACATCCCTGAGGGTCTCGAGGCCTGACATAGATGGGCAAATGTGTTTCCTTGGGTGTAAAAAAAAATGCCAGCAAATGTTGGTTAAAAAAAGAGAATAGGAAGAAAATGCAGGCCACAAATAGTAATCATAACCCATTAAAAAAAAAAATTCCTCCAGGTTGGGTGTGGTGGCGCACACCTGTAATCCTACCACTTTGGGAGGCCAAGGCGGTAAGACCACGTGAGCTCAGTTGGAGCCTGAGAAACACAGTGAGACTCCATTTCTACTGAAAAAAAAAAAATTAGCCGGGTGTGGTGATGTGCACCTGTAGTCTCAGCTACTTGGGAGACTGAGGCAAAAGAATGCTTGAGCCCAGGAGGTGGAGGCTGCAATGAGCTATGATCACGTCCCTGCACTCCAGGCTGGGCTACAGAGTGAGACTTTGTCTCAGAAAAACAACAACAAAAAAGTTTTTCTACATTTTTCTAACGTGTTAAGAGCAATTTTTAAAAATACAGATTTGAGATTTTTAAGCTAATGCTTTGCGCTGATTTTGAAGTGAAATGACTTATGTGGATAATGGGTTCTATGGGCTGAACTATATTCCCGTCCAAATTCACAGGTCACAGTACTAATCCCGAGGGCATCAGACTGTGGCTGTATTTGAACACAAAGTCTTTAGAGAGGTGATTAAAATAAAACGAGATCACTAGGGTGGGCTCTAATCCAATAGGACTACAGACCTTATAAGAAGAGATGGGGACAGAGACACACACAGAGGGATGACCCTGTGAGGACACAAGGAGAAGATGGTGTCTACAAGCCAAGGAGAGAGGCCTCAGGAGGAACCAGCCCTGCCCACACCTTGATCTTGGGCCTCCGGCCTCTAGGACTGCAGGAGAATCAATGTCTGTTGTTTACAATCCACCCAGTCTATGGTATTCTGTGATAGCAGCCTGAGATGGACTGAGACATCTCATAAGAAGAGGAGACTGGAACACAGACACACACTGAGGGACGACCCTGTGAGGACACAGGGAGATGATGATGTCGACAAGCCCAGGAGAGAGGCCTCAGGAGGAACCAGCCCTGCTCACACCTTGATCTCAGACTTCCAGTCTCCAGGACTGTGGGAGAAGAAATCCCTTTTGCTTCAGCCCTCCTGACTGTAGGAATTTACTATGGCACCTTAGCAGACGAAAACACTGGGTGTTAGAGAAACTTGTCCACTAGTATTTAAAAACCGCAAGTGCAACATTTTCTCCCCACTCTCCGCAGGGAGGCCAGACTTTGGGCTTCCCTCCGCGGCCAGCCAAGGTCAACCCCCACCCCTCAGTGCTCTGCATGAAGTTAGAACAGGGCCTAACACTCTTCGCCTCCTTCAGGGAGAAGCCGCGTAACTCATCCCATGGCGGCGGCTTGCATCCCAGCCAGCACCTCCATGCTACTGTTAATCCGAGCACTGACTCACAGCCTCGCTCTGCTGGGGCTGGAGAGCAGGGGTCCAGGCAGGAAGGGAAGCAGAGGCATCCTCGAAAACAAGCGTCATGCTCCCAAAACTGGGCTATGCCTCATGCACGCTTGATGCGCTTGGCCCAGCTGGCCCTGCCAAGGACCACAGGGCTATCTGCTATTTTCCGGCAGTTTTGCCCCAGGGATACAGCAGCACCCTGACCGGTAAGCTTTGATCCATTCGGGAGCCAGATAATGGTCCCCCAAAAATGGCACAGTGCAGACCTACTGAGACTAACTTCACAGGAAAACGGGAAACGATCAGGGCTCTCCGGAGAGCCACTTGCTGAATCATTTCTTTCTAACTGATGAGTATGCCAGAGAACAAAAGAAACGTCCTGAACAGCTCTCTCTCTGTAGAGAGAATTTTTAGAGAATCGTGCATGGGGTGAAAAGGCTCATTCATAGGCTGTAGGGGTGTGGGGACAGCTCACTTTACATAACACACTCCAAGGTGGGCCGGGTATGGTGGTGCAGGCCTGTAATCCCAGCACTTAGGGAGGCCAAGGTAGGAGGATCGCTTGAGCCCAGTTCAAGACCAGCCTGGGCAACATGGTGAAACCGTCTTTGCAAAAATTGTACCTGAGGAAATGACGACAGTGAAAGAGGCCAGACCTAACTGATTCCATCTTGCTTCTAACCCTTAAGCTGTCCTTGTTCATTCCCGGGCATAGGCCGAACTAACTTTGGGAAGGAATTCAGTTCATGGTTTGACTCTGAAACAAAACTGATCATAGCCTTTCCCTGAAAACACCTCCTTCTTGCCTGGGACCAGTCGGCCTTTGTAGGACTAACAAATTAGCTACAAGATTAGAAATTATGGTTTAGGGCAGGGTGCGGTGGCTCACACCTATCATCCCAGCACTTTAGGAGGCCCAGGAGGGTGGATCGCCTGAGATCAGGAGTTCAAGGCCAGCCTGAACAATATGGTGAAACCCCGTCTCTAGTGAAAATACAAAAATTAGCCGGGCATGGTGGCATGTGCCTGTAGTCCCAGCTACTGGGGAGGCTGAGGCAGGAGAATTGCTTGAACCGGGGAGACGGAGGATGCAGTGCGCCGAGATCACGCCACTGCACTCAAGCCTGGGCAACAGAGCAACACTCTGTCTCGAAAAAAAGAAAAGAAAAGAAAAGAAAAATTATGGTTTAGGGGTCGTGCAGCATCTGGCTCAAGAGTCTGAACCTCTGCAAATTGGTCCTGAGGGTAACATCACTACTGTAAAACGTAAGCCCAGTGTTTGAGATATTTTGCAGACCCTGAACTAGATGGATGAGCTGACACCACCCAGACTGGTAACCTGGCTCAACCAGGTCTGCCATCCACCCAGGAACAGAAAACAGCAAGAAAACCTCACTTCAACCCCCTATGGTTCCCTCTCCAACCTGACCAATCAGCCCTCCCCGCTTCCCAAGCCCCTACCCGCCAACTTATCTTTAAAAACTCGCCCCTGAATGCCTGGGGAGACTGATTTGAGTACTAATAAAACTCTAGTCTCTGGCACAGCTGGCTCTGCATGAATTACTCTTTCTCTTTTTTTTTTTTTTTTTTTTTGAGACGGAGTCTCGCTCTGTCACCCAGGCTGGAGTGCAGTGGCCGGATCTCAGCTCACTGCAAGCTCCGCCTCCCGGGTTCACGCCATTCTCCTGCCTCAGCCTCCCGAGTAGCTGGGACTACAGGCGCCTGCCACCTCGCCCGGCTAAGTTTTTGTATTTTTAGTAGAGACGGGGTTTCACCGTGTTAGCCAGGATGGTCTCGATCTCCTGACCTCGTGATCCGCCCGTCTCGGCCTCCCAAAGTGCTGGGATTACAGGCTTGAGCCACCGCGCCCGGCCGAATTACTCTTTCTCCATTGCAATTCCTCTGTCTTGATAAATCAGCTCTGTCTAGGCAGGGGGCAAGGTAAACCCACTGGGCAGTTACAACAGTGAGACCCTATCTCTAAAAAAAGTTCTTTCAATTTAGCTGGGTATGATGGTGTGTGCCTGCAGCCCCAGCTCCTCGGGAGGCTGAGGTGGGAGGATCTCTTGAGCCCAGGAGTTTGAGGCTGCAGTGAGCTATGACTGCACCCCTGCACTCCAGCCTGGGCAATAGAGTTGAGACTCTGTCTCTAAATAAATAAATAATAAAATAATAAAAAACTACTCCCAGTGGCTTTCTGTAAAAATATTAAATTTGGTCTTTGCCTCACATTTTCAGTAAAGTTGAAACCGCCTTTGCAAAAATTATAACAGTGAGAAAATTACGACAGTGAAAGAGATCTGACCTAACCGACTGCATCGTGCCTGCAGCCTTCAAACAGCCCTTGTTCAGACTCAGATAACCATAGGAGGAATTTACAGCTTAACAATCAAACAAAGATAACAGCCCTTTTCCGAAACAAACTCCCTTCTTCCCTGGGGATCAGACTGTCTTTGAAAGACTAACAAAGTAGTCACAAGATTAGAAATTATATTAATAGGTTAGGAGCCATGCAGCCGGAGGCCACAAGATTCCAAACCTCTTCAGGTGCTCCTAGGGATGGCATCACTATTGTAAAACCTAAGGTTGAAGTTGAGATATTTTTTAAACCCTGCATTGAGATGCACCAGCCGGCGCCACCCAGACTGGTGATGTGGCTCAGCCAGCTCTGCTGTCCCACACAGGAACAGAAGACAGCTAGAAGAACCCATGTCCATCCTCTGTCATTCCACCTCCAACCAACCACTCAGCACTCCCCACTCCCGGGTCTCCTGCCGGCCAAATTATACTTTAAAAATCCCAGTGTCCAAATTTTGGGAGAAGCTGATTTGAGTCATAAAACTCCAGTCTTGGCTAGGTGCAGTGACTCATGCCCGTAACCCCAGCTCTTTGGGAGGCTGAGGTGGAAGAAGCACTTGAGGCCAGGAGTTGAAGACCAGCCTGGGCAACATAGTAAGACCCCATCTCTACAAAAAAATTTTAAAAATTAGCCAGGTGTGGTGGCACACACCTGTGGTCCTAGCTACACAGGAAGCTGAGGCAGGAGGATTGCTTGAGCCCAGGAGGTTGAGGCTGTAGTGAGCTATGATTTCACCACTGCAGTCTAGCCTGGGTAACAAAATGAAACCCTGTTTAAAGAAAAAAAAAGCAAAAACTGCAGTTGGTATAGGAGTTAAGAAGGAATTACTTAATTACTTAGGCACATAGCAAGGGTATGGGAGTCCTCGGTAAGGCTTTTCTTTTTAATGAAAAGCAGCCCCAAATAATTTTCTAACAAAGAGCAGCCTGTAAAGTTGAGCCGCAGACATAGACAAGCCAGCTAGGAGCTTGCATGGGTGAATGCCGGCAGGAACTAGGGCCTAGACACGTTCAAGATGGCGGCTTCATCTTCCCTCCTCTTTGTCAGCCCCATGTACAAGAAGAAGCAGACAAGATGGCACTGACCAACTGGAAAGCCTATTTGCATAATAAGATTAGGGTGGGGCCACCAGCCTTCCCCACACACTATGTAGAAGTCATACGTGATGGAACCAATCTGTGAGCCCTATGTAAATCAGACACCACCTCCTCCAGCCTGCCTATAAAAGCTGCTGTGGTCTACAACCTCTCAACTTTTTCAGATGTTTCTCTCTCTCTCTCTCTCTCTCTCTCTCTTTCTCTCTCTCTCTCTCTCTCTCCCCCCCCCTTTCTTCTATTACACTTTCAATTCCTTAACCCACCCACATGTGTCTGTGTCCTGAATTCTTTCTCAGCGTGCAACAACAAACCCCAGGGTATGTACCCCAGACAGCATAACCGTTTCACAGGCTCCCGTTCAGTCAGCTCTGTGTGAATTAAACTCTTTCTCTATTGCAATTCCCATCTTAATAAACCAGGTCTATCCAGGTAGTAGGTAAGGGGAACCCCTTAGGTAGTTACAGAAAGATGGTGGAAGGAACTCATAGTACGTTGAGTTGAAGGTGGTCAATTCTTTTTGGTTTTTTTTTTTTTTTGAGACAAGGTCTCAATCCATGGCCCAGGCTGGAAGGCAGTGGTGCTATCATGGCTCACCGCAGCCTCAAACTTCAACCTCCCAAGTAGCTGGGACCACAGGCACACACTTCCATGCCCAGCTAATTTTTGCATTTTTTTTGAGAGACAAGGTTTCACTATTTTGCCCAGGCTGGTCTTGAACTCCTGAACTCAAGTGATCCACCCACCTTGGCCTCCTAAAGTGCTGGGATTACAGGCGTGGGCCACCATGCCCAGCCAAAAGTGGACAGTTCTTGACCCCAGGTAATGAGTACCTTGTCATGAGCCCCCTCCCACCCTGAAGCTTGTCTGTGTCACAGGGAGTGAGTTCTGAGGATGAGCTACCTATAGGGCCACAGCTATTGCTCCTTTGAAGTGGACAGTCGAGCGTCATGCATTGCTTTCATTTTGTTGAACGGATCTGATGACAACACTCGTTTCAGAGGTAATGAAGATGACAGACATCAAAATATTTTACTCCAAAATATATCGCTTTGCCTTATTTTGAAATTGCCGCTCCAGGGCCAGCAGACTGAGGTGGGGAAATTGGCGTCTGTAGAGGATCTTTGCTGTTGCAGCCAGGCCCTCCCTTTCTAAGCTTTTCCTGGATGTAGGAGAGAGAAACTGAGACTCTGACACCTTTACAGGTCTGAAAAGAAACATTTACCATGGTTGTCTCTGAGTGCTGGTACCTGGGAACCTTTATCTGCATAACAAGGACCCCCTTGCAGCCAGGCCTTTTCCTGTCTGCCTCTCATCACCTGGCTTGCCACCTGTTAAACCTGCTTTACCAACATCACCTATTTTGGGCCATGCTCTGAGCCCACATTCTTCCTGCAAAGAACAGCAAATAGCAAACTCAAATAGCAAAGACGTGGAATCAACCTAGGTTCCCATCAATGGTAGACTGGATAAGGAAAATGTGGCCCACGTACATTGTGGAATATTACACAGCCATAAAAAGAACAAGATCATGTCCTTTGCAGCAACACGGATCGAGCTGGTGGCCATTCTCCTAAGCAAACTAATGCAGGAACAGAAAACCAAATACCATGTGTTCTCATTTACAAGTGGGAGCTAAACACACAGTATGCACTGTGAAAGGAAATTAAATTTTGTGATCCTGAATTCATTTAGTCAAAGGGAAAAGTCAAGCTGGGAATTGGGTCACATAAATCTGCCTCCCCATTTTGGTGCCTAAATAAAATGGCTACAAGATGAAAAGCTACACGTCTCCCCCATATTTTGCCCACAAGGAAATTCCTAGTGAGCTGTGAAGATTTCACCATGACAATGCAAATTGATAGCTTATCTTTACAGGTGCAGTCACCCCCGCCCACCAGACACAAATCATATGTGATTGCTCCCCTGCCCCATTTTGTCCAGATTATCTTATGCAACATGCAGATTCCCTGCATTTTCCCTCTGCCCCATTTGTCTATGTCATCTTATGTAAAAAACACAGATGCACTGAGCCAGACAAAAGCATGAATAACTATTTTCCCTACCTCCCACTTCCATGAAAATTATGTACTTCTCAATTTCCCACCCTTTCCCCTTTAAATTTGGAGCCTTCAAAATCATCTTCGAAGAAGGGCACAGACCAGTCTCCTGGGTGCGCGTCCTTAACCTTAACTTTGGCAAATAAATCTTTTAGACTCGTCTCGTCATTTTTCTCGATTGACAACGTGGACACAAAGAAGGGAACACCAGACACCAGGGCCTACTTGAGGGCAGAGGATGGGAGGAGAGTGAGGATGGAAAAACTACCTATGCTTATTACCTGGGTGATGACATAATGTGTACACCAAACCCCTGTGACAAACAATTTACCTATATAACAACCCTACACAAGGACCCCTGAACCTAACATCAAAGTTAAAAAAGATGCTCTATAAGCTTTTGCATCCCATTGGTGGTTGAGTCTTGGTTCTGAAGGTTTGCGTGTATATCCACTCAATACATTTGTATGCTTTTTCTCCTATTGATTAAGCTGCCTCGTGTCAGAGATTCAGAGAAAACTTAGGGAGCCAAGAGCCTTGGCTCTCACAAAGCCTAATGAGACCATATCTGAAAAAAGAAAAAAAGAAAAAAAGTACTTCCCACCTTGCCAGAGCTCTTGGCACATATTAGTTTTAACCAATGGCTACTCAAGGCCAGGCGCGGTGGCTCACGTCTGTAATCCCAGCACTATGGGAGGCTGAAGAGGGCAGATCACCTGAGGTCAGGAGTTCAAGACCAGCCTGACCAAAATGGTGAAACTCCATCTCTACTAAAGATACAAAAATTAGCCAGGCGCAGTGGCTTATGCCTGTAATCCCAGCACTTTGGGAGGCTGAGGCAGGAGAATCACTTGAACCCAGGAAGCCAAGGTTGCAGTGAGCAGAGATCATACCACTGCACTCCAGCCTGGGCAACAAGCAAAACTCTGTCTCAAAAAAAAAAGGAAAAGAAAAGAAAAAAAGAAAAGAAAAGATGGGTTACTCAATTCATTGAAGGTGTGCAAAACTCTTAACAAAGGGAAAATGTTAAAATGGAGACAACGGTTTAAAATCAGCCTCCAGAGTGTTTTGTTCTTGTTTTCTTTCTCAGGGATGACATTTTGCTTCAGTCCTCCTTTTCCAAATCCGGAGAGGATCTGAGGGTTTCAAGGTCCCCTGATCTCCATGAGAAAAACTCAACCAAGCCAAGAGGCTGTTTATGGCTCCTGTAGAACACTGCTTTCATTCTGGGCATAATCACCGACCAAAAGAGTTATCTTTTTTTTTTTTTTTTTTTTTTTTGAGACAGGATCTCAGTCTGTCACGCAAGCTGAAGCGCAGTGGCGCCATCTTATCTCTCTCTGCTCGCTGAAGTCGCGACCTCCTGGGCTCAAGCGATCCTCCTATCTCCGCCTCCTGAGTAGCTGGAACTGCAGGCACATGCCACCACGCCTGGCTACTTTTTGTATATATGTATTTTTTGTAGAGACAGGGTTTTGCCATGTTGCTCAGGCTGGTCTCAAACTCCTGGGCTCAAGCAATCCTCCCGTCTCGGCCTCCCAAAGTGCTGGGATTACAGGCGTGAGCCACCGCGCCCGGCCATTGAAAGTGTTTTCTATTCTGTTTGAAGTAAGTGAGCTGCGCCCCTAAAGAATTTCCAGTTTGTTGGATGCTGTCTCTCTCTAATTAGTTGTATAGTTCTTTGCTCTGTTTACTTTTACCTAAACAAAGGTGTGTGTGTGTGTACGTGTGGCTGCACCCACCCTCCTGGGGAACAGAAGCAGAACAGTCCAGCACAGACAGGTTCTCAGAAGACCAGGCACCGGCACACAGCACCCCACTCACCAAAGACTCCAGGTAGAAGGCCCAGGGCAGAATGCAACCGGGAGCCCTGGAAAGACGACCCCTCCCACCCTCCACCCACCACCGCGTGCCCAGATGTGGGGGTACCATGTGTGTTGCCGGAGTTGTCATAACTGGAGTAGCCACCGCCGCCACCTCCTGTTAGACAGAGAAGGTAGAGTTGAGGGATGTTCAGGTGTCCTAGCGTGGCGTTTCCTGCAGGTGTTGGTCTGTCCAGCTCATTGGGAATGGCAACAAGTCGTGTGAATGTGTCACTGCCAAGAGAGCTCCAAAGAGTGACCAGTAGGGGAGAGTGAAGGGTGGCCCCACCAAAGCGTCCTCTTCCCCGTGGGAAAACTCATGCCAACACTGAGCTGTAGCTATAAAAACACTTTGCCATCACAGGACAAACAGTTACCCCGGGGACTCCAAATTCACGCAGGCGCACCCGCTTCCTGCCGAGAAACTGATAAGAGACCAGCCACCCCTACTCCGGATTAGGAGGACCTTGCAGCAGATGGTCTCAATCACAAATATTCTTAGTTTCTCCTTTCAAAAATAACTAGTAATTTTAGTTTATTCCTGATTGTTATTGTAATAAATTCTAAGACAGTGCTCTTTATTTATTGCAAGTAAACACGGCAGAAAAGATGACTGGATGCAATCTGGTTGTCCGAAGGATGCAGATCCAGCTTTGCAAAATATGTGGGACAAGTCCTTTATGTCTTCTAAAATAAAATTGCAAAACTAAACAGACCAGAAACCTCACATGCTTGAAAATAAAGCCTCAAATATCACACTCTTCAGCCCAATGTTGTATGCATCTCCATCTCCTATTGTCTGTACTTGTATTTCTATATGAAAGATTCTTGGTAGACATTCACCTCCAATTATAGAGAAAACTTCATATTAGAAGTGTTTATATATGTCTGTGTGTATAAAGATATATGTACATATACAAAGGTATATATACACACACCCCTAAATGTATATATACATATACATGAAGGGACCTATATACACATATATAAAACAGTATGCATATATATAAAGGTATACATGTATATATAACAGTATAGAGTAAAGGTAACAGTAAAGGTATACATGTATATATAACATGTATATATAACAGTATAGAAACATATGTAAGCTACATATGCATACATATATGGAAAGACATTTACAAATGTGTGTATATACAAAGAATGCATATATACACATAAAATATATACTTATATATTTATACCTATATAAAGGTTGTATATAGATATATAAATATATTTATGAAGATATTTATACACATAAAGACATATACATATGCATATATAAAAGTGTACATATAAATGTACACATACATATATAAAAGCATATATACATAAAGGTATATATGTATATATAGAGATATATATAAATAAAGGTATATAATTATATATGTATAAAAATATATATTTATATAACATAGACATAAAACATAAAAATGTATATAAAATGTTTATGTATGTAAAGATATATTAAAGACATATAAAGATACATTAAAAGATATACATATAGACCAGGTGCAGTGGCTCATGCCTGTAATCCCAGCACTTTGGGAGGCCGAGGCGGTTGAATCACGAGGTCAGGAGCTCAGGACCAGCCTAGCCAAAATGGTGAAACCTCGTCTCTACTAAAAATACAAAAGTTAGCCGGGTGTGCTAGCAGGCGCCTGTAATCCCAGCCATTCGGGAGGATGAGGCAGAGAGTCGCTTGAACCCAGGAGGCAGAGGTTGCAGTGAGCCGATATTGCACCACTACACTCCAGGCTCCAGCCTGGGTGACAGAGCGAGACTTCGAGTCAAAAAAAATATATATATGTATATACATATATAAAGACATATACCTATATAAACATATATACACATGTATATATAAAGTGTGTGTGTATATATAACATATATAAAAGTATATACACATAAAGGTATATGTGTACATATATAAAGGTATTTATACACACATATAAAGAGATACACATATGTATATATAAAAGTGTATATATAAATATATACATACATAAATAAAAGCACATACACACAAAGGTATATATGTACATATATAAAGATATATATAAAGGCATATATGTAATTATATATGTTAAGATATATATTTATGTAACATACACATAAAATATAAAAATATATATAAAATGTATATGTATTTAAAGATATACATGAAGATACATTTTTAAAAGATATATTAAAAGATATACATATAAATACATATATATAAAAAGCATATATCTGCATATAAATATAAAGATATATATACACATATAAAACATGTACCTATGTAAAGATATATATAAGGATATATATAAAGTCAGGAATATACATATATAAAAGCATAGAAAGGTATCTACGTAGTGTATATATACAAAAGCATGTATATACACACATGAAAAAACCCGTATACCTACATATGTAAATGTATTTGTATATATTTAAAAGTATACATACACACAAATATAAAGATATATAAACCTTCATATACACACAAATGAAGATTGAGAAGCATGCAGCTATATAAAGGTGTGTCTGGACATATACAGCCACACTTACACTATACAAGTCAAAACAGAAATGACCACAGGTGTTTCAGTGGACCCTCCAGTTCTACCAGTTCATTTTGTTTCCATCCAGCCCACCAGCCTGGAGAGGTGGACAGATGCCCAGACCGCAAACCCCACTGATGCGGCCATGGGGCCTTCTCTGTCATCCCCTGCACCAGCCTATCGTCCACCCGTGACCAACTCTGCCCCAACCTCAGGCCTCTCATCCCCAATCTCAGGCCTCTCATCCCACCCTCTCTGCGCAAATACAATGTGTCCCGTCTGGAGAGGCTCGGCACCTACCTGCAGGCGGCCTGGGCCTGGGCGGGTAGCGTCCATCATCACGGTCCACATCATTGAAGTAACCTGTGGGGCAGAGCACATGGCATTGCTAACGCGACCTCTCTAAAGGTCCCCTTCACACCAGGTCCGCGTTAGGGGCACTGGGACAGGTTTTGGAGAAGAGCGTTCCGATGCCAACTGGCTCTTTCCAGGACGCCCACAGGCACCAGGAATTAAATTACCTTGTGGGCTGGCCGCCTGGCCTGCAAGGAGGCGTGTGCAGGGCCCAGAACGTTTGCAGCGTGGTCTCCTATTGCAGGTGTTTGCCCACCTTCCGCTCAAAGCCCTCCCAGAGCCAACCTTGAGCTGGGGTGAAGCTCAGGCTGTGGTGCCTGCCTGCTGCCTGGATCCCTCTCTCTCTCAGGGTGCCCCGGCTCCAAATCCCCTGCCCTTCCCTCCTTCCCTGGACGTTCTCCGCTGCCCCTGCCTCTGGGACCTCTGCGCGCCCCTTTCCCTCTGCTCCCTCCTGGCCGTCCTTCCTGGATGAGCCAACATCGCCTCTCACCATGTCCTCGTCCAGCTCTCCTTCTGCCCCGCCTCCCACCTAGGCCCGTCCCCTGCTCAGAATCCTCCAACATCATCTCATATCCTGCCCCTCCCTAGCCCTTAAGCAAGCCTGGAAGGAGACTCTGGGCTTTTCCTTCTCTGCTGACGGCTCCTCTCGTCCCATCAACCAGGCACCTCCCCCAGGCTTCTCCATCACCATAGGCACGCTCCTAACCCCACCCCTCACGTTGGCGGTGACCGATTTCCCAGGCAGAATTCCAGTTCCTCAGGTCCCCACAATCCACTCTCCTTTTCTCTTTCAAGTTTCTGCTCAACTATCTTGTCTGAAACCAGCACCATCCCCCTGTCTCTCTCTCGGCTCCCCAGGGCACAGCCACTACCCACCCCAATAGATTTGTTTCATCCATTCGTTCCTGCTCCTTATTGCCCTGACACATGAGATCTACCTGCTTCCTCCCAAAAAACAGAGGCACCTGCAAGACGGAGAAGATCCCAGAGCCCTGAGAATCCACCCTGAGAGAGCTTTCTCAATAACCCAAGGCTGCTTTGCAAGCCTCCTTGCCTAAGACGTCCTTTGCTACCCTGACAAAGTTCCCACTGCCGCGTTCACCTGCGCTTCTGCCCTCTGAAGGTGTCTGTCATAGACTGAACTACTTCAGGCTCAGATGAGATCCAAGGAGACCTTCCTCTTATGGTTCCTGGACCCCGAATTAAGCCTTGGACTCTGCCTTTCCTCTCCAAGATTGGTCAACAGATAAGTAATTAGGTCTTTGGTCTTGGTCTATAAGAAATCCTTGCTAACGTGCACTATTGCCACTCTGCGGGTGGGAAACATGCTGATTGGGTTTATTAAGCATGTGAAATGCAAGCTGGGTGCAACCCAGCACTTTGGGAGGTGGAGGCGGGAGGACTGCTTGAGGCCAGGAGTTGGAGACCAGCCTGGGCAACATAGTGAGACCCCCCATCTCTACAAAAAATACAAAAAGTTATCTGGGCTTGGTGGTGTGCGCCTGTAGTCCCATCTGCCAGGAGTATCACTTGAGTCCAGGAATTGGAGGCTGCAGTGAGCTATGATCACACCACTGCATTCCAGCCTGAGTGACACAGAGAGACCCTGTTTCAAAAAAGAAAAAAAGTATAAAATACGAAAGGCAGAGTGGTTGTTCTGCTTTGCTGTAGCATGGACCGTTCCCTCAGCACAGACGCTCCAGAAATGTGGGACTGCCGGTAAGTGAGTGCCCTAATCTGATCCTGCAGTCGCATAGGTCTGTGGAGCTGAAGTGAGTCGCGTGCACAGAGGCTCTGGGGAGTTCAGGAGACATTGCACCTGACTTAAAAGGCTGTTTCCTAGGCTGGGCTCAGTGGCTCACATCTGTAATCCCAGCACTTTGAGAGGTCAAGGCAGGAGGGTCACTTAAGGCCAGGAGTTTGTGACCAGCCTGGGCAACAGAGGGAAACCCTGTCCCTACACACACAAAAAAAAGAAAAGAAAAGAAAGAAAAAGAAAAAATTAGCCAGGTGGGGTGCTGTGTGCCTGTAGTCCCAGCTGTTCAGGAGGCTGAAGTCAGAGGATTGCTTGAGCCCAGGAGGTGGAGGCTGCAGTGAGCCGTGATCCCGACACTGCATTTCAGCCTGGGCAACCAAGCAAGTCCCTGTCTCAAAAAATAATAAAAATGGGATGTTTCCTAAAACAGCTTTTTTATTTTTACTGTTTTTGAGATGGAGTCTCGTTCTGTCACCCAGGCTGAAGTGCAATGGCATGGTCCCGGCTCACTGCAACTCCAACTGAACTCCGTCTCCCGGGTTCAAGTGACTCTCCTGCCTCGAGCTCCCAAGGAGTTGTGGTTACAGGTTCCCGCCACCACTCCTGGCTCATTTTTGTATTTTAATGGAGATGGGGTTTCACCACGTTGGCCAGGCTGGTTTTGAACTCCTGACCTCAAGTAGTCTTCCCACTTCGGCCTCCCAAAGTGCTGGGATTACCCGAATGAGCCACCACGCCTGGTCTCTAAAACAGCTTTGAACAGGGAACCTCTGACATAAAGATCCTTTATTCATGTCTTGGTGGACGAATGCTATGAATCACAAGACCAGAGCCTTTTGAGGAGGAAGAGCTATTGTAGAGCTTTCCAGGAAATGGAGTTGAAGCTCTACACCCTGATGAAGGGATGTAGAGGTAAGTCTTTCATTCATGAATCCAGTTGTTTGCCTGTTGGGACTCAAGCATTAATGACTTAACTGACCTTCATCCAGGACTCATTGTGTGCCAGGCATAGCTTTCCGGACTGGGGAATGCAGCAGTGAATGAAAGGCAAAATCCATGCCCATGTAGAGTTCTCATTCGAATTCAAAGGAATCAACTAAACACAATTGCATGGCGTTGCATGTAAGAACATATCAAGTAGTATGGAGTACAGGAATGCAGAGGAAGGAACCACCTCCTGAGGGAACACAGTCTAGGATAAAATGCTGTGGTTTTGGAGACTTGCAGGAGGTGAGTGAGTGGGCAAAAGTGTGTTAGTTTTTCTAGGGAAGAAACACAATTCTTCCGTTGCAAGACCCAAGGGAAATGGCACTGGGACATACCCAAAGCTTGTTTCCTTGGATTTCATGAAGAGTGCCTTGAACCCTAGGAATATGACAACATCCAAGCAACGTCCTGAAACAATCAGAATCAGGGGAACTCCCAACGGTTAAAGCAGGTAGAGAGAAGAGGACACCCAGTGTATCTTAGCTTCCCTGATCTGCACACATTTGCCCCAACAATGGAATCGCTGAGACTCTTCCAACTTTACAGACCAGCATCTCCTTCCTGAGTATCTCACGTTCACGAGACACAATTGCCAAGGTGGAGATGGGAAGCGCTGTAGGAACACAGGCAAAGTGGCCACAGATAACTCTTGCAGAGGGAAGAATAAGTGAGTAGAACACACACCAACAACATCAACAACAACAAAAAAAAAAAACAAGAAAAAAATTGCCTTCCTCCATCATAACTTGAAACGTCTTAGTGTGCATGGTTTTTTCAGTCAATGTCATCAAAAAAATTTACATTTATTTACTGTCAACTAAATGTAATCCCCAGGTGCTGGTGGATATAGAAGAACTGAACTCCTCTCAAAACAATGTCTGTGCATTTCAAAAGCGACTGGTCTTTCACCATGGAGATGAGAATTTTTAAGTCATTAAATAATACTTGTATCCAACCATCCCCCCCCCTTTTTTTTGAGACAGAGTCTCACTCTATCACCTAGGCTGTAGTGCATTGGCACAATCTTGGCTCACAGCAACCTCCGCCTCCTGGGTTAAAGCGATTCTCCTGCCTCAGCCTCCCCAGTGGCTGGAATTACAGGCACGCATCACTCTGCCCAGATAATTTTGTATTTTTAGTAGAAACGGGTTCATCATGTTGGCCGCTGGTCTCGAACTCCTGACCTCAGGTGATCTGCCTGAGGAGACCTCAGCCTCCCAAAGTGCTGAGATTACAGGTGTGAAGCACTTCTTTTTTTTTTTTTTTTCCTTTTGAGACGGAGTCTCACTGTGTCTCCACAGTGACACTTGGAGACACAAGTGTCTTGTGTCTTGCGGGTTCAAGCAATTCTCCTGCTTCATCCTCCTGAGTAGCTGGGATTACAGGCATGTGCCACCACGCCTGGTTAATTTTTGTATTTTTAGTAGAGACAGGGTTTCATCATATTGCTCAGGCTGGTGTCAAACTCCTGACCTCAAGAGATCCGCCCACCTCGGCTTCCCAAAGTGCTGGGATTACAGGCATGAGCCACTGTGCCTGGCCCCAGACACTTCTAAAGTGGATTTTAATACTGATTACCAGGCTGGGCCACAATAGCTGGTGCCTGTAATCCCAGCATTTTGAGAGGCTGAGGCAGAGGATTGCTTGAGGCCAGGAGTTCAAGAATAGCCTGAACAACACAGCAAGATCCTGTCTCTGCAAAAAATTTGAAAAATAGCCACACATGGTGGTGCACATCTGTTGTCCTAGCTACTTGAAAGTCTGAGGGAGGAAGATCACTTGAGCCCAGGAGTTCGAGGCTGTGATTACATCACTTCACTCTGGCCAGGGCAACAGAGCGAGACACTGTCTCCAAAATAAATAATAAAATAAAATAGTAAAATAAAGTAAAATAACATAGAATCAAATAAAATGGTAAAATAACATAGAATCAAACAAAATAATAAAATAAAAATAAATTTAAAAAATAAATTTAAAAATACTCATTACCTCCACTGTTGCCGGGATTGCCAGGCTGGGGTTGAGGATGTGGCTTTGGCCTTGGGTAGATATCTGTTGAAAAACAACAGGATGATTTCAGAAAAATAATGACATCTTTCAGGTAGATACCATCTATAAATAAGAATGCCAAAATACAGAAAAGATGTAACTGCCCATTGCTTTTATGGAGCTTATTCATCATGTAGACAATATTCATAATACCACCTCAGAGCTTACAATTTAAAAAAAAAAAAACTTTTATTTTTGTGCCCTAAACTTACACCACTGGTGCTTTCGCAAGAAGTCCAGGGCTCTCTGAAATGAACAGGGCAGAAAGTGTGTTGTTGACCTTTCCCTGTTTAGGGCTACTACAAATGCCAGCACCATTTACAGAAGTCAGTCACCAATATTAGGATAAAACATCTGACCTTTTGATAGTGTATTGTATTTCCATCTTGCTTGAGTTACACCCTTTCATTTGAATTTGTTTTGTTGTTGTTTTGAGACAGGGTGTTGGTCTGTTGCCCAGGCTGGAGTGCAGCGGTACAATCACAGCGCCCTACAGCCTCGGCTTCCTCGGCTCAGACAATCCTCCCATCTCAGCTGCCCATGCAGCTCAGACGACAGGTGCACACCACCACAGTTGGCTAATTTTTAAAATTTGTGTAGAGACAGGGGCTTGCTATGTTGCCCAGGTTGGTCTCAAGCTCCTGGCCTCAAGCAATCGTCCTGTCTTGCCTTCCCAAAGAGCTGGAATCATCATAGGCATGAGCCACACTGAGCCTGGCTACATTTGAATTTCTTAAAACTTTTTGCAGTGACTTTTGCATGTTCCTGAAGTTTACCATGAGTTTTCTGCCCTAGGACCTTTTTTTTTTTTTTTTTTTTAAGACGAAGTTTCACTCTTATCGCCCAGACTGGAGTGCACTGGCGCGATCTCAGCTTACTGCAACCTCTGCCTCCTGGGTTCAAATGATTCTCCTGCCTCAGCCTCCTGAGTAGCTAGGATTACAGGTGTGTGCCACCACGCCTGGCCAATTTTTGTATTTTTAGTAGAGATGGAATTTCACTATGTTGGCCAGGCTGGTCTTGAACTTCTGACCTCAGGTGATCTGCCCACCTCGGACTCCCAAAGTGCTGGGATTACAGGCATGAGCCCCCACTCCCAGCCTTGCCCCAGGACTTTTGCAGGTGACATTCCTTCTGTCATGGCCCCTCCTGTTTCCTGTCCATCACTTTACACACTCCCTAAATATTGGAAGAATCCATTTGTCACCTGGAAAAGCATTAGCTCATCCCTCCTGTCTCAGCTTAAGTGTCCTTTGATCCTATTCAAGCAGCTGAAATGAAATCATCAGTGCAAGCTCTTTGCACAACATGAGTCTGTATCTCCAACACCTTTTAGTCACTTGGCTGGAAACTTTATTTTCTGTATCCATTTTATATTCCTGGTACCTGGCACTGCCAGTACCTGGCAAGTGCTTATCCACATTGGCTCAAGAGTGAAACTACTTTAATTCACAAAAAAGACAAGGATGTTGTTCTCAAAGTCCTTCAGAACAGGCATCTCAGAACACTGGAAATCTGGGCTGAGAATGACTAGTTTTTCACTTCTCAGAATAGTCTCTCTCTCGTTCCCCCTCTCTCTCTCTCTCGAGACAGGGTGCTGCTCTGCTGCTCAGGCTGGAGTGCAGTGGTCAATCATAGCTCACTGCAGCCTCCACCTCCTGGGCTCAAGTGATCCTCCTGCCTCAGCCTCCTGAGTATAGCTAGGACTACAGGTGTGGACCACCATGCCCTGCCTAGACTCTCTCTCTTTTTTTTTTTTTTTTTTTTTTTTTTTGAGACAGAATCTTGCTCTGTTGCCCAGGCTGGAGTGAAACTGCGTGACCTCGGCTCCCTGTGACCTCAGCTCCCTGCAACCTCCGCCTCCTGGGTTCAAGCGATTCTCTGGCCTCAGCCTCTCAAATAGCTGGGATTACGGGTATGCACCACCATGCCCAGCTAGTTTTTGTATTTTTAGTAGAGACAGGGTTTCACCATGTTGGCCAGGCTCGTCTTGAAATCCTGACTTCAGGTGATTCACCCACATCGGCCTCTGAAAGGGCTGGGATTACAGGCATGAGCTACCACACCCGACCTAGACTCTCTTTTGAGGTCTCTAAAATGACACAACTGTGGGGGATTATGGAAACTTGGGGGCCAGAGGAGTGGGGACTGGACACAAGAGAGCTTTGGTTTCCAGGCCGGAAGGCACTGCCTGGAGCTCACAAGCTGCATATCGGTGGCTTGGTTCAGGAAGTCTCTGGGCGCCTCCCTGTGAGGTCAGTCCTCCCTCAGAACGCCATCGTCTGTGAGCTTCCCCCCCTCGTTCACACACACAACCTCCAACTGCATGGATTCCTGGGCGTACTCCTGAGGCCTCTCTCCTGGGCTTGGAGACACCGTCTTCTCCCTGTGTCCCCACAGGGTCATCCCCCTGTGTGTGTGTGTGTCCTTATCTCCTCTTCTTATGAGGTGACTTAGTCCATCTCAGGCTGCTATCACAGAATACCATAGACTGGGTGGCTTATAAACAACAGACATTGATTCTCCCACAGTCCTGGAGACTGGGAGTCTGAGATCCAGGTGTGGGCTAGGCTGGTTCCTCTTAAGGCCTTTCTCCTGGGCTTGTAGATGCCATCTTCTCCCTGTGTCCTCATATAATCTTTCCTCTGTGTGTGTCTGCGTCCTCATCTCCTCTTCTTATGAGGTGTCTTAGTCCATCTCAGGCTGCTATCACAGAATACTATAGACTGGGTGGCTTATGAACAACAGACATTGATTCTCCCACAGTCCTGGAGGCTGGACGTCTGAGATCAAGGTGTGGGCTGGGCTGGTTCCTCCTGAGGCCTTTCTCCTGGGCTTGTAGACGCCGTCTTCTCCCTGTGTCCTCATATAATCTTTCCTCTGTGTGTGTCTATGTCCTCATCTCCTCTTATTAGGATACTAGTCCTATTGGATCAGGACCCACCTTAGTGACCTCATTTTACCTTAATCTCCTTCTTAAAGGCCCCATCTCCAAAGGCAGTCACATTCTGAGGAAACTGGGGGTTAGGACTTCATCCTATGAATTTGCAGGGAGACATAATCCATCCCATAACAGCTTGCCTCAGACAGAATCCGTGCCTGTCTTGTTACTTTCAAGACAACATGGGGCCGAGCGTGGTGACTCACGCCTGGAATCCCAGCAATTTGGGAGGCCAAGGCGGGCAGATCACCTGAGGTCAGGAGTTTGAGACCAGCCTGGCCAACATGGTAAAACCCCGTCTCTACTAAAAATACAAAAATTAGCTGGGCGTGGTGTTGCACACCTGTAATCCCAGTTACTTGGGAGGCTGAGGCAGGAAAATCGCTTGAACCTAGGAGGCGGAGGTTGCAGTGAGCCGAGATCGTGCCATCCTGCTATTGCACTCCAGCCTGAGCAATAGAGTGAGACTCTGTCTGAGGAAAAAAAAAAAAAAAAAACATGGATAGGAGCTGCTGGGGTCAGAGAAAAGAATTGGTGAAGTGACGCTGACATCTCTCAAAGGGACAAGCACAGACATGAGAAGCAGAGTCAACAGTTGGCCTGAGAAATGCCACAGGAGCTCATGGAAGCCAAGAAAAATGTGCTGCATTTCAAAGGGCACAGAGAGAATCTTGGGTTCCTCTAGATCAAATACTAAGGGAAAGAGACCACTGAGCTCCAAGCATGACTGGAGTCATCCTGAGAAAGCTGGCTGATGTGTGGTAAATACTTATAAATCCTCAGCCACCTATCAAGTCAATGGAGGGAGAATGAGAAAGAGAACTTGGAAAGGCCTAGGACATTCCATCTCTGGGGTCTTCCCAATGTTGCCCATCAACAATTGCCTTCGTTGTCTGAGAGACTGTTCCAGAACACCCCATCTTGGAGGGATGTTACACATTGTTTTCTAGGGCTCTTCTTCTTTCTCAAGATACACATTGGGGAATCTAGGCTAGCCTGGGCTCATTTGGGCTAGCCTGGGCAAGAACACTGGTTAAGGGGAATTTCTGCTCATGAACCACAGTATCCATAATTAAGTTCCAACCAGCTTCATTTTTCCTCTTCCTTTGGTGCGTACGTTAAATTTGCTCATTTCCTGTGTCAAATACTCCATGTTCTCATGTTCAATTGTGAAAGGAAAATAAATCTTGGGACCCCAAAATCATTAAGCCAAGGGAAAAGTCAAGCTGGAAAAAAAAAGTCAGACCTGCCTCCCATTTTCTTTCTAAATAAGATAGCTATAAAAAATTTTTTTTAAGTTTTTTAAAAGCTACATACTATCCTCACAATCTGAGGAAAGTAAACTGTTTTGTTTACCCTACAACAGTTCTGAGGAATTTCAGCCTGGCAATGTACACTGATAGCCCGTCTTCCCGGGTGTGGGACAGAAAGTCATCCCTCTGCTCCCCGGAGACACATGCATGTCTGATTGCTCCCTCTGCCCTATTGTTGGTGTAAAAATGCAGATTCACTGGGCCAGATTGAGGCCCAGTGAACTGTCCCTTTGCCCCGTCTCACATGTAAATTGAGTTTTCAGTGAAAGGCCCATCAAGGACTTAGAAGAATGCAACTAGTTGTCTCTTATCTTCCTCTGACCTGGAAGCCCCTGCTTCCAGTTGTCCCGCATTTCCAGATCAAACCAATGTACTTCTTACACATATTGATATCTCATGTCTCCCTAAAACGTGTAAAACCAAGCTGTGTCCTGATGACTTTGAGCACTTGTCATCAGGACCTCCTGAGGCTGTGTCACGGGCATGTCCTTAACCTTGGCAAAATAAACTTTGTAAATTGATTGAGACCTGTCTCAGATATTTTGGATCCACACAGTATTAATTAATAATTCAGGACTACCATGTTAAAGGCATCAACATGGCTGGGTTTAAGCACAACATGAAAAACCAAAGTTGGAAAGAAAGCCTCCTCTTTGTCGGGCAAGCATCAGGAGATTGAGGCTTGAGTCATGGGGGTCACCTCCCCAGCCTGAGCCTCTCTTCCCCTCCTGTTGGGGTTCATGAGTCACTTTGCTGTGGGAGGGGCTGAGTGTTCACACTCTGAAGATGGCCCGTCTTAAAGGATCTCGCATTTTAAGTTCGTTCTTTCTTTCTTTCTTTCTTTCTTTCTTTCTTCTTTCTTTCTTTCTTTCTTTCTTTCTTTCTTTCTTTCTTTCTTTCTTTTTCTTTTTGAGACGGAGTCTCGCTCAGTTACCCAGTCTGGAGTGCAGTGGCGCCATCTTGGCTTGCTACAACCTCTGCTTCCCAGATTCAAGTGATTCTCATGCCTCAGCCTCCCGAGTTGCTGGAACTACAGGCCACGACTAATTTTTGTATTTTTAGTAGAGATGGGGTTTCACCATGTTGGCCAGGCTGGTTTTGAACTCCTGACCTCAGGTGATCCACCAACCTCAGTCTACCAAAGTACTGGGATTACAGACGTGGCCCATCATGCCCAGCAGCGCATTTTAAGTCCTGATGAATTCTCTGGGAGGGAAGCCCACAGCAGTCTGTTTAACCGGGTGTTTCCCAAGTATGTTTCAGCAAGAAACACGTTCCCTGTGGAATTCCCATGAGTACCTTGCAACATTGCCATGATCTGTGGGACAATGGTTTTCCAAAGACTAGGAGGAAATAGTGGGAGAAAAAGGTGGGTGGTGTTTGGGATTTTCATCATGAAAGGGGGAAAAAAGAAAGATAGCTGGCTAATGCAGTTAAGGGTGAGGTGGTATTTTTTGTTTCTGAGACAGAGTCTCATTCTGTTGCCCAGGCCGGAGTGCAGTGGTGCAATCTTGGCTCACTGTAACCTCCCTCTCCCGGGTTCAAGCGATTCTCGTGCCTTAGCCTCCCAAGTAGCTGGGATTATAGGCGCATGCTACCATGCCCAGCTAATTTTTGTATTTTTGGTAGAGACAGGGTTTTGTCATGTGGGCAAGGCTGTTCTCGAACTCCTGACTTCAGGTGATCCACCCTCCTCAGCCTCCCAAAGTGCTGGGAATCCAGGCGTGAGCCACCGCGCCCGGCCTGAGGTGTTGTTTTTCAAGTGGGTATCATCTCCCTTGGGTCTTGGTCTCTATTTTTAATGACTCCTTGTAAGAGGAGATAATTTCTGTCCATCTGAATGTGCTGTGTCTTCAATGAATGGACACGCTGTTAAGCTGGGAAAGTATAAAGCCAGAACAAGCTACCAGGAAGCTTCCAGAACCCCTCTTGATTTAGCCAGCCTCACGCTGCTCTGCCTGGCAAACATTTAGGTTTTTAAGGTTGTTGAACTGCTGATAACTTTAATGGCCAGAATCTATCTTTTCCTTTCTTCGTTTCCCTTTCTTTTCTCTTTCTCTTTCTCTCTCCCTACCACTCACTCTTCTGTCTCTCGTTCACTCTCTTTCTTTTTTTGAATTGCATATTTTTCAGTGAGTGTAATAAATCTGTGGAAAAAACTGTCTGCCAAATGTTAGAAAAAACGGAGAAACCAACTCTAAAATACATAAAGTGCACGGCACACGTGGGGTTTTGTGAATGGTTAAGCCAAAGGTATTTGGAGCACTGAACACAAGTGAGAAAAAGGACTTGTCTCGCAGCCTGATATGCTTTCTGTGATGATAATGCAAAGTGTTCTTTGAGTATAAAACCGCCTTTGCGAAAATTATGACTGAGGAAATGAGGACAGTGAAAGAGGTCAGACCTAACCAGCTCCATCTTGCTTCTAACCTTTAAGCTGTCCTTGCTCTTTCCTGGGTGTAGGCCAAACTAGCCTTTGGAAGGAATTTAGTTCATGGTTTCACTCTGAAACAAAATTGATAATACCCCTTTCCCAAAAAGGCCCCCTGCTTGCCTGGGAACCAGTCTGCCTTTGCAGGACTAACAAATTAGCTACAAGATTAGAAATTACAGTTTAGGGCTCATGCAGCCTCTGGCTGCGAGAGTCTGAACCTCCCCAAGTTTCTCCCGGGGGTAACGTCACTATTGTGATGTTAAACCTAAGGTCAGTGCTTGAGATATTTTTGCAGCCCCCGCACTGGATGGATCAGCTGGTCCCACCCAGCCCCATAATCTGGCTCAACCAGGTCTGCCATCCACCCAGGAACAGAAAACAGCAAGAAAACCTCACTTCAACCCCCTATGGTTCCCTCTCCAACCTGACCAATCAGCCCTCCCCGCTTCCCAAGCCCCTAGCCGCCAACTTATCCTTAACAACTCTGCTCCCCAGATGTTCCGGAGACTGAATTGAGTCGTAATAAAACTCTGGTCTCCCTTAGAGCCTGCTCTGCATGAATGACTCTTTCTCCATTGCAATTCCCCTATCTTGATAAATCAGCTCTGTCTAGGCAGCCAACAAAGTGAACCAATTGGGTGGTTACAAGTACATCTTAGTGGTTTCCAGATGTCCAAAGCAAAGGGAAAATGAGATTGTTTCTGTCCATTGGACTTTCTTGCTCCCCCCAGTGAGGAAGGAAAGTACATTCCCAGTAAGGGAACTATTACACACATATTTCAAATGCAACCAGGCTAAACCTGCTAGTAAATAAAACGGCAAACATCATCAAACCAGACTGAGGAAGAGTTTCAGGCCTGCGGATTCTTACTTCCACCGCTGTTGGGATTCTCGGGCTGTGGGTAGGAAGGTGGTTTCGGCTTTGGGTAGATATCTGTGGAGAAAACAACATTGCACTGTTAGAAGAGAAAATTGTCCTTCCCTTAGGAGCAGCCTGCGGAAACAAGCACCTCAGCGTGACTGTCCACCTTGCAGTTTGTTCTCATTTGCTGCCCACGGTGTGTTTATAGATTGCCATTGTCTGCTTAAAAATCACTTTGTAGATAGAAAGCCTTGAATCCTGAAACTTAAAAAAAAAAAAAAAAAAAAAAAAAAAAAAGAGGTGTCCGTTTTGTTACTAGAAGTTCGTTTCCATGGCAAGAAGCCAGTGTGGCTGTCTGCCATGACGGAGCAAGCCATACAAAAAAGAAATCTAAGAATTGTCATGGAATACATTACTGACAGTCCAGCGCCTGTGATGAAGGTAACACCAAACCTTCTGTTCCCGGACCAAACTGGGCTGCTATTTCTCACGGCCCAATAATGAAACACAAGTGAGCTGGGCAGGAAGCGAGTTTTTATTTCTGCAACCTGTTACAGGGAGAAGCCCTGGCAAGCATCACCAGACTAACTCAAAATTACAGTTTTCCGGAGCTTCTATACCTTCCAAGCTATGTGGATATACGTGTGTGCATTTATCTAAAGATATAAGTGATTAACTTCTTCTCATCTATCACTAAGGTGTGAGTCCTGAGGACCTTCCTCTGGAGCCTCAGTAAATTGACTTCATCGAAGTGGGTCCAGGTGCTGCGGTGATTACCCTTATCTTGTCTCCTGCTAAGTCACGGAGGTTTGGGGCGTTCCTTCAAAGCCCCAATAAGCTTGTTTGTGGAGGTCTGGGGAGTTTCTGCAGACCCCCAGTAAAACTTGTTTAATCCTAAATGGGTCCTGTTAAGAATTTCTTCATTATTTTGTCATCCTTTAAGGCCCAGGGAAGGCCTGGGAAAAACTCTTGGTGGGCTTTTGTTACCTTCCAGCCTTTGTATAAGGGCGCTGGCTTTTAATATTTAACCAGTCAGTCAATACTGAAACAGGTGTTGTGGGGGCCTGTGTTAGTGAGACCTGGCCTGCCACACTTCCACTTCTCAGTTTCCAAGTGCTTTCACTCACACACTGTGAAAGGAACATAAATCTTGGGGCCCCCAAGTCACTAAGCTAAAGGGAAAAGTCTAGCTGGGAACTGCTTAGGGCCGACCTGCCTCCCATTCTATTCAAAGTCACCCCTCTGCTCACTGAGGCCACTGCGTATCTGATAGCCTCCTTTGGAAAGGCTCATCAGAAACTCAAAAGAAGGCAACTGTTTGTCTCTCACCTGTTCGTGACCTGGAAACCCCCTCCCTGATTCCAGTCTTCCTGCCTTTGCTTCAAGTTGTTCCATCTTTCCAGACTGAACCAATATACTTCTTTTTTTTTTTTTTTTTTTTTTTGAGACGGAGTCTCGCTCTGTCGCCCAGGCTGGAGTGCAGTGGCGTTATCTTGGCTCACTGCAACCTCTGTCACCCGGGTTCATGCCTTTCTCCTGCCTCAGCCTCCTGAGTGCCTGGGACTACAGGTGCCTGCCACCATGCCCGGCTAATTTTTTTTGTATTTTTAGTAGTGACGGGATTTCACCGTGTTAGCCAGGATGGTCTCGATCTCCCGACCTCGTGATCCTCCCGCCTCAGCCTCCCAAAGTGCTAGGATTACAGGCATGGGCCACCGCGCCCTGCCTCTAGGTGATTTTTTTAAACCACTTTTACTACAGGCTGGGCATAATGGCTCATGCCTATAATCCCAGCACTTTGGGAGGCTGAGGCATGAGGATCACTTGAGGCCAGGAATTTGAGACCAGCCTGCACAACATAGCGAGAACTTATCTCTACAAAAAATATAAATAAATAAGCAATAACTGGGTATGACGATGCATGCTTATCATCCAAGCTACTTGGGAGGCTGAGGTGGGAGGATCACTTGAGCCAAGGAGTTCGAGGCTGCAGTGAGTCATGATCATGTCACTGCACTCCAGCCTGCGCAACAGAGCAAGATCCCACCTCTAAAAGAAAAAAAACTTTATTACACAAGTGCGTGTGTGTGTGCGTTCATAATCAAGCTATAGTTTTCTTTGGTGCATGTTAAAATGGACATCAGTGTTGTCTTCCTTTGGTTACCTTTCCTCTGCCTGTCTTTTAAACTGCTTGTGATATTTTTGAGAGGTATTCCTACTGGTGCTAGAGACCCACTTCATTCGTATCAGCAGCACCATCGCCCCTGTCCCACAATGATGTCACTGGTGAGCATTTCATGTTCTTTCTTCTCTTATGAACAATGGGGCCACCAGCTTTCCCAGCTTTCCCCCATGCCCACGTGGTTGTGCTGTTGCTGTGTGTGCACCGCAAGCAGAATCAGAAGGGAGATATGCTCATATTCGGATGTCCCTGAAGGTCTCTTCAGGACTTTGACGGGGTTATAATCCCACCAGCGATTGGTCAGCTCTTGGGCTGTCTCAAATCGCCATTGCCACACCTTTGATTGACCTTTTTTTTTTTTTGGAAATGGAGTTTTGCTCTGTTGCTCAGGCTGGAGTGCAATGACATGATCTCGGCTCACTGCAACCTCCGCCTCCTGGGTCCAAGCGATTCTCCTGCCTCAGCCTCCTGAGCAGCTGGGACTACAAGCCCCTGCCACCACACCCAGCTAACTTTTGTATTTTTGGTAGAGACGCGGTTTCACCATATTGGCCAGTCTGGTCTCAAACTCCTGACCTTGTGATCCACCCACCTCGGCCTCTCAGAGTGCTGAGATTACATGCGTAAGCCACCTTGCCTAGCCTAATTGACTTTTTTTTTTTTTTTTTTTTTTAGAAAATAAAAGCCCAAGTGTTTAAATTGATTTAAATTTAAACAGTGGCTTAAATTGACTTTCAATGACTATGTGTGACCCTGAGCATTTCTTACACACATCAGCTGGTCAACTGTGTAATTCCCTCTTCTTTGAATTTTTCTTTTCAGCAAATGCAATGATCATATCCCTCTTCTTTTAGTCGCCTTATAGTCTCTCTCCTCCATTTTCTTTTTCTTTTCTTTTCTTTTTCTTTTTTTTTTTTTTTTTTTTTTTTGCTATCCATCTGTTTTGGTAGGAGCTATCTATACACAGTTTGTGCTCTGTAACCAGAATTTCTGCATCTATAGATCCAACTAGTCTTGTATTGAAAATATTTCGACCGGGCGCGGTGGCTCACGCCTGTAATCCCAGCACTTTGGGAGGCCGAGGCGGACGGATCAGGAGGTCAGGAGATCCAGACCATCCTGGCTAACACAGTGAAAACCTGTCTCTACTAAAACTACAAAAAAAAAATTAGCCGGGCGTGGTGGCGGGCGCCTGTAGTCCCAGTTACTTGGGAGTCTGAGCCAGGGGAATGGCATGAACCCAGGAGGCGGAGGTTGCAGTGAGCCGAAATCGCGCCACTGCACCCAGCCTGGGCGACAGAGCAAGACTCCGTCTCAAAAAAAAGAAAAAAAGAAAAAAAAAAAAGAAAATATTTCAAAAAATAAAATATAGCAATCCAATAAAAAGTAATACAAATAAAAAATAATAGCCAGGCGCCGTGGCTCAAGCCTGTAATCCCAGCACTTTGGGAGGCCGAGGCAGGCAGATCATGAGGTCAGGAGATAGAGACTATCCTAGCTAACACGGTGAAACCCCGTCTCTACTAAAAAAAAAAAATACAAAAAATTAGCCGGGTGTGGTGGTGGGCGCCTGTAGTCCAGCTACTCTGGAGGCTGAGGCAGGAGAATGGCGGGAACCAGGGAGGCAGAGCTTGCAGTGAGCTGAGATCCGGCCACTGCACTCCAGCCTGGGCGACAGAGCGAGACTCCGTCTCAAAAAAAAAAAAAAAATAATAATAATAATAATATAGTATAACAACTATTTGCATAGCATTTACACCGTATCAGGAGTTATGAGTAACCTAGAGATAATTTAAAGTATACCAGAGGCTGGACCCTGTGGCTCACCCCTGTAATCTCAGCACTTTGGGAGGCCAAGGTGGACAGATTACGTGAGGGCAGGAGTTCGAAACCAGCCTGGACAACGTGGTTAAAACCCGTCTCTACTAAAAATACAAAAATTCGCTGGGAATGGTGGCGCATACCTGTAATCCCAGCTACTTGGGAGGCTGAGTCAGGAGAATCTCTTGAACCCGGGAGGTGGAGGTTACAGTGAGCCAAGATCACGCCACTGCACTCCAGCCTGGGCAACAGAGTGAGATTCTGTCTCCAAATAAATAAATAAATAAAAATATACAGGAACATATACTTGCATTATATGCAAATACTGCACCATTTTATATCAGGAACTTCAGCAGCTGTGGATTTTGGTGTCTGCAGGGAAGAAGGGGTCTTAAAACTAATACCCCATGAATTCTGAAGGATGACTGCATTTTGCATATTAAACTTTCCCTGGTGATATGGGCAGGAAGGAGCCTCTTCCAGTTAACAGCTCATCTTTTGACATTTTTAGAGCCTGAAGTCAGAACATTATTATTATTATGGTTATTATTTTTAAAATGTAGGCATAGTCTAACCCATTTTTAAAGGTTATGCTTTTTTTTTTTTTTTTTTGAGACGGAGTCTCACTCTGTAGCCTCAGCTGGAGTGCAATGGCAGGATCTCGGCTCACTGCAACCTCCGCCTCTCAAGCTCAAGTGATTCTTATGCCTCAGCCTCCTGAGTAGCTGGGACTACAGGCATGGTTATGCTTTTTGTATTTTATCTAAGAAAAACTCCTAAACCTGAGGTTATAAGATATTTCCCTCTATTTCTCAAAATAAAAAAATTTTTTTTTCTTTTACATTCAGGTTTGTAATCCACCTGTAGTTCATTTTTAAGTATTACATGAGGCCGGGCGCTGTGGTTCACACTTGTAATCCCAGCACTTTGGGAGACCGAGACGGGCAGATCACCTGAGGTCAGGAGTTCGAGACCAGCCTGGCCAACTTGGTGAAACCGCATCTCTACTAAAAATGCAAAAATTAGCCAGGCGTGGTGGCACATGCCTGTAGTCCCAGTTGAGGCACAAGAATTACTTGAAGCCTGGAGGAGAAGTTTGCAGGGAGGTGAGATCACACCACTGCACTGTAGCCTGGGTGACAGAGCGAGACTCCGTCTCCAAAAAAAAAAAGTTTTGCATGAAGTTGAGATTTGATCACATATCATCCACAAGAACAGCCAATTGTCTCAGTCCTGCCTATGTGGAATTTGGTTTCTTCTCTCATTGTTTTATAACTGCGACCTGTCTCATATGCCAAGACACAATTTAGTCAGTCTGTTTCAAACCCTTCTGAACCTATGCATTGCTCAGTTTCTCTGTCTCTGAGCTACGGTTTTCATTTCTTTTTTTTTTTCTTTTGAGACAGGGTCTCGCTCTGTCACCCAGGCTGCAGTGCAGTGGCGTGATCATGGCTCACTGCAGCCTCAACCTCTCTTGGGCACAGGTGATCCTCCCACCTCAGCCTCCGGAGTAACTGGGACCACAGGTGCATGCCACCATGTCCAGCTAATGTTTTTTTAATTTTTTTTTAAAGATGGGGTCTCACTATGTTGCCCAGGCTAGTCTCAAACTCCTGGGCTCAAGAAATCCGCCAGTCTCGGCCTCCCAAAGCGCTGGGATTACAGGTGTGAGCCACCACGCCCAGCTCCACATCTTATTTCTTAATAACATTTCCATCTACAGATCCTGGTATTTCTGGGGAAATGCTTTTTAATATCTCACACTTAGATCTTTAAATTTCCACTTTTGACTTAACCTGAGGTGCAGGCTGGGTCAAGATTCCATTATCATTCAAAGAATCATTCTTTTAGTGTGAAGAACCTCTATTTGGGCCTCAAAGTTGTTTGCACCTCGAGGGTTATTTTGTCTGATTTTGCTAGCCCAACTTGGCTTTCTTTCTATTGGTATTTGCTTTGCGCATTTTCTTTTCCTAGCTATTTTCACCTTCCCTTTGGCATTTTGTTGCAAACGCTTCTCTTGTAAATAGCACGAAACATTTTAAATTGCATAATCTAATCTCTGTCTTTTTACAGATTTATTAAATCATTGAACATCGAACAAAACTAAGGATACGCTATTCCTACTATTTTATTTTACTTTTCTTCTTTTTTAACTCCTTCCTTCCTAACTTCCATTTAGTATTCAGTTTTTAAATTTATTATTATTATTTTTTTATTTTTGAGACAAAGCCTGGCTCTGCCACCCAGGCTGAAGGGCAGTGGCGCAATCTCAGCTCACTGCAACCTCTACCTCCAGGACTCAAGTGATGCCCCCACCTCAGCTTCCTGAGTAGCTGGGACTACAGGCGCTCACCACGACACTTGGCTAATTTGGGTATTTAATTTTATTCTTCATTTTTTTGTATTTAATTTTATTCTTCATTCTTCATTTTCCTCCACTAGTTCAGGAGTTATATGTTCAATTTCTATTTTTAACAGGAACACTTAACCTTAAAATGTCAAAATCCAGCAACATCTAACTACTTTTACTCACTTCTTCCCTTTCTTATCCTCTCTGTGAAGGTAGCCTAATCTTTAGAAATTAAGTTTCACTTTGTTGTTAACACCAGTTATTATTTTGTTAAACAGCTAACAATCACTTAGTTTTACCGGCTTGTTTCCAATGTCTTTGGCTGGCATTGCTGTTCGCATCCTGCTGTGCTATTCAGGGTGTGAATTTCTTCTTAAGGCAGAGCATCATTTGGAAGATTTTTCAGCAAGAATTGCAGAGCTCCTTGTTGGAAATATTTACGCTATCATCACTCTCCAACAGCAATTTAGCTGCATTTTCAATTCTTGCTTGATAGTGAACATTTCCTGAACAACCTATAAATGCCTGTCCATTGACTTCCTGACATCTCTCATGTCAGGAAGGCCGTCTGCTAGAAGTCTGGGAGTTATTTCTTTTTCTTTTTTCTTTTTTTTTTTTTTGAGACGGAATCTTGCTCTGTCACCCAGGTTGGAGTGCAGTGGTGTGATCTCGGCTCACTGCAACCTCCGCCTCCCAGGTTCAAGTGATTCTCCTGCCTCAGCCTCCCAAGTAGCTGGGATTACAGGCATGTGCCATCATGCCCAGCTAATTTTTTTATATTTAGTAGAGACCGGGTTTCACCATGTTGGCCAGGTTGGTCTCGAACCCCTGACCTCAGGTGATCTGCCCACGTCAGCCTTTCAAAGCACTGGGATTACAAGTGTGAGCCACCACCCCTGGCCAAAGGTTACCTTTTTAATTGAAAATAAATAAATAAATAAATTGAAGCAAAATTTACATATAATTCGCCATTTAAAAATGAACAATTCAGGGGCATTTAGAACATTCAGAGTGTTGTGCAGCCATCACCTCTGTGTACTTCCAGAACACTTTTGTCCCCCCAAAAAGAAACCTGGATTTTATCAAGCAGTCACTGTCCCTTTCCCCTCCAGCCCCTGGCAGTCACGACACTGCTTCTGGTTCTAGGGATTCGCCTATTCTTGAAATTTCATTTTCATAAAAATATACACTATGTGATTATTTGTGTCTGGCTTCTTTCTCTTTGTAAAATGTTTTTGAGGCTCAACCACTTTGTATCAATTTTCAGTGCTTCATTCCTCTTCAAGGCTAAATAATATTCCATTGTGTGGATGGACCACATTTTGTTTATCCATTCCTTCCACTGATGAACATATGAGTTATTTCTGCCTTTTAGCTATAATGAATAGTGCTGCTGTGAACATTTGTGTACATATTTTTCTTAGAACCCTTGTTTTCAATTATTTTGAGTATATACCTTGGAGTGGAATTGCTGGTTCACAGAGTAATTCTATATTTAACTTTTTGAGAATCCACCAAAGAATTTGTTCACAGTGGCTGTACCATTTTAGACTCCCACCAGCAATGTACAAACGTTGCAGTTTTGTCACATCCTTGCCAACACTTGTTATTTTCCATTTTAGATTTTAGCCATCTCAGTGAGTATGAAGTGGTGCTTCACTGTGGTTGTGATCTGCATTTCCCTAATCACCACATTTTGCTTTCAATATCTACTATCTGGTATAGTTTTTGCATCTTCTTCATACACCCCACAGTTCTGTAAAACATCCTCAACCATCCCTCCATGAGCATCAGTTCAAGGACATTGCCTCAGTTTTTCCCAGCCAAAGAGTCACTCACCTGAGTTTGGCTTCTTGGTGGGTTCTGTGAACAAAGAGAGAAAATAAATTCAATATGCATTGAAGATTCATCAGAAGCACAAAGAAAGGCCATGAACACCCTGATGAAAGATGAAAAGGGAGTGACAAAGCAATACAAAGTAAATGATATGGACACAAATTCCATGTTGTATTCAGAAGAAAAGCAAGAAAACACCCTTAAAATCCATTCAAAAACAATCCACCCTTGAGGCTGTGAGGATGCCCACAGGATGGTCAAAGTAGCTGAGAACATCCAAGACAAGTAAGTGAGCTACCTGCCCGTAGAGCCACCATAGAGCTGGACGGTGGAGAGCGGGGCAGGGGGAGGCAAAAGAAAAGATAAAGACTTTCAGCTTCTAAAATGATGGCTTTTCTCACTTTCTTTCATTCACTCATTTATTCATTCAGCAAATATGTATTGCATGGATGTGGCTATCAGGTCAGGAGTGCTCAGGGTGCAGCCTGTGACCACCCTGCTCAGTGAACCTGGGTGTGCAGTGAGGGTGGGCAGACAGGGGCAGGAGGAGGTTTGAGGAAGATAAGTCAAAGGAGGTGGAGTCGGCCATGGCTGGGAAAATTGGAGCTTCAGGGCTGTGCAATGGCCAGACTTCTTCCGAACAGAGGAAACAGTGTATTTGAAAGCATGGTTCACATAACAGCCTCGCATTGCCTTGGTAGGAGGAAGCTGGAACACAGGGGTATACGTGTGGTGGGGGCATTCACTGGGGGTGCAGAGACTGCAAAAAGGAGAGTCTGAAGCTCCAAAGGGGACATACGATTTCGCATGTCCTGTATTTTAATTGAAGGTTTCCCATCACCTTTTCTCCTTCCTGCCACCTCCCTCTCCCTTCCTGCCCTCACTTCTTCCTTCTTCCTCTCCTTCCTTCCTTCTCTCCTTTCTTCCTTCCCTCTCTCCTTTTCCCCCTTCTTCTTTTCTTCTTCCCCACCCTCCTTTCTTCCTTCCTCCCCTCCCCCTCTCTCCTTCCTTCCCTCCATCCTTCCTTCTTTCTTTTCCTTCTTCTTCCTTTCTTCCCCATCTGTCTTTCTTTCCTTCCCCCGCTCCTTTCTTCCTTTCTTCCCTTCCTCCTTCCTTCCTTCCCTCATTCTTTTCCTATCTTATCTCCTTTCTTCTTCCTTCCTTCCCTCCATCGTTCCCTCTCTCCTCCCTTTTCTTCCCTCCTTCTTTCCATCCTTTTTTCCTCCCTCCCTCCCTCTTTTCCTCCCTCCTTTCATTGTTTCCTTCTCTTTTCTTGCTTCTCTTCCTTTTCCCTTCCTTTCTCCTCCCACCCTCCCTCCCTCTCTCCCATCCTTCCTTTCTCCATCTTCTTTTTAAAATGTAAAATTATAAAGATTTTTTAAAATAGTGATACACTCACAGAGTTTCTTAAAGCCCAAGCAGTATAGACAGTGAAAAGCGAATACCCCACAGTCGCCATACAGGTGACTGTGGTTCCTGTGCACTGGGGCTTCCTTCCCATATGGAAGGGCTGTGGATGAGCAGGCACATGCCTGCCCATTCATGGGGGGCTCTTGGCAGCAAAATGATGCATTCAAAGATGTGTTTGCAGGCACTGGCAGTCTTCTAGGTGAGCAATGAAAAGGTAGTAACAGGTGAGTGGTAAGGAAGTTTATTTCTGTGATTTTTAAAAAATCAACATGAAACTCACATATCATAAAATTTGACATTTTAAGGTGTACAATTCAATGGTGTTTCATATTTTCACAATACTGTACAATCACCACCTCTATCTGTTCCAGAACAGTTTCATCCCCCCAAAAGGAGACCCCATAACCACGAGCAGTCCCTCCCTTTTCTCCCCTCTTCCAGCCCAACCATCGCTAAGCCACTTTCTGTCTCTCTGAATTTGCCTGTTCTGGATATTTCATATTAATGGGATCCTACACCCTGTGGCCTTTTGTGCCTGGCTTCTTTCACGGAGCACATTTTCAAGGCTCGTGAAGCATGTATCAGAACCCCTCTTCCTTTTTACAGCCAAATAATATTCTGTTGCATGGAGGGACCACATTGCGTTCATTCATTCATCTCCTGATGGACAGTTGTGTTGTTTCCACCTTTGGCTTATTGTGAAGATTGCTGCTGTAAACATGGGTACACAAATATCTGTTTGAGTCCCTGCTCCCAATTCTCTTGGGTACCTGTCTAGGAGTGGAACTCCTGGGTCACATGTCAGTGATCTTCCAGATCAGTAACATGTCTTGTTCTGTATCTGAGCCTACCAGCCAGCCCGTCCTTCACTATTGCACAGGGTTCTCTTGCAGCTATGCCTCATTCTTTGTCCAAACCAAATGCTGGTGCTACACACTCAGTCTGAATTTTGGAGAAAATCCCCCAATGCTTCCAAAGTGGTTGCAACCACACACCTGCCTCCAACTCCCACCCCTCAGTCTGCCTTGACAGGGTAAGATTCAATCTTCATCTTTTCTAACTTGATGGGAGAAATGGCAACTTCATGTTGGGGTGGGTCATTACATTTTCCTGTTGCACTGACAACAATTTTGTATCTGCTTTGTAGGATCATTATTAGCAAAAACATCACTGTGCGCAGAAAACTGGGAGAGAGATGAGTTCCTATTGTCTTGTTGTCGGCTTTTTAGGATCAGATCTGGTTATCATTCTCTCTTCCTCCAGCAAACACCATTATGTAACTGCCCTGGTCGACCAGTTGTTCCCAATGCTAAAGCCCAATGGAGTCTTCCTCTGTGTACATAAAAGATTATTTTTCTTTCACAATAAATGTTTGAATCTCAATTAGACTGTCTGCCTCGAGCAGGACTTTCTGCAGGGCCCAGGATGCATATTTTCAGCATTCTGGTCAGTCAGAAACATTCCAGCTGACCTTGAACTGATAAAACACCGAATGGGAAGATTCCAGGTCCTCAGTACCCTGGAGAAGAAAAACTCACAGCCCCATGATTGAAGGTAACCAGACAAGCTGATGGGAGAACAGAATGAAGTGTGCTCTGGGAGGAGAGATTGGAGGCCATGGATTGGGACCAGGGTGTAGGACAATGAGGGACATGAAATGAAGTGTAAGAAAAGCAGAAACTGGGCCGGTTATGCTGGTGCACATCTGTAATCCCAGCATTTTGAGAGGATTGCTTGAGCCCAGGGGTTCAAGACCAACCTCGGCAACGTAGTGAGAATCCGTCTCTACAAAAAAAAAAGAAAAGAAAAGAAAAAGCTTGGCATGGGGGCACACACCTGTTGTTCCAGCTACTTGGGAGGCTGAGGTGGGAGGATCACTTGAGCCAGGAAGTTGAGGCTATGTGGTAAGCTATGATTGCAACACCGCACTCCAGCCTGGGCAACAGAACGAGACTCCCATCTCAGTAAAATAAAGTAAGATAAAATAAAATAAAATAATAAAATACTAGCATATTCCTAAACCACAGGTTTAGAAGCACAGACCTACCAAGAAATGAGTCTGAGACATTTAGAGAGTGTGTAAATGTTTGTCTCGAGGCGTTTGTAATCTCCCACGAAGAACAGAGCTCTCAACACCAAGAAATTCCCAACACTGGCCCAATCCAACCCCAAAGTAACTATACAGCTGATGCTGTTAGATCCAAGCTGAAAAGAGAAGGCTCCCCTTGAAATATCGGCACTTACCGGGGTCATCAAGGGCGTCCGCCAAGTCAAAGTCTCTTTGACCTATTGGGAGCAAACAGGGCATAAGTCACCCCATGATAGAAAAGCCAGAATCCCCCTTGTTCCTCACCTCATGTTGCTCCCCTCCTCCTGCAAGCCTAGGGTCACCCAGAGCACTAAAACTAACCTGACTATGAGCTACATGGGAGATGCAACCACCACCTCCACCTAGTCCCAGAACATACTCATTACCCAAAAGAAGACCTGTGTCCCCATTCAGCAGTCACTTCCCCTTCCGCCTCCCCAGCCCCTGACAACCACTAATCCACTTTCTGTCTCCATGAATTGTCTGTTCTGTGAATTTCGTATAAATAGAATCCTACAATATGTGGTATTTTGTGCCTTGCTTCTTTCACTGAGCATGATGCTCTTGAGTTGCATTCACGTTGCAACTTGTGTCAGAGCTTCATTCCTGCTCAAGGCCAGGAAACTTTGAAGGAAGCCTCTCTCCAAGCACATAGACTTCTCTCCTGGACTCTGCACTGTACCACTCACAGCTTAGAACTGGCATTTCCTGCCCCCCGCCCCCCACCCCACACAGAGTCTACGTTGAGAGGAGCTGCCCTAGAAGAAGGTGAAGCATAACAATGTGAGGATCCTGGATCCCTGAGAGACTATATGGAGCATAGGACACCTTTGCCACCTCACCTGGCTGCAACACAAAAAAGACACAAACTTTTCATTCTTTGGGGGATGTTTGTTACAGCAGCTAGCCTACGCTGACAAATACAGGGTCAGGAAGCAACCTCTGTGGACAAGCTGAGGTTCCTACCTGATCCAAAAGCAGTTAACCTAATGAATGTGTCTGCAGCAGAGAGAAGAGAACATTCACATCTTTGTGACTCATCATTAAAAACACACTGCAGAATTTGTGAGAATGAAGAGTCCCTCTTGCTGACACATATGCACACCTTGCTCTTATTCCTCCCTTGCCCCCTGCCAGTACTAACCTTGTAGAGAAAACACCACCAGAGAATTTATCAGGAAGTAGAGGATGCAGCCAGGAGCACATTGAATCAGCAGTTACTATGCATTGAGTTCTGTTGCAATAATACCAGGCACCCAAGCATCTCATCCGCCCACCCGAGGATGTTGGTATGACCAGCATGCATATTTCCCAAAGGAAGAACCTGAGGTTCCGGGACGTTCAGGGCAAGGCAGGAGCAGAGTCGGAACCTGCAGAATTGTCCAGGGGGGACAACCTCTCACTCAAACACTAAGCCATGGAGGAGACTAAGCCTGGGGCAACCAGGGGAGCCCTCGGTGCTGGCTCTCCCCAACTCTGATGTCTGTCTCCCTCCCAAAAATCTGTCTGCCTGGGTGATGCTTGCTCTGTGGGAAGGTTCAAGGGCTCCAACATAGATTCGTACAGCCTGTGGCATGGCTCCAGCCAGATGCCACCCAGGCAGGTTTGCGGCTCCTCGTGGAGGTAATCAGGGCCTCTCCAGAGCAGAAGGTGCATCCCCAGACAGGAGCCCCTAAGTCAGGACAGAGTCACAAACCTTGGAGGGAAGGGGGACTCTGAGCCCAGGGCGCACACAGCAGCTGCCCCTGGGCCCAGACTGGAGGCTGGGAGCTGGTGGTGCCATCGCAGGTCAAATCCCACACAGCCATTTCTCTCAAACTCTGGGTGCCCCACGTCCCTCTCAGATGATGTTCTCTGCTGCCAGTGATCACTGCAGGCTCGCCTTGAAGAACAACCCAGCCCTTCTTTGCTCCCTCCAGCATTCTCCCTATTCGTTGTTGTTTTCTTTTTGTTTGTTTTGTTTTTAGATGGAGTCTCGCTCTGTCGCCTAGGCTGGAGTGCAGTGGCACAATCTCAGCCCACTGCAACCCCCACCTCCTGGGTTCAAACGATTCTCTTGCCTCAGCCCCCTAAGTAAGTGGGATTACAGGTGCATGCCATCACGCCCAGCTAACTTTTGTATTTTTAGTAGAGACAGGGTTTCACCATGTTGGGCCAGACTGGTCTCGAACTCCTGACCTCAAGTGATCCGCCTGCCTTGGCCTCCCAAAATGCTGGGATTACAGGCGTGAGCCACTGCACCTGGCCTCCTCCAGCTCTCTTGGTCATCATGGTCCAAGCTGCTCAGACTGGGCTCAGGGACAGGAGCCGCCTCAGCCTCTTGGATCCGTGCGACGTCTCCCCTCCAAGGCTGCCAGCAGTTCCAGTCAAGACACCTGTCCAGGACCCCAGAGTTAAGCGTCTTGGCTATGCACACACCCTGAGAATTTACATTCCAATCCGTGTTCACCGTTGACCAATATCTTTCACTGCGTTGTATCTCGGCCCATCCCAGCAATTCCAGGCATCCCCTCAGCAACTACTTAACAATCTCCTCCCAATCCGTGTACCCGGCCACTCCCTGCTGTTGCCCTAAATAACCAAAGGCCTCAGTGTTATCTCTCCCCTCCCAGTCCCTCCGCTCTGAAATGCTGTTGCATAAAACAGGCAGGCGGCATGGGAGGGCTGCAGACAGCTCGTCTCATCCTGCAGCAGGAGGCCAGGTTGCAGCGGAGGTTCCTTCAGCTGTGAGATGCTCTGGATGACCCTGGGGGATGACAGGAATTGAGGGTGGGGAGTGTCGCAGAGGAAGTGGAGCCTGGGGGTTTTAGGCTTTGCTTGGTTTCAGGGGTTGCACTGCAGCCAGAAGTTGCTGCATTCGTGACTCATACACACGAGGCTGTTGTCGGTCACACCCAGACCTCGTTACATAAACAAGGCGGACTCTGGCCAGCATCAGGCAGCCTGGGCACTGAGACAGTCTCCAGTCCTGCATGCCAGGCAGGAAATCTATCTCCCAGGCAGGGCCCCCTGTCCTCTCTCCTCTCCAGGGAAGTTACAGCAAAGTCACGGCTGGGGTCCTCATGGGCCTGGAGTAAGAACCCTGGGCTGGGAGATGTCCCAGGTAGACGATGCTAACTCTGGGCTCCCTGTCTCCAAGGTCGGGGTTGCACATGACGCTATTGCTTTCACGGGGTTTATTTTCCACCGGGAACATAAGACGGGGCAGGAACAGGAGATCTGTTTCCGATTTGCTTTGCTTATACTTAGTGAACTCAGCAGCTTTTAATCAAATCCTTGTGTTCTGGGATCCCTAAACCCCCAAGAAGAAAGCAGCCTCATTTTGTGCTGGGACTGTGACAATGGTCCTCGGTTGCTGGCATCCTGGAGATGTCGATTAAGTGGCTCCTGTTGGTGGATGGGAGGGCCGAGCGTTACACAGGAGCCCCCGGTAAAGCTGTGCTCAGGACCCCAGCCATGTGACACAGCGCTTTGAAGCATTCTTCTGTAGCCCGCAGTCACCAAACCCCTCTTGGGCCCAAATTCCACCTCTGCCAGAGTCAAAGATGCTTCTTATTGGAGTTCCCCTGCCCCCCACCCAAATTCCTTACGTTGATTCAGACCTACACGTGGCTCAGGCTTAGGAAACAATACCGCCAAGGGCAGGCCTCAGCAGCAGCCTCAGAAGCAGCCGTTTCTCTCGGAACTTCTCCAGCCCCTCGGTCTCTGAGTCCCATTCTCCCCTGAGGCACCGAAGGAACTAGAATCCCTCTTCCCAAGATGGGTCCCAGAAACAAGAACACCTCTCCCTCAAAGCCAGCCATAAAACCTAAAAACAGGACCTAACTGTCCCTCTATCCTATCTGTATAAAGAGTGGCACAGGCCGGGCGCAGTGGCTCACGCCTGTAATCCCAGCACTTGGGAGACCGAGGCGGGCGGATCACAAGGTCAGGAGATCCAGACCATCCCGGCTAACACCGTGAAACCCTGTCTCTACTAAAAATACAAAAAATTTAGCCGGGTGAGGTGGCAGGCACCTGTAGTCCCAGCTACTCGGGAGGCTGAGGCAGGAGAAAGGCGTGAACCCAGGAGGCGGAGCTTGCAGTGAGCCGATTTCACGCCACTGCACTCCAGCCTGGCAACAGAGTGAGACTCCGTCTAAAAAAAAAAAGAGAGAGAGAGAGAGAGAGAGGCCCAGAAGAATCTAGATACACAGGCCTGGCTGGGTTTCCCCGCTCAGACCTTCAGCATTGGATCAGGCCCTTTTTGTCCAACCCTATTTCTACACAGCTATCCAGACTTGGTTGAACCAAAGCATAAAAATAGACCATCTCCCCTTGTAACTTGGGGTCTTCATTCTGAATGCTCCCCTGTATACACGTTAAATACATTTGTATGTCTTTTCTCCAATTAATCCATCTGCTTTGTGTCCATGATTTTCAGTAACACATCAGGGGCCACGACCCCAGAAAGTCAATATAACAAACAGCAATTTTGCCAAGCAAAGAACGTACCGTTGCTCAAATAATAATAATGCAATGTCAAGGCCAATGCCCACTGAACATTAGCTGCCACCAGCACAGCTGCCACGCAGCACAGGAGAGCAATTGACCCACAGCAAAACCTCTGCTTCCCACTGAATTATTTACCTCAATCTAAAGAAGAAAATCAGCTCCCGGCAGGCTCTGAGCAGAAAATAAAAAGGAACACACAGAGACTGTCTAAATCCCTGACCCCAATTACCGCTATTGCCAGCAGAATCTGTACACCACGGAATTGAATTAGAGTCATCACAGGACGTGCAACCACATTAGTAAATTCAGACAGGCTCTTCTGTTTCACTATTCAATCCAATATCCTTTGATCTGCGTGCCCTGGAGAAACAAAGCTCTTTAAAGCAATTGTTCTCTTCTTTCCTCCCTTCCTTCCTTCCTTCCTTCCTCCCTCCCTCCCTTCCTTCCTTCCTTCCTTCCCTCCCTCCTTCCCTCCCTCTCTCTTTCTCTCTTTCTCCTTCTTTCTTTTTCTTCTTTTATATAGAACCTCACTATGTTGCCCAGGCTGGAGTACAATGGCGCAGTCTCAGCTCACTGCAACCTCCACCTCACAGGTTCAAGCGATTCTCCTGCCTCAGCCTCCAGAGTAACTGGGATTACAGGCGCCTCCCACTATGCTCAGCTATTTTTTTATTTTATTTTTAGTAGAGATGGGGTTTCACCATGTTGACCAGGCTGGTCTCGAACTCCTGACCTCGTGATTCGCCCACCTTGGCCTCCCAAAGTGCTGGGATTACAGGCATAAGCCACCGCGCCTATCCTTTTTTTTTTTTTTTTTTGATATCGAATCTCACTATGTTGCCCAGGCTGCAGTGCAATGGCGCAATCTTGGGTCACTACAACCCTTACCTCCCTGGTTCGAGCGATTCTCCTGCCTCAGTCTCGCGAGTAGCTGGGATTACAGGTGCGTGCCACTACGCCCAGGTAATTTTTGTATTTTTAGTAGAGACGGGGTTTCACCATATTGGCCAGGATGGTCTTGAACTCCTGGCCTCAAGTGGTCCACCTGCCTCGGCCTCCCAAAGTGCTGTAATTACAGGCATGAGCCACTGCCCCCCGCCTGTTTTTTCTTTCTTTACATAGGATTGTACTGGTTTTCTCTGAAGTGTGGGTTCATTTAAACCAATCTTTCTGGGGTCAGCTGCTGCGGTCGAAGCCACTTAGTGGGTCTTAAACCCATAGAACCCTTCTCAGCTTGAGGAAGCCCACAGAGGGGAAAGTTCTGAGGTTCCACAAACCTGGCACAGGGACCCCGAGAAGAACAAATCTTAACTTCCTTCAGGCAAATCCTAAGGTTTCTCTTCGACTCCAGCTCAGCAATTAAAAACTATATATGTGAATATATAGAAAGCATATGATAATGGCTCTTGTGACTGAACTTGTTACTGGAAAGGGTCTGAAATCAGACCCCAGCAGAGGGTTCTTGGGTCTTGCACAAGAAAGAATGTGTGGTGAGTCCATAAAGTGAAAGCAAGTTTATTAGGAAAGTAGGGGAATAAAGAATGGCTACTCCATAGAGCAGCCCCAGGGCCGCTGGCGGCCCATTTATATGGTTATTTCTTGATGATATGCTAAACAAGGAGTAGAGTATTCATGGCTCCTCTTTTTAGACCGTAGTAGGTAACTTCCTGACACTGCCATGGCATTTGTAAACTGTCATGGCGCCGGTGGGAAGGCAGTAGTGAGGACCACCAGAGGTCACTCTCGTCGCCATCTTGGATTTGGTAAAATGTGGCCAACTTCTCTACAGCAAGCTGTTTCATCAGCAAGGTCTTTATGACCTGAATCTTGTGCCAACTTCTCATCTCATCCTGTACCTTTAGAATGCCTTGACCATCAGGGAATGTAGCCCAGCAGCTCTCGGCCTCATTTTACCCAACCCCTACTCAAGCTGGGGTTGCCCTGGTTCGAACACCTCCAACAAACTCAACTCAGGTCCACCAGCCCAGTGCAGTAAAGCCGAACACTGCCATCGGGATTGCAGTGTAAGGAAGTGAGGCATTTATTCCAAGCTATTTAGAGGGCATCAGGCAACTTCCTTGATGCCTTAAGACTCAACCCCCTGGGTGGCCAGTAGGTGAGGGTTTTCAACGGCAAGGAGGCAGAGGTTACAGGCAAAGCCATAATACATGCAGGCTATACATTGCTTTGACCTAAAAAGGTGGGGTACCTGGAAGCAGGGGCCTAATGAGGATTCAAAGCTTCTCTGATTTGTCATCGGTTAAGGAGGTAAAGCTTTGTGTGAACATTTGGGGTCAGCAAAAATGAATGCTAGTTTTGGCCCATGGGTGTGACTTCCTCCAGCACCTCCCTGCACCCCCCTCCACACCCCTCCCGCCACCACACGCTCCAGGGAAGGAATTTAGAACAAACATTGGCAATAAGAATTCAGGCCTCAGTTTCTCTTACTCGACTACGAGCCAGCAGATGGCATTTTTTATTTGGCGGGGGTCTGGGTTCCTGAAGATCAACTCAGGGCCATATAGTAAGATGTTACCTTGGCTGGGCATGGTGGCTCACACTGGGAATCCCAGCACTTTGGGAGGCCGGGGCGGGCAGATTACCTGAGGTCAGGAGTTCGAGACCAGACTGGCCAATATGCTGAAACCCTGTCTCTACTAAAAATACAAAAATTAGGGCGTAGTGGCGCGTACCTGTAGTCCCAGCTATTTGGGAGGCTGATGCATGAGAATCGGTTGAACCCAGGAGGTGCCAGAGGTTGCAGTGAGCCGACTGAACCACTGCACTGCAATCTGGGTGACAGAGCAAGACTCCTCTCAAAAAAGGATGTTATCTTTAGTCTTTACAGGAAACTAAACATCTTGAGGTCCTTTCTTCCTTGGCTATTGTTCTACACTACAATCACCTTCTTGCTTATTAAGCTGCTCCATGTACTTCTCAAGGCCAGTGAGGTGCCTGGAATTTCCCTTGACATTTCCCCTGAAGGAACTCAAGGTTTTCCTTTATTTCCATGCTAGGGAGAGTGCCTGGCAGGCCCCGAAGAGGCGTGTCTTTGCTCCATCTCACTGTCTCCCAGGACGGCATGATTCACAGAATAGAAAACATTAAATAATATGATTAGGTTAGGACTGTAGCTTACAACAGAAAGTGACAAGGAAGGCTGCTGCCCCAATGGGGAATCTTATTCCCAGTGGGCCTTGTTTGCCAAGGGATGAGTTCCACTTTATCCCCATGGATAAGATGAAATCCATTCTGTTTTCTAATTGGTTATGAAGTTTTTGTTTGCAGCAGGGCAGGAAATCAAACACAGCTGGAGTCTCCTCCTGCACACCTCAACGTGAATATCCAGGGACTCCCTAACACTCCAGCTCACCGCGGCTGTAGACGCCGGAGCCGAGCAGGCCACCCTGGTGCATGATCTGCTCCTCAGAACCCATGAATCCTCCACGGTCTCAGCATCCGAGCAGCCCAGCCTCTCCCCAGAAGCTCAACCAATTGGCCCCGCTCTTGACTTCCCAGTGACCGTATTATGCAGTTGCAGATTGAAGCTCTATTGGAGCAACCATTGGCAATGAGAATTCAGGCCTCAGTGTATGTCTGTAGCACAACAGACAGTGTCTCCAGAGGTTGAAGTATTTTGTTTCAAAGAGGAAGGAATCATCATTCATCACAAAAGGCAAGACATCTTTGGAGCAAGGAAAACTTGAGGAAAATACCACAGACCATGCAATGGGGCACTGGTCAACGGTGTGTGGTAAACCAGTCTTCCCAGAGTGGCGTGCACGCGGATCCCTCAGGACATGGGTGACACACAGACTATGCTTCAGCAGGTCTGGCTGGGCCCAAGGCGCAGTGTTTCTCATCAGCTCCCGGGGGATGTCAAGGCTACAGATCCATGGATCTCACTTTGCAGGACAGAGACTTGGTAATGGCTTCCCAGAGTTGCTACAATAAAATCCCAAAGACTGGGCAGCTTAAATAACAACCTCGATTCCCCCACAGTCCTGGAAGCTGGAAGTCTGAGATCAAGGTGTGGGCAGGGCCGGTTCCTCCTGAGGCCTCTCTCCTGGGCTTGTAGATGCCGTCTTCTCCCTGTGTCCTCACAGGGTCGTCCCTCTGTGTGTGTCTATGTCCTCATCTCCTCTTCTTATGAGGTATCCTAGTCCATTTCAGGCTGCTGTCACAGCATACCATAGACTGGGTGGCTTATAAGCAACAGACATTGATTCTCCCACAGTCCTGGAGGCTGGAGGCCAGAGGTCTGAGATCAAGGTGTGGGTGGGGCTGGTTCCTCCTGAGGCCTCTCTCCTTGGGCTGTAGATGCCGTCTTCTCCCTGTGTCCTCACAGGGTTGTCCGTCTGTGTGTGTCTGTGTCCTCATCTCCTCTTCTTATGAGGTGTCTTAGTCCATTTCAGGCTGCTATCACAGAATACCATAGACTGGGTGGCTGATACACAAAAGACATTGATTCTCCCACAGTCCTGGAAGCTGGACGTCTGAGATCAGGGTATGGGCAGGGCTGGTTCCTCCTGAGGCCTCTCTCCTGGGCTTGTAGATGCCATCTTCTCCCTGTGTCCCCATGTGATCCTCCCTCTGTGTGTGTCTGTGTCCTCATCTGCTCTTCTTATGAGATGTCTTAGTCCATTGCAGGCTGCTATCATGGACTACCATAGACTGGGTGGATTGTAAACCACAGACATTGATTCTCCCAGAGTCCTGGAGGCTGGACGTCTGAGACCCAGGCATGGGCAGAGGGTCATCCCTCTGTGCATGTCTGTGTCCTCATCTCTTCTTTTTATAAGGTCTGCAGTCCTGTTGGATCAGGGCCCAACCTAGTGACCTCATTTTGCCTGAATCACTTCTTTTTTTTTTTTTTTTTTTGAGACAGAGTCTAGCTCTGTCACCCAGGCTGGTGTGCAGTAGCATGATATCGGTTCACTGCAACCTCTGCCCCCCAGGTTCAAGCAATTCTCCTGCCTCATGCTTCCAAGTAACTGGGACTACAGGCACGCCCAGCTAATTTTGTGTGTGTGTGTGCTTTTTGTATTTTTAGTAGAGATGGGGTTTCACCATGTTAGCCAGGATGGTCTCTACCTCCTGACCTCATGATCTGCCTGCCTCAGCCTCCCAAAGTGCTGGGATTACAGGCCTGAGCCACCGCACCCCACCTGAACCACCTCTTTAAAGACCCCATCTCCAAACACAGTCACAATTGGAGGTCCTACAGGTTAGAACTTCCATTTGTAAAATTGAGGAGGGTACAATTTGGCTCACAACAGAGTTAAACCATGGGACATGGTCAACAACAATGGGGATGCCATTGGACAGCCTGGTTCAGTGGAGACAACCAGGCTTTGGCAATCTGGAGAGACAGTTTCATCTCAGCAACATCACGTGCCTGGCCCATGCCCTGAATAACACTCTTCCTTAATTTTTTTTTTTTTTTTTTTTTTTTGTGAGACAGTCTTGCTCTTTACCCAGGCTGGAGTGCATCGGTGCAATCTCGGCTCACTGCAGTGCAATGGCGCAATCTCAGCTCACCTCTGCCTCCCGGGTTCAAGCAATTCTCTCACCTCAGCCTCCTGAGTAGCTGGGATTACAGACACATGCCTCCATGCCCAGATCAGCCCAGAATCCAGCCACATGCAGATTCTGGATCAGCAGGTCTGTGTGGGGCTATAATTGCGTTTTATTGTGATTATAATACAATAAGAAAATATTTTTTAGAAAAACCTCAGGAGGCATTCATTCGGGTTTAAGGAAATGTTCTTAGGTTGAAATGCACTTCTTTCTTTTTCTTTGTTTTGTTTTGTTTTCTTTTCTTTTCTCTTCTTTTCTTTCTTTCTTCTTTCTTTCTCTTTTTGTTCTGCTTCTGCTTGTTCCTCTTTGTCTTCCTCTTCTTCCTCCTCCCCTTCCCCTTCCTCCTTTCCTCTTCCTCTTCTTCCTCTTCTTCTTCTTCTTTCTTCTTCTTCCTCTTCCTCTTCCTCTTCCCCTTCCTCTCCTCCTCCTCCTCCTCCTCCTCTTCCTTCTTCTGACAAGGTCTAGCTTTGTTGCCCTGGCCGCAGTGCAGTGGTGCAATCATAGTTCACTGCAGCCCTGAACTCCTGAGCTCAAGGGATCTGTCTGCCTCAGCCTCCCAAGTAAGGAAAACAAATGTATTTTAGATAGATAGGTCAATAGATAGGTAGATGGGATATATGATAGATAGATAGATAGATAGATAGATAGATAGATAGATAGATAGATATTGAAGATAGATATTGGAGATAGATGAACAGATAGATAATAGAGAGATAGAGATGATAAATAGATAGGTAGACTTTTGAGACAGATGAAAGACAGATAGAGATATAGGTATATATAGAGTTAGATATAAACATATCTTATTGGTTCTATTTCTTTGGAGAAACTTAACTCATATACATATTAACAAAGATCAAGAAGAAGAAAATTTTAAAAATCACCCCAATCTCAGCATGTGCTGTTTTTTGGGAGACAGATAGATTTGCAAACGTTTTTAAAGTTTTTATAAAATCTAATTTTGCCACATAAAAATGTGAAGATTTTTGTGGATGTGATGACTCCTCTTGGGTTTTTAAACATCTGAAGCCTCCCAGAGGCTGGGATTCACAGGCCACAGCAGAGTTTCCCAGCCTCAGCACTGTGGCTGGACACATCGCTGACAGGTTTAAGTGCCTCTGGCCCCTGATCCATCGGGGGAATTCCCAGAAGCTTAGCAGTGTCTGGGAGAGCTCCATCTGGAGGCAGAACCCCACTTTTCTATCCCCTGTGTGCCAATAAGAGTGAAGAAAATGACTGGAATGGGGGGACCTCAAAGGAAGGGTCAGTTGTTATCCAAGGAAGGGGAGACATTTCTTGGACTATGTGCTCCAATATTTGCCAGATGTCTTCACACTCAGGTGCCAAATAGCCATAGACTGGTTCTGCACAGCCCCTTCCTACTCCAACGAGGAAACTATGGAATGCTTAGCTTCTGGGTTATATGTGCAACGGCTCTATGCCGTATGAGGGAAAGATCCTACAAGTGCATTCTGACAGTCAGATCCATTTAAAAATGCCCCAGACAACTATACCGTTCCTCCTATACTGTACGGTACAACTATACCTCCAGACAACTATACCTCCAGACAACTATACCTCCAGACAACTATACCTCCTATAGTGTACAGGAGCATGACATTTCCAACCTGTCCCCTTTCCCAGGGTTAGAAGTTATGACTAACAGCAGGTTCTCCACTACAGCACTAATGACACTTGGAGCTGCATAACTCTCTGTCATGGGTGCTGTCCTGTGCACTGTAAGGTGTTGAACAACATGCCTTGTCTCCACCCACCAGACACCAGAACACCCATCCCCGTGCAACTACCAAAACTGTTTCCAGACATTGCCAAGTGTTACTTGAGGAACACAGTTATCCCTGGGGAGCAGAAGAATGTCATAGATAGATGATGGACAGCTAGATAAATAGGTTGATAGATGGATGGATAGATAGATAGTAGATAGATAGATAGATAGATAGATAGATAGATAGATAATCAGATAGATAGATAGATAGATAGATAGATAGATAGATAGATAGATATGAGAGTTGAATAGTTGGAGAAGTAGGTAGAAAGATAGATAGATACATAGATACATAGATAATAGAGATGAGAGTTGGATAGTTGGAGAAGTAGGTAGAAAGATAGATAGGTAGATAGATGATAGACAGATAGATGATAGATGATAGACATGAGAGTTGGTTAGGGAAGTAGATAGACAGACAGATAGATAATAGAGATGAGAGTTGGATAGTTAGATAAGTAGGCAGAATGATAGATGATAGAGAATCAATAAATGAGAAAATTTTTGACAGATAGATCAACACATAGATTAGATAGATAATAAGTGGATATAATAGAGACAGATAGATCAATGGATAATGATAGATAGATAGATAGATAGATAGATAGATAGATAGATAGATGACAGAAAAATCATTGACAGAGATAGATAATAAACGACAGGTAGAAAAATCATTGACATAGATAATCAATAAATGACAGATAGATAATAGGTGGATATAGTAGAGACAGATAGGTCGATGGATAATGGTAGATGATAGATAGATCTATAGATAGGCAGACAGACAGACAGTATCTCTCATGCTAAGGCAAGATTCCTCAACCTCAGTCCTACTGACATATGAGGTTGGATCATTATTTTCTGTGGGGCGTCCTGTGCACTGCAGGGTGTTGAGCAGCATCCCTGGGCTCCACCCACTAGTTGCCAGGAGCATCCCTGCCTCGAGATATTGACAAGTGTCCCTGTGGATAAACATGATCCCTGGTTGAGAATGGCTGGATGGCAGCATCTGTACCTGGGGGTGTCACCTTGGGCCTGCATAGATTGAATGACACATGACTGAATTGGAGACCACAGAGCTGCCTCCCCACTGTGGCAGGGATCCATGAGACTCCACCCAAAGGTAACCAGATGGTTGCACACAGAGTCATCATCTCTTAAAAGAAGCACATAGCTCCGCTTGGGCATCACCTGGGGTGCTTCTTAAGATGCAGGTCTCCCAGCTCCCAAATGCCCGACCCACACCTACTGAATAAAGATCTCAGTGGGTGGGGACCGGGGTGGTGCTTTTAATACCTCCTCCCTTCAAGGTGATGACCTGCACATCAAAGACAGAGAATCACCGCACTAAATGGCTGCAATGCCCAAGGTAACAATGGCAGGGAAATGACCCATTTGTGGTTCCCTTTCCAAGCTACAAATTTGCTAGATCAAAGGATGCTTGCAGAGAAGGAGGGGGCAGGGAGAGAGGGGGCACCAGAATGGAAGCAAGTCAAGAAAAATATAACTGAGACATAGGATGAGGCTGGCGTGGTTTGGGGTTCTGTACCCTGGCATGGTATGGCTTCTTACCTTAGGCAATCATCATAACTTTTTTTTTTTTTTTTTTTTTTTAGATGGAGTCTTACTCTGTCACCCAAGCTGGAATGCAGTGGTACAATCTCAGCTTATTGCAACCTCTTCCTCCCAGGTTCAAGCGATTCTTCTGCCTGAGCCTCCTGAATAGCTGGGATTACAGACACCCCCCCACCATGCCTGGCTAATTTTTGTGTTTTTAGTAGAAACAGCATTCGCCATGTTGGCCAGGCTGTTCTCAAACTCCTGACCTCAAGTGATCCACCCAGCTCGGCCTCCTAAACTGCTGGGATTACAAACATGAGCCACTGTGCCCGGCCCACAACTTCCCCATATCCCAGTTTTTAGAAGTCAACTAAACAGCCTGTGACAACCTAATGCAGCAAGTAATGAAAAGTACTTGTCACAACACCTGACTTATCTTTACTCAACAGGAAGTACTCAGAAATATGATGTGCTACTGTTCAGAGCTCTGAGTGGTTTTTTTCATAAGTTTTTTTAGTCTCTACATAGAAACACAGCTCTGTACAAATGCACACACATTTTAAGTCATGTTGATACGGACAGGAGGCAGGAAGATACTAGATAGAAGAGGGCAATTCCCCAGCAAAGGCCCCACCCTCAAGCCTGGAAACCTGTCATCCTAAATGGAAACAGGCATTCCTATTTTTGTGCCCAAATGTTGCCTTTTGACCCACCATGCACCCCTTTCCTGTACCCATATAAACACCAAACCCCAAACCCCAGACCCCACGTGCAGACAGACTGATGAGCAGAAAAGCAGAGGAACTGAAGAGCAGCACAGCAGAGAAGGAGAGAAGAGAAGGACACTGAGAGGTGTTCAGCTGGGGATGGCTGGAGAAGAGATCAGCCGCAGGACAACCAAACTCCAGGGGAAGATCATCTTCCCACTCCATCCCCTTTCCAGCTCCCCAAACATCCCACTGAGAGTCACCTCCATCTGGCAATAAACATTTCTGCATTTACCATCCTTCAGTTTGTTCGTGTGACCTGATTCTTCCTGGACGCTGGACAAGAACCTGGGTACTGGCCGGGCGCAGTGGCTCAAGCCTGTAATCTCAGCGCTTTGGGAGGCCGAGATGGGCGGATCACAAGGTCAGGAGATTGAGACCATCCTGGCTAACACGGTGAAACCCCGTCTCTACTAAAAAAATACAAAAAACTAGCCGGGCGTGGTGGCGGGCACCTGTAGTCCCAGCTACTTGGGAGGCTGAGGCAGGAGAATGGCGTGAACCCGGGAGGTGGAGCTTGCAGTGAGTCGAGATCACGCCACTGCACTCCAGCCTGGGTGACAGAGAGAGATTCCGTCTCAAAAAAAAAAAAAAAAAAAAATGAACCCGGGCACCAAGAGGGCACTGAGCTAGTTAACACTTAATAGTTAACACTTAAGCCACCTGCAGATGGCAGAGCTAAAAGAGCACCGTAACACACCCACTGGGGCTTCAGGGGTCACAGGCACCCACCCCTAGATGCTGCCATGGAGCCCAGAGCTCAAAAACACTCATGCTAGCTGCTGTATCTGCCTATCTGCAAGCTCTGCCTCCCATAAGAGGTTTCAGTGTGTGGTGGTCAAACAGATGAACCACATCCCTGTCGCACATCCTGTGAGGGGGGTCAGGGAACTCTCAGGTTTCATATCTGATAAGGGAACAATGTACAATAGACTTGGAAGAGACTGTCTTAGCTGGTGTATATCCTGGACATGTATCCTTTTCTTTTCTTTTAATTTATTTTTAATTGATTCATAACAGATGTACATAGCTTCAGGGTACATATAATAATTTAATACATTTATATAATTTGTAAAGATCAAATCAGTGTACTTGGGATATCCATCCACCTTAAATATTTGTCTTTTCTTCATGTTAGAACCATTCCAACTCTTCTATTTTGAAATCTACAATAGATTATTGTAAACTAAAGTCACGCTACTGATTATCTAACACTAGTGCTTATTTCTTCTATCAAACCCTATAATTTTCTTTTTTTCCCTCAATAAATGACATTTCATACACTGCCCTTTGATGTTTCCACTTCTGGTTCTCAGCTGTTAGAAGACCTGATTGTGTCTCATGTTCCTTCATGTCCCTCTGGATTGGATGGCGAATACTAATTAAATACAGTGGAAATGTGGGGCTGCTAAAATGTGAACCTCTGTTAGGAATACGACCATATTCTTATTATTATCTTGTTTTGTGTTGATAATTTAGTAATAATAATAATGATTTATAGTATATTAACCATTAACAATACTCTGTTTTCTTTATTTAAGTTCCGTGATACAGATGCAGGATGTGCAGGTTTGTTACATAGGTAACCATGTGCCATGGTGGTTTGCTGCACCTATCAACCCGTCACGTAAGCATTAAGCCCCACATGCATTAGCTATTTATTCTGATCAATAATCTGTTTTCTTAAGTACTTCATAGCAATCATCCCACCAGCCTTGCAGAATGTTTCTGGGATCTTGGGAATGTGCTCCATTTCCAGCTGGTGATGGCTGAGGATGTAACAGGGTCATCTGTGCATTTAATGAATTACCCAGGACATACCCAGCTGTTGAGTTCACATCATCGTATTTACACAGAAGGGCCCTGATCCAGACCTCACTTTCTTTCCAGTCCCTCCTGTAACGTCCCTATGGGGTGCTACTTGTGTCAGAGGCACTGGAACCAGAGCGACTCCATCTTGAAAAGGGGCTGGGCAATAGAAGTCTGAGACCTACTGGGCTGCATTCCCTGATGATTAAGGCATTCTGAGTCACAGGAGATTGAAGGTCTGCACAAGATACAGGTCATAAAGACCTTGCTGATAAAACAGGTTGTAGTAAAGAAGCCGGCCAAAACCTACCAAAACCCAGATGGTGACGAGAGTGACCTCTGGTTGTCCTCACTGTTACACTTCCACCAGCACCATGACAGTTACAAATGCCATGGCAATGTCAGGAACTCTGCATGGTCTGAAAAGGGGAGGCAGGAATAATCCACCCCTTCTTTAGCATATCAAGAAATAACCATAAAAATGGGCAACCAGCAGCTCTCAGGGCTGCTCTGTCTGTGGAGTAGCCATTCCTTTCTTCCTTTACTTTCCTAATAAACTTGTTTTCACTTTACAGACTTGCCCTGAATTCTTTATTGAGTGAGATCCAAGAACCCTGTCTTGGGCTCTGGATCCGGACCTTTTTCCTGTAACACTCCGAGAAGGGATGATTCTGATTTTCAGAAGACAAGGCTTGGGATAGAGCAGGATGCTCATTGGAGTCTTCCCAGAGAGAGCTGCAAGACAGCTCAAATTCTGCTGCCAGCTGCCCCCGTCCAAATCCTCAGTGCCTCAGTTTACCCATATCTGTGAGGGTTAATACTGAATGTCAACTTGATCGGATTGAAGGATACAAAGTATCGATCCTGGGTGGGTCTGTGAGGATGTTGCCAAAGGAGATTAACATTTGAGTCAGTGGACTGGAAGGGGCGGACCCACCCTCAATCTGGGCAGGCACCATCTAATCAGCTGCCACTGTGGCTAGAACATAAGCAGGCAGAAAAATGTGAAAAGAGACACTGGCCTAGTGTTCCGGCCTACATCTTTCTCCCGTGCTGGATGCTGGAACATCAGACTCCAAGTTCTTCGGTTTTGGAATCTGGACTGGCTCTCCTTGCTCCTCAGCCTGCAGACGGCCTGTTGTGGGACCTTGTGATCATGTGAGTTCATACTTAATAAACTCCTCTCTCTATATCTATTTCTATTGCATCAGCTCTGTCCCTCTAGAGAACCCTGACTAATACACCATCTGTAAAATGACATCAGGCACGACACTCCCGTCATAGGGCTGAGGGACAATCAACTAAGTTAATCCATGCCTAGTGCATAGGAAGTGCTGGTGTCATTCAAAGAATTTAGCACAGGACACGGTGTGGTGGCCGATGCCTGTAATCTCATGATTTGGGGAGGCCAAGGCAGGAGGATCATTTGAGCTTAGAAGTTCAAGTCCAGCCTGGACAACATAGTGAGATCCCATTTCTACAAAAAGTTTTAAAAACTAGTCAGGCATGGCGGCAAATGCCTGTAGTCCCAGCTACTGTGGAGGCTGAGGTGGGAGGTTTGTTTGAACCCCTGGGGTGAAGGCTGCAGTGAGCTATGATGGAACCACTGCACTCCAGTCTAGGTGACACAGTGGGCCCCTCCCTCAAAAAAAGTTAAAACACATTAAAAAAAGAAAACATTTTATGTCATAAGTGCGTTTATTACAACTACCCTACCAAACGCCATAGCTTAGCCTTACCTGCCTTGAAAGTGCTCAGAACACTTCCATCAGCCAATGGATGGGCAAATCATCTAGCACAAAGTCGACTTTGTAATGAGGTTTTGCACACCTCACATAATTTATTGAATATTGCACTGAAAGTGAAAAACAGAATGGCTGTATGGGGCCGGGCACAGTGGCACACACTTTTAATTCCAGCGCTTTGGGAGGCCGAGGCAGGTGGATCACCTGAGGTCAGGAGTTCGAGACCAGCCTGGCCAACATGGTGAAACCTAGTCTCTACTACAAATACAAAAATTAGCTGGGTGTGGTGGGCAGGCTCCTATAATCCCAGCTACTTGAGATGCTGAGGCAGGAGAATTGCTTGAATCCAGGAGGTGGAGGTTGCAATGAGCTGAGATTGTGCCATTGCACTCCAGCCTGGACAACAGAACAACACTACATCTCAAAAAAAAAAAAAAAAAAAAAAAAAAAGAACAGTTTTATGGGTACTCAAAGTACAGTTTTAGTTTGCACTGAATGCATACCAATTTTGCACCATTGTAAAGTTGAAAAATCTTAAATTGAACCATCATGTCAAACCATCGTAAGTTGGGAACTGTCTGTATACTGCACTTTGTAGAAGTTGATTCGCCCAGGGGGATATGTTTAACCTTTGGCTCTTACTGTGAATGATATAAACTCCTGGAATTACTTTTCTGGGGAGGTGGGTTTACTGTTGAACATCTCCCTGTAAACAGAAACTAATGAATGCATTGCCGCATCATCCACTCACTAGGTGAGATCTGAAGACAGCACGGAATAATAAAAAATCCTCACTGCAGATCCCAGACTATGTCCACCAGGATCTATCCATCCCAGCATTGCCTCTGCCCGTAAACAGCCAACTCCAATCTTAATGACATCCAAGTCTTTAAACAGGATAAACAGGAAGTGCTGCCACAGGAACATCTGAATGATGTGTTTTCATTCCTAACAGAAATACTTCTCCCTGTTAAGATTCGCCTGGGTATTCCCTTCTCTGGAATCGCCACATTAAAATGACCAAAGAAACTTACTCAATTGTTGTTCAAATCCTATTCTTTATGAATTCATTGGAGTTTCTCCAAGAGGTCCTCACACGGAACTAAAAACTCTAATCTTGGAGTCTGGGACAGCCAGCCTGCAAGTTCATGTTGAAGTTTTTGATGTAAAACTATTCAGGTGGTTTTAATTTGCAAGAATGAATGACAGTGTTTAGGAAAAGGCTTAAAAATCTGAACAAATGCAACCCTTCTGGCAAATGAATCTCTAATAATCTGCCCCATGGGATGAAGTAGTTTCAGCTCTATTTTTACCATATGGAAATGGTCAGAACTAATTTTTAAAATCAGAAAGAAATGATTGACATTCCCCACATGCCCAGTCATGCTTGAATCATGGAGTTAAATAGGTCATGTTTTAAACGCTTGGGACACACGGATCAAAACAGGAAAATATGGTGAATATCTAAATTCTATCAGCTAACATCCTGCCCTTCTGGATCTAATTCCCAGTTTCCAAATTGGAACAGCCAGTCCTCTCCCTCCCCTCCCAGCCACCCATCCCTCTTAGTCTCCTTTCTAATCCCATTGGGCAAATTATCCCCATTCACTTCATAGCAACTCCTTTGGAAGGAGTTTCTTAAAGCAAGAAGAGAAAAATCCACGCCCAGGCAGATCTCCCTCAAAGCAAAATGCCTCTTACCTCGGGCGTGCATTAGAAAACACAGGAACGCAAGACAAGGAAGTCCCCACCAGCTCTCCATAGTTTGCTTCAGGATGCAAGAACCTCAGCGGACTCCCCAGCCAAGCGGATTGTGAGATGTGGCCTCTCCACCCTCCTGTTGTTGACTTCTGGTCTCCCAGCTTGGAAGGAAGGGAAGCGATGTCTTCAAGTGGAAAATATGAACCGAACTGCCAGAAACAAATGGGCTCCAAGCTCAGATCCCAAACTCCACAGCTGAAAACCTGTGGGACCAGTGTAGGCACGCTCAGTCACGTCTGGGAGCCAGCCTCCCCGGGCTGCCCCACCAATCTGCAGCAGCGCAGAGGATGGGGACACCGGGGTGGTTCCCCAGCGCCAACGGGCAGCTCAGGCTTCTGGAAGCTGGCACACTTGCTTGGCAACTCTGCTCGCTGCGGGCGTGGGAGCTGTAGCAAGTTCAAAGTCACCAACCCAGAAAGCAGAGAAGACACTGGCCGCCTGTATCTTCCTCCTGCAGTACGTGATCGTCCAGCGATACCCAGTGTGGGGCTAACGCACATGTCAGTGCAAAGACCTCAGTTGAAGTCTTGGCTTTTATACCTAACAAACTCAGCGACTTCCGAGACGGATTTATCATCCTCAGCCTTCAGTTGTCTTGTAGGTGGCAGAACCAATATTTCAGCAGAGACTGTTGTTCAGGAAAAGCAGATGACACGTGACTTTTGTGGCTTTCACTTAAATCTGAGACATTTTATCTAACTACCAAAATTTACATCTTCTATTTGAAATCTCCCTGGAGAAGAAATATGACTGGATAGCTCAGTTTGATGATTAATCCTGCTTTCACAATGGTTATTATTATATTTTTCCCTGCAGATCTGTGACTGTGTCTAATTTATCCATATACAACTCGTAGGTTAACCCTTACACTCTACCTACCCCGAAGCAGTAGGCAAGAACTTACAAAGTTAGCATTTGCAAACAGCTTTGAAGTCCTCTGGTAACTAGATTAGCTTCAGGAGAAAGGGGAAAGTCAGTCTTAGTTATGAGGGCAGCTTCTGAATTCCTGGAGAAGCAGGATTCATGGCAAACAGACCCAAAAGGAGAAATAAACCTTGGACTTTTCTCTCTGCAGATGTGAGCACTTGGAAGTGCTACATCTGTTCATGTTGTTGATCCGGTGTTTGGGATTTGTCTTCTATGTAATATCTTCTTTCTTTCCTTCCTTCCTGCCTTCCTTTCTTTTCTTTTCTTTTCTTTTTTTTTTTTTTTGACAGAGTCTCACTCTGTTGCCCAGGCTGGAGTGCAGTGATGTGATCTTGGCTCACTACAAACTCCGCCTCTCAGGTTCAAGCAATTCTCCTGCCTCAGCCGCCCAAGTAGCTGGGATTACGGGCACCTGACACCACGCCCGGCTAAGTTCTGTATTTTTAGTAAAGACAGGGTTTCAACTGCATTGCCCAGGCTGGTCTTGAACTCCTGACCTCAAGTGATCCACCTGCCTCGGCTTCCCAAAGTGCTGGGATTACAGCCACCGTGCCTGGACTGCAACGTCTTTATAAAGGTAAGCCACTTGGATGGATTAAGTTCCTGTGCAAACAGGGGTATGTGTGTATGTGCATTTGTGTGTGCGTGTGTGTGCACGTGCGTGTGCATGTGTGTGGGTATGCATATTTGTGTATGTGCGTGCGTGTGCATGTGTGCATGTGTGTGCATGCGTGTGCACATGCATGCAGGTGCACGTGTGCATGTATGTGTGAGTGTGTCTGTGAGCGTGTGCATGTGTGTGCATGTGTGTGTGCACATGTGCGTGTGTGTGCGTATGTGTGTGCATGTGTGCGCGTGTGTGTGCATGTGTGTGCATGTGTGTGCATGTGTGTGCATGTGTGTGTACGCATATGGGGGAAATGCTCTAAGGCAGTTAGCTTGTGCAATCTCTAAACTCTGAATGGTAGAGTCCAGGAAGCAGTTGATGCATTTAGAAAGATACTTCCTTCAAAGTCCCCTGACCCTAAAGAGGACTGACACTGTGACACCTGCTACAAAGTGGATGGAAGTCAAAAACCGGATGCTGAGTTACAGAAAACAGACACAGAAGAACGCATTGTGTAGGATTCCATTTCTCTGAAATGTCCAGAACAGGCAAATCTGCAGAGAGTGAAAGCGCATTGCCGGTTGCCAGGGGCTGGAAAGACATGGGAATGGGTATATTATGAGTTGCATTTTGTCCCCCCCAAACTTCATATATTGAAACCCTACCCTTCAGTACTTCAGAATGTGACTTTCTTTGGAAATAAGATCTTTGCAGATGTATTACTTTGGTGCAAAAGCCATTGCAATTTTCACCATGACTTTTGTTTGTTTTTTTGAGACAGAGGCTCACTCTGTCACCCAGGCTGGAGTGCAGTGGCTCGATCTCTGCTCACTGCAACTTCTGCCTCCTGAGTTCAAGTGATTCTCCTGCCTCAGCCTCCTGACTAGCTGGAATTACAGGCATGCACCACCACAGCCTGTTAATTTTTGCATTTTTAGTAAAGATGAGGTTTCACCATGTTGGCCAGGCTGGTCTCAAACTTCTGACCTCATAATCCACCCACCTTGGCCTCTCAAAGTGCTGAGATTACAGGCAGGAGCTAGCGTGCCCAGCCCCTCGCCATTACTTTTAAAGGCGAAAACCGCAATTACTTTTGCACTAACCTAATCATTAGTTAAGATGAGGTCATACTGGAACAGGATGGGCCCCAATGCAATATGATTGGTATTTTAAAAGAAGAGAGAAATCTGGACACCGACATGCACACAGGGAGAAGGCCTTGAGAACATGAAGTGGGAGATCTATAAGCCAAGGGATATTGGCAGCAAACCACTGGACGCAACGGGAGGGGCATGGAATCCATTCTACCTCACAGCGTCAGAAGAAATCAGCCCTGCTGGCTGGGCTCAGTGGCTCAGGTCTGTAATGCCAGCACTTTGGGAGGCTGAGGTGGGCGGATCAGTAGAGACTAGAAGTTCGAGACCAGCCTGGCCAACATGGTGAAACACCATTTCTACTAAAAATACAAAAATTAGCTAGGCATGGTGGCGTGAGCCTGTAATCCCAGCTACTTGGGAAGCTGAGGCAGGAGAATCGCTTGAAACCAGGAGGCAGAGGTTGCAGTGAGCTGAGATTGTGCCACTGCACTCCAGACTAGGCAATAGAAACAGAGTGAGACTCTGTCAGAAAGAAAGAGAGAGCAAGAGAGAGAGAGAAGAAAGAAGGAAAGAAGGAAGGAAGGAAGGAAGGAAGGAGAAAAAGAAAGAGAGAAAGAAAGAAAAGAAAGAAAGAAAGGAAAGAAAGAAAGAAAGAAAGAAAGAAAGAAAGAAAAAGAAAGAAAGAAAGAAAGAAAGAAAGAAAGAAAGAAAGAAAGAAAGAAAGAAAGAAAGAAAGAAAGAAAGAAAGAAAGAAGGAAAGAAGGAAAGAAGGAAAGAAAGAGGAAGGGGAAAGGGAAGGAAAGGAAAGGAAGAAAGAGAAAGGAAGGAAGGGAGAGAGGGAGGGACCCAACCTGTTTGCGCCTTGATTTCAGACCTCTATGCTCCAGAACTGTGACAGCTTAACTGTCTGTTTTTCAAGCCCCCTCCCCAGTTTGAAGCATGTTTTTATGACAGTCCCCAGGAAGCCAATATAAAAAACAGCTGCTAATGGGATTTCTTTTGGGGGCAGTGAAATTATCTTGGAACTAGGTAGAAGTGGTGGCCACACAACACTGTGAAAGCAGCAAGCGCCCTGAATTGTTCACTTTAAAATGGTGAATTCTCCTGTCATCCCAGCACTTTCGGAGGCTGAGGCTGGTAGACCACCTGAAGTCAGGAGTTAGAGACCAGCCTGGCCAACATGATCAAACCCATTTCTACTAAAAATACAAAAATTAGCCAGATGTGGTGGTGACTGCCTGTAATCCCAACTACTTGGCAGGTTGAGGCACGAGAATCGCCTGAACCTGGGAAGTAGAGGTTGCAATGAGACAAGATCACGCCAGCCTGGGCAACAGAGACTCCGTGTCAAAAAACAAAAACAAAAACAAACCAGTTAATTCTATGATTTGTGAATTTCACCTTAATTTAAAAAAAAAAAATGTTTCCGAAAAGGTAGTGAGGAATTAGGTTAAATGGTTAAATTCAGGAAATCCTCTCAGATTGCAAAATAATTGCTATGATTTCCACCATGCCTACCATGTGCCAGACAGTGTTGTATTTTACATGCTTCTTAAGGCAAGAGTAGATAAGCTTTTCTGTAGGTCAGATAGTAAAGGCATTTATCTTTGCAAACCATATCGATTCTGCCACAATATGTAACCAATGTCTGTGTGCCAAGTGGACTTTATGGACATAAAAATTTGAGTGTCACATAAGTTTCATGCATTACAAAATATTATTGTTCTTTGGAATTTTAAAAATTATTCAGACATGTAAAAACCATTCTTGGCTGGGCACCGTGACTCATGTCTGTAATTCCAGGACTTTGAGAGCCAGAGGCAGGCGGATCATTGAGGCCAGGAGTTCGAAACCACCCTGGCCAACATGGTGAACCCTGTCTCTACTAAAAATACAAAAAGTAGCCGGGCGTGGTGGCGCATGCCTATAGTTCCAGCTGCTCGTGACTGAGGCAGGAGAATCACTTGAACCCAGGGGGTGGAGGTTGCAGTGAGCCAAGATCACACCACTGGACTCCAGCCTGGGTGACAGAGTGGGACTCCATCTCAAAACAACAATAACGACAATAATAATAATAAAATTCTTACCTTGAAAGCTGTACAAAAACTCACTGTGGGCAGATTTGGCGCCGGGGTTCTAGTTTGCCAACATCAAAGCTGTGTGTCGCGCGAGTCCTATGAAACACAGTTTTATCGCCTCTGCTTCACTAAAGTAACCACAAGGACCACGTGGCCACATAGCTCATCTGCAGCCAGATGGCTGGTCGGGGCAGGCTGTGTGCCCAGCAGTAACACACGCAGGCTCCAGATCAGAGCACGTTAGGGGAAAAGCACTCTACTTCCCCGCTCGAAGCCTCAACTGATCAAATGCCGGGAGCTCACAGACACGGCAGAATTTACAAAGCTGATTTTAATTTTCACATCCTCAATACGTTAAAAAGTGCAAATGCGCCTCCTTTTCAATGTTCATGGGATGCTCCTGAAAATTCACAATTGCACTACAAAGAAAGCTTTAGCAAACTGTTTTTTTTAAGTAGAAACAAGACAGAAGAGATGCTGTTGCTGTAAAATTGGAAATAAGACTAAGAATATTCTAGGCCATACGTGATGGCTCACACCTGCAATCCCAGCACTTTAGGAGGCCGAGGCAGATGGATCACCTGAGGTCAGGAGTTTGAGACCAGCCTGGCCAACATGGTGAAACCACATTTCTACTAAAAATACAAAAATTAGCCGGGTGTGGTGGCATGTGCCTGTAATCCCAGCTACTTGGGAGGCTGAGGCAGGAGAATCACTTGAACCGGAAAGGTGAAGGTTGCAGTGAGCTGAGATCAGGCCACTGCACTCCAGCCTGCGGGACAGAGTGAGACTCTGTCTCAAAAACAAAAAGTAATAAAAAATAAAAGAATAAACATATTCTTATTCTGTGTCACACTAACCCTGACTTTGTGAGTCACCCTGGCACACATACAGACATGGATACAACAGGTCTAATATAAAATCAAGAAAAAATCAATCTATTCCTTTCTTAGGAACGTTTGTCAGGAATGGGCAGGAATTAGGTAGAAAGGTGTGTAAATGTTTCATTGTTTGTAGACACTGCCTGTGATGGTTCTTACTGACTGTCAACCTGATTGGATTGATTGACACAAAGTATTGCTCCTGGGTGTGTCTGTGAGGGCGTTGCAAAGGAGATGAATGTTTGAGTCTGCTGGGAAAGGCAGGCCCCCCCGACCCTAATCTGGGTGGACATAATCTAGTCAGCTGCCATCGAGGCTAGAATATAAAGCAGGCAAAAAAGTGTGAAAAGAGACACTGGCCCAACCTCCCAGCCTACATCTCTGTCCCGTGCTGGATGCTTCCTGCCCCCAAACATCCGACTGCAAGCTTTTCAGTTTCGGGACTGGGACTGGCTCTCCTTGCTCCTCAGCCTGCAGACGGCCTATTGTGGGACCTTGTGATCATCTGAGTTAATACTTAATAAACTCCCCTTTGTGTATATATATATATTTCATTAGTTCTGTACCTCTAGAGAACGCTGACTAATATACAGCCAAATCACTCCCCAAGGAGACTGTGCAAATTCACAGCAGTAACATTGAAAATGGATAATGAAACCAGGAAAGCAAACAAAGCAACAAGATCACCCAGATATTTTAAAAAACTTTTAATGGGCCGGGCGCGGTGGCTCACGCCTGTAATCCCAGCACTTTGGGAGGCCGAGGCGGGCGGATCACAAGGTCAGGAGATCGAGACCACGGTGAAACCCCGTCTCTACTAAAAATACAAAAAATTAGCCGGGCGCGGTTGTGGGCGCCTGTAGTCCCAGCTACTCGGGAGGCTGAGGCAGGAGAATGGCGTGAACCCGGGAGGCGGAGCTTGCAGTGAGCCGAGATCACGCCACCGCACTCCAGCCTGGGCGACAGAGCGAGACTCCGTCTCAAAAAAAAAAAAAAAAAAAAACTTTTAATGTTGGGTTGACAGGAAACAAAAGCCAAAAATGCTAAATACTAGAAAATGACCGTGATACAAGCTCTCCATGAAAGAACCTGAGAGCTTGCAGCACGCAGATGAAAAGTTAGAATCTCACGTGCTTACAACATTAAGCAAGAAAGAATGAAAATACATGGAATGAACATTCAACTCAAGAAGTCATCCTGTGGGGAGAGTGGATATCACATGAAACCCCAGAAAAGCAGGTGGAGGAAATTAATGCACTAAAACTTGAGAAATGATTTGTCACATAATTTAAACATTATTTGAGAAAACTAAAATTGACGAAGATAACCAACTAAAATAATGACAGCACAAAACAAGAAGAATGCGAGCTTCTCCATACACTTGGAGGATGTGGAAGGATTATAAACAATTACTTTGCTCTAATCTGCACTGTGATATTTGAAAACTTAAGTAAGTATGAATGACTTTCCAATGAAGAAGTAGAAATACAGACAGTTTTTTTTTTTTTTTAATTCATTTCCTGGCCAGGTACAGAGACTTATGCCTGTAATCCCAGCACTTTGGGAGGCCAAGGCAGGCAGATCACTTGAAGTCAGGAGTTCAAGACCTGCCTGATCAACATGGTGAAACCCCACCTCTACTAAATATACAAAAATTAGCCAGGCATGGTGGTGTATGCCTGTAATTCCAGCTACTTGGGAGGCTGAGGCAGGAGAATCGCTTGAACTTGGGAGGTGGAGGTTGCAGTGAGCCAAGATCATGCCACTGCACTCCAGCCTGGGCGACACAGTGAGACTCCATCTCTAAATAAATAAATACAGGCCGGGCGCGGTGGCTCAAGCCTGTAATCCCAGCACTTTGGGAGGCCGAGGCGGGTGGATCACGAGGTCAGGAGATCGAGACTATCCTGGCTAACATGGTGAAACCCCGTCTCTACTAAAAATACAAAAAACTAGCCGGGCGTGGTGGCGGGCGCCTGTAGTCTCAGCTACTTGGGAGGCTGAGGCGGGAGAATGGCGTGAACCCGGGAGGCGGAGCTTGCAGTGAGCCGAGATCACGCCACTGTACTCCAGCCTGGGAGACACAGCAAGACTCCGTCTCAAAAAAAAAAAAAATAAATAAATAAATAAATAAATAAATAAATACAAATGTCTCTCCATTAGACAGAAACAAAAACCCTTTGCCCCCTCTAAAACACACACAGACACACACACACACACACACACACACACACACACACACACCCCATGCCCAGAAAACTTTAGCCAATCAGATTTTCCACAACAGAAAGAAGAAAATCCACCAAAATCTATGTATGAAGAAAGCACAATATTGAAATATATTACGTGCAAACATATAACACACATGAATTTGACTTTTGAATGTTGACACAATAATCCTAAAGAAAATAACAAAACTAAAGTGTAACACCAAATAAGATTGGATTGAAGGATGATCGATTTTATGTCATTATATTTAATTCACCAGATTAATAGGTCAAAGTAGAAAACCATGCAGTCATCATGTTGCATCCCAAAAAAGCACTTGACTGAATTTCATACCCATTCCTGACAAATGTTCTTAAGAAAGGAATAGATACATTTTTTCATTATTTTATAGATGAAAACCTGTTGTAACTTTCACAAAAGTGTTAGAAGAATTTTTTTTTCTTTTTTTTCTTTTTTTTTTTTTTTGAGACGGAGTCTTGCTCTGTCACCCAGGCTGGAGTGCAGTGGCCGGATCTCAGCTCACTGCAAGCTCCTCCTCTCGGGTTCACACCATTCTCCTGCCTCGGCCTCCCGAGTAGCTGGGACTACAGGCACCCGCCACTTCGCCCGGCTAGTTTTTTGTATTTTTTAGTAGAGACGGGGTTTCACCGTGTTAGCCAGGATGGTCTCGATCTCCTGACCTCATGATCCGCCCGTCTCGGCCTCCCAAAGTGCTGGGATTACAGGCTTGAGCCACCGCGCCCGGCCGAAGAATTTTTTTTTTCATGATTTTTTTTTTTTTTTAAGATGGACTCTTGCTCTGTCGCCAGGCTGGAGTGCAGTGGCGCGATCTCGGCTCACTGCAACCTCCGCCTCCCGAGTTCAAGCGATTCTCCTGCCTCAGTCTCCCGAGTAGCTGGGATTACAGGTGCATGCCACCATGCCCAGCTAATTTTTGTATTTTTAGTAGAGACGGGGTTTCATCATGTTGGCCAGGATGGTCTCAATCTCCTGACCTCTTCATCCACCCACCTCGGCCTCCCAAAGTGCTGGGATTACAAGTGTGAGCCACCGCACCCGGCCTTTTTCATGATTTTATATATGAAAGCCTTTTGTATCCCCACAAAATTGTTAGAATAATTTTTTTCATAATTTTATATATGAAAACCTGTTGTATCCCCACAAAGCGTTAGAAGAATAAATACATTTTTTCATGACTTTATGTATGAAAACTTGTTGTACCTCCACAAAGTGTTAGTAGATGCATTTTTTTCATGATTTATATATGAAAATCTGTTGTATCCCCACAAAATGTTAAGAGAATAGACACATTTTTTCATAATTTTATAGATGAAAGCCTGTTGTATCCATGACTGTATGTATGCCCGTATGAATCATGAATGAAGGAAGTTAGCATGGCACAGAATTAACATAAGTAGGTAGTTTAAATATATAAAATATGAAAGGTACAAATCAATATAAAAATGTGAAAACGCTGTGAAGAGATACAAAAGAAGTCAACTAAAAAAAGAGCTGTATCGGGCCGGGCACAGTGGCTCATGCCTGTAATCCCAGCACTTTGGGAGGTTGAGGCAGGGAGATCATGAGGTCAACAGATTGAGACCATCCTGGCCAACATGGTGAAACCCCGTTTCTACTAAAAATACACCAATTTGCTAGGCATGGTGGTGCACCTGTAGTCCAGCTACTTGGGAGGCTGAGGCAGGAGAATCGCTTGAACCCGGGAGGTGGAGGTTGCAAGTGAGCTGAGATCACACCACTACACTCCAGCCTGGCGACTGAGTGAGACTCCATTTCAAAAAAAAAAAAAAGAAAAAGAGAGAGAAAGATGTATTTTATTCTTATACTCTAGACTACAAACATTCCTAAATTAATCTAAATTTAATGTAATTCTTATAAAAATATTAACAGGGTTTTTCTTAGAAAATGGGCAAGCTGATCCTAAAATACAAATGAAAAATTAAACAGCAAAAGACGGCCAAGAACATCCTGAAAAGATGAATGGGAAAGGCAGTGAGCCTTGTCATACATGAAAAACTATCATTCTCAAGCTACCGTCATTAAAATCATGTGGCATTACCTCATTTGCAGAGTGATCAGTGAGACAGGAGAGGACAGAAAGTCTCCCCACCAACCCCTGGGACATACAGGGAGTTAGTGCGTGATGTAAACTGCATTTCAAATCAGTGGGAAAAACATGGATTATTCAGTAAATGGTTTGAGAATAATGAGATTACCCCATGGTGGGGGAAATACTAGATAGAGATGAATCTCTTCCTCTTTCCTATACAAAAAGTGCATCCCTGGGAGCCCAAATATTTTAATGTAACAGAGAAAAAAATTCCCACAAAAGTTTTAGAAGAATATGAGTGTTCTTTTTTTTTTTTTTTTCAGTAATGTTGAGTATGGGCAAAGCTGTTCTAAATATTACAGGAAGACCAGAAACCATTCATTTAACCACATAAAAATAGTAAATACTAGAATGAAAAATAAAATGCCACTTAAAGATTCAAAAGGCTAAGGATAAAGTGAAAAGGCATACTTGCTGTCTACTTCACTAAGGGCACTATCTTTCATATGTAAAGAGTTCCTATAGATCAATAAGAAATGGACTGATAACACATAAAAATGAACAAAGTGCAGTTCAAGTGGTTTCTGGAAATGGCTTCTCAACACACAGACCCTCAACCTCAGTCAAGGTAAGAGAAATGCAATGTTAACAGAGTTGATTTGATATCATTTTTCAACTGAGAGATTGGCAGTGACCAGAAAGTTTGCAGGGCTCCTAGGAAACAGATCTGAAGCATCCTTCGAGTCCTGTGAATTTGCACAATGTCTGGGGGAGTGATTTGACAGTGTCCATAAACAATTAAACATGCATTTTTTTTTTAACCTAAGAAAGCTACCTTTGACATTACAACAAATTCACTTACATGAGTTCACAATCATGTACTTCCTAAGATGTACAAGATGGACCACATTTTCCCGACACTGAAGACTTGACCACAGCTTAAGTGGTTTGGTTGAATACATTATGGCCCAGGTTGCAATGGATCTTCTGCCTTGTTAAAAAGAATGAATGTGTCAAGGGTCTTTTTGTTTACTGACACTGCCCAGCATGTACTGAAGCTCAGTAAACAGTTGCAGAATAAATCACAGAAAAGCCTCTCTCCTTAAGAAGTTAGAGATTGGCTCTCATACCAACAACTACCATACTATTCCAAACACTATTATTTCAAAAATTTATAAAGTATTTTATTCTATGTTCTATTAGTCCTTAAATATCATTTTTTTTTCTTTTTTTTTTTTTTTTTTTTTTTTTTGAGACAGAGTCTTGCTCTTTCACCCAGGCTGGAGTACAGTGGGGCGATCTTGGCTCACTGCAACCTCCGCCTCCTGGGTTCAAGTGATTCTCCTGCCTCAGCCTCCCAAGTAGCTGGGACTACAGGTGTGCATCACCACACCTGGCTAATTTTTCTATTTTTAGTAGAGTCGGGATTTCACCATGTTGGCCAGGCTGGTCTCAAACTCCTGACCTCAAGTGATCTGCCTGCCAAGGCCTCCAAAAGTGCTGGGATTACAGATGTGAGCTGCCATGTCTAGCCCTTAAATAACTTTTTAATCATCATTCCCAAAATCATTGGACTTTCTTTACATAGAAGTTCCAAAATAATGAAACAAAGAGTTGTTTTACCCAGGTATTTAATGATCCAACAAGCCATATAATTTAAACTTTAGTTTTCAAATAACCCACTCTCAATAAAATCATGTTTATTTTTATGTCCATGAGAAATTAAAATGAATCATCTACAAAGATGGACATCCACCCTCCACAAAAAAATAAGTCTTGTTGACACATTTCTTGGAAGTATAGATTTATTTGTAAATAAGCCCTAATTTGACATACCTTAAAAAAAAACAAACCTTTTTTTTTTTTTTTTTTTTTACTATTCTTATTATTCTGCTTCTTGTTTAATGAGCCATTTCTGTGGATAGTATGATTATAATACTTACAAAAATGTCAATGTTATTCATAGAATGACAACAGATTTAATGTATTTTTTCTTTTTATTATTCTAAAGTTAGTTGCTGTGAAGAATCTGACTTCGAAGACAATTCTTGATGATTCATTGGGGAAGACTAGAAACACCACCCTCTAACTTTATAACAAGTGATGGTCACTCTGCAAAGCGGCCAGGCATGCTCGTTAATCCAGCTTTCAGCCCTTGAAGATTCACCAGACTAAGGATTAAGTGAAAAATAATATGTACCACCTACTTCACTAAGGGCACTACCTTTCATATGTAAACAGTCCCCTATAGATCAATAAGAAAAGGACCCAACACCTGTATAAAAACAAAGGGCAATTTAAACGTTTTCCAGAAATGGAACGCAGATGATTTTATGAAGATAGTCCATTTGATATCATTTTTCAACTAAGAGATTGGCAATAATCAGAGAGTTTGTAGGGCTCTTAGGAAACAGATCTGAGACATCATTCAAGTCCCAGGCACTTGCGAAACTTCTATGGGGAATGGACTGACAGTATCCTTAAAAAATTAAACATTCACATCCGTGGTCGGCCCCCTCAAGGGTGGACAGGATGAGGCATTTGTGATGTGTCAATACATCCTGGAGAATCTAGAAGGTCATCTCCACACACCTGCACCACAGGTGGCATCCTATAGGTATTTGCTCAAGGAAGCAATGAAAGGGTAAGATAAATAACCAAGGGGTTCCTGCCACTGTATTCACCCGATTTCACACACTCCAAGTTACCACTAGTATCAAAATCAGAAGAAATAACTCCAATGCCAGAAAAAGCCAGCTGGCTGTGCCCATCAATATCCTGAGAATGATGGGAGGTGAAAAGGTGCTGAATCCTCAACAGCAGGGAGACTGCTTGGATGACCCCCAACCAGAACTGAAATTGAAGGCAGAGTTTCTGAGCTTAGAAATGGGAAAGACCCAGCATTTATGACTGACTCCTTCATCCAACCTCTTCCCCCAAATCAGACGATTTTTGACACGGGTATGGTAACACCATACCTTTGCGTAGACAGATTCATGGGAAACCTAGCTTTTGTGACGTGCAGCAGTTTTTAACACCATCATCAGTGGCAAAATGAACATTCCCTTGCAATTGCCTTTCTCTGCATGACTATTTTAACAACTTCACGTTAGCCTGCCTGTGCGACAGAGGACATACTGATGATATCCTCATTTTCCGGTGGAGGAAAGTTTATGAAGTCAATCCCATTCCGAATATCAGGACTTTAGATCTCTATGAGATTAGCACAAAATGCAAGTGGAGCCCTCTCCAAGCTTTCATAGAGACATGTATTTTGAAAGCCTTAATGGGGAAACAATTCTTAATGTGGAAAAGTTGTCATGTATTGTAGAGAAGAGAACAGGCTTTCGGTTAATCCCAACTTGTTAGAAAGGGTACGAGGGTTTTCTCAGCCACAAGGCTATGTTACCCCCACATTAAACCCAGCTTTCACATCGAAGTAGTTCCACACTGTGTAAACACTGGACAGACTGTTCATAAATTTGTGATATTCAACCCATATGAAACTCAAGAGAACACAGGGAAGTATCTAGGTGCAGGTGAGTATCAGGATGCAGGAAGTACCTGGATGCAGGGAAGTATCTGGAAGCAGGGAGTATCTGGACTCAGAGGGTACCTGGATACAGGGGGTAGCTGGATACAGAGAATATCTGGATGCATGGAACATCTGGATGCAGGGAGTTCCTGGATACAAGGGAGTATCTGGACGGAGGAGAGTAACTGGATGGGAGGGAGTATCTGGATAGAAGGGAGTATCCAGATGGAGGAAAATATCTGGAAGGGGGTGTGTGGAAGGAAAAGCATACATGAATAGAAGAGAGTAACTGGATGGAAGAAAGTATCTAGATGAAAGGGAGTATCTGGATGGAGGAGAGTATCTAGAAGGAAGGGAGTATGTGGGTACAGGAGAGTAACTGAATGGAAGGGAGTACCTGGATGGAGTATCTGGATGCAGGGGGCATCTGGATGCAGGGAGTACCTGGATACAAGGGAGTATCTGGATGAAGGAGAGTATCTGGAAGGGAGTATGTGGATATAGAAGAGTGGATGGGAGTATTTGGATGAAGGAGAGTATCTAGATGGAAGGGAGTAATTGGATGAAAGGGAGTATCTGGATGGAAGACAGTATTTGGATAAAAGGGAACATCTGGATGCAGGGAGTATCCAGATATAGGGAGTATCTCAATGGAGGAGAGTACCTGGATGTGAGGAGTATCTGGATGCAGTAAGTACCTAGATTCATAGAGTATCTGGATTCAGGGGAACAACTGGACGCAGGGAGTATGTGAACTCAGTGGGGGTACCAAAATGCAGGGAGTATCTGGATGCAGGAAGCACCTGGCTATAAACCAAAATCTGGATGGAGGAGAGTATCTGGATGTAGGGAGTAGCTGGATTCAGACGAGTATCTGAATATACAGGAGTATCTGGAAGCAGGGAGTATCTGGACTCGGGGCAGGGTACCTAGCTGCGGGGAGAGTATCTGGAAACAAAGTATCTGGATGGAGAAGAGTATCTGGCTGGGAGTATCTGGGTACAGAAGAGCACCCGTCCCAATGTGGCAGGATGCGGGAAAGGAAAAGAGCCCAACAAGGACATTTTGGAAATAAAGAGCTAACACTTAGGCTGAAAATTTGCCTTAAAGCCCCAGAAAAAGAACTTGGAACCCATCCTGTAAATTACCACAGCCTTCTTTAACATGCACCCATGGCAAAACACTTAAGTAAAAAAAAAAAAAAAAAAAAAGTACTTGGTTTCTAATTTCTTTTTATTAGTCTGACATGAAAAAGAAATATCCCTACAAATGAAAGAAATATTGAAGAAACAAATTGAAGGGCTTACCTTATTTTAATTAAAAAAAAAAAAGTCAGGGCTACCAGGGAAGTTTCAGACGTGCTCAATGGACACGTGATTTGTAAACAGCCGAGATTCTGGGGGACAGGGGGTGCCTCGGTGGGGTTGACATTTGAGTTACGGGGACTTAATAATGGCCAGCCTTTCACATCCCATGGGAAACCCCTCTCCCACGGGCCTTGGAGAATGGGGGTCCAAGTGCCTATCCCCCTTTGGATGTTTCATCATTAGTAAACATCATCCGCCCAGCAACAACAAGCAAAGCACATCGCAAGATTAAAACAAAGAATCCGCCGTGAACAGAAGGCCTCCGTCTCTGCTCTCACGCAAGTGTCCTTCGGGGAGGAGCCTCAGGCAGCTGTTCTAACCCTGCCGCCAAGCCTGGGCTGTTTCTGCCGACAATCTTCTATTTCTCTAAAAGAGTACGCTGAACTGTGAGACAGAGAGAAGAGAAAGTCATTCCCAGTTCCCTGAGCACTCACGTGGACATAGTTCCTAAAACTTTCAGGAGCCGGTGGTTTTTTTTTTTTTTTTTTTTTTTTTTTTTGAGATGGAGTCTGGCTCTGTCGCCCAGGCTGGAGTGCAGTGGCCGGATCTCAGCTCACTGCAAGCTCCGCCCTCCGGGTTTACGCCATTCTCCTGCCTCAGCCTCCCGAGTAGCTGGGACTACAGGCGCCCACCACCTCGCCCGGCTAGTTTTTTTGTATTTTTTAGTAGAGACGGGGTTTCGCCGTGTTCGCCAGGATGGTCTCGATCTCCTGACCTCGTGATCCGCCCGTCTCGGCCTCCCAAAGTGCTGGGATTACAGGCTTGAGCCACCGCGCCCGGCCAGGAGCCGGTGGTTTTATTTCTGCATAAGAAAAATGGGCCCAAAACTCATCACGAAAAAGCAAAACCCTAACTCTCAATCAACTCAATCAATTTCATTGAATGATGCCATTCATACAAAAAAAAAAAAGGGTACTGCAGAAAAAGCAGAAGGAAAACGGCAGAAGGCAATTTCCACTAACGACGTCACAGAGACAGTAACAAATGCCTATAACTTACCAAATGGAAGAATAAATCTTCTAAATGAGAGTGTGCAGTTTTTATTGATTTGCAATTATGCCAGGCTGAGATTTTCTGGTCCGTTCATTTAAGTTTTGGAAACTTTATTCTGCATGTCAGTCTTAAAATTATTTTGGAGGGAGAAGCTGGGATTTGGAAGAAGGAATTAAGAACAATGGTATTTTTCTTCCAAACAGGCTGGCAGCAAACACTGGAATGCCAAGCCCTTCAGGTAATGAGGGCCCCACACATATATACCAATGTACTGGCTACTGAAGCCAGACAACTTCATTAGTGGGCAGAAGAAATCTTCCTTTTCTCTTCAAGATATAGCTTGTTCTAAACATCTTTCCCTGACTCGAAAGAGCACTCAACAAGACACTAACTTTCTTTTATTATTATTATTATTATTATTATTATTTTTGAGACAGAGTTGTGCTCTTGTTGCCCAGGCTGGAGTGCAATGGCACGATCTTGGCTCACCACAACCTCCGCCTCCCGGGTTCAAGCGATTCTCCTGCCTCAGGCTTCCAAGTAGCTGGATTTACAGGCATGTGCCACCACGCGTGGCTAATTTTGTATTTTTTTTTTTTTTTAAAGTAGAGACGGGGTTTCTCCATATTGGTCAGGCTGGTCTCGAACTCCCAACCTCAGGTGATCCGCCCGCCTCAGCCTCCCAAAGTGTTGGGATTACAGGCATGAGCCACCGCATCTGGCGAGACACTAACTTTCTAGAAGTCTCTATCTTTAAAACTGAATGCCAGGCATGGTGGCCCATGCCTGTAATCCCAGCACTTTGGGAGGCCAAGGTGGGCAGATCACTTGAGGTCAGGAGTTCGACACCAGTCTGGAAAACATGGTGAAAGCCCGGTCTCTACTGAAAATAGAAAGAAAATTAGTGGGGCATGACGGTAGGTGCCTGTGGTTCCAGCTACAGGAGGCTGAGGAAGGAGACTCACTTCAACCCGGGAGGCGGGGGCGGCAGTGAACAGAGGTCGCACCACTGCACTCTGGCGACAGAGAGACTCCATCTCAAAAAGAAAAAAAATTAAAATACTTTAAATCATTTCACTAAAAATACATCTCAATTTGACAGCTCCTATTAAAAATAAACGTTGCATCTCTCAGGCAAATGAGAAGGTTCCAATTATGTACAAATGAAAGACAAAACACACGCACATATATACACACAGAAATCTTTCTTGCCATTTTCAAAAGTGCTTCTAATGGCAAAATGCCTTTTACCCTGAGAAGCCTCTCATGAATTAAATAGTCTCTTCTTAACCCCATTTTCCACCTGGTTGAGAGGAGTTGTAGAAAGTGATAGCAGGCTGGGTGCGGTCGTTCACGCCTGGAATCCCAGCACTTTGGGAAGCTGAGGTGGGAGGGCTGCTTGAGGTCAGGATGGGCAACATAGTGACACCCTGTCTGCGCAACCCAGTGAGACCTTGTCTCCACAAAATAAAAAAACAAATCAGTCGGGCATGGTGGTGTACGCCTGTGGTTCCAGACAATCAGGAGGCTGAGGTGGGAGGATCCCTTGAGCCCAGGAGGTCGAGGCTGCAGTAAGCTATGATCGTGCCGCTGCACTCCAACTTGGGCGACAAAGTGAGACCCTATCTCTAACAACAAAAAAAAGTTGACAGCAAAACTTGACAAGTTGTATTTCAGGAGATACATTTCAGGAGGACTTTTAATTCCCAGTGCATGCCAGCCAGCTGTGGACTTCCCGATGATGCAACAATCGTGTGCCACTTGGAACTTTTTTTTTTGAAACAGTCTCACTGTGTCATCCAGGCTGGAGTGCAGTGGCACGATCTCGGTTCACTGCAACCTCTACCTCTGGGGTTCAAGTGATTCTTCTGCCTTAGTCTCCCAAGTAGGTGGGATTACAGGCGCCCACCACCACACCCAGCTAATTTTGTATGTTTAGTAGAGACGGGGTTTCACCATGTTGACCAGGCTGGTCTCGAACTCCTGGGAAAACTTCCTTAATATTTTGTTAAACAGAGACTTAGGCACATACAGGTCTTCTCTGAAGGCCCAGGCCCTAGGAAGTTTATACATTCATTGTCTCTTGAAAGTATCCCTCAAAAGCAACGAGACATAAAGGAAGACCTTCAAAGCCATGCAACCAAATTTGAGAATGTGAGCAAGATAGCAAGATGGGAGAGCATGGAGAAGATAAAATGGGAACACTGGCCACATGTGCGGACCGCTGTTCCCCGTCCTTCTTACCAGCTGGCTCTGCGTTGGCGTTCCGGTGGCTCTCCATGTCCACCTCCCCTTGTTCTGCTGAAAACAAGAAGAAAACACACAGAGAGGCTCAGTGTGACAGAGAACCCTCTCCTCAAAATACACACAAAATACTTGGGCTTTCCTGAGGTTGACGCTCCTATTGCTTGGATGAGAGCACTCAGTTCTGAACCCCAAGACCCACTGGGAATATGGAGTCTAACACTCAACTAAGTGAAGACTTTGCCAGTATTTTTTCTTTTTCTTTTTGTATGAGATGGAGTCTTGCTCTGTCACCCAGGTTGGAGCGCAGTGGTGCGATCTCCGCTCACTGCAAGCTCCACCTCCCGGGTTCACGTTATTCTCCTGCCTCAGCCTCCCCAATAGCTGGGACTACAGGCACCCGCCACCACACCCGGCTAATTTTTTGTATTTTTAGTAGAGATGGGGTTTCACCATGTTAGCCAGGATGGTCTCGATCTCCTGACCTTGTGATCCATCCGCCTCGGCCTCCCAAAGTGCTGGGATTACAGGTATGAGCCATCGCGCCCGGCTGCCAGTATTTTTTCATGCATGGCACAGGCAGAGATAAACTTCAACAGGGTAATCCAAGCAGCTTTATTTTCCTCTATTTTAAGGGTTGCTTTCTTCTCCCTAAATGCTGAGGAACACGCACATGGAAGCCCTTTCTATACATATATAAAAAAAAGTACATGCATCTATGAAAATAAGATTCTTAATAACTGCCCCCAAACTCATCAAACAAATGCAGATGGCTGGGCACGGTGGCTCACGCCTGTAATCCCAGCACTTTGGGAAGCTGAGGCAGGTGGATCACTTGAGGTCAGGAGTTCGAGACCAGCCTGGCCAACATGGTGAAACCCCGTCTCTACTAAAAAATACAAAATTTAGCTGGGTGTGGTGGCGTGCACCTGTACGCCCAGCTACTCGGGAGGCTTACGCAGGAGGATCGTTTGAACCCAGGAGGTGGAGGTTGCAGTGAGCTGAGATCGCACTACTGCACTCCAGCCTGGGTGACAGGGCGAGACTGTCTCAAAATAAAAATAAATAAAAACAAATGCAGAGGCTGGGCACAGTGGCTCACACCTGTAATCCCAGCACTTTGGGAGGCCCAGGTGGGCAGATCACAAGGTCAAGAGATCAAAGCCATCCTGGCCAACATGGTGAAACCCTGTCTCTATTAAAAATACAAAAATTAGCTGGGCGTGGTGGCGTGCACCTGTAGTCCCAGCTATTTGGGAGGCTGAGGCAGGAGAATCACTTGAACCCAAGAGGCAGAGGTTGCAGTGAGCCAAGATCATGGCACTGCACTCCAGCGTGGGTGACAGAGCGAGACTGTCCCAAAATAAAAATTAAAATAAATAAAAATAAATGCAGAGAATCTCAGCAGATTAGCATCTTTTCAGTACCTGGGGAAAGGGGACTTTCTTCCTTTATCTACCCCCCACTGATCATCCTTCTCAGGTTGAATCGGCTCTCCTACCCCGCCTTCTACCTCCCCGAGAATGCAGAGTGAGATAAGTGAGGACTCAGACCACTAAGAACCGCCCCAGCCATCAAAGGACAAGAGAGCCAAGGGGTCTTGTGTACCCAGTTTTCTTCCTCCTCCAGCATTTTTCCCAGTCTTGTTTCTATTCCCAAATTTCTTTTTTTTAAAATTATTATTAGTATTTTTTTGAGACAGAGTTTCGCTCTGTCGCCCAGGCTGGAGTGCTGTGGCGCGATCTCAGCTCATTGCAACCTCCGCCTCCTGGGTTCAAGCGATTCTCCTGCCTCAGCCTCCAGAGTAGCTGGGATTACAGGCGCGCATCACCATGCCCAGCTAATTTTTTGTATTTTTAATAGAGATGGGGTTTCACCGTTTTAGCCAGGATGGTCTCAATCTCCTGACCTCGTGATCCGCCCGCCTCAGCCTCCCAAAGTGCTGGGACTACAGGCCTAAGCCATGGCGCCCGGCCCTCTATTCCCAAATTTCTATTAAAAAATGTTTCAAACATGCCACAATGCAAACAGGGTCATCTCCCCAAATGTTGTCGGTGTCGCTTCTTTTCCGACGCACAGCATAAGCCAACAGAATTGGAAACGCGTAAGAGATGCACAGATCTATATATATTTATTTCTTTCCAGTGTTGGTGTGAAGAAACACCTACGTTTTCAACACAAAGAGAAGCAGCAGAAGCAGCTCATTGAATCTGTGGCCATGCGTTTCCCACTCACAAAGACCGTACTATTTGTAAAACGGCCCCATCTGTGGTTCGAATGCCTTCATAAAGGGACACGTTTGTATGGTGCAGCAATGTAACTTTTTTTTTTTTTTTTTTGAGACAGAGTCTCGCTCTGCCACTCAGGTTGGAATGCAGTGGCGTGATCTCAGCTCACTGCAACCTCCGCCTCCAGGGTTCACGCCATTCTCCTGCCTCAGCCTCCCGAGTAGCTGGGACTACAGGCGCCCGCCACCTCGCCCAGCTAATTTTTTGTATTTTTAGTAGAGACGGGGTTTCACCGTGTTGGCCAGGATAGTCTCAATCTCCTGACCTCGTGATCTGCCCGCCTCAGCCTCCCAAAGTGCTGGGATTACAGGTGTGAACCACCGTGCCGAGCTAGCAGCATAACTTTTAACAACAGCAGCAGAGGCAGCCTCGCCAGTTTATACCACACGAACTCATGGTTTCATCCATTCTTCCCTAACCACTAAGTGACTCCCACATAAAGAGGCCAAAGTTCTATGATTTAAGAAAAAGAAAGAGAGGAAAAACCCCCAAAGAGGAGAACATTCGAAATGATCTGAAAATGTTCAGCACAAATGTGATTTGTTCTCTGCTGGTGGCAAGTTGTCAACACGGGTGCATTTTGCAGCCAACTGTCCTGGCTAGAAACTGAAAACGTGCATTCATTTCAGAGGACAAATAATTTCTCCTTCCCCCCTCATTGGTTAAAAAGCATAAAAGATATTCTTTTTATTCCTGTACTTTTATAAAACACTACATAAAAGCTGGCAAGTTGTAAAGAGGGAAAAAGTCAATTGAAAAGAATAAAGTCTCACAAGGGCAAAGTCCATCTGGGGCAACAGTTCCAATATCACGGACCTCTCAGGAGAACTGGTCTCATGAGATGCTCCGTACACCCCCACCCACGAACCCTTCCTGTCAAAACTTAGACCAAGCACGCCACATCTGACAAGTCAACTTCAAACAATTCGTGGTGCTTTTCTTTCAGGTTAGAAATCATTTTTAGCTATTAGAACCATTAAGCAAAGTAATATGCCTTTAATGGGTCCCTATGCTTTGTGAATATATATTTATACACACACACACCATGCACTTGGGGCCAATCCTGAGACCATATACCTGCGGATCACTGTCTAGCAGTGGCTAATCTTTAAATGGTGTTAGGACAGACATTTTGGGAAACACACAGGACATTCTGGACTCAGTCTTGTGGTCACTGGGGGGCAGCTTTCATTGCATCAGACTTGAGACACCTTGGGACACATCCTTCAAAGAGTGGGGGGCTGTAAAGGTGACCTCTGTGAGGTGACCAGACCCATGTGGGTCAGGGTTTTGTGCCCTCACACCATACAGTGCCCCAACACAGGAGGATCAAACCATCTGTGCTCAGCTAGAACTACCGCTAAACCATAAGGGAGGCTGTGCCTCATTTCCACAAGAGGGCAAATAAGAAAAGTAAAATAAGAAAAAAGCAAAAGGAATATGAAAAAAGGGGAAAATATGAAAAAAAAAATCAGAAAAGTCAAAGAAATAAGAGGAAAAGAATGAAGAAAAATGGAGAATAAAAGTAAAAGAAAAATAAGATAAAAAAAGAAAAAGCAAAAAGGGAAACAAATAAGAAAAAGAAATAAGAGAAAAAGAAAAAGAAATAAGAAACAAGAAACAAGAAAAGTAAAAGGAATAAGAAAAAAGAAAAAGGGCCAGGCACAGTGGCTCATGCCTGTAATCCCAGCACTTTGGGAGGCTGAGGCAGGCAGATCACCTGAGGTCAGAAGTTTGAGACCAGCTTGGCCAACATGGAGAAACCCTGTCTCTACTAAAAATACAAAAATTAGCTGGGTGTGGTGGTGTGTGCCTATAGTCCCAGCTACTCAGGAGGCTGAGGCAGGAGAATCGCTTGAACCCAGGAGGTGGAGGTTGCAGTGAGCCGAGACTGTACCACTGCACTGCAGCCTGGGCAACAGAGTGAGACTTCATCTCAAAAAATAAATAAAAGAAAAATGAAAAAAGAAGAAAAGTAAAAAAAGAAAAAGAAATAACATATAACAAAGAAGAAAAGTAAAATAAATAGAAGGAAAAGAAGTAAGAAAAAATGGAAAGAAAGAAAAAAAGAAATAAGTAAAAGAAAGAAAAAGTTAGAATCAATTGCGCTGAAGAACAAGTTGGTGGACTTCGGAAACGGAAGGAAAATCCAGGTACAATCTGTGTGTTTCAGGCATATGGGAGAATCTGAAGAAGACGCCCGGGGAGGCTCTGCGCTCAGACATGTGAATAGGGACCTGACCACCCACCAATTCCCAACAGGCCTTAGAATGTGAAGATCAGGAGATGTTTGGGTGATTCCTCAACATATGAATTTTGTTTTTCTAGGAACCAAGATGTGCACCTGTTTGGAACACTGATCACAGAAAGAGTTAAGAACCGCCTCATAGGAAGTGCAGTGAGAAATGCAAGTCAAGGGCTGAAAAGGTTGAAGATTTAAAAATCCATGCATGACCTGGAAAGTCAAATCGTTAGGACGTGAGTGAGCTTAACCTAGGATACTGCAGGGAAGCGGGTGGCCACCCCGGGTCCCAGTTTGTTCCCTTGGCAGGGATAGACTTGGGGACAAAACTCATTAAAACATGGAAGTCACTGCCCTGTTACAGTTACGTTTAAAAGAACATATCTGTACTTCATTTTCTGAAGCTCTTGTGCAGAAATATGGTTTGCTATAATGAGCTTCTGTGCATCAAGAAAGGTAAAAGCATATGGAATTGAAGGCAGAGAATCTGTCACGTGAGTGAGAATCCCATTGTGGTGGGAATTTGCCAGTGGGGCGAGGGGAGTGGCAGATGGAAGGGTTTGCTTTAAGGCTGCCTCTTAGCAGATAAAACGATTACGGTCAGGATGCTCCGCAGGCCTGGGCTGGGTTCTCTGCTCACCCCTAGGTCTTCAGCTCATCTGAAATGGAAGGTTGAAAGAGACAAAAAAATAATAATAAAAAAGGTAAACTGGTGCTAGGTCTGCTTTTGCTGTGCGCTGGGCCCCCAGCGGCAGGGAGGTGTTAGAAAGAGCTGCTCTGAGCAAGGAGGTAACGGGGTAAGAAGCTGAAAGTGTGAGAGTGGGAAGCGGCAACCAAAATTAAGGAGTGGAGGAAGGGAGAGACAGAGGAAGGCAGGGAGGGAGGCAGGGAACAGGGAGGGCAGGAGGGAGGAAGGAAGGAGGGATGGGGGAAAGGAAGGGAGGAAGGCAGAAAGAGAGGGAAGGAACAAGGAGGGAAGGAGGTTGGAAAAAAGGAAAGGGGGAGGTATGGAGAGAGGGAGGAAAGGAGGGAGGAAGAAGTGAAGCAGGGAGGAGGGAAATGAGGGAGGGAGGAAGGGAAGGAAGGAAGAAAAGGAGGGGGGAAGGAAGGAAAGGAAGGAGAGAGGAGGAAAGAGGCATGTAAGAAAAGGAGAGATGGATGAAGAGAGGAAGAATAGAGAGAAGAAAAAGAAAGGAAGGAAGGAAAGGAGGAAGGGATGGAGGGAGAAAAAAGGAAGGATGGAGGGAGAAAAAGGAAAGAAGGAGGGAGGGATGGAAGGAAAGAAAGAAGGGAGAGAGAAAAAAAGAAAGAGGTACATAAGAAGAAAAGCGAAGGAAGAAAGGAAGAGATAGAGAAAAGGAAGAGAGAAAAAGGAAAAAAGGAGGAAAAGAAGGAGGGATGGAAGGGAAGGAGGGATGGAAGGGAGGGAGGGAGGAAGAAAGAGGGAGAGTTCAAGAAAGAATGAAAAGAAAGAGAATTGAGGGCAAAGGAAGAAAGAGAAAAGCAAGGAAGGAAGAGAGGAAAGAAGGAGGGAGGGGGAAAGAAAGGAGGAGGGAAGGAAGAAAGGCAGAGAAGAAGAGAAAGAAGGAGGCAGGGAGAGCCAATAGCCCATCTTGCCAAAGCCTCAAGAAACCCAGTGTGAGCCCAGGACCCTGGTAAACACAGCGTTAGGACCAGCCACCACACCCAAAGGACAGCGTCCTTAACACCCCGTGCCAACCACGGAAGCTGGGCTCCGTGAGAAGCGGCCAGGCTCCGTGCGGTTAGTGGTCTCAGCCAGGTCCTCCATGAAGCCAACACACCCAGATGCAAAGTCACAGACCCGAGTGCATGAGAGAAGCAGCTTAAACAGGCCCCTTCATATCATGTGGACAAAAACCAGGAGAAGCCCAAGCACCACAAACTCAAATCTGTAGGAAGGGAAGAAGGGAGGCTGGTGCAAAAGTAATTGTGGTTTTTGCCATTAAAAGTAATGGCAACATAGCAAGACTGTGTCTCTACAAAAAAAAAAAAAAAAAGGTAAAAGATTGGCTGAGAGCCACCACACTCAGCTAATTTTTTTTTTGTACATTTTTTGTAGACGCGAGGTCTTGCTATGTTGCTATTACTTTTAATGGCATAAACTGCAGTTAGTTTTGCACCAACATACGACAGAGCTGTCTGATCCCACAAGGAGTTTCTAATCCGTGAGCCCCAAAACATAACACTGCAAAGCTTCTTGATAAATCTGTATCAAGCTACAGGATTTGATGACGGCATCTCCTTGTTGAAAAGATGCGGAAGACTCACCTATGTCTACCCACTTGCCTGGGACTAATTTTAATGCAAATTTAACAAACACCGAAAATTTCAATGCAATGACACAGTCCTGGAAAATGAGTCTGTAACGGTATCCCCAAAACTGGGCATGGTTTCTTTTCTTTTCTTTTTCGGAGATAAAGTCTCGCTCTTGTCCCCAGGCTGGAGTGCAGTGGCTTGATCTTGGCCCACTGCAACCTCTGCCTCCCGGGTTCAAGCGATTCTCCTGCCTCAGTCTCCCAAGTACCTGGGATTACATGTGTGCACCACCATGCCTGGCTAATTTTTGTATTTTTAGTAAAGCCAGGGTTTCACCATGTTGGTCAGGATGGCCTCGAACTCCTGACCTCAGGTGATCTGCCTGCCTCAGCCTCCCAAAGTGCTGGGATTACAGGCATGAGCCACTGCGCCTGGCCCATGGTTTCTTGAAGGACCGGGGCATGCTATACTCACATCCTTCTTATGAAATCTCCAAGCTCCCCACAAACCCATGGGATTGCAAGATCTCAAAATCACCATCCCAGAAACCAAACCCATAAAGCAAAATCCTGCCACAGAGGCTGAGGGCTCTGACATCTTTTGTCTTCCGGATACCTCGATCCAACATCACAATTCCATGTCTACTAATAAAACTGTGTCACTGAGATAAACATTAAACTCATTTTATAATTCAGGTATAAAAACCAAGATGTGAGTGGATGCAGTTGGAAAAGTCCTCTTTTGAGGCAGTGTCTTGGCATTTATAGAATAGTGCCTTGTTTTCGTTTTCTTTTTTTCTTTTTCTTTTTTTTTGAGACAGAGTCTCGCTCTGTTGTCCAGGCTGGAGTACAGTGGTACAATCTTGGGTCACGGCAACCTTCGCCTCCCAGGTTCAAGCAATTCACTGCCTCAGCCTCCCAAGTAGCTGGGATTACAGGCACCCACAACCAGGCACAGCTAATTTTTGTATTTTTAGTAAAGATGGGGTTTCACCATCTCTTGCTTCTCTTATTAGGCTTTATTTATTTTCTTTTTGGTCCTTTGATTTGTGCATTTACAAAAGGCCAAGAAAATCAATCCCTGGACAACTAGAAAGCAAACCAGGAATTGAAAGTTGGACCTTCTGTTAATTTGGCATCAGAATAAAAGACTTACGGAAAATATTAGAAGAAAATTACCCTAGCATCTCAGTAGTATAAAGTGAATCTTGGACTCCCCTGAGCCAATTCTTCAGAAAGGATGCTTTTTTAAAAAAAATTATTTTGGGGGCCGGGCGCAGTGGCTCACGCCTATAATCCCAGCACTTTGGGAGGCCAAGGCGGGCAGATCATGAGGTCAGGAGATCAAGACCATCCTGGCTAACACGGTGAAACCCTGTCTCTACTAAAAATATGAAAAATTAGCTGGGCGTGGTGGCGCACGCCTGTAGTCCCAGGTGCTCGGGAGGCTGAGGCAGGAGAGTCGCTTGAACCCGGGAGGCAGAGGCTGCAGTGAGCCGAGATCGCGCCATTGCACTCCAGGCTGGGTGACACAGAGAGACTCCGTCTCAAAAAAAAAAAAAAAAAGTTATTTTTATTTTTATATCTAGAGACAGGGTCTCTGTCTGTCGTCCAGGCTAGAGTGCAGTGGTGCAATCATGGCTTACTGCAGCCTCCAATTCCTGGGCTCAAGCAATCCTCATGCCTCAGCCTCCAGAGTAGTTGGGACCACAGGCATATGCAAGCACGCCCAGCTAATTTTTTACATTTTTTGCAGAGATGAGGTTTTGCTATGTTGCCCAAGCTGATCTTGAACTCCTGGGCTCACGCGATCCTCTTTCCTCGGACTCCCAAAGTGCTGGGATTACAGGTGTGGGCCACCAGGCCGGGACACATTTGCTTTTGTTCTTGAAAAATCTAGGAAAATTGTTTCTACTCAGTGAGAGCTTTCATTGTTCATGCCTGCCCCACCTCCTGCAATAAATGAAGATAATGCTCCCACCCAAGACCAAGACTCAGGGGTGGGGGCGCGGATAAGGCAGAGAAAATATTGTTTTTCCTTTTCCCAACTCTATTTCCAAATTTTTTACAAAATCAAGCCTATTAAGCCTCCTGGGTGCCTTCCCAAGTTCGTGTGTCTTGGGATGTGGTATGGTGAGGCTCTGTGTCTCCACCCAAATCTCATCTTGAATTGTAATTCCCATAATCCCCAGGTGTCAACAGAGAGACCAGGTGGGGGTCAGTGAATCATGGCGGAGGTTCCCCCATGCTGTTCTCATGATAATGGGATGGTGCATTGCGTTCCCTTCTGCCATGATTGTAAATTTCCTGAGGCCTCCCCGCCCATGCTGAACTGTGAATCAATGAAACCTCTTTCCTTCATGAATTACCCAGTCTTAGGCAGTTCTTCATAGCAGTGTGAAAACAGACTAATACAGGATGTGAATATGAAATAGCATTACAAGATCCCAAAAGTTCCTAAGACCGCATGCACAAGGTAATAAACATCCTTTGCAACTCATGAATCCAATTTGGGTTGACCCAAAGATTTTCAGAGAATCATCAATCAGAGATTTTGTAGTTTAATGCGAAAGTGTTCAACAATTATCTGGGATTCTAAAAAAGAGCTAGAGGCCGGGTGCTTTGACTCACGCCTATAATCCCAGCACTTTGGGAGGCCAAGGTGGGGGGATCACCTGAGGTCAGGAGTTCGAGACCAGTGTGTTCAACATGGTGAAACCCTGTCTCTACTAAAAACATAAAAATTAGCCGGGTGTGGTGATGCACACCTGTAATTCCAGCTACTTGGGAGGCTGAGGCAGGAGAATTGCTTAAACCCAGGAGGCAGAGGTTGCAGTGAGCCGAGATTGCGCCACTGCACTCCACTCGGAGTGACAGAGCGACACTCCGTCTCAAAAAAAAAAAAAAAAAAAAAAAAACGAGAGTTTGAAATAAAACATCTAGAATATTACACATCCTGTCCTGGCAAACAAGCCTTCCATACCTCCTGGTTGAATATTACGCAGTGAGTTGAACAGTTTCAGAAAAGAAAAAGAAATGTCATTGAAAAGCAAACACAAATTCCCTTTCATTGTGTCCCTACTGTTTTAACCTCTCTGCTACTTCTAGAAGCAGCAAGAGGGGAGAAGAATGTTTTGCTGTTTGCTTTTTTCCAACGTGGTTCTAATTGTAGGTCTCTTATAGGCATCTCCTTGAAGGTGGTAATCTGTCCATTTGGGCCTCGCTCAACACTGCCATTCAATCAGCCAAATGCCAGCTGGGCACGGTGGCTTATGCCTGCAATCCCAGCACTGTGGGAGGTCATGGCGGGCGGATCACCCAAGGTCAGGAGTTCGAGACCAGCCTGACCAACATAATGAAACTCCACCTCTACTAAAAAAACAAAAATTAGCCGTGCGTGGTGGTGTGCACCTGTAATCCCAGCTACTTGGGAGGCTGAGGTGGGAGAACCCAGGAGGTGGAGGTTGCAGTGAGCTGAGATGGAGCCATTGCATTCCAGCCTGGGTGACAGACTGAGACTTCATCTCAATAAACAAACAACCAACCAAACACCATTCCCACTAGTCCACCCAGCAGGTAGGAGGCAACTGTCTTCCACACACTGCCCAAAACCCCACAGCAAGAATGGCAATATAAACACCCGCAGCTCATTTAAAGTCTTGAGACCTGAAAGCTGTTTAGGACTCTCCATTTTACACTCTAAATAACGTCTGTGGATGTCAAATGCTGGAATGATGGGAGATTACGGGGAAACTCCACCCCTACGGTCTAACTTTGTCCATACCAGCATCTATTCAAATGTTCTAGGAATCTCCCTAAAATCTTCAGGCAGCAGTGCTTTGGGTGGATGACATCAGTGACCAAGAATGAGTCAGGACTTAAGATCTAAGTAGGGTGAGATGTTCAGACACCCAGAGGCGTGAAGGACCCCAGGGGCTCCTCCATAAAACAGTGGTTGTTGGCCGGGTGTGGTGCCTCACAGCTGTAATCCCAGCACTTTGGAAGGCTGAGGCAGGTGGATCACTTGAGGTCCGGAGTTGGAGACCAGCCCGGCCAACATGGTGAGACCCGCTCTCTACTAAAAATACAAAAATTAGCCGGGCGTGGTGGCGGGCGCCTATAATCCCAGCTACTCAGGAGGCTGAGGCAGGAGAATTGCTTGAACCCGGGGGGCTGGAGGACGCAGTGAGCCGAGATTGCGCCACTGCACTCCGGCCTGGGCAACAAAGCAAAACTCTGCCTCAAGAAAAAAAATGAAAAATAAGAGTAGCTGTTCCCGGTCGATGAGATCCCTGCAAACCACACTGCTTGGTCATGCAAGAGGGAGGCCAGAGCTAAACATAACTGCCCAGTGATGCATGCACGTTAGCTGTGTTCCAAATAGCAGGGTTTACTTCCCAACTTCACGGCGGATCCTAAATGATTTAGGGACTTTTGAATACAAGATCCCAAAGAGCCTGCTGACTGGCCTAGGAGGACTGCAATGGTGAGTACGTGCTCCTCCTAATTCCCCTGTAAATTTTAGTCCCGACCCAAGAAACTTCCCAGGTCCTGGGTGCGTGTGGGTTTTCAGTACTAACAGAAAGGGAATCCGCAGTGCTGGTTTTTGTTTTGTTTTGTTTTTTGAGACGGAGTCTCGCTCTGTCGCCCAGGCTGGAGCGCAGTGGTGCAATCTCGGCTCACTGCAAGCTCTGCCTCCTGGGTTCATGCCATTCTCCTGTCTCAGTCTCCTGAGTAGCTGGGACTACAGGCGCCCGCCACCACGCCCGGCTAATTTTTTGTATTTTTAATAGAGATGGGGTTTCACCATGTTAGCCAGGATGGTCTCGATCTCCTGACTTCATGATCCACCCGTCTTGGCTTCCCAAAGTGCTGGGATTACAGCTGTGAGCCACTGTGTCCGGCCTTGTGCTGGGTTTTAACTTAACTCTCCTGGGTGAAGAAAGGACCGTGACAGCCCCCTCATCACGGCTCTCCTCCTAATGATGACATTGATTGTAAATAACAAGGCAGGAATCATCAGAGCTAAGTGTCTTCCACCTTTGCTCTCTGCAGGGAAACTTGTGGAGGCTTTCCTGCAGGACTGTCTCTAGCCCCTGCAACAATTCCTCGGCGTATGTACCAACCATTTCCCACTTTGTAGACGTAAAAAACCCAAGCACTGCAGCAGTGAGAACTTGTAAACTTTCACACAATGAAACACAAGGCAGAACAGCCCTGGAATCAAAGCCAGAAGGTCTGATTCCAAAGTTTTAGTGGTTTCACGAACCACCAGTCATCGTGCACCTGTTTCGTGCCAGCCCGAGTTTGGTCTCTGCCTTTTAAAGAAAGCACAGTTTTCCAATCAGCAAGGCATGAAGGAGTGGCACTGGCAGAGCGAGCCTTACCGTTTTCTTTGAAGCACAGCTTCTTTTTCTGGTAAGCAATGAAGCTAGAGATGGCTCCGGCCACGGCGACCACGACGGCCCCCACAATCCCGGGGATCACACCTGGGGCGTCCGCTGCAGGAGGAAGCACACAGCATCATGACTGAGACATGCACAGTGCAGAGAAGATCCCAGGGAGCAGTGGCTGGCAGAGACAGTCAGTCTGAGAGCACCAAGATCCTCAGAACATCTCAGTCACCCGAGCTGACCGATTTGCAAAGGGAGCACGCCGAGAATGGTACACAGGAAGGCAAAGCAAGGCACAGTCTCCCATCGCCAGCCATGCTGGGCAGACCTGGTCAGACCGTGGAGGGAGTGGAGCTGGGAGAAAAGAGACATGAAGAGAGGCCAGCGAGGTACAGGAAGAAGCTCAGCAGAACCAAGGCAGAGACAAAGACAGACAAAGACCTATGGAAAGAGAGAGCTGGGTCTGGGCGCAATGGCTCACACCTGTAATCCCAGCACTTTGGGAGGCCAAGGCGGGTGGATCGCCTGAGGTCAGGAGTTCGAGACCAGCCTAGTCAACATGGTAAAACCTGTCTCTATGAAAAATATAAAACTTAGCTGGGAGTAGGGGCGGGCGCCTTTAACCCCAGCTACTCGGGAGGCTGAGTCTGGAGAATCGCTTGAACCCGGGAGGCGGAGGTTGCAGTGAGCCGAGATCGTGCCACTGCACTCCAGCCTGGGTGACAGAGCAATTCACCATCTCAAAACAAAACAAAACAAAAAAGAGAGAGAGCTGGACATCAAACCTGGAGGAAAGAGCCCAGGTAGGGGCAGAAGATGAAGAAGCAAAGACCTGCAATGCTTGGTGCTTTGCCATAGCGTTCTGTATCGTTAGAATGTTCGTTTTTCACCCCCTGAAAACAGCTTTGGGTTTCAATGCAAATATTTTAAATCCATATCTATGTAATTATTATTATTGTTTATTATTTTGAGATGGGTTCTTACTCTGTCAAACAGGCTGCAGTGCAATGATGCAATCATAGCTCACCGCAATCTTCCTGGGCTCATGAGATCCTCCCACTTCAGCCTTCTGAGTAGCTGGGACTACAGGTGTGCACCACCATGTCTGGTTAATTATTGTGGTTTTATAGAATTGGGGTCTTGCTATGTTGCCCAGTCTGATCTCGAACTCCCAGCCTAAAGCAACCTGCCTGCCTAGGCCTCCCAAAATGCTGGGATTACATGCATGAGCCACCACACCCAGCCTATTTTTTTAAAAAATGTCATTCCAGCAATAATTCTTTTTTGTTTTTGGGAGACAGAGTCTTGCCGTATTGCCCAGGCTGGAGTGCAATGGTGCAGTCTCGGCTCACTGCAACCTCTGCGTCCCGGGTTCCAGCTAGTCTCCTGCCTCAGCCTCCCAAGTAGCTGGGATTACAGATATGTGCCACCACCACTGGCTAATTTTTTTTTTTTTTTTTTGAAATGCAGTCTTACTTTGTCACCCAGGCTGGAGTGTAGTGGCATGATTTCAGTTCACTGCAGCCTCTGCCTCCCGGGTTCAAGCAATTCTTGTGCCTCTCGAGTAGCTGGGACTATAGGTGCATGCTACACGCCCTACTAATTTTTGTATTTTTTGTAGAGATGGGGTTTCATCATGTTAACCAGGCTGGTCTCAAAACTCCTGATCTCAAGTGATCCACCCACCTTGGCCTCCCGAAGTGCTGGGATTACAGGTGTGAGCCACCACACCTGGCCTAATTTTTGTATTTTTTGTAGAGAAGGGGTTTCACCATGTTGGCCAGGCTGATTTCGAACTCTTGGTCTCAAGCAATCCTCCCGCCTTAGCCTCCCAAAGTGCTGGGATGACAGGTGTGAGCCATGGCGCCCAGCCGATGAAGAGATTCTTAATTCCAAATGCCAGATGTGAGCTTTAGAGGACCCTTCTCCAGATAGAATCTTCTCTGCCCTCCATGACGGGGAAGGAGAATTGTCTGACTTTCAGCAAAAACACTGGCTCCAAACATGGTCTGTGGGTGGTGTGTTCACTCGGCCAGTCTTTAATATGTGCAAGACACAGTCATGTCATGGAAAGATTTTTCGAGCTTAACTACCCCTCCCTGATGAAGTGGCATAGTAAACATGAACTCTCCAGAAGGCCAAGAGCGACGGCCTGCCATAAACATGCCAGACATGGGTTTTCTTAGCTATTTTTTTTTAAATGACCTTGTAGTCCCAGGTGAGGGCTACAGACAGATTACTACCTCTTCAAAGAAAGCCTAGAATTCAAGAACTGTATCCATAAAAATCATAACTACCTAAAACAAGGGTAGACTACCCACTTTTCTTTTTCCACAAACATTCGTTGCGTATTTTAAGAATTCACATTTTATCAGCGATTAAAATGGCAAACAGGTATTAAAATCTTTGGCCAAGTTAGTACCTCTTCTGCCAAAGAAGCTGCTTAAAACCAGGCATTTTGCTAGAAGCAAAGTCCCTGAGAATTTTAGAGATGTGAGATACTAAAAGACGAAGCTATTGTCCTCGCCCCTCCCTCTCTTCTCTCTCCTCTCTCCTTCCCTCTTTCCTTCTTTTCCTTCTTTTCTTCTGTTTCCCTCTCTCCTTCCTTCCTTTCCTCCCTTCTTCTTCATTCCTTTCCTCCCTTCTCCTTCATTCCTTCCTTCCTTTCCTCCTCCCTTCTCCTGCTTTCCTTCCTTCTTTCCCTCCCTCCCTCCCTCCCCTCTTTCCCTTCCTTCCCTCCCTCCCTTCTTCCTCCTCCCTCCCTCTTTTCCCTCCCTCCGTCTTTCTTGTCCTTCCTTCCTCCCTCCCTCCCTCCCTTCCTCTTTTCCTTCCTTCCTTCCTCCCACCCTCCCTTCCTCCTCCCTTCCTTCCTCCCTTCCCTCTCTTCCTTCCTTCTTCCCTTCTTTCCTCCTTCCTTCCTTCTCTCTCTCCATCCCTCCTTCCTTCTTTCCTTCCCTTCTTCCTTCCTCCCTACTTTCTCTTTCTCTTACCTCATTTTTTTTTTCTTTACAGTTTTAAAAGGAATTCTTTCTGTTGTTATTTTCTTGTCCCATCTAAGGGAAAAGGTTATGAAAAAGGAGACAGGAGATACATCACCGGCACTTTCATGGAGAACACAATGCCTGTTACAGCCAGGGTGGGAGCAATCCACATTCCCACCTCCCACCTGGTCACTGACGTTCTCAAGGGCCAAGCGCAATGGAGGATGCCGCGTCACAAGCTTCTGATCGTTAGGGTGAGTGTAGGAGCTTTAGTAAACACAAGGACAAGGCTAAGCATGATGTAGGGATCAGATCGCCAGCCAGAACATCATGGGCAGGTGACCAAATGTAAAATCTGGGTCACGTGGGCACCTGGAGCAGGGCTGGTTTGCTGGGGGGACCTCTGTGGCTATACCACTTGGGAGCACTGGGCACAGAACACCCGTGTCTCCTGCCAGTAGCTTCAGGAGGCCGATGCCAGTGTAGTCCGCCAGCTCTCAGACATTCTGCTTCCCCTTCTCACCACCACATGGGAGAGACAAGAAGAAATATGGCAGAAGCCAGGTGCACCTACCCTCCTCCCCTTCTTTCCTGTGGCTTCCTCCACCATCACTGCCTCCTTTTCCTGCAACACAAAAGCAACATCTGCTGACAATCTGCATCTGGAAGATTCGGGATCAAGGAAAAATTCACAGCCAGGACCGTGAAGAGGCTGGGGTCCTGTTTCTTACACTCTACGGGGATACATGTTACCCAGCTACAGAGCTGGAGTCCTGCCTCTGCCTATTACACTGTGGGGGTGCATGTTACACAGCTACAGAGCTGGGGTGCTGCCTGTTACACTCTGTGGGGGTGCATGTTACCCAGCTACAGAGCTGGGGTGCTGCCTGTTACACTCCAGGGGTACTCTGAGAACCTGTACTCCCAGGCATTCTCTCTTTATTCTTAGGGCTTTAATATTCACGTTCCTTAAATTACAGAAAACAGCCCAATAAAACGAAGCTGAAACAACACTAGCTATTCGAAAGAATACACAGGTGAATGGATGGGTGAGGAGGTGGTGAGAAGGGCCCATTCGACAGGCCCTGTCCCTCAGAAAAGTGGGACAGCTGCCTGGGCCCTGAACTCTTCCCCCAGGACCAATCCTCTATGGGGCAGCCTTTACTTCCCACAACCTTGAAGCCTCAGCAAACGGGCAGTTCCCACAGAAATGACTGAACATTTCACTGTGAGTTCACAGACGGCTGAGAGTTTAGACCCTGTAGTGATTCTGCAGAGCAGGTGGGCATCATGGGATGGAGAGAGAAAAGAGACAGAAAACAAGGTAACTGTACCTTCTCCACCTGAAACGCCATCCGCAAGGTCAGCATCTGAGAAGCTACCTAGGAAAGAAAATACAGCATCATCTGTCAACCTGGAACTCCTCCAAGGGTCTTCATGTCTTAGAATAAAGGAAAAACTCAGGAAAACCAGCCTGTTCATCAACATAGTGAAACCCCATCTCTACTAAGAATATAAAAATTAGCTGGGTGTGGTGACAGGCACATGTAATCCCAGCTACTTGGGAGGATGAGGCAGGAGAATCACTTGAACCCTGGAGGTGGAGGTTGCAGTGAGCCAAGATGGCACCACTGCACTCCAGCCTGGGCAACAAGAGCTAAACTCAGTCTCAAAACAAAACAAAACAAAAAATCATAAATAAAGTGGAAAAACGTGAGCATAATATTGCATGCTGGCAATATTTAATGTCTGTAAATAAATGAAGAAGGTTTATAAATCAATAATGTCATATCAGAATATAAGAATAAAAGGCAAAGCATACAATACACAAAATAAGAAGTACCCACGGCCAATGGATGCAGGTTGTTTTTTTTTTTAATTTTAGAAGTAAAGTCATGAAACCAGGAGAAAGTTGACGGAATATTTCACACTATTTGCAAAGGTTTCCCAGGTGATAACTAATATTGGAGATGGTGTGAAGACAGGGACATTTGCACACACCCCTGGCATCAAAATAAATTGCTAAAATTCTGCAGCAAATTAAAAACCAGGTCAAAAGCTATACAAGTACTCATACACATTGATCTAAACAACTTGAATGCTAGAAATTTCCTCGAAGGAATAAAAATAGTGCATGGAGTTGACTCAGATTTGCTTTGTTAATTCATAATTCTAAAATGCCAGAAGAAACACAACATTTTCAGAATTCAAGGAAGTATATAATTATATATGTAGTATGTAATAGTACATGATTATCGGTAAAAGTCATACGATAGAAATGATTATGTGACATGAAAAAATGTTCATGGAATATCAGTAAGCAAAAAGTAATGTTACAATGCAGTATAAACAAAAGACTTGGAACTTTGCTTAAAATTTATTTCATTTAGATTAATATATAGGCTGGGTGAGGTGGCTCGTGCCCATAATCTCAAGAGATTTGGGACGCTGAGGCAAGAGGATTGCTTGAGGCCAGGAGTTTCAGACCAGCCTGGGCAACATACTGAGACCCCATGTCTACAAAAAATGACAAAACTAACTGGTCACGGTGCTGTGTGCCTGTAGCCCCAGCTTCTTGAAAGACTGAGGCAGGGGGATCTCTCTAGCCCAGGAGTTGGAGGCTGTGGTATGCTCCTATGTTTAATATGATCACACCACTGTACTCTAGCCTGGACAACACAGTGAGACCCTGTCTCCAAAAAAAAAAAAAGATACATAAAATACTAGCACTAATTGCCATCAAAATGTCAACAAGATGTGGACATCATTAATATATTTCTGTGTTAAAAATTAAATATGTAAACAAAAAAACTCTAAGCATATAAACTTTCAACAATCATTCAGCTAAAAAAAAAACTGGTGCTATTCAAATTACACTGAAAATGCTGTAATATGTCAGAAAATACTTTTTTCTTAAATATTTAAGGGCAAAAAGATTTAAAACACACTAGCTTCTCCATAAGGAATGTGTATGCCAATACTTTTCTCTTTATTAAGTCTATATTTAAATTCTTGTATTCAATTTTTTAGAAGTTCCATAAGATGGAACTTGGAAGTAAAAGTAGCAAACTAGGCCAGGCACAGTGGCTCATATCTGTAATCCCAGCACTTTCGGGAAGCCAAGGTGGGCGGATCACTTGAGGTCAGGAGTTCGAGACCAGCCTGGCCAACACAGCAAAACCCTGACTCTACTAAACATACAAAAATTAGCTGGGCATGGCAGTGTGTGCCTGTAATTCCAGCTACTCAGGAGGCTGATGCAGGAGAATCACTTGAACCCAGTAGGTGGAGGTTACAGTGAGCCAAGATGGCACCACTGCACTCCAGCCTGGGTGACAGAGCGAGACTCTGTCTCAAAAAAAAAAAAAGCAAATTAAAAATAAAATCCAAGCTGAATATCTATTTTTGAAAGGTACATTTTCCACTACATGAACACGGGCATTACACTGCACAGGCAGTCAACAGTAAGCACACACTCATCTGAAATCACCTCGTCTCAGCTGACATAAATATCACTGAATTCTGAACCACATGGAGACAGCTCACGGGGTCAGAGACTCTTACCAGAGGAACCAGCCTGGTTGGGGTTTGGATTTGGCTTCGGCTTGGGTGGTGGTGGTGGGTCGTCTGTTTGTGAAAGATGAGAGTTGCAATGATAAGTGCCTTGCAGTAAAGAAAATGAAACATCAGTTTACATACAGACGGTTCCCTCAGCAGAAACTGGACCTTGGCCTTTGTCCTGGTGGGGATACCCATACACACAGTCTCCTGCCAATTTCCTCCCATCAACTTTGAGCCACAGTTCTTAATTTCAAGTATGTTCAATAAAAATTAAAGCGGGTATCCACACCAGCTGCAGAATTTCTGGGGCCAAAATAAAAAGGTGGGACCCATTTTTCAAATTCTGTTAAGTATTCCAAGACGGCGGCACCAGAACAGTAAACCAGTATGGTGCCCATGTCAAACCAACATGCCATGGGGTCCCGTGCCACTGCACAGGTCACATGCTCGTGAGGCCAGCCCTGGCCAGGGTAGGCACATGTGTCTCATGTCCTTCCAAAGGCTGTAACAGTTTTAAAATAAAAGCACATGTACTGGTTGTAAAGAAAAACCCAACGACAACAGCAAGAACAAACCAACATACCTATTCCCTAGGTTTCCACTGTGAAAGCTGGCTCCCTTTATAATTTAAATGGGAGAATTCTCTCTGAAATGATCATAATTGGGTGATAATAAGCAGGCCAGCAGCAGAAGAGATTAAAGGATAATACTCACCATTTCCTCCATCAACAACAGCATCTCCTAAGTCAAAGTCATCCCCTAAAAGAGGGAAAAAAGCAGTTAATACCAAATTTCAGAGAGAAACGAGGAAGGAATGATCATGAACAGATCGAAAAACCACCACAGCCCCACATTCCTGAATACTTTTCTGAATATCAGCTTGACCAGGATCTCATTAGAAAAAGTGAATTCCTGACCATTTTTACATCACTATTCTCTCAGACTAAAAGAGTAAAAAACAAAAAGAGACACAGAGAGACAAAGAGCTAGGAGAGAAGCTCTCAGAGGAGGGGCAGGGGAGAGAGAGACAGAAATAAAGTAATTTATAAATGAATTGTGTTGCCTGGACCAAGGTGAAATTCCAATTCCGCCTGCACATGATTTTCTCCTGTTGACTCCCCATCCCATCACCCTCTCCTCCCAGGTCCCTAACAACTTTTGAAAGGCAGACCCCAAGAGAAGAGGACAGATGACTGTGATTAGATTTAGGCTAGAGGGTGTCTAAAATGCGGCTCTGGCAACCCACATGTGCTCTGCAATGGACGTGACAATTCACCATGGCCTCAGATCTTGTCTTCTAGTAGGAAGAATGATTTTGAATACCCAACTAAGATGGAGGAATGGTTGCTGGCATCCACCCAACAGCACGTACTGAGCCATCCTGAGTCACGTATGGGAATTTCCAGTCCCTTCCTCAAGGAGACTGTAATAGTACAAATCCAGACGTTCAACACCTACTCATTGGGTGCTGTCTGCACGACTGCATAGTTCAAGGATCTGGGGACACGGGTCCCTTTGCTCATGAGCTGACACTCTAGACAGGAAGTCCAATAATGAAGTGGAGCTATTCGTGTTTTATATTAGAAAACTCAGAAGTGCTAAGACAAGACAGTGATGCCGTAAGTTTGGGCATCATTTTTACTCTGTTTATCCACCAGTGGGGTTGACCCTTGGGCAATTCCATCATGTGGCCCTTGTTTCTGACTTTTGTTTCTGCCTTTTGTATTTTGTAAAAATACAAAAAATGAGCCGGAAAAAAAAAGGGAGAAGAAAATCTAAAGACAGAGTAACTCAGATCCTTAGAATAAAAGCACCCGGAGATATTGTCCCAATGACCCCAAAACATTTCACATCAGCAACCATTCTCTCCTGGAATCACCAGATGCAATGTCCACATCTTAACACAATTCCAGCATGAACCAGACTCCGCCCGGAGCACTCCAATCACTTCTCTCTTCTTTCTAGTTGCCTAAGTCCCGTCCTGCTGTGACAGAAAATGATTTGTTCTTTTTCTTTGCATACTAGGAACAAGTCCTTCTCACCAGCACTGGGCTTCTTGGGGGTTGCAGTGGGTTTCTTGCCTTCTTTGTCTAAAGAGAGAAGACATTTTAGTCAGTCAAAGTTGCGGCTGGGAAAACAAGTGTCAACTCTTTTGTGGTGAAGGCTGTTTCATTTTCTTGGAAACAGCTGGAGAATGTTTTTAGCATTGTTTTTCCTCTCCAGCCCAAGTGCGCTGAGCTTCACAGGATGACTCTTGAGCCCAGAAGACAGGCACAGAGGCTGCTACCAGCCATGGTCTCCACAGAGACCGGGGCCCCTTCTCCACTTTTTTTTTTTTTTGATACCAAGTCTTGCTCTGTCACCCAGGCTGGAGTGCAATGGTATGGTCTCCACTCACCGCAAGCTCTGCCTCCTGGGTTCAAGCAATTCTCCCGCCTCAGCCTCCCGAGTAGCTGGGTTTACAGGCGCATGCCATCACTTTCGGCTAATTTTTTGTATTTTTACTAGAGATGGGGTTTCACCATTTTGGCCAGGCTGGTCTCGAACTCCTGACCTCAGGTGATCCACCCACCTCAGCCTCCCAAAGTGCTGGGATGACAGGCGTGAGCCACCGCGCGCCCAGCCCTTTTCCACTTCTTGACATTAAATGGGACTGTGACCGAGATGTAAGCCAGGAAGGCAGGAGAATGGCAAAGTTAGGAGAAAAACAGCCCTTTCAGAGCCCAAGATCTATGCATGAGAAGGAGACACCGGATTGATGGCTGAAAGGCTGTTCACATTTCTCATATGAAACACACTTTTGGCTCCGTCAGGCCTCTGCCTAGGCTGCCCCCTCTGGGAATGGAAGTCTCAGGCAAATCAGGTGGAGGTTTTAAGACTAAGGGCACCTCCCACTGCAGTGAACACCTGTTCCCAAGGGCTAAGAAGGGGTAGGTGATCAGGAAAGAGATGATCCCCATTAGCACTGTTTCTCTCAAACCATCGGCATTGCACCACAGGACATAAAATTAAAAGCTGGCCACGTGCAGTGGCTCGCGTCTGCAATCCTCTCACACCTCAGCACTTTGGGAGGCTGAGGTGCGAGGACTGCTTGAGCTCACGTGGTCAAGGCTGCAGTGAGCCAAGATCCCACCACGGCACTCCAACCTGAGCAACGCAGTGAGACCCCGTATTGCTTACTGTACCAGGTGAGGTGGCACATGCCTGTAGTCCCAGCTACTCAGGAGGCTGAGGTGGGAGAACTGCTTGAGCCCAGACGGTCAAGGCTGCCGTGAGCCAAGATCCCAACACTGCACTCCAACCTGAGCAACACAGTGAGACAGTGTCTCAAAAAAAAAAAAAAAAAAAAGTAAAACATAAAAAAGTGAAGAGGGTGGCCAGGCTCAGTGGCTCATGCCTGTAATCCCAGCACTTTGGGAGGCAAAGGTGGGCAGATTACGAGGTCAGGAGTTCGAGACCAGCCTGACCAACGTGGTGAAACCCCATCTCTACTGAAAATACAAAAACTAGCCAGGCATGGTGGTGCATGCCTATAATCCTAGCTACTTAGGAGGTGGAGGTAGGAGAATCACTTGAACCTGGGAGGTGGAGGTTGCAGTGAGCCAAGATCGCGCCACTGCGCTCTAGCCTGGGCGAGAGAGAGAGACTCCATCTCAAAAACAAACAAACAAACAAAAAGTGAAGAGGGCTGTCCTGGATTGAAGAACATTCCTCCAAAATCCACATCCACCCCAAACCTCAATAGGTGCTCTTATTTGGAAACAGGGTCTTTGCAGTTGTAATTACTTAAGATGAAGTTAGAACAGATTAGGATAGATCCTAATGACTGGTGCCCTTATAAGAAGGAAATTTGGATACATGGAGACACAGGGAAGAGACCAGTGTAGACAAAGGCAGAGCCTAGAGTGATGCGGCCACAAGCACAGGGACACCTGGAGCCCTCAAAAGCTGGGAGAGGCAGGAAGGATCCTCCCCTAGAGCCACCAAAAAGAACTGGATATAACTGCAGTGGATTGAGCAGTGGTTCCCCCAAAAGACATATCTACATCCTAAGCCTAGAACCTGGTATTGAGACTTTATTTGGAAATAGGGTCTTTGCAGATGTGCTTGAGAAGGATCTTGAGATGAGGTTATCCTGGAGTATGGTGGCCCTAAACCCAATCACAAGTGTCCTTGTAAAAGAAAGAAAAGGAGACAGAGACACAGAGGAGGAGGCCCCATGGAGAAGGAGGCAGAGACTGGAGTGATGCGGCCACAAGCCCAGGGACACCTGGAGTCCCCAGGAGCTGGGAAAGGCAGGAAGGACCCTCCCCTAGAGCTCCCTAGAGGGAGCATGGGTCTGTCTACACCTTGATCTCAGACTTCCGTTGTCCAGGTCTGGAAGATGGTAAATCCCTGTGGTTTAAGCCCCCAGTTGGTGGTACCTTTTTATGGCAGCCCCAGAAAACAAATACAAAGGGATGACAAGACCCAGAAGCAGATAGAGTGATAAGACGGATTCCTTCAATTCCTTTTCCCATGCCCTTCACCGAGGGCTCTGGGTGAGGAGCAGGAGACAGGAAGAGCTGCAGAAAAAGGAAGGAGTGGCCCCATGGAGCGAGTGGGTGCCGATTTTGAGAGGGAGGATGCCAGGACTGGACGCCCCTCTCTCCAGGGGGACCTCCATTTGCTCACCTCCTCTAGCCCCTTCCCCAAGCACCTGGCAAGTTTTCGCTCGGCCTTCGACCATCACAGGAGTGTGAATTATTCCACCAGGGTGGTTCGTTTATCTTAACGAGGGCATCTTGCTTTTCCTTGTCATCTATGAATCTAGTTTTTATAATAAGGCAGGTGGCCACACACAGGCAGACCTCCTTCACTGCACTTTGTCTTAAGGTGCTTTGCAAATACTATGTGTTTTACAAACAGAAGGTCTGCAGCAACTCTGCGCCAAGCCAGACTCTCGGCATCATTTTTTCCAACAGCACATGCCCCACTTCCTGTCTCTGTATCTGCATTGTTTAGCAATAAGTTATTTTCAATTAGAGTAAACTGTTTTTAGAAGTAATGCTATTGCATACTTAACAGACTACAGTCAAGAGTAAATATAACACTTATATGTACTGGGAAGCCAAAAATTGCTATGACTCCCAGTACTGCGGTGTTCTAGAACCGAGCCGGAAATGTCTAGGATATGCCTGTATTTACTATGTTAACATAAAATATTGACAGGATTTTAAAAATTGATGTTGTTACTCACCAGGAAGGGCATCAGATAAATCGAAACCATCATCTAGAGGGAAAAAAAGAGTCAACTTACAAACAAGAAAAATAAAAATAAATTTGAAAATTATAGAGATAAAAAATGGTAGGTGATTTTGACTTTTGTGACATTTAAAACGGCAACTTAAAAAAATTTACAAGGTGCTGTGATTTCTCTTTTCATTCTAAATATTCACTTTCATTCCTAAAAGTAAGAATATGTTAGCCTAGGTTTTAAAGAAACAATGACCTTCGAGCTTAGTAGAAATTAAAATAATGGGAAAACGTGATCATTTTGTGTATTATTCTTAAAAGGCAGTTCCTTTGAAACAAAGGAGTAACAATTTTGAATATGTACTGAAAAGCACATGGGGAACAAAATTCTCCATTTTTTATTGGCAACTGTCCTGTAATTACAAACCAAAATATAGCGGAAACACTCAACAACCCAGAAAGACACATGCATTATGCATTAAAAAAAAAAAACTCATGGAATCTCACAGAATGAGGAAACTGTCACGCTCAATTATTGATAGGCTATCCTGTTTGTACAGTTTTTAATTACAAGAATTTCAATGCTAGTTCAACGTGGCCATCTCTGGCGCACTGAAGAAAAGCCAAATTCAGGAAAATTTGGAAAAGTCGACTTGGACTGTTTGGTTAACTGGAGGAAGAGTTAGGATAATCGTCAACATCCAGCGTCCCCATTCCTCAGCACCAAAGGGGTGCAACACCTCTCAACCGTCAGGAAGCACCTGCAGTGGGTGCTGAGGGGTCCAAGAACAACCCGTGGGAGCCCTGTGAACAACAGAAATGTGTCCAGTTCCACAGCAGGTGCAAGTGACCAGGCCATGCTCCTGTGTGTATAAATGAAGAGTGCATGCATATGTCACAGGGCTGTGTGTGTGCGTGTGCATGTATATTTGGGCATTTGCAGTGCAAATGTATGTATTTGTGGGTTTTGTGTGCATGCATGGGGTGTGTAGGTGGGTTCTCTGTGTGTATATGTGTATGTATGTGTTGTGTGTGCATATATACAAGTGCATGTATGAGTGGGTTTGCATATGTGCATATGTGTGGGCGTGTTTTGTGTAACTGTGGAGGTGCATTTTGTGGGTTTGTGCCTGTGTGTGTGTGTACGCAGTGTGTCGGTGTTTTCTATGTGCATATGTGTCAGTGCATGTTCGTGTAGGTTTGTGTGTGCATATGCAGGTGTGCGTAGTGTGTAGCTGCTTCTGTGTGCCTATGGATAGTTGCATGTATGTGTGGGTTCTGTGTGCAAATGTGTAGGTGTTATGTATGAATACGTGTAGGTGCATGTATATGTGGGTTTGTGTGTGTATGTGTAGGCAGATGTAGTGTGTATGTTTTTCATGTGCATGTGTGCAGTTGCATGCATGTGTGTGTGCATGTGTCAATGTGTGTATGTGTAGGTGCGTTTGTGTGTGCGTGTGTAGGTGTGTGCATTTGTGGGTTTGTGCGTGCATGTGTAGGTGTGTGCATTTGTGGGTTTGTGCATGCGTGTGTAGGTGTGTGCATTTGTGGGTTTGTGCGTGCGTGTGTAGGTGTGTGCATTTGTGGGTTTGTGTGTGCGTGTGTAGGTGTGTGCATTTGTGGGTTTGTGCGTGCATGTGTAGGTGTGTGCATTTGTGGGTTTGTGTGTGCGTGTGTAGTGTGGTGTGTTTCCATGTGTGCATATGCGTAGGTGCATGTATGCACGTGCTGTGTGCACACATGTAGTTGTGTGCACGTGTGTGTATGGGTAGGTGTGCATAGTGTGAAGGCGTGTATTGAGTATGTACATACAGGTAGGTGTGTCTATGTCTGCTTGTATGTCTGTGTGTGTGTACCCATGGCTGCTGGTGTGTTTCTGTGTGTGTCAACAGTAAGTAGAAAGTAGACTAAATCCTCAGAACAGCTCTGTGGGCCCCATGCCAGCAACCACAGTGGAGTTGTTTCCACAACCTCAGAGCCCTGAAATGGCTTTTTCTACAACAGGACGTTTGCCAGACATAACAAATGCAATTACAGCTCCTCCTGCAGCATGCGGCAGATCTTTAGACAGTAGCAAGGGAGGATCCTACTGATCTGGAATAAACCATAAGGCATGTACACACACACGCATATATATATGCATTCATGTTCATATGTTTCCATAGAAATCTATAACTGTATTTTTTGAAGTTGTATTACTTTTTCTTTATTTACATCTTACCTCACGTATTTATTTGTGGTGCACACAGTTCAAAGCTACTGTCTTAGGCATTTTCAAGCATGCAATGCATTCTTGCTAACCACAGTCACCCTGAGTACAGAAGACCCCTGAACTTATCCCTTCCTATCTGACGGAAATGTTGTACCCTTTACCCATCATTTCCCCGTTTCCCTCACCCCTCACTCCCAAGCCCTTGGTCACGCCATTCCACTCTGCTTCTATGAGTTCAATGTTTTTAGATTCCACGTAAGTGTGTTTGGGTCAGATGGTATTTGTCTTTCTGTGCCCAGCTTACTGCACTTAACATCATGTCCTACAGTTCCATCCATGTTGGTGCAAATGTCAGGACTTCCTTTTTTTTTTTTTTTTTTTTTTTTTTTTGAGACAGAGTCTCACTCTGTTGCCCAAGCTGGAGTGCAATGGTGCAATCTTGGCTCACTGCAACCTCCGCCTCCCGGGTTCAAGCAATTCTCCTGCCTCAGCCTCCTGAGTAGCTGGGATTACAGGTACCCGCCACCACACCCAGCTAATTTTTTGTATTTTTTGTAGAGACAGGGTTTCATCATGTTGGCCAGGCTTTGTGTGTGCACATGTGTAGGTGTGTGCATTTGTGGGTTTGTGTGTGCATGTGTAGGTGTGGGACACAGAGTCCCACCCTCACCATTTTCTCCTCGGGTGACTAACACTTAAGACAGCTTCCCAAACACCACCCCACAGAGAGTAGGGAGGAAAGGGGGGTGACCAGCTCTTGATTTCATACAAAGGTGGGCCCTCTGAATCACCCATGATCAAGCATTCACTCCCTGGTAAAATCTGGTACTGCAGACACCTCTGAGGCTAATTTTCCAGGTGTGTGAGGGACGCCGTCCCCCAGGTGCGTGAGGGAGGCCGTCCCCCAGGTGCGTGAGGGAGGCCGTCCCCCAGGTGCGTGAGGGAGGCCGTCCCCCAGGTGCGTGAGGGAGGCCGTCCCCCAGGTGCGTGAGGGACGCCGTCCCCCAGGTGCGTGAGGGACGCCGTCCCCCAGGTGCGTGAGGGACGCCGTCCCCCAGGTGCGTGAGGGACGCCGTCCCCCAGGTGCGTGAGGGACGCCGTCCCCCAGGTGTATACAAATGCACATGCTACTGGCTTGAAGCCTCATGGGGAAGCAAACCCAATCAATGATCATGAGGCAGTAAAGGAACCTCTGTAAATGAAGCTGTCGTCTCCTAACTCAGTCCACTGGTCTCTTTATTTCCTAGGACTCATCTCCCAATTCATCACATACCCTGAGCTTTCAGGTGGTAGGCAGGAAATTGTGGGCTCACAGCAGACACCCCCACTTTTTTTTTTTTTTTTTTTTTGAGACGTTGTCTCGCTGTGTCTCCCAGGCTGGAGTGCAGTGGCGTGATCTCGGCTCACTGCAAGCTCCGCCTCCCGGGTTCACGCCATTCTCCCGCCTCAGCCTCCCAAGTAGCTGAGACTACAGGCGCCCGCCACCTCGCCCGGCTAGTTTTTTGTATTTTTAGTAGAGACGGGGTTTCACCATGTTAGCCAGGATAGTCTCGATCTCCTGACCTCGTGATCCACCCGCCTCGGCCTCCCAAAGTGCTGGGATTACAGGCTTGAGCCACCGCACCCGGCCCCCACTTTCTTTTTTGCTCCTGAAAACGACCTCCGGGGCTGCAAATGTGAAGAAAACACCATCAAAACCCACCCAGCAGGAGCTACAACCATGCCCTTAGAGAAGGAGCCTGGTGGAGAACTCAGGTGCCCGTGTTGAATGTTCACGGTGTTCAGCTTCTCTGCAAAATTGCAAAGAGACCACACCCTCGGCAGAACCCCCTACTGCCACTGCGGTTTCCACCCGGCCCTCTCAAAGCTCCAGATGTTTTGGGGACAGGGCAATGACTCATCAGGACAAGGCAGAACGGACCACAGATGGCATGAGTCAGTCTGACAAGACACTTTCTACTGATTCAAACCGTGTTTTCTTTTTCACATCAGCCAGGCAACTCGAAAAACAGGATGAACCTAGAGTGAAGTCCCTGAGGCCACATGGGGTGTGTGAGTTCCTCCGAAATGTGACCAGGGCTTGCACTATGTAGGAATGCGCTCAACCGTGGCAAACTCGGGAGGAGAGCCGGTACCTGGGTTCTCTTTTTTCTTTTTCTTTCTTTTTTTTCTTTTCTTTTTTTTTTTTTTTTTTTTTGAGGCAGAATCTTGCTCTGTTGCCCAGGCTGGAGTGCAGTGGCACGATCTCAACTCACTGCAACTTCCACCTCCTGGGTTCAAGTGATTCTCCTTCCTCAGCCTCCCAAGTAGCTGGGATTACGGGCATGTGCCACCACTTCCAGCTAATTCTTCTGTTTTTAATAGAGATGGGGTTTCACCATGTAGGCCAGGCTGGTCTCAAACTCCTGGCCTCAAGTGATCTGCTTGCCTTGGCCTCCCAAAGTGCAGAGATTACAGGTGTGAGCCACTGCGCCCGGACACTTGGGATATCTTAAACCCCATCATCACACCATTCAGGTGTTTCACATAAAATTAAAAGTTATCTGGGCGTGGTGGCACACGCCCGTAGTCCCAGTTACTTGGGAGGCTGAGGGAGGAGAAATGCTTGAACCCGGGAGGTGGAGGGTGCAGTGAACCGAGATCACACCACTGCACTCCAGCCTGAGTGACAGAGTGAGACTCCATCTCAAAATAAATAAATTAATTAGTTAAAAATAAAAATTAGGCAGTTCCAAGATTCTTATAACTTTCAGATTTTCATAAGAATAACACAATCACTACATAGTAACAGCAGCAGCCAGGGATGTCATTTATGCAGTGCTGTGTGTGTGCCTGCAGCGTTCTCAATAATACTGTTAATCTTCATTAAGGGTGGGAGGATGAAGATCCCGCCACTGGCCTGGGTGTGCCTGCTGGAAAACGTCCGATTCACTCAGCCCCACCATCACCCCGGGGTGCTCACACCTGCTGATGGCCACTCCAGTACTCATCTGCTCCTGCTGCTTTTCCACGCCCTTTTCCAAAGCCCTCTAAACACAAACTTTCAGGACATTGTAGAAAAGGAGGGGGAGGAGGTGCAGAGGGCACATATGTGCTCTTTACTCATTGCTGAGTCTTTTTTTTTTTTTTTTTTTTTTGAAACGGAGTCTCTCTCGGTCACCCAGGCTGGAGTGCAGTGGCGTGATCTCGACTCACTGCAAGCTCCACCTCCTGGGTTCACGCCATTCTCCTGCCTCAGCCTCCCGAGTAGCTGGGACTACAGGCGCCCGCTACCACGCCTGGCTAATTTTTTGTATTTTTAGTAGAGACGGGGTTCATCATGTTAGCCAAGGTGGCTCCTGACCTCGTGATCCGCCTGCCTCGGCCTCCCAAAGTGTTGGGATGACAGGCGAGAGCCACTGTGCCCAGCTCTTTTTTTTATTTTTTTGGAGGTCGGTGGAACCAGTCACATGGTCTGCCCCTAAAAACTTTCATTCTAGGTTTGAGGGGCCTCAGGAAGGGTCCCCAACCTAGAGATAACTGCAGTACAAAGAAAGCTCAGAACGGTGCAAGAGAAAATGCCTCCACATTGGAGCGAGTACCAGAAGTCCTCCTGTGTGGGAACAGCAGGAGGCAGCTGATACATTTCATTTTACCGTTTTATTCAGATGGTCCAAACACCCTTATTTTTCTGTTGCTTAAAACCAAATTGCTCTGGAAGTATTGTTCTCTTTTTCAAGATGTATCATTTAACACAGGGGAGATGATTGGTCACAGGATACAAAGTCTCCATGAGACAGGAGAAATAACTTGAGGAAAGCTCAGAGCGACTGCAATTAGTAACAATGGCTTGAATATTCGAAAACGACTAAAGGAGCCCATTCTTAAGTGCTCTCACCACACAAAAAAGTGCTGGGAAGTCTGTGAGGTTATGCATATTTAAATCCATTTCACCATGGATACATACATCAAGACACCACGTGCAACCGCATAGATAGATACAATGGGTATTTGTCAATTAAAAGAAATTAACACATCATTTAAAAAAATCTAGCTCCGAGGTCTTACCAAACATATTGTAAAATTACTGAAAAGAGCTTAATAGTGTGATAAATTGCTTCAGGAATACACTGGAGTGTCATAGTCTCAGAAACACTCCAGTGCTGGGTCCAGGATGTGTGCCAGTGACTGAATATCTGAGTACAGAAAACACAAGTGCAAGGAATTACGGACAAGTGCAAGGAACTCCAAGTTCACCGAACACCCTACACTTTCGACTGAACCGCTGAGTCCAGCACAATCTGTTCCCCTCATGGAAAGCTATGAACGCAGTGGGTGACAGTGGCCACTGTGCCTGGAAACATTCTCTGCTGGTGAACTATGGAAAGGAAAGGGATTCGTGTTTCTAGCAATAAACTCGTCTGTCTTCTTAGCTTGAAAATTATATATAGGTGGCCGGTGCAGTGGCTCACACCTATAATCCCAACACTTTGGGAGGCCAAGGTGGGAGGATCGCTTGAGCCCAGGAGTTCAACAGCAGCCTGGGCAACATGATGAAACTCCGTCTCTACAAAAAATGCAAAAATTAGACAGGTGAAGTGGTACACACCCGTGGTCCCAGCTACTTGGGAGGCTGAGGTGGGAGGATGGCCTGTGCCTGGGGGGGAGGTTGAGATTGCAGGGAGCTGAGACTGCACCATGGCACTGCAGCCTGGGCAACAGAGACACACCCTGCCTCAAAAAAATAGGCAGGGCGTGGTGGCTCACTCCCATAATCCCAACACTTTGGGAGGTCGAGGCAGGCAGATCATTGGGGTCAGGGGTTCAAGACCAGCCTGGCCAACATGGCAAAACCCATGTCTACTAAATTCGCTGGGCGTGGTAGCATGCACCTGTAGTCCCAGCTACTTGGGAGGCTGAGGCACAAGAGAATCTCTTGAACTCGGCAGGTGGAGGTTGCGGTGAGCCGAGATTGCACCACTGTGCTCTAGCCTGGGTGACAGAATGAGACTGTGTCTCAAAAAAAAAAAAAGAAAGAAAGAAAGAAAGGAAAAAGAAAAAAAAATGATATGCAGGTGGTTAAACTGCATTATATGCAGGTGGTTAAGCTGCACATGCTTCCTTGTCTGGGGTGGCCTAACGTACAAGGTATCATCTCGGCTTCATCCTAACTGGGACAACAGCACGAGGGTGTAGACGTGATGGAACAAGCTCTTTTCTGTAATTTTACAATATGTCTGGTAAGAAGTGGGAAACTTTCTTTTGTTCTTGTGCCATAATTCTGGGAATGTCCCCTGAGCTATGCCAAGTTTCACAAGAGTCCAAAGAATGGTGTGAATGTTTGGGCTGGGCTGAGCACACCTCACACCGGCAGTTTCTCACAATCACCCTGCCAGGGACCTGGGGAGATGTGGAACCCCAGGTCTCACCCCCAGACATCTTCATTCTGTGGTGTGGGGTGAGGCTCATGAGCCTGCATCTTTAACAAACTCCAGGGTGATGCTGAAGGACCCTGCCTTCAGGAGTTCTGGGGCTCAGAGGACAGCAAGGCAGGGCTGCTCGGGGTTCCCTGCTCTCTGTCCCAGTCACCCCTTCCGCAGGCAGATGCTAGCCCAGATCCCATTCCTACAGGAAACTGAGTCATTACCCCCCAACGCTAACGTGGAAACACCGGAAACTGACTTAGCAGCCTCAGCACTTTTTCCAACTTCACGCCAGTCACTCCCCGACTGCTGGTCTCCTTTCAAAGTGGTCTCTGCCCTGCAGTTCGGGGCTTGCTCGAAATAAACCCTCCACCGGTCCCAACTATTAGCAGTTCACGGAGCCCTGTGTGTCTCTGTAAAATGACGCAAGGCCAACACACACACACACACACACACACACACACACATTTAACAGCTCAGTTTGTTGACTACAGCTTTGTTATTCAAAGTAGTTACATTTTATAAAGTCTCAGTGAACACTGAATTAGTGAATAGTGAACTATTGCTCCTACGAAAAGACAGGATTGCGTTCCCAGAGGTCATCAACCAATCACTACCTAAGTGCGTTTTATGTGGGTTTCTGTTTAAAGACAACGTAGTGAATAGACATTGTGGAGTCACTCATATTGATCTCGAAGCCAACTTCACTATAACTCGTGCCTAAATGACGCTCATCAAATGTGTATTTTCCCCATGAGACTGTGCCACTTTCCTGTACTTAGGGACGCTAAGTAGCATGTCAGCACTGATTTGGGGGATATTTGAAAGCGCAAAATCACTGACAAAAAGCACGAAAACACAAAACACAGGACACCGAATAGACCTGAAAAGAACCCTGTTGACAGTATGTGCTGGCCTGAGAAGGCAGTGTGTGGCTTTGCTGAACCTCAACTGAGAACATGAGCTACTGAGAAGCTCAATTCTGGCCGGGCGCGGTGGTTCACGCCTGTAATCCCAGCACTTCAGGAAGCCAAGGTGGGTGGGTCACTTGAGGCCAGGAGTTCAAGACCAGCCTGGACAACACGGTGAAACCCCGTCTCTACTAGAAACACAAAAATTAGCCAGGCATGGTAGTGCATGCCTGTAATCCCAGCTACTTGGGAGGCTGAGGCAGGAAAATCACTTGAACACAGGAGGCAGAGGTTGCAGTGAACCAAGATCATGCCACTGCACTCCAGCCTTGGTTACAGAGGGAGACTCCATCTCAAAAAAAATAAGAAAGAAAAAAGAAGTTCAATTTTTTTGCTGTTCTGTGCATGAACAAAATCGCCAAGGATAAGGAGAGGAATATAAAAGATAACTATTGGGTCCTGGGCTAAATACCACAGTGATGAAATAATCTGTACAACAAACCCTCATGACACGTGTTTACCTAAGTTACAAACTTTCACATGTATCCCCGAACCTAAAATGAAAGTTAAAAAATAAATAAATAAAAATTTAGAAAAGGCCGGGTGCAGTGGCTCACGCCTGTAATCCCAGCACTTTGGGAGGCTGGGGCGGGTGGATGACAAGGTGAGGAGATAAAGCCCATCTTGGCCAACATGGTAAAACCCCGTCTCTACTATAATACAAAAAATTAGCCGGGCATGATGGCGCGTGCCTGTAATCCCAGCTACTTGCGAGGCTGAGGCAGGGGAATCACTTGAACCCGGGAGGCGGAGGTTGCAGTGAGCCGAGATCACGCCACTGCACTCCAGCCTGGCAAGAGAGTGAGACTCTGTCTCAAAAAAAAAATAAATAAAAATAAAAATTTAAATGCCGGGAATGTTGATGTGGGGATGACAAATACATTTTAGCAAGTAGGCAAGTTCACAAATACAGAATCCTTGAATGATGAAGATTGCATGTACATAGGTTAAAACAAGTTAGTAACAGTACTTCTCATGGAGTCCAAAATATATCATTGTCTTTCTCGGAAAATTTAAAATCCCTTCCCCTCTGCAGCATCTTGTGAATTAGGCTGTTACACCATGGGACTGATACAGGGGTATCCTGGGGGTGCGGTGGGGGGAGGGGGTCACAGAATTTGGGCCCCTCATCTGCCTCACTGGATCCTCTACCTGGCCATGAAAGCCTATTCCTTCTTTCCGAACCCGGAAAACTTCTATTCACCCCTCAAGGCCCTAGGAGAATGTCACCTTCTCCAGGAAGCCCTCCATGATCCTCTCCCTGGCCAACCTGAAGCACTTTCTCACAAGCATTACCAGAGGCGATTTGTAAGCATATTACAGTTTAAGGAGCACAGCTCCAGACCCCAGTTCTTAACTCCAGTAGCAAATTACACATATCTGTGGGGTTTTCCTAAGTCCTCATGCCCAGTCTAATTAAATCAGAAACTTTCCAAGGTGAGATGCAGGTGTCTATAAGCCTACCCACGTGATGCAAACGTGTGGTCAACTCTGCAGGCAGGGACCTGTTACAGATCTTAACTTCCTTAATATCTCTTAAAATAGCTTGTCTCTTTTCTTCTATCTCCGCTGACTTATCCAGGCTCTGCCAAAAATAGCCCCAGCCCCTCCCACCTGTTCTCCATGCTGTTATCCAAAGAGGGGCCTTCAGCAAGTTAAGTGTCCCTGCACAGTTTTCTGCGTCAAACCCTTCAGGGGAGCCTAAATCTGCACTCCTCAGCAATGGCAACAGAGGCTGCCCACCATCTGGCCCCTGCAGCTCCTCTAGCCTGAGATGAACTGCAGCTGCCCCATCATCACTCTTACTGCTTCGCTACCAGGCTGAGACACCCTTCCTCTTCCTTACATCTGGCTTGCTCTGCTCACTCTTGGAAGCTCAGTGTCCAGGGAGGGCCCCTCATGGGAGAACTCTCTCTGACCCCCTGAGCAAGTATGGTCCCTGCTCTGTGCCTCCACACATCCAGGCCTTCCATCCACAATGGCGCTTTTATGCCCAAATTGATGCTCTGGTTGTTACCTCCCAGGCAGAGAACAAAAAACAGGGACCAGGTATGTCTTCTCTGGGCCCACAGCAAATAGCACCAAGAGCACATTTAACTTCAACCTATGTTGGCTGAAGGAATGCATGAGAAAGCCATGGACTGGGAGGGTGGATGGACGGGCAGGTAAGTGGATGGATGGGTGGGTGGGTGGGTGGGTGAACGGATGGATGGATGGATGGATGGATGGATGGGATGGATGGATGGATGGATGGATGGATGGATGGATGGATGGATGGATGGATGGACGGACGGATAGTTGGATGCATGGCTGGGTGAGTGGATAAATTAATGAGTGGGTGGATGGTTGGGTGGATAGCTGGGCAGATGGATGGGTAATTGGGTAGACGAGTGGAAGGATGGGCAGTAAGGGGATGGATGGAGGTACGGGTGGATAGGCAGATGGATGGTTGAGTGGATGGACGAGTTTAGGTGGGTGACTAGGTAGGTGGATGGGTGGACGGATGGATGAATGATGGATAAGTGGATGGATGGCTAGTTAAGTGGATGAGTGGGTGGGTGGATGGATGGAGGTATGGGTGGACAGGTGGATGGATGGTTGGGTGGGTGGGTGGGTAGGTGGATAGATGGATAGATGAATGGATGGACGGGTGAATAGATAGGTGGATGGATGGATGGATGGATGGATGGATGGATGGATGGATGGATGGGTGAATGGGTGAATGGATAAATGGATGGATGGTGGATGGGTAAATTGATGAAAGGATGGGTGAATGGATGGACAGATGAGTGGATGGTAGATAGGTGGATGTATCAATTGATGAGTGGCTGGATGAACTAAAAGGATGGATGAATGGATGTATGCATGGATGGAAAGATGAATGGAGAATGGATGGATGGATGGACAGGTGCATGAATGGATGGGTAAAGGAATGAGACGATGGATGGATGGATGGATGGATGGATGGATGGATAAATGAATGGGAGGATGGGTGGATGGATGGATGGGTAAATGAATGGGAGGATGGGTTGACGGATGGATGGGTTGATGGATGGATGGGTGGGTGGGTGGGTGGGTGGATGGATGGATGGATGGATGGATAAATGAATGGGAGGATGGATGGATGGGTGGGTGGATGGATGGATGGATGGATGGATAAATGACTGGGAGGATGGATGGATGGATGGATGCATGCATGCATGGATGAATGGATGAATGGGTAAATGAATGGGAGGATGGGTTGATGGATGGATGGATAAATGGAGGATGCATGGATGGATGGATGCATAGATACATAAATGGATGGGTAAATGGATGAAAGGACACATGAATACCTAGAACACGGAGACCCCGAGGAGCTGGAGAGGCCTCAGTGACTGGTCTGAGACAAGTTCACCATCAGGATTCATGGGAGTTCTCTTCCATATCAAAATGCCCATCACTGGACATTCTCCTCCCCTTCAAGTCACACTAGTGGTGAAGGCAGGCATCCCTCAAGGTCCACAAGGCCGTGCCTGGGGAGCTCTGTTCAGCCCACACACGCAGCCACCAAGTCCCAGGCCCAGCAGCCCCTGTGCCCAGGTCTCGCCACCGACAGAGCTCATGCCCACATGCATTTTTCCCCATGCTGACCACGTGGTCAGCAGCAAGCTCCTGAACTCTCTGACCCCAGTGTCTTTATCTACCAAAGACCCATGAGAAATATCTTAAGGGCTCACTGAAGATGAAATAACAAACTGAATGCTCTTTGAAAAATGTAATCCATGGCACAGACGTTCACATCCGAGAAGCAGTCGTGGGAAATCTCGTGTAGGAGGGAAGAAACAGAATATCCAGCAAAATAACAATGATTCTTGACAACTCAGTCACACATGAAGACCCTCCGAGGGGCTTTTAAAAAATTCCTAATAGCGGGATGCAGTGGCTCCTGCCTGTAAACCCAAGACTTTGCCAGGCCAAGGCAGGTGGATGGCTTGAACCCAGGAGTTCAGGACTAGCAACATAGGGAGACCCTGTCTCTACAAAAAATGAAAAATTTGGCTGGGCATGCCAGCTCACGCCTGAGGGAGGCGGAGGCAGGAGAGTCACTTGAACCCGGGAAGCAAAGGTTGCAGTGAGCCAAAATTGCGCCACTGCACTCCAGCCTGATGACAAAGCAAGACTCTGTCTCAAAAATAAAAAATAAAAAAAAAATAGGCTGGGCAGGGTGGCTCACGCCTGTGATCCCAGCACTTTGGGAAGCCGAGGCGGGCAGACTATGAGGTCAGGAGTTCGAGACCATCCTGGCCAACATGGTGAAACCCCGTCTCTACTAAAAATACAAAAATTAGCCGGGCGTGGTGGTGCGTGCCTGTAGTCCCAGCTACTCAGGAGACTAAGGCAAGAGAATCGCTTGAACCAGGGAGGCGGAGGTTGCAGTGAGCCATGATTGCACCAGTGTACTCCAGCCTGGGCAACAGAGCAAGACTCTGTCAAGACTCTGTCAAGATGAGGAGGACGAGGAGGAGGAGGAGGAGGAGAGAAGAGGAGGGGAGGGGAAGGGAGGGGAGGGGAAGGAAAAGGAAGGGATAAGGAAGGGAAAAGGAAGGAACAGGACAGGAAAAGAAAAGAGAAAGGAAAAGAAAAGATTAGCCAGGTATGGTGAGGCGTGCCTGTGGTCCCAGCTACTTTCGAGGCTGAGGTGGGAGGACTACTTGAACCTAGGAAGTTGAGGCTGCAGTGAGCTATGATTGTACCACTGTACTCCAGCCTGGGTGACAGAGCAAAATCTTTTCTCAAAAATATTTTTAAAAAAATTAAAACGCCTAACATGTCTATAAACCAGACTACCCAGGTAACCCTGGGCAAGAGTGACGTTTCCAAGCTTCCTGCAATGGAGTCAAAGCTGAGAACCTCGGGTCTAGATCAGCAAGAGCCACTGGAGGGTGGTCAAGCAGGTCTGTGTCTCAAACCGTCACTCAGAAATCAGGAATGCAGGAGGGATGGGCATCACAGTTACTGGTGTGTTTTTAGCCTGGACTCTGTAGGATTAAAATATGTCCACCAGCCTGGACAACAGAACGAAACTCTGTATCTACAAAAAAGATAAAAATTAATTGAGTGTGGTGGCACGTGCCTGTAGTCCCAACTACACAGAAGGCTAAGGTGGGCAAATCACCTGAGCCTGGGGGTTCGAGGCTGCAGTGAGCTGAGATCACACCACTTCAGCCTGGGCGACAGAGTGAGAGCCTGCCTCAAAAAAAAAAAAAAAAAAAAAAGATTGCAGGCTGAGCATGGTGGCTCACACCTGTAACCCCAGCACTTTGGGAAGCTGAGGCAGGAGGTTTGCTTGAGCCCAGGAGTTCAAGACCAGCCTGGGCAACATAGTGAGACCCCGATTCTACAAAAAGATTTTTAAAATGAGCTGAGGGTGGCACATGCCTGTGGTCCAGCTCCTCGGAAGGCTGAGGTGAGAGATGCACCTGCACCCAGGAGGTCAAGGCTACAGTGAGCTACAATCGTGCCACTGCACTCCGGCCTGGGCAAGTCTAAAAAATAAAGAAAAGAAAAAAGATTGCAAGCCACTGCCCAGTGATATGTTTATGATATGATGAGTGTCTAGGGGCTTGTAGTTTAAGAGTAGAAACCGCTTCCCATAGGTGGCTATAGCTGTCCATCTTGTCTGTCTATTGGATGCTATGTTAGCACCAAAGGACCACAGCCTCTTGAGTAAAGATATCAACATAGAGGGCCTCTACCTTCAAGGTCACCTCGGCAGGGTCTCGAAAGTCAGGTGTTCACACCCATCTCCTGCTTGCCCAGATCCAAACCCTTCCCTGTCCTGCTATTCTATTAAATGCCTAACACTTCTCTCTGAGTGTGTCCCTTCAATTGCTGAGACTATTTTGTGCTGAATTCATCGAAGACAGCCCTATGTGAATTCATATTTAGAACCCAACCCATTTCCCCCAGAAGAAGATAGCTAGCAACAGCAGCGGAAGACGCCGACTGGCAATATTTGGCTTCTGGCGGTAGTTATAACATCTGTACGCCTAATTGTAAGTCCATTGGCCCTAAAAGACAATGCAGTGTGTTTATTCTTGTCATCATTCCAGTCCATCGTGTTCCTGCAGAAACGAAAGCTCCTTCTGCTCAGCATGCCCTCGTGGATCAATGCTTGCCAGGGTGCATTGGGACAATAATTTTGCAGGGTCAGGCAAAGCAGAAACAAACAAGAGTCAGGCTCTCCAGGCTCAGGTGCCTCTGATGAGTAATGCCTGCAGAACCCCTGGAATGTAACAGCTCTGGCCAGTCTGCTGCCTCCTCAAGAAGGGCTGTTAGTTCAACCAAATACATTATTGTCAGCTTTTAAAGAGCGCTCTTGGAGCAACAGCTTTGCTCCCCGAAAAGCTGCAGAAAATCAGAGTCCTTCGAGTGCTTCTCAAAAACAGGGGACCCACCCCAGCCCATGACACCACTCAGCTGAGAAATCAAAGCGAATTAAAGGGGTTTGCAATCGCTTTCAGACCCATCCAACTGCCGTCCACAATGACGAACATGTATTATATCTCAGCCCAGCCCAGTCCACCAGGGCAGAGGGAGCGGAACAAAAGCTTTGCCCATGTGGCTTCTTTAGCAAGGCTTTCCATGCACCCTGTGGGCGTTTTATCCTCTCCTCTGTTGAATTTTCTTCTCTGTCAGGCGGGTGGCTGCATGCTACTTTCATAGCCCACTTGAGAAACACTGGTTTGAATCTGACTCTGGGGGAGAAGAAAGGAAGTTTCTGGTTTCCTGCTCAGGGGAAATTTTAATACTATGACTAGGAGACCGTACAAGGCGTGGTGGCAACCCTGAGTCATACTAAAACAAAGCTGAAAAACACACCCATGCACCATCTCCTCAAAACTCACCAAGGAACCAAGCCAAGAAAGAATACTGAACAGGAAATTCAAGAAGAGGAAGTCGTTCTGGTCTCTAGAGATGTGAAAAGATACTATCAGTTGGACAAACGGGAGTAGAAATTTTGGTGAGCTACCATGTTTCAGACAAGAGACTGGGATAAATCAAAAAAGAACACACTCTGGCAGGCCGAGGTGGGTGGATCACCTGAGGTCAGGAGTTCGAGACCAGCCTGGCCAAGATGGTGAAACCCCGTCTCTACTAAAAATACAAAAATTAGCCAGGCATGGTGGTGGGCACCTGTAATCCCAGCTACTCAGGAGGCTGAGGCAGGAGAATTGCTCAAACCCAGGAGGCGAAGGTTGCAGTGAGCCAAGATCGCACCATTGCACTCCAGCCTGGGGGACAAGAGCGAGACTTCATCTCAAAAAAAAAAAAAAAAGAGTATCAGCAAATCCTCAAGCCCTGGACAGCCTGCAGCCTGAAGCTATACCAGCAATGATGAGACCACATTCACAAGCAATCCGAACCCCACCTCCCCAACTGGGAGGACAAAGGTGAACCACAGAAGACAGCGGAAAATCCTCATGGGCCTGGACTCGGAACCACAGGATTCGGAATGAACAAGCTTCACTAACCAGCCTTTCTCTGCTATTTAGTTGCTGCCCCTGAAGACTCAAAGTCTTTTGTCTTTCTCTGCCAGTTCTCTAAAAATGGACTGTTCTTTGTTGAGGATGCTAGAGCAGCTAGAATCCAAGCCACCTCCTTGAAAACTACCCATTTCTAGGTGTATCAATGAAAAATGCATGTTAATAAAGTTTGGTTTGTTCTTCCCGTCTTTGGTTACAGGAGTCCCTTCCAAGTAAGAACGCAGGACAGTTGATTTTTTAAATGATTTTTCAGGTGGCTCACGCCTGTAATCCCAGCACTTTGGGAGGCCAAGGTGGGCAGATCACTTGAGGCCAGGAGTTCGAGGCCAGCCTGGCCAACATGGTGAAACCCTGCCTCTACGAAAAGTACAAAAAATAGCCAGGTATGGTGACATGTGCCTGTACTCCCAGCTATTCAGGTGGTTGACACAGGAGAATTGCCTGAGCACGGGAGGCAGAGGCTGCAGTGAGCCGAGATCCTGCCATTGTACTCCAGCCTGGGTGACAGAGCAAGACTCTGTCTCCAAAAAAATATATATATTTTCTTCAGTCTGGGCAACATAGCAAGACCCTGTCTCTACAAAAAAATTTAAAAGTGGTCAGGCACAGTGGTATGTGCCTGCAGTCCCAGCTACTGCAGAGGCTGAGGTGGAAAGACTGCTTGAGCCCAGGAGGTAGAGGCTGCAGTGAGCCCTGATCGCACCCCCGCACTCCAGTCTGGACAACAGAATGAGACCCCACCTCAAAAAAATACTTTTCAGCCTGGTCAACATAGCAAAACCCCATCTCTACTAAATATACAAAAATTAGCCAGACATGGTGGCGCATACCTGTAGTCCCAGCTAACTGGGAGGCTGAGACAGGAGAATCACTTGAACCTGAGATGGAGAGGTTGCCATGAGCTGAGATCGTGCCACTGTACTCCAGCCTGGGCAACAGAGGAAAATTCCATCTCAAAAAAAAAAAAAAAAAAAGACCTTTCCTCCTTCACACCCCTAAAGACACATGGGTCTTATTTCTTACTGTGTCTATAAATCACAAAGGACATGTAATTCTTTTCCCCTAAAGTAACAAGAGTAATTAGAAAATTTTCAGCAGGACTGAAAACCAGCACAAGGCCCATGTGGCTACTGAGACGTCTATCTCTCTGGGGGAAGATATCTAAGTCTGAAAACATTCCAGACAGACAGTATCCATGAAATCCCGCCATGATTCCTAAATGCTGAATTGGGAGAAGTGTTGTATGAGCTGCATTTTTTTCTCAATGACAGCATGTACCCACCACACAACCTTCCGGAAGAAAAGTGATTTCCAGACAAACAATCATTTACTTGAATATCTCCACAGTGTAAAGACATGTATTTGTATTTGAACAGTGTCTCATACACAGAAGAAAGGAGAAAGAGCTAAAGCAGGAAGTTTTCTTTGTTTTTTTCTTTAAGACTGAGTCTCTGTCACTGAGGCTGTAGTGCAGCGACAAGATTTCAGCTCACATCATGGCAACCTCTGCTTCCTGGGCTGAAGTGATTTTCCTGCCTCAGCCTCCTGAGTAGCTGGGATTATAGGAGCTCACCACCACACCCAGGTAATTTTTGTATTTTTAATAGAGTCGGGGTTTTGCCATGTTGGTCAGGCTGGTCTCGAACTCTTAGCTTCATGTGATCCACAGGCCTTGGCCTCCCACAGTGCTGGGATTACAGGCCTGAATCACCATGCCCGGCCTTTAGTAGGGAGTTAAATGCAAAGCAATCAACTTTTATCAGAGCCAAACATGCTGGTGGAAAATCAAGGCAAACTCGCGGGATGATAAAACCCACTTCCTCTGCCCAGAAACATTCTCCTAATAACTTCCCCACACACCCACACGGGCAGGAGACAAGAGCTCTGGAGAGTAAAAAAACGAAGCCCACGCTTGCTCCACTGGGGTGAAGGAATCCTGAAGAGGCCTGGTATTGTTCAAGAGATGGCAGTTCCGTGGGTGTTTGGAGTTTTTCAAACTGCACAGGCCGCTGTGCCTTTGCCGGGGGGTGGAAATCAGCCTTTGCTGGAGAGCACGGATGCATTGGATGTGCGCTGCTCTACTGTCTGGGACGGGGCAGCCCTGAATCAGCGCATACATACAACTCCCAAGCCCTCCTCAAGGTTTTCCACCTTCAACACTATTGGCATTTGGGACTAGATGAATTCTTTGTGCTGGGGGCCGTTCTGGCCCTTGAAAGATTCTGAGCAGCTTCCCTAAGCTGCCCCACCCATTGCAGGATGGTAGGAGGTCCCACCCCAGGGTGGCAACCAAAAATGTCTGCAACCATCACAAAGTGTCTCCTCCGGGCCAGCGTCGCCCTGTGGGGACGTCCTGCTCTCTACAAAGCTGAAGCCTCCTCTTTTCCTCTATACACTTCCATCCACCCCTCACCACATCCCACCTGTACCCCTGAGAATTTATGAAGACACCAAGGAACACAGGGTCCCCAACCCTCTGAGATCAGGCCAGGGCTATCAGCACCAGTGTGAGAACCTACTCCAGGCTCAACGGGGTTGTGCACCTGATGCATATCGCTCGATAGGAAAGTGTGTTCTGAGCATCATCAACTCAAAAGTCAACTTTCCTAATGAAACAACATGTGTATTAATATTACTGGGACAGGCTGTTTCTGTCTCCATCTCTAGCAGGGTCAGACTGGAAAGACGAGGTGAGAAGGGTCCCTCAGGGAGATCCATCAGTGCCGACGGCCAGGCCTTCCTCTGCAATTGAAGGACAGATTGGCCCCTGTTATCCCCCTGTCCCACTGCCCTTCCCTACCCACCCACCCCATAGACAGCTACGCTTCCCTTTACTCAAACATCAGCAGCTTGGAGTTCCTAAGCCCAGTATGCCTCCAAAATCAGGAGTTCCAGATGAACACTGCCATGGGTTTAAAAACTGTGCAACGCAGTGAGCCGACATCGCGCCACTGCACTCCAGCCTGGCGACAGAGACTCCGTCTCAAAAAACAAAACAAAACAAAAACAAACAAAAAAACTGTGCAACGACTTGTTTGGGGCTCAGAGAATATAAGGCTTTCCACCCACTCTCCTCCAATGACCTGGAATGCCAGACCAGCCGGCAAAACTGTCCCCAGGGCTTCAAAACGTAGCCCAGCCCCTCACCAAGACTGACCACTGGGAACCCCGGAGTTATTCTGTGATGGAACTATAATGTTGCCTGTCGCCCTGTCTCCCATCTGCCTGTTCAGATGCCTCTGTTCTCCAGGAAACTGAATTCTTAGGCCACCACAACTCCCTTGGATATATTTTTCCCTGACCCCAAGCACACAGTAGATGCAAAGAAAGGAAGGAACACATGAAGGATGAAGAAATGCATTCGCAGAGAGACAAGAAAAAACCCTTTCATCTAAAGGGTGCCTTGGGAATAAATGCAGCTGATAAAACCCTACAGAGCCATCCCGTTCGTGGTGGCAGCTTGCCGGCAAGAAGGAAGGCCATTTAGGAAGAAAAGGGAGAAACAGGAAGCTCTGCTTGGAACCTCCCCTGCAGGCTGGAAAATCCTCCCAGTTTTCCTCTACAGAGCAGGCTTCGTTATCTCTAACCTCTACCGAGTGAAACCACAATTTCTAGGATACCCGGGACCCCTTTAAACAGGGTGTAAACCCATTAGCAACTCCTCCCTAAAAATACAGACCCGGTCTAGTCACCACAGCTCCAGGCTGAGCTAGATCCCCTCAACACAAACCGGGCCGCCTCTGTCCTCCCCAGGGCTGGGCGTTCCCGCCTCTCCTTCCTAAATATGTCCAACCCTGATAAGGCCGGTCCTGAAGTCTACACCACCTGCAAGCCGGTCTACTTAAAAGCCTGCCTACTTAAAAGCAAAAATGCACTGGCCACTGGAAAAAAGAATTGATAACACACCACATCCAGCAGGGTCCCGTTTCCCTTTCAAAGGGAGGGAAACAGAAAAACATGATTCGAGTAACAATTAGAAATAGGCCCGGTTTAGGCCGTGCGTGGGAGGGTGACCGTGGCTCGCTCTTCCCTGGATACTTTTTGTTTCCCGAATTCTCCCCCGCTACAGATGGACAATTTGGTAAGCACACGTTTCTTTCGGCGCCCCGTGTTGCCTGGCGCACACGCGCTGAAATGCCCAGAGCCTGCATCCACAGTATTTTGGAACATATTCAGGGCTCAAAGTGTTTTTCTAACTTTTCCTTCCCTTCCCCCCACCACCCGGGTCTCCGGCTCCCAGCGATTCCAAATTTAGGCCCGGGACGCAGGGCGTGGCTCTGACAGGCAACTCCAGGGCGGCTTCCGCGCGCGGCCTAAAGACGCAGGTCCCCAAACCCTGCGGGGAGATAACGGGGTGGGGTGAGGGGCTTATCCAAAGGGGCAGAGATCCGGAAGAAAGTCCCCTAGATTGGGAAGAATCGTATGCCACCTCTCCCAAGGCCCCCCCAAATTTAAGAGTTTACAACTCCGACAACAAACGCTGACTTTTCTCTGTGAAATGGCTCCAGGAAAAGCGTTGGGGAGAAAGTGGGGGCCTCCTCCGGGCCTGGGCCCCCGCGGGCACAGCACGTCCCGCTAGGCAGGGAGGAGGGTGCGGGTGTCCCCGCAACCCCGCATCCCAAGCGGATCCCCAGGCCCGGTCCGCGCCCTCTGCGTCCCGCCACCCGGATCCCTCCGCTCGCTCACCCGGGGCGGCGACCAGAGCACCCAGCAGGCCGAAGAGCAGCAGCGCCAGCGCAGCCCCGCGGGCCATGGTGCGCCCAGAGCGCGCAGGGACTGTCCCCGAATGCAGCGAGTGGGCGAAGGCGGCGGGACGGATACTCCCCCACGGGCCGGGTGGTGCGAAGCCCGAGGAGTACTTGAAGGGGGCGGGTGAGGGGAGCGGCCCTGCAAGCTCAGCCCCGGCTGCGCCCGCCCCGCCTCGCCCCGGCCTCCACGCGCGCACAGAAGGGGCGGGAACGCCGGGCCTGGGGAGGGGACAGAACGGGGAGGCGGGAGGGGATGGCCCCAGGCAGCACCGAGGGGAGCACGGGACACCCCCCCTCCCTTTTCGAGAAGCTGCTCACGCCCCCTCCCCCACCCACAAGGCCGTAGCCAGGGCGGCGCCGACCCGGAGCAAAGTGGACTACAACATTCTCGGGAAAGTGCGGGTCCTTTCCAGATTACAGCCCCCTGAATGCACGCCCCAGGGCAGCTCTTAACTGTAGTGGCATAAAACTGCCGCCCTTCTTGGAAACACAGAGCTCCCCCTTCCCCGCTCGCCCGTGCAGCCACTTCCCCTTCCCTTTAACAAGGACCCCCTCACCCCCTGGTCTCCAGTGGGAGCAAAATAAACTTTCCCAGCAGCTCCCCTGCTCGGGAAAGTGCGGGTCGCTCCCTGTCTACAGCCTCCTAAATGCACGCCTCTAACTGTAGCGACACGAAACTACCGCCCTTAGTGGAAATGTGTGGCCCCACTCTCCCTACTCGCCCCTGCGCCCCTTCTCTGCCCCTAACAGGGACCCTCCCCTGCTCTGCAATGGGAGCAAAGGAAACTCTCCCGGCTCCCCTGCTGGGAAAATTATGGGGGCCCCTCCCAGATGCTCACCTCAGGGAGTTCCCCAAGGGGAGCAAAGGGCAATCCCCTCCCTGCTCAGGAAGCGTGGCCCCCGCTCCACGGGCAACCCCCGCCTCATGTCCTTTCTAAAGCGTCCGAGCTGGGGAGCTGGGGGTGCGCAGCCGGGAGGGTGGCGGACGCCCCCTTTGCGCGGGACCAAGGACGACCCTTGGAGGAGCCTCTGCGCTGGGGCAGTTTCTCCCCAGAATCCCCAGGACGAGGCTGGGAGTGGGGACTCCTGGTCATGGGGGTTAGTGGGGAACAATAGGGAACGAGGTCCCTTCTCCTATCTGGGGTGCCTAGGCCCTAGTCCTGGTCACGGGCGACTCGCCTTCCGAAGTGGGCTTCGAGGTTAGAGACCCTCCCGCACCACCGGCCACAGCTGCAGTGCAGTTGTCGCCCTTCCCACACTAACTATATGTTTTTTGTTAACACCCAAGCCTAAAATTGTATCCATTTTCGGCCGGGCGCGGTGGCTCAAGCCTGTAATCCCAGCACTTTGGGAGGCCGAGACGGGCGGATCATGAGGTCGGGAGATCGAGACCATCCTGGCTAACACAGTGAAACCCCGTCTCTACTAAAAAATACAAAAAACTAGCCGGGCGAGGTGGCGGGCGCCTGTAGTCCCAGCTACTCGGGAGGCTGAGGCAGGAGAATGGCGTGAACCCGGGAGGCGGAGCTTGTAGTGAGCCGAGATCAGGCCACTGCACTCCAGCCTGGGCGACAGAGCAAGACTCCGTCTCAAAAAAAAAAAAAAAAAAAAAAAATTGTATCCATTTTCCTGTAGGGTGGTGGAACAACTTTGCAGCCTGACAAATAACCCTGAATATTCTTGCATTCCACGTTTCCAACTGTCCACGAAAAGAGTCAAACTAGGCCCAGCGTAGTGGCTCACGCCTGTAATCCCAGCACTTTGGTAGACCGAGGCAGGCAGATCACCTGAGGTCGAGTTGGAGACCAGCCTGACCAACAAGGTGAAACCCTGTCTTCTACAATACAAAATTAGACGCATGTGGTGGCGGGCACCTGTAGTCCCAGCTACTCAGGAGGCTGAGGCAGGAGAATCGCTTGAACCCGGGAGGTGGAGGTTGTAGTGAGCCAAGATCAGGCCACTGCACTCTGTCACTCCTGCCTGGGTGACAGAGCGAGACTCCGTCTCAAAAAAAAAAAAAAAAAAAAGAAAAGAAAAGAAAAAGAAAAAAAAGAAAAGAAAAAGGAGTCCAACTCTAAAATACTTGAAGAGATTTAATCTGAGCCAAATATGAGTGACCATGGCCTGTGACACAGCCCTCAGGAGGTCCTGAGAACGTGTGCCCAACGTGGTCGGGGTGTAGCTTGGTTTTATACGTTTTAGGGAGGCGTGAGGCATCAATGAAATGTAAGACACATTGGTTTTGTCCAGAAAGGCGGGACAACTTAAAGCAGGAGGCTTCCAGCTTACAGGTAGATTTTAGAATTTTCTGATTGGCAATTGCTTGAGTTTCTTTAAAGTCCTGGGATCAATAGAAAAGAATGTCTGGGTTAAGATAAAGAATTGTGAAGAATCAAGTTCTTATTTGAACAGGAGCCTTTGGGTGCTAGGGTCAGAGAGAAGAGGTTGTAAAATGTTTCTTCTCAGACTTAAAGCCTGTGTGGATGTTAACCCCGGAGAGGCATCATGAGGCATGTTCGACCCCTGCTTCGCATCACGGCCTGAAACAGTCTCTGAGGTTAAATTTTTAAAAAGCTCTGGCCGAGGAGGAAGTCCATTCAGATGTTTTGAAGGTGGGGAGGTGGGGGGCTTAGGATTTTATTTTATTGTATTAATTTATTGAGTTTTTGAGACGGAGTCTAACTCTGTCGGCCAGGCTAGAGTGCTGTGGCGCCATCTCAACTCACTGCAACCTCCACCTCCCAGGTTCAAGCGATTCTCCTGCCTCAGCCTCCTGAGTAGCTGGGACTACAGGCACCTGCTACCACACCTGGTTAAGTTTTGTATTTTTAGTAGAGACGGGGTTTCACCATGTTGGCTAGGCTAGTCTGGAACTCCTGACCTCAAGTGATCCGCCCACCTCAGCCTCCCAAAGAATTTTATTTTTGGTTTACAAAACCCTGCCTCATCTATTGGCCCATTCCTGGGCTGGCAGACTTGCTGCCTGGCCAGCTGAGTCAGGGGCTCTGAGATAACAACTGTCTTTTTATTATTATTATTATTATTATTATTATTATACTTTAAGTTCTGGGGCAGGCACATGTGCAGAACGTGCAGGTTTGTTCCATAGGTATACACGTGCCATGGTGGTTTGCTGAACCCATCAACCATCATCTACATTAGGTATTTCTCCTAATGCTGTCCCTCCCCTAGCCCCCCCCCCCCCGCCACCAACAGGCACCGGTGTGTGATGCTCCCCTCCCTGTGTCCATGTGCTTTCCCACTTCTGAGTGAGAACATGTGGTGTTTGGTTTTCTGTTCTTGTGATAGTTTGCTGAGAAGGATGGTTTCCAGCTTCATCCATGTCCCTGCAAAGGACATTAACTGATCCTTTTTTATGGCTGCATAGTATTCCATGGTGTCTATGTGCCACATTTTCTTTATCCAGTCTATTATTGATGGACACTTGGGTTGGTTCCAAGTCTTTGCTGCTGTGACTAGTGCTGCAATAAACGTACGTATGCATGTGTCTTTATAGTAGAATGATTTGTAATCCTTTGGGTATATACCCAGTAATGGGCTTGCTGGGTCAAATGGTCTTGAGCTGTCCCCTGCCTGTGGCCATACCCACCCCTCCCTAGGTCATCTGCACCCCTAGGTCAGAAACCTGCAAGGCTAGAGGGGCTGGGCCTGTGCCCCAGGTGGTGTGAGTGATGCATATCTTCAGAAGTAACAGGGTGAGCTTGCACACCGGAAGGTTTTTTCTTTTCTTTTTTGTTTTCTTTTCAGCCAGCAAAACCCCAGCAACATAATTGCACTTTAGAGGCATGAGGAAAATGTAATCATTCTTCATGGGAACACCATCTTTAAAGTGTTACCTCTTGGAGTGAATCCCGATGAATTACCCAACCAGAGCTCCTTCCGTGGTATTTTCTCCTGCACCTCTCCCCCGACCTCCCCATGTGGCATTGACTCTACCAATTAGCACTTTCTTTTTCCCTGGCCACAGTCCTGGGCTGGGATCGAGGGAGGGTGTGGACCCTAGGTCAGGGTAAGCAGGAGGACCCTGGGGGCTCCTTTTGAGGAGAAAGGGGATGCTGGAGCTGCCTGGGCATTTTGGCACCCTGAGGCAAGTCCGACTTGGGATGAAGCAGAGATGCAAAGAAAGCAGGGTCTTTCTGCCGTCTCATACTCCAGAGACCCCTCTCCCTGTGAACTTCCTGCTTCCCCCCCCATTACCTCCAAAAGAAAGGCCCTACCCTGGACAATCTCCAGCCTCTGACATTTGGACGGCACTGCAGTGCAGGTGAAGCTTCCCTCCTCTGACCGTCCATTATGTTCCAGTAGAGTCTAGACTCTGGCTGCCTTTCAGGGAGGGCGCAGGTCACTCTTGCCAGCCATAATAAAGACGCAACATCAGCTTCTGAAGGCCAGGCTTTGAGGCTTTTTCTTTGCGTTCACACAGATAAGCATTTGGAAGACTTCTGTTTCTAATTCATTTAGTTAGATGCCTTTTGCCTTTTTTCTTTCTTTTTTTTTTTTTTAACGCTACCATTCTTTGGCTCCAAATACGAATTTCCATAATATTCTGCAGACACTCTGGAACTGGCACCAAGAGGCTGTAACCTCCAGAACGAAAATTAAATTAATTGAAAAAGTCTTCTGAATTGTGTCCAGGTGCCATGGGAAGCATCTTTTGAAGGCCACAAGCTAGGCTGAGGAAGGGATGGGGAACTCACCGCTGGGGCAGTCTCCATGTTTCCCATTTATTTCACCAGTGGAACCCCAAGAAATAACGACGTTCTGACCATTTCCAAGGGACCCAAGTGGCCACGCTGCACCTTTCAACCTAACCCTTGGTAGCTCCCGGCCTCCTGCGGAAACCTTCCATGTGTCTTTAATTTTTAAGAATTAGTTCTTCTTCTGTTTATTTATTTATTGAGACCAAGTGTCACTCTGTCGTCCAGGCTGGAGTGCAGTGGTGCGATCTCAGCTCACTGCAACCTCCGCCTCCCAGGTTCAAGCACTCCTTGTGCCTCAGTCTCCTGAGTAGCTGTGGCTACAGGTGCTCATCACCATGCCTGGCTAATTTTTGTATTTTTAGTAGAGATGGGATTTCACCATGTTGGCCAGGCTGGTCTCGAACTCCTGACCTCAAGTGATCCACCAGCCTCGGCCTCCCAAAGTGCTGGTATTACAGGTGTGAGCCACCACCCCCGGCCAAAGATTAGTTCTTCTGACTTTGGACTTTTCATACCCTGCTCTCCAAACCAGTTTTATATGTTTTATACTGCACACACACGTGGGTTATAATTATATTCCATCCTCATGCACACACATGCACGTGCATGCACACACACGTGCATGCACGCACACACATACATGCACACACTATTGCAGACTGGCTTTTTCTCCCACTTTCTAGGGGGGATCTGTGGTTTCTTGCCCACGGGGCTTTGTTTACTGGTCTGGGAAATGGGTCTAAATACACAGCTGCAGAATTCAAAGGAGGACTGAGAATCAAACTACGCTGCACAGAACACGGAACTCCATGGAACAGAAAAGAAAGCATCAGGGCAGGGGGTTGTCAGAAGGAACCATTTCCAATGATAAGTGCATCCTTGAAGAAAATATGTCTAGACTGGGCACGGTGGCTCACACCTGTAATCCCAGCACTTCGGGAGGCTGAGGCGGGCGGATCACCTGAGGTCAGAAGTTTGAGACCAGCCTGACCAACATGGAGAAACCCCGTCCCTATTAAAAATACAAAATTAGCCTGGTGTGGTGGTGCACACCTGTAATCTCAGCTACTTGGGAGATTGAGGCAGGAGAGTCACTTGAACCCAGGAGGTGGAGGTTGCAGTGAGCCAAGATCACGCCACTACATTCCAGCCTGGGTGACAGAAAAAGACTCTGTCTCAAAAAAAAAAGAAAGAAAGAGAACAAGGAAATATGTCAATATGTCTAGACTGGGCACGGTGGTTCACACCTGTAATCACAGCACTTTGGGAAGCTGAGGTGGGTGGATCACCTGAGGTCAGAAGTTCAAGACCAGCCTGGCCAACATGGTGAAACGCCATCTCTACTAAAATTACAGAAAAAATTTACAGGGCGTGGTGGTGAGTGCCTGTAATCTCAGCTACTCTGGAGGCTGAGGCACGAGAATCACTTGAACTTGGGAGGCAGAGGTTGCAGTGAGCCGAGATCGTGCCTCTTCACTCCGACCTGGGTAACAGAGAGAGACTCTGTCTCAAAAGATAAATAAATAAAAGAAAAAGAAAATATGTCTAGAGAGAAATGTTGGCATTCTTTCTGAGTGGCAAGATGCTAGGTGCTGTGCTGGTGGTGATACAGTTTGCCTCTGTGTCCCTGCCCAACTCGTCAAACTGAAATCCCCAGTGTTGGAGGTGGGGGCCTGGTGGGAGGTGACTGGATCATGGGGTCAGATCCTTCATGAATGGTTTTGCACCGCCCCCCTCAATTAAACCTCTTTCCTTCATAAATTACCTAGTCTTAGGTAGCTCTTCATAGCGGTGCGAGAATGGGCTCATATAAGCTCCCATTGTTTCTACATTATGGTGAATTGTAGGATTATTTCATTACACATTACAATATAATAATAATAATGGAAATAAAGTGCACAATCAATGTCATGTGCTTGAATCATCCTGAAACCATCCCTCCCACCCTTGGTCCCATGGAAAAATTGTCTTGCATGAAACTGGTCCCTGGTACCAAAAAGGTTGGGGACTGCTGCTCTAACCATCAAGGAGGTAGACACAAATCCCCACTTCTTCCAAAGTGTATGACATTAAAAAATTAGGAAAAGAATAATTTCACTATGGAGGAACCTCACAGACATAATTCAGATAGGATGCGTGGGCTAATTGATGGGTGAGTGGATGGATGGATGGATGGATGGATGGATGGATGGATAAATACATGGGTGGGTGGGTGCATGGATGGACAGACGGATGAATAGATGGATAGGTGGCTGGATATTCTTATCTCCCTGTTCTCTCAAATTGTGACCAACAGATGTTCTCCTGATGTCTAGATTATCTTTTTTTTTTTTTTTTTTTTTTTTTTTTGAGACAGAGTCTCACTCTGTCACCCAGGCTGGAAAGAAGTGGCGCGATCTTGGTTCACTGCAAGCTCTGTCTCCTGGGTTCACACCATTCTCCTGCCTCAGCCTCCCGAGTAGCTGGGACTACAGGTGCCTGCCACCACGCCCGGCTAATTTTTTGTATTTTTAGTAGAGACGGGTTTTCACCCTGTGTTAGCCAAGGTGGTCTCGATCTCATGACCTCGTGATCTGCTCACCTCGGCCTCCCAAAGTGCTGGGATTACAAGTGTGAGCCACCATGCCCGGCTTTTTTTTTTTTTTTTTTTTTTTTTAGACAGAGTTTTGCTCTTGTTGCCCAGGCTGGAGTGCAATGGCGTGATCTCAGCTCACCGCAACCTCCACTTCCCGGGTTCAAGTGATTGCCCTGCCTCAGCCTCCCGAGTAGCTGGGATTACAGGCATGCACCACCATGCCCAGCTAATTTTGTATTTTTAGTAGAGACAGGGTTTCTCCATGTTGGTCAGGCTGGTCTTGAACTCCCGACCTCAGGTGATCCACCCTCCTCGGCTTCCCAAAGTGCTGGGATTACAGGTGGGAGCCACCGTATCCGGCCTCTAGATTATTCTTAGAGAGTCAGATTCAAAACCGATACATTTGCAGTATGAAATATATGCACATGTATATTCCTGTACCATTACCCTGAGTCAGGTCAACTCTGCCACCCATTCGAGCTTAAGAATGTGATCTTCGGGAACGAGTAGCATCAGATCTTTTGTCTAGCTGCATTTGCCAGGGTATAGCCCACTCGCAATTTTCTTCCATGTACCCCTAACTGCTTGGCTCCTGCACCACCAACTCAGTTTTTTTCTCCTCAGGTTCCTACAGTGCTCTATTCTTGGTGATTTCTCAACATGCCCAGTTATTCAACAAAGCTTTTTCACGTTTTAAAAAATATTTTATTTATTTTTGCTTATTTTTATTTTTTGTAGAGACAAGGTCTCTCTCTGTTGCCCAGGCTGGTCTCAAACTCCTGGACTCAAGAGATCCTACCATCTCAGCCTCCCGAGTATCTGGGACCACAGGAATGTGCCACCATGTCCGGCTCATTTTATAATTTTAGAGATGGGGTCTCTCTGTGTTACCCAGGCTGGTCTCAAACTCCTGGGCCCAAGTGATCCTCTGACCTCAGCCTCTTGAGTAGCTGGGACCACAGGACTGCACCACCATGCCCAGGTTATTTTATTTTAGAGATGGGCTCTCACTATATTGCCCAGGTTGGTCTCAAACTCCTGGCCTCAAGCAATCCCCCAGTCTCAGCCCTCCCCAAGTCCTAGGATTACAGGGAGGAGCCACCATGCCCGGCCTCCACAAAGCTTTTTGAGTATCTGCTCTGTGGGATACAGCAGTAGAATCAAACAGCTGTGGCTCTGCTTCTGGGAGCAGCAAGTGTTTATTTTAATAGCCCTTAATTTATGTGTGTTTATTTAGATTTATTCGTGTTTATCTGAGCCTCCCAATAAGCTGTGGAGCAGTCACATCTTTGTTTGTACCTCAGCACCTGGCAGAGAGCCCAACAGAGAGGCAGCCTTTGAGAAGCTAAATTACTCAATTGAATGCATACACAACAAAACGTAGCTCCCCCAAAAGGCTAGGCATTTAGATAATGAGGTTTCCTATCTTTCCATACAGACACACATGCACACACACGGTATACATGCATATATGTGCTATGAATGAGGTTTCCAATCGTTCCATTCACACACATGCACACACACATTCAGTATGCATGCTTACACGTGCCATGGGCAGGGTGCTGTCTGCTCTCCAAATTCCTGTGTTGACGTTCTGTTCCCCATGTGTCTGTACTTGCAGCAAGGAAATAATTAAGGTGAAATGAAATCGTAAAGTTAGGACCCTAGGCAGTAAAGTTAGCGCCTTTATGAGAAGAGATACCAGAGGACTTGCCTGCTCTGTGTCTCCGCCATGTGAGAACACAGCAAACCAAGAAGAGAGCCCTCGCCAGGAACTGAACCAACCAGTTCCTTGATCTTGGACTTCCCAGTCTCCAGAACTGTGAGAAAATCAATTCCTTTTGTTTAAGTACCCAGTCTACGCTATTTTATTATGGCAGCCTGAGAAGACTAATATAGTATTTACATACACGCCCCTGTCCACTGTCCGTCCATCCATTTCTCATGCATGTGTGAGACTCCAGTTGCTTATCCCATATCCTTTCTTTCTTCCTTTATATTAAGGGACCTTGAATTTACTGATTTTGGCAATGTGACGGCTGGAAGACGATATCTTCATTCTCCTTTGCAGTTAGGTGTAACCAAAAATCTATGTTCTAGTTAATAAAATCAATGTAAACCAAAGTTATTGGGTGAAACTTCTGAGGAGTCCCTTAAGAGGGGGACTATGGCCGGGCACAGTGACTCAAGCCTGTAATCCCAGCACTTCGGGAGGCCGAGACGGGCAGATCACGAGGTCAAGAGATTGAGACCATCCTGGCTAACACGGTGAAACCCCGTCTCTACTAAAAAATACAAAAAAAAAAAAAAAAAAAAAAAAAAAAAAAAAACAACAACTAGCCGGACGTGGTGGCGGGCGCCTATAGTCCCAGCTACTCGGGAGGCTGAGGCAGGAGAATGGCATAAAACCCAGGAGGCGGAGCTTGCAGTGAGCTGAGATCCGGCCACTACACTCCAGCTTGGGCGACAGAGCAAGACTCCGTCTCAAAAAAAAAAAAAAAAAAAGAGGGGGACTGGTGGCCAACAAGCCCACTTTTCACTTTCTCTGCATCATGCCGGGCCTGCCTGGAATAATGATGTGATGTCTGGAGTTCCAGCAGCTAGCTTAGAGCAGGAAGTCCTCTAGAGGGTAGAGGTCCTATTCCAAGAATGACAGAATATATGGAGCAAAGGTGCCAGGGTGGTTGGTGACACTGCAAGATGGCCGTGCCAGGCCCAGAGCAACTCTGCTGACCTCACTACAGACAGAGGAGTACGTTTTTAACCTTACCGTTCAAAAAGTCAGATTTGTTTCAGTGTTATTTAAATCATTTTTTTTTTTTAATTTCTGGCCTCCATTGCCAGGGGCTGAGCAAAATTTATAGTAGAGACCTCCTGTGAGGTACTTGTGGGCAACCAAGGCATTTAAGAGGTGTCTGAGCCACATGCAGTGTCGGCTGTAGACACTCAAATGAAGTCTCATGAGTCAGTGGGAAGATGGATGTACAGATAGGTGGATGGGTGGGAGTTGTGGATGTATGGATAAATGGACAGCCATCTGGATGCATGGATTGATTGAGAGATAAATGGGTAGATGAATAAATAAATGGATGGATGAATGAATGCATGGACAAATGGGTGGGTGAGTGGATGGATGGATGGGTGGGTGGATGGGTGGATGGGTGAATAGATAGAGGGTTGGATGAATGGGTAGGTGGATGTGTGGGTGGATGAATGAATGGATAAACACATGGGTGGGTGGGTGAATGGATGGATGAAAGGGTGGGTGTACACATGGATGGATGGATGGATGATAGATAAGGGTTTGGTGAATGGGTGGCTGAATGTATGTATGGATGAATGAATGGATGGATGGATGGATGGATGGACAGACAGATGAATAATTTGGTGAATAGGTGGGTGGATGTGTAGATGAATGGTTGTATCCATGAATGGATGGATGGGTGGGTGCACAGATGGATATGTCATCTGGATAGATGGATGGATAATTGGATGGATGGATAAATAGGTGCATGGATAGACGGACGGATGGGTGGCTAGAAAAATAGATGGATGAACAGACAGACGGGTGAGTGGACGGATGGATTGATAGACTTACAAACAAGTAAATTTCTACCTGATATTTTTGTATTGTCGTATAACTTTCTGTGTGTTCGTTCATTGAGGAACAACTGTGAATCAGGGGCTCTGGATTCATTAGCCCACCTCTGCTGATGAGGAAACATCCCAGGGCCATTGAGCTTGTCAGTGGTGGGCTGGGATTAAAATCAAGAGCCCTTTGCTTCTGAGTCCAGGCCATTTGCAGCACATTGCCTTGTGACTGCCTCAAAACCACAGGAATTTTCCTCAGAGTGTTCACAGTGGTCAAAGATAAAGAGTGTCTTGTATCCCAGAGTTCATACATTGGAAATTTTATGGTTTTTGCCCATCAGTGGTGCAAATCATTTTTAAAACAGTAATTTAATTTGGCACAAACTTGATGTGTGATCCTATGTCTGTGTGTCTTTTTAATTGTCTTACCTGTAGCATTGGTTGAGTCTTCGGAAGAAATTAAAAGGCATTAGGGAAGTTGCATAATATACAAACAACTACTTTGTTGATGAAGCTTATGCTTGCATTTAGTTTGACTTAGAGTCAAGAAAGAATCAACTTCCCAGAATCCTGTATTTGAAGCAGGAATCCTGTTTACCCCTAAGTCTGCTTAGATGGGTAAACAACCTTGTGGGTTAGAACCGGTGGTCCGTTAGGACTGTATCCAAGACCTAAGGTTGAGTCTTGATCATGACAAGTGTTGACTATGATGGTCCCAGTGCTGAATCTGAGAGAGCCACCCTAGGGTGTTCCGAAACATAGAATGTGACAGGAGAGCTGTTGGAATTTGTGTCTGTTAATTTGTGTTTATCTGAGTTTTCCAACAAGCTAGGAGCAGGCTCAGCTTTGTTTTTAACACGGTACCTGGCAGACAGCCCAATGTACAGACTGGGTACTTTAGATTCTTAATTGCTCAACTGAATGCAGGCAAGGCAAAAGTGAGCAGACCACAAAACACTCTGCAATAACAAAGCTCCTTATCTCTTTTCTTTTGCGCACACACACACACACACACACAAACACACAAATGTGTGAGAATGCTACACGGTAAAAGTTAGCTTACATATGAATTATAAAACGCCTGATTGTTTCAGTTATTATGTATAACTAGTTATCCCAAAATTTACTGGTTTAAAAGAGTCACTGCAGCCAGGTGCGGTGGCTGACGCCTGTAATCCCAGCACTTTGGGAGGCCAAGGCGGGCAGATCACGAGGTCAGGAGTTCGAGAGCAGCCTGGCCAATAGAGTGAAACTGTATCTCTACTAAAAATATTAGCTGGACATGGTGGTGCGTGCCTGTGGTCCCAGCTACTTGGGAGGCTGAGGCAGGAGGATTGCTTGAACCTGGGAGGCTGAGGTTGTGGTGAGCCGAGATCCTGCTACTGTATTCCAGCCTGGGCAACAGAGTGAGACTCCATCACAAAAAAAAAAAAAAAAGAAAGAAAGAAAAAACAAAGAGCCACTGCATGTATTTTCTTCATAAATCTGCAGTGTGGACAGATCGCAGCATGGGTGACTCTTCTGCTGAATTAGAAGGCTGGGGCTAAATCACAGAAGCTTTGCTCATCCACGTTTCTGATGCTTGAGGCTGGCTGTTGAAAAAGACTAGGACCAGGTACAGGATGTATAGGGCTGACTGCAGAATGAAAACATGAAGTCCCTTGCCCAAACTTTATTAAGAATTTCAGGATGACAGAAACAGAGTATTCATCCAAGCATGGGGTCCCCTTCTGAGCACAAGTCCACCTGCATAGACTGTGGGCTCAGGAAATTGGCCCTGGCTTAGGTATCTGGTGTGGCCGTCACCAAGAACAGCCACCCACGGCCTCGCTGCACGGCTTGGGCTTCTTCACAGCATATTGGCTGGATCCCAAAAGTGAACACAGAGAAGGAGGGAGGCAAAGTGAGGTGACAGTTACAGCACATTTACAACCTGGTTTCTGAAGTCACGTGGCATCACTTCTGCACAAAAGCAGCCACAAATATCCACCCAATTTCAAGGAAACGGGAATTAGATTCCCACTCCTGATGGGAAGCGCCAAGGTTCTGGAAGACAGTGTGGGACAGAAATATTGCTGTGGCCATTTAAGAAAAATATAATCTCTTCCAACAACAGTATGTGCATCATTGTAGCTACAGAGCTAACGCAAGCACATTTAAGCACTGTAATGTAATAACATGTGAAAATTATGTTTATTTATCCAATAAACATTGACTTAGCAAATAGAGTGTTACAGATTGTCTCCTACATGCAAAGCATGCCAAGGTGAGTAAGTCCTTTTTCTTTCATCAAATAGCCCAATTGTTCTGTTGAGGGAGAGCAAAAAAGGAAACAGAACAGCACAACAACGACACCACCAGAAATAACAATTTATCTCACACAACGTGATATAGTCTACAGATGATGGACACACAGTGCTGTGCCAGGAAAAAGGAGAAAAACGGAGGCCATGCTGGTTGAGAAATGTTTCGCGAATGAGACTGCATTTAAGCTGGGTTGTGTAGCATGTGTAGGAGTCTTCCAGATAGAAAATGTACAGGCATCCATTCCAGAGAGCATACATACATGAGCAAAAACACAGACATTGAGGGAAAAAATTATGACCTGAATGAGTAGGAGGAGAATTGGGAGGTGCGGGTGGGTAGGTAGTCTGGGATCTGGGATCAGGTGGGGATGCACCTTGTATGCCTTACCGAGTTGATATGGTTTGGCTCTCTGCTCCCACTCAAATCTCATCTCGAATTGTAATCCCTGCGTGGAATACAGCGAAAACAGATCGACATTATTGTGCTCTCAGTGGTTCACTCCTGTACACCCAGCACTTGTGGAGTCTAAGGGGGAGGATCTCTTGTGGCCAGAAGTTTGAGACCAACCTGGGCAACACAATGACACCCTATCTCTCTAACAACAACAAAAAAAAATTAGCAGGACATAGTGGTGCACACCTGGAGTCTCAGTTACTTGGGAGGCTGAGGTGGGATGATCACTTGAGCCTAGGAATTCAAAGTTACGGTGAGGTACGATCGTGCCTCTGCACTCCAGCCCGGGTGACAGAGTGAGATCTGGTCTCTAAAAACAAATAAATAAGTATTTTTTAAAAATTTCTGCACTTGAGCTTTTAGAGGCTGTTCACGCCTTAGCTCCCTGGCTTGGAAGCCTTCCTGGCTGCCAAATCCATAAGCCTGAGCTGCCTCAGTGAAGGCGGAGAGACCACTTGGAGCTAAACCAAGCTGCCCCAGCTGAGTCATCGAAACCAGCCTGCTCCTGGCCACCCGGCAGCTGAGCACTGACTCATAAGCGAATCCAACTGACCCCCGAGCTGCCTCGCTGAGCCAAACCCAAATAGCTGAGCCACAGAATCGGGAATGAACTAAATGGGTGTTGTTTTAAAGCACCACGTTTTGGAGTGGTTTGTCATGCTGCAAAAGTTAATCACTGTTTACCTAACGAGCTTCTCAATGTCCCCACATCCCCATTCCAACACAGACACTACTGAGAATTTGCCGAGTTTTCAACGCTTTGCTAGGCACCTTGAGGGACACAAGATAAAGCATCCTCAAGGGCTTTGCCATCCTTTTTGGGGTTGGAGAAAGGGGAGGTACACATACATGTTCAGTTCATGACCATAAACTGTTTCTCTGGCTTTGATTTCCATGCTTAATCATCTTCTGGTGATTAACGCCAAACTGGCTAGTCTGTGGTTTGCAGATTCTTCCAACATTTAAAGAATATCCTCTGTTCGGTCTTGGTTGGCCACATATGGGCAGCAAAAATCCAACGGGATCACATTAATAGCTGCTTGAATTATAAGCCATGTATTTCTCATATTTTATTGCACTAAAACCTGAAGCAGGCAGTAAGAACCACCACATTTATAATACACTTTATGCCATCTATGTCTCCTCATCATCTTATGAGAAGCTATTGACATCCCTAATATTCGATTGCACTAGAACCTTAAACAGGCAGTAAGAACCATCACATTTATAATACACTTTATGCCATCTGTCTCTCCTGATAATCTTATGAGGAAGTCATTGACATCCCTAATATTAAAAAAAAAACAACAAGGAAATGAATCCAAGGCAGTTGATTCATATCTTGAAATTAAAAGAGCTCATCTTTGAACCTTTATCTCTCCTCCAAGGTCAGATCAGTACACCTGCACATTCTGTTTGCAGGTTCTTGTCACCAGCAAATCAGTGAACTGAATTTTAATTGATGTGTGTGTGCAGGTGTGCATGCATGTCTGTGTAAGTGTGTGTGTTTATGCATCCATCGCTTTAACCCCATCATGGGTTCTAGTTAATGCTTAAGCCTGATTTCAAAGAAGCCAACAGATTTGTTGCTCAATGTAATAAAACTACCTCTCCTTAACAAGGAATGATGTTAAGTCAACTTCAAAGATAAACACGGGGCTGGGTGTGGTGGCTCACACCTATAATCCCAGCACTTTGGGAGGGCGAGACGAGTGGGTCATTTGAGGTCAGGAGTTCAAGACCAGCCTGGCCAACATGGTGAAACCCCATCTCTACTAAAAATACAAAAATTAGCTGGGGGTGGTAGCAGGTGCCTGTAATCCCAGCCACTTGGGAGGCTGAGGCAGGAGAATCGCTTGAACCTGGGAGGCAGAGGTTGCAGTGTGCTGCGATCGCACCACTGCACTCCAGCCCAGCTGACACAGTGAGACTCCATCTCAAAAATAAATAAATAAAAAATAAAGATGGGAAAGTTTTTGGTTCCAGACAGGATTATTTCATGACATCCAAGCAAATTTAGATTTTGAAATATAACAAGACGTGGTAAAATGTACCATTTTTCCAAATTAGTTTTCTGCATAATGTTTACAAATTGTAATTTGATATTTTTTCTTTAAATTTCCTTTTGAGGTAATTAAAGAGTCTAAGGAAGATGCAAGGACGCAAGACCCCCACCTAGAGTTTCATTTGCCCTTAACCCAGCTTCATTTTCTATTAGGATTGGAGTGCAATATCAAAGGCGGGTCACCAACACCGGTGCACTTCTGATAACAAGACTACAGACATCAATCGGTTGTCACAAGTTTAATAGCTTTAAGTCAACACATCTTCATCAACTCCAATATACACAAAGCATTACAGAGGAATATTTATCAGCCAATCCAGAAATATTTATGAATGGTCAGCTCTATGCTGGATTCTGGGAGAAATACCCAGCAATTGTTTCAGAGTCATGTTGCAACGTCTTCCAACTTGAGGGCTGAAGGAGTGCTTGTAGGTCAATGCTGAAGGGTCTTGTTGCTCCATGCACACATAGTGATAAAAAGCTGTGCTAGGGCCGGGCACGGTGGCTCATGCCTGTAATCCCAGCACTTTGGGAGGCCAAGGTGGGTGGATCACCTGAAGTCATGAGTTCGAGACCAGTCTGGCCAACACGGTGAAACCCCGTCTCTACTAAAAATACAAAAATTAGCCAGATGTGGTGGCGGGTGCCTATAATCCCAGCTACTTGGGAGGCTGAGGCAGGAAGAATTGCTTGAACCCAGGAGGTGGAGGTTGCAGTGAGCCGAGATCATGCCATTGCATTCCAGCCTGGGCGATGGAGCAAGACTCCATCTCAAAAACAAACAAACAACAACAACAAAAAACAAAAACAAAAAGCTGTGTGATAGTTCCAGGAATTCATGAGAAGGAAGAAGAATTTAGATTCCCTTGGGTTATTTTGAGGGATTAGTTCTGGTTTGTTTATTGGGCCAAACAAACCAGGGTAGATGTAAAATGGCCCCATCAAAACCATCCTACGGAACACTTTTCCACTGCTGGTGGGAATGTAAACTAGCACAACCACTCTGAAAAACCGTGTGGAGACTCCTTGAAGAACTAAGAGTAGAACTACCTTTCGGGGAAGCCGTCTCACTACTGGGTATTTACTCAGTGGGGGAAAAAAGTCATTATAGGAAAAAGACACTTGCACACACATTTATAGCAGCACAATCCACAACTGCAAAGATAGGGAAGCAATCTAAGTGCCCATCAGCCAATCCGTGCATAAACAAAATGTGGTATACATACACCATGGAATGCTACTCAGCCATAAAAAGGAATGGAATAATGTCTTTTGCAGCAACTTGGATGAAGCTGGAGGCCATTATTATTTTATTTGTTTATTTATTTATTTTTGAGATGGAGTGTTGCTCTTGTCGCCCAGGCTGGAGTGCAATGGTGCAATCTTGGCTCACTGCAACCTCTGCCTCCCAGGTTCAAGCGATTCTCCTGCCTCAGCCTCCCGAGTAGCTGGGATTACAGGCACGTGCCACCACACCCAGCTAATTTTTTTGTATTTCTAGTAGAGACGGGGTTTCACCATGTTGGTCAGGCTGGTCTCAAACTCCCGACCTCAGGTGATCCGCCCGCCTTGGCCTCCCAAAGTGCTGGCATTACAGGTGTGAGCCACCACGCTTGGCCCTGGAGGCCATTATTCTAAGTGAAGTAACTCAGGAATGGAAAACCAAATATCGTATGTTCTCATCTGTAAGTAGGAGCTAAGCTATGAGAATGCAAATGCATAAGAATATTATGGAACTTGGGGACTCGGGGGTGAGGATGGAAAGGAGGTGAAAATAAAGACTACATATTCAGGCCAAGCATGGTGGCTCACGCCTGTAATCCAAGCACTTTGGGAGGCTGAGGCGGGTGGATCATCTGAGGTCAGGAGTTCGAGACCAGCCTGGCCAACGTGGTGAAACCTCATTTGTACTAAAAATCCCAAAATTAGCTGGGCGTGGTGGCACGTGCCTGTAGTCCCAGCTACTTGGGAGGCTGAGCCAGGAGAATCACTAGAACCTGGGAGGTGGAGTTTGCAGTAAGCCGAGATCACGTCACTGCACTCCAGTCTGGGCAACAGAGTGAGACTCAGTTTCAAAACACAGACAAACAAACAACAACAACAACTACATATTGGATACAGTGTACATTGTTCAGGTGACAGGTACACTAGTCTCAAAAATCACCACTAAAGAATTTATCCATGTAACCAAAAACCACCTTTACCCCCAAAACTATTGAAAAAAACCATCTGTCACACACCAGGGGATGTGTGAGCAAAGGCAGGAAGGAACAGAGCCCTGGGAAGGAGAAGGGGTCACTGAGATGACAGGGAGGGCAGCATTCTATCAGTCAGTGTCCAGGCAGGCAGTGGTGGGAAGGGCCGTGGTCAGGAGTTTCTGTGCTGGGCCTTGGGGCCATAGAGAGCTGAGCTGGGTGACGTGCGGAGCCTGGGCTCATGATCAGGTGCTGTAGCCGTTGGAGGGGTGTGCTGCTGCCTGAGGGACTCAGAGGAGACTAGAGGGTATGAATGAGATTCCTGGGAGTGGCTTAACAAATGACCACAAACAGTGGTATAAAACAACAGGCACTGATGGGGCACAGTGGCTCACGCCTGTCACCCCAGCCCTCTGGGAGGTCGAGGTGAGCGGATCACCTGAGGTCAGGAGTTTGAGACCAGCCTGGCCAACACGACAAAACCCGTCTCTACTAAAAATACAAAAATTAGCCGGGTGTGGTGGTGCACACCTGTCATCCCAGCTACTTGGGAGGTTGGGGCAGGAGGATCACTTGAACCCAGGAGGCAGAGGTTGTCTTGAGCCGAGATTGCACCACTGTACTGCAGCCTGAACAACAGAGCAAGACTCTGTCTCAAACACAAAACAAAACAACAACAGGAATTTATTCTCTCCCAGTTCTGGAGAGCAGCAGTCTGAGATGAAGGGGTGGGCAGGGCTGTGCTCCCTCTGGAGGCTCTAGGGGAGGATCCCCCCTGCTCCTCCCAGCTCCTGGGGGCTCCAGGCGTCCCTGGGCTTGTGGGCGCATCACTCCAGTCCCTGCCTCCATCTCCACCTGGCCTTCTCCTCCGTGTCCGTCTTCATCTCCTCTTGTTATAAACACAGCAGCCACTAAATCAGGGCCCACCCTGGTGACCCCAACTGCAAAGACTGTTGTGAACTGAATTCTGTCCTCTAAATTGATCAATTGACATCCTAACTCCCAGGACTGCAGGGTGTCACTGTGTTTGGAGATACGTTCTTTAAAAAGGTGATTAATATAAAACGAGGTCATTACGGTGGGTCCTAATCTGATATGATTAGTGGCCTTATAAGAAGAAGATAGTGGGACACAGACATGACCTCCCTGCAGGAAAATCCGTTCTCCCTCTCCCAGCTCCTGGGGGCTCCAGGCATCCCTGGGCTTGTGGCCGCATCTCTCCAGTGTCTGCCTCCATCTCCACTTGGCCTTCTCCTCTGTGTCTGTGTCTCCTCTTCTGTCTCTTACAAAGGTACCTGTCATTGAGTGGAGGGTCCACCCTATGCCATGATGATCTCATCTTGATTTGTTGCTGTTGTTGTTATTGTTTCGAGATGGAGTCTCGCTCTGTCGCCGAGGCTGGAGTGCAGTGGTGCGATCTTGGCTCAAAGCAACCTCCGCCTCCCGGGTTCAAGCAATTCTCCTGCCTCAGCCTCCCAAGCAGCTGGGACTACAGGCGCCTGCCGCCACGCCCAGCTAATTTTTGTACTTTTAGTAGAGACAGGGTTTTGCCACGTTGGCTAGGCTGGTCTCAAACTCCTGACCTCAGGTGATCCACCCGCCTCAGCCTCCCAAAGTGCTGGGATGACAGGCGTGAGCCACCGCGCCTGGCCCTCATCTTGAGATTCTTAACTCAATTACATCTGCAAAGACCCCTTTTCCAAATAAGTTCCCATTCGCAGATTCTGGGGATGAGGATGTGGACATATCTTTTAGGAGGACCACCGCACAGTCCACTACAGTTGTATCCAGTTGCTTCCAGAGGCTCCAGCGGAGGCTCCTTTTTGCCTCTCCCAGCCCCTTGTGGCTCCAGGAGTCCCTGGCCTTGTGGCCATCTTACCTCAGTCTCTGCCTCCATCTCCACGTGACCTTCTCCTCTGTGTGTCTGTGTCTCTTCTTCGTCTCTCAGAAGGCTGCCTGTCATTGGACGTAGGGCTCAGCCTCATTCATCTTAACAAATGCATCTACAAAGACCCTATTTCCACACAGGGTCTCATTCTGAACTCCCTAGGAGACAGGAGTTTGGAGGGGCCACTGCTCACCCCAATACAGGTTTTACTGTCAAATATCAGTCCCCCAGATTAGCCAACACCGTTTAGAAACTCACAGGCCTGAGTCCCTCTGATACAGTCTCTAAAAATCAACTCCCAGGGCAGAAAGTGGATATGGAAGGGTGAAAAGAGGACTATAGTCCAGGGATACTGATTCAGCACAAAAATTACATGTGCCAGGCCACATGTCAAGGGCTGTCCCTCCTTGAAAGTCACAGGACAGGGCCGGGCGCGGTGGCTTACACCTGTAATCCCAGCACTTTGGGAGGCCGTGGCAGGCGGATCACAAGGTCAGGAGTTCGAGACCCGCCTGGCCAACACGGTGAAACCCTGTCTCTACTAAAAATAGAAAAATTAGCCAGGCATTGTGGCATGCACCTGTAATCCCAGTTACTCAGGAGGCTGAGGCAGGAGAACCGCTTGAACCTGAGAGGTGGAGGTTACAGTGAGCCGAGATCATGCCTCTACACTCCAGCCTGGGTGACAGAGCGAGACTCCATCTCAAACAAAAAAAAAAGAAAGAAAGAAAGTCACAGGACTAAGAATAAAAAGCCTGTTCAACTGGGGTTCTATCTTCTAGTACTATTGCGCCAGGAAAATTCATCTCTTGAAAACAGATAACTATAAAAGGCATTGATTTCCGGCTCTGACTCCTAGAATGTTGCCGTTCTAAAAGTCAAACTAAAGCCATTTTGTCTGAAAGCCTTCTCACATGATTTTTGGAATAAAGGGAGTAAGAATAGATAAATACAGAAATAAATAAAACATTACTCTGGCAGAGGACTGATTGTATTCCAAATTATCCTCAAGAAGAGCAAATAAAATATAGAGATGAATTTGGCGGACAATTTTCTTCACGTGAGGTTTTAATGTTTGTACAGTTTTGAACTGGGAGTTTTCACATAAAAACATGGGGCTTAATTTCTTACTGTAAGCATTTTCTGTTGGGAGAAATCACTTTTTTTCTCGTCTGTCTGTGGTGATGCTGTCACTGTTGGAAAATTCAGCTTCTTTATTTGTTTAATTTACAGAAGAGTGTTTGAAATATTCTTTATACTTAACATATAAAGAATATTTTTAATGTACAGAAAAAACTTAAAGAAAATGTAGGCAGGGGAGGAAAAGTATGAGAAAAAAGAGCATAAGAAGCAAAATATTGCAGCCAAAAGTCACAGAAAATGTTTTGCAATGGAAACCATTTCCTTTTCAAATAGCACTGCATGGAAATGACGGGAAGAGGAAAACACCTCATTTTTAGTGGTCACCACAGGGCCAGCAAGCATGGTTAATCTGGCTCTAATTTTATATCCCGACGCCATGTCCGGAGCGTGGGTGTTTATTATGCCATTTGAAGAGAAATGGAAGCCAAAGGCATGAGGCTTCTCCAGTGAGGGGAGGTCCCAGGGGTGGCCTTGGCTGGGTGGACTCTTGGGTGAGCCTCTGCAGCGATGCTTGGGACTCAGGCTGGGGCCTGAGAAGGGGGCAATCAGCCTGGGGCCTGGGGCCTGGGGCCGCTTCTTGCTGATGACTCTCACCACTGAGATATGTACAAATCAAGTCAGGGTGCCCCTTCACTAAAATGTGTGTGTGTGTGTGTGTGTGTGTATACAGACACACATGCATATGTGAGTGTGCACATGTTTGAGACATAGCATATATAAGTGCAAATGTATATTAAATGTAGAGATACACAGATAAATGAATAAATGGACAGATATAGATACATGAATGCATATATAGGTAAATATCAATATGTGGATCCAAATAGATACATGGATAGATGATTGCTAAATAGATAGAGATACATGTATGGATATATTGATAGAAAGTAGATTCATGGATAAATGATGGATAGAGGTAGATACATGGATGAATAGGCAGACAGATAGGTAGGCAGACAGATAGTAGACAGACAGATAGATAGATAGATATAGATAGATAGAGATGAATGGATAGGTAGATACATAGATATGGATATATAGATGATAGATATGGATAAAATGGATAGATATATAGAATAGGTAGTTAGATATATAGCTATAGATATATAGATGATAGATATGGATAATATAGATGGATGAATGGATATATAGATGATATAGATAAATGCATAGGCAGATAGATATATAGATAGATATGAATAGATATATAGACAGATATGGATACTTGGATGAATGGATACAGAGAGAGAGAGAGAGAGAGAAATAAACAAATAAATAAATAAATAAAATAAGAGGCCAAGTGCTATGGCTCACACCTGTAATCCCAGCATATTGGGAGCCCAAGGCAAATGAATTGCTTGAGCCCAGGAACTTGAAACTAGCCTGGGCAACATAGCAAGAGCCCATCTCTACAAAAAATTTAAAAACTAGCAGGAAATGGTGGTACATACCTATAGTCACAACTACTTGGGAGGCTGAGGTAGAAGGATTGCTTGAGCCCAGGAATTTGATGCTGCAGTGAGCTATGATCACACCATGGCACTCTGGCCGGGGCAAAAGGGCAAGACCTTGTCTCTAAGAAAAAGAAAAAGTAGATGACAGACAGATGGATATAGGTAGACAACTACGGAGAAACAGCTAGATCAATACATGAGACAAAAAGAGAACAAGAGAGAGACAGAGAGTGAAAGAGAGAGAGAGTGTGTGTGCATTTGAAGCTAATACAGGGTTTCTCAGCCTCAGCCCTGTGGACATTGGAGTCCGGATCACTCTCTGAGGTGAGGCCGTCCTGTGCACTGTATGGGAAGCCCTGAGGCCACGGGAATAGGCTCGGGGCTGTGGTAAGGAACGGATCCACCACGAGAGCCTCCAGAAGGAACTCACCCTGCCCACACCTTGATTTCAGACTTCTGCTTCCAAAACTGTGACAGAATGAATCCCAGTTGTAAGCCACCTGGTGTGTGACAGCTTGCTACAGCAGCTCTTGGAAACGGCATACAAGGGGGATGAGACACATTCTAATATGCTTTCCAGCAAAGTAAGTCTGAGCCGATGTGCTTTTTTTTTTTTGAAACGCAGTCTTGCTCTTGTCGCCCAGGCTGGAGTGCAATGGCACGATCTCAGCTCACTGCAACCTCCATCTCTCAGGTTCAAGCGATTCTCCTGCTTCAGCCTCCAAGTAGCTGGGACTTCAAGCATGTGCCACCACGCCTGGCTAATTTTTGTACTTTCAGAAGAGAAGGGGTTTCGCCATGTTGGCCAGGCTGGTCTCCAACTGCTGACCTCAGGTGATCCACCCGCCCGGGCCTCCCGAAGTGCTGGGGTTCCAGGTGTGAGCCGCCGCGCTCGGCCCCTGGGGTCTCTTTTATAAGAGCACTGATCCCTTCGTGAGGCTCCACCCTCATGACCACACCACCTTTTAAAGACTCCACCTCCTAGCGCCACCACTTTGCGGCACAGAAATTTCGGGGAAAAACGAGCGTTCAGTTTATTGTGGTGACCGAGGAGCAAGCCCTCTAACAACACTGGAGAATTGATTGCTCACAGTCCTGGAGGCTGGAGGTCCAGGGCAAAGACGTGGCAGATTCAGTGTCTGGTGGGGACCCACTTCCTGGTTCCTAGATGGAGCCTTCCGGCTGTGTCCTCACATGGTGGAAGGGGTGAGGGAGCTCTCTGGGGCCCCTTTTACAAGGGCACTCATCCCATCCATGAGACCCCACCTTCACGACCTCATCACCTCCCAAAGGCCCCATGTCTGAACACTATCACCTTGGAAGTGAGGAGATCAAAATAGAAATTTTGGGGAGATAGCAACATTCAGACCATAGCAAATTTTATATGCTACTTTCTAATAGACTTACAATCACCATTTAAAAAAAAAATCACTGAACTCCCATGAAATTCCTTATTTGTCACCCCTTTGACTTGGATGTCTAATCTGTTTTCTAATATTTCATTTAAAATAGAAGTTTGTCACCTCCTAGGACCACACATTCTACCTGTTCGATGTTTTCGCCAGGTGGGCAGTCAGGAAACATTTGTTAATAGCCATGCATGGGGAATACCGTTACTCAAGTCATCTCACTTCTTTGCCCTTAAAATTACCTTTTTTTGGCGGGGAGAGGTGGCTCACACCTGTAATCCCAGCATTTTGGGAGGTCAAGGCGGGCAGATCATGAGGTGAGGAGATGGAAACCAGCCTGGCTAACATGGTGAAACCCCATCTCTACTAAAAATACAAAAATTAGCCAGGTGTGGTGGCGGGTGCCTATAGTCCCAGCTACTTGAGAGGCTGAGGCAGGAGAATCGCCTGAACCTGGGAGGCAGAGGTTGTAGTGAGACGAGGTTGCACCATTGCACTCCAGCCTGGGCGACAGAGTGAGACTCCATGTCAAAAAAAAAAAAAAAAAAAACCTTTTCTTTTTTGTTACTCCCTCTGCTGAAAACATTTAGAGGTGAATTACACAAAACTGTTTGAACCAAATGATGACTTTAAAAATTCATATTAGCAAAAACAACTTTTACTCAAGATAAATTAAAAGAACCAACATCTAGGCCAGGCGCGGTGGCTCACACCTGTAATCCCAGCACTTTGGCAGGCCGAGGCAGGCAGATCACAAGATCAGGAGATCGAGCCCACCCTGGGTAACACAGTGAAACCCCATCTCTACTAAAAAAATACAAAAAAATTAGCCGGCCGTGGTGGCGGGCGCCTGTAGTCCCAGCTACTTGGGAGGCAGAGTTTGCAGTGAGCCGAGATTGCACCAGACAGAATGAGACTGTCTCAAAAAAACAAACAACAACAACAACAAAAAGAACCAACATGTAGATTAAGTTCTCTTTTCTAAAGGGAAATTAAGTTTTCAAAAGATATCCTTGGCCGGACACAGTGGCTCACGCCTGTAATCCCAGCACTTTGGGAGGCCAAGGCACATGGATTGCCTGACCTCAGGAGTTCAAGACCAGCCTGGGCAACACGGTGAAACCCTGTCTCTAATAAAATACAAAAAATTAGCTGGGTGTGGTGGCATGCACCTGTAATCCCAGCTACTCGGGAGGCTGAGACAGGAAAATCGCTTGAACCTGAGAGGCGGAGGTTGCAGTGAGCTGAAATTGCACCATTGCACTCCAGTTGGGGTTACAGAGTAAGACTCCATTTCCAAAAAAAAAAAAAAATCCTCACACTGGGATGAGACACCCAACATCTAGAAGGCATTGGGTCTCACCAATTACATAAAAGATCGTGTGTCCTTCATACCTCATGGCAGGCTGTTCGGGAACCAAAGAAATCCAATAAGGTTGATCTCCTTGGAAGAAAACATTTGCAAAGTCAGGGGGAAATTTCAGATTTTATTTGCTTATTGTGATGACCAAACATGACCAAAAGCAACCAAACATGATCAACTTCCTTTTTTTTTTTTTTTTTTTTTTTTTTTTTTTTTTTTTTTTAGACAGTCTTGCTCTGTCGCCCAGGCTGGGGTGCAGTGGCCGGATCTCAGCTCACTGCAAGCTCCGCCTCCCGGGTTTAGACCATTCTCCTGCCTCAGCCTCCCGAGTAGCTGGGACTACAGGCGCCCGCCACCTCGCCCGGCTAGTTTTTTGTATTTTTTAGTACAGACGGGGTTTCACCGTGTTAGCCAGGATGGTCTCGATCTCCTGACCTCGTGATCCGCCCGTCTCGGCCTCCCAAAGTGCTGGGATTACAGGCTTGAGCCACCGCGTCTTTTTTTTTTTTTCATTTGCAATTCTTCCTTAACAAGAACACGGTAACTGCAGGTATATAGCAGGAAGGAGACCACTGGGGGCTAGTTGCAAAGACATGAGCGTAATAAGGAATGGAAAAGCCATTTCTTCTCCAGGAAGGTGACTCTGCCATTTTTAACATTTTTATCTCATTTTCCCAGCCTCCCTGCTACGGACAATGTTCAGATCCTCATCAGCCGGGGCTCTTCCGCCAGCTTCTCAGCGTTGCTCTCCAAGGTGTGGTCCCTGGATCAGCAGCAGCAACATCCCCTGGGTGCTTACTGGAGATGCAGAATCTCAGGCCTCGTGTCCCAGGCCTCCTTAATCAGAGTCTGCATTTCAGTCCGACTCCCCAGTGATTCCTGCATTTCAGTCCGACTCCCCAGTGATTCCTGCATTTCAGTCCGACTCCCCAGTGATTCCTGCATTTCAGTCCGACTCCCCAGTGATTCCTGCATTTCAGTCCGACTCCCCAGTGATTCCTGCATTTCAGTCCGACTCCCCAGTGATTCCTGCATTTCAGTCCGACTCCCCAGTGATTCCTGCATTTCAGTCCGACTCCCCAGTGATTCCTGCATTTCAGTCCGACTCCCCAGTGATTCCTGCATTTCAGTCCGACTCCCCAGTGATTCCTGCACCCAGTACAGACTGGAAGTCCTGAGAGTGGTCCTAGTGCTGTGGAGTCCAAAGTTCCTGAGGTTCGCTGCATAACAGCCAATCATTCGAGAGACAAGAAGTTAGAAAAAGAAAAGCATCTTTATTTGGAGAGCCAGCCAGTCAGGAAGATACTGGACCCATGTCCTAAGGAACCATTTTTAAAGGCATGAATCTCAAACTTCTTTGTACATTGAGAAGGGGGAACAAGGAGGAGGCTGAGGTGAGGGGGTTGGCTGGTGACCACAGACACTTGGGCATCAGCAGGGGCCCAAGGAGATTGCAAAACTTCCTTGTCCTTGCTCAGGTCACAGTGCTCCTACAAATCTTCAAGACAACATTGCTACTTATATGCATGCCCTTCTTATCTCCTCAGAGGTTAGTTTTGGAAAGGAATTCTTATCATCCTTGCTTTCCAGTTAAACTGTAATCTAAGTTCTTTCCATGATTAACTTGGCCCATGTGCAGAAGTGCCTAAGAGCAGTTAGCTTGAGGAGTCAGAAGCAAGATGGAGTCAGCTATGTTCAATTTCTCTCCCTATCACACTGGCAGCCCATTCTATCCTCTTCTGAGAGACTGAGTGTTTCAAAATGTGGGCCTCTCCATGGCTTTCATGATAAAAGTGTAGGTACCTTTAGAACTAAGCACGGTGTAGCCCTCTGCTCAGAACCCTGCATGTGTGGCATGGTATTCTCACTCTCTCCTTACAATAAAGGTAGACAAAAAATAAAAAGTGTTTTTCCAGCTGGGCGTGGTGGCTCACGCCTGTAATCCCAGCACTTTGGGAGGCCGAGGTGGGCGGATCACAAGGTCAGGAGATCGAGACTATCCTGGCTAACACGGTGAAACCCCGTCTCTACTAAAAATACAAAAAAATTAGCCGGGTGTGGTGGCGGGCGCCTGTAGTCCCAGCTACTCAGGAGACTGAGGCAGGAGAATGGCATGATCCCGGGAGGCGGAGCTTGCAGTGAGCCGAGATCGCGCCATTGCACTCCAGCCAGGGGGACAGAGCGAGACTCCGTCTCAAAAAAAAAAAAGTGTTTTTCCTCCTCTCTACTCTCATTAAAACAAACAAAGTGAAAGAGAGAGAGAGAGAGAGGGAGGAAGGAAGGGAGGGAGGGAGGGAGGGAGGAAGGAAGGGAGGGAGGGAGGGAGGGAGGAAGAAGAAAAGAAAAGAAAGAAGAAACACAGAGAGAAAGAAGGAAGAAACGGGGTGGGGGGAAGGAGAAATGGAGGGAGGGAGGGAGGGAGGGAGGGAGGCAGGAAGACTGGCCGGCCATTGCTGGCACATGGCACCTGCTCCCCTCTGCAATTTCAAATCCTATCACCCAAGAAAACATCCCATCCACATAATTCCTAAAACATAAAAGTCCATTTTCAAATCATGAAATAAGTCAATGTTTCTACGGGAAAGCCATCGTTCTTCCCTTTTCTCTAAACACAGCGCCAAAATAAGTATCTTTCTCAGGGGAGAGTCCTCTTATAGCCTGATCCAATGAAGGCTTTCCTTCTGGGTGAACTCTGCGGGGCTTTTGTTTCTTTGCTTTGGGACCTCTGAAAAACAAACGCATCATGCAATGAATTTCCAAAAGCAGCAGATAAAACCCACCCACGCTGTCTCGCAGCCCTGCTCTCTTCCAACTGCCTGCTTTGTCACCAGAACAGACTCTGCAGGCCCCTGGGCTCAGGGGGCTTCCCACCGGGTTCTTGCCTTTGGCAGATGTTTTTGTTTTTACCTTCTCGGCAGGTGTTTTCTTCGGCTAAACTTGGCTTAGACAAAGAATGAGGTGCTGAAGTTGAGCTGCTTGGGAGGCAGAGGCAGGAGAGTCGTTTGATCCTGGGTGGTGGAGGTTGCAGTGAGCTGAGATCGAGCCACTGCTCTCAAGCCTGGGGGACAAGAGCAAGACCCCTCTCAAAAAAAAAAAAGCAAGAAAAGAAAATAGTATCTCTGAGTGTGGGAGGATCACCTGAACCCAGGAGTTCAAGACCAGCCTGCACTACAGTGAAGCCCCATCTCCAGGAAACATTTAAACATTAACCAGGCTGGGCACGGTGGTTCATGCCTGTGATCCCAGCACTTTGGGAGGCTGACGCGCGTGTATCGCTTGAGCTCAGGAGTTTGAGACCAGCCTGGACAACATGGTAAAACCTTGTGTCTTTAAAAAAAAATAAACAAATAGCCGAATGTGGTGGCTAGTGCCTGTGGTCGCAGCTACTTGGGAGGCCAAGGTAGGAATATCGCTTTAGCCCAGGAGGCAGAGGTTGCAGTGAGCCAAAAGATTGTACCACTGCACTCTAGCCTGGGCATGAAAACCTGCATGAAACCCTGTCTCAAAAAAATATAAAAATTTAAAAAAGTAGGCAGGCATGGTTGTGTGTGTGTGTAGTCCCAGCTACTCAGGAGGCTGAGGAAAGAGCATGGCTTGAGCCCAGGAGGTCGAGGCTACAGTGAGCCACGATCACTTCACTGTACTCCAGTCTGGGCAACAGAGTCTCAAAAAAAGAAAAGAAAGGAAAAGAAAAGAGAAGGGAAGGGGGAGGGGAGCGGAAGGGAGTGGAGGGGGAAGTGGAGGGGAAAAGGAAGGGGAGAAGGAAGGGGAGGGGAAGGGGGAGGTGGGGGGAGGGGACAAAAGGAGGGGAGGGAAGAAAGGGAGAAGGGGAGGGGAGAAAGGGAGGGGAGGGAAGAAAGGGAGGAGGGGAGGGGAGGGGAGAAACGGAGGGGAGGGAAGAAAGGGAGGAGGGGAGAGGAGGGAAGGGAAGAGAGAAAGAAACAAGCAAGAAACAAGGTAAAGGAAAGGGAAAGAGGGGAGGGGAAGGGGAAGGGGGAAGGAAAGAAGGAGAGAGGAGAAAGAAAGAGAGAAAAGAAAGAAAGAGCTTGGTCATGGTGGATGTCCACATTGATTGAGAACCACAGAGAACAACGGGCCATCCTGATAATCCAGACAATTGTCATTTCCCTCCCGTATCACCACGAAACTAGAGAGGTGCTTTCTGGTGGAGCAAAGGTGCTTCAGAAATGTGGAATCCTGACATTCACAATGCAGAAGCTTTCTCAGAAGTGAGCTCAACCATATGTTCATTTTTTTTGTTTTTGTTTTTGTTTTTCCCAGTTATTGGTAACTGGCTTTGTTAAAAAAAAAAAAAAAAAGAGAGAGAGAGAGAGAGAGAGAAAATGCAACTGTGAATAGAGAGATTGAATGTGTCTGACCCAAGGTTGTCGCAGCTCCTGTTTTCTGGTTAGGCCTGCACTTCCTTATGAATCACAGGGAATGGAGAACTTTTCTTGATAATAATGGTCATTCTATGCAGAGCAGGACTTGAGGTGTTATGATAAATGTATAATTTCTCAAAAGTGGTCTACTTGAGAACACAGTTGCAAGGAGTTCCTCTCCATATTTGTTCCTGGGTAAAGCAGCTCTTCATAAGGTCATTCAGCTTTCAATTTATTTTAATCAGCACTTCAGCTCAGGCCAGCAATGTCACTGTGCTTTCCAGTCAGGACGGTCCCAGGGTGTCTCAGACACTGACACAGAGAGGAGTGTCAAATGACTGTCATTGAGGGGTAAAGTAGAATTTGACATGAGAATAAAACAGAGATATGTAGAAATCACAAAACAAGCATGCTATATTTCCAGTGCAATTCCATTTTAGATGAATATAGAAAATAATTGCAAATTTTCACATATGCCTTCATTCACTTACGCTATACTAATTTTCACATATGCCCAAGTTAATTCATACTAATTTATACTAACTACCACCAAGGCCATACAATTCTCCCCAAGGTAAAATTTACCTACTGTCAGAAGTAAATGTGGTGTTTTAAAACTAATTCTACAGTCAAGGGATCCCCATTAACCACACTTCTTAAAACCAGATGAGCAAGTTCTATCAGATTCACCCTGGAGCTTAAAATCCAACTACACAGAGAACTTTTTAAAACCCTGAACGATTAATTCCACCTGTTGGAAGTGGTTCCCTTCACCTGGGCAACTGCTAAGTCATTGTTTTATTTCGTGTAATGGAAACACAGTAATGCATTAGATATTCGTAAGATTAAAATATTTCGAGGCATCCAAGGAGCACAGTAATGCTGAAGTGGTCATGAGCATGAAAGATATTTCATCTGCAACTCCTGTACAGTGATAGGAAAGCATCTGTGATAATGGTTGGTAAGAAATCTACAGGCGAGACTAATATTGTTGTGGGGTGTTGCCTAGGTCCACAGGCGATGCAGAATTTCAGTTACAAGTGAGTAAATCCAGAGAAGTAGACTTTGTCCCATCTGAGTTGACAGAGCCCTTGAATTTTACTCACAGACCTCTGGGGTCTCTCAACATACCAAGGCAAAGAACAAAACCTCCAACGACAGGGTAACAGAAGAGGGAACGAGTGGCCAGCCTTGTTCGTTTGAGACACGATATAAATACCAAACTTAAAGCAGAAATAATGAAAATGAAATTGCATGTTAAACTGCTCTTCTAGATGCTTATTTTTGGTTTCCCTTATTCTTCTTTTATTTTTCATTATTATTAATATTATTATTGAGACAGAGTCTTGCTCTGTCACCCAGGCTGGAATGCCACGGTGCCATCTCGGCTCACTGCAACCTCCATCTCCCGGGTTCAAGCGATTCTCCTGCCTCAGCCTCCTGAGTAGCTGGGACTACAGGTGTGTGCCACCACGCCTGGCTAATTTTTGTATTTTTAGTAGACATGGGGTTTCACCACATTGGCCAGGCTGGTCTCGAACTCCTGACCTCATGATCTGTCCACCTCGGCCTCCTAATTTTCATTATATTTTTAATCAATAAACAATAATTGCCTATGTCTCTGGGGTGTGCTGTGATGTTTCTCTTTATCTTTCCTGTTGGATTCATCCTCAGTGTCAGTGCAGAACCCTTGGTTTACAGACACTTGGTTTGAAGAGATCCAACATTCAATGGAAACGTCTATCAGACAATGAGTGAATGGCTGTGCCTTCCATATAAAAGCACGATAATGGTGTGTTCTGAGTGGAGGCATACCTCTGTGAGTTTACACCTCTCTCAGCTCGGCTGGAACCCAGATTCTTTCAGATTTATACCTCTCTGGGTAAACAAAAAGCTGGGACCCAGATTCTCAAAGTTAAGTATAGTCTTTCTGCAAAAGCCTCTTTGTCCACATCAACAGTGAGATAATTTGCTGTCTCAGAACTGCTAGACCAGCTGAACCTTCCTTGTTTGCCTTCTTGTTGGAGTGCCCGTGAAAGGCAGATTGGAGACAAAACCGATTCAACAGAGGCCATGGATAAGAGATGTTTTGTCTCCAATTGCATCAGAATCACAAACTATTCCAGGGGAAGGCACACAGAAGACATTTTTGGAGGTTATTCTTCGCGGAAAGGATTATGAATGACATTGGTCACGGTGGTTCATGCATATTCTTTCTGGGATCTCAACAGCGATGTGATATCCACGAACACAGTCAACATCGTAGAGACTGGGATGTGAAGAAGGGCACAGCAGAGCACAGTGCCTCTGGAAAGCTCCCAGGCCCAACCAATACCAACTCTACACTCCTTCAGCCTGTCTCTCTCCCATGTACCCCTCTTGTCAAGAGAGGGAAATGCAGTTAGAGACAGTCCATTTAATGTTTGTTGAGTGAGTGAAAGAATGAATGAATGTATGAGTTGTCTGTGGCCTCATGCCTCTCTGCCAAAATCTATTTCTTCAAACTTAATTTCTGTCTGAACATCTCTATTCAGGCTCCCTGCGGCTTTGGTATTTCAGCAAAAATCCTCCCTGGGTTCTGACTCCAGGAGACAAAAACCACTCATGTAGTCTTTAGAAATCCTTCAATTAATTTTTTTTTTTTTTTTCTTTTTTTTTGAGACGGAGTCTCGCTCTGTCGCCCAGCCCAGGCTGGAGTGCAGTGGCGCGATCTCGGCTCACTGCAAGCTCCGCCTCCCGGGTTCACGCCATTCTCCTGCCTCAGCCTCCCGAGTAGCTGGGACTACAGGCGCCCACAACCGCGCCCGGCTAATTTTTTGTAATTTTTAGTAGAGACGGGGTTTCACTGTGGTCTCGATCTCCTGACCTTGTGATCCGCCCGCCTCGGCCTCCCAAAGTGCTGGGATTACAGGCGTGAGCAATTTTTAAAAATTATTTGTAGAGACAGGGTCTACCTATGTTGCCCAGGCTGGTCTCAAACTCCTGGGGCTCAAGTGATCCTTCTACCTTGGCCTCCAAAGGTGCTGGGGTTACAGTTGTGAGCCACTGCACCTGGCCTCAAACATTTTGTCTTCCAGATTTACCCTCGTTGACGATCTAGTCACCTGATCACTCTCCTCTTTGGGTCATGAGAGCTGGTGACTATGCAGCCAACAGGGACTTCAACAGAGTCCTGCCCTTCCATTTACATTTAACCTCATTGTTTATGGGTGGCCCCCAGGAACTCTCAGAAACAACTGTTAGAGTGCAGGGATCCTGAGGGGAGTGGGGTGAAGTTAGACCTGAGCTTCTGAGTTCTCCTTCTTCATTTCTCCTCCCTCCCTCCCTTCTCTCGCATTCCTCCTCACCTTCTCTATCTCTTGACCCCCATCCCTTCTCTCAATTCCTCTTTCTTCTCAAGCTCTGAGAATGTTCTGGCATCTTCCACCATGCAGAGAGTATGGTAGGAGGTTAGGAACTAATGGCTCTGGAACCAATGTCTCCTTCAAGTGACATATACTTTCAATCAGTATCTCCAAGTCTGTTCATGTTCCTATGATATCAGAGAGGGAAGCCAGACTATTTGGTGCCCAGCCAGTCTCCCCCTCCTCTGGGAGATGTCCAGCCTCTGTGTCCTCTCTTCTGTCTGCACCCAGGGGACCAGATATTTGGAAGCTACACACAGAGACTCAGCTTTAGGGGGCTGGCTCCCCATCTCAAAGACATCTGGTGGTTGAGGCTGGTTGACGCAACCAATCAGTGATCTTTCAGTTGGTAGGTTTTTTGGTGGGGAGAGGGAGTAACCCTACGAAGAAAAAGCACCAGATCCCCGTGCTTTTCAGTCTCTTGTTCCTGACTCAGACCAGGGAACCAATCTCCGGGGGACTTTGAGCTGGGAGGAGCTGACAACGGCTGCTATTGATTTGGGGCTGAGACTTCTCCTGGTTTCTGACGAGTTTTGAACTTGCTGACTTCGGGTAGGTTCAAAGGCAATGAATGTAAGGGCTGTGTGGGCTTCTGGAGGGGGTCTTGGAGAGGTGGCTGGGGCTTTTGATCAGGGCGATTCCCAGGAGATGCTTCTAGGGGAAAAGGGAGAAGCAAGAACCGATAGACGGTTCTAGGACTCTGGGGACTGACAGGTGAGCTGGACAAAGTGGAGATAGCAGGAGTCGCTGCGCCAGCAGGTGGAGGACAAGGTCAGAGGTCAATGTCCGCCAAGCAAACAGCCTTTACCAGGAGTGCTACCAATTAAAGGGACAGCTTTGTGGGGCTACAGAAGCATGTTGGTCTGCCACACTCCTGTCTTCTCCACTGAGGTTTCTGTGGGTAAGGATGTTGTTGTGGAAAAATACCTGTAACATTAACTTCACCATTTAATCATTTCTGTATATATGTATTTATCTGTTTTAGAGATGGGGGTCTATACTCTGTCACCCAGGCTGCAGTGAAGTGACACAAACACCTCTCACTGCAGCCTTGACCTCCAGGGCTCGAGCGATCCTCCCAACTCAACCTCCAGAGGAGACGGGACTACAGGTACATGCCACCATGCCCAGCTTATTTTTTAAATTTATTTAGTTATTTATTTATTCATTCATTGATTTCATTGATTTCATTTATTTATTTATTTATTTATTTATTTATTTATTTATTTTTGAGATGGAGTTTCCCTCTTGTTGCCCAGGCTGGAGTGCAATGGCACGATCCTGGCTCACCGCAACCTCTGCCTCCCTGGTTCAAGTGATTCACCTGTCTCAGCCTCCCCAGTAGCTGGGATTACAGGCATGCACCACCAAGCCTGGCTAATTTTGTATTTTTAGTAGAGACGGGGTTTCTCCATGTTGGTCAGGCTCAATTCCAGACCTCAGGTGATCCGCCTGCCTTGGCCTCCCAAAGTGCTGGGATTACAGGTGTGAGCCACCACACCCGGCCTTATCAGCCTTTTATAATCAACTTAGTGGGTGCTGCATCCATCAATAACGAAGTGAAGTAGGAGAGGCCAACAGCCAGGATATGTCTGTGCCATCATTATCCACCTGCATCCTGTGACCTGCCACAGCTGGCACCACGGGGGAAAAAGAACACACACACAGACCCCCAAACACTGGAGTCTCCTTGTCCGTCTGCAGCCCCCTGGACCAGCAAGAGGAAAATACACCTTGTCGTCCACCAGAGATGAAAAAGGATCCCCAGCCAGGAGAGATGGCTCACGCCTGTCACCCCAGCACTTTGGGAGGCCGAAGCAAGTGGATCGCTTGAAGCCAGGAGTTCAAGACAAACCTGGCCAACACGGTGAAACCCCATGTCTACTAAAAATACAAAAATTAGCCGGGCGTGGTGGCGGGCGCCTGTAATCCCAGGTACTCGGGAGGCTGAGGCAGAAGAATGGCATGAACCAGGGAGGTAGAGGTGGCAGTGAGCCGAGATAACACCACTGCACTCCAGCCTGGGCAACAGAGTTAGACTCCATCTCAAAATAAAAAGAGAGAGAGAAAGAAGATGGGGGAGGGGGTATGGCAGGAGTTTCCTTGAAGAGACCAGCATCATTAGTGTGTTCTCATATTGCTATAAAGAAATAACTAAGACTGGATAATATAAAGAAAAGAGACTCCGTCTCAAAGAAAAAAAAATAAGAAAAAGAAAAAGGAGCCCCAAAGCTTCAGGAGATCCACGGTATGAAACTGCAAATCCACTGGGCAAGGAAGATGATGCCTCAGTATCCCAATTCTTCAGATCCTCTTCTTCTTTTTTTCTTTTTGTTTGAGATGCAGTCTCGCTCTGTCACCCAGGCTGGAGTGCAGTGACACGATCTCAGCTCACTGCAACCTCCACCTCCTGGGTTCAAGCGAATCTCCTGCCTCAGCCTCCCAAGTAGCTGGGATTACAGGCGCCCGCCACCATGGCCAGCTAATTTTTGTATTTTTAGTAGAGACGGGGTTTCACCATGTTGGCCAGGATGGTCTCGATCTCCTGACTGATCCGCCTGCCTCAGCCTCCAAAAATGCTGGGATTACAGGCGTGAGCCACCACACTGGACCTAGACCTTCCTCTTATCAGTCACCAACTCAGCTTCCCCTGGGACCGCTTCAAAAATCAGCTGTTCATGAGCCCCGGTGCCAAATGCCTGGCTTCTGAGAGACACATGAAGACCCTGATTCCCCTTTTCATGGGGAAGACGTCTGGTCCACCCAGTGGACGGCACAGACAGCTCCTAGCACCACAATGGCAGGGCAAGGGTAAGAGTGTGCCCAGTGGGGAGGCGGGAATGTATACACGTGCTTCCAGACAGGATGTACAAGACAAAGAATTTGAATGGCTTTTTGAAACAATGTCATACGGTCGCCTATGCCAAGCCGATTCCCACACAGGAGACAGCGCCTACTCAGTGTGCCGGAACAAGCATCCCTGTGTGAAGAAGTGACTGCTGCCGGCAGGGGCAGCTCACTTGGCAGAGAGGAGAGGCTGGAATGAAGGCTGAAGGCATTTTCAGGGTGTGGACTCCCATCAGTGACTTTTACAGAGGAACCCTGAGCCCAATCTGGGGTCTGGAGTGGGGGCTAAAGGGACAGAGGGGAGGCAGGAAGGGGCTCTCTGGGAGACTTGGTGGATGACACAGAACCACAGACACAGAAAAGGCAAAGCCTAGAAGCTAGCGTTTGAAAATCAAGGTTAGGGAGACCCAACACAGGAGACGATTTGGTAAAGGTGACTCAGGACAGGAGGCAGGCAGGGCTCCCTCGTCAGAGCCCTCTAAACCTGCACTTCTCTTTGTCCTGGTCACCAGAAGAGAGAAAAGAGAGCCTCCGCCTGATGTCAATGAAAGACATCTCTGTGGGTAAGGATTTAATTTTCCCCTGATTACCTAAGGAGAAAAATTCTCGCTTTCTTTTTTTTTTTTTTTTTTTTTTTTTTTATTTGAGATGGAGTCTCGCTCTGTTGCCCAGACTGGAGTGCAGTGGTACAATCTCGGCTCATTGCAAGCTCTGTCTCCTGGGTTCACGCCATTCTCCTGCCTCAGCCTCCCGAGTAACTGGGATTACAGGCATCTACCACCACGCCTGGCTAATTTTTGTATTTTTAGTAGAGATGGGGTTTCACCGTGTTAGCCAGGATGGTCTCGATCTCCTGACCTCGTGATCCGCCCGCCTCGGCCTGCCAAAGTGCTGGGATTATAGGCGTGAGCCATCACTTCCGGCGAAAAATTCTTTCATCCTCATAAATCTACCCTTCTATTTGCATTCACCTTTGCATCTATCTACATATCTAGCCAGCCACCCACATCCATCCATCCATCCACCCACCCATCCATGAACCTGTTTATTCATGCATCCATCCATCCATTCAATCATTCACTTATCTACCTATCCATCTATTCATCCATCCATTCATCCACCCATCTACTCATTCACTCATCCACCTAACCATCCATCCATCCATCCACCCATCCATCCACTCATCTACCAAACTAATCATCCATCCCTCCATCTATACATCCACCTATTCAACACATCTATTCACTCATCCATCTGTCCATCTACCCATCCATCCACCTATGAAACTGTCTATCCATCCCCCTTTCCACCTACACATCCACCCAAACACCTGTCTATCCATGTATGCATCTATTCATCCATCAAACATTTACCCATCTCTCCATCCATCCACTGTCTACCCATCCACTCATCCATTCATCCATCCACCCATCTACCCATCCACCCAAATATCCATCCAAACATCCATCTATCCCTCCATTTTACCCACCAATTCACCATCCATTCATGCATCTATCCATTCGTCCACCTTTCCATCCATTTATCTATCCATCCCTTGACCCATCCCTCCCTCCCTCTTTCTCACTTTCCCTCAGTTCCTGCATATGGACACCTAGACATGTCTAGACATCCATGTAGCCATGAGCCCACCTGTAACATCATTCAAGCACAGCCTTGCCTGCTGTTTTGTAGCCAGATGATCACGACTATGGGTGGCAGAATATCAATAGCAGGGTGCAAAACCTGGGGCCACTGGAATTGGGCATATCTGTGAAAATGTCCCTGGAGTCTTTCCTTTTGGTCTCATTTCTTAGAGGACTCAGAAACTGCAGCACTTGTGTTATTTATTAAGTTTCTCTACTGCTGGCCTCTGCTCAAGTGAGTTAGGAGAAACGGCAGGAGCGAGTCTATGAAAGCCCTTAACGCAGAGCCCCACACAGATGAAGACACTGGTCTTAATTGAGACCTCAAATAATAATTATTATGTGAAAATAGATCAAAGCAATATCTCTGCCCTGCAAAATATTGAGAGGGGAAAATCAAGTATTACATTTTGTAAAGATACAAACACTATTTTCGGGTGGGTAAAATAAAGTATAGAAAGCAAGGCCAAGTCTAAAGTCTACTTGAAAGAGCCAGATAATGTTGTAAGATTTATTTGCCTGAACCAGGGTCCCAGAAAACCTTGTTGATCTGTTTACACTGCTCCCCGCTATACCGGACAAGAATAATTCCAATGTACTTCTTGCTGGGGGTCCAGGAAGGGCAACTGAAACTGATTCACCCCTAGGATATCAGGACCATAATCTAGTTGCAAGCAGAGACTTTGAGGACAAACGTCTTGATATCTGAATTTCACTTCTGCTGTTTATTAGCAGTGCATTGGTGACCACGTCACCAATCTGATCTTTGACTTGTAGGATGAGAGCAATCATTCTTACTATAAGGTTTGCTGCAGATTTTCTGAAAGTGTTTGCAAAGCACCTGCCATGTAGAAAGGGCTCCATCAAGCAGCACGGCTGTTGTTATAAATTTCATTCCAAAAGAGGGAATTCTTGACAAGACATCCCCAGCCCCTGACTCGTGGATTGAGCCTGCTGATGTTCAGTCAGTGGTGGGAAATGAGGCCGCTAATGGGACCCTGTACCGCACCAAGGTGCTGAGCTGTTGGGAAGACACAGGAAGGAGAAGTCAGACAAGGTCTGGTAAGCCAGCGGACTCACCATGAAAAAGATCTACAAAGAGCTCTCACGTACCTGGAACTAAATTCTGAACCTACACATGAGTTAAAAAGAAAAACAGGCTGGGTGTGGTGGCTCACACCTGTAATCCCAGCACTTTGGGAGGCCGACGCAGGTGGATCACGAGGTCAGGAGTTCAAGACCAGCCTGGCAAAGATGCTGAAACCCCATCTCTACTAAAAATACAAAAATTAGCCAGGCGTGGTGGTAGATGCCTGTAATCCCAGTTACTCAGGAGGCTGAGGCAGGGAACTGCTTGAACCCGGGAGGCAGAGGTCGCAGTGAGCCAAGATTGTGCCACTGCACTCCAGCCTGGGCGACAGAGTGAGACTCCATCTCAAAACAAAACAAAAAATATGCTAGTGGAGATAACTGCGTGCTCCTTGTACCCATAAAAATAAGCATACAAGTTCATGTTTGCCCATATCTGAGCAGAAACCATAGACCTTGTTGGATCATTTAAAATTTTGCTAAGATTTCTGCTTGATTTTTTAGCCGTGTAGTATTTTTTTTTTTCTTGGTTAGCAAGTTTTCGTTGGTTTTGGTTTTTAGCATTTTGAATTTATCAGCCTACTGCCTTCTGACTTCCAAAGTTTCCGAAGGGAAGTCTGATGATAATCTTCTTTAGGACTCCTCAGATGGGATCAGTCGCTTCTGTCTTGTGGTTTTCGACAGTTGAATCACACTGTGCTTCGGGGTGGGTCTCTGCCTTCATCCTGCCTGAAGTTCGCTGACTTTCTTGGATGTTTATGTTAAATAGTGACACTGACAGGTCTAAGAATGTCCCCTGTACCATGGTGAGTGAAATGGAGGAGCACACCCACGAGAGTTCTCAGATCTTCCAACCACCCAACACGTGTGGGTTGTGTTCCATTTTCTCTTCCTACAACCATGTTCCTTCCTAACGAAAATGACTGCATCACCGCCCAATGTAATCACATATCTGAATCTGGTCACACACCCTATGCTTGGCACCGGTCACATCTACTTTGCCCCCAGCCTTTGGGGTCCCTACTCTTGAGGTCCTGAACATTCACAGAGAACAGATCTCATTCGGTGCAGGAGGGGGGCAGAAAGGATTTGCAAGATGAAGTAGGCCAAGTCTTGTAACACCTGTTGTAGGTAGAAGTAATAATGGGCCCCAAAGATATCCATGTCTTGATTCCCAGAACCTGCGCATATATTGCCTTCCATAGCAAGGGAAATGAAGGTTGCGGATGGAATGAAGGTTGCTGATCAGCTGAGCTTGAGATGAGAAGACATTACTGGATTACCCAGGTAGGACCAGTGTTATCACGTGGGTCTTTATCATTGAAAAAGGGAAGCAAGAGGGTCAGAGTTAGAGATAGATTAGGAGATGCTACACTGCTAGCTTTGAAGATGGAGGAAGCAGCCACATAACAAGACGGGCAGGCAGCCTCTAGAAGCTGGAAATGTCAAGCAAACCCTTTCTCTCCTAGAGCCTCCAGAAGAGAGCCAGCCCTGCTGACACCTTGATGGGAGCCCCAGGAAGCTAATTTCAGACTTCTTACCTCCAGAACTGAAAGCAAAGAAATGTGCATTGTTTTAAGCTGCAAAGTCTGTGACGCTTTGTCCTAGAAGCAAGAGGAAGCTGAGCTAACCCCCTTAAGCAGCTGAAGGAAATCAAGTCAACAGCAACTGAAGTCATTAGAGTGACTCAGATTCCCATGGGGGATGTTTTTCCTTGCTCTTGGTTTTGCTCAAGACCTAGGATCTGATTTTGGTTGGTGCAAAAGCCACCAAAGTTACCAAGATTGGGAATGGAATTCAGGGCTGAGGGGGGATGTACGAAGCCCAGAGCAGGAGCCGAAGAGCCAACAGATATTGATTTAAACCACGGCACATTCTTAGCAACGGGGGATGTGCCTGCAACTGATGATCAGATGGTGTGTGTTTTCCATGTCTTTTTCAACATCTTACAGGCAAAATCACAATAGCGCATAAGGGTGACCGCACAGCAAAACTATTCTTCTAGAATCACCTTGCACCATAGCAGCAGCTGCAGGGATTGTGCACCACGATGCATCCCTGTGGTCAGGAAAGGCTCCCAGGATGACTGGGAGCTGAACGAGGTGGTAAATGATGGTGTTGGCACTGGGGAGAAGTACAGGGTAGGCATTCCAGGTGACAGGAAGGAAATAAGGAAGTCAAGCAGTGTGATGGTGAGAATAAGCACAGGTTCACCCATGTGTGTGGACCTCTGCTTCTTCACACCCAGGTCACCCAGCTTTGAACACGACAGAAGGTCCAGGAACCCAGCCAGTCCTGGAGGTGCACAGATGAGCAAACCATGGCCACTCACTCACTTTCATGTTGCTTAGCGTCTAACGAGGAAAGCAGACATTTAAACAAAACTGCCCACAGGACATAAAAGTAGTGCTGTGGTCAGAGCAGCAGTAAGAAGGTGAGACTTGTAGATGCTTACAATGTGGTCAGCTTGGGTCAGGCAGGAACACAGATGTGAACTTTTTTTTTTTTTTTTTTTGAGACAGAGTCTTGCTCCGTCACCTAGGATGGAGTTCAGTGGCGCGATCTCTGCTCACTGCAACCTCTGCCTCCTGGGTTTAAGCGATTCTCCTGCCTCAGCCTCCCAAGTAGCTGGGATCACAGGCATATGCCACTACAACCGGATAAATTTTTTTGTACTTTTAGTAGAGCCGGGGTTTCACCGTGTTAGGCAGGATGGTCTCGATCCCCTGACCTCGTGATCTGCCCGCGTTGGCCTCCCAAAGTGCTGGGAATACAGGAGTAAGCCACAGCGCCCAGCCACAGATGTGAACTTTTAAGGGGAAGTGACAGTGGAGCTGACAACTGAAGAATGAAGACAGCACAAGATACAGGCAGAAGGGAGTTTTGTGTAGCAAGTGTGGTACGTGCAAAGGACCTGTGGTCAATGGAACTGACGATCCCATGGGGCTCAGTGAGGAGGGAAAGAGTTCAGGTATAGCGTGGCATGGAGGGGAACACAGTGAGGCCAGTCAGTCCTCAACCTTGAAAATGGCCCTTTGATTGTCCTCAGGGGCTAGCCTTGCTTGCCATGTTCATTGTGCCTAGCACCCTCTGCTTGCTCCCAGAGAGCTCTCTCTTGCCTCCCAGCTCTGCGTCTCTCAGATTCTGGCTCTGATCCCACACTGCTGTTGCTTCCACTCATGTACCCATTGCTAACGGCATCGTTTCTTGGAGTAATTCATTGCAAAGTTCATATTCCACTATAAACGCAGTCTGTGCTCAGTACAGTCAACAGGGTGGCCCAAAATAGTTCAATTAAAGAAAAAAAAAATCAAATTTTACCTTGAAAAGAAGCCAGTGATATGGCTTGGGTCCACCTCCCTGAGGTTCTCTGTTAGTGTAAGTTGCTTTTAGGCCTGGTCCTGCTGCATATACAAGGTGTGTCTTTCTTTTTTTTTTCCACCCCCCTTTTTTGAGATGGAGTCTCGCTGTCAGCCAGTCTGGAGTGCAGTGGCGTAAGCTCGGCTCACTGCAACTTCCGCCTCCCGAGTTTAAGCGATTCTCATGCCTCAGCCTCCCAAGTAGCTATGATTACAGGCGTGTGCCACCACACCCCGCTAGTTTTGTTTTTGTTTTTTGTTTTGAATGCTGAGCCTCAGTTTATTGCCCGGGCTGGAGGGCAGTGGCGTGACCTTGGCTCACTGCAACCTCCACCTTCTGGGTTCAAGCAATTCTCCTGCCTCAGCCTCCCAAGTAACTGGGATTACAGGCGCCTGCCACCATGCCCGGCTAATTTTTGTATTTTTGGTAGAGATAGGGTTTTGCCATGTTGGTCAGGCTGTTCTCCAACTCCTGACCTCCGCTAGTCTCGAACTCCTGACCTCAGGTGATCCACCCGCCTCACCTTCCCAAAGTGCTGGTATTACAGGCAGGAGCCACTGCACCCAGCCTATCTTTCTATGTAGACGGTGCCCTCTCCTGGTGGGAGGCTCTCAGTGCCTGGCTCCAAATTCATGACGCTAGAGGTGGAGAGGTCCCCAGCTGCCCCCCTTACTTCTCCCAAGCTGGAGCCCTAGCGAATCACCAACTTCCTGTGACCACCTGTTCTAGCTACTTGGTTCACTTTGACCCAGCCCCTCAGGGGTGACACCCTCCCTCATCAGGCTCCCAGATCCCATCAAGTGTTGAAACTCTATGTGGCAGGTACAATCCTGGTCCCCAGAGATGCCCATATCCTAATTCTTAGAACGTATGACCTTTTAGGACAAAGAGGAATGTGCAGAAAGGATTCAGGTATGGTTCTTAAGATGGGGACATTGTTTGAATGATCCATGTAATCACAGTGGGGTCCCAGGGCTTTTATAAGAGAGAGGAAGTGAGATATTTAACCACAGAAAAACGGGATGTGAGGATGGAAGCAGAGATCAGAGACATGTGCTTTGAAGATGGGGTAACGGCTAATGAGCCAAGGATGGCAGGTGACTTCTAAAAACTAGAGAAAGCAAGGAATGAATTCTCTCCTAGAGATTCTGGAGAGACCGCAAGCCTCCCAACACCTTGATTTTAAAATAGTGAAATCCATTTCAGACTCCAGACCTACAGAAATGTAAGAAAATAAACATGTGTTGTTTTCAGTGTTGGCAGTTCGTTACCACAGCAACAAGAAAGTAATGCACGCACTTCCCCAATTCATCCTTCTTCAACTGCCCACTCAGGAATAAGGCTCCGTCTCTTCTAAATGGCATCTGTCTGCAGTGTATGAGGAGTGTAAATACAGGGGCCATGATTTTTTTTATTTTTCTTGTTTTTTTTTTTTTTGTTTTTTTAGAGATGGGGTGTCACTATGTTGCCCAGGCTGGCCTTGAATTCCTGGTCTCAAGCAATCCTCCTGCCTTAACCTCCCAAAGTGCTAGGATTACAGGCATGAGCAACTGTGCTCGACCTGTATCTTTTTTTTTTTTTGAGACAGAGTATCACTCTGTTGCCCAGGCTGGAGTGCAATGCTGCGATCTCAGCTCACTGCAACTTCCGCCTCCTGGGTTCAAGCAATTTTCCTGCTTCAGCCTCCCAAGTAGCTGGGATTACAGGTGCCCACCAGCCTGCCCAGCCAATTTTTGTATTTTTGGTAGAGACAGAATTTCACCATGTTGCCCAGGCTGATCTCAAACCCCTGGTCTCAGGTGATCCTCCTCTCTCACCCTCTTGAGTAGCTGGGGTTAGTGACATAAGCCACTGCATCTGGCCTTTGAATCCTCTTGAGAATTAAGTCAATGGTCTGTTTCCGCAATTCTCCTCACTTATTTCCCCACAGCCCTTCTCCTCCTCTTTCCCTTTTTCCACCTCCCACATGCTTCGCCCCTCACATGCCCTTCCTATGAGTCTCAGCATCCATGCATCCTTGCACCAAAGCGCGAGAGACATGGGGTCCGTCTTGGATGGAAAAGGAGCTCCCTTCTACACTTTCCTGAGGTCCTGGAGCTGATGTTACTGGCGTCCCATCCTCCCTTTCAATCACCTTCACCTTCTGCCATCCCTCCCATGAAGGTCAGCCCCACTTCAGGCTATCCTCGACCTCCTTTACCACTTCTGTGCACCCCTCCAGCCCTGTGCTCATTGCTTCTCATGCTCTATACCTGCAATCTTTGACTGTTGCCCTTCAATTGCTGGTTTGCTCTTTCCTGTGATCTGAAAAAGCTAGAGAAGCACAGGGGTTTTCTTTCTTCCCTTTGCTGTGGCGTGAACCCCCACTCCCTTGCCACGCAGGCCTGGAGGGTCTGCCTAAGTAAACCATTTGCATGATTGTATGCCAGAGTTGCATACTGTCATGAGTTATAAAAAGATATGTGGGGCCAGGCACGGTGGCTCACGCCTGTAATCCCAGCACTTTGCGAGGCTGCAGCAGGCACATCACGAGGTCAGCAGTTCGGGACCAGCCTGACCAACATGGCAAAACCCCATCTCTACTAAAAATACAAAAATTAGTGTGGTGGTGGATGCCTGTAATCCCAGCTACTCGGGAGGCTGAGGCAGGAGAATTGCTTGAACCCAGGAGGCGGAGGTTGCAGTGAGCCAAGATCATGCCATTGCAGTCCAGCTTGGGTGACAACAGCAAGGCTCCACTCAAAAAAAAAAAAAAAAAAAGTGTATCATGTCCTTGCCCTCAAAATGTAGAAATAGGATCTTATTTAGAAATAGGATCCTTGCAGATGGGTCCTAAATCCAATTACTAGTGTATTTGTAAGGAGAGAGAGATTTGGAGACACAGAGGAGGAAGCAAAGTAGTGACGGAGGCAGGGACTACAGTGATGTGGCCACAAGTCCAGGGACACCTGGGGCCCCCAGGAGGTGAGAGAGGCAAGAAGAATCCTCCACTAGAGCCTCCAGGAGGAGCGCAGCCCTGCTCACACCTAGATCTCAGACTTCTGGTCTTTGGAATGGTGACGTCAATTTCCTTTGTCTTAAGTCACCGAGTGAGTGGTGATCAGCTGTGGTAATGTGATAGATTCTCATCTCAGAAGGCATCAGAGTGGCCCCATCTGGGTCAAAGTATCCTGAGGTCTGTATGGCATTTCTTCTAATCATACCCGTGAATGACCAGTGCGTGAAAAGTTTCCGTAGTTTGCCCTCCCTAAGATGGTAATTTCTTCCCTTGTGAAACTCTTCAGGGCATCTCATAGTGTGGTATCCGTTGTGGCATCTCCTCTTTCCTTAATTAATTAGGATGTTTGAGCCCAAAAATGTGATCATTAGTATTAAGTGTTCTTTGCTTTTTTGTTTCTTTTCTGAAATGGAGTCTTACTCTGTTGCCAGGCTGGAGCACAGTGGCACGATCTCGGCTCACTGCAACCTCCGCCTCCTGCGTTCAAGCGATTCTTCTGCCTCAACCTCCTGAGTAACTGGAACTACAGGTGCCCGCCACCACACCCGGCTAATTTTTTGTATTTTTTTACTAGAGACAGGATTTCGCCACGTTGGCCAGGATGGTCTCGATCTCCTGACCTCAGGATCTGCCAGCCTTGGCCTCCCAAAGTGCTGGGATTACAGGCGTGAGCCACAGGGCCCAGCCGGCATTAGGATTTTTTAATAAATAAAACTGGAGAAGCATTACTGTAGCTACAGGATACTAAGAAAAAGTTCATTCTTGAGCTGAGGAAAAAAAAAAAACAAACCAACCTAGCTGCACATGGTGGCTCACGCCTGTGATCCCAGCACTTTGGGAGGCTGAGGCAGGCGGATCACCTGAGGTCGGTGGTTCAAGACCAGCCTGGCCAACATGGTGAAGCCCTGTCTCTACAAAAATACAAAAATTAGTCAGGCATGATGGCAGGTGCCTGTAATCTCAGCTACTCAGGAGGCTGAGGCGGGAGACTCACTTGAACCTGGGAGGCAGAGGTTGCAGTGAGCCGAGATCGTGCCACTGCACTCCAGCCTGAGGGACAGAGAGAGACTCCATCTCAAAAACAAAACAAAACAAAACAAAATCCCGACATTAAAACAATTGTGTTGTCAAGTAAATTAGAGGATGCTGGGACAGTGACATTCCTTCCCTCTCTCCTGGACCCTGGCAGTAAAGCACTGGAGGGGTTCAGACGCATCTGAATCATGGGGCGTGTGACCCAGGGGCTGCTTTTTCACCCAAGGACATTTCCAACCTCACAATGGCATTCTGGTTAGAACTTCCTCAAGAAGAGACACGCGTAACACCAAGGAGCGCGGCACAATTCAGCAGTCCTGAATACAGCAGCATGAATGGTGCCTTCTAAGAGCGTTCAGAGCAGCTAACAAGCAAGAGATGATGGCTGGGATTTCTCAATAAACCACTGCAGTATATTAGCCTTTGGACATCAATCAATATTTTTCAACATCTCCTAGTGAGAAACTTAGATAATGCCTGATAAGAACACACATGGCAGCATAGAATCAGTTCTTCCATTTGCTTCTTTTAGGCAGGGATGTTTTTTGCTCTTGGAACTGACCCGACCCCAGAGTTCTAGCAGAGGCCTCATTAAGTGGGGTGGGATGGAGAATTTTTAAGAAACACTAATGACCAAGGCATGTATTTTCACATTCATATTTGTTCTCTCTGGAGCTACCAGACACTCACTGCAACAAAACCCACCCAACTCTGTGGAAAGGAAGGGAAATGTATTAGCCACATGCCTGTGCCTGCAGGAATCTGGCTCTGTAGCTGCCTGAATTCCAAAGTAAAAGCTGCAGTTAGGACAGGAGCGGTGGCTCATGCCTGTAATCCCAGCACTTTGGGAGGCGGAGGCAGGTGGATCACCTGAGGTTGGGAGTTCGAGACCAGCCTGACCAACATGGAGAAACCCCATCTCTACTCAAAATACAAAATTAGCTGGGTGTGGTGGTACATGCCTGTAATCCCAACTATTCAGGAGGCTGAGGCAGGAGAATCGCTTGAACTCAGGAGGCGGGGGTTGCAGTGAGCCAAGATCACGCCATTGCACTCCAGCCTGGGCAACAAGAGCGAAACTCCATCTCACACAAAAAAAAAAAAAGAAAGAAAAAGAAAAAGAAAAAGAGCTGCAGTCACTCAGATCTTCTGTCCTTACTCAGTTGCATGTTTCTCCAAGTTATGTGGTTCCATAGATGTTGAGATGTTTGTGACATCCATGTCCCCTTAGATTTTGGTCCTCTGTTTCTGATAGGGACTGTATGGTTGACTCCAATGACCAATCATCAAATTTCCATTATGCCAAAGTTGCGTGTGCATGTGTGTGTGCGTGTACAACTATGAGTATGTACATGTGTATGTAGGTATTTGTGTGCATGTGCATATCTCTGTGTATGTGTGTTTGTGTATATGTGTTCGTGTATGTGTGTAGGTGTAAGTATGCATGTATATTTGGTATGTATGTGCATGTGTATCTGTGTGTATGTGTATGTGTGTATGTATTTGTGTTCATGTGCATATGTGTATATCTTTGTGTTTCTGTATGTGTGTGTATAGGTGTAAGTATGAATGTATGTTTGGTATGTATGCATATGCATATCTGTGTGTACATGTGCATATCCGCAGGCTTGTGGATATCTGTGTGCATGCATGTGTATGTGTGTATACGTGTGTAGGCATACATCTGTGTATATGTTTGTATGTATACCTGTGTATGTATGTTTTATATGTGTATATCTGTGTATGGTTTATGTGCATAGGTATATGTGTGTATCTGCGTGTGTATGTCTGCATACATGTGCATAAGAATGTGTATCTGTGTATGTATGTCTGTATATTTGTGCATGTATGTGTGTTTATATCTGCATATACATGTGCAGTATGTATTTGTAAGATGTGTATAACTGTGTGCATGCATGTGTATGTGTGTATATGTGTGTGTGACTGTGTACACACAAGGGTTTAAAACTTACTGCAAGAGAACCTTTGTGAATAACCACAAGAACACACAATTGTGCTTCCTATTGGTACAGGAGTGCAAGAGGAAGAACATTTTATAAAACTCTCTTTTGTTAGTTTTAATCGTATAATGGTAGGAAGAAGTATGGCATGAAGGATAGTTTTGTATATGCTGCAGGAATTTCTACCCATCCAGGAGAAAGCTGGGACCACATAAATCTCAAAGATAACCAAGGAAATATCTGACTCATATTTTAGACTCATATTTAGACATATTTTGGTCATATTCTGACCAAAGAAGAAAAACTTCAATTTTATAAGCTCTTCAATGTACCTCTAGTGTATATTAATGCTTTTTATGCTTATATGCCCGATAACAAAAACTATCATAAGAGACTGCAAAAATCTCACCCTTGCAAAAAAAATAATTCCACAAGGACATCTGCTCAACAACTGGCTGTCCAAACTCAGACTGCTGTCACCATGTTATTGATCTTTTTAGCCAAGGATAATCATTTCAAAATAATTATGGAATCCTCTTCATTATTTCCTTTAAAATCCTTATTTCCCCTTTACCTCCCTGAATATGTACATATTTTAATATGGCACATCTATTCTCATGGCACTACTATACTCCCAAATAAACATCTCTTCTATTACAGAGTATATTAGTCAGTCCTTACACTGCTATAAAGACATACCTGAGACAGGGTAATTTATAAAGAAAAAGAGGTTTAATTGGCTCACAGTTCCACAGGTGGTACAGGAAGCATGGCTGGGGCGGCCTCAGGAAACTTAAAATCAGGGCAGAAGGCAAAAGGGAAACAGGCACGTTTTACATGGCCAGAGCAGGAGCAGGACGGGGGTGGGGAAGTTGTTGCACACTTTTAAACAACCAGATTGGATGATAACTCACCCTCACCACAACAGCACCATGGGGAACAGTGGTAAACCAGTCAACGGAAACCACTCCCATAATGCAGTCACCTCCCACCAGGCCCCACCTCCAAACTGGGGATTCCAACTCAACCTAAGATTTGGTGGGGAACCAGATCCAAACCATCTCTTTGTGTTTACTTAGGTTGACCCCATACTCTGTATCTGTACCTGTTTCATCCAATTTTATTCTTTTTTATAAAACCAATGCAGTAAAGATGCAACTAAATGTGGACCCTGGGAACAAGGAGTCCAGAGGTCGCCCAAAGAGTTGCAAAGTGAATCCGGAAACCTGAATGTGAAGATGGGTGACTGAGAGCCTGATGCCAGCCTCCTCTTGGGTCCTGATTGAAATCTTACCTATTGAAATTTTGCTCTTGGATTTTGCATGTAAGGGCCTCCATCAGAGGACAGACTGAGGCATATGGTTTGCCCAGTGAAATAAACAATTTCCAGAGCTTATGAATTGAAGGGTGGGATGAATACAATACATAGAGCACCGAAGCAAACACATCAGAGTCGAGGCAACTCCCCTGGGAGAAAAAACAGAAACCTTGAACTGAATAGTTCAGAACAGGTTGTCACAAACTGAGCATCTCGGGGACCTTTTACCCACAAGAGCTGTAATCTGGAAAGATCTTTGCCTGTTTACCATGATTTCTTTTTCCTGGGAGGTATAAATTCCCAGTGCCCTCCTCTATCTTACTGTGGACGGAATTAGCTCAGGTTTTCGATTTTTAAACAGGTACCACCAAAAACTGTCTTCTCAATGCTTCCCACGCTATTCCACATGGACTTTTGGCTTACAGTTTATTTTCATTTTACCCACTTTTTATCTGTCCTCTAATCTGTCAATCGCCTATTAATCAATCATCTCTCTAAAAATATCTTCTATCATTCATATATCTATATATCCATTTCTATCATTGATCTGTCTCTGTGTATATTTATCTATCCATGTATTCATCTATCTATCTACCTACCCTGTCTACGTATCTATTTATGTACTGGCTTTATCTGTCTATCATGTATCTAGCCATTTATTCATTTACCTATCCACCCACCCTGTATATATATCTATATATCTATCAGGTCCAATCTATGTATCTATCTATGTATCTATCTAATCTCTATCTAATCATCTATCAATCAATCTTGTATCTAGCCATTTATTCATTTATCTATCCACCCACCCTGTATATATCAGGTCTAATCTATGTATCTATCTATGTATCTATGTAATATCTATCTATCTATCATCTATCTACCTATCATGAATCTATCTGTATCAATGTATTTGTCTGTCTGTCTACCTATCTTTATTAACTTACTGACCATGAGTAACTCGAACAAGATAAATTCACAAATTTTCTGGGAGGAAATTTCAGGTTGATTCCAGCAGGTAGCAAACATAAAAGCTGTCTTACACCAGGAAACGGTTAAAGACCCAAAGGAGGAAGAACTTTTTCATCCTTTCATAAAAGACCAACAAGTCTGATGGGAGAGCTGCAGCTGTGCCTTAAAATGCAAAGTGACTCAGAGAACAAGGTGAAGGTGAAAGAAAGAAGAAAGCTCGTAAGGTCAGAGGTGGGAGAACCAACAGAGTTCACTTAGACGGAAACTCGTTTTTTTGTTTTGTTTTTTGAAACGGAGTCTTGCTCTGTCACCCAGGCTGGGTGCAATGGTGTAATCTCAGCTCACTGCAACCTCCTGCCTCAGCCTACAGAGTAGCTGGCATTACAGGCTTCCGCCACCACACCTGGCTAATTTTTGCATTTTTAGTCGAGATGGGGGTTTCTCCATGTTGGCCAGGCTGGTCTCAAACTCCTGACCTCAAGTGATTGAACTGCCTTAGCCTCCCAAAGTGCTGGGACTGCAGGCATGAGCCACTGTGTCCAGCCAGATGGAAACTTTTTTTTTTTTTTTTTGAGATGGAGTTTTGCTCTTGTGGCCCAGGCTGGAGTGCAACAGCACAATCTCGGCTCACCACAACCTCCGCCTCCCAGGCTCAAGCAATTCTCCTGCCTCAACCTCCTGAGTAGCTGGGATTACAGGCATGTGCCACCACGCCCGGCTAATTTTGTACTTTGAGTAGAGATGGGGTTTCTCCATGTTGGTCAGGCTGGTCTTGAACTCCTAGCCTCAGGTGATCCACCCGCCTTGGCCTCCCAAAGTGCTGGGATTACAGGCATGAGTCACCGCGCCTGGCCAAAACTTTTCAATCATTTAAACGAGTGCCTCATCTCTAGCCCAATGTCCTCTGCACCTTTTCATCCTTGAAGGGTGACAGCCCAAATCCCACTCTAGGCTGATGGAATGACGAAGCTCCATGAAATTTCTGTTTTCAAGCTGTCCCTGAGTGAAATGACCTATTTCCTTGCTTTCTTCACTGGTAGGGATGACTGGCCCAGCCAAAACCCTCCTGTGCCCTCAAGCCAATGCTGAAAATGAATTTCACCATTTAGTTAAGATATTATTTTAGTCATTTAAAAATAAAATCTGGTCAATAGCCAGACATGCTAGCCAGAAGCAAGCTAAGGCAATGCTCCATCTCTGTTCCGTGTGTCTTGAAAGTGTGCCTTTTTAGAATAATGAAAATCTCCACAATATGTTCTTGGGCTAATGAGAAGTCAAGTGTTTATTTGTATTTTTAATATTAAAGAGAACATCTTTGCCCCTGGGAAAATATTTATGAGAAACATAACTAAATGGAGACTAAGCTTTCCTTTTCATTTCCCTTCTGCCTCACAGACTCTTCTGTTTCTTCAAAGCACTAATTAAATATTTAAAGCTGTTATCAGTGCAGAAGTGTTCCTCCGTAAAATGTTTCAATGAGCTGGAAAAAAGCGGAGGATAATTTGTTACCATCTACGTATTCATAACATAAGGACGTCAGGAGGTATTAGAGTCACTATCGAGGTGTCTGACTACACAGCATTGGTAATATTAGAACACTTCCAGCTTTCAAGGTGTACATTTTTCATCTCCTCCTTTCCACTTCCTTCCATTGGTATCCAGGCCCCTTGGAGAGGTGGCTGCAGGTCACTTTTATTATTATTTTTTTTTATTTATTTTATTTTAATTTTATTTATATTATTATTTTTTTTTTTTTTTTTTTTTTGAGATGGAGTCTTGCTCTGTCGCCCAGGCTGGAGTGCAATGGTTCCATCTAGGCTCACTGCAACCTCTGCCTCCTGGGCTCAAGTGATTCTGCTGCCTCAGCCTCCTGAGTAGCTGGGACTATAGGCGTGTGCCACCATGCCTGGTTAATTTTTTGTTTGTTTGTTTTTGAGATGGAGTCTCGCTCTGTCACCCAGGCTGCAGTGCAGTGGAGCCATCTTGGCTCACTGCAACCTCTGGCTCCCAAGTTCAAGCAATTCTCCTGCCTCTGCCTCCCAAGTAGCTGGGATTACAGGCGCCTGCCACCATGCCCAGCTATTTTTTTGTATTTTTAGTAGAGACGGGGTTTCACCATGTTGGCCTGGATGGTCTTTATCTCCTGACCTCAGGTGATCCATCCGCCTCAGCCTCCCAAAGTGCTGGGATTACAGGCGTGAGCCACTGCTCCCAGCTGGTCACGTTTATTTTTCAGCCAGTTTCTGTGCACCAAATAAGGGACAGCCTTCTGGAAGCATTTTAAAAGGGAGAAAGTAAAAAGCTATACGAAGTTCATTCCAAAACATATCTCCCTGATTTCTCAAAGAACTAAAAAGAGAACTACTACCATTTAGTTCAGCAATCCCATTCCTCCATACATACGTAAAGTGGCTCAAGCCTGTAATCCCAGCACTTTGGGAGGCCGAGACGGGCGGATCACGAGGTCAGGAGATCGAGACCACCCTGGCTGACACGGTGAAACCCCGTCTCTACTAAAAAATACAAAAAACTAGCCGGGCGAGGTGGCGGGCGCCTGTAGTCCCAGCTACTCGGGAGGCTGAGGCAGGAGAATGGCATGAACCCGGGAGGCGGAGGCGGAGCTTGCAGTGAGCTGAGATCCGGCCACTGCACTCCAGCCTGGGCGGCAGAGCGAGACTCCGTCTCAAAAAAAAAAAAAAAAAAAGAAAATAAATTATCCTGCCAAAGAGACTCCTGCACACATATGTTGACCACAGCACTATTTCCAATAGCAAAGACATGGAATCAATCTAAATGCCCATGAATGGTGGACTGGATAAAGAAAATGTGGTACCTAGACGCCATGGGATACTACACAGCCACGGGAAAGAACAAAACCACGTCCTTTGCAGCAACACGGATGGAGCTGGAGGTTCTTATTGTAATCAAACTAATCCAGAAACAGAAAACCAAATATTGCACGTTCTCATGTATAAGTGGATCTACACATTGGGTACTCATGGACACAAAGATAGGAACAGACACTGGGGGCTTCTAGAGTGTGGAGGGAGGGACAGGGGTAAGAACTGAAGAACTACCTATTGGGTGCTCTGCTCACTACCTGGGTGATGAGATCGATCATACCCCAAATCTCAGCATCACACCCACGTAACAAGCCTGCATATGTTCCACAAGTCAGCAAAATAAATCATGATGAAAATAATGAAATGTTCTTAGTTTTATTTTAACAAAAAATTAGAAATCCAACATTTTCAACTCTCTGGCTTGGACCTGATTCTAGGGAAAATATCCTAGGTCTGTGTTTTATAAAGATATGTGTAAATATATGTGTGTGTATGTGTGTGTGTGTGTATACATATATATACACACACACAATGTGGGTATGCTTGTATATGTGTATATACCTATATATACCTATACATACATGGAGGTATACACACATATATATGTATGTACATATACATATACAAGCATACACACATAAACAACAGTGTCTTAGTCTTCACATTGAATTTATTGTTCTGCAAATGGAATAACTGTTGATATTTTGAAATAGAACATGCATTTGCTATTATATTTCATCCATATTTTTTTAACCCCTTCTGTGTTTCAGGCAGTGTCCTAGATAGATCTGGGGATTTTGGAGTTGAACAAAACACAGTTCCTTCTTGAAACTGACATTTAGAGAAACATATCTGAGAGACAAGCAAATGAGGTCAAGCATTAATAAGGCTATGAATAAAACACATCAAAACGCTGAGTAAGAAATATTTATTTATGTATTACTCACCTACTTGACAGAGAAGAAAGAACAAGAAAACTTGAAAGCCGACCTATGTGGTCATCAGGGAAATGCAAATCAAAACCACAATGAGACAGCTCATCATACACACTAGGATGGCTCTAATGACAAAGACAGACAATGACAAGTGTTGGCTCGGATGTGCAGAAAGTGGAGTACTCTTACATTGTTTGTGGGATGGTGCAATGGTGCAGGTGCTTTGAAAAGCAGCCTGGCGGATCCTTCAATGGTTAAACATAGAGTTATCATATGACCCAGCCATTCCCCTCCCGGGTATTTACCCAAAAAATTGAAGACAAGTACTCAGACAAGTACGTACATAGAAGTCCTAACTGTATGCTAAGTGCTAAGCATTATTCATGGTAGTCACACAGTGGAAAGAACCCAATGCCCATCAACAGGTGTGTGGGTAAACAAAATGTGGTCTACCCATATAATGGAATGTCATTCGGCCATCAAAAAGAATGAAATTCTGATGCATGGTACAGAATCAATGGACCTCAAAAATATTATGCTGAGTGAAAGAAGCCAGGCACAAAACCACATGGGATGCCATTTGTTTGAAATGCCCCTGATAGGCAAATCCATGGATACGAAGTAGATTTGTGAGTGGCTGCATAGCGCTAGAGCAGATGGCAGGATGGTGGTGATGAACCAGGGAATGTTGCAACTATCCTTATGAACCAGGAAGTGCTACAGTTACCTGGATGAACAAGGAAGTGTGGCAATGTCCCTATGAACCAGGAAGTGCTATAATTATTCCTATGAACCAGAGAGTTGCAAATGTCTTTATGAACCAGGAAGTTCTACAGTTATCCATATGAACCAGAATGTGCTGCAGTGTCACTATGACCCAGGAAGTGTCACAATGTCCCTGCAAACCAGGAAGTACAATTATCCGTATGAACCAGGAAATGCCACAACTATCTGTATTAACCTCGAAATGTTACAGCGTCTCCATAAACCAGGAAGTGCTGCAATTAGACATATGAACCAGAAAGTGTTACAATGCCCCTACAAACCAGGAAGTTCTACAATTATCCGAATGAACCAGGAAGTGTTGCAATGTCCCTGTGAACCAGGAAGTGCTACTATTATCCATATGAACCAGGAAGTGCTACAATTATCCATATAAACCAGAAAGTGTTGCAATATCCTTATGAACCAGGAAGTGCTAGAACTATCTGGATGAACCAGGAAGTGTGGCAATGTCCCTATGAACCAGTAAGTGATACAATTATCCATATGAATCAGGAAGTGTGGCGATGTCACTATGAACCAGAAAGTGATACAATTATCCATATGAATCAGGAAGTATGGCAATGTCATTATGAACCAGAAAATGTCACACTTTCCCTATGAACCAGGAAGTGCTACAATTATCCGGATGAACCAGGAAGTGTGGCAATGTCCCTATGAACCAGGAAGTGCTACAGTTATTCCTATGAACCAGAGGGTTGCAAATGTCTTTATGAAGCAGGAAGTTCTACAATTATCCATATGAACCAGAAAGTGTTGTAGTGTCACTATGACCCAGGAAGCATCACAATGTCCCTGCAAACCAGGAAGTACTACAATTATCCGTATGAACCAGCAAGTGTGGCAATGTCCCTATGAACCAGGAAGTGCTACAATTATTCCTATGAACCAGAGGGTTGCAAATGTCTTTATGAACCAGGAAGTTCTATAATTATCCATATGAACCAGAAAGTGTTGTAGTGTCACTATGAACCAGGAAGCGTCACAATGTCCCTGCAAACCAGGAAGTACTACAATTATCTGTATGAACCAGGAAGTGTTACAATGTCCCTATGAACCAGGAAGTGCTACAAATATCCGGATGAACCAGGAAGTGTTATAATGTCCCTATGAACCAAGAAGTGCTAAAATTATCCATATGAACCTTGAAATGTTACAATGTCCCTATGAACCAGGAAGTGTCACACTTTCCCTATGAACCAGGAAGTGTTACAATTATCCACATGAATCAGGAAGTGCAGCAATGTCACTATGAACCAGAAAGTGTCACACTTGCCCTATGAACCAGGAAGTGCTACAATTATCCAGATGAACCAGGAAGTGTAGCAATGTCCCTGTGAACCAGGAAGTGCTACAACTATCCGGATGTACCAGGAAGTGTGGCAGTGTTCCTATGAACCAGTAAGTGATACAATTATCAACATGAATCAGGAAGTGTGGCAATGTCACTATGAACCAGAAAGTGTCACGCTTTCCCTATGAACCAGGAAGTGCTACAATTATCCAGATGAACCAGGAAGTGTAGCAATATTCCTGTGAACCAGGAAGTGCTAATTATTCCTATGAACCAGAGGGTTGCAAATGTCTTTATGAACCAGGAAGTGCTACAATTATCTGTATGAACCAGGAAATGTTACAGTGTCCCTATAAACCAGGAAGTGCTACATTTACCCATATGAACCAGAAAGTGTGACAATGTCCCTGCAAACCAGGAAGTTCTACAATTTTTCAAAGGAACCAGAAAGTGCTATTATCCATATGAACCAGGAAGTGCTACAGTTATCCATATGAACCAGGAAGTGTGGCAGTGTCACTATGAACCAGAAAGTATCACAATGTCCCTATGAACCAGGAAGTGCTACCATTATCCAGATGAACCAGGAAATGTGGCTATCTCCCTATGAACCAGGAAGTGATACAATTATCCATATGAATCAGGAGGTGTGGCAATGTCACTATGAACCAGAAAGTGTCACAATTTCCCTATGAACCAGGAAGTGCTACAATTATCCGTATGAACCAGGAAGTGTTATAATGTCCCTATGAACCAGGAAGTGCCACAGCTATCTGTATTAACCTGGAAATTTTACAGGGTCTCCATAAACCAGGAAGTGCTGCAATTAGACATATGAACCAGAAACTGTTACAATGTCCCTACTAACCAGGAAGGTCTATGATTATCCAAATGAACCAGAAAGTGTTGCAATGTCCCTGTGAACCAGAAAGTGCTACTATTATCCATATGAACCAAGAACTGTGGCAGTGTCGCTATGATCCAGAAAGTATCACAATGTCCCTATGAACAAGCAAGTATGCTACAATTATCCAGATGAACCAGGAAGTGTGGCAATGTCCCTATGAACCAGGAAGCAATACAATCATCCATATGAATCATGAAGTGTGTCAATGTCACTATGAAGCAGGAAGTTTCACTATTTCCCTATGAACCAGGAAGTCCTACAATTACTCAGATGAACCAGGAAGTGTGGCAATGTCCCTATGAACCAGGAGGTGATACAATTATCCATATGAATCAGGAAGAGTGGCAATGCCACTATGAAGCCGAAAGTGTCACAATTTCCCTATGATCCAGGAAGTGCTACAATTATCCAGATGAACCAGGAAGTGTGGCAATGTCCCTACGAACCAGGAAATGCTACAATTATTCCTATGAACCAGAGGGCTGCAAATGTCTTCATGAACCAGGAAGTTCTACAATTATCCATATGAACCAGAAAGTGTTGCAGTGTCACCATGACCCAGGAAGTGTTACAGTGTCCCTACAAACTAAGAAGTGCTACAATTATCCCTATGAACCAGGAAGTATTGCAGTGTCCCTGCAAACCAGGAAGTGCTACAATTATCTGTATGAACCAGGACGTGTTACAATGTCCCTATGAACCAGGAAGTGCTACAACTATCCGTACAAACCTTGAAATGTTACAACGTCCCTGCAAACCAGGAAGTTCTACAATTATCCGAATTAACCAGTAAGTATTGCAATGTCCCTGTGAATCGAAAGTATTGCAATGTCCCTGTGACCCAGGAAGTGCTACTATTATCTATATGAACCAAGAAGTACTACAATTATCTGTATGAAGTACTACAATGTCCCTATGAAACAGGAAGTGCTACAATTATCCCTATGAACCAGGAAGTGTTGCAAGATCCCTGTGAATCAGGAAGTGTGACAATTATCTGTATGAACCAAAAAGTGTTGCAATATCCCTGTGAACTAGGAAGTGCTACATTTATCCCTATGAACCAGGAAGTGTCACAATGTCCCCGTGAACCAGGAAGTGCTACTATTACCCATTTGAACCAGGAAATGCAACAATGTGAGCCAGAAAGTGTTGCAGTGTCCCTACGAATCACAAAGCATTACAATCTCCAGATAAACCAGGAAGTGTTACAGTGTCCCTATAAATTAGAAAGTGCTGCAACCTTTCAATGACCCAGGAAGTTCATTTACCATCTCTAGAAAGCAGGAAGTGCTAGGCCGGGCGCGGTGGCTCACGCCTGTAATCCCAGCACTTTGGGAGGCCGAGGCGGGCGGATCACAAGGTCAGGAGATCGAGACCACGGTGAAACCCCGTCTCTACTAAAAATACAAAACATTAGCCGGGCGCGGTTGTGGGCGCCTGTAGTCCCAGCTACTCGGGAGGCTGAGGCAGGAGAATGGCGTGAACCCGGGAGGCGGAGCTTGCAGTGAGCCGAGATCGCGCCACTGCACTCCAGCCTGGGCGACAGAGCGAGACTCCGTCTCAAAAAAAAAAAAAAAAAAAAAGAAAGCAGGAAGTGCTACAACCTCCTCAGTGACCCAGGAAGTTCTCTTACCATCCCCAGGTAGCAGACGTACTACAAACTTCCCTAGTGACCCCGGAAGTTTATTTACCATCTCCAGGAAGCAGGAAGTGCTACAACATCCCCAGTGATCCAGGAAGTTTATTTACCATCTCTGGGAAACAGGAAGTACTACAACCTTCCCAGTGACCCAGGGAGTTCATTTACCATCTCTAGAAAGCAGGAAGTGCTACAACCTTCCAGATGATGGGGTACAGGACACCCCACCCTAAATACAAATGTAAGAGATTACGTGATACCCCAAAATATGCCACCTTGGCATACTGATTGCCTTGAGCTGAAATAAATCAAGAACCAGCCAAAGCACAACCCAAGGTCTCTTGACTTCACTGTAGTCACAGTGATCTTGTCTGACATTTCTTATTGACTTTAAAATGTCCTGTCTGTGACATTCCTTATGACCAACAGGAAACCCGAAGCCAGGCAGTGGGAGCCAGGCCAGCCCCTGGATGTCAGGGGCTGCCTGCTTCTTTCACCGTGCGCTGAATCTTGCAAATTTGCTGTGACCTCACGTACAGGGGGAAAAAGCTGTTTTTCCTTTGACATGCACACCATTCTCATCCTTCACTTCTGACACTGAATGTGTAGGAACAACGGCTTTTTTCTATCCACATACTCAAAATCTCTGGGACTCTGTGCTGAAAAGCCTTTTTTCCAGGTTCATCTCAGCCCTCCCATCCCTGTGACCCAGGGCCCAGGTAGCCAAGAAAACCAGCAATCACTCATCAATAAATGACCACTCATTCAATCCTTATCGTCATGTATTGGATCCAGGTTACTGGGTCCTCACAGGCTAGATCCACCCTCCAACAGCTGCATCTCAGCTATCCAGTGGGCTGGTGCATCTTCCAGGCAAAGATGATTTGAGGCTTTAGGAGAATTTGAAGGGCTGGGGGCAGCCATGGTAACCTGGGTGCCAAAGTCTTTCAATTACTTTTTTTCAATGGTTCTCTCCACTTTTCTTTCTGTCTCTTTCCACATATGAACACCTCCTTCATCCTCTGATACAGGCCTCACTCTTATAAGGAACCTGTGATTCCATTGCAATTACACAGCTCATCCTAAATAATCTTCCCATGTCAAGATCCTTAATGAAATCCCACCTGCAAAGTCCCATGTGTTGCATAAGGTCACCCATTTACACGATCAAGGGGTTAGAATGTGGGCATCTCTGGGGACCAGTATTTCACCTGTCACATGGGGTTTGAACACCTGATGGAATCTGGGAGCCTGATGAGGAAGGGTGTCACCTCGGAGGAGCTGGGTCAAAGTGAACCCAGTAGCTGGAACAGGTGGGCATAGGAAGTTGGTGATTCCCAAGGGCACCACTTTGGCAGAAGACAGACAGTTGGGGACCCCTCTACCTCTCAGGTCTTGGATTTGTAGACAGAGACTGAGAGCCTCCCACCAGGAAAGGGCACTGTCTGCATATGAAGAGAAAGATACACCTTGCTAATGCAGTAAGAACAGGCCTAAAAGCAACTAACACTAATGAGAGGCTTTTGAACCTCAGAGAGGTGGACCCAAGTGATATCACTGGTTTCTTTTCGAGGGAAAATTTGAATTTTTTTTTTTCTTTAACTGCACTCTTTAGGGTCTCCCAGTTGGCTGTTATTAGTATAGACTGCTTTTCTAATGGGAAGTGAATTTTGCACTTAGCTGCTGAAGGGAATGATGACATTAGCAATGGGTACATGGGTGTAAGCAACAGCAGCGTGGGATCAGAGCCAGGATCTGAGAGATGCAGAGCTGGAAGGCAGGAGAGAGCTCTCTGGGAGCAAGCAGAGGGGAGCAAGAGTAATAAGCACTGAAAACAAGCATGGGCCCTGGGGACACTCAAAGGGACATTTTGAAGACTGGGCACTGACTGTGGCCTCACTCTGCTCCCCTCCATCCCATGCCATACCTCACTTCTTCTTTTCCCCCTCACTGAGCCCCACAGGCAGCCTCAGTTCCATTGACCACAGGCCCTTTGCACATGCCACACTTGCTACACAAAACTCCCTTTGGCCCACTCCTTGGGATATAAGTCATCCTCATTCCTCAGCTGTCATCTCAACTGTCGCATCCCCCCAGGGGTCCACATGTCCCCTGCCTAAGCCTCAGGCAACTAATATGGAAGCATCTAGAAGCCTCAAACCTTCATCACTGCTCTTCCTACAGCACTCCAAAAATACAAATAAACTATAAGCAATTCGGCAATAGAGGAGACTTTAAAGAGTTACTCAGTGTTTCGTTCACCACGAAGAAACATCTATGAAATCAAAGTTATCCCCTAAACCAGAGAAACAGGCTGTTCCCACCAAAGTTCTGAGAGAAATGAAGAAGAAATGACCTGGAAGCAGATGGAGAAACCACCACAGGCCTGTGTTTCTAAGTGTTTTCTAAGTATCATTGTGACCAGGACCTTATAAGAAAAAGCAAATTCCTGATCATTTTCACATCACTCTTCTCTCAGATGCAAAGAGTAAAAGATGAGAGCAAGAGTCGGGGGTGGAAAGAGAGGGAGAGAGAGAAACAAAGTAATTTATAAATGAACTGCGCTGGCTGGAGGAAGTTGGAACTCCAACCCTGCCAACACATGATTCCCTCCTGTTGATTTCCCATCCCATCATCATCTCCCTCCAGGTAACCAACACCCTCCACCACGAGGCCCTAAGAGATGGGGACACATGATTGTGATCAGATTTGGGCGACAGGGTGTCTAAAAAATGGCTCTATCAACCCAGACGTGCTGGACAAACTGACGTGAAAATTCACTGTGGTTTCAGAGGTTGCCTTCTAGTGTTAAGCTTTTCAAATCCCGACTAAGGTTGGAGACAATTTTATACTGAAAGGTGATAATAAGGAGGCTTAAATAAAAGAAACATGAAGGGCTACATCAAATCCAACATTTTTCCAAAACCATGTAAGAATACACTTACATAATAGTTTCAATGAGTAATCAATAACTTATATGGTTTTGACGAGTAATCAATAAAAACCAGATGATTATACAAATATATATAAAGAAGTAAGAAACCTCATGGTATGAAAACCAATAATATTATATATTTTGGGAAAAAAGTATACCAGAATAGAGAGACCCTTCCTGAAATGAGTACATTTTTTAAAAGGCAATTTACTTTATTTAAAGGTTAATATCTTTGGGTTTTCACTTTAAAGTCAGGAATTTAAAATATCTGCTCTCTTCACTCATATTTAAACCTGTCCTGGGTTTACTATCAAAGGTAATACAACAAAAATACAAATAAAATGTGAAGAGAACATATAAACACAGAAAATTGAAAAATATTTTAAAATCATGTGCAAATAATATGATTGTCTTCTTAGAAAGGTAAGAAATGAGAAAAAAATAGAAATTTAATAAGGGATCATAGCTCAGGATACAGTAAGGAAAAATATATTAAATCCTTTCTATGTTACAACAATAAACAGAAAGATAGTGGGCATAAAAACATATCCAGAGAAACAAAAAAAAAAAAAAGAAAAAAATTAGAACTGCATTAAAAGAAATCATCGGGGAAAGAGGTACGTCGAATATCAAGAAAAATCTCAATTTTGCAGGCATGTCGGCACTCTACAAGTCAACTCTTACTTGTAAACAATTCAAAAAAAAAAAAAAGGTTTTATTTTTCCCAAAAGGGAAGGGAGCAATGACAAAATGGTTCTGAGGTTCAAAGGAAAAAATGTCAACCGGGCGTGGTGGCTCACGCCTGTAATCCCAGCACTTTGGGAGGCTGAGACAGGTAGATCATGAGGTCAGGAGTTCGAGACCAGCCTGGCCAATATGGTGAAATCCTGTCTCCATTAAAAATACAAAAATTAGCTGGGTGTGGTGGTGGGCACCCGTAGTACCAGCTGCTCGGGAAGCTGAGGCAGGAGAATTGCTTGAACCCAGGAGGCAGAGGTTGCAATGAGTCGAGATCATGCCACTGCATTCCAGCCTGGGCGACAGAGCAAGATTCTGTCTCAAAAAAAAAAAGTCACCAAAATCAGAACGCTCAAATATAAGACACCATGAATAAAAGTTTGAAGACTTGCCTGTCAAAAAAATACTGTTAAACTATCTAATGGCAAAAATAAGATGAAAAAGCATTTTCATAGTAAATGGTTGGCAATATTTAATGTCTATAAAAAAATGAAGAACACTTATAAAACAGTAGGGACATATCGGGAGATAAGAATAAAGGCAAAGTAACAAATACCTAAAAGAAGAAGTAGGCTGGGCACAGTGGCTCTTGCCTGCAATCCTAGCACTTTGGGAGGCCGAGGCGGGTAGATTGCCTGAGCTCAGGAGACCAGCCTGGGCAACCTGGTGAAACCCCGTCTCTACTAAATACAAAAAAAAAATTAGCTGGGCACGATGGTGTGCACCTACTGTAGTCCCAGCTACTTGGGAGGCTGAGGCAGGAGAACTGCTTGAACCTGGGAGGCAAAGGTTGCAGTGAGCCAAGATGGTGCCCCTGAACTCCAGCCTGGCGACAGAGCGAGACTCTGTCTCAAAAAAAAAAAAGTAGTATATATGGCCAATTGATGTACTATTTTTTTTTTTTTTTAACTACAGAAGTAAAGAACTGAAACTAGGCAAAGATTAATGTTCCATGTGATAGTACACGACAAAGGGTTTCTAGGTGATCACCAGCAGTAATGACGGTGGGAAGAAAGGGACATCTGCACATATCCCTGGCATCAAAATAAATTCATATAATTCTGGGGCAATTTCAGAACCAGGTCAAAAGCTATAGAAGTACTCGTACACATTGATCTAAACAATTTGCATTCTAGAAATTGATTCAAAGGAATAAAAACAAGTGCATAAAGTTGATTCAAATTGGCTTTGAAATCCGTAATTCTAAAATGTTAGAAGAAACATGTTTGAAATTAAATACTGAAGTATATAATTATGTGTGAAACAAATAAGAATATAAAATTGACAGTAAAAGTCATGTTAGAAAGACTTAAATGACATGAAAAAGTCATTAAGAAATATGAATATGCCAAAAATAACGTTACTAGCACATAACTATCAAAATGTCAACAGGATTTGGACACTATATTTTTCTGTGTTACAAGTTAAACAAGCGTGTAAACAAAAAAAAAAAATTCAGTAACTATCTAATTATTCAAAAAGCACTCACTTCTCCACTGGGAATGCAAAGATCCCTTCCTTCATATCATGTCTATGTTTAAAACCTGGCATTCAACTTTTTAGAGGTGGAATCCAAAAAATCTCAGAATTTAAGATCCTATTTAAGATTTATGACTTATATCTTAAAATCTTAGAAGTAAAATCAGGACACTAAAAATGTAATCCAAATAAAAATCATATAGTTGAAAACTAGGTTTTTCGCCACTTCAACACTGGAATTTCCTTGTACAAGGAGTGAAGAGTGAGCACAGGTTTCACGTGAAATCTCCTCCCAGCTGACATGGACATCAGTGTCCTGTAAACAACATACAGATGACCCACAGGGTTACAGGCTCTTACCGGTGGAATCAGGCTGCTTGGGGTTTGGACTTGGCTTTGGTTTGGGTGCGTCAGGTGGTGCTGGCTCATCTGTTTGTAAGATGAGAGTTGCGATTATGAGTGCCTTGCAGTGAAGAAAATGAAACATCAATTTGCATACAGACGTTCACTAAACAGATAAAAACTGGACCTTGTTCTTTGTCATGGTGGGGATACCCATACAGTCTGCTGCCAATATCCTTCCAACATCTTCCAGCTACAGTACTTATCTTCAAGTATTTTCAATAAAACCTATCAGGCAGCTTTTCAGATCAGCTATAGAATTGGCAAGGTACTGTGTAAAACGAAAATACAGAAACCCTTGTTCAACTGTATTAAGAATTTCAAGATGACAACTACAGACTCATAAACCAATATGGCGCCCTTGTAAGCATGGGTCCTTGGGTGATCGAACAAGTCACCCACTCATGAAGCCTAACCTGGCCAGGGGAGTCACATTTGCCTTACATCATTCCAAAGACTGTAAGAATTTTAAAATAAAACTATGCATACTGGTAAAAAAAAAAAAAAAAAAAAACAGTCCAACAACATCAAAAACAAACGACGACACAGCTACCCTAATTTTCCACTGTGCAAACAGGTTTCATTGATCATTCACAAGAGATATGTTTTTTGGAAACGATAATAATTTGGTGGTAATAAGCAAGTCGGCAACAGAGGAGACTTTAAGGAGTTACTCACAGTTTCCTCTGTCATGTAAGGAATCTGCTAAGTCAAAGTCATCCCCTAAAGAAGGGAAACTGGCTGTTAACACCAAAGTTCTCAGAGAAATGAGGAAGAAATGATCTCGTAAACAGATGCAGAAAACACCATAACCCAACGTTCCTAAATACTTTTCTGGAAATCCCTCTAACCAGAATCTCAACAGAAAAAATGAATTCCTGATCATTTTCACATCACTCTCCCTTCAGATGAAAACAGCAAAAGATGAGAGCCAGAGAGAGAGAAATAAACTAATTTATAAACCAATTGTGCTGCCTGGACAGAGTTGGAATTCCAACTCTAACCTGCACATGGTTCTCTCCTGTTGATTTCCTGTCCAAATATCATCTCCCCCCAGGTAACCAACACCGTCCGCCAGGGAGGCCCTAAGAGGGGCTAGCGGGTGTCTAAAACGTGACTCTACCAACCCAGATGTGCCAGACAAACTGACGTGAAAACTCACCATGGTTTCAGAGGTTGCCTTCTAGTTTTAAGCTTTTCAAATCCCAACTAAAGTTGGCGAAATTTTTTTTTTTTTTTTGAGACGGAGTCTTGCTCTGTCCCCCAGGCTGGAGGGCAGTGTTGCGATCTCGGCTCACTACAACCTCCTCCTCCCCCAGGTTCAAGAGATTCTCCTGCCTCAGTCTCCTGAGTAGCTGGGACTACAGGTGCCCACCACCACACCCAGCTAATTTTTGTATTTTTAGTAGAGATGGGGTTTCACCATATTGGCCAAGCTGATCTCGAACTCCTGACCTTGTGATCCACCCGCCTCAGCCTCCCAAAGTGCTGGGATTACAAGGGTGAGCCACTGTGCCCAGCCAGGTTGGGGAAATTTTTATACTGAAAGGGGATAACAAGGAAATGTAAATAAAAGAAACATGAGGAGCTACATCAAATCCAACATTTTTCCAAAACCATATAACAGTACATGAGTAATCAATAAAAATCAAATAAGTAGTCAAACATATTGCATATAAATAATACATTTCATGGTATGAGAAACTATATTATTATATGTTTAGGAAAAAAAGTATACTAGAGTAGAAAGAGGCTTTTTGAAGTGATTTATTTTATTTAAAGGTGAATCTCCTTGGGTTTTTGCCCTAACGTCTGAAATAAAAGCTGTTTACTACACTTACAATTCTACATATGAAAAGCTGTCCTGGGTTTATCTAGCAAAGACAGTACAACCAAATTACAAATAAACTGTAAACAAAATGTACAAATATAAAAAAGAGGAAATTAAAAAAAATAATTTGCAAGCAATTTGTGGATCGTAAAGAAAAATATACAAAATCCTTTGTATATTATAGAAACAAACAGAAAAATAGTGGACATAGAAATAGATTCAGAGAAACAAAAAACAATTGAGAAATCCATTGACAGAAATCATCAGGAAAAACAGATGCATCAAATCTCAAGGAAAAAGCTCAACTTTGAAAATGTTTCCCAACTTCTTTGATCAACTTATGTTTGAAGACAATGCAAATGAAATTAAAAAGACGGTTTTACTTTTCCCAAGTGGGAGACACAATGGCAAAATTATTCTCCATCAAAAAAAATTTAAAAACCAGAAAACCAACACAAACTTAAGACACCATTAAAAAAAATAGGTCTTGCTTGTGAAACATTCCTGTGAAAAATATTAAAAGGCAAAAATACATAGCAAAAACATTTTCATAGTGAGTGGCTAATAATCTTTAATATCCATAAATAACTGAAGAAGACTTATAAATCAGTAGGTACATATGATAATTTAAGAATAAAGGGTATAACATCCAATACACAAAAGAAGTATCCATGGCTAACTGGAATGCACTATTTTTTTTTTTTAATTTCAGAATTAGAGATGTGAAACTAAGACAAGTTTGATACAATCCTTACACTATCTGACAAAGGTTTTGTAGGTGATAACCAGTAGAGATGGTGTGACGATAGGGACATCTGCACACACCATCGTCAAAATAAACTGGGACAATTCTGGGGCAAATGGCGAACCAGGTCAAAAACTAGAAAGGACTCATCTAGCCGGGCGCGGTGGCTCACGCCTGTAATCCCAGCACTTTGGGAGGCCGAGGCGGGCGGATCACAAGGTCAGGAGATCGAGACCACGGTGAAACCCCGTCTCTACTAAAAATACAAAAAATTAGCCGGGCGCGGTTGTGGGCGCCTGTAGTCCCAGCTACTCGGGAGGCTGAGGCAGGAGAATGGCGTGAACCCGGGAAGCGGAGCTTGCAGTGAGCCGAGATCGCGCCACTACACTCCAGCCTGGGCTGGGCGACAGAGCGAGACTCCGTCTCAAAAAAAAAAAAAAAAAAAAAGAAAAGGACTCATCTACATTGATCTAGACAATTTGAATACCAGAAATCTCTTCAAAAAAAAAAAGCAGATGAAGTTGACTCAAATTTGCCTTGTAATTCCTAACTCTAAAAAGTCAGAAGACACAATAGTTTAGACATTAGGGATTAGTTAAATAAATTAATGTATTATATATCTATATAGAATAGTATATAATTGACAGTAAATGTCATATGATATAAATGATAAAATGACATGAGCAAATGTTCAGTGACTATTAATAACTATAAAATAGGCCGGGTGCAGTGGCTCATGCCTGTAATCCCAGAATTCTGGGAGGCCGAGGTGGGCAGATCACCTGAGGTCAGGAGTTTGAGACCAGCTTGGCCAGCGTGGTGAAACCCCACCTGTACTACAAATACACACAAAAAAATTAGCTGGGCATGGTGGTGCATGCCTGTAATCCCAGTTACTCAGGAGGCTGAGAGAGGAGAATTGCTCGAACCCAGGAGGCAGAGGTTGCAGTGAGCTGAGATCGTGCCACTGCACTCCCACCTGGGTGACAGAGCGAGACTCCATCTCAAATAATAATAATAATAATAATAATAACGTTACAGTGCAGTATGAACAAAAGACTGGCTTTATTACTTAACATTTGCTTCATTTAAACTGATATATAAAATATAAGTGCAAATAACCATCAAAATGCCAAGAGCGCAGGCACATTATTTATGATTCTGTGTTAAAAATTAAAAACAAAAACAAAACTAAAACCCTGAATGTTTCACAACAATTCACTTCAAAAACCAGTTGCTAGTCAGATTACCCTGAGAATGCTCTCATGTGTCAAAATAGCTGATACAAATATTCAAGAGCAAAAACATTGAAAACACCCAAGTTTCTCTACAGGGAATGCACAGGCCATTTTCTCTATACCAAGTTCACATGAAAATCTTGTGCTCAGTGTTTTAGAAGTTCCATACAATCTTGGAAGTAAAATCAGCAAACTAAAAATAAAATGAAGTCAAATATCTATTTCAGAAAACTGTGTACTTCCCTCCCTGCCCAATGGAATAACTCTGTACAGAGTTAATAGCAAGCACATGCTCATCTGAAAGCCTCTCATCCAGCTGACGTGGATGCCACTCTACTATGGACAATATACAGACAACCCATAGAGTGAGAAGCACTTACCAATGAATCCAGGTTGCTTAGGGTTTGCATTTGGCTTCGGCTTGGGTGAATTAGGAGGTGCTGGGTCATCTCTTTGTGACAATGAGAGTTGCAATTGTGACTGTCTTAGAGTAAAGAAAATGCAACATCAATTTGCATAGAGATGGCTGACAGATCAGGTAAAAGTTGGAGCTTGCTGCTTGTCATGGCAGGGATAACCATACACACAGCCTCCTGCCAACTTTCTTCCATCACTTCCAGCTACATTGTTTAACATCAAATTAAACTAAAGCAGCTGTCTAGCCCAGTGACAGAATTGGCAAGGTCCTGTGCAAAACAAAAATGTGGGACCCTCATCCCAACTGTATGAAGAAGAGCAACATGGTAACTACAGACCAGTAAACCAATATAGCACCTTTGTAAGCACAGCTCCCTGGGTGACTTCACAAGTCGCATGCCTGTGCGCCTCACACGGCCAAGAGAGTCACATTTGCCTTACATCATTCCAAAGACTAAACAAAAGCAAGTGAACTGGCAAAAAAAAAAGTCCAACAACATCAAAAACAGACAACATCACACTTACTCCCTAAGTTTCTATGGTGCAAACAAGTTCCATTGATCATTCTCAAGAGGTAAGTCTCTTGCAAATGATAATAATTGAGTGATAACAAGCAAGTCAGCAACAGCGGAGACTTTAAAGAGCTACTCACGATTTCCTCCACCATAAAAGGCATCTGCGAAGTCCAAGTCAGCCCCTACAAAAAGGAAACGGGCTGTTAACACCAAAGTTCTCAGAAATGAGGAAGGAATGAGCTCATAAACAGAGAAATCACCAGAGCCCCATGTGACTAAATACTTTTCTGAATATGACTCTCACCAGGATCTCATTAGAAAAAGCAAATTCCTGACCATTTTCACATCACTCTTCTCTCACATGAACAGATTAGAGATCAGAAGGTCGGGGTGTGGGGCTGGGGGGAAGAGAGAAAGAGAAAGAGAAAAAAGAGATAGACACAAAGAGAGAAAGAAATTCATAAATCAATTCTGCTCCCGGACTGAGTAGGAACTCCAACTTTGCCTGCACACTGTTTGCTCCTGTTTATTCCCATCCCATCATCATCTCGTTCGACACCCCCAACGCCTTCTGTGAGGGAGACCCGAAGAGGTGAGGAAGAATGACTGTGATCAGATTTGGGCTAGAGAGCGTCTAAAAAGTGGGTCTACCCACCAGGTATGTTCTTGATCATTTCAGAGGCTGCCTTCCAGTTCTAAGCTTTTCAAATTCTAATTAAGGTAGAGCAACTGTTTTTGTTTTGTTTTGAGACAGGGTCTTCCTCCGTCACCCAGGTTGGAATGCAGTGGTCTGACCACAGCTCACTGCAGGATCCGCCTCCTGGCTTCAAGCAATCCTCCTGCCTCAGCCTCCCAAGCAGGTGGGACAGGAGGTATGTGCCACCACGCCTGCTAATTTTTTATTTCATTTTAGAGAGGGGGTCTTGCTATGTTGCCCAGGCCGGTCTTGAACTCCTGGGCTTGAAAGATCCTCCCATCTTAGCCTCTCAGAGTGCTGGGATTATATGTGTGAACCTCTATTCCTGGCCATCAGGAGCTTTTTACATGGGGAAGGGGAAAAAAGGAGGCTTAAATGAAGGAAACATGAGGGGCTACTTTGAATCCAACACTTTTCAACACCATGTAACAACAGTACATTAGTAATCACTAAAAAACTGATGATTTTTCCAATATATTGTGTATAAAGAAAGAAGAAGTCTCACGGGATGAGAACCTATATATTATATGTTTAGAAAATAAAGTATACTAGAATAGAGAGATCTTCTTGAAATGAATATCTGGTTTTGCAAAGACAATTTATTTTATTTAAAGGTGAACCTCTTTAGGTTTTTGCCTTGAAATCAGGAATAAAAAAATGTCTCCTCTCTTCACTCATACTTAAAGCCATCATGTGTTCTCCAGCAAAGCCAATTCAATAAAAATACGAATGCACGCTGAAGACAACGAAAAAACACAGAAAAGCAGACAATTTTTAAAAATCACTTACAAATCATATGTCGGTCTTCTTAGAAATACAAGAAATGGAGAGAGAACAATTGGAGTTCATAAGGTTCATCATTCAGTGGAGAGTAAGAGAGAATGCACGAAAATGCTGCTATAGTTCAGAAATAGAGAGAAAAACAGCACACATAAAAATGTACTCAGCAAAACAAATCAATACTGACGGGAAAACACCTTAGAGATCCATTTAAAGAAATCACCAGGAGAAAAAGGCACACAGAAGAATTTGAGTCCCAATGAAAATGCTCGCTTTTACAAATATTTTAGCATTCTATAAATCAATTCATAGTTGTAAGTAATTCAAAAGAAAAGAAAAAGATGGTTTTCTTTTTCCCAAGAGGGAAGAGAGACAGTGATAAAATGGTTCTGAAGTTCAAAGGAAAAACATGGTACACAAAGGTGGAAACTCACACCAATCTAAGACAACATAAAAAAGAAAAATTCAAGTCTTGCTTGTAAATGGTTCTGTTCAAAATGTTTTCAGAGGCAACAATAAAGTGGAAACACATTTTCATAATATACTGGGCAATGTTAATTGTCTATAAGTAATTCAAAAATGACTAGAAATCAGGGAGGACATACTAGAACAGAAGAATAAAAGCCACACTATGCCATACACAGAAGAAGTGTCCACGGCCCACTGACGCATTGTTTTTGTTTCCAGTTTCAGAATTAAAGACATGAAACTGAGACAAGGTTAGCATGACATTTTGCACTATTGGACAAAGATGTTTTGGTGAACACCACTATCGGAGATGGTGTGAGGAAAGGGTCATCTGCGCACCCCGCTGCCATCAAAATAAATTGGTGCAATTCTGAGGCAATTTCAAAACCATGTCAGAAGCTACCAATGTACTCACAAACATTGATCTAAACAACTTGCACTCTAGAAACATATCTTCAAACATAAAGGAAAGTGCATGAAGGGCAGTCACATTTGCTTTGTAATTTATAATTCCAAAACATCAGAAGAAACATAACTTCAGAATTAGGGATTAAAGAAACCAAAGTATGTAATTAAGTATGCAGTATAATTGTAGTATAATAATGTAAAGTCATATGATACGAATGATTAAATGACACAAGAAAATGTTCAAGGAATATTCTTATGCCAATAATAACATTACCAGCAAAAAACCATAAAAATGTCAACAGGATTTAGACCATCTTGATAATGTTCTGTGTTAAAAATTAAACAAACATGTAAAGAAAAACACTCAGTAAAAATCTAATTATTTAAAACAAGTTGGCTTCCCCATAGGAAACACAGAGATGGTTTTCCCCATAGCAAGTCTACATCTAAAAGCTCTTATTCAGTTATCTGGAAGTTCCGTTTATCTTTGAAGTGACATCAAGAAAAGAAAAATAAAATCCAAACCGAAAACTATTTTTGAAATCTAGGTTTTCCACTACTTGAGCACTGCAATCACCTTGTAATTCAACAGCAGGAACAGGCTCACCTGAAATCTCCTCTTCTCAGATGACATGAACATCACTGCCAGGTAAACGACATAGAGACCACCCGGAGGGTTAGAGGCTCTTATCAGTGAAACCAGGTCGGTTGGGGCTTGGATCTGGCTTTGGTTTGGGGGATCAGGCGGTGCTGGGTCACCTGTTTGTAAAACATGAGAGTTGCGATCATCAGTGCCTTGCAGTCAAAAAAAAAATGAAAAATCAATTTCCATAGCGACCAGAAAAATGAAAAATCAATTTCCATAGCGACCAGAAAAGAAAATGAAAAATCAATTTCGATAGTGACCAGAAAAGAAAATGAAAAATCAATTTCAATAGCAACCACAAAAGAAAATGAAAAATCAATTTCCATAGTAGCCAGAAAAGCAAATGAAAAATCAATTTGCATAGAGACTGTTCACTAAACAGGTAAAAAGTGGCCCTTGTTTTTGTCATGGTGGGGATGTCCATACACACAGCCTCTTGCCAATTCCCTTCCATCATCTTCCAGCTACAGGATTTAAGTATTTTCAAGTATTTTCAAAGAAAACTAAGCCAGGTGTCCAGACCACCTCCAGAATTTGAGAGGTCCTGTGCAAAATGAAAACGCAAGACTCACTGTTCCCATTTTATGAAGAATTTCGAGATGGCAGCTACAGAGTAATACACCAATATAGTGCCCTTGTATGCACAGGTCCCTGTATGCACAGGTCCCTGTGTGCACAGGTCACATGCCCATGAAGTCTGACCCGGCCAGGGAAGTGACATTTGCCTTATATCATGCCAGAAACTGTAACAATTTTAAAATAAAAGCCAGCATACTGGTGGAAAAAAGAATCCAACAACAACAAGAATAAATCACAACAAGGCAAATATTTCCAATATTTCCACTGTATAAACCCAATCCATGGTCATGCAAAAGAGATAAGTCTTTTGGAAATGACAGTAATTTGGTGACAGTAAGCAAGTCGGTAACCAGACTTAAAAAGAGTTACTCACGGTTTCCTCCACCACCAAAGGCATCTGCTAAGTCAAAGTCAGCCCCTAAAGGAGGGAAACGGTCTGTTACTTCTCAAGTTCTGAGGAAGGAATGACTTCAGAAACAGATGGAGAAGTCACCAGAGACCCACATGACTAAAGACTTTCTGAATATCACACTGACCAGGATGTCATTTGAAAAAGTAAATTCCTGACCATTTTCACATGGTTCTTCCTTCAGATGACAAGAGTAAGAGATGAGAGCAAGAGAGAGAGGGAGAGAGAAATAACGTCCTTTGTAAATCAACTGTGCTGCCTGGACCCAACTGGGACTCAGAATCTACCTGCACACAACTCTCTCTGATTGATTCCCCATTATCTCCTCCCAGGTCCGCAACACCTGACCTGGTAAGCGGACCGTAAGAGGTAGGGCAGGTGACTGTGATCTCATCTGATCCGTGACTGACAGATTCTGATCTGTGTCTGAAAAGTGGCTCTACCCACCCAGTTGGGCTCCATAAACTAATGTGACATTCATGCTAGTTTCAAAGCCAGCCTTCTAGGTTTCTTTGTTTTGTTTTTGTATTTTTTTTTTTTTTGAGATGGAGTTTTGCTCTTTTGCCCAGGCTAGAGTGCAGTGGTGCAATCTCAGCTCACTGCAACCTCCGCCTCCCGGGTTCAAGCCATTCTCCTGCCTCAGCCTCCCAAGTAGCTGGGATTACAGGCGCACGCCACCACACCTGGATAATTTTTGTATTTTTAGCAGAGGCGGGGTTTCTCCATGTTGGTCAGGCTGATCTTGAACTCCTGACCTCAAGTGATCCAGCCGCCTCAGCCTCCTAAGGTGCTGGGATTACAGGCGTGAGCCACCTTACCCGGCCCAGCCTTCTAGTTCTAAGCTTTTCAAATCCCAATTAAGGTCGAGGCACATTTTATATTGGGAGTGATCAAGGAGGCTCAAATGAAAGAAACATGAGGGGCTACATCAAAATGAATCTTTTTTTTCAAAACCATATGAAAATACACAAGTAATGAATAAAAAGCACATGATTTTTCACATATATTGTATAGAAAGGAATAAGAAATCTCATAGCATAAGAACGTATGTGTTCAGGAAAAAAAGCATACTAGAAGAGAAAGACACTTCTTGAAATGATTTATTTTATTTAAAGGTGAATCTCTTTGGGGTTTTGCCCTAATATCTGGAAAAAAGCTGTCTACCGTATTTACAACTCCATGTATTAAAAGTTGTCCTGAGTTTTCTAGCAAAGGCAATAGAACTGAATTACAAATAAACTGTAAAGAGAACATATAAATCCAGGAACGGGGAAAATTTTTAAAACCCATTACCAAATAATATGACAGACTTCTTAGAAAAGGTCAGAAATGACGAGAAAAAAATTGGATTTTAACAAAGGGTCATCATTTCATAGATAGTAAAAAAATACATACACAATCGTTTCTACGTGACAGAAATAAACAGAAAAATAGTGGACACGAAAATGGATTCAGAGTAACAAAAACAAGGAAAAAACACTTTAGAAACCCATTGACGGAAACAAGAGAAAGAGACAAATCTAATCTCAAAGAAAAAGCTCAGGCCAGGCACAGTGGCTCACACCTGTAATCCCAGCACTTTGAGAGGCTGAGGTGGGCAGATCACCTGAGGTCAGGGGTTCAAGACCAGCCTGGCTAACATGGCGAAATCTCGTCTCTACTCAAAATACAAGAATTTGCCTAGCATTGTGGTGCATGTCTGTAATCCTAGCTACTTGGGAGGCTGAGGCACAAGAATCGCTTGAACCCAGGAAGCGGAGGCTGCAGTGAGCCAAGATCACGCCACTTGAGGATCTGTCTCAAAAAACAAAACAAAACAAAAAAAAGAAAAAGCTCAACATTGAAAACGCATTACCATTCCTTGAATCAACCTATGATTATAAACAATTCAAACGAAATTAAAAAGAAGGTTTTACTTCTCCCAAGAGAAGAGACAACAGCAAAATGATTCCCAATTTAAATGGAAAAGAAAAAGTTACATGAAGCAGGATACCCACACAAACGTAAGACACCATTAAAAAAATAAACATACTGCTTGTAAAACATTCCTGTTAAAAATATTCAAAGGCAAAAATCAAGTGCAAAACCATTTTCATAATAAGTGGCTGGTAATCTTTTATATCGATAAATCACTGAAGAAGGCTTATACATCAGTAGGTAGCGAGGCCGAGACAGGCGGAACAAATGAGGTCAGGAGTTGGAGACCAGCCTGGCCAACATGGTGAAACCCCGTTTCTACTAACAATACAAAACTGAGCCGGGCCTGGTGGCGGGCACCATGAATTGAAGGATAAAGGCCAAAGCATCCAATACACAGAAGAAGCAGTCTCCATGGCCCATTGGGATGCATTATGCTTTGTACATTTCAGAACGAGAGATGTGAAACTAAGACTAGTGTGATATAATAATGACACTATTCGACAAAGGTTTTGTAGGTGATCATTGCTACTGGAAAAGGTTTGAAGACACAGACATTTGCAGATACCCTGGTATCAAATCAAACTGGTGCGATTCTGCGGCAAGCAAACAACCAGGTTAAAAGCTATAAAAGTAGTCATATGCATTGATCTAGACAATCTGAATACCAGAAATCTCTTCAAAGGAATGAAAAAGAATAGATAAAGTTGACTCAAATTGGCTTTGTAATTCATAATTCTAAAATGTCAGAGGACACGATGTTTTCAACGTTAGGGATTAAAGAAATTAATGTATTTTATTATATACTTAGATAGAATAGTATTTGTCAGTAAATGTCATATGATAGAAATGAGAAAACGACATGAGAAAACGTGAATAAATATTCTTATTAATAAGTATAAAATAATGTTACAATAAACAACATAGAGACCACCCGTAGGGTTAGAGGCTCTTACCAGTGAAACCAGGTCAGTTGGGGTTTGGATCTGGCTTTGGTTTGGGGGGATCAAGGGGTGCTGGGTCACCTGTTTATAAGACATGAGAGTTGTGATCATCAGTGCCTGTAGTCAAGAAAATGAAAAATCAATTGCCACAGCGACCAGAAAATGAAAAATCAATTTCAATAGCGACCAGAAAAGAAAATGAAAAATCAATTTTGATAGCAACCAGAAAATGAAAAACCAATTTCGATAGCGACCAGAAAAGCAAATGAAATATCAATTTGCATAGAGACTGTTTACTAAACAGGTAAAAATTGACCCCTGTTTTTGTCATGGTGGGGATGCCCATACTCATAGCCTCCTGCCAATTCCCTTCTGTCATCTTCCAGCTACAGGATTTAACTTCAAGTATTTTCAAAGAAAACTAAATCAGGCGTCCAGACCACCTCCAGAATTTGGGAGGTCCTGTGCAAAATGAAAATGTGCAACCCATTGTTCCAGCTTTATGAAGAACTTGAAGATGGCAGCAATACAGCAATAAACCGTGGCACCCTTGTGAGCACAGGTCCCTGTGTGACTGCACAGGTCATATGCCCATGAGGCCTGACCTGGTCAGGGGAGTCACATTTGCCTTACATTGTTCCAAAGACTGTAACCATTTTAAAATAAAAGCCAGCATACTGGCTGGGCGTGATGGCTCGCATCTATAATCCCAGCACTTTGGGAGGCCAAGGTGAGTGCACAGCTTGAGTTTAGGAGTTTGAGACCAGCCTGGTCCACCTGGCAAAACCCAGCCCTTACCAAAAGACAAAAATTAGCCGGGCATGGTAGTGGGCGCCTGTAATCCCAGCTGCTGGGGAGGCTGAGGCCTGAGAATCGCTTAAGCCCAGGAGGCGGAGGTTGCAGTGAGCTGAGATCGCACCACTGCACTCCAGCCTGGGCCACAGAGTTAGACTCTGAAACTACACTTAAAAAAAAAAAAAAAAAAAAAAAAAAAAAAAGCCAGCATACCGGTAAAAAAATAATAATAATAATCAAAAATGCAACAACAAAAATAAACAACACATGTACTTCCTCTGTTTCCACTGTCCAAACTCCATTCATTTATCATGCAAAAGAGATGTCTCGAAAATGATAATAATTCGATGATAATCAGCAAAGCCAGCAACAGAGGAGACTTTAAAAACTTCCTCACTGTTTCCTCCATCACGAAAGGCATCTGCTAACTCAAATCAGCCCCTAAAGGAGGGAAATAAGCTGTTAATACCAACGTTCTAAGGAATGAGGAAGGAATGACCCCAAAACAGGCGGAGAACACACCACGGCCCCACATTTCTAACCACTTCAGAAAAAGTGAATTCCTATTTTCACATCACTCTTCCCTCAGGTGAAAACAGTAAAAGATGAGCATGAGACAGAAAAAGAGGGAGTAAGAGAGAGAGAGACAGACATAGAGAGACGGAGAGAGAGAGAGGGGATGAGAGAGAGGCGGGAGAGAGAGAAGAGAGAGGAGAGAGAGAGAAGAGAGAGGAGAGAGAGAATAGAGGGGAGAAAGACACAGGAGAGAGAGAGCGGAGAGAGGAGACGAGAGAGAGGAGAGGGAGGAAAGAGGAGAGAGGAGAGAAGAAAGAGAGGAGAGAGATGAGAGAGAAAGGAGAGAGAGAAGAGGGGAGAGAGAGGAGAGAGAGGGGAGAGAGGGAGAGAGGAGAGAGATAGGTGAGAGAAAGGAGGAGAGAGATGAGAAGGAAAGAGGAGAGAGAAAAGAGAGAGAAAGGAGAGAGAGGAGAAAGCAAAGAGGAGAGGAGAGAGAGGAGAGTGAGGAGAGAAGAGAGAGAGAGGAGAAAGAGGAGAGAAGAGAGAGGAGAGTGAGGAGAGAGAGATGAGAGAGAAAGAAGAGAGAGAAGGAAGTAGAGAGAGGGGAGAGAGAGAGAGGAGAGGGGAGAGAGAGAGGAGAGAGAGGGAAGGGGGAAAGAGAGGAGAGAGAGAAGAGAGGGGGAGAGAGAGAGAGGAGAGAGGGAGAGAGAGAGGAGAGGGGGAGAGAGAGAGGAGAGGGGGAGAGAGAGAGGAGGGGGGAGAGAGAGAGGAGAGGGGGAGAGAGAGAGGAGAGGGGGAGAGAGAGAGGAGGGGGGGAGAGAGAGTAGAGAGGGGGGAAAGAGGAGAGGGAGAGAGAGAGTAGAGAGGGAGGAGAGAGGAGAGAGAGGGGGAGACAGAGAGAGGAGAGAGGGAAGAGAGAGGAGAAAGAGAAGAGAGACGGGGAGAGGAGAGAGAGAGAGGAAAGAGAAGAGAGGAGAGAGAATAGAGAGCGAGAAAGGAGAGAGAGCACGAGAGAGGAGAGAGAGAAAAAATGTATTAAATCAATTGTGCCACCAGTACCAGGTTGGAATTCCAACTCTCCCTGCACACAAGTCCCTCCTGCTGATTCCTCATCCCACCATCCTCTCCTCCCACGTCCCCAACAGCTTTTTTGAGGGAGACCCTAAGAGGTGGAGACAGATGACTGTCATCACATTTAGGGTAGAGGGTGTCCAAGAAGTGGCTTTCCCAACCCAGCTATGCCCCACAAACTGATGTGACAATTTACCATGATGTCAGAGGGGCCATCTAGTTTCAAGCTTTTCAAATCCCAACTACAGTTGAGGCACTTTTCAATTGGGAAGGGCGAATAAGGAGGCTTCCATGAAGGAAACTCGAGGGGCTACACGGAAACCAACACTCCTGCAAATCATCGTTATTGATGCAAGTATGGTGGTACCTGTCGCCCTATCGCCTGTCTGCCTGTTACGTGCCTTTCTTCTCCAGGAAACAGAATTCTTAGGCCACCAGAACTCCCTTGGATATATTTCCCTGACCCCAAGCACACCGTAGGTGCAAAGGAAGGAAGGAACGCATGAAGGATGAAGAAATGAATTTGCAGAGAGACAAGAGAAAAACCCTTTCTGCAGGTGGCTTGGGAACAAATGCAGCCGATAAAACCCGACAGAGCCATCCTGTCTACGGTGGTAGCCTGCCAGGAAGAAGGAAGGACAGTTAAGAAGAAAAGAGAAAATACCCAGTAGCGGGATTGCTGGGTCAAATGGTAGTTGTACTCTCAGTTCTTTAAGGAACTTCCATACTGTTTTCCATAGTGGAAAAGAAGTCATCCTATGAAAAAAATACCTGCACACGCATTTTAAAAGCAGCACAATTTGCAATTGCAAAAATGTGGAACCCACCGAAATGCTCATCAATCAACAAGTGGATAAAGAAACTGTGGTATGTATATACAAAGGAATACTACTCAGCCATGAAAAGGAATGTCATTCGCAGCGACCTGGATGGGATTGGAGTCTATTATGCTAAGTGAAGTAAGTCAGGAATGAAAAACCAAACATCGTGTGTTCTCACTCACATATGGGAGCTAAGCTGTGAGGATGCAAAGGCATAAGAATGACACAATGGACTTTGGGGAATCACGGGGAAAGGGTGGGAAGGAGGTGAGGAATAAAAGACTACCAATAGTGTGCCGTGTATACCGCTCGGGTGATGGGTGCACCAAAATCTCACAAATCATCACCAAAGACCTTCCTCATGTAACCACACACCATGTGTTCCCCAATAACCTATGGAAATAAAAAAATTAATATAAAAAAATCTGGGAGGCCAAGGCAGGTGGATCAGTTGAGGTCAGCAGTTCAAGACCAGCCTGGCCAACATGGTGAAACCCTGTCTCTACTAAAAATACAAAAATTAGCCAGGCGTGGTGGTGGGCACCTTTAATCCCAGCTACTTGGGAGGCTGAGGCAGGAGAATCCCTGGAACCCAGGAGGTGTAGAGTGCAGTGAGCCCAGATTGCGCCACTGCACTCCAGTCTGGGCAACGGAGCAAGACTCTGTCTCAAAATAAATAAAAAATAAAGAAAACGGAAAAACATGAAACCCTGTTCGGAACCTCCCCTGCAGGCTGCCAGCTCCTCTAAGGTTCCCCCTATGGAGCAGGCCTCACTGTCTCTAATCTCTACCAATTGAAAGCACAATTTCTAGGATGCCCAGGGCACATTTTTTGAAATGTGGAAAGCCATTAACAATTCCTCCTTAAACATAGAGGGCCGGACTCCTAAGAGATGCTCTAGGCTGAGTTACATACTATTAAGAAGAAATTTTGCTGAGCAAACCCGGCCTCCTCTGTCTTCCCCAGAGCCGGGCATGCAGGCTTTTAATCCTAAATATATTCAGCCCTGGTAAGTGTGGGTGGAGGATTACCCAGATGCCGAGGCAAGAAACTGAAGGCACAAACTGTTTCAGTGTAATAAAGAAAACGGTTAGAATAAGAATAGTTGTAATATAAATTAGATATAGAGATGATCATGGACATTATCAATCACTAGTATAAATATTACTAATCATTAGCTTTTAATATTACTCTTTGTTGTATTACTCATATAACCAAGGAATAACCGGCGGGTATAGGGTCAGGTGCTGAAGGGACATTGTGACAAGTGACCCAGAAGGCAAGAGGTGAGCCCTCTATCACACCCGCATAAGGGTCGCTTGAGGGTTCCTTGGTCAAGCGGTAATGCCAGTGCCTAGGAAGGCACCCGTTACTTAGCAGACCACGAAAAGGAGTCTCCTTTCCTTTAGGAGCCAGGGAACACTGCTCCACCAGCTTCTTGTGGAAGGCTGGATATGATCCAGGCCTGCCCGCAGTCATCGGCCTAAGCCCCCTCCTGTGGTGCTGTGCTTCAACGCTCCTTGTCCACTTTCACGTTCCTCCCATACTCCAGGTTCCTCTTTAAAGTTCTTAGAAGATAGTGGTAGAAGAAATAGTGAAAGTCTTAAAGTCTTTGATCTTTATGATAAGTGTATAGAAGAAAACGTTGACGTATGCTGCCTTCCCTCTCTGCTACTTGACCTTATCAATCACTTGGATGACTCACCCTCCTCACCCTGCCCCCTTGTCTTGTATACAACAAATTATCAGCGCCCAACCATTCGGGGCCGCTACCACTACCGGTCTCGGTGTCTTGGTGGTAGTGGTTCCCTGGGCCCAGCTGTTTTCTCTTTATCTATGTGTCTTTTGTCTTTATTTCTTATGATCTCTCGTCTCCACACACAGGGGAACACCCGCCAAGCCCTGTAGGGCTGGACCCTACAGGTAAGGCCAGTCCAGACACGACACTGCCTGCAAGCCGGTCTACTTAAAAGCCTGACTAGGCTGGCATGGTGGCTCACCCCTGTAATCCCAACACTTTGGGAGGCCGAGGCAGGAGGATCACCGGAGGTCAGGAGTTCAAGACCAGCCTGGCCAACATGGTGAAACCCCATCTCTACTAAAAACACAAAAATTAGCCAGATATGGTGGTGGGTGCTTGTAATCCCAGCTACTCAGGAGGCTGAGGCAGGAGTATTGCTTGAACCTGGGAGAAGGAAGTTGCAGTGAGCTGAGATTGCACCACTGCACTCCAGCCTAGGCGACAGAGCTAGACTCTGTCTCAAAAAAAAAACCTGACTATATTAAGGACCAAAAATGCACCAGGGAGTGGAAAAAGGAATTTATAACACAGGACAGCCAGCAGGTTCCCCTGTTTTATTTTAAAAGGTTGGGGATAGAAAAATGTTGTTAAAGAGTATAATTGAATCGCTCGCTACGCAAAGGATAAACGCGTGAGGGGATGAATACTGCATTCTCCATGATGTGATTATTGCTTATTGCAAGCCTGTATCAAAATATCTCATAGACTCATAAATATATACACCAACTATGTACCTACAAAAATAAAAAATAAAGAAAAACACTGTTAAGGTAACAGTGTCGGGGATGGCAGGGGAGCCTTCCTTCCTGGTATTTTTTCTGTTTTCCGAATTCTCCTCTGGTACACACGGACAATCTGGTAGGGGCACATTTCTACCCCCACGTGTCGCTTTTCACAGGGACCTGTCGCACAGCGCACGGGCTTAAATTCCTGGAGCCTGTATCCGCTAATTTTTTGTTTGTTTGTTTTCAGACAGAGTGTCACTCTGTCGACCAGGCTGTAGTGCAGTGGTCCGTCCCATCTCGGCTCACTGCAGCCTCCGCCTCCTGGGTTCAAACGATTCTCGTGCCTTAGCCTCCCAAGTAGCTGGGATTACAGATGTGCACCATCACACCCAGCTAATTTTTGTATTTTTAGTAGAGATGGGGTTTCACCATGTTGGCCAGGCTGGTCTCGAATTCCCGACCTCAAGTGATCCTCCCGCCTCGGCTTCCCAAAGTTCTGGAATTACAAGCGTGAGCCACCGCGCCCGGCCCGCAAAGTATTTTTGAACGTTTTCAGGAGTGAACATTTTTTCTAACTTTCCTTCCCCTCCCCCACCCCGGGTCTCAGGCTCCCAGCAATTCCAAATTTAGGCCCGGGATGCAGGGCGTGGCTCCGGGAGGCTGCTCCAGGGAGACCTCCCCAATTGCCCTAACCAAGACCCAGGTCCCAGAATCCTGGGGGGCGGTGGGGAGATAACAGGGGACGTGAGGGGCTCATGCAAAGGGGCAGAGATCCCTAAGAACGTCACCAGGGTTGGGGTGAATCGGATGCCACCTCTTCCGCAGGTCCCTCTAAATTTAAGAGCTTGCGATTCTGAAAAGTGTAGAAGGAAAATTAAAACTTGGAACCCCAGTTCACTCTGCCAAAATAATAATGATAATAATAATAATAATAAATAAAGCTGGAAGCTGAATTAGGCAAAAAGCTGTCTTTCCTTCTGTTCCCAAGCAGATAGATGCAGAGAAAGAATGCAACAACTCTGTTGACCTTATCTTAGTAAAGTGCCAATTTAGTGAGCGTAAGACAAACACATAATTGACTATTCTACCTGCTCCTTTTCTTTTGCAACAGGTAAATTGGGTAAAATGAGCCTTCCTCCTCCTTTCCCCTCCAGCGTGCTTCCCCCCCTTTAAATACCTAAGCCCTCAGTATCACCTTTGGAGAAAGGGCTCCTTCCTGACCTTCGCCAAATTAACTCAAATGTATTGAGACTTGTCCCAGGTACTTTTTGGTTTACAAAAGAAACGCCGACCTTTCCCTCTGAAACGGCTGCCACTCGGCCCCAGGAAGAGCGTTGTGGAGAAAGTAGGCGCCTCCTCCGGACCTGGGCCCCCGTGGGCACAGCGCGTCCCGCCGGGCAGGGAACAGGGACCGGGTGTCCCAGCGGGGTGCACCACCCCGCAACCCACATCCCCAAGCGGATCTCCAGGCCCGACCCGCGCCCCACCGCGTCCCCCGACCCGGATCCCGCCGCTCGCTCACCAGGGGCGGCCACCAGAGGGCGGAGCAGGCCGAGGAGCAGCAGCCCAGCGCGCCATGGTGCGCCCAACGCGAGCAGGAACCGTCCCCGAGAGCAGCGCGCCCGCGAAGGCTGCGGGACAGAACCTCCCCCACTAGCCGGGTGGGGCGGAGCCCGCGGAGGACTCGAAGAGGTTGGGTGAGTGGAGCAGCCCTGCAAGCTCAGCCCGGGCTGCGCCTGGCCCGCCCCACCCCGGCCTCCACGTGCACACGGAAGGGGCGGCAACGCCGGGCCCCGGGGAGGGGGCGGAGGAGGGGCCCCGGGGAGGGGGAGGGGGCGGAGGAGGGGCCCCGGGGAGGGGGAGGGGGAGGGGGCGGAGGAGGGGCCCCGGGGAGGGGGAGGGGGAGGGGGCGGAGGAGGGGCCCCGGGGAGGGGGAGGGGGAGGGGGCGGAGGAGGGGCCCCGGGGAGGGGGAGGGGGAGGGGGCGGAGGAGGGGCCCCGGGGAGGGGGCGGAGGAGGGGCCCCGGGGAGGGGGCGGAGGAGGGGCCCCGGGGAGGGGGCGGAGGAGGGGCCCCGGGGAGGGGGCGGAGGAGGGGCCCCGGGGAGGGGACGGGCGGAGGTGACCCAGGCGGCGCCGAGGGGAGCACGGGACGCCCCCCCTTCCCTTCTCAGGAAACTGTGAGTGCCCCCGGGCCACAGGCCCGTCCCCAGGACGCCCAGGACGGCGCCAACTAGAGCAAAGTGCAACCCCCGGGAAAGTGCGGGTCCCTCCCTCTTTACAGCCCCTTAAATGCACGCCCCAGGGTGGTCCCTACCTGGAGCCAAGAGAAACCACTGCCCTTCTTGGAGAGGTGTGGGCCTCTCCGCACTCGCCCTTGCTGTCCCCTCTCTGTTCCTAACAGGCACCCTCCCAGGCAGCCCCAACGGGGAGAAAATGAAACTTTTCCTGCTTCTCTGCTCGGAAAACTATGGGGCCCTCTTCCCGCTGCTCGCGGGGCGCTCAGGGCGCTCCCCAAGGGGTGCAAAGTGCAATCCCTTCCCTGCTCAGAAAGGCGTAGGCCTCGACAGGCAGCCACGGCCCCTGGTCCTTTCTGGAGCGTCCGAGCTGGGGGCGCTCAGTGGAGAGGGATGGCGGGGGTGAGGGGCTTTGGGACACACTGCGGATACCCACTCTGCGCGGGACCAAGGACGTTCGGCCACAAGCTCAGAGACAGGGTTGGGAGTGAGGACTTGTGGCCGTGGTTTGGGGTTGGGGGTAAGACCCCTATCTGGGTGGCCTGGCTGAGTCCTGGTCCTTGGCGACTCGCCCCCGCAGGCTGAGTCAGGGGCCCTTCGGTAACACTGGTCTTGTGTTGTGCCAGGCCTGCGGCGACACCGTCTTTCCCCAGACCATCTGTGCCCCTGGATCAGACACAGGCAAGGCCAGAGGGCCTGGCTCCGCACCCCAGGGCCCACCTCAGGGGTTTGAGGATTGCAGCAGTGAAACTATGCACTCCACTCCTGGAGGCGGAATCACTTTTCTTTTTTTTTTTTTCCTTTCTTTCTTTCTTTTTTTTTTTTTTCTTTTGTCTTTGCTTCGTCCTGAACCTACCTGGGATAATGACGTGATGACTGAAGTCCCAGCAGCCAGTTTGGAGCAGGAAGTCTCCTACAGGATAGAAGTTGTGTATGTGTTGTTTGTTTGTTTTGAGATGGATTCTTGCTCTGTGGCCCAAGCTGGAGTGCAGTGGCACCCTCTTGGCTCACTGCAACCTCCGCCTCCTGGGTTCAAGTGATTCTCCTGTCTCAGCCTCCTGAGTAGCTGGGATTACAGGCGTGCACCACCATGCCTGGCTAATTTTTAGTAGAGACAAGGTTTCACCCTGTTGGCCAGGCTGGTCTCGAACTCCTGACCTCATGATCCACACACCTCGGCCTCCCAAAGTGCTGGGATTACAGGTATGAGCCACTGCGCCCAGCCAGAAGTTGTATTCTAAGCATGGCAGAACACGTTGAGCAAAGGTGTCAGGGTGGCTGGTGACATAGCACGATGGCCATGCCAGCCCCAGACTCACTCTCCCAACTTATTTTACAGGACAGAGGCGTACATTTTTATCTCACTGTTTGCTAAAGTCAGGTCTCCATCAGCTTTCTTTAAATCACTTTTATTTCTGTTTTTCATTACCAGGGTCTGAACCCAACTTAGAGACCTCCTGTGAGGTTCTTGTGGACAACCAAGACCCTTAAGAGATGTCTGAGCGTTACACACCATGTCTGCTGCACAGACGATCAAATGAAGTTTTTGAGGTCAGTGGATGATGGGTGGATATAGATGGGTCTGAGGGTAGGAAGTGGTGGATGGATGAATGAATGGACAGACAGCCATCTGCATGCACGAATGGGTGGATCACTTGCTGTAAGGATGGATAAAGAGATAGATGGCTGGATGAATGAATAAATGGGCAGACAAATGGGTGGATGGATGAGAGGATGAGTGGATAGATGTATGGAAAGATGAGTGGGCGATTGGGTGGATAGATAGTTGGATGGATGGATGGATGGATGGATGGATGAATGGGTGGATACATGTGAATAAATGGATGAATGGATGGGTGGGTGGATGAATAGATGAATGAATAGATGAATAAATGATGAATGGATGGGTGGGTGGAGGAATGGATGGATAAATGGACAGATGAATAAATGGATGGATGAAAGCGGGGATAAATGGATTGATCTATGGATAGATGGATAGATAGGTGAGTGGATGGGTGGGTGGATGGATGGTTGGAAGGATAGATGGATGGACAGATTACTGGGTGGATGGAGGAGTAGAGAGATAGATGGGTAGGTGGGTGGATGGATGGATAAATGGGTGAACAAATGGATGGATAGATGGGTGGACAGATTACTGGCTGGCTGGATGGGTAGAGAGATAGATGAGTAGGTGGGTGGGTGGATGGATAGATGGATGGATGGATGGATGGATGGATGGATGGATGGATGGATGGACGGACGGATGGATAGATGGATGGACAGACAGACAGGTGGATAGATAGCTGGATAGATGGGTGGGTAGAAGAATAGATGGATGAATGGATGGATGAGTAGGTGAATAGATGGATTGATGGACATACAAGTAAATTTTTACCTGACATTTTTGTATTGTCGTATAACTTTCTATGTGTTGATTCACTGGGAAATAATTGTGATACATGGATATTGGACTTATTAGCTCATGTCTGCTGATAAGAAAAGAACACAGGGCCATAGAGTTCATTAGCAGTGGGCTGGGATCAAAACGAAGGGCTCTTTGATTCTGAGTTCAGGCCATTTGGACCACTTTGCCTTGTGACTGCCCCCAGATCACTGGAATTTTCCTCGCGGTTCACAGCGCCCAAAGGTAAGCAGTATTTGGTAGCCTAGAGTTCATACATTGGAAATTTCATGATCTGTGTCCCCTCAGTGGTACAAAGCATTTTTACAGCAATAATTAATTTGGCAATAACTTGATGTGTGAGCCTGTGTATGCGTCTTTTCAGCTGGCTAGTACAGTATCAGTGATGCCATGTTCGCATGCTAAATACCAGCCAAAGACATGCAAGAAAAGAAGGGCAGGCCGGGCGCGGTGGCTCGTGCCTGTAATCCCAGTACTTTGGGAGGTTGAGGTGGGTGGATCACCTGAGGTCAGGAGTTCGAGACCAGCCTGGCCAAAATAGTGAAACTCCGTCTCTACTAAAAATACACAAATTAGCTGGGCGTGGTGGTGAGTGCCTGTAATCCCAGCTACTCAGGAGGCTGAGGCAGGAGAATCACTTGAACCTGGGAGGCAGATGTTGAAGTGAGCTCAGATCACACTACTGTACTCCAGCCTGGGCAACAGAGCAATATTCCATCTCAAAAGAAAAAAAAAAAAAGGGGGCACAGCCTACCAGAGCTGCTCAGACACATGTTCTTTATCTGAATTTTTGGGGGTCAACTCAAAATCCAATCAACCGATGACAATGACATCCTAGAAACTGTTCCCAGATCAGACAGTAAAATTTCACAGATTCTGCCTTTGAGTCATGGGGATTTGAGTCTCTGTAGGTTCAGGAGAAATATCTCATGCATACAATTCCAGAGAGTCAGGGGCCAGCCTTTTCTGTAAAAAGAGAAACAAAATGGAATTGCACATTGGCATGGACCGGATGCAAGGAAACATCACTAATTTAAGCTCCTTTACAAACCCTATCCTAGGAAGCACTTTCCTTCTTCACTTTCAGCAGTCAAGCCTCTCCAGTGTCATTGCGTCTAAACCTGTTGACATGATGGGGCTGTGCTTCACCTGGAACATGGTCTCTATTCCTGACCATTCTGAAGGCAAAGAACTTGAAATAAGTTCAAATTCAAGTTGCAGCACATCCACGGAGCAGCTGGGAGTGCTGCCTGTGGCCTGTCGTAATGGCAGGGTAGCAGGGGGAGAGAAATGTTTTTCTTCACCCATCATCGGCTTTATGACTAAGGCCCCTAGAACAAAAACAGAATAGCAAGAGAAAAGCAGGTCCATGTATTTAGGTTTTATGTGACATGGAAGCCATCATAAGAAATAAATAGGGAAATGTGAGTATTTTTGTGCTTCGGTTTTGGTTTTTTGTTTGTTCGTTTGTTTGTTTTTTGAGATGGAGTCTCACTCTGTCGCCCAGGCTGGAGTTCTATGGCGTGATCTCGGCTCATTGCAACCTCCACCTCGTGGGTTCAAGCAATCCTCCTGCCCCAGCCTCCCGAGTAGCCGGGACTATAGGCAAGCACCACCACGTCCGGCTAATTTTTATATTTTTAGTAGAGACGGAGTTTCACCATGTTGGCCAGGCTGGTTTCGAACTCCTGACCTCAGTTGATCCACCTGCCTCGGTCTCCCAAAGTGCTGGGATTACAGATGTGATATGCTTAGTTTTAATGAAGAGTGAACAGTGATGGAGAAGTGTGATTATTGGACAAGTGTGACAGGAATGGGGTCCCGAACCAGACCCCAAGAGAGGGTTCTTGGATCTCAAGCAAGAAAGAATTCAGGGTGAGTCCACAGAGTAAAGTGAAAGCAAGTTTATTAGGAAACAAAAGGAATAAAGAATGGCTACTCCATAGACAGAGCAGCCCCGAGGGCTCCTGGTTGCCCATTTTTATGGTTATTTCTGTGGATATGCTAAACAAGGGGTGCATTATTCATGCTTCCCGTTTTTAGACCATGTAGGGTAACTTCCTGATGTTGCCATGGCATTTGTAACTGTCATGGCGCTGGTGGGAGTGTAGCAGTGAGGATGACCAGAGGTCACTCTTGTGGCTATCTTGGTTTTGGTGGGATTTGACCGGCTTTTTTTTTTTTTTTTTTTTTTTTTACTGCAACCTGTTTCATCAGCAAGGCCTTTCTGACCTGTATCTTGTATCAACCTCCTATCTCATCCTGTGACTTAGAATGCCTTAACCATCTGGGAATGCAGCCCAGTAGGTTTTAGCCTCATTTTACCCAGCCCCTATTCAAGATGGAGTGGCTCTTGTTTACACACCTCTGGCAAAAGGATCTGATCTAATGAGAATAAACTGCGAGAACTTAGCAGGGCCTGTTTGTTCAGATTCTTCTGCGTCCCTGCGTGTTCAGAGTTAAGGATATTCTCTTCCTCCTGGTATAGGGAGGGGACCTCCGGAGTGGGGGTCCCGTGACCTGCTTCAGGGTAAGATCAGAGAGTCCTTCTGAGCTTTTATGACCTACGTTAAGGAAGACCCGTGAGGGTAAGGTGAAAGCGACCTTCTTACTTACATTGTTTTCTCAAATGCCACAGTTCCGGGTGGAATGTTTCCTGACCCCATCAGGAAAAGCAAAGCCAGGAGAAAACAAGACAAGTAGATATAGCAGATGGGGGAGGTTTGTGGTCAACTGTATCACTCTGAGAGGCATTCAAGGAATATTTCAGAATTTCTGATAGCACACACCAGGAACAGCCTAATCTCCCTAAAAGGAGTCTAGTTCATTACTGAGTTTATGGCTTCCCTACATTTACTTGTTTCTGACCACAATCAGATAGATAGATAGATAGATAGATAGATAGATAGATAGATAGATAGATAGATAAGATAGATTAGATAGATTAGATAGATAGATAGATAGAATTTTTTTTTTATTTTTATTTTTATTTTTTATTTTTTATTTTTTTTTTTGAGACGGAGTCTCGCTCTGCCTCCGAGGCTGGAGTGCAGTGGCCGGATCTCAGCTCACTGCAAGCTCCGCCTCCCAGGTTCACGCCATTCTCCTGCCTCAGCCTCCCAAGTAGCTGGGACTACAGGCGCCCGCCACCTCGCCTGGCTAGTTTTTTGTATTTTTTAGTAGAGACGGGGTTTCACTGTGTTAGCCAGGATGGTCTCGATCTCCTGACCTCGTGATCCGCCCGTCTCGGCCTCCCAAAGTGCTGGGATTACAGGCTTGAGCCACCGTGCCCGGCCGAATTTTTTTTTTTTTTAATACAAGGTCTTCCTCTGTCCCCCAGGCTAGAGTGCAGTGATGCAATCTTGGCTCACTGCAACCTCTGCCTGTCGGGTTCAAGTGATTCTCTTGCCTCAACCTCCTGAGTAGCTGGGAGTACAGGCATGCACCACCATGCCCAGCTAATTTTTGTATTTTTAGTAGAGACTGGGTTTCACCATGTTGGCCAGGCTGGTCTCAAACTCCTGGCCTCAAGTGATCCATCTGCCTTGGCCTCCCAAAGTGCTGGGATTACAGGCATGGGCCACTGCATCTGGCCTGACCACTGCCATATTTAATGAAGAGGAGACCCCTCCCTCCCTGAGGGTGACGGAGGGCATCACATCCAGCCTTTGTGACAAGGAGAAAGTGTTGGTCAGCACTAGAAGTAGAAAGGGTGTGTTTTAGTCTGTTTTCTGTTGCTATCACAGAATACCACAGACTGAGTAGCTTATTAAAAATAGAGGGTGTTTTTAACTTGCAGTTGTGGTGGCTGGGAAGTCCAAGGTGGAGCAGCTGAATCTGATGAGGGCTTCATTCTGGTTCATAGCTTGGAGAGAAAGTGGACGAGGAGAGAAGGTATGTGCTCAAGAAAAACAAGGGGGCCACAGTCCCACAATAGCTAGCCCCTTCCTTCCAGAGACATTAATTCCACTTAATAACCTAATTACCTCTTCAATGTGCCACCTGCAAATGCCGTTGCTCGACGAGTAGAAAAGCTTTTCAGACCTTCTCTCCTCTTCCAGGGTCAGGCACAGTGGCTCATGCCTGTAATGTCTTTGGGAGGTCAAGGCAGGAGGATTGCTTTGAGGCTAGGAGTTCAAGACCAGCCTAGGCAACTAAGTATGGTCTCATCTCTACACAAAAAAATTTTTTTTTTGAGATAGAGTCTAGCTCTGTCGTCCATGCTGGAGTACAGTGGTGTGATCTCAGCTCACTGCAACCTCCGTCTCCTGAGTTCAAGCGATTCTCCTGCCTCAGCCTCCCAAGTAGCTGGGTTTACAGGTGTGCGCCACCACACCCGGCTAATTTTTGTATTTTTAGTAGAAACAGGGTTTCACTATGTTGGCCAGGCTGGTCTCAAACTCCTAACCTCAGGTGATTCCTGTGCCTCAGCCTCCCCAAGTGCTGCGATTACAGGCATGAGCCAAAGTGCCCACCTCCCCCGCCTCCCCATTTTTTTTTTTTTTTTTAAATTAGCCAGGCATGCTGATTGCTTGAGCCTGGGAGGTGGAGACTGCAGAGATGTAATTGCACCACTGCACTCCAGCCTGGGCGACTGAGACCCTATCTCAAAATACAACAAAATAAAAAACAAGAATGCAGACTCGGAGCACAGCCGAAACCAAGTTTTAACTGCAAGACAGGTTATGGGAGGGAGAAAGGAAAAGGCTTTGCTAGCAAAAGTGGGCTCGTTATGTAGATGCAACTTCACAGGTAGCAGCCCCCAGAGAGAAGAGATGGTGAATATTTCTTTTCAGGTCTTTAAAAGCTCCATACTCTCAGTTAATCTCTCCTAGATCCGGACAAGAGAAGAGTTGGTCACTTTACAGCTGACTGTCTAATCCAGACAAGAGAAGGGCTGGCCGCCTTACAGTAGACCCTCTACAGATCAACAGATGCAGGGTTCCCCCACAAAAGACAGTGTTTCTTCTTTTTTGTTTTCCTTCACCTTTAATTTAAAATTCAAGGGTGCATGTGCAGAATGTGCAGGTTTGTTACCTAAGTAAACATGTGCCATGGTGGTTTGCTGCACAGATCAACCCATCACTCAGGTATTAAGCCAGCATCTGTTAGCTATTCTTCCTGAGGCTCTCCCTCCCCTTACCCCCGAGCTTTTCACAGTCCCCAGTGTGTGTTCTCCTCCCTGTGCTCTCATTCTTCAGCTCCCACTTATGAGTGAGAACATGCAGTATTTTATTTTGTGTTCCTGCATTAGTTTGCTGAGGGTAACGGCTTCCACCTCCATCCATGTTCCTGCAAGGGACATAAACTCATGCTTTTGTATGGCTGCATAGTATTCCATGGTGTATATGTACCACATTTTCTTTTTTCTTTTTTTCTTTTTGAAATGGAATCTTGCTCTGTCACCCAGGCTGGAGTGCTGTGGTGCAATCTCAGCTCATTGCAACCTCTGCTTCCCAGATTCAAGCGATTCTCCTGCCTCAGCCTCCCGAGTAGCTGGGATTACAGGCACCCGCCATCACACCAAGCAAATTTTTGTATTTTTGGTAGAGACGGGGTTTCACCATGTTGGCCAAGCTAGTCTTGAACTCCTGACCTCAAGTGATCTGCCCGCCTTGGCCTCCCAAAGTGCTGGGATTACAGGCGTGAGCCACTGTGCCTGGCCACCACATTTTCTTTACCCAGCCTATCATTGATGGGCATTCAGGTTGATTCTGTGTCTTTGCTATTGTGAACAGTGCTGCAGTGAACATACGCATGCATGGATCTTTATGATAGAATGATTTTTCCTTTGGGTACATACCCAGTAATGGGATTGCTGGGTCAAAGGGTAATTCTGCCTTGAGGTCTCTGAGGAATCGCCACACTGTCTTCCACAGTGGTTGAACTAATTTACACTCCCACCAACAGTGTAACAGTGTTCCTGTTTCTCCACAACCTTACCAGCACCTGTTGTTTTTTGACTTTTTAATAATCGCCATTCTGACTAGTGTGAGATGGTGTCTCGTCATTAGTTTGATTTGCATTTCTCTGATGATCAGCGGTGTTCAGGTTTTTCCATATGTTTTTTTTTTTTGGCCACATGAATGTCTTCTTTCGAGAAGTGGAAAGATAGCATTTCAGGAGTACTCCCCAATATATTAAAGAAATATATTTTGAGATAAAATATTTTTATTTCCTTTAGTATGTTTTATTTATTTATTTTTATTTTTTATTTTTCTTTGAGACAGGGTCTTGCTCTGTCACCCAGGCTGGAATGCAATGGTGTGATCTCGGCTCTCGACAACCTCCACCTCCCGGGTTCAAGCAATTCTCCCACCTCAGCCTTCCAAGTAGCTGGGATTACAGCTGCCTGCCACCACAACTGGCTCATTTTTTTGTATTTTTAATAGAGATGGGATTTTGCCATGTTGGTCAGGCTGGTCTAAAACTCCTGAGCTCAGGTGATCAACCCGCCTCCCAGAGTGCTGGGTGTACAGGTGTGAGCCACTGCGGCCAGCCTGTTTCTTTTCTTATACAAACAAACCTATGATGATAAAGTTTAATTTATGAATTAGGCACAGTGAAAAATGAACAACAGACTCATAATGAAATAGGACAATTATAACAATATACTGTAGTAAAAGTTATGTGAATGTGGTGTGCTCTTTCTCTCTTTCATGTGTGTGTCTCAGTCTCTCTCTTGAAATATCTTAGTATTTTCAGCCTATAGTTGACCAGTGATAACGGAAACCACATGTTGTAGGCTGTTCTTGCATTGCTGCAAAGAAATACCAGAGACTGGGTAATTTATATGAAAAAAAAGAAGTGGGCTGGGCACGGAGACTCACGCCTGTCATCCCAGCACTTTGGGAGGCTGAGGCGGGAGGATCACTTGAGGTCAGGAGTTTAAGATCAGCCTGGCCAACATGGTGAAACCCTGTCTCTACCAAAAATACAAAAAATTAGTCGGGGTCATGGTGGGCACTTGTAATCCCAGCTACTCAGGAGGCTGAGGCAGGAGAATCTCTTGAATCTGGGAGGCGGAGGTTGTAGTGAGCTGAGATCGTGCCACTGCGCTCCAGCCTGGGCGACAGCAGGACTCCCGTCACACACACACACACACAAAAGGTGTCATTGGCTCACGGTTCTGCAGGCTGTGGAGAAAGCACGGCACCAGCATCTGCTCAGCTTCTGGGGGGCCTCAGGAAGCTTCCAGTTATGGTGAAAGATGAAGTGGGGGTGCGCATATCACACGAGAAAAACAGGAGCAACTCGGGGGTGGTGAGAGGTGCCACAACACTGAACCAGTCAGATCTGGCAAGAACTAACCCACTATTGTGAGGACAGACATAAGCCATGAGGAATCTGCCCCCATGACCCAAACACCTGCCACCAGGCCCACCTCCAGCATTGGGCATGACAATTTGACGTGAGATTTGACAGGGACAAATATCCAAACTCTTTCACCACAGAAAGCAAAACCACAGATAAGGGGGGCTACTGTGCATTGTGCAGGAAGGCAGTGCCTCGGAGCCGGCTGGGGGAAGGAGCAGGTCTCTCAGCTGCCGAACAGTTTTGGGAGATTACCTACCATCACTTCTCTCTGTCCCAGAATCACACAAAATGGTCAGCTGTGCCAGGTACCTTGCCCACTTGCCCAATTCTCTCCACCTTTCCATCTCCTTCCACATGTGACCACCCCCTTCACACTCCCATCGTCGCGTCTAAAGCTTGCTCCACGCATTGCATGACAGCCAGTAAGTCTAGAGACAAGGTGTGAAGGTAAGGACAGCAGCTTTATTTTGAAGAACCAGCAAGTCGAGAAGACAGAAGAGTGCCGTCCTAAAAAGCCATCTTTAAAAAAAAAATTATTATTATACTTTAAGTTCTGGGATACATGTGCAGAATGTACAGGTTTGTTACATAGGTATACATGTGCCATGGTGGTTTGCTGCACCCATCAACCTGTCATCTAGGTTTTAAGCCCCACAGGCATTAGGTATTTATCCTAATGCTCTCCCTCCCTTTGCCCCCCACCCCGCAACAGGCCCCGGTGTGTGATGTTCCCCTCCTTGTGTCCATGGGTTCTCACTGTTCACCTCCCACTTATGAGTGAGAACATGCGGTGTTTGGTTTTCTGTTCCCGTGTTAGTTTGCTGAGAAAGATGGTTTCCAGCTTCATCCATGTCCCTGCAAAGGACATGAACTCATTCTTTTTTATGGCTGCATAGTATTCCATGGTGTATATGTGCCACATTTTCTTTATCCAGTCTATCACTGATGGGCATTTGGGTTGAAAGAACCATCTTAATAGAATTTTAGGCTCCTTTTATGCTAGGGGGAGAGGGAGGGTGATAGAGGGCAGGAGGTGAGCAATGATCGTAGACATCTGGGCGGCTGTTATGGTCCAGGGGGCCTTGTGGAACTTCCTCGTCCTTGGTCAGGTCACAGTGCTCTTACAAATCTTTGACATAGCATTTTTCCTTCTGTGTACATCCTCCTGATCCCCTTGGGGGTTATTTTTGGGAAGGGACTATGATCATTCTTGCTTTAAAGTTAAACCATAATCTGAATTCATGATTAGCTTGGCCTATTTGTAGGAATGAGCAAACGCAGTTAGCTTGTGAGGTAAGAAGCAAGACGGAGTGAATGGTGCTAGATTTTTCTCACTATTAGACTCACACATAGGTTCTTGGCCAAGGAAGTACATGACGAACACATTCTCTCTCCCTTTTTTTTTTTTTTTTTTTTGAGACAGAGCTTCGCTCTTGTCCCCCAGGCTGGAGTGCAATGGTGCGATCTTGGCTCACTGCAAGCTCCGCCTCTCCGGTCAAGAGATTCTCCTGCCTCAGCCTCCTGAGTAGCTGGGATTACGGGCGCCCGCCGCCATGCCTAGCTAATTTTTTGTATTTTTAGTAGAGACAGGGTTTCACTATGTTGACCAGGCTGGTCTCGAACCCCTGACCTCAAATGATCCGCCTCGGCCTCCCAAAGTGCTGGGATTACAGGTGTGAGCCACCACGCCCACCCCAACATGTTCTCTTGTTAGAGGCATTTGAACCAGAGCAACTCCATCTTGAATAGGAGCTGGATAAAATGAGGCTGAGAACTGCTGGGCTGCATTCCCAGGAGGTTAGGCATTCTTAGTCACAGGATGAGATAGGAGGTCAGCACAAGATACGGGTCATAAAGACCTTGCTGATAAAACAGGTTGCGGTAAAGAAGCCGGCCAGAACCCACCAAAACCAAGATGGTGACGAGAGTGACCTCTGATCGTCCTCACTAATTATATCCTAATTCTAATAAATTTGCTTCTCAAAGATACTCCCACAAGTGCCATGACAGTTTACAAATGCCATGGCAACATCCAGAAGTTACCATATATTGTCTAAAAGGGGAGGAACCCTCAGTTATAGAAACTCCCGTTTCCCAGAAAACTCTTATATTTAGCATATAATATGGTATTTAGATTATATGCTAAATGCCCTTTGTTTAGCATATGATCAAGAAATAACCATAAGTATACTCAGTCAAGCAGCCCATGCTTCTGTTCTGTCTGTGGAGTGGCCATTGTTTTATTCCTTCCTTTCTTTTTTTTTTTTTTCCCTGAGACAAGATGTCACTCTGTCACCCAGAGTGGAGTCCATTGGCACAATCAGAGTTCACTGCAGCCTCAACCTGTTGAACTTAAGCAGTCCTCCCACCTCGGTCTCCCAAGTAGCTGGGACCACAGGTGCACGCCACCACACCCAGCTAATTTTTGTATTTTTGGTAGAGACAGAGTTTTGTCTTGTTGGCAAGGCTGGTTTCAAACTCTTGGGCTCAAGCATTCCGCCCGTCTCAGCCTCCCAAAGTGTTGGCATTACAGGCATGAGCCACCCTGCCCAGCCCTTTTACTTTCTTAATAAACTTGCTTTCACTCTGTGGACTCATCCTGAATTTTTTTCTTGCATGAGATCCAAGAACTCTCTTGGGGTTTGAATTGGGACCCCTTTCTAGTAACACTTTGACTCCTCTGTTCAGATGTCATCACTCCCTCCAGCAAACCTGGAGTGTTCAAACTCTTTTCCATCCATCCTTTCCTCTCAAGGCAAAGAGGCAACTTGGCTATTCTCATAGACAAACAGATAGGAGATGTAGGAATTCATAGGCAGATGTTAGAGCTATTGATAAACAAGATGGCAGCTTGTCTTGCTGCTTAGATATGAAAGATGCCATTGCTTGCTTGTGAAAAAAAATGAAGCATGTTCCTGGAGTTCACCAATATGGCGTGGACTTTATCTCCTTATCAGTATCAGTCAGTGCAAGACGGTCCAACCTCTGGGTGCCAAGACACGCGCTCATTTTCCCAATGGCATTCTCTTATCCCTTGAGCCTGCTTTCCCACCTGCTATGGTTTGGATCTGTGTTCCCACCCAAATCTCATGTCAAATTGTAATCCCCGATGTTAAAGCTGGGGCCCGGTGGGAGATGGCTGGGTCATGGGGATGGTTTTTCATGAATGGTCTAGCATCCTCTTCTTGGTGCTGTTCTCATGCTAGTGAGTGAGTTCTCACAAAATCAAGTTGTTTAATAGTGTGTGGCACCTCCCTTCTCACTCTCTCTCTTGCTCCTGTTCTAACCACGTAAGATGCACCTGCTTCCCCTTTGCCTTTCACCATAATTGTAAGTTTCCTGAGGCTTCCCTAGTCAGGCTTCCTGTCCAGCCTGCAGAACTGTGAATCGATTAAACCTCTTTTCTTTATCAATTACCCAGTCTCAGGCATTTCTTTATAGCAGTGAAAGAAGGGCCGAATACACCACCCATTGAGCAGATTGGAAGTGCAAGAAAACTAGCACATGCCCCCGTCCTAGAAGCAGCCTCAGCCAACACATTTTGGGAAATGACCGAAAAAGACCCCAGTCTTCCTCACTCCTCAGGTGGGATGACCCTGAGTCTCCAAGCTCTCATTGCAGTCACTGGCTTGATAATATCTTCTACTCTCTGTCTTCCTTCCCTCTCCCCTCCCACCCTCCCCAAACACAAAGGCTTTGTAGTAAAATCGTGGTCTCGAGGTCTGCTTTCACCTCCTTGAAATCTAGACTTTCTGTGCTTCCAGAAAACATGTTGAAATGTTACCTGTCAATTAAATTCTGGGAAGCCTGGGTGTATCACAATTTGAATCATACAGAGAGACACCATGAAGAGCCTGGAGTTTGGTGAACTTTGTTGAAACCCCTCCTTCACTTTCCTTGTTGAATCCAATCCAGTCCTCATGTCCTCATGAGTTCGTTTTCATTTCCTAAATGACATCCATGGAAAAATAATGGGGAGAAAGGAAAGCACAATTTTACATTTGTATCTGACAGGCTCTGAAAGGGAGCCAGAGAATGTAGTTAGCATCCACAAATTATGGAATAAGGTATTTCCCATCTTCTTAACACACACAGCACTTCTAAGGGGCCTGCAAAAACCCCAGCGGCCTTTCAGTGTCCCACACATCTTAGCACACATAGATATTTATATCTCTCCTATCAAGAAACAAATATGCATGCATATCATTATTTTGGAGATATAGCATGAGCACTTTGTTTGCAAGAAACAAATATGCACGCATATCATTTTGGAGATATAGCGTGAGCACTTACATTTTTTGCAAGAAACAAATATGCATGCATGTCATTATTTTTGGAGATACAGTGAATGCACTTTTCAGTTACATGCTCAAAATGTTTGGTAAACTGAAAGTGGTTGTCATTACCCTTAATTTCTGCAAGGAATAAGCAAGTATGTCCTGGTGGCACATTGCTACGAATAAAGCAGACTATGTCAGTGCTACGGGAGTTCTATGGAAAGCATGAACCACAACATGGTTTTTCCTGTCTTGTTCGTGATGCTTATTTATAACGGGAGAGAACAGAATATTGGCTTCATTCATGTCCTTGATTTATGATGGAATCCATAGGAATCTGCCATCTTGGGTGAATGAGCAATACCTAAAGGAATGTCCTATATGATACCGAGCTATACCACCACCCAAAATATGACTTAGGAGACCAAGATTGCGATTTTTATAAAAAGCTCGTAAGCAATCATTGGTGTTAGTGGGTTTTTTTGTTTGTTTTTGTTTTTGACAGAGTCTCACTCTGTCACCCAGGCTGGAGTGCAGTGACATGATTTTGGCTCACTGCACACTGCAACCTCCATCTCCCAGGCTAAACCAATTCTCATGCCCCAGCCTCCCAAGTAGCTGGGAGTACCGGTGTGTGCCACTGCACCTAGCTCATTTTTGCATTTTCCTTTTAGTAGAGATGGGGTTTCACCATGTTGGCCAAGCTGGTCTCTAACTCCAGGCCTCAAGTGATCCACCTGCCTTGGCCTCCCAATGTGTCGGGATTACGGGCATGAGCCACTGCACCTGGCCAGTGTATGTTGTAAGGTTCACCCACATTGTAGCATGTGTCAGTACTTGAAACCTTTTTCTGCCCGAATCACATTCCACTGTATGGATATGCCATATTTTGTTAAATCCGTTCATTGGCTGAGGGATGTTTGGGTCACCTCCACTTTTTGGCTATTGTGAGTATTGCAGCTATCAACATTACGTGTACAAATGTACGAGCTCTTGGGTGGACACATGTTCTCATTTTTCTCTTGAGTATATGCCCAGAAGCAGAATTGCTGGCTCATAGGGTGATGTGGTTTGGCTGTGTTCCCACCCAAATCTCATCTTGAATTCCCAGGTGTTGTGGGAGGTAATTGAATCATGGGGGCAGGTTTTTCCTATGCTGTACTCATGGTAGTGAATAAGTCTCATGAGATCTGATGGTTTTATAAAGGGGCGTTTTCCTGCACAAGCTCTCTCTTTGCCTGCCACCATCCATGTAAGACGTGAGTTCCTCCTTGCCTTCTGCTGTGATTATAAGGCCTCCCCAGTCACGTGGAACTCTAAGTTCATTAAACCTCTCTTTCTTCTGTTAATTGCCCAATTTTGGTACGTCTTTATCAGCAGTATGAAAACAGACTAATACTTATGGTATGTCTTCGATTAACCTTTTGAGGAAACATCAGACTCTTCCATCTCTGTATCTTTCCAATTTCAATCTAAATGGACTCAGATCTGACTCTTAGACTCCACTCCCATGGGAAATGTGATCTCGGCTATTATTGCAGTTCCTGTCCTCCCTAGAGTCTCCTAAGAATTTGGGTCACGCTCCATTTTGAGCCGATTTGAAAACTGGTCCATCATGGTCTCTGCTCTGAAAAGCTTCATTCTCATCCCACCTCCTGCCCCAGCTTCCAGCAGCCTCCCTTAAAATTCTGGGGATGCAGATATCTGTGCTGAGGCTGAGAAGCCAGGAGCCTGGAGACCAGTGTCCCTGGGCAGGTGCAGTAGAACCAGCTGGCCATGCACCAAAATTCCTGTGACCCTGGTACTGTGCTGTCTGCGCTGAAAGCTGGCCGCCTGCTTAGGCGTCCCTGGATCTTACACTGGATAACTGGATAAGTAAGAAATAATTATTTAATTGTTAAGCCACAGAAATTCCAGGGCTCATGTGTTACAGCCAGTCATTTCTCATGAACTAATACAGTAGATGGCTTGGATCAACCCCCTCTGATGGGATGCTGCTTCTCTTCTCGGTTGGTGGAAAACAATTTCCATCAGTCTCTGTGTGTGTGTGTGTGTGTGTGTGTGTGTGTGTGTGTGTGTGTGTGTCATTCTCTCTCTCTCTCTGTATTCCTTTCCCTTTCTGTCTCCATCTCCCCCTCCCTGACTCTTCTAGTCCCTCCCTACCATTGTAAGATAAAAGATCAGGTTGCACGCGGTAACGCACATGTGTAATCCTAGCACTCTGGGAGACTAAGGCAGGAGGATTTCTTGAGTTCAAGAGTCCAAGACCACCCTGGACAACATAGTGATACCTCATCTCTACAAAACAAACAAACAAACATATTAGCTGGGCATGGTGGCACATGACTGTGATTTTAGCTGGTCTGGAGGCTGAGGTGGGAGGATTACTTGCCCCCAGGAAGTCAAGGCTGCAGTGAGCTGTGATGGCACCACTTCTTTCTAGCCCGGGTGACAGAACAAGACCCCCATTTCAAAAAAAAAAAAAGACACAACATCATCAAAAATAATACTTAAATATAAAGGTTTGAATGCTTAAAAATCTCCCACAGCAAGCAGGCTTTAAAACTCCAAAATCTATCTGAACACAGTAAGCATGTTTTTTTTAATTTCACTCTTCTCAGATCTGAAAACGATGACAGGTGGCCATGGTGCTTTACATCCCCTTGCAGGGATGCAGGGGTACACACACCTTTTTTTTTTTTTTTTTTTTTTTTTTTTTTTTTTTTTTTGAGACGGAATCTTACTCTGTCACCCAGGCTGGAGTGTAGTGGTGAGATCTTGGCTCACTGCAAACTCTGCATCCTGGGTTCACGCCATTTCTCCTGCCTCAGCCTCCTGAGTAGCTGGGACTACAGGCGCCAGGCCATCACGCCAGGCTACTCTTTTGTATTTTTAGTAGAGACAGAGTTTCACCATGTTGGTCAGGCTGGACTCGAACTCCTGACCTCATGATCTGCCTGGGCTTCCCAAAGTGCTGGAATGACAGGAGTGAGCCACTGCGCCCAGCCTCCGTGAAAACCTCAGAGGCAGGCAGCTTATTCCCTGCAGAACCGGTAGGTGGCGCAGCCAGATAAGCATTAACTAAATCACATCTCACTCTCCCCATCAGAATCTAGAGGGTAACCCCAAACCTGAGAATTTGGTCAGGTCCCCACACACACAGGCATCATCATTCTTTAGCACCATTATGAAGGGCTCTTCTCCCACCGTTAAAGGAAACTAACACATAGTCTTCTGAAACAGCCAGTCAAAAACTCTGTGATGCAGGAAAGAAAAAAAAAAGGATGATTACAGAATAAATATTTACATTTCTGCCTATAACACAGACTCTGAAGCATTGGAATAATGAGGACTTGCACACTGCAAATGGGCATCAAAATCTGGCTTTAGCCTTGAAAAATGAAGATTTGTGTCAAAGAAAAGGAACATTTCAAACACCACATTTATGTTTGACCCATATATATATGTATATACGTGATTTTAGCTGGTCTGATATAATATTTAATGTTATAATATATAATATATATAATAGATTGTAATATATATTATATATAATATAATAGATTATATTATATATTTGTTTGTCTTGAGACAGAGTCTCACTCTGTCGCCCAGGCTGGAGTGTTATGGAGCAATCTCGGCTCACTGCAGTCTCCGCCTCCTGGGTTCAAGTGATTCTCCTGCCTCAGCCTCCCAAGTAGTTAGGACTACAGGCGCCCGCTTCCATTCCCTGCTAATTTTTGTATTTTTAGTAGAGATGGGGTTTCACCATGTTGGCCAGGCTGGTCTCGAACTCCTGACTTCAGGTGATCCACCTGCCTCTGCCTCCCAAAGTGCTGGGATTACAGGCGTGAGCCACCGCGCCTAGCCAGTACCTTTATACCCTTCTGGAAACAGAACATGTTCTTTCCCCTAATGACACTGAATTATGTCAACAGTTCTCCCCCAAGTAATGCACGGGTTTAAATCACACGGGTGATTTCACCTGGCTGCCCCCACTATTTCATTTGAAAAAGGGACACAGTCATGCCTACGTGAGAGGCAGTGGCTCTATGTAAAAAGTTTTAACACACAGGAAACACCATTAAATGGTTAGTGACTAACCTGTATTTCCTGTTTTTGTTTCTTGTTTTTCCCAAATATCCCCACTGGCCTGAATGAGACCTCAGGGTGTCTCATTCTTACTTTATCTTACAATCGCTCTGATGGTCAAGAAGGTTGACCACATGGGAATTCTTAAATCAAGGCACATGATTGTTACAAAGAATAGACACCGAGGTGGGCGGATCACCTGAGATCAGGAGTTTGAGACCAGCCTGGCCAATATAGTGAAACCCCTTCTCTACTGAAAATATAAAAATTAGCCAGATGTGGTGGCAAGTGCCTGTAATCCCAGCTACTGAGGAGGCCGAGGTAGGAGAATCGCTTGAACCTGGGAAGCGGAGGTTGCAGTGAGCTGAGATTGCGCCACTGCACTCCAGCCTGGGCAACAGAGTGAGACTCCATCTCAAAAAAAACAAAAAAGTTGTTGTCAGATGTCCAGTGGATAAAGCCATGAGATCTTCTTGGTATGCCTGTCTTTTTGGAAAGGCATGGGGTTGAGACAGAGGGACAGCTTGTCTTAAAGGAATTAAAGGAGAAGAGTTAAGCTTGTTCGAGCTTTTCTTCTCCAACTCAGCGTTTTCATACAAGCTGTCCCGGAGCAAGTATGTGACAATAATCTGCATCTGCTTCCACCCCCACCCAGGATATTTTCTACTTTTCAGTAGGTTGGAAAGCCATCCTGAATAATGATTATAGAAAGTAATGTAAACTGGCTGGGTGCTGTGGCTCATGCCTATAATCCCAGCACTTTTGGAGGCCAAGGCAGGTGGATCACACAAGGTCAGTAGTTCGAGACAAGCCTGGTCAACATGGCAAAACCTCATCTCCACTAAAAATACAAAAATTAGCCAGGCATGATGGCAGGTGCCAGTAATCACAGCTACTTGGGAGGCTGAGGCAGGAGAATCGCTTGAACCTAGGGAGCAGAGGTTGCAGTGAGCCGAAATCGCACCACGGCACTATGGCCTGGGTGAAAGAGCGAAACCCCATCTCAACAAACAAACAAAAAACAAGAAAGCAATATAAACTCTCCTAGACTTGGAGATTTTGCCCCCTTCTCACAATTCAGACACAGACCATCCGTTTTTGTCAGGCAGCTACTCTCCTATCTACATAAAGGGCAAAGCTATAAAATATGGATTGAAGTTGGGTCTCAACACCTCATAATTAAAGATTGTTTCAAATGTTAATTGAGAAGCCACAGATTTGTATGCAAATCATAACAAATCCCATATTCTGTACATAGTAGCCTGAGAAATAAAATGATTGCATACAACTTATAAGAAAATTTTAAATGGAGACGATAAATTCAATCAGTACACAGTGTTTTATAGCTTCCAAACACTGTATAAAGAAATTTATCGCCAGGTGTGGTGGCTCATGCTACTAATCCCAATATATGGGGAGGTCAAGGCAGGAGGGTCACTTGAACCCAGAAGTTGGAGATCAGCCCTGGAAACATAGCAAGGCCCCATCTCTACAAAAAATTAAAAATGAGCTGGGCATAGTGGTGCGCACCTATAGCACCGGCTACTTGGGAGGCTGAGGTGAAAGGTTAGCTTGATCCTGTGAGGTCAAGTCTGCAAGGAACCATGACTGCATCACTACACTCCGGCCTAGGTGACAGAGCAAGACCTTATCTCAAAACACAAACAAACAAACAAAAGAGAAAGCAAAAAATGTGTGATAATAATTCAACTTTTTCCAAGGGAAAAGGCCCTTCCTTTCCAAGACACGGAGGCAGGAAGAAATATTAACTTATGTGAGATGCCAGTTGAAACAGCCTACAATATCAAAAAGCAATGTACAGCCCTTAACAAAACTCCCCTCAAACCAATGCTGAAACCACTAGTCGACAAAGAAATTCAGTTTGATTCGACTTAATTTCAACATTTTTTTAAGTCGCCAGGCACGGTGTGGCTCATGCCTGTAATCTCAGCACTTTGAGATGCCGAGGCAGATCGATCACCGAGGTCAGAAGTTTGAGACCAGCATGGCCAGCATGGTGAAACTCTGTCTCCATTAAAAATGCAAAACTTAGCCAGGCGTGGTCATGCCTGTAATCCCAGCTGCTCAGGAGGCTGAGGCAGGAGAATCGCCTGAACCTGGAAGGCACAGGTTGCAGTGAGCCGAGATCATGCTACTGCACTCCAGCCTGGGTGACAGAGTCAGACTCCATCTCAAAACAAACCAAAAAAACAAGTTAATTAGAATGCATGGCCAATGTTGTGTTCCCCAACTCTGTTGGTTTTCATATTTTTTCCTACAAACTAAATAAAAATGAGAGCAAAGCTTAAAGCTAAAAAGCATACCCATTTAGACAATCTGGAAATATATACTCATTGTTGAAACAACACTATGAGAGTTTGTGCATATTTCTTTGGTCGTTTTTGTCATCTGAATCTATGACTGACTGGTTCCCGCTCTGCTATTTTAGAAATAAAATGTCCTTTCTTCTGTCATTCATATGGTTTTGTCACCAACCCATACTTGCTGGAATAAGGTAGTAAAAAACATACACTAAAGTTTCAACTCCCCATCAGCTCTGCTAACTTATTACTAGTTTTCACACATACTGAGTTTAATGAATCTGTGTTTTGGAACAAAGCAATTACCTTAGGAACCTAAGAGATGTTTCTGGCCGGGCGCGGTGGCTCACGCCTGTAATCCCAGCACTTTGGGAGGCCGAGGCGGGTGGATCACAAGGTCGGGAGATCGAGACCATCTTGGCCAACATGGTGAAACCTCGTCTCTACTAAAAATACAAAAATTAGCTGAGTGTGGTGGCACGTGCTTATAATCCCAGCTACTTGGGAGGCTGAGACAGGAGAATCGCTTGAACCCAGGAGGCAGAGGTTGCAGTGAGCTAAGATTGTGCCACTGCATTCCAGCCTGGTGACAGAGTGAGACTCTGGCTCAGAAAAAAACAAAAACAAAAAACAAAAACAAAACAAAACAAAAACTAGAGAGATGTTTCCTTGTAAAACTACCCCATTCTAAAAAGCAGGTGGGTGATACCTGCTTCCCTGTAAAGATAACTCTTGGCAGTGTGAGCTCCTCTGTTCATAGAGGAAAAATGCTGCACACCTAAAATGTTAGTTTAAATTTATTAATAGCATCTACATAAAATCTTAGCTATTTTACACAACACTGCCCTGTATCATCTTTGAAATAATTTGAGCAAATAGTAAAAAGACATATCCCAAAGGCAACAATACTGGCGGACTACAGAAAAGCAGCAACCATGAACTAAGAAAGTAAAATGCTTTTGAACCTCTAAGCAACTCCTGCTACTACAGAAACATCCGTTTTCGTCCATTGGGTTTTATCGGTTTTTATCACTGGCTTTGTGTTTTGCCTAAATTAGCAAATATAGCAAGTCTGTTTATGCCTCAGTTAAGCTGTAGACTTAACCTCACTAAAAATAACACATTAGGAAAAAGTATCAGAAAAAACAATAACTGTTATTTTGACACATGTCCACATCTCCACCCCAACACAAAGGCACACATAAAGAGGGACTGGACACAAATCCATACCACAAGCTTGATTTGGTTTACAGACTTGATTTTGTAACCCAAATCTTTTTTGTTTTTGAGATAGAGTCTCACTCTGTCGCCCAGGCTGGAGTGCCCTGTGCAATCTCAGCTTGCTGCAACCTCCGCCTTCCGGGTTCAAGCAATTCTCCTCCCTCAGCATCCCGAGTGACTGGGACTACAGGCGCATTCCACCACGGCCAGCTAACTTTCGTAGCTGGGACAACAGGTGCCTGCCACCACACCCAGCTAATTTTTGTGTTTTAGTAGAGACAGGGTTTCACCATGTTGGCCAGGTTGGTCTTGAACTGCTGACCTCCAGCAATCCATCCACCTCAGCCTCCCAAAGTGCTGGGATTATAGGCGTGAGACACCACACCCAGCCAAATGAGTTTCATATAGCAAATTGTGAAAGCTGGTCACTGGATCACCTGAGTTTGAATTATTTTCAATATCGATGACCTAACATGCAGATCCAGGAGACAGAGCCAGGACCCAAGATTTTCAGTCCTCCAAAGGAGCCCAGGATTGTAAAGAATTTGGGCAAGTTTCCTCTGGTTAAAAAACAAAATGCATGTTTCAGCATTCAAAGTGAAACAGAGGAAAAGCACTTATTATTCAATTACTTTAGGCGATTGAGTCAAGCCAGAGATAGACACGGTCCAAAAACTCTTGGGAAAGATGTTCCATCTTCTATATGGAATGCTGGACCTATCCCAAAGTTCTCCAGGGATACCCTGAAGAGTTGTAGCACATTCAAGAAAGTGCACACATTTCTTCAATAAACAGACCCAGAGAGAGCTGTCCACCTGGAGCAGATTCTGGTCAGCCCATGAGCAGCTCTTACTCACACAGATACTGAGCCAATCAGAAATGATAAAATCCTTCCAATACTTTCAATCACCCAGTAATGAATTGGTCAATGGGGGACTTTCCCTGCCCTCATCTGCCTGCCCTAGGGCTCATGGTTCATCTTGTCCATGAGTTTCTACATGCAACTATAAGCTAAAATAAAAACACACCGGCCCAGGCACGGTGGCTCATGCCTGTGAGCACTTTGGGAGGCCAGGCAGATCACTTGAGGTCAGGAGTTCGAGACTAGCCTGGCCAGCATGGAGAAACCTCATCTCTACTAAAAATACAAAAATTAGTTGGGTGTGGTAGTGGGTGCCTGTAGTCCTACCTACTCGGGAGGCTGAGGCAGGAGAATCACTTGAACCCAGGAGGTGGAGGTTGCAGTGAGCTGAGATTGCACCACCGCCCTCCAGCCTGGGTGACAGAGTGAGACTATGTCTCAAAAACAAAAACAAAAACAAACAAAGAAAACCCAGATACACAGATTAAAAAGGAGAAGTCCTAATCACTCATAGTAAATCAATAGATTACTGTCCCTGTTAGAAGCTCTGCATCTCAGGAGCAAACAACTGCAAGCCATATATAGAAAGAGCATTTAGTAGTTCACACATCGTGATTTAGGAAGCAACCACTTCTCTGATTCTAAAATAATTCCCTCTAGGGAGAGTGGCTGCACTGAAACATTGCCTTCCCACCGGATTTAGTTCGAGAAGTCACTCAGGGATGAGGAAAATGAAGGATATGTACCTGACTGCAGGATTAAGCAGCAGAAACAGCATCTTATTTTTATTTTTATTTTTATTTTTGAGACAGAGTCTCACTCTGTTGCCCAGGCTGGAGTGCAGTGGCGCGTTCTTGGCTCACTACAACCTCGGCCTCCTGGGTTCAGCATGTTGGCCAGGCTGATCTCCAACTCCTGACCTCAAATGATTCACCCGCCTCAGCCTCCCAAAGTGCTGGGATTACAGGTGTGAGCCACCGCACCCAGCCACTAGCTTCTAATAACAATAATTCTACTCTCTACTTCTATGAGCTCAACTGTTTTTTAGCTCCCACTTATGAGTGAAAACATGGGGTATTTATCTTTCCATGCCTGACTTTTTTCACTGAAAATAATGTCTTCCAGTTTCATCTGCGCTGTTGAAATGGGAGAATTTCATTTTTTATGGCCAAATAGTATTCCATGGTGTATAGATACCACATTTTCTTTATCCGGTCATGTGTTAATGAACATCTTAGCTATTATGAAGAGTGTTGCAATAAACTTGGGGGTGCAGATACCTCTTGGATAGACGGACTTTCTTTTAAGAAATGTATAAAGTAGTGAGATTACCGAATCATATGGCAGTTCTACTTTGAGTTTCCTGAGAAAGTGCCGTGTGGTTTTCCATCCTAGCTGTATTCATTTACATTCCCACCAACAGGGTATGAGTTTCCGTTTGGCCCAGTCCTCACCAGCATTTTTTACTTTTTGTCTCTTTGATAATAGCGAATCTAACTAGGACGAGTTGGCCATGAGTCTCTCTTCGTTGGGTGAAATTTGTATTCAGATCCTTTGTTTTTTGTTTTTTGTTTTTTGTTTTTTTTTTTAAGACAGAGTCTCACTCTGTACCCCAGGCTTGGCACCATCTCAACTCACTGCAACCTCCGCCTCCCAGGTTCAAGTGATTCTCCTGCCTCAGCCTCCCAAGTAGCTGGGATTACAGGTGCCCCACCACCACACTCAGCTAATGTTTTGTATTTTTAGTACAGACAGGGTTTTGCCATGTTGGCCAGGCTGGTCTGGAACTCCTGACCTTAGGGGATCCATCTGCCTCAGCTTCCCAAAGTTCTGGGATTACAGGCGTGAGCCACCACGCCTAGCCCCTTTGGTAATTTTTAAATTGGATTACTGTTTTTACTCTTGAGTTGTTTGAGATCCTTGTAATTTTAGAGATTCATCCCCTGTCAGATGAGTAATTATTGTCTCCCAAATATTTGTAAATATTTTCTCCTATTCTGCAGCTTGTCTCTCCACTCAGTTGATTGTTGCCTTTGCTGTGCAGAAGCTTTTCTGGTTTAATATAACCCATTTATCTATGTTGGGCTGTGGTACCTGTGCTTTCGAGTTGTGGCCACAAAAGTGTGGCCTGGACCAAGGTCCTGAAGCATTTCTTCCTCTTTTAGCTTTAGTCATCTCATCGTTTGGGGTCTTATATTTCAGTCTTTAATTCATGTGGAGTGTGTTTTTGTGTATGGTGAGGGATGGGGGCTAGTTTTATTCTTCTGAGTACAGTATCCAGTTTTTCTAGCACCATTTATTGAATAGAGGGTTCTTTTCCCTGTGTACATTCCTGCTGCTTTTGTCAAAAGTCAGTTGGGTGTAAATCCATGTTTCTTTTCCTGGGATGTCTATTCTGTTCTGTGTCTTCCTACATTAAAAATCACATTCTAGGCCAGGCACAGTGGCTCATGCCTGTAATCCCAGTACCTTGGGAAGCCAAGGTGGGTGGATCACCTGAGGCCAGGAGTTGGAGACCAGCCTGACCAACATGGTGAAAACCTGTCTCTATTAAAAATACAAAAAATTAGCTGGACGTGGTGGCGGGCTAATCCCAGCTACTCAGGAGGCTGAGGCAGGAGAATCACCTGAACCCGGGAGGCAGAGGTTGCAGTGAGCCAAGATCGTGCCACCACACCTCAGCCTGGGTGACAGAGCAAGACTCTGTCTCAAAAAAAAAAAAAAAAAAAAAATCAAATTCTATTTGTGACAAAGGAATCGTGGTGTATTAGCTCTGACACCTGCCTTATACCTTTCCACCTGGATGTTCTTTCTGCTCTTGGCTTCACTGTGGGTATCTGATAAATCGTACAGACAAAATTAAGTTTAACCAACTGTCTGAAACTTTGGTGTTTCTTCCCCTGAGGAATTCTCTTCATGTGCAGAGAAGTGGAAGTATAGAAATTCAATTATCCCTCTTCTCTCAGCCGATGAACAGCTAGAGGCTGGAAATGCAAGTTCAATTGAAAGTTAGAAGCTGCTGCCCTGGAAATGTGCGCGCTATCGCTGCTGAGCGGGGACCTTTTCATGCAGCACACTGACAGTTCACCGTGTGGGCACGTGCACACACACACACATACACACGCGCGTGCGCACGCACAGACACGCACACGCACACACACACAGGCGCGTGCGCACGCACAGACACACACACACAGGCGCGTGCGCACGCACAGACACACACACACACACACACACGCTTGATTTCCTCTCTAAAGTGGCAAGAAGAAGCTGCCTGGCTGCAAGCCCTGCTGGCATGGGTCATACCATCCACAAAACTCTTCCCTTGCTCCCCACTTTTGCTTGAAAACCTTTCACAGACTGCAGATTCAAGGGAAAGCCATGCCAGCCACGCCGCTGTCTGCTGGGAGACCCTGAGGTGGGCTCTCCTCTTTGCCCTCAGCAGGAAGAGGGTCTCCTCCCTCCCACCTGTGTCATCTGGGGGAAGAGCTGTCTCTGGAATGGAAACACTGGGAAGGAGGGTGCAGAGGACAGACTGCATCACCACTTTAGTGCTTGACGAATTCCTTTCCCCCAGACCCGCACAGCCCTCTGATATTGTGGTACATTTTCCTGGCATCCTTACTCAGCTGCAAATCCATCCTAGACCATAGCAGGGGAGGCTATTTTTACCTGGGTCAGGTCGTATCTTCTCCTTTGTTCCTGTTTCTGAAGGTCAGGAATGCCTTACCCTCGGGAGCCAGGATCTCAGACAAAGGCTCTCCAACCCTGAAGCTCTTTCTGTCTCCCAGAACCGCAGGGCATCGGTGCTGGGGTCACTGCATGCAGGTATATAATTTTCCCTCAGCAGTGCGTCACTGCAGGCAAGCCAAGACTTCTACCAGGCATCGGGGACCAGCTCCTGCTCACCGGTGTTAGGGGCCACAGGTAGCGGAGACAAAAATCAGGGCATGAAAGGCCCGAATTGTGTATTTGCTGGGAAACTGGGTGGTCCCCGTTCTTCCATGTCATGGATTCCTGGTGCAAGCCCTACACCCCTGTCCAACACCGCCAGCTCCCTCCCTCCCTTAAAGAGAGTATTCAGGATGCCCAGCTGGGGAGGAACTACCTTCTTTCCCGATAATTTGGGCTCCTTCGGCCTTCTGTGCTGTGCCCTGACCTGTTCGTGTCTCCACCAGACATCAGCCCTAAACGCAGCTCACGCTTCAGGAAAAATGTGTGTGCACCCACGTGCCGCAACGCCTGTCTCTCCATTCCCCAGGGCTAAGCCCCAAAGAGTAAGAGACAAACGTGGTGTGGAGGGCTTTCTGTGATGCAAGGGCAGAAACCTGGATTCTTAAACTAAGGCGTCTGTGTGCATCGCCCTTTATCACGGGACTGTGAGTCTCACACCAAGACGTCTTCCTCACCCCTTCATCACAGAACCCAGTCGCCCCCTTCCCCTTATGTAAGCTGTGACTCTGGGCAAGGGTGTATGCTTTTTTCCTGCCTGGACCCATCCTGCTTGGTGTCAGCAATGAGTTAGGTGCAACTTGAAACCCCCTTCCCTGTACAAGAGACAGAGAGAGAGAAGGGGCAGCCTGTCTCCATTGGCACCTTCATTCTTTGATGAGAATATCGCAGCTCACCCATACCGGGGTGCAGGGTGAGAGTGAGGGAAAGAGGAAAGAAAGGGGACTCCCAAAGAAGGGGTGACATGCAAGACCAGGACGAGAGAGACATCCACCGCTGCGCTGGAGGGAGGGGACCGGGGAAAGCAGAGAGGTGGGAGGGGTGATGGAGAGGCGCGCAGTAGGGGACGCCTGCTCTCCCCGCACCCTCCCCATCTGCAAAGGGAGGCCCCCCGCCCAGCGCCGCAGCCCCTCCCCGCGCGCTCGCCCCCGCGCCTCCCTCCCGCGCCCCCGCGCCCCCCGCCGCCGGTGGACGGCAGCGCGCTGCTGCCCGCGGGGCTGGCGTTTCCACCTGTCACCGCGCCGCCGCCGCCCCAAGTTTTCGGGGGACTTGCCCGGCGCGCCGCCTTCCTCCTGCTCTCCCCCATGGCCGCCGCCCCCTCTTCCCGGCCGCCCCCCGGGGCCCCCGTGCCCCCCGCCCAGCCCCACGGCCGCCGGGCCCGGTGAGCGCCAGCAGCTGGGGGCACCCGGACGGTGGGAGCCCCGCGCGCAGCCGCCTGCACCCGAGCGCGCCGGCCTCCGAGCAGCCACCACTGCCACCACCGCCGCCGCCGAGCAGCCACCCAGGCAGCGTCTGTCCCGGGCACGGAGCATTGCGGATGCGGCGCGGGGCCGGCGCGGGGCTCCGGGCGCGCTCGGGGGTCGTGAGCGCCGCGCCCCGCGCCCCCGCGCGCCCCCCGCTCTCCCGCGCGCCCCGCTGGGGCCATGCAGTCTCTCATCTCGCCGGTGACCAAGGCGATCCTGGTGGCCCTCTTCATCTTCGCCATCCTCCTCATCCTCTATGTGATCCTATGGTACATCTGCCGCGATGTGGACTGCGACCATGGCATCTGAGCGCCGCGGACCCCCGGGGTCGCCACGCAGGGGGCGCCCCCAGCGCCGGGGCCATGGGGACTGAGCCGTCCCGCAGTGCCCCCCAGCTCAGCGCCCGCGCCCCCTACTCCGGGCCCCGCCGCCCGCCCTGCACCTCCACCGCCTCCTGGCCTTGACCTTCAGGGACGCACCGGAGAGAGCGGGTGAGTGCGCTCGTGCGGGCGCTTTGGGGGGCCACGGTTGGGGAACCCCAACTTCGGGGAAGGAGCTGAATCCGGACGCGGGACTGAACCCGAGGATTCACTGAGCCCGGGGCTCCCCCATGGGGCACGGGAAGCGGCAGGTGCGCGTGCAGAGGGGTGGGCGCAGGTCCTCCCGTGCCCCCTCCAGGTCCGTCCCACCCACCCCCTGGGCGCCTTGGGTTCGAGAAGCATAGGCGCTCCCGCCTGTGGCCGCCACTGGTGCAGCAGAACGCGGGTTCTCAGGTGGGTCCGCTGCGCTATGGCACACCAGGCGCTATCAAGTCCTCAGCCCTCTGCTTCGGCGATGAGGACCCTGCACTCAGGTCCCCTATAACCTCCACGGACAAACACGGTGAGCGCGGGGCTAGGAACCGAGCGAGGGTTATCCACGGCCAAGGGACACCTCTAGGGAGCAATGGAAAACAAAATTTAAACCAGGTCGGAAGACTGTTTGCCTTTCTCACACTTCCGAGCGCCCCCAGGGAAGCCGAAGCCTTGGGGGTGGGGGGAGGAGGTGTCCTCCAAAGTCCTCTGGCCCCTGCTCCAGAGGGGAGAGGGACAGATGTGACAAGGATGAGGCTTTGCCCTACACCAAGCGTGCCGGGCAAGTTTGGGACGGTGAAGCAATCTGTGACTTAAATAAATATCTTCTTAGCCAGAAAAATGCCTCCCTTTGAATATTTCTCTGGGAAACAAATAAATAAATAAAACGGTGAGGTTTGAATATTTCTCTGGGAAACAAATAAATAAATAAAACGGTGAGGAAAAACACCCAGTTTACACAGACTGCCAATTGATACGTGGGTATGGCTTCCTTTGGTAATCAGGGCAGACAGAAGCTGTTTGGGGGCTCACTTCGGATTTGAGAGAGCTCGGCTTGGTGTTATTTATGTTCATGGATTCCTCTCAGATTAACAGTTTCCAGCCGCTTATGGGTTAAGGAAACTAAAAATCCTGGGATTTTTTTTTTTTTGGGTCCAGGATAACCTATGGATTGCTTGTCCCAGGAATCTTTGGAAATCCAATGGGACTGCAAATGTCTGATTTGGGATGGTTAGGGTGTGAGTGTGAGTGTGACTGTGTGTGTGTGTCTGTTTTCTGTAGTTAAAATTGGAGTTGACACCGTGAGTGATTCTGCAGCACCTAACTCATGTCCACAGACAACAGTGTCTGCAAAGGTGGCGGGGGGCCAGGGGGTGTTAGGCGGAAGACACACCACTTTCAGAATAACAGATATGCCCTAAGAAAATGAAAACATTTGCAAAGTCCCCCACATTCTCCATTAAAATACCTTCTCATGGGACTCTGTGGCTGGGTATGTGTATTACATCCCCCAAGATGCCAAGTTTGTTTCTGGAATTTGTTGCCTCTCCTCAACCTGGCCCCCAACTCCCAGGTCACGTACCCAAATGTACCATTTTTACAGCTCAGTCCGAAAAGACTCTCTGACACCAGAACGGACCAATATTTTTGAAGTACTGCCTGTGCTCCAGGTATTAAATTAACTGAAAAGAAATATTATGAAAATCCAAAATGGGACGCTTTGCAGATTATTCCCGGCATAGAAGAAAAGGCTACTGGAGATTCACACAAGCACATCCCACCCAGGGGATCCAAAATTACGCCAAGCACATACCCAGTGGGCTAGTCGAATAGAAAAAGGAAGATTTAATCCAAGAAGCCTGTTTCTCAGGTTAGGATTTGGGAAGAAACAGGGTTATAGAGTCAGCCACTAGCGGGGCTTGTCTGGGAATGATATGAAAATACAGTTGCAGCTGAAACTGGATGTGAGCCGCTAACCAAGCTCACCCTAAACATGATAGCTGAAGTCCTATTCACATCTGATAATTCCTTAGGGCTTGTACATTCTCAGCCTCTCTTGGATTATTTTTTTACATAAAATTTCCATTCCAATTGAGCACTGTTTATTCAATTTCCCAGAGAATGCCTTCTCATAAATTAGAAACTAGCCATCTACATATTGATTCTACGAATGATTACATTAAATTTCCTGCTTAATAGTCACTGCCATGTCTGCTGAAAGCTCATCACCAAATGAGAACAAAACGCAGGGATTCAGAATTCAAATGGCAGGGCGCTCACCAAGTCACCAAGTGAACAGCTAATTAACGCTCTTGGAAAACAACACTCACCCCCATCACATAGCCTTGTCTCCTTCCCCCAGATAGACAAGGCTAGAACCAGAAAGAAACCTTTAGACAAAAGGAAATCACAGTAACTCGTGTCTGTGTAGCCTCCTGTGTAATCTACAAAAGCCCTTCCCATGCAGTGTTCCTCCACATCTACGCCACTGTCCTGGGAAGACGCCAGGTTGGTGCTCACATCCCTGTTTCAGGTACACAAACCAAGGCAGGTAGAAGTGCTTCTTGCCCAAGGTCACACAGCAAGTCAGTGCAGAGCTGTCACAGTGACAGCAGACTACCACTTGGAGCTTTTGGCTACAGATTGGGGGGCATTTCTTTCCGCGCGTGTGACTCTTCTCTGTGGTCCTGTTTTATGTCCATCAGTGCACACTGACATCCAACAGTTCTCCAAGGGAGTCCTTAGATCATGGTGACCATTTGGGTATTTCTTTTCTTTTCTTTTTTTTTTTTTTTTTGAGATGGAGTCTTGCTCTGTCACCCAGGCTGGAGTGCAGTGGTGCAGTCTCGGCTCACTGCAACCTCTGCCTCCCAGGTTCAAGCGATTCTCCTGCCTCAGCCTCCTGAGTAGCTGGGATTACAGGCACGTGCCACTACGCCCGGCTAATTTTTATATTTTTAGTAGAGATGGGGTTTCACCCATGTTGGCCAGGCTGGTCTCAAACTCCTAACCTCATGATCTGCCCGCCTCAGCCTCCCAAAGTGCTTAGGATTACAGGTATGAGCTACTGCTTCTGGCCCGTTTGGGTATTTCACACCTAAAGAAGATATGAGTATCAAAACAGCAGCATGGTCACTCAGGATGCTTTCCTGGAACCTAGAAAGATAAGCCCTGACTGGAAAAAAGGACAATCTCAATTAAGCTGGGAAGAGCATGATGACACAGAAACCTGTGTGCTATTATCTTAATTTTCTATGGACAACCCACACATGCCAGGGTGGTTATGATTACTGTCAAAAGACCTACAGTTTCCTATGAATAACAATTACACCTAATAGTTGCTGAGTCTTTTACTGAACACCAGACCTGGAGCGAAAATAATATTATATACATTGTATTTTACCCTCCTGACAGCAACATGAATATAATTAGTATCCCAATTACACAGAAGGGAAAAATAAGGCTGGGAAAAAAAAAAAAAAAGGTTATGTAACTTCCCCAAGAATAAAAGAAAAATCTCAATCATCAGTAACCAAGCTTTTACCAACGGACCTGTGGCACACATGTGTGTTTATGGGGGGTGTGTGTGTGTGCATGTAAAATCTCACATATATTGCAGTGGTATTACACAAAAGTTTTAAATTATATTTCTACTTGCAGCTCTCCTTTAGGGTTTAAAATTAATCATTCTCTTTAAAGTTTTTTAAAAATTGATTATGGAATAACTGCTAATTATCTGTTTCTAGATGCTGCTCACACAGGTTTCCATTTTTAAAACTTTTTATGTATTTTTTTTTTTAAGACAGGGTCTGGCTCTGTCACCCAGGTTGGAGTGCAATGGTGTGATCTTGGCTCTCTGCAACCTCTACCTTCCAGGCTTAAGCAATTCTCATGCCTCAGCCTCCTGAGTAGCTTGGACCACAGGCCTGAGCCACCATGCCCAGCTAATTTTTGGACTTTTTAGTAGAGACCTCATTTCATCATGTTGGCCAGGCTGGTTTCGAACTCCTGACCTCAAGTGATCCACCCACCTCGATCTCCCAAAGTGCTGGCATTACAGGCTTTTGATGTATTTTTTGATATTGACAATCAGTCATAAAAAATTTAAAAAGTCAATTCAAGAGTTTTTCCATCTTTTAGAAGTTGTCAGTTATATCCCTAGAATAAGGAAAACTCTCTTATTTTGTAAGAGGATCTTTATATATATATAATGTGTGTGTGCGCGCTGTTTTTTTTTTTTTTTTTTTTTGAGAAGGAGTTTCTCTCTCTGTTGCCCAGGCTGGAGTGTAGTGGTGCAATCTTGGCTCACTGCAACCTCTGCCTCTTGGACTCTAGCAATTCTTCTGCCTCAGCCTCCCGAGCAGCTGGGATTACAGGCTTGTGTCACCACATCTGGCTAATTTTTGTATTTTTAGTAGATATGGGGTTTCGCCATGTTGACCAGGCTGGTCTCCAATTTCTGACCGCAAGTGATCTGCCTGCCTCAGCCTCCCAAGGTGCTGGGATTACAAGGGTGAGCCACCACACCCAGCCAATATATTTTATGTGTTCCAAACTGTAAAGATTTTTATGAGTCTAAAAAAAAGTGAACCTTAAAGCGAAGATGCTGAAAAACTGGCCCTAAATGCATTTTTTCTTGGGATCCCATGTAGTGTGAATCCTGCTCCTAAAATCTCCCTTTTATGGTTTTGGCAGCTTCCGAATTTAAGGGGCAGGTCCCCCAAGGGGCAGAGAGGGCCTCCTGGAAACCTCAGCTTCTGTACAAGAAGAGTTGAGGGAAGAGGGTAAGTTAGATGTGTAATGAAGCCTGAGATGTAGCAAGACAAAACATCTAGACACCATAATGAGGGACAGTTGGTGGCAGTGATGAGAGAGATGTGGTCAACTAGATGAGAGAGAACTTTCTCAAGCTGATCGTTAAAGACAGGGTGGGCACGGCGGCTCACGACTGTAATCCCAGCACTTTGGGAGGCCGAGGTGGAAGGATCGATTGAGCCCAGGAGTTCGATACCAGCCCGGGCAACATAGTGAGACTCTATCTCTATAAGAAAAAAAAAGTAGGGGCCAGGCACGGTGGCTCACACCTATAATCCCATCACTTTGGGAGGCTGAGGCGGGCAGATCACTTGAGGTCAGGAGTTCCAGACCATCCTGGCCAACATGGTGAAACCCCGTTTCTACTAAAAATGCAAAAATCAGCCAAGCATGGTGGCACACATCTGTAATCCCAGCTACTTAGGAGGCTGAGGCAGAAAAATCGCTTGAACCTGGGAGGTGGGGGTTGCAGTGAGCCGAGACTGCGCCACTGCACTCCAGCCTGGGCAACAGAGTGAGACTCCATCTCAGAAAAAAGAAAAGAAAAGAAAAGAAAAAAAAACAGGCTGCCTCAGAAGTGGTCGGAGGTGTTTGCCTTGTTGTGTACACTTCCCCAAGGGAAGTGTAGCGGGGAGGAGAGACGAAGAAGCAAGTGTTTGGGTCATAGGACTTCACACTCAATAAGAATATTTACATACCTTTCAAATTTATATCACTGGAAAAAAAAAAAAAAAAACAAGGTTCTTTTGCAGAAGAAAACATTTTGGAATTCAAGATAAGTGACGCGGGGGACAAAGAATTGGGTTGAAAATCTCACTGTTGCTTTCAAAGCTGTTCTCAGTTAATGAAGATGGAGTCTGAGAATGTGGCTCAGGTTATTGAGATGCTCCTTAACGATTCTTCTCCTCCTTTACCCTAAAATTAAGATCCTTTTATATCTCCTCTTCTCAGGCCCTGTTCCACAGATGTTCATATTGGAACTTGCCTGCATTGCAGATGTCTGTAAAAAAAAAAAAAAAAAGAAAGAAAGCAGGGGGAGAGGGGAGGCAGAGGCTGAAAGATAATAGAGAATTGCAAGGTGCCAACAGAGAAGGAAAGACCAGTCTGGCTCTTACATATTAGCTCCGTGATACTCTGAGCTCCACAGTGTCAAGCTAAATCCCATTTAGAAGGTGAAGTAGGAAATAGATGTGGATTTGGAGTAGGAGGGACAGTACTGAGGCCTGACTCAGAGAGCTGGGTCCTTTCAGGATGTGGGAGACACGAAACGGAGGGCTCCTAAGGGGAAGAGGAAGCTGCGTTCACTTTCACGCACTTCCCAAGGCAGCGTGTCAGGCCGGGAAGCTGTACAGTGAGAAGAAGAATCTGTAACAGCGCCTCAAAGCAGGAAAACAACACCGTAACATAAGCCAAACCCCTGCTGTGCTTTCTGAGTAATGCCATTTCTAAAAAGATCATGTTTCCATGAGTTATTTTTTCCCCTCCGCCGATTTGGTCTAGCAACATGTAAAGTGTAAATTCAAGGGAAACATGAGTGAAATAGAAAGGGTGACTTTGGAGGTACCTACAGTCAATGCAGTGCTGGGGTAGGGCGTGCTGACCTAGAGGGGGATATACCCCCATCTGAGAAGGGTCCCAGCGCCCTGCTGCTGTCTCACAAACCTGAGCGCTTCCTTACCGAAACTGTCCCCAGAGGCAGGATCTTTCAAGAAATGTTGTCCTTGGTCCTTGTCTTGCATCCTTAGCTAGGGAGCCTTCCAGGCAGAGGCAAGGATTTTTGGAAATACCTAAGCCTCCTTCAGCGCCAAGTCTGGGGGATAACTTTAGAAGCCAATTTAATCAATATGGCTTTTAGCTCAAAATAGCGCCAGCGTAAGGTAAGGTCTAGACAGGCGCTTGGAGGCAATTCTGAAACAGTTCCAAAAATAGTTTGAAGCAAACTGGGCCCTTTGAATGAGTAGCCTGCCTACTGGAGGGAAGGGATCAAACTCACTCGTGTGCAAAACCTCAGGTGCAATTTCTGTTGTAAACTCTCCTCGCTCACCTCCTAACTAGGACTTTTCGGGTGTGGGAGCAAGATGTATACATTTATTGAATACCTACTGTGGATTTACGACAATTTTATGCTTTTATTACGAAACCTTTGGATAGGCTGTTATGTTTTCTTCTGGGGAAGGTGAAAACTGTCTGTAATTATGTGCTCTAAAAGCTGTCCATGGCCGGGTGCGGTGTCTCACGCCTGCAATCCCAGCACTTCGGGAGGGCCAGGCTGGCAGATCACTTGAGGTCAGGAGTTCGAGACCAGCCTGGCCAACATGGTGAAACCCCGTCTCTAGCAAGAATACAAAAATTAGCCAGGTGTGGTAGTGCACACCTGTAATCCAAGCTACTTGGGAGGCTGAGGTGGGAGAATCACTTGAACCCGGGAGGCAGAGGTTGCAATGAGCTGAGATCGTGCCACTGCACTCCAGCCTGGGCGACAGAGCGGGACCCTGTCTCAAAATAAATAAATAGTAAATAAATAACTTTCCACTAGCGATCTCAAGGCCAGGTTGCCCGCGGTCAGCGGTGGCTATTTTTCATGTCATTGTACTATCTCTTACCATCTGACCAGGCACCCTTCCATTCCGTCCGCCTACCCCTGTCTCTGAGTCATCGGATGACTAAGCATACCTATGCTTTGGTTCTGTTGGCGTGAATGCAGTGATTCAGGTCAGAAGTGAGCCCACCATACAGAAGGCTCACGAAAAGATCCTCGGGGAAAATGGACGGACATCATTCGTGAAAGAGAAAAGCAAAGTATCCCCAAAACCGACCCATTAATGGTGGTCTGACACAAGGCATTGCTGCATTACTCTTCATTGCTCCCTCATTCCCATGTGTGTGAAGTGTGACTATAATTACGATGAAAGCTAAATGAATTAAATATGATTCTCTTTTTTCTTTTTTTTTGGAGACGGGGTCTCGCTCTGTTGCCCAGGCTGGACATGGCGTGATCTCAGCTTACTGTAACCTCCTCCTCCCGGGTTCAAGTGATGCTCCTGCCTCAGCCTCCTGAGTAGCTGGGACTATAGGCACCCACCACCACACCCAGCTAATTTTTGTATTTTTAGTAGAGATGGGGTTTCACTGTGTTGGCCAGGCTAGTCTCGAATCCTGACCTCAAATGATCCGCCTGCCTTGGCCTCACAAAGTGCTGGGATTACAGGCATGAGCCACCATTCCAGGCCAATTTTCTTTAATATCTCATCTTTTAGTATGACACCGATGGACAAGTCTAATGGGAATTACAATAACATGGAAATTGGATCTTTCCTACCGTCAGCAAAAATGTCAAGACCACAAAAGACAAAACAAAAAAAAACTAAGTGAATAAAATAGTAGAGACAAACAGAAATATGAGAACAAAGGCATCTTAAAAAGATGCTTAAGAAAAAATCTTTGGGGAGACCAAGGCAGGCGGATCACTTGAGGTTCAGGAGTTCGAGACCAGCCTGGCCAACATGGCTGTAGAGACAGGCCAACCCTGTCTCTACTAAAAAAAACAAAAACAAAAAATCAGCTGGGTGTGGTGGCAGGCAATCACCTGTAATCCCAGTTACTCAGGAGACTGAGGCAGGAGAATCCCTTGAACCCAGCAGGTGGAGGTTGCAGTGAGCCGAGATCCGGTTCAAGTGATTCTCCTGCCTCAGCCTCCCGAGTAGCTGGGACTACAGGTGATTCTCTCACCTCATCCTCCTGAGTAGCTGGGACTACAGGCATGTAACACCACACCAGGCTAATTTTTGTATTTTTTGTAGACATGGGGTTTCACCATGTTACCCAGGCTGTTCTGAAACTCCTGGACTCAACTGATCCTCCTGCTTCAGCCTCCCAAAGTGCTGAGAGTAGAGGTGTGAGCCACCCTAACCATGGCAAACATCATTTCTTTTTCTTCTTCTTTTTTTATTTTTAACTGTTTTTTTGTTTTTGTTTTTGTTTTGAGACAGGGTCTCACTCTGTCGCCCAGGCTGGAGTGCTGCAATGGCACGATCTCAGCTCACCGCAACCTCTGCCTCCTGAGTTCAAGTGATTCTCCTGCCTCAGCCTTCCGGGCAGCTAGAATTACAGGCATGTGCCACTGCGCCTGGCTTAATTTTGTATTTTTAGTTTTGCCATGTTGGCCAGGCTGGTCTCGAACTCCTGACCTCAGGTGATCCACCCACCTTGGGCTCCCAAAGTGCTGGGATTACAGGCCTGAGCCATCCTGCCCAGTGCAAACATCACTTCAATATCCCCTTGCATCCTGCAAGGGCTCTCCGTCTGGGGACAGATGGTGGGGCAGTAACCTTCAGAAGTGCAGAGACACAAGGGTGCTTTCCTCAGGGGTAGGGGAGGTGAATTCAACCAAGAACACGACTTGTGAGGAGGAAGACAACTGCAGTGTTGGAACCACCAACCATAAGTGGCTATTGAGTATGGATTCATTCAAGGCTTGAATATTTATTTTTATTGAGCTATAATTGATTGAAACATAAACAGCCACGTGTGGCTGGTGGCTATTCTATTGGATAGCACAGCTAGAATTGTAATCTATGTGCTGTTTGATTCATTCATTGTATTAGTTTGCTAAGGCTGCCATAACAAAGGACCACCAACTTGGGGGCTTCAACAAGGGACGTTGATTCTCCTGGAGTCCTGGAGGCTGGAAGTCGGAGATCCAGGTGTGGACAGAGCTGGTTCCTCCTGAGGCCTCTCTCCTAGGCTTGGAGACACTGTCTTCTCCCTGGGTCCTCAGAGGATCGTACCCCTGTGTGTGTCTGTGTCCTCATCTCCTTGTCTTATGAAGTGTCTTAGTGCATCTCAGGCTGCTATCACAGAATACCATAGACTGGGTGGCTTATAAGCAACAGGCATTGATTCTCCCACAGTCCTGGAGGCTGGACGTCTGAGATCAAGGTGTGGGCAGGGCTGGTTCCTCCTGAAGCCTCTCTCCTGGGCTTGGAGATGCCGTCTTCTCCCTGTGTCCTCACAGGGTCAACCCTCTGTGTGTGTCTGTGTCCTCGTCTCCTCTTCTTTTAAGGGCACCAGTCCTGTTGGATCAGGCCCTATCCTTATGACACAATTTTCGCATAATTACCTGTTTGAAGGCCTTATCTCCAAACACCGTCACAATGAGGGCTAAGGTTTCAACATAGGCGTTTCGAAGAGACACAGTTTAGCCTGAAACACTCATTTCACAAACCTCTCCTAGTTCTTCTGTACCAGCAGGTATAACACTGGACAAACCTGGTTCCTGCTCTCTGAGTGTAAATTCTCAGCGGGGGAGATGGCAAGGTCATTGGATCATCATGGTACATTTGGATCCAGGGTGTAACAGAAGTCTGGGCCACATGCCATAAAACAGCTGGCAGACAGATCTCAGAGTCTCTGTGCTACAGGAACAGGAGGAACCCAGGTGGGCCTGGGAGGAGATGTTTAAGGCATTGTGATGCTTGGTGTAACCCTGAAGGTCAAGATACGGTTATCCAGATAACGCGAAGATTCGTTTCAGGTAGAGGAAGCCACAGCAAGTGAGATCATGCATGCATACATATGCGCACGCGCGCACACACACACACACACACACACACACACACACACACACTCTTTCATGCCCAAAGGCAGCAAATTCTGCAGCCCAGTTTGTATTCCAGAGCCTGCTGCTGACCACATTGAGCTATGTCCTGAGACCAAATCATGCCTCAGTGCCTTTTTTTTTTTTTTTTTTTTTTTTTTGAGACAGAGTGTTGCTCTGTCGCCAGGCTGGAGTGCAGTGGCACGATCTCAGCTCACCACAACCTCCGCCTCCCGGGTTCAGGCGATTCTCCTGCCTCAGCCTCCCAAGTAGCTGGGACTACAGGTGCACGCTGCCACGCCTGGCTAATTTTTGTATTTTTAATAGAGACGAGGCTTCACTATGTTGGCCAGGATGGTCTTGATCTTTTGACCTCGTGATCCGCCCGCCTCAGCCTCCCAAAGTGTTGGGAGTACAGGCGTGAGCCACCACCCTTGGCCGGTTTAGTGCCTTTTTAAACGGGCTTCCCTCCCTCCCTCTGCAAATGCTCTATGCCTTTGAATCCCAACCTCAGTCTCTGTGTCTGCAGAACCCACCTTATGACAACGCCTTATGCACACATGAGCTTTGGCGGGTAAGTAACATGATCCTCACTCGCAGACGTGCTGCCTGAGACCCGAGTCACCTGGCCGAGGTCCACCACTCACATGGAGCACCATGGTTCTCCATGTTGGAGCTCTACCTCAAGAATTCATGAAGAAACAGAGAAAGTAAGGGGCTGATAAAGGTTCTTGTGTACTAAAATTGCACCTCTGGAAACTGACTCTGAAAGCGGTGGCGTACCTGGAACATAATTAGTGCAGTTCAAAAGCAAAGCCATCATCCTGCGTATTGTTCCCTCTGGCCCTTCTTCCTGCTCCCCGGAGCCGTGTTGGCGTTAAACAAGACAGCATGAGTGGGTATGTTTACACCTCTTGCAGTATTGTCGGATTTTCCTGAGACCTCCCAGAATCTCTGTGTCTGAAAGCAAGCCAGGGATGCTTTGTGAAGGTGGCAACCCCAACTCTAAGGCCAGCCAGAAACAGCACTCTCTGTGCCTCTCGAATTACTCCAGCTTCTTGGCCGTCTGACTCAACCCTGTTGGGCGTCAGTCTCATGGAAACACACAGGAATGGGTGGAGACCTACCCATTCCTTTTGTTTGTTTGTTTGTTCTTTGTTTTGAGATGGAATCTAGCTCTGTCGCCCAGGCTGGAGTGCAGTGGCATGATCTCAGCTCACTGCAACCTCCGCCTCCCGGGTTCAAGCGATTCTCCTGCCTCAGCCTCCCGAGTAGCTGGGACTACAGGCGCCCGCCACCACGCTCAGCTAATCTTTGTATTTTTAGTAGAGACAGGGTTTCACCATGTTGGCCAGGCTGGTCTCGAACTCCTGTCCTCAGGTGATCCATCCGCCTCAGCCTCCCAAAGTGCTGGGATTATAGACTTGAGCCACCACGGCCAGCACCCACCCATTCTTAAAGATAAGATTTAGAGAGTTACAGGTGAGGAAAAGACAGACAGGAATTAGACTCCTTGCAAAAGCTGAATTGGATGCGGCTGGTTCCTGGGGCTAGCAAGTGTGATCATCGTGATACTTTGTGGGGATCAACCCATTCTCTTACCAACAGCTGCGATTCAGGAGGTGGTAGAAGTCATTCCCAGCTGAACATTTGAGATACTCAAGTGAAGGAAAGCCCTTTTCAGTAGGCTTTGAATTCTTTGAGAAAGTATCAAGGAATTCCCTGTACCCCCAAGCTTCGTCCCAAGTGCTCAGAATAACTATCTAGTCACTTCCAAGTTGCTCCAGCTGATTTGCCTGGAGCAAGGACGGCTCCCTGGGGCACTGAGTCTTCCTTGATCCAGCTGTTCAGGTCATCCTAATTGGGAAGAGTCTTCAAGCCGCTGTGAAAGGTGGAGGGGCTGGGGTTCACAGGGGTGAGAGATGGAGCGGCAGCCTGCCCGGCCCAGTGTCCATAGAGATCATGGGGGTTTGGGGGGCCTCTGGGGAACACAGCTACGTGACTACAGCCCCACCTAGTACTCCACTGAGGTACCCGGAGCCCTGTTTCTGTATTTTCCCTGGATGCCCCGGGTTTTCAGGGTCTGGAACAACTCTGCCCGTTAGAAATACAATATGGGCTGGGTGTGGTATCTCACGCCTATAATCCCAGCACTTTGGGAGACCAAGGTGGGTGGATCACTTGAGGTCAGGAGTTTGAGACCAGCCTGGCCAACATGGTGAAACCCCCTACTCTACTTAAAATACAAAAATTAACCGGGTGTGGTGGCAGGTGCTTGTAATCCCAGCTACTCAGGAGGCTGAGGCAGGAGAACTGCTTGAACCCAGGAGTCAGAGGTTGCAGTGAGCCAAGATGGCGCCATTGCAGTCCAGCCTGGGCGACAGAGTGAGACTCAGTCTGAAAAAAAAAAGAAAAGAAATACAATATGATCCACATGAGCAATTGAAAACTCTTTGCTAAACACATTAACAAAGGAGTAAAATGAAAATGGTGAAATCAATTTTAATAATATGTTTAATCACTATATCTAAACAGTCTCCTTTTAACAGGTATATATATTTATATTTACATAAATATATAAATTTATTTTTATGTATGTTTTTAAATTTATTAAATTTGTATAAAATTTATTAAAATATATATGCAAATATGGTATTTAATAATAAATATGGTATTTAATGGCACTATTTAGTGTCATTTTAACATGTATGTATATTTCTATGTTTACATAAATATATAAATTTACAGTTTATATTTTAAAATTAATTAAATATGTACAAATTTTATTAAAATATATTTTCATATATATTCAATCACTATATCAAATAGTCTCATTTCAACATGTATATGTTTATATTTACATAAACAAATTTAAAGCTTATGTGTATTTTTCAGTTTATTAAATTTGTACAAATTTTATTACAATATATTTATATGTAAGATACTTTATCACTATATGAAATAGTGTCATTTCAAAATGTATATTTATATAAATATATAAATTTATATATATATTTTTAATGTTAAATATGTACACATTTTATTAAGATATATTTCTGGCCGGGCGTGGTGACTTATGCCTGTAATCCCAGCACTTTGGGAGGCCAAGGCAGGCGGATCATCTGAGGTTGGGAGTTCGAGGCCAGCCTGACCAACATGGAGAAACCCCATCTCTACTAAAAATACAAACAATTAGCCGAGCATGGTAGCGCATGCTTGTAATCCCAGCTATTTAGGAGGCTGAGGCAGGAGAATCGCTTGAAACCGGGAGGCAGAGGTTGCAGTGAGCTGAGATCGTGCCACTGCACTCAAGAGTGAAACTCAGTCTCAAAAATATATATTTTTTTCCTATATAAACATATGTTTATAAATATCATAAATGAATATATGTATTTTATAAGTATATGAAATAATTGTATACATATACACATAATTTATTTCAAATTTATATATTTTTAAATATGTGTAAATATATTTAGAATTGTATATATGGGTATAATTATTTAGAATTGTATAGTTATTTAGAATGTATTTAGAATTTTCTATATATAGTTATTTAGAATAGATTTAGAATTGTATAGTTATTTAGAATAGATTTAGAATTGTATATGTAGTTATTTAGAATAGATTTAGAATTGTATATGTAGTTATTTAGAATAGTATATAAAGTTATTTAGAATAGATTAGAATTGTATGTATAGTCATAAGTGAGATAGTGCACATTCTTTTTTCGCACCAAGTCTTCAAATCCAGTGTCTATTGTACACTTAGAGCACATCTCAGTTCAGATGAACTGACATCCTCTGGGGGTTTGTCCCTTCCAAATCTCCTGTTAAAATAGAATCCCCAGTGTTGGGGGTGGGGCCTGGTGGGAGGTGTTTTGGTCACGGGAACAGATCCCTCGTGAATGACTTGGTGCTGTCCTCACGGAAATGTGTGAGTTCTCACAATATTCGTTCATGTAAGAGCTGATTGTTAAAAAGAGCCTGGCTGCTCCTCCTCTCTCTCTTGCTCCGTCTCTCATCCTGTGACACTCTGGTTCCCCTTGCCTTCCTCCACGCGTAAAAGCTTTCTGAGGCCTCACCAGAAGCTGAGCAGATGCCAACGCCATGCCTGCTTCTGATACCGTTTGCAGAACAGTAAGCCTAATACAGCCCTTTTCTTTAGTAAGTCACCCAGCCTCAGGTATTCCTTTATAGCAACACAAAATGGACTAAGATGCAAACCACATCCAAATGCCATTTGTGACTGGTGCCCCCAGTGCTGGGTAGCACAAGTCTCATTTTGTCTTCCAGCTAACACTATGCTGTTCTTACGGAATTTCTCTGCCCTGGCCCTGAAGACAGCATCTCTTCCTTCCCTGGCTCTTCTCTCGTCATCACTCTCAACCGTCTGGTAGTTTTCTACGTGTGCTCTTTAGCCAGAACTATCCCCGACAGAGGGGCCTCCCCGCACACAGCCCAAGCAAATTCACACAGGACTACAGTCTGCTTCTTTACTGGATCATTGCCTTTCTGGGTAAACTGAGAGTCAGTGGGGGTTCAGAATTTCTGTCAACCTCCTAGATAGGTCTTCTCAGGCTCCAGACACCCTAGATGCTTGTGTCTTGACTTTCATTTGGTTCTACCATATACAGAATACAAATAATCTATAAATGGAAAAATGCGGCTAGGCGCGGTGGCTCACACCTGTAATCCCAGCACTTTGGGAGGCCGAGGCGGGCGGATCACGAGGTCAGGAGATGGAGACCATCCTGGCTAACACGGTGAAACCCCATCTCTACTAAAAATACAAAAAATGAGCCAGGTGTGGTGGCGGGTACCTGTAGTCCCAGCTACTTGGGAGGCTGAGGCAGGAGAAATGCTTGAACCCGGGAGGCGGAGCTTGCAGTGAGCTGAGATCGCGCTACTGCACTCCAGCCTGGGTGACAAAGTGAGACTCCTTCTCAAAAAAAAAAAGAAAGGAAAAATGCTAGTTATATGCTAGTTATGCAGGTACTGGTTAGGGTGTCCTGGCCGCCCCCCACCCCACACCCTTTGTAATCTCAACTCTTCTGTTGACTGGACTTCACTGCTTTCCTCCTGATATCCTCTTTCTGTCCCAGGATCTCATCCAGAACCCACATTACATTGAGTCATGTCTCCTCTTGGCTGTGACAGTTTCTCAGACTTGTCTTGTTTTTCATGACCTTGAAGCAAGGTCTTGTACATGACTCTTGCATGGGTTTTTTGATTTAAAAAGATATTTATTTGGCTCACGGTTCTGCAGACTGTTCAAGAGTCAAATACAAGACCTTACTTCAAGGTCATCCAAAGCAAGGCCTGCAGACCATACAAGGACCCCTAGCCACAAATGGCACTTGGATGTGGCTTGTGTATTAGTCCATTTTGTATTGCTATAGAGGAGTATCTGAGCTGCATGATTTATAAAGAAAAGAGGTTTATTTGGCTCACGTTCCTGCAGACTGTACGAGAAGCATTGTCTTGAGGACAACGGGTCAGGTATTTTGTCAAGCTGTCCCTCTGTTGGGATTTGTCTGCAATTTTTCTCATGGTGAGACTAGGGTGCTTGGCTTTGGGGAGGATGACGGCAGAGATGAAGAGTCATTCTCATTACATCATATCAAGGTACATACTGTCAGCATGACCTACCACCGTTGACATTGGCTTGATCACGTCTGAGGTGGTGTTTGTCAGATTTCTCCACTGAAAAGTTATTGATCTCCCTGACCATGCTCTTTGAAAGGAAGTCTCTACATGCAACCCACACTTAATGGAGTGGGGAGTTGTATTTCATCTTCTTGAGAATAAAATATCTACATCAATTATTTGGAACTCTTCTGCATGGGAGATTTGTATCTCCTCCTTCCTTTATGTATTTATTCAATTATTGACTGCCTTGAATAAATCTAATATTATTTCATCTTATTGCCCAAGTCATTTCAGCTTTGAGCACCAGGAGCTCTTTCAGGTTGGCTTTTGCTTATCTTTCACACACCCTCAGTTTTTTGTGTGTTTGAGCATTTTCTTATTTGCTTGTACTACAAGATGGTCCAGGCATATCTGTATCACCCAAGCTCCATTCTTAGAATTAACCATTATTCCAGAGAGCCCTGGTACTTTTTATCTGAACATGATACTAGGAACCAAAGTGCTGGGTGAAATGACTTGTCAGTAGCATTAAAGAGACATACTGGCTGGGCACAGTGGCTCTTGCTTGTCAGCACAGCACTTTGGGAGGCTGAGGTGGGAGGATTACTTGAGTCCAGGAGTTCAAGACCAGCCTGGGAAGCTTAACGAGACAAAAAAAAAAAAATTTTTTTAAATTAGCTACTTGGTGCACACACCTGTAGCATTAACTACTCAAGAGGCTGAGGCAGAAGAATTGTTTAAGCCCAGGCATTTCAGATGACAGCTATGGTTGCGCCAATGTGCCCAGCCTAAGCAACAGAGCCAGGCCCCATCTCGAAAAAAATTTAAAAGTGCAAGAGTTTGAGATTACAGTCAGCTGTGATTGTGGCACTGCACTCCAGCCTAAGCAACAGAGCCAGGCACCATCTCTAAAAAAATTTAAAAGTGCAAGAGTTTGATCGCTATGATTGTGCCACTGCACTCCTGCCAGGGTAACAGAGCCAGGCCCCGTCTCTAACAAAATTTAACAAGTGCAAGAGTTTGAGATTACAGTCAGCTCTGATTGTGCCACTGTACTCCAGCCTGGGTAGCAGAGCCAGCTCCTGTCTCTAAAAAAATAAAAAAGTGCAAGAGTTTGATTGCTATGATTCTGCACTCCAGCCTGGGGAACAGAGCCAGACCTTGTCTCTAAAGAGAATGAGGGGGTGGCAGGGAGTTGGGGGAGGTAATCTTTCATCAGATCACCATTGATTTTTTTTCTTACTCTTTTTTCCTTTCCTTTGCATCTACTTAGGGCCCCTACAATGATGGAGAGCGCTGGTGGCTGTGGAGTCTTCAGTTTGCCTGCATGCCAGGTGCAAGCCAGGGAGCGGTAACATCATCCCCCTCGTAAGCCACCAGCAGGCCAGGACTCCAGTGTGGAGGGATGGATCTCTGAAGGTCACTGCTCGGCCCTTCTCTGAAGACTGTCCACCAGCATGTCAACCCAGCTGCACTGCGGGGGTGAAGGGTGGGATGACTGTCAATAAGGATTAAGGCCATCTCCCCCACCCGTCACTCATTCTGCCAAGCCATCACCGGGCAACCAGGACTCATGGGCAGTGCCACCTCCGGGGCCGTGCTGGCATCTGTAACCTCCATCCATCCTTGTGGTCCCATCCAGCCATCTCTGACCCCCTGCCTGGCCCACTCTGTTGTGAAGTTTTCATCCGCCTTCCTCTTGTGCAGAGTCAGAATTCACAGAGGTTCCAATGCCCAAGGGAAGCCCAGTGGAACTGTTCACTCTTAGTACTGGCTGGAGACGTCCAGAGGACAAATCGGCTTCAGATTATACCATCGTTAAAGTGGGTGCAACTCGGAGGCTTGCCCTACTTAACTCTCCGATGCAATCCCTGCTGCCAGCTTCATACAGACTCTATCCAGTGCAAATGGCTTCCTTCTGTGTGCAGAGCAAATGCTCCAGGGAAGAGACACACAGGATTCCCCGTCATCATTGTTGCCAAGTGACCCCAAATATTCCTATCCTGTCTGTTGCAAAGAGGAAAAGTCACATCTTGGAAGAACGGCATCACCCTACAAATTCAGACTAGACACTTTGCACATGAAACAAGAATCCCAGAAATTTCTTGAAGCAAATCTTGCATTCGTGACCGTCGGACTCTATGGGATGTGTAAGGCACATTCCCAGTCTCATCACCTGTGACAGTTGCATTGCCGAGTCCAGCAGCCGCGGAGGACTCTCTGCTGTTCTTCCTCTGCTTCACTTAACATATGAGAGTGAAGAGATGAAGATTGAGGCGGGCCCTGCACCAGGGGACATGTGTATCTCTCTGAATGTCCTTGACAGACAGCAGCAGCCCAGCGACACCCAGCCCCCATCCTGTCCGTATGCACCCTGGTGAGCATTTTCTACAGTCTCCTAAACACTCCCATTATTCTGTTTTGCTGGTGTGATGTGTGACACCTCAGTGTTGTCATAGCTTCTGCCTCCTCCGTGTGGAGAGAGGGCATAAAGACAGAGCTGAGATATTATGGCTATTCCAGAAAATAAAATATTTTTTGAAACCACACGGCTCAGGTGCAGCTCTTTGTGTCATTGTGAAAACAGAGCCCTAGCCTGTATACCATTAGCTTGGTGGCACTTGGATAACAGAGTATTCACTGGCCCTGCAGAGGAGCATGGGTGGAAATGTATTTATCAGCTGATGTTGGCGCAGTGTGCTGTTTGTGCACTATTATTATTATTACTTTATTATTATTATTATTTAGACGGAGCCTCACTCTGTCGTCCAGGCTGGAGTACAGTGGCACGATCTCGGCTCACCACAACCTCCGCCTCCCGGGTTCAAGCAATTCTCCTGCCTCAGCCTCCCAAGTAGCCGGGATTGCAGGTGCCCACCACTAGGTATGGCTAATTGTTTTGTATTTTCAGTAGAGACGGGGTTTCGCCATGTTGGCCAGGCTGGTCTCGAACTTCTGACCTCAGGTGATCTGCCCGCCTCGGCCTCCCAAAGTGCTGGGATGACAGGAGTGAAGCACCGCGCCCGGCCTGTCGGTGCATTCTATAGAATGAGATGCCTCTCACAGGGTCTCCAGAGCTGTGGGAAGGGATGCTTTCCATTAAAACAACAACAACAAAAAGTGGCTGGCAAAGTTCACACAATGATGTTAACAATCGAGTTATTCAACAGTCATTTTCCTCAAGGAGGTCTGGTTTCTGTGTGTCTCAGAAAAACTCAGGAAGGCTCCTAACCCTTTGCACAGGGGAACACGGCACTCCACCCTTGCTGGTCTCAGCTTTGACTGGGCAGGCGCTCAACGTGCCAGTCAGACAACTAGGCAGAAAAATTCACACAAGTACCTCGACCTACCCCAGAACAGGGTCAAAAGCTAAGAGACAAAGTTTGAAAAGGCATATTTCATAAGCACAATTTTAATTGTATTTATGATTAAAGAATAACATGTTTTTCTTTTTCTTTTTTTTTGAGTCAGAGTCTCACTCTGTCCCCCAGGCTGGAGTGCAGTGGTGCCGTCTCAGGTCACTGCAACCTCCATCTCCTCAGCTTCAGGCGATTCTCCTGCCTCAGCCTCCCGAGTAGCTGGGATTACAGGCATGTGCCACCATACCTGTATACTTTTTTTTTTTTTTCAGTAGAGACGGGGTTTCGGCATGTTAGCCAGGCTGGTCTTGAACTCCTAACCTCAGGTAATCTGCCCACCTCGGCCTCCCGAAGTGCTGGGATGACAGGCGTGAGCCACCGCATCCCATCGACTCAAGTTTTAATACATTTAGTTTATTATTAGCCCCAAGAAGAAAAACTTGGCAGACATATGGCTAAGGGTTAGTTTTCATATCTACACAGCTAACAAGATGTCTGGGTGTTTGAGGGGGCTGTGAGGAGGATACATTCCTCTGGGAAGGGGCCTTTATTATCTTGGGGTGACAGATGGCATAAGATAGTTTTCGTTCATCTAAGAAAATGTGGGAAGATCATCAAGAAGTGGCTGAGACTCGGTGCAGTGGCTCATGCCTATAATACCAACACTTTGGGAGGCCATGGAGGGAGGATCCCTTGAGCCCAGGAATTCAAGACCAGCCTGGGCAACACAGTGAAACCCCATCTCTACTAAACATTTTAAAAATTGTCAGGTGCAGTGGCTCATGCCTGTCATCCCAGCAGTTTGGTAGGCCAAGGCGGGCAGATTACCTGAGGTCAGGAGTTCAAGACCAGCCTGACTAACATGCCGAAACCCCGTCTCTACCAAAAAAAAAAAAAATACAAAAGTATACAGGTATGGTGGCACATGCCTGTAATCCCAGCTACTCGGGAGGCTGAGGCAGGAGAATCGGTTGAACCTGGGAGGCGGAGGTTGCAGTGAGCTGAGATTATGCCACTGCACTCCAGCCTGGGTGACAAAGCAAGACTGCATCTCAAAAAAAAAAAAAATTAAAAAAATTACCAGGCATGGTGGTGTGCACCTGTGGTCCCAGTAACACAGGAGGCCAAGATGGGAGGATTACTTTCGCCTGGGAGGTCAAGGCTGCAGTGAGCTATGATCGCACCACTGTGGTGAGCCGAGATCATGCCACTGTACTCTGTTACCCTTGTCCTGGGTAACAGAACAAGACCCTGTCTCAAAATAAAAAAAAAAAAAGGAAATAAAAGTGGCAGGCTTGGTGGTAGTATGGGGGCCCAAGCATTGGTGGGGAGAGCTCTAGAGGAAGGCAGAGCTTCCCGACGGGTTGACGGAGCATTGTCGTAAGACACATGCAGACTCATGGGTGCATACCCAACATTCAACATTGCCATACAGACTTGATCTCTCTACCGCTTGTCCTTAGGTATAAAATAAGGTGAGAAGCCTCTCCTAACGGAAGGGGTCAGGGTCCATCCAGTACAAAGGTCTGGACAGAGAGCATAGTCTAGATCTAGAATCGGGTTGCTTTGGCTTAAAGCCCAGTTTGGGCATACAGTTGTAACATAACCAGAGCCAATTCCTTAACCTTTGCCTAACTAAGGTACCCCAGTTTGAAAAACAATGATAACGATAATATAATGCCTACCACAACACAATATTTCTACATGCATATCACACAGAAATATGTTAATACAGACTGGGAACAGTGGCTCACACTTGTAATCCCAGCACTTTGGGAGGCTGAGGCAGGCAGATCACTTGAGGTCAGAGGTTCTAGACCAGCGTGGCCAACATGGTGAAACCTCATCTCTACTAAAAATACAACAACAAAAAAATTAGCCGGGCATGGTGGCACACGCTTGTAATCCCAGCTACTTGGGAGGCTGAGGCAGGAGAATTGCTTGAACCCGGGAGGCGGAGGTTGCAGTAAGCCGAGATCGCACCACTGCACTACAGCCTGGGCAACAAACAGATTGATACTCTGTCTTCAAAATAATAGTAATAATAATAATAAAGAAATATATTAATACTTGCAGAATATGCTTAAAAATTTCTAGCACAGTATAAGCCCAGGATACTCACAGCCATTACCGTTACCATTATTCTGAATATTTTATTTTATTTATTTATTATTTTTTTTTTTTATTTTTTATTTTTTTTTTTTTTTGAGACGGAGTCTCGCTATGTCGCCCAGGGTGGAGTGCAGTGGCCGGATCTCCCCTCACTGCAAGCTCCGCCTCCCGGGTTTTTACGCCATTCTCCTGCCTCAGCCTCCCGAGTAGCCGGGACTACAGGCGCCCACCACCTCGCCCGGCTAGTTTTTTGTATTTTTTAGTAGAGACGGGGTTTCACTGTGTTAGCCAGGATGGTCTCGAACTCCTGACCTCGTGATCCGCCCGTCTCGTATTCTGAATATTTTAAATTCACCAAAGAACAAAATGAGAAAAAATAGATGTGTGTGACCCTAAGTGTGAATCTTGTTGAATTAAGCAGGCAGGATTCTGTAATTAAGTCACAGCTGCAACTTTATCCTTGAATGCTAGGTAACAAGATAAGAATTTACACTCCTCTTTAAAAATTTACGTTTTTTTGAAAAGGGCCTTGAACCTTGTCTAAAACTCTGAATGGCGAAGATACTTCTTTTACATTAAAAAGACTCTGTTGAAGATTGCAGTCGTGTTTTTGGCAGCAGCTGTGAAAAGATGGTGTGATGGTTAATACTGAGTGTCAACCTGATTTGATTGGATGATGCAAAGTGCTGCTCCTGGGTGTGTCTGTGAGGGTGCTGCCAAAGGAGTTTCACATTTGAGTCCGTGGGCTGGGAAAGGCAGACCCTCCCTTCACCTGGATGGGCACCATCTCATCGGCAGCCAACTCAGCTAGAAAATAAGCAGGCAGAAAAATGTGCAAAGAGAGACTGGCCTAGCCTCCGAGCTTGCATCTTTCTCCTGTGCTGGACGCTTCCTGCCCTTGAATATTGGACTCCAAGTTCTTCAGTTTTTGGACTGGCTTCCTTGCTCCTCAGCCTGCAGACAGCTTATTGTGCGACCTTGTAATCGTGTGAGTTAATACGTAATAAACTCCCCTTTGTGTGTATATATATATATACACACACACACACGCGCGCGCACATATATATGTGCGTGTATATATATATATGCACATATATATATATGTAGAGAGAGAGAGAGAAAGAGGATTCCATCAGTTCTGTCCCTCTAGAGAACCCTGTACAGATGGGAAGACAGGTATATTTGAGATTGACCTGAAAACTCTGAATATGAATGAAAACCGGGCACAGTCATACCTGTGCAAAGTCATGCATGGGTTATCGGGGGTTTGCTGAAACCTCTGTATGTCTATGAGCAGCTCTGATGAGACACACTGATTTGGGCGTCTCAGATATACTGCGTATACTGGCTACAGTGGACTCAGTGTCCTTCCTATAATTTGCAGATACGACCATAGCAAAAAGAAATTGTTAAGGTAATTAACTGTTAATAGCTGTTTCATGCCCTATTGGGAGTTTGGAGAAAGTGTTTAAAATCAAGTACTTTCAGATAATACTTTTATGTATTTATTTATTTATTATTTTGAGACAGGATCTCACTCTGTCACCCACGCTGGAATGACATCATAGCTCACTTCAGTGTTGACCTCCTGGGCTCAAGCAATCTTCCCATGTCAGCCTTCTGAGTAGCTGGGACTACAGGCACACACTACCATGACTGGCTAATTTTTTGAAGATATTTTGAGAGATGGGGTCTTGCTATGTTGCCCAAGCTGGTTTCAAATTTCAGGGCTCCAGTGATCCTCCCACCTCAGCCTCCCAAAGTGCTGGGATTGCAGGTGTAAGCCACTGCACCTAGCTGAGAAAACTTAGAGTGTTGTGAAAAAATAGAAGGGAACCATGCTAACATGCCCCCTGCTTACTCTGGAAATGAAGAATAGAGAGCTCCATTTCCTAGAGTCAATTCTGAGAGAGTAAAATAAGGCATCGTTTTGGCATAAGCACTTTCACATAGCACAGTGTCTGTTGTAACATCATGTTGTAGCATGATGTTAAATAAAAATATGTCATTGGAGGTCGGGCGCAGTGGCTCATGCCTGTAATCCTAGCACTTGGGAGGCTGAGGCGGGCAGATCACGTGAGGTCAGGGGCTCGAGACTAGCCTGGCCAACATGGTGAAACCCTGTCTCTACTAAAAATACAAAAATCAGCAGGGCATGGTGGCGGGCACCTGTAATCCCAGCTACTAGGGAGGCTGAGGCAAGAGAATCGCTTGAACCCAGGAGGCAGAGGCTGCAGTGAGCCGAGATCATGCCACTGCACTGCAGCGTGGGTGACAGAGTGAGAGTCTGTCTCAAAAAAGAATAATAATAATAATATACACACACACACACACACACACACACACACACAGTGATTGCCACAGTGTAAGAGTCAGTGCTCCCAGGATAAATAAAATTTCATTTAATCGTCAGCAAGCCTGTGAACCTGCGTGGTAATAACCCTTACCTCTGTTCTCACTTGCATTTGGATTTGTTTCATTCATTGGCTGAATGGAGACAGCTTCTTGTTCTTCCTGTGTTTTATACAGGGTTATTCATCTTCCACATTGTGGTTGACACCCCTGTGTTTTTATGACATGTCTTATTCCAGATAACTTTGGGCTCCCGTTTCTTTTATTGGAAGAGATGTAAATTCAAAAGTAAGGTCACTTACTTTGAAGCGATACACAAATGGACAGGGTTTGCGGTTGGGAAATGACTGACCTCATTTTTTGAGTCACGGAAGAGGACTGTCCTGAAGTGCATTTGAAGAGGCACATTTAATGATCACTCTCCGAATTGTAGTAGCATCCCTTCAGCTCTCCCTACTGAGGACCATTCTCCACCACTGAGACCCAGATTTTCTCGCATGATTCTCGCAGCCATCCTGTCCTCTGCTTTAAAGATGTGACGGGAGCAGAGAGGTTGAGTTACATGAACAAGATAACACAGCCAGTCCCTGAAGCTGCTGAGAACAGCACACCTGCTTAGAACTACTGTATGGGACCACCCATTTTGCACCCTCTGGGACCGCCAATCGACATGAAAGGTGGAGAGGAGCTGGCATTAAACTATGAAGTTGAGAATCTTCCATCTGTCCATCCAACCATCTATGCAATTATCTATCTATCCATACATATATTCATCTATTTTTCCATCTGTAATTCATCCAACCAAGTACCTATCCACTATCTACACATCCATTCACCCATGCAGTCTGTCCGTCTATCATCCATTTATCTCTCCATATAACCATCTATCCAACTATCTGCCCATTCGTCCAATCAACTATCCAACTATTTATCTACCCATCATCCGTCTACCCATTTATCAGTCCATCCATCACCCATATATCCATCCATTCATCTCTCCATATAACCATCTATTCAGCTATCTAACCATCCATTCATTCAATCAATTAACCAACTATGTATCTACCCATTCATCCATCTACCCATCCATCTGTGCATCCATCATCCAAATATGCATCCATCCATCTCTATGTATAACCATCTATCTATCCGTCCATTCATCCAATCAACTATCCAACTACCTAGCTACCCACTTATCCATCTACCCATCTATCTGTCCGTCCATTAATCCATTTAACAATTCATCCATCTATGCACCCAACTTTCTATCCAGCTATCCATTCATCCACTTACCCCGCCCATCCATCCATCTATCTGTCTATCTACCTATTACTTTCTGAGACCAAATGTTGGGACCCATATATATGCAGGCATACTCCAATATCTGGCACAGTCTAGGTCATTAATATTCATTAAATGAATGCATACAACCATGAATGAATGAATTGACTTTGTCTGGATCACCCTAGAGAATCTTTGCAGGGCTATTCAATTTTTGCCACGGAATAAATTCAAGGGAAGAGAACAACTTGGTTGGAAGAAGCCTGAGTTCCCCATTTCATTGGGGGAATCATATTCCCCTGGAGACAGAGCCAAACTCATGATGCAAAAAGATCACAAAACACATTCTGTGAAATGTGCATGAACCTCTTTACAGTTTTCTCTGCTTAACTATTTGTTCCAGCCAGAGGGGAAAAAAACAATTAGATTCCAAAGAGTTTTCATGACTTTATATATTTAACATTGGCCATGTGTAATTGCAAAATTGATGCAAAAGCTATGGTTCATAAATAACACTAAAAAGAAGCACTGTATTCTCCCGACGGCTCAGGAAATTGGAAACGACAGGTTGCAATACTGAGTATTACTCACTGTTTAATCTCAGTCTAGTTTCCAACAATTGCAACACATTCTACACCAGAAATTTGGAAAATAAAGGAATGATGTTTATAATCTAGTGTTGACAAATGTTTGGATGGGTCTGGAGTACTTTATATGCTAACTATTACTCATTACATGGTCCCTGAAAGATCTCATGTAATTTTTTAAAGAAACAAAATAGATCTTTATATTAATATCTTTGATTTTAGAATGTCCACTTTAATGCATTTTTTGCCAGTGCCAGTAAGTTTAAATAGCCAATTACCCTGGGTGAAATTAATCATTTCATACCACTGAGGCAGAAGGATGTTGAAAAGACGGTAAATGGTGACATTTCAGCATCTAGATGCTAGATAATTTCAGCATCATTTATTATCATCAGCAAGCACTGACCTTCAGACTTTTCCTTTTAAACCTGAGCCCCCAAGCCCTCTGGGCAAATGCACTTTTCTCAATGCAGAATGGCGCTACCCTCTCTTATCCTCCAGAGAAGTCCACGGGGAGCCCTCACACACCAACTTTGTCTCTACGAACAACAAGTTCTAAAGGCATCACCTTAGCAAGACTCCCTTTTTTGTTTCTTTCTTGGTTTTGGAAATGGTCTCTCTGTGTAGCCCAGGCTAGGGTGTAGTGGCACAATCACAGCTCACTGCAGACTCAACCTGCTGGGCTCCAGTGACCCTTTCATCTCAGCCACCAAGCCTGGGGGGCTCTGCTCAGTTTCCTTCCCTCCTTCCTTCCTTCCTTCCTTCCTTCCTTCCTTCCTTCCTTCTCTCTCTCTTTCTTTCTCTCTTCTTTTCTTCCTTTCTTTCTTTTTTTGAGACAGGGTTTTGCCATGTTGTCCAGGCTGGTCTTTAACTCCTGGGCTCAAGCAATCCTCCTGTCCCAGCCTCCCATAGTGTTGGGATTACAGGCATGAGCCACCGTCCCCAGCCAAGACTTCCTTGTCCCTGGGTGACAAGAGCCATTTCTGCATCAGGGACCAACCTCACATCAGCACGGAGGAAGATGCTACCATAGGACATGAATCCAGCCAGGTAGCTATCATTTTAGTTGTTTCTACTAGTACTGATGCATTTGAGCTGATCCATCTGGGGCATTTACTTTGTCTTTCTTGTGATAAATTGTCGGGACATATGCAATTCCTGCTAAGGGTCAAGAAAGTGCCAATCCCAAGTTCCATGCCTGCCTACTGAGTTAAGCCAACCCAGGGACCCCTACATTGCACTCTGCTACCATTTTCTGTAGTGTTTTCTGTAGTGAGTTTATACAGGGTATCACCTATATACATAAACCTATCTACACCTGTGTTGTAAAACCTCAAGACACAATATATGGTCCATGGATGAGCAGTATCAGCACTGCCCAGGACTTAGACACAGAATGTGAAGCCCCACCCAGACCCACTGAAACAGAATCTGCCTTGTAGGAGAACCCCAAGAAATTCACACACATGATAGACTAGGAAGCACCACGTATCTGAGAGCACAAAACAAAATTAGGTAAAAGCATGTTGTTTTCTTATGAAGAAATCCACGCAGAGTTTTTAAGGACAACCAAAGCCCATCATTATTTTCTCTGCCCAAGACCACTTCAAGAATCTTGCGGAAGAGAGAATAAAGGCAGAAATGAGGATACAGAAAGCATGTCGCTTGAAGGTCAAGAAGTCAAGCTTAAATGCCAATGGTAAAGTGGTAAGCCTACTGGTTTTGATCTTGGGCGTGGAATGAGTTTACCAGACTTCAACTCTGAAGACAGTTCTAGAAGGACCTAGACTTGCGACAGAAAGTGTATTCCAAGTGGAATGAGAATTTTGGGTAATGTATGCCACAAGACATTGGTCATTTGCAGAGTGGAGGTCATCATTAAGTACTTGGCTCTCAACTACCCTTGATTATCCCAACTAGTCAGGAACTCAGCTACCAGAGATATGGAAGTTTCCAACCCTAACCCCAATGGCAGCCACACGTTTAAATCCAGCAGACAGGTGTTGTAAGCCCTTTCCCTCACCAACTATAACCTGAGTCTTCCATCCTAGACTGAATGCATTACCTAATCTGCAATACTTTGTATTTTCAATTATGTTTATGCCTGAAACAGGAGTAGGTAAGATCAAAGGCTTGATTTGGTGGCTGGAATGTAAAGTAAGTAGTCATTGAGCCTGTTGGAGGAAAAGACATCTAATTTGGAAGTAATGAGTGTGATGAACGAACACAGCTGTAGAGAGTCGATTCTAGGTGAGGATGGGGTTGGCTTGGTTATTTTGCTATGGAGCCTTGGAAGTTCTGTTTTTTTGGCTTGCAGATTTATAGAAGTTCTAGTCTAAGATGCAACATGGGAGATACAATTTCATGCCATGACTGACATTGGCCTCCCATGAGTTAGAGAAGTGTGTGTTTAAGAGGATAATCTGATTTTGGAAAATAATATTCAAACGCCATCATGTTTTCGTGTTGACCCCTCTCCACACTGGCTCAGCGCTCTGTTATTAAAAACAATTTCCTGCCGAACACGACGGCTCGCGACTGTCATCCCAGCACTTTGGGAGGCTGCAGTGAGTGGATCACCTGAGGTTGGGAGTTCGAGACCAGCCCGAACAACATAGAGAAACCCCATCACTACTAAAAATACAAAAATTAGTCGGGTATGGTGGGGCATGCCTGTAATCCCAGCTACTCAAGAGGCTGAGGCAGGAGAGTCACTTGAACCCGGGAGGCAGGGGTTGTGGTGAGCCAAGATCACGCCACTGCACTCCAGCCTGGGCGACAAGAGCAAAACTCTATCTTAAGAAAAAAATCAATTTCCTGCTGATATCAATGACGTTAAACCACTAAAATACATGTAAAGGCCGGGCGCGGTGGCTCAAGCCTGTAATCCCAGCACTTTGGGAGGCCGAGACGGGTGGATCACGAGGTCAGGAGATCGAGACCATCCTGGCGAACACCGTGAAACCCCGTCTCTACTAAAAAATACAAAAAACTAGCCGGGCGAGGTGGCGGGCGCCTGTAGTCCCAGCTACTCGGGAGGCTGAGGCAGGAGAATGGCGAAACCCGGGAGGCGGAGCTTGCAGTGAGCTGAGATCCGGCCACTGCACTCCAGCCGGGGCTACAGAGCGAGACTCCGTCTCAAAAAAAAAAAAAAAACATGTAAAGGTGAAAGACTGGTAACTGTGATTTGAAAATGAAAAGACATTGACAGCTAGACAGATCAAAATAAAGGTTTTGCTCCAGAGAGCCAGAAGAGAAAGTTTTCTGACCCCTTTCTTAATTTTGTTAAATCAGATATGTCTGGCTCATGGTTCCGTAGCTTAAGGATGTTATGAAGCCATTTTGAGTGGCTGAGTATATTAGCCTGTTCCCATTACTACAATACCATAGATCTGAAGTAGGATGGATTACCTCTACAATACAGATGTAGCACCCAAGGACCTAGAGGCAAGGTCCTTTGTCCAGTGTAATGAGCAACCAATGGCAGTTCTGGGACCACATGCTTATGTCCCCTGACCCTAAACCCAATACTCTTTCATCTTCTGGTAGAAAAAGTGATGGCCCCAATGATGTCCATGTACTAATCCCCATGTGATAGACAACATAATGGCTCCAAAGATGTCAACATCCTAATCCCCATGTGGTAGACAGAATAATAACCCCCAAAACGTCCATATCCTAATCTCCATGTAGTAGACAGGTGATGGCCCCAAAGATGTCCACGTCCTAATCCCCATGTGGTAGACAGAATAATGGTCCCAAAGATGTTCACATCCTAATCCCCATGTGGTAGAGAGAATAATGTCCCCCAAAGATGTCCACATTCTAATCCCCATGTGGTAGAAAGAATAATGGCCCCAAAGATGTCCACATTCTAATCCCCATGTGGTAGAAAGAATAATGGCCCCAATTATGCCCACATCTTGAAATCTGTGAATATCTGAACTTACACGGCAAAAGCAACTTTACAAAAGTGATTAAATTAAGGATTTTAAGATGAGAGGATTATCCTGGATTACAATCAGGGTATCTCAGTGTCATCACAAGCATTCTTATACCGGAAAGAGGAGGCAGGAGGGTCAGAGTCAGACAAGAAGATGTGGAGATAGAAACAGAGGTCTGAAAGGAGGGAGATGTGCTGACGTGTTTAAGGTAGAGGAAGGTGCCACAAGCCAAGGCATGCAAAACAGCCTCTACAAACTTCAAAAGGCAAGGGAGTAGGTTCTGCCCTGGAGACTCCAGAAGGAATCAGCTCTGACAACACCTGGGTGTTAGCCCAGCAATACTAAGTTCAGGCTTCTGAACTCCAGAACCAGAAGTTGATACATTTCTGTTCTTTTAAAGCCACTAAATTGGTGGTGATTTGTTATGGGAACCGGAGAAGATAAAAATGCACATCTTTTATAAAATGACAGTGATGTGGTTTGGCTGTGTCTCCACCCAAATCTCAACTTGAATTCCATCATCTCCCAGAATTTCTGCATGTTGTGGGAAGGACCCAGGGGAGGTCACTGAATCATGGGGGAATGGTCTTTCCTGTGCTATTCTTGTGATAGTGAATAAGCCTCACAAGATCTGATGGGTTTATCAGGGGTTTCGGCTTTTGCTTCTTCCTCACTTTTCTCTTGCTGCTGCCATGTAAGAAGCACCTTTTGCCTCCCACCATGATTCTGAGGCCTCCCCAGCCATGTGGAACTGTAAGTCCAATTAAACCTCTTTTTTTTCCCAGTCTCAAGTATGTTTTTATCAGCAGTGTAAATACAGACTAATACAGACAGTGTCAGAGGCGTTTGAACCAGAGCAACTCCATCTTGAATAGGGGCTGGGTAAAATAAGGCTGAGACCTACTGGGCTGTATTCTCGGGAGGTTAGGCATTCTAAGTCACAGGATGAGATAGGAGGTCAACACAAGCTACAGGTCACAAAGACCTAGCTGATAAAACAGGTTGCAGTAAAGAAGCTGGCCAAACCCCACCAAAACAACGTGGCAATGAGAGTGACCTCTGGTCATCCTCACTGCTACACTCCCACCAGCGCCATGACAGTTTACAAATGCCATGGCAACATCAGGAAGTTACCCTGTATGGTCTAAAAACAGGAGGCATGAATAATCCACCTCTTGTTTAGCATATCAAGAAATAACCATAAAAATGGGCCACCAGCAGCCTCCAGGGCTGCTCTGCATGTGGAGTAGCCATTCTTTTACTCCTCTACTTTCTTTTTTGTTTGTTTGTTTTGAGACAGAGTCTCACTCTGTCACCAGGCTGGAGTGCAGTGGCCCAATCTCGGCTCACTTCAACCTCCGCCTCCGGGTTCAAGTGATTCTCCTGCCTCAGCCTCCTGAGTAGCTGGGATTACAGGCGCACACCACCACGCCCAGCTAATTTTTGTATTTTTAGTAGAGATGAGGTTTCACCATGTTGGCCAGGATGGTCTCTGTCTCTTGACCTCGTGATCCACCCGCCTCGGCCTCCCAAAGTGCTGGGATTACAGGAGTGAGCCACCACGCCCGGCCCTCCTCTACTTTCGTAATAAACTTGCTTTCACTTTACTCTATGGACTCACCCCGAATTCTTTCTTGTGCAAAATCCAAGGACCCTCTCTTGGGGTCTGGACCCTTTCCGGTAATAACAGGTCAGAACAAATATCCTGGTAGGGCCTCCCTTTACTCATCTTAATGTGAATGTGGACCACCCAGGGATCCTGTTAACTACAGAAACTGCTTCCTCAGCTCCGACAGTACCACAGCAGCGTGGTTCTAACCAGTTTCCGGGCGATACGGATTTTGCTAGTCTCAAGACCACACTTTGAGCTATAAGGTCAAAGGTGTTTTTCAGCGCTGTGTTTTTTTTTTGTTTGTTTGTTTGTTTTTTTTGGAGATGGAGTGTTGTTCTGTCACCCAGGCTGGAGTGCAGTGGCATGATCTCGGCTCACTGCAACCTTCACTTCGTGGGTTCAAAGGGATTCTCCTGCCTCAGTCTCCAGAGTAGCTGGGATTACAGGAGGCTGCCACCACACCTGGCTAATTTTTGTATTTTTAGTAGAGGCAGAGTTTTACCCTGTTGGCCAGGCTGGTCTCGAACTCCTTACCTCAAGTGATCTACCTACCTTGGCCTCCCAAAGTGCTGGGAGCTGGGATTACAGGCATGAGCCACTGTACCTGGCCATGCTCCCCCCGGCCCTGGCTTTTTTTTTTTCTCGAGATGGATTTTTGCTCTTGTTGCCCAGGCTGGAGTGCAGTGGCACAATCTCGGCTCACTGCAACCTCTGCCTCAAAGGTTCAAGTGATTTTCCTGCCTCAGTCTCCCAAGCAGCTGGGATTGCAGAGGCCTGCCACCACACCTGGCTAATTTGTGTATTTTTAGTAGAAGCGGGGTTTCGCCATGTTGGCCAGGCTGGTCTTGAACTCCCCACCTCACATGATCTGCCCGCCTCAGCCTCCCAAAGTGCTGGGATTATGGACGTGAGCCACCACACCCGGCCAGTTTTTATCTCTCTAAGTGTCTTTATTTCCCCAGGATTTCTTAGGTCTGGCATCTCTGGATCTCAGTGGCACGTTCTGAACTCATTCATAAAGAACCAGGACTTTGTCAACTTCCTGGAAAACACTGATGGTTTTCCTCAATTACTTTATAATTAAGCAAGTGTGCCACTCTTCCCTGTTAACTGGAACTGTACCTATGTCCTCCTGACAAGTAAAATGATTGGAAAACCAGTAATTGGAGTTTTGCCTCGACCGAAGTGTAAAATTCTCAGTGTGCCATCAGTTCTCAAATTTGGCCGGGCACAGTGGCTCACACCTGTAATCCCAACACTTTGGGAGGCCAAGGTGGGAGGATCACTGGAGGTCAGGAGTTCAAGATCATCCTGGCCAACATGGCAAAGCCTCATCCCTATTAAAAATACAAAAATTAGCCGGGAGTGGTGGTGGGCGCCCGTAATCCCAGCTACTTGGGAGGCTGAGGCAGGAGAATTGCTTGAACCCAGGAGACAGAGGTTCCAGTGAGCCCAGATCGTGTCATAGCACTCCAGCTTTGGTGACAGAGCGAGACTCCATCTCAAAAAACAAAACAAAACAACAAAAAAAGAAAGCCACTTGTTGAGAAAACACGGCAAACTCAGATAACACAGCACTTAGCATGTGAAAATTTTCACCTACATATGCATGAAACATAAATCTTGTGTTTCCATGGAGGGTGCATGACACATTTATACTGCACCATTCAACTTCCTTAGAAAAGGCAACCGACTCTTGTCCAAAATTGTTGTAACGTAAATTTTATCTGACTGGGATTATTAATCTAATGCTTCAATGACTTTTGGACTTTTACAGTTCTACTCCCTGGAATCCCATGTGATTGAAATGTCAATAACTGACCTTAGCAGAAACAGTTCTGTGGTTGAAGAATTTGGGGAACGCGGAGCACGGTACCCACAGTATCTCTCCTGGGGAGATTTCATTGCCCTTAGGCAAACAAAAGACTGATAAATCTTGCTGAAAAGAACAGCTCAACTCTGAGACGCTCAGTCTTTTCCACATTTTTTCCCCCTGAATTTAGAGCCTTGTCTCCCCCCGGGCACGTTTATTAGCATTCCAAGACATTTGTGTTGGAAAGAACTGCCCAATATAGTTCAGAAAACATTTAGCTACATAATAGAGACAAAGAAACATCTGGCAGTTCCCATGGAGGGATGTGCTGCGGAAGGCGCTGTGGATGGTGGTGGGAAACGCGAGTGTTTTCTTCTCGGTTTCATCTTGGTCAAGCAGCTGACCCCATCTATAATTGCAGCTTGTGCTAAAAACATTCCTAGGCTGAGTGCTCCATACACTTGCATTTATTTTTGTTTTTTAGAGATAGGGTCCTGCTCTGTCACCCAGGCTAGAGTGCGGTGGTGCAATCACAGTTCACTGCAGCCTTGACCTCCTGGTCTCAAGCAATCCTCTTACCTCAGCCTCCCCAGTAGCTGGGAATACAGGTGCATCCCACCACGTCCAGCTAATATTTGTTTTTTGTTTTTTGTTTTTTTGTAGTGATAGGATCTCACCATGTTGCCCAGGCTGGTCTCCAACTCCTGGTGTCAAGGGATCCTCCACCTTGGCCTCCCAAAGTGCTAGGATTACAGGTGGGAGCCACTGCGCCCAGCCGTACTGTACTTTTATTTACAAAAGTCGCGTGTGACAGCTGTCAAGTAAATATGTTAAAATAGCTCATGGAACATGGTTTTTGTAACTTCCTGAAAGTTCTACACATTTCTAAAATATTTAAGAAAGTGATAGCGGGCCAGGCGCGGTGGCTCACACCTGTGATCCCAGCACTTTGGGAGGCGGCGGCAGGCGGATCACCTGAGCTGAGGAGTTTCGAGACCAGTCTGACTAACATGGTGAAACCCCGTCTCTACTAAAATACAAAAGTCAGTCAGGCGTGGTGGTGGGTTCCTGTAATCCCAGCTACTCGGGAAGTCTGAGGCAGGAGAATCGCTTGAACTCGGGAAGAGAATCGCTTGAACTCGGGAAGCGGAGGTTGTGGTGAGCCGAGATTGCGCCATTGCACTCCAGCCTGGGCAACAAGAGTAAAACTCCATCTAAAAAAAAAAAAAAAAGAATCTTGCTGGGTGCCGTGGCTCACACCTGTAATCCCAGTACTTTGCAAGCCAAGGTGGGAGGATCACTTGAGCCCAGAAATTCAGCACCAGCCTGAGCAACACAGTGAGACCTCACCTCTACCAAAAAATACAAACATTACCCAGGTGTGGTGGTGCACACCTGTCGTCCCAGCTACTTGGGAGACTGAGGTGCGAGGATCACCTGAGCCTGGGAAGTCGAGGTTGCAATGAGCCATGATCATGCCACTGCATTCCAGGTCTCCAGCCTGGGTAACAGAGGGAGATCCAGTCACACACACACAAAAAAAAATTGCACAAACTTTTACAACAACTCTGCTCTATAATCAAAAGTAATTTCTGCTTTGTTGGTGTTTTCTCACACATTTATCTGGTTGGCCAGATACCTGCAAATGATAGAGTAAGAAGGACCCATTTCCCTCCAAGGAGAACAGCATCACAAGGGGGTTAAGGATGCATGCGTATGGAATCCAAACATCGAATGCGCCGAGACAGTGGTGCATGAAGCCTGTCTATGAGTTTATGATGAAGCTGCACATAGATTCGTACCTGGCTCTCACTCCTCTCTCTGACCCTTTGACTTCAGTTTAATTGCATGCACATCCTTCAAAGCTGCTCGGGGCTCCCACTTCTTCAGACTTCTGGCATTTTTCCAAGAAACATTAAACCTCTTTCCAATGTTGCCCCTGGATTTTGTGTGCACGTCTTCCAGCACTGGAGCTGCCTGACCTGTACTTGCATGGGTACCATAACACTGGATAGGACAGAAGCTCTGCCCAGCCCCTGGGAGCCCCGTGAGAGCTCTGTGCACTTCAGGAACCATGCCCTGTTCACACCGTCTGCATCACATCAAATACAACCATGATACTCGGCAATATAGTACTCCACCCAACAGGCAACTGAGAGTCTGCAGCGACACAGGGGTTAAGGTGAAATCACTTAGGCAGATAGTAAGGGTATGGGAGTCCTTGGTAAGGCTTTTCTCTTTAATGAAAAGCAGCCCCAAGTCATTTTCTAACAGAGAGCAACCTCTCAAGTTGAGCTGCAGGCATACACAAGCCAGCTGGGAGCTTGCACGGGTGAATGCTGGCAGAAACTAGGGACTAGACACATTCACGATGGTGGCTCCATCTTCCCTCCTCTTTGTCAGCCACGTGTACAGTAAGGAGCAGACAAGATGGCACCTATCAACTGGAAAGCCATTTGCATAATAAGATTCAGGTGGGGCAACCAGCCTTCCCCATGTGCTATGTAAACATAACTGATCGAACCAATCTGTGAGCCCTACATAAATCAACCACTTTCCCCAGTCTGCCTATAAAAAATCTGCTGCTGACTGCCACCTCCCCGCTTTTCAGGTGTCTTTCTCTCTCTCTGTCTCTCTCTCTTTCTTTCTTTCTTTCTCTCTCTGGCAAGAAACTGCTCTCTTCTTTCCTTTCTTCTGTCTCTTCAACTTCCCACTCCTTAATCGAACCACATGTGTCTGTGTCCTGAATTCTTTCTCGGTGCGAGACAATGAACCCCAGGGTATGTACCCCAGACAATGTAGCTGTTTCATCATGACGACAGTCACATGCAAACCAAGGTGATGATAACTGCATTTGCCCACTGGCTCTGCAACAAACCCACTCAGGACCTAGAAGAGAGTATATTCAATCTGCAACCCTCCATGCTGCAGAGGTGTCTGATGAGAGGGCTTTTTGCACAGTCAGGTTAAAGTATGGTCAGAGCATACTTTATTTGAACCAGAGCAACTCCATCTGGAATAAGGGGTTGGGCAAAATGAGGCTGAGACTTACTGGGCTGCGTTCCCAGATGGTTAAGGCATTCTACGTCACAGGATGAGATAGGAGGTCGGTACAAGACACAGGTCATAAGGACCTTGCTGGTAAAACATTGCAGTAAAGAAGCCGGCCAAAACCCACCAAAACCAGGATGGCGACGAGAGTGACCTCTGGTGGTCCTCACTGCTACACTCCCACCAGCACCATGACAGTTACAAATGCTATCGCAACGTCAGGAAGTTACCCTACGTGGTCTAAAAGGGGAGGCATGAATAATCCACCCCTTGTTTAGCATATCCATAGAAATAACCATAATCCACCCCTTGTTTAGCATATCCAAGAAATAACCATAAAAATGGGCAACCAGCAGTCCTGGGGCTGCTCTGGCTATGGAGTAGCCATTCTTGATCCCTTTATTTTCCTAATAAACTTGGCTTTCACTTTATGGACTCGCCCTAAATTCTTTCTTGCTCAAGATCCAAGAATATTCTCTTGGGGGTCTGGATCAGGACCTCTTTCTGGTAATAACAGTATGATCTGGTTTCAAAAGAAGAGCCCTTTGCTGAATCTGAATGCCGTTCTCCCTCCAAACGACAGGCTGTCTGGCAAAGCTTTCAACAACGCAACACATCCTAGCCTGCAGGATGCACAGCTTCCGGTTGTCCATCACGTGAAATGAGTGTGTGCTTTTTGTGCAGCTTAAGGAGTCTCATGCATAACAGATGTGTTCAAACGGGGGACGGAAGGAACTTAGGCATTGATGGATGATCCCTGTATAGTTACAACTCTTTCTCATTCAGGTCGAATTTCATTTACGAATAGAAATCTTCCAGTCTTCCAACTACCCAGTGTGTCTAAAATCCCATGTAAATGGAAAAAAGAAAAGAAAAAAACAGACCACCCCACCTGTGTGCATGCCTAGAAGGTTCTAACTGAGGAAGGGAGGCCAGGATCATTGGCAACTGTGAAGTTCACAGTTGAATTATGGTCTTGTGGGCTGGGTGTGGTGGCTTCCGCCTATAATCCCAGCACTTTGGGAGACCAAGGCGGGCAGATCACTTGAGGTCAGGAGTTAGAGACCAACCTGGCCAACATGCTGAAACCCGGTGTCTAGTAAAAACACAAAGATCAGCCAGGCATGGTGGTGCTCGCCTGTAGTCCCAGCTACTCGGGAGGCTGAAGCAAGAGAATCGCTTGAGCCTGAGAGGTAGAGGTGGCAGTGAGCTGAGATCACGCCACTGCACTCCAGCCTGGGCAACAGAGCAAGACTCTGTCTCCAAAAAAAAGAATTATAGTCTTGTCGATCTAGTTTTTTTTTGTTTTTTTTTTTTTTTTGAGACAGAGTCTTGCACCGTGACCCAGGCTGGAGTGCAGTGGCACTGATCTTGGCTCATTGCAACCTCCGCCTCCTGGGTTCAGACGATTATCCTGCCTTAGCCTCCTGAGTAGCTGGGATTACGGGCGCCACCACCACGCCCAGCTAATTTTTGTATTTTTAGTAGACACGGGGTTTCACCATGTTGGGCAGGATGGTCTCGATCTCCTGACCTTGTGATCCACCCGCCTTGGCCTCCCAAAGTGCTGGGATTACAGGCATGAGCCACTATGCCCGGCCAATCTAGACTGTTTTACTGTTATCCAAGGACACTGGCATAGCCATAGCCTTTTTTTTTTTTTTTTTTTAAAGACAAGGTCGCGTTCTAAGAGCCTGGGACTGGAGTGTAGTGGTGGAATCACGACTCACTGCAGGCTTGAACTCCTGGGCTCAAGTGATCCTCTCTTCTTAGCCTTCTGAGCAGCTGGGACTATAGGTGTGCGTGCCACCAGGCCTGGCTAATTTTTTAGAGAGACAAGATCTTGCTGTGTTGCACAGCCTGGTCTGAAACTCTTGGCCTCAAGCCATCTTCCTGTCTTGGCCTCCCCAAATGCTAAAATTACAGGCATGAGCCACCATGCTGGGCTGGTGATGCCATCTTGAAATAATAGGATGCACCCATTCCTCCCAAATTTGGTTGGGATGCCAAGACTCATGATCCCCATCCCCACCCCACCCCCAACACACGCACATACACACATACAAAGAGAGTATGCAAACACATATTATTTACATAACACAGCTTTTGGGGGAGAGCAGGAAAGATCTTCCAAGCTGATCCAGAATAGACCAAGATGGTAAAGAAAGAACTCTAGATTGAATTTTTTTTAAGCATCCACAGACTGTTTATTTACTGTTTAAATTACTCCATATTTTCATATACTGTGAACAGAAAATATATTTTACCCCACACATAGTAAAAGCAAACAAGTGCAATCTTTCAAACATTAAAAATCATAATCAAATGTGTACAACAGATAAATAAATGTATACCTCTAACAGTCTGGGGAAAAAAAAAAAAGCAAAAACATTTATTGACCAAATTGACCAGTTTACTTAAAATTAATACAGTTCAATCATAACAACTTTCATGTTTACTACACTGCACAAGTTTAGACTGATAAATATTTAAAATAGGAGGTGGGTAATAGGAAATACCAAATGACTGTAAAGAGTTTTCCAAATATTGGAAATAATATATGAAAATTAATTAGTGGGGATAACATATTAAATGGATCCACAGGGCAACCAGTATTACACTGGTATAGCTTGAGGAAAGGAAACAGGTGAACGTTTGGATTGGAAAACAATTTTTGGCTTTTTATAAAAAGAAGCAACAATAACATGAACAATGACAAAACCCTGTCACGGAGCCTCAGAACTATTCTGTGAGACAAAGTGTACAAAGATTTTAGATTGAATTTTTATTGTGGGTAAGGAGCGGGGTAGGGTGAGATTCCCAAATGCAGGACAGCAGCTTGCCTGGTTTCAATTTTTGTAATTTTTTAGTTTTTGAGATGGAGTCTTGCTCTGTCACCCAGGGTGGAGTGCAGTGGTGCAATCTCAGCTCACTGCAGCCTCTGCCTCCCAGGTTCAAGTGATTCTCCTGCCTCAGCCTCCCAAGTGGCTGGGATTACAGGCACCCGCCACCACACCTGGCTAATTTTTGTATTTTTAGTAGAGACGGAGTTTCACCATGTTAGCCAGGCTGGTCTCGAACTCTTGACCTCAAATGATCTGCCCACCTCAGCCTTCCAAAGTGCTGGGATTCCAGGCATGAGCCACCACACTCGTCCTTACCTGATTTCACTCTCCCACTGGCACCAAAGGAGCGAGTGCCTGGGCTTTATCAGCAGCCTGCCAAGATGTGCTTTGTCATTATTTGGGGGGAGAACAGACACCAGAGGAATGGAGAGGGTGCACTTGAAAGTTCTCAGCATCCAAACATCAAAAACTGGCATTACACTCTTTTAATACAAACTTTTAGGCTTGCAAATTCTCATTTGATTCCCTCAGCAAGCCTCAGAAGGAAGCCAAGAGAGTGTTATTCCACATTGGCCCAGGGAGTGGGAGTCCTGGCAGATGGAAGAACTCAGATGATGTGTAGGTGGAAGTGATGGTTAACTGTACATGTCAACTTGCCTGGGCTATGGGATGCCCAGGTAGCTGGTAAAACCGTTAGGTGTCTCTGTGAGGGTGTTTGCAGAAGAGATTCGCATTTGAACAAGAAGACTGAGTAAAGAAGACTCTCACCACTGGGGGTGGGCATCACCCAATCCTTGGAGGGCCCAAGAAGAGGAAAAAGGGAAAACTTCCTCTCTGCTTTTGAGCTGGGACATCCATCTCCTCCTGCCCTTGGAGAGCAGAGCTCTTGCTTCTTGCATCTTTGGGCTCCAGGACTTACATGAGCAGAGCCCCTCACTTCCCCGCACCTTCCCCACCCACCCTTAGGCCTTTGGATTCCGACTGTGTTGCACCACCCATCTCCCTGGTTCTCCAGCTTCCAGATGGCAGATCATGAAATTTATCAGCCTCTATAATCACGTGGGCCAATTCCCAGAATGAATCCCATCTTATATGTTTATTTGTCTGGTTCTTGTCTTAGTCCGTTTTGCATTGTGATGTGATTTGGATTTGTGTCCCCACCCAAATCTCACGTCCAATTGTAATCTCCAATATTGGAGGAAGGGCATGGTGGGAGGTGACTGGATCAAAGGGTGGATTCCCCTCTTACTGTTTGTGTGATAGTGAGTGAGTTCACAAGACATCTAGTTGTTTAAAAGTGTGTACCACCTCCTGCTTCACTGTTTCTTCTACTCCAACCATGTAAGAAGTGCCTCCTTCTTCACCTTCTGTCATGATTATAAGTTTCCTGAGGCCTCCCCAGCCATGCCTCTTGTATAGCCTATGGAACCACGAGCCAATTAAAGCTCTTTTCTCTATGAATTACCCAGTTTCAGGTAATTCTTTATAGCAATGTAAGAACGAACTAATACACATTGCTCTAAGGGCATACCAGAGGCTGTGTGGTTTATAAAGAAAAGAGGTTTATTTGGCTCACAGTTCTGCAGATTGAACAAGCGTGGAGCCAGCATCTGCTTCTGGTGAGGCCTCAGGAAGCTTCCACGCCTGGTGGAAGGTGAAGTGGAGCTGGCATGTCACAGGGTGAGAAATGAGGTGAGAGAGAGAGGTGCCAGGCTGTTTTAAACAACCAGCTCTCATGGGAACAAACAGAGCAAGAACTCACTGATTACTGTAGAGACAGAATGAAGACATTCATGAGAGATCTGCTCCCATGACCCAAATACCTCCCACTAGGCCCTACCACCAACCTTAGGGGCCAAATTTCAAAGTGAGATTTGGAGGAGACAAATATCCAAACTATATTAGTTCTGTATCTCTGAAAAGTCTGACAATCCCAGTGTTGTTATGAGATGATAAGCTCTCAGCATGCCTGGCTCAGAGCCCTTCCTACCGCCTCATTCCACACCTTCATCCACGTGTTGAGTTGAAGGTCATGGAGAGAACTCATCTGGCTTCCAAGAACTTTCTCCTTGGAGGCACATGTCTGGGTAACAGAGGCCATTTCCAGTATATATTAGTCAGGGTGCTCTTGAGGGACAGAGCTAATCGGATAGATGTATATATGAAGGGGAATTTATTAGGATAATCGACTCACATGATCACAAGGTGAAGTCCTACAATAGCCTGTCTGCAAGCTGAGGAGCCAGGAAGCCAGTCCGAGTCCGGAAACCTAAAAAGTAGGAAGGCTGAAAGTGCAGCCTTTAGTCTGTGGCCAAAGGCTCAAGAGGCCCCTGGCAAACCACTCTAAGTCCAAGAGTCCAAACACTGAAGACCTTGGAGTCTGATGTTCGAGGGTAAGAAGCAATCAGCATGGGAGAAAGACTGAGGCCGGGAGACTCAGCAAATCTGCTCATTCCATGTTCCTCTGCTTGCTTTTTATCTTAGCCACACTGGGAGCTGATGAGATTGTACCCATCCAGATTGAGGGTGGGTCTGCATCGCCCAGTCCACTGACTCAAATGTGAATCTCCTTTGGCAGCACCCTCACAGATACGCCCAGGCACAATGCTTTGCATCCTTTAATCCAATCAAGTTGACACTCAATCCTAACCGTCACACAGCAAGACTCTGGCCAGAAGATTTTCAGAAGGAGGGGAGAAAGGTCTGCACCAATGGTCCCCAAACTTCTTGGCACCAGGGACTGGTTTCGTGGAAGACAACTTTTCCCTGGACCAGGGGAGGGGCAGATGGTTTCAGGATGATTCAAGCACATTGCATTTATTGTGCACTTTATTTCTGCTATTATTCCATTGGAATACATAGTGAAGTAAGTCTACAACTTGCCATCATGTGGAATCAGTGGGAGCCATGTCTTGTTTTCCTGCAACTACATGGTCCCATCTGGGGGTGATGGGAGACAGTGACAGATCATCAGGCACTAGATTCTTATAAGGAGCACGCCACTTAGATCTCTTGTATGAGCAGTTCACAATAGGGTTCATGCTCCCATGAGAATCTAAAGCCACCACTGACCTGACAGGAAGCGGAGCTCAGATGGTAATGAGAGTGATGAGAAGCAGCTGTAAATACAGATGCTGTAAATACAGATGTAAATACAGGTGCCCTCTGCTCACCTCCTGCTGGGCAGCCCAGTTCCTAACAGGCCACAGACTGGTACAAGTCTGTAGCTGGGGTTTGGAAACTCCTTGTCCATACACATCTTCCTAGGAGCATTGAACACCATATCAGATTGCACTCCTGCTGCTGCGGTCATAGCACCCTTTGAACCAATCACCTGTGGGACTAAGGTTTTCCCTCCCAAAATCACCGGCTTGTCATCTTTCTCTGCCTTGTACACCTTGACATACAGGGGTGCTAGGAGTAGCTTGTATGAGCTCATGAGAACCAATAGGGCATATCTCTTTCCAAATCTACATTCCATAATCTCACCTGAGTACCTTGAAATCAACCACAAGAGGAAAATTTACACAAGAGAAATTGGCATAGGCTCTGACCAGGGTTTCTTTTTTTTTTTTTTTTTTTTTTTTTTTGCAGAATTCATTGTTAAAACTTTCACCAGCAAGCTACTGTCCTGACGGTAGGCAGCCCCCTAGGAGAAAGGAAAAAGTTGGGTTGAATATAGGCATTTAAAATTAATACAAAAACTATTGAAATGATAAACCACTATTCAAAGGGGAACTATAACATTCTAAAGAACAAGGAATTTCTATAACCAGGTAGGAAAAAGGGAATAGCTTTCTGTGAAATTCCCAGCACCCTGCCACAGCTTCTTGTTGGTGGCATTTGCAAAATTCAGCACAGTGCTATGCAGAGATGCGTAAGAATTTCAAGCTGGAGGCACCATCCCAGGCAGCTTTTAACTGAGAAAACTTCTGTCTGCAAAAATGTTGGGCTAGCAGAAGCGCCAACTTTTCTGTTACTAAAAAAAAAAGAAAAGGGTGGAAATGTTTTGCAAACACCTGACCGCCTTATCAAGCTGAAGCAGACCTTTTCCAGCATGAGAAAGCACTGGTTTATTTCCAAGCTAGTTTTTTCCTTTTTTGGCCACAAAACATCTTTCAGCTGAAAGGGAATGCATTTGGGTAAACATTTGGAGTCAAAGTGAGATTTTGATGCCAAATTTTTTGGGGAGTAAGGATGGGCACATCATGAGTAACATAATTATGTTCAATAATTGTTTGCTTATCATAACTTTCTTTTAAAACGTACATGTCAAAGGACACTTATTTATTTATTTATTTATTCATTTATTCATTTATTGAGATGAAGTCTTGCTCTGTCACTGAGGCTGGAGTGCAGTGGTGCGATCTCAGCTCACTACAATCTCCACCTCCCAGGTTCAAGTGATTCTCCTGCCTCAGCCCCCCAAGTAGCTGGGATTACAGGCACCCGCCAACCCACCTGGCTAATTTTTGTAGTTTTAGCAGAAATGGGTTTACGCCAGGTTGACCAGGCTGATCTCAAACTCTTGACCTCAAGTGATCCGCCCACCTCAGCCTCCCAAAGTGCTGGGATTACAGACCTGAGCCACTGCACCCAGTCTAGAGGTTTTTTATTCTATTTTATTTTATTTTATTTTATTTTATTTTATTTTATTTTATTTTATTTTTTGAGACCAAGCCTCACCCTGTCGCCCAAGCTGGAGTGCAATGGCACCATCTCGTCTCACTGCAACCTCCACCTCTGGGTTCAAGCGATTCTCCTGCCTCAGCCTCCCAAGTAGTTGGGATTACAGGCGCTGCACCATCATGCCTGGCTAATTTTTTGTATCTTTAGTGTAGACGGGGTTTCACCATGTTGGCTGGGACTTCGTGATCCGCCTGTCTCAGCCTCCCAAAGTGCTGGGATTACAGGCTTGAGCCACCACGCCCGGCCTAGAGGTTATTTTTTCAAGCACTTAAATTAAGGAAGGATGGTGAGTAGTTTATGCATTGAGGTATTCCCATGAATGAACGTTTACTATCTGTACAAAAGAATACGAGCATGTTATGACATTAATATATGGGAATCAAACAGGAACATCTGGTGAAAGGAATAAAACAGAGTGCCTGGGGTAGTCGTCCATCAATGAAATTGAAGTTCCATAAACTCCAACACATGTGAAAAACATTACATCAAGTTAAGTAAGAAAGCAGGCCGGACGCGGTGGCTCACACCTGTAATCGCAGCACTTTGGGAGATTGAGATGGGAAGGTCACCTGAGGTCAGGAGTTCGAGACCAGCCTGGCTAACATGTGAAACCCCGTCTGTACTAAAAGTACAAAAACTAGCCAGGAGGGGTGGCGGGTGCCTATAATCTCAGGTACTCGGGAGGATGAGGCAGGAGAGTTGCTTGAACCTGGAAGGTGGAGGTGGCAGTGAGCCAAGACTGTACCACTGCACTCCAGCCTGGGCAATAAGAACGAAACTCTGTCTCAAAAAAACCCCAAACAAACCCCAAGCAATCCCCAAACAAAACCAAAACCACGGACAGGAGGGGTTCCGTGAAAAGGAAACATCTAAGCAAACACCTCTCGGAGGAATTAATGAAATCTCAGGTCAAACTAAAGCTATCCTCCAGCAGACGCAGAGGAAGTGTCTGAAGGCACATCTCGGAGATTCACTATGACAAGAGAAAAAGCCAGCAGTCAGTGTGACCTTAGTTTTTTTTTTTTTTTCCCAGAAGCCTGAATGCAAGATGCAGGGAGCTGCCTGTTTTTCCCTTTTGAGGGCATAGCTTTCAATGAACCACAAGGAAAACAGCTCAACAATCAAGTAAAGAAAGCCCCAGAGGCCAGGCATGGTGGCTCACACCTGTAATTCCAGCACTATGGGAGGCCGAGGTGGGAGGATCACCTGAACGCAGGGGTTTGAGCCCAGCCTGGACAACATGGTGAAACCCAATCTCTACAAAAAAATACAAAAATTAGGCTGGATGCGGTGGCTTATGCCTGTAATCACAGAAATTTGGGAGACCAAGGTGGGAGGATCAACTAAGGTCAGGAGTTCAAGACCAGCCTGGCCAACATGGTGAAACCTGTCTCTACTAAAAATAGAAACATTAACTGTGCGTGGTGGCACGTGCCTGTAATCCTGGCTACCCGGGAGGCTGAGGCACAAGAATTGTTTGAACCCGAGAGGTGGACGTTGCAGTGAGCTGAGATCACGCCATTGCACTCCAGCCTGGGTGACAGAGTGAAACTTCATCCAAAAAAAAAAAAATTAGCTGAGCCTGATGGTGTGCGCCTGCAGTCCCCAGCTAATTGGGAGGCTGAGACGGGAGGATCATTGAGCCTGGGAGGTCAAGGCTGAGGTGAGCCATGATCCTGCCACTGCACTCCAGTCTGGGTGACAGAGCGAGACCCTGTCAAAAAAAGAAAAAAAGAAAAGAAAGTTCAAGAAAAATGTGCATCCGTTCTCCAGCTGTTTATCAGTACTAAAACAACTTGCCCCGATAAATCATTCTCCCGGCTGGGCACGGTGGCTCATGCCTGTAATCCCAGCAGTTTGAGAGGCCCAAGGCAGGCAGATCACCTGAGGCCAGGAGTTCGAGACCAGCCTGGCCAACATAGTGAAACCCCTTCTTTACTAAAAAAGTACAAAAAAATTTGCCGGGTGTGGTGGCTCATGCCTATAATCCCAGCTATTTGGGAGACTGAGACACAAGAATCGCTTCAACCTGGGAGGCAGAGGTTGCAGTGAGCCGAGAATGCACCACTGCACTCCAGCCTGGGCAACAGACTGAGACTCAGGGGGAAAAAAAAAAAAAAAAAAAAAATCATCCGAGTGCGCGATGGCTCACACCTGTAATCCCAGCACTTTGGGAGGCTGAGGCGGGTGAATCTCCTGAGTTCAGGAGTTCGAGACCAGCCTGGCCAACATGGTGAAATCCCGCCTCTGCTAAAAAGGTACAAAAAATTTGCCAGGCATGGTGGCTCGTGCCTGTAATCCCAGCTATTTGGGAGGCTGAGACGAGAATCACTTGAACCTGGGAGGCGGAGGTTGCAGTGAGCCGAGATTGCGCCATTGCACTCCAGCCTGGGCAACAAGTGAGACTCCATCTCAAAAAAAAAAAAAAAAAAAAAAAAAATCATTCCCCCAATAAAACTGGAAGCCCTGTATTTCAAAATCACTTGAAACTTATATGAAGCTATAAGCAGAAGGGAATGTCCATGAATTGCTCTGAGAGCGAGAAAGATACAGATTTCTTTCAGATCCCGTTTTCATTTACTTTAAGGCACAGACATCTGAATCAATCTAAAATATAATTTTTCAATTCTAATGAAAGGAACTAGTAAATAATTCAAAACTGTGACTAATAAAAATGGGGCTGGCTTTGAGAATGAATACATACTAGCAGATATCACAAATCTACAATTTAAATTACATTTCAGAAGCCATTATCAGTGTTCAAATTCCATGACTAATTGAACAAGGACGAACCCACAGCTTCCTAACAGGTGACTGGGGAAAGGAAACTGAAATTAAATAAGCACCACAGCACATCCCACTTGGAGAATTGAAAGCCTGTGATGTAGCAGAGGACAAAGGAATGAAAACAATAACAACAAGAAGAAAGTGTGTAACGATCTCTGAATTTTGCTATTTTTAGTCTTCTCTCCGCCCTCCTTGGAGATGAGAGCTATAGTAAAAGGTATGGTACCGAGGCTAGACGCTGTGGCTCATGCCTGTAATCCCAGCACTTTGTGAGGCCAAGGCAGGAGGATCACAAGGTCAGGAGTTCATGACCAGCCTGACCAACATGATGAAACCCGGTTTCTACCAAAAATACAAAAATTAGCTGGGCATAGTGGTACATGCCTGTAATCCCAGTTACTCAGGGGGCTGAGGCAGGAGAATCACTTGAACCTGGGAGGCAGCCGTTGCAGTGAGCTGAGATCGCACTACTGCACTCCAGCCTGGGTGACAGAGCAAGACTCCGTCTCAAAAAAAAAAAGAAAAAAAGAAGCAAGTCCCAGGTCTTGTCCATACTCAGTGGGAGGAGATCATGCAAGAAATAAATATTACAATATGAGGATCATGATGAGCCATCTCCAAGTCTGGCCTTCACCAGAAAACCCTCTTCCACTTCTGCCGTATGTAGAAAAATCTCTCTGCAGTTCGAACATCAAGGTTTCCAACATCCAACATTTTCTGGAGATCATCACAACTCTTAGCTGTGACAGTTGACTCCAGATGGAGTAGAGGAAATGGGGTAAGCGTGCTTTGTTTTTCAGCAGGTCTTTTTAAACAATGGTGTCTGAAAGCCCAGTCAATAATTAATATATTGTTTAATTTTCCTTAATGTTGATTTTGGTTTTGTTTTGTTTTGTTTTGTTTTGTTTTTTTGAGACAGAGTCTCAGTCTGTCGCATAGGCTGGAGTGCAATGGCCTGACCTCGGCTCATTGCAACCTCCGCCTCCCGGATCCAAGCAATTCTCCTGCATCAGCCTCCCGAGTAGCTGGGTCTGCAGGCATGCACCACCATGCCCAGATAATTTTTTGTATTTTTGTAGTGATGGGGTTTTGCCATGTTGGCCAGGCTGGACTTGAACTCCTGAACTCAGGTGATCTGCTTGCCTCGGCCTCCCAAACTGCTGGAATTATAGGCGTGAGCCACCACACCCAGCTCCCTTAATGTTGATTTTATCCATGGCCATGAGCTAGCAAGGCAGCTGTGTCAAACCGTAGAAAGATTCAGCCTAAAAGAAACTGAGATAGAGCACACTGGCTGAATTGAATCTGGTGTGACTCCCAGCTCTTACCTCTCACGAGGGCAGAAGCAGCAAAAAAGATGAGTTGCCTGAGTGTAAAAATAAATCAGAAAAACCACACACCTGCATCTTGTCTAGATTCAGGTCAAATATTTATACAGACACAAGCTGAGTCCCTAATTTATGTGCACTGCAGTCTCTGCTATTTGGGGGCAGGAAAAAAAGCTGACTGGAAATAAAAAGAAAAGGGGTTAGTGCTCCAATTCTAAAACAAAGAGGCATTGTGGAAAATTGCAGCTGGGACAGAAGAGCCGATCTAAGAGTCAGTGAGAAGCAGGCTAGCAGAGACAAAGACTGGACGCCGTCTGGACCTTGTGCAAAACAATTCCATCCAGACTACCGCAAACTTAGCTGGTTATCAGCACGGTTGAAAGGCCTGGATACACTGTGAAAGGACTGGGACTTTTAAGTGACAAATCCCAGTAAAACAAAAATTCCTAAACGACTAATCAAATTAAGTATGAGAAAAACAGACGATACAGGAAAATGAAGAAGAACAAGGAAAAGGGGGAAAAAAGGAACGCTGGTAAAGAAATAAAAAGATGTTACTAGAGAGGAAATTTGAGAGATCTGAAGGAGTATGTACCTTCTACAAGAATTATCTTTTCTACTAAAAAAGGGAGAATGAAGGAAAAGACAGAGTCCTCCTCTTTGAATGAAAAAAACATGAAGAGTTCATGTCAAAGAATCTCACTTTGATTGAGTTTATATTATTCTAAGCTTTGTATTACGAGAGTTTCAAAGATTGAATTCTTACTGCATTCAAAAGGTAACACATTATTAAAGTCCTAATAGATAGCAGAGCAACAGGAGCCTGATTTAGTTAGTAGAATGAAATGATTTATAATCAGCTTTTCAAATATCATCTCATTCTAGGGAAATGCATTCCATTTTTTTTAAGAGTTTACTAGGTCAGAGTAATTTTAAATCTCTCTCCTACTTATTTTAAATCCGAAATCGGCTTAGATTTCTCCACACTAAGAAGTCTTTTGAACGGCGATAAAATGCCCCAAGCATACTGGGAATATTGTGCGAAATAATAATAAATAAAGCCCTGGCATTCGCATTTCAAACTAATTTTGTCACCTGAATTTTTCAGCGCAAAGGGCATGGTGAAGGTGTCAGCAGGCAAAGACAGCATCAACTTGTGATTTTTTTTTGAGGACTTAATTTATGAGTTCTCATTATATGATGGGTTGACCAGGTAGTACTTCTGCTTAATGTGGTGGTGGTGGCTGGAGCACTGAGGCAGGTGCAGAGCCCGAAGTGACTTCATTCACATGACTGATAGTAGTTGCTAGCAGATACCTGGGAACAGAGCTGGGGATGTTGACCAGAGGCCTTGTTTCTCTTCCATGGGGTCATTCCCAAGTGGTTGCTTGAGTTTTCTCCCAACTTGGCAGCTGCATTCCAAGAAAGAGTCTTTCAAAAGGACGTGGGGTTACTTCACAGAAAAGTCAGATACTCCCAGGGAAAACCTTGCTCACAGGCAAAGATAACAATGCATTAAAAAAGCACCAACATTAAAAAAAAATCTAGCACATTATATATGGATTTCACAAAAGCAAGCATATTAGAATATTGAGGATTTTTGTTTGTTTTTTGTTTGATTTTGTTTTTTTGAGATGGAGTTTTGCTCTTGTCGCCCAGGCTGGAGTACAATGGCATGACCTCGGCTCACCACAACCTCCGCCTCCCGGGTTCAAGTGATTCTCCTGCCTCATCCTCTTGAGTAGCTGGGCTTAAAGGCATGCACCACCACTCCCGGCTAGTTTTGTATTTTTAGTGGAGATGGGGTTTTTCCATGTTGGTTAGGCTGGTCTCGAACTCCCAACCTCAGGTGATCCGCCTGCCTCGGCCTCCCAAAGTGCTTGGATTACAGGTGTGAGCCACCACGCCCAGCCTGAGGATTGTTAAATCAAACTAAATATTGCCTTGGAAGGAGTCTGTACTTCCATATTTGAGTCCTTGTGGATGAACTGTTACCTAGCTTAATAGGCAGGCAAGAATGAAAAGCTAACTGAGGCGTATATGGCTGTAACCGTAACTGCGTGTTGACCAACCCCAGCGGCCATGCTTCAACCATTCATACATTGCTGAGTGTTCAACCTGTGTTCAAATAAGGCAAACGCCAACCTGTAACCAAGTCAGCTGTTTCTGTCCCTCGCTGCTGATTTCTGTATGTCATTTCCCTGTTAATTTTTTATGTCTGTAAATCTTCTCGTACCACATGGGTGCGGTGGAGTCTCTGTGAATCTGCAGTGATTCTGGGGGCTACCCGATCTGTTAATCATTCATTGCTTAATTGAACTCCTTTAACTTTAGTTTGGCTGAAGTTTTTCTTTTGTCAGGATAATAATATATAATCCATCGAGTAAGCATACTAAAAAATAAAATAGGGGCCGGGCGCAGTGGCTCACGCCTGTAATCTCAGCACTTTGGGAGGCCAAGGTGGGTGGATCACCTGAGGTCAGGAGTTCCAGACCAGCCTGGTCAACATGGAGAAATCCCGTCTCTACTAAAAATACAAAATTAGCTGGGCATGGTGGCGCGTACCTATAATCCCCGCTACTTGGGAGGCTGAGGCAGGAGAATCGCTTGAACCTGGGGGGTGGAGGTTGCAGTGAGCTGAGATTGCACCATTGCACTCCAGCCTGGGCAACAAGAGTGAAACTTCGTCTCAAAAATAAATAAATAAATAATAACAAAGGAGATATAAGCAATATGAAACAGTGCACAAGAAGATGAGGAAGGAAATCATATTAGGTTGCAAAAATATAATCCATGAAATAAACTTTTCAATAGATAAACAGTAGAACGTATACAGGTGAGGGAGAAATCAGCAAAATTACAGACAAGATTGAAGAAATTTCATAGAAAGAAAAAGGGAAAAGAAATAGGAAGTATAAAAGCAAAGCTAAGAAATATAGGGGATAGAAGTAGGTATCATATCTGAAGGGAAAAAAAATGGTAGAATGAAATAAAGCAATAATAAGTATATCCTCCTCTCCAGCACCTGTTTTGCTAGTGTAGGACCTCTAAGAATGAGGTCCGCCCTCACGGGCATATCCTGACATCTCTCTTGTTCCTGCTCAGCTTCTACCAAACTCACAGAGTGGAAACCCTCATTCCTTGCTTCTGCTGTGTGTCAAGGTAAGCCCTGACTTCTGACAATCTTTGGTGACCACCCTCCTGTTCCTTCATGCTTGGAGAAACCTTTGGTTTCCACGAAAGCAGAATGACTCTCTCCTCTTGCCCACACAGGGGCAAGACACCAGAACCAAGGAAGTCATCACTTAAAGATGCAGTTTCAACTGTGTCCTTTCATAAAAAAAAATTTTTTTTTTTATTATTATACTTTAAGTTCTGGGGTATGTGTGCAGAACGTGCAGTTTTTTACATAGGAATACACGTGCCATGGTGGTTTGCTGTACCCATCAATCCGTCATCTACATTAGGTATTTCTCCTAATGCTCTCCCTCCCCTAGCTCCCAACCCCCTGACAGGCCCTGGTGTGTGATGTTCCCCTCCCCGTGTCCATGTGTTCTCATTGTTCAGCTCCCACTTATGAGTGAGAACATGTGGTGTTTGGTTTTCTGGTCCTGTGTTAGTTTGCTGAGAATGATGGTTTCAAGCTTCATCTGCGTCCTTGCAAATGACATGAACTCATCCTTTTTTATGACTGCATGGTATTCCATGTGTATATGTGCCACGTTTTCTTTATCCAGTCTATCATTGATGGGTATTTGGGTTGGTTTCAAGTATTCGCTATTGTGAACAGTGCTGCAATAAATACACATGTGCATGTGTCTTTATAGTAGAATGATTTATAATCCTTTGAGTATATACCCAGTAATGGGATTGCTGGGTCAAATGGTATTTCTGATTCTAGATCCTCGAGGAATTGCCACACTGTCTTCCACAATGGTTGAACTAATTCACACTCCCACCAACAGTGTAAAAGCGTTCCTGTTTCTCCACATCCTCTCCAGCATCTGTTGTTTCCCGACTTTTTAATGATCAACGTGATGAATCAGCAACATCATCTGGTCTTCAGGAGATGAATAACACTCCATAAAGACGTTCTGTTTCTAAATGAAGACTGGCTTTTAAGAAAGATGTGCTTTTTATCCTCTTGTTCTTCAACAGAAGGAGGTACACTAATAGGAAGCAGATTTTAGGATGTCAAAATATTTCTGCAGAGACCCTGTGAGCAACAGGCCTTGTGAAAACTATCTATTGTGCTATCCCACGTTGAAAACTGAAGCTAAGTTCCATGGCTGAGTAACACAGTGAAAAACCTGATGGTCTCTTTAGCACCCAGGTGGGAAAATCTCATCACCAAATGATGGTCTAGATATTTGATGGGTGGGACCAACACAGGCTGTGAATGAAAATATCAAATGAGAGAGAGTTGCACGGGTGGCTATTTTTCTTTATTTTTTTTTAAAGCATATTATTTTAAAATAGAGGGATTTAAATGCGCAAAAACAAAAGACAAAAAACTCTAGTTCTAACTTGCAGTTTTAGCTGAAAGGCAAGAACATGTAAAGACTACTGATTTGGCAATCAGATCTGTTATATAAATTGGCTTTCTTCTGTCTCCCATTAAAGAAGAAAAAAAACTCAGAACAGGAAATAAGCTAAGATGAATAATGTATTTGTTCAATTTTTTTTTTTTTTTTTTTTTTTTTTTTTTTTTTTTTTGAGACGGAGTCTTGCTCTGTCACCCAGGCTGGAGTGCAGTGGCCGGATCTCAGCTCACTGCAAGCTCCGCCTCCCGGGTTTACGCCATTCTCCTGCCTCAGCCTCCCGAGTAGCTGGGACTACAGGCGCCCGCCACCTCGCCCGGCTAGTTTTTTTGTATTTTTTAGTAGAGACGGGGTTTCACCGTGTTAGCCGGGATGGTCTCTCGATCTCCTGACCTCGTGATCCGCCCGTCTCGGCCTCCCAAAGTGCTGGGATTACAGGCTTGAGCCACCGCGCCCGGCCTATTTGTTCAATTTTTAAAACAAGTCAAGCCCTTCAGAAACATGCCCTAGAGATCAAGTTCAAATAATTCACTGAAGGACGAGAAGTCCCACAGAACGTGAAACAGAGAGACGCAGGACACACAGATAAAATCTAGTGACATAATTTATATTCTCTCTGGGGAAGCTTCCCAGTTTTTTAAGGGGCGATGTTTGGTCTGTGCTGAAAGGTGAAATGACAACAGCCTCCCTCCAAAATTCCTGTTGAGATTTAATCCCTGATGCAACCTTATTAAGAGGTAGGACCTTTAGGAAGTGATTAACTCTTGAGGGATCTGCCTTAATGGATGGGATTAGCGCTCTGTTAAAGAGCTGGAGGGAACAGGCTGGGCTCTAAGGCTACGTGAGGACACAGCAACAGGGCGCCATTTTGGAAACAAAGAGACAGTCCCCACAAGTCACTCAATCTGTCATACCTTGATCTGGCACTTCCAGCGTCCAGAAGGGTGAGCAATAAATGTCTGTTGTTTATAAGCCACCCAGTCAATCAATGTCTGTTGTTCACAAGCCACCAAGTCAATAAACGTCTGTTGTTTACAAGCCACCAAGTCTATGATATTTTTGTTAGAGCAGCACAGACAGGTGATTGGATCAGGGCCCACCTTAATCCAGTATGATCTCGCTTTCATGTAATTAATAATATGTAGAAGGAGTCTGTTTTCACTCATAGGTTCCAAGGGTTATCATTTGAGCATATCTTTGGGGGACAGGGGATATACTTCAAACCATAACCAATTCATGCATCAAATATTTAATTATCAGCTGGGCATGGTGGCTCACACCTGTAATCCCAGCACTTTGGGAGGCCAAGGCAAGTGGATCATCTGAGGTCTGGAGTTTGACACGAGCTTGGTCAACATGGTGAAACCCCATCTCTACTAAAAATACAAAAATTAGCTGGTCGTGGTGGGGGATGCCTGTAGTCCCAACTACTCAGCACTCTGAGGCAGGAGAATCACTTGAACCCAGGAGGTGGAGTTGCAGTGAGCCAAGATAGCACCCTGCACTCCAGCCTGGGCAACAGAGTAAGACTCCACCTCAAAAATAAATAAATATTTAATTACCACCTACTATGTGCATTGCTTGGTTCTGAGCACTGGGAATATTGTAAAGAACAACTTATAGCAATGAAAGCTGTGGTGGAACTTCTAGCCGTGCGTGTGTGTGTGTGCGTGCATGTGCACATGGGTATATGGCAAACATTAAACAAAATAAGTTGAATATTTGTATATATTTTTGAGACAGGGTCTTGCTGTGTCACCCAGGCTGGAGTGCAGGGGCTTGATTATAGCTCACTGCAGCCTCAAACTCCTGGGATCCAGCGATCTTCCTACCTCAGCCTTCTGAGTAGCTGGGACTATAGGCATGTACCACCACTCCCGGCTAATTTTTTTTTATTTTTTAATTTTTTGTAGAGTCAGGATCTTGCTATATTGCCCAGGCTGCTGTGGAACTCCTGGGCTCAAGCGGTCTTCCTGCCTCAGCCTCCCAAAGTGCTGGGATTACAGGCATGAGCTGCCACACTTGGCCTGTTTAGAATTTATATTAGCAGCTGTGAGGTGCAATGCAGAAAACAAGGAAGTAAAATCATAGAGGCCACATTTTTCTGGTTTTTGAGACAGGGTCTTGCTCTGTTGCCCAGGTTGGAGTGCAGTGGCACGATCTCAGCTCACTGCAAACTTTGCCTCCCAGGTTCAAGCAATTCTCACGCCTCAGCCTCCCGAGTAGCTGAAATTACAGGAACCCGCCACCACACCCTGCTAATTTTTATATTTTTGGTAGAGACAGGGTTTCACCATATTGACCAGGCTGGTCTCAAACTCCTGACCTCTGGTGATCCACCCACCTTGGCCTCCCAAAGTGCTGAGATTACAGGCGTGAGCCACTACGCCTGGCCCGAGGTCACATCTTGGTAAAAGCACAAATCGAATTTGGATCTTGGGGACATCTCAAAAGGCATGTGTCCATCCTGTTCCATTTTGCAGACAAGAAAACCAAAGCCAGATGGGGGTGGTGGCCTGTCAAATGTAATGTAGGTACTTGGCTTGAGAGAAGCACTAAGCTTTTGGTGTGAGGTCCAGTACTTTTATTTTAAATTACAAAAGAGAGGCCAAGAGATGAGAAAATATTGGAGACTCTTTGGAAGTTTCATATCCTTTCATACTGGTCTTTTCAGCATTCGGGTCAACAATGCAGAGCCTCAAATACAGATTTTGAATATGTTTTTAGACAAATTTCCTTTTTTTTTTGTTTTTTTGTTTTTTTGAGACAGAGTCTCACTCTGTCACCCAGGCTGGAGTACAATGGCATGGTCTCAGCTCACTGCAACCTCTGCCTCCCTGGTTCAAGGGATTCTCCTGTCTCAGCCTCCTAAATAGCTGGGACTACAGGTGCACACCACCACACCCGGCTAATTTTTGTATTTTTTTAGTAGAGACGGGGTTTCACTATATTGGCCAGGCTGGTCTCAAACTCCTGACTTTGTGATCCACCCACCTCAGCCTCCCAAAGTGCTGGGATTACAAGTGTGAGCCATGATGCCCGGCCAAGAATTTCCTTATTTCTTACAATTCCAGGAGGCGTTATTGACCTATTTAGAGTATAAACTTTGCGTCTCATTACCAATTCATTTGCAAAGGCTGGTTCAGACTGGACCAAGGCCTGTTCCAGGAGCAGCAATCACCACTTTATTTTTTTAATTGCTTCTCAACTTTTATCTTAGAATCAGTGGGTACCTGCGCAGGTTTGTTACAAAGGTATGTTGTGTGACGCTGAGATTTGGAGTACGGATGAAACCGTCACCCAGGTAGTGAGCATAGTACCCAAAAGGAGTTTTTTCAACCCTTATTCTCCTATTCTCTACCCCCGCTTGTATTCCCCCAGTGACTGCTCTTCCCATGACATAAGTCCACGTGTACCCAATGCTTAGCTCCACCTTTATAAATGAGAATATGTGGTATTTGGTTTTCTGTTTCAGCATTAATTGACTTAGGATTATGGACTCCAGCTCTATTCATGTTGCTGCAAAACATATGATTTTATTCTTTTTTTTTTTTTTTTTTTTTTTTTTTTGAGGCAGAGTCTTACTGTCACCCAAGCTGGAGTGCAGTGGCATGATCTCGGCTCTCTGCAACCTCCGTCTCCTGGGTTGAAGTGATTCTCTTGCCTTAGCCTCCTGAGTAGCTGGGACCACAGGTGCACATCACCAGCCTGGCTAATTTTTGTATTTTTAGTAGAGACAAGGTTTCACCATATTGACCAGGCTGGTCTTGAATTCCTGGAACTCCTGGCCTCAAGTGATCTGCCCACCTCGGCCTCCCAAAGTGCTGGGATTACAGGCATGAGCCACCACGTCTGGCCCCTTCATTCTTTTTTATGACTGTATAGTATTCCATGATGTATGTGTACCACATGTACTTTATCCACCATGCCTGGCCCCCTCATTCTTTTTTATGACTGTATACTATTCCATGATGTGTAAGTACTGCATGTACTTTATCCAGTCGAGCATTTTTTTGTTTTCTGAGATGGAGTCTCACTCTGTTGCCCAGGCTGGAGTACAGTGGCATGACCTCACCTCACTGCAACCTCTGCCTCCTGGGTTCAAGCAATTCTACAGCCTCAGCCTCCTGAGCAGCTGGGATTACAGGTGTGTGCCACTACACCTGGCTAATTTTTTTTTTTTTGTATTTTTAGTAGAGACGGGGTTTCACCATGTTGGCCAGACTGGTCTTGAATTCCTGACCTCATCATCCGCCCACCTTGGCCTCCTAAAGTGCTGGGATTATAGGTGGAAGCCACCGCACCTGACCTCCAATCCACCATTGATGGGCACCTGGATTGATTCCATGTTTTTGCTATTGCAATCATCTCTTTATTTAAACACCCCATCACACACTGGGTTCCCTTGGGTCAGCCAATACACCATGAAGATAGACATGGCACAATGGAAACAGGGCAACCTCATCAGATATCAGGGTGGAGCGCTGGAATTTGAGCAGAGCCAAGTGGAGTCATTTTGGGCATCAAGAAACCAATAGGGGCCGGGCGCGGTGGCTCAAGCCTGTAATCCCAGCACTTTGGGAGGCCGAGGCGGGCGGATCACAAGGTCAGGAGATCGAGACCACAGTGAAACCCCGTCTCTACTAAAAATACAAAAAATTAGCCGGGCGCGGTGGCGGGCGCCTGTAGTCCCAGCTACTCAGGAGGCTGAGGCAGGAGAATGGCGGGAACCCGGAGGCGGAGCTTGCAGTGAGCCGAGATCGCGCCACTGCACTCCAGCCTGGGCGACAGAGCGAGACTCTGCCTCAAAAAAAAAAAAAAAAAAAAAAAGAAACCAATAGGAAGGACAGTCAGGCATCAAGAAACCAAGATGAAAGGACAGTCAGCTTGTTCATTAAAGTCCAACCTACCTTGAAATTTGACTTCCTTCTGCTGGTTAAGTAAGACCTGTGACCTCTTCTCACACAATTGTACATAACATTCTATTCCAGAGAAGACGAGTTCTGTAGGTCTCAATCTCACTGCTAGGTGGTGTGGTACATGTAATTCTTCTGCTGGATAGAAAGTGTTTAAGCTCATGTTAAAGGTGGCTTTTTTTGAGGACGTTTACTGGCAGGCACTTCTCAAGTACAAAGCCAGATCAGGCAGGGCATGGTGGCTCATGCCTGTAACCGCAGCACTTTGGGAGGCCGAGGTGGGTGGATCACGAGGTCAGGAGTTAGAGACCAGCCTGGCCAACATGGTAAAATCCCACCTCTACTAAAAACATAAAAGAATTAGCCAGGGGTGGTGGCAGGTGCCTGTAATTTCAGCTACTCAGGAGGCTGAGGCAGAGAATTGGGTGAACCCAGGAGGCAGAGGTTGCAGTGAGCTGAGATCATGCCACTGCACTCCAGCCTGGGTGACAAAGTAAGACTCTGTCTAAAAAAAAAAAAGCCAGATCACTTGGCTATCAGATGCCATTACCTGCTAAGGTCTCATAGTGCCAACAGAACACCTAATTGTTTTCAGATCGGTTTGCCACAAGTTGAAGTTGGATGATTTCCTCAACAGCATCTAGATTTGTAAATAATGAAACCACCTGTATATTTATGTGTTCTGCATAGCTCATAGATATAAAGTTGACAAGCACAAGTTTCACTGCAGTTACCAAAAGTTTTCTTTAAAGAGCCTGAGAACAGGCAGATTGCTTGAGTTCAGGAGTTCGAGACCAGCCTGGGCAACCTAGGGAGACCCCCCCATCTCTACAAAAAATATAAAACTTATCTGAGTGTGGTTGTACCCAGCTGTAGTCCCAGGTACTCAGGAGGTTGAGGTGGGAGGATTGCTTGAACCCAGGAGGCAGAGGTTGTGGTGAGCGGAGATCGTGCCACTGTACTCCAGCCTGAGTGCAGTGAGTCAAGAAAAAAAGAAAGAGAGAGAGTGGGAGGGAGGGAGGGAGGAAGGAAGGAAGGAAGGAAGGAAGGAAGGAAGGAAGGAAGGAAGGAAAGAAAGAAGGAAAGGAAGCATACTAGATGTACGCAGTGTTTAGATGATCAAGAAACACCGAGAACAGTGGCATACAATGAACTAAAGTTGATCCAAACGTAAGTATCCGGAAAAAGTATACACGTGACGGTCAGCTTCTCCCCCTCTCACGTTAGGCAAGCTCAGCCTGTGTGAGTGGTTTCTGTCTTCGTTCTGTGTTTCTGGGCTCTATCTGTCCATCCTCCCAGATCCAGTTCCAGTCCCGGTCCTTTAGGAAGCACTTGTAGCCTCCCATCTTGACCCTGGACCTGCCTCTATCTTGACCACTGACTTCTAAGGAACCCCAGCTTCTGTCGGTTTTAGGTGGGTCTCCATCCTACGTAAGTGTGTAGTAAAAATTTGGCCACGAAGGAGAGGTTTGACTTTTGTACCAGCTCCTAGGAGGTTACCTCTAAACCCTTGGAATTTCTCAAATGATGGGAATGTCTTTGTTTTTCATGTGGGGCCTGATAGTTTATACTAATGAGATGAGTCATAGTGGATCCCTTGTTTAGGCTAAGGAGATGACTCGGGATAGAGGCTGGCCATACCTCAAAGACCAACCATGTCATTAGAGGGTTGGGGCTTTGGGTTGCATGACATCAGCCTGATCTCCAGTTGAGGAGGGTGATTGAGACTGAGATCAACAACATGAATCGATGATGAACCATCAATGATTGAATCAATGAATCAATCAACAGTTGAATCAATGAATCAATCAATCATGTATGTATCCATAATCCTATGTAATGAAAACCCAGTAAAAACTCTGGACACACGCTCCGATGAGATTCCCTGATTTGCAATACTGCATGGGTGTTGTCAGATATCAATGCCAAAGACCAATACATCTTCAGGACACAAGGACTTCACCGCTGGGAGCCACCCCAGACTTTCCCTGTGCGTTTCTTCCATCGGTGGTCCCAATCTGTGTCCTTTCACTATAATAAAACTATAATCAATAATCATACAACTTTCCTCTTTCCTGAGTTCTGTGAATCGTTCTAGCACATTTTCTTTCTTTTCTTTACTTTTTCTTTTTTTTTTCTTTCTTTTTTTTTTTTTTTGAGAGAGAGTATCGCTCTGTCTCCCAGGTTGCAGTCAGTGGCGTGATCTCGGCTCATTGCAACCTCTGCCTCCTGGATTCAAGCGATTCTTCTGCCTCAGCCTCCAGAGTGGCTGGGATTACAGGCATGCGCCACCAGGACCAGCTAATTTTTTTTGTATTTTTAGTAGAGACAGGGTTTCACCATATGGGCCAGGCTGGTCTGCAGTTCCTGACCTCGTGATCCACCCACATAGGCCTCCCAAAGTGCTGGGATTATAGGCGTGAGCCACTGCGCCTGGCCTTTTTTTTTTTTTTTTTTTTTTTTGAGACAGAGTCTTGCTCTTGTTGCCCAGGCTGGAGTGCAATGGCGCCATCTCGGCTCACTGCAGCTTCTACCTCCCAGGTTCAAGCAATTCTCTTGCCTCACTGCAAGCTCCACCTCCCGAACGTTGACCCTTTCTCTATCCAATTCTCACTTATTCCCCAATCACCTGTGGTGATACTGCCTCCAATACAAAGCTTTACCTAATTGGCCTAACTAAATGGCTTAACTTTGTTGACATATGGTAACATATGTTTATAGATTTTTTAGAAGAAAAATTATAAAAGAAAACCGATGATTTGAAAATAGCACTCTGGAAGGTGACCGAGCCATGATGGTGCATTGCCTGGGGGAATATTTGCCACACCAATTCACAAGAATCTTCCAATCCTTGGACTGTAAATGCATTTAAAACTTGGAAAGAAAATTTTTTAAAAGAGGTTCAGACATTATTTTTAGCTGTCAATGCCATGGCCATTTTAGAATTAAGTAGGGCAGAAGTTATATATAGACATGACAACAAACAAACATCCCTTCTGACTAAACTGCCTCAGGAAAAACGACAACAAACAAACATCCGTTCATGACTAAAGTGCCTCAGGAAAAACACCTTAGCTTCTAGTTGGATGTCTCATATTAGGCTGGGAATTGCGGTGTGAATTCTTCCCCCCAGTTCTCTCATGGAGAACTCAAATCTTTGATCATGTGATTCTTCCAGAAAAGTGAGAACGAATTTAATTTGTATGAAGATTAATAATATAGTTTAAGGAAAGTAAACACATAGTCAAAAAATAGAATCATTAAACCCTTGAGTGTGTGTGTGTGTCTGTGTGTGTGTATGTATTTGCGTGTCTTGTGTTTTGGGGGTGATATGGTTTGGCTGTGTCCCCACCTAAATCTCATCTTGAATTGTAGCTCCCATAATACCCATGGACTCATGGACTGTGGGAGGGACCCAGGGGGAGATAATTGAATCATGGGGCCGATTTCCCCCACACTGTTCTCGTGTGGTAAATAAGTCTCATGAAATCTGATGGTTTTATAAGATTTCACTTGACTAATTTTCTTTCTTGCCAGGTGCCATGTAAGACATGCCTTTTGCCGGAAATTCGGCCATGACGGTGAGACGTCCCCAGCAATGTGGACCTGTGAGTCCACTAAACCTCTTTTTCTTTTTAAATTACCCAGTCTCGGCTGGGCACGGTGGCTCATACCTGTAATCACAGCTCTTTTAGAGGCCGAGGTGGGCAGATCACCTGAGGTTGGGGGTTTGAGACCAGCCTGGCCAACATGGTGAAACCCCGTCTCTACTAAAAAATTAAAAAATTAGCCAGGCATGGTCCTGCACTCCTGTAATCCCAGCTACTAGGGAGGCTGAGGTAGGAGAATCGCTTGAACCAAGGAGATGGAGGCTGCAGGGAGTCAAGATCGTACCACTGCACTTTAGCCTGGGCAGCAGAAGGAAACTCTGTCTCAAAACAATAAATAAATTAATTAATTAAAAAATAAATTATCCAGTCTCAGGTATGTCTTGATCAGCAGCATGAAAATGGACTAATATGTGGAGGGAGGTAAAGGATGCTGAAATGTAATATGTATTAATTATGATAATATATCTATAAAACATATGGTACCCCATGTTAATCAAGTTTAAGTGTGCCATGCAGTGACATCAATTACATTCACATTGTGGTGAAACCATTAGCACTATTTCCAAGTATTTTTCATGTAGTGATCCAAGGGGAAAAAAAAAAGTTCCTGCTTTCTAAAAACATATTTGGGCAAATGCTTTTAGAGAGGATGCCAAAGAATCTTTCCAAAACGATGAAATCTCATTGGAGTCGGCTAAAGTTGAATGCATTCGGAAACAAACAGGACTGTGTTTCATTCACCACGGTCCCTGTGGTTTTTTCAGGTCCTGCATCCACCTGGCAGTCAGACCTCTCTTCTAAATGAATGAACGCTCTCCCTCCCTGCCTTCCTCAGTCCCTTCTGTTTTGTTGTTGTTGTTGTTGTTGTTATATACTAATTAGAGTTCTTTGTTCCCCTATTAAAGTGTTTCAGTGGTACAAAAGCATGGTACATCCCTTTCTTCTATACCTGCTCTCACTTTTCTTGAAGGCTTGTGCCAGCTTTCTTCCTTTTGTTTGTCTGACCCACTTTGTACACTTCTCCAATCTTCTCAACCCAGGGGAGAGCAGCAGGGAGAGTGGGGAGGCAAGGAGGCTGAGAATGAATCCATAGGGTTCTCTTGCCTTCTGGCTGCCATTTTTTGATTCTGATGCTGATGCTGGGGAATTGCCACTGAGGTTGGAGACAGGAGGAGAGTAAAGTTGGAGGGATTTAGCCCTGGGTTCCATCTGACATTGGCTTTCTCCTCTACTTCAATGTCCTAGTACCTGTCAGGTGGCCTTGTTCATTGAGTTCTCCCTCACTGGCCTCTCTCTCTTTCTTTTGCCATCATTCTCTGAGTTGGGGTGAGCTCTCCTGTTTCCCAGACTGCAGATTCTGCACCATCTCTGGATGCTTTCCCCAACATTCTGGCTAGATTTCAGTAAAGAGTCCCTGTATTAAATCCTCTTTCACTGTCCAGCTTGCCTACACCACCCTCTTCCTGCTGCACCCATCTGTGTGTGCACAGCCACTGCCCTCTTGCTCTAGAACCACGTGTCTATGCATTGCATGGGCCCTTTGGCTATCACTGCAAATTATCAGGAAACCAACTGTATTAGTCGGTTTTCACACTGCTGATAAAGACATACCTGAGGAGACTGGATAATTGATCATGAAAAAGAGGTTTAATGGACTCACAGTTCCACGTGACTGGGAGGCCTCACAGTCATGGTGGAAGGTGAAAGGCACTTCTTACATGGCGGAGGCAAGAGAAAATGAGAGCCAGGTGAAGGGGTTTCCCCTTATGAAACCATCATCTCTCCTGAGGCTTATTCACTACCACAAGAGCAGTATGGGGGAAACTGCCCTCGTGATTCAATCATCTTCCACCTGGTCCCTCCCACACCACGTGGGAAATAGGGGAGCTACAACTCAAGATGAGATTTGGGTGGGGACACAGTCAAACCATATCACCAACATTCTTCCGTGCCCTCATATTAGAAAGGATTCCTCCAATATGTGTCTATTTTTCCTAAGTCAAGTCTAAACACACTACCTCCAAGGCAAACATTCACCGAAATAGGCTTAACTCAATATCTTAACTTTGTTGACGTATGTATTTATGGATTTCTAGAAAAAAATTTTTAAAGGAAATTTTTGTGTGTGTGTGTAAAATAATGCTATGGAAGATAATCCAGGCATGGATGTGTGATGAAATATAAGAAAAAAATAACTCAGGCTGGGTGCAGTGGCTCATGCCTGTAACCCCAGTGCTTTTGAAAGGAGCTGGGCACATTCCTCAGCCCCGGGCTCAAAACTCCCTGAGCCTAGCACAAACACATCCCATCCTCCCATCCCACCACCATATATCTCTCAAACTCCCTGAGCCCAGTATAAACACCACCTGGAAAGTCTCCGATAAGGGGACAGCCGTTCAAGGTTACTGAAAGCGCAGGAGCCAAAAGAATTTCTTTGTTCCCCTGCAACTTTCGGGCTATAAAAAGCAAACGCTCGCATTTTTCAGGGCCCTCTTGTATACTGTGTAAAGGAGGGACCAAGTTCGAACTTGTAGTAAAGATCCTTGCCGCTTGGCTTTGACTCTGGACTCTGGTGGTCTTCTTTGGGGAACAAACAGTCTGGGCATAACATCTGGGGGCCCGTCCGGGATTCCCCAAGCCCACCAGACCCCTGGTCAACGGATCTGCTAAGATCGATCTATTGATAGGTGAGCTGACTCGTCTCCGTTTGTCTGTCTAGGCATAACACTTTCAGAGGCTGAGGTGGGCAGATCACCTGAGGTCAGGGGTTCAAGACCAGCCTGGGCAATATAGTGAGAACCCTCTGCTCTACAAAAAATAAAAACATTTAGCTGAGCATGGTGCGTGCACGCCTATCGTTCCAGCCACTCAGGAGGCCGAGATGGAAAGACAAACGGAGCCCAGAGGCTTGAGGCTGCTGTGAGGTGTGAGTGTGCCACTGCACTCCAGACTGGGTGATAAAGCAAGACCCTGCCAAGAAAGGAAGGAAGGGAGGGAGGGAGGGAAAAAAGAAGAAAAGAGAGGGCGAGAGAGAGAGAGAAAGACAGAGAGAGAGGAAGGGAGGAAGGGAGTGAGGGAAAAGGAAAGGGGAGGAGAGGAGAGGAAACGGGAGCTAAGTGAACACTAACCCACAGTGTCTGGGGGAATAACTCAGACACCCTGCATGTAAGATGCCAATAAAAGTGCTAAATACCACATTTTATTTTTAATGGGAAAATAATTACCAGAGTAATTCGACCAATTTTTAAGTGAAGTGTTGACATGTATTGCCCATCACAAAAATTACATTTAGTATTTATTGAACACTTACTGCATACAGTCATTATGCTTGATATTTCAGAGAATATCACTTATGTAATTTCAAAAACTTCACGTTTGGAATGTTATCTCCATGTCAGGGAGGATGACACAGGACCCAAGAGGATCACAAATATGCAGATTCCCTAGAAACCCGCGCTGGAAATATTGCATTTTTATTATGATGATTGCATTCACTTCTTTTAAATAATGACATTTGAATGCAGTGATATTTTAAACACTGGGTGTTCCGTGATGCTTCTCCTATAAACTTGTTTCACAGGAAACCAGCTTACCCATGTATAGGGCCAGTGTTTACAGTATTGCAGACAGCAGAGTTTCTGAAGACAGAATCAATCTGGGACACTTCCGCATTGAATAAAAGATGAACTGACATGTTGCCTCTGTATCAGAATCTCCTTGGGCGAAATAGTGAATCAGGGCATGTTGAAGGAACATAGGTCTTTTGGGGCTCTGTAATGCTGCCTGCTGCTACAATATTACAGATTCTCATGCATAGAGTTAGAAGAGATTGAAGGTTTTTGTTTTGTTTTTGTTTTTGTTTTTGAGACAGAGTCTCGTTTTGCCACCAGGCTGCAGTGCAACTGCACGATCTCAACTCACTACGATCTCCACCTCCAGGTTCAAGCGATTCTCCTGCCTCAGCCTCCCGACGGGACTACAGGTGCACACCACCACACCTGGCTAATTTTTGTATCTTTAGTAGAGACGGGGTTTCACCTTGTTGGCCAGGCTGGTCTCAAACTTCTGACCTCAGGTGAACCACCCACCTCAGCCTCCCAAAGTGCTGGGAGAACAGAGCATGAGCCACTGTGCCCAGCCCTTTGAGGGGTTTTTAATCTGTAGTTTATTGAGAGAAGCTTGAATCTTAATGTTGATTGTTTAACAGAGTGCAATTTGACATTTCATGTAGATGTAAGTGATATTTTTTGTGTCAGAATGATTTCGGATTTGCAGAAAAGTTTCAAACATACCACAAGGAGTTCTTTTATACCCATATCAGAAACATCTTAAATCAGTATGGTGCATTTGTGGCAATTAACCAACTGCTCTTGATACATTACTATTAACCAGCTCATACCGTATTCAGATTTCTTTAGTTTTTTTCTAATGTTTACGATCCCATCCAGGGTCTGTCAGTCAAGAAAATTAGGAGACACGTGTCAATCATTTTAGGAAGTTTATTTGCCAAAGTTAAGGACCCGCACCAGTGACACAGCCTCATGGGATCCTGATGACATGTGCCCTAGGTGGTCAGGGCACAGCTTGGTTTTATACATTTTAGGAACACATGAGCCATCAATCAATATATGTAAGAAGTCCATTGGTTCCTTCCAAAAAGGCAGGGACAACTGGAAGCAGAGAGGGGGCTTCCAGGTCACAGGTAGGTGGGAAACATATGGTTGCTTCTTTTGAGTTTCTGATTAGCGTCTCCAAAGGAGGCAATTAGAATATGCATCTATCTCAGTGAGCAGAGGGGTGACTTTGAATAAAATGGGAGGCAGATTTGCCCTAGGCACTTCCCAGTTTGAAGGCCCAAGTGAGTTTCCTTTCACAGGTCCCAGATGGCATTTAGTTATTACTTCTACTTGGGTTCCTCTTGGCTGGGACAGTTTTCCAGATGTTTCTGGGTTTAGATGAATGACCTGGATAGCTTTGAAAAGCGCTGGTCAAGCCTTTTGAGGGAAGTTCTTTTATTGGGATTTTTCTCATGTTTTCTTTCTTTCTTGTTTTTATTTTTTTTTTGAGATGGAGTCTCACTCTGTCACCCAGGCTGGAGCGCAGTGGCGCAATCTGGGGTGACTGCAAGCTCCGCCTCCAGGGTTCATGCCATTTTCCTGCCTCAGCCTCCCAAGTAGCTGGGACTACAGGTGCCTGCCAGCACGCCCAGCTGATTTTTAAAATTTTAATTAAAAAAAATTTTAATTACAGGCGTGAGCCACCACGCCTGGCCTTTTCTGATGTTTTCTTTACGATTAGATGGGGTTTGGGGGCTGGGTGTGGTGGCTCACACTTATAATCCCAGCACTTTGGGAGGCTGAGGCAGGCAGATCACGAGGTCAGGAGATCGAGACCAGCCTGACAAACATGGTGAAACCCCATCTCTACTTAAAATACAAAAATTAGCCAGGAATGGTGGTGTGCACCTGTAATCCCAGCTACTCGGGAGGCTGAGGCAGGACAATTGCCTGAACCCAGGAGGCAGACAGAGGTTGCAGTGAGCTGAGATCGGGCCACTGCACTCCAGCCTGGGCGACAGAGTGAGACTCCATCTCAAAAAAAAAAGATGCGGGTTGTGGGTTTTTTGGGGGAAAGACCACAAGTTAGACAGGCCCTTCTCATCATACCCTAACAACGGTACACATTCTCACAACCACAAGACTTCTCATAGTGCATGTTGACCTCAATCATCTGGCCGAGATGGTGTTTATCAGCTTTCTTCACTATAAAGTTATCCTTCCCCCGGCCTCTCTCCCATACTGTACATTTTAGGAGAAAATCACTATGTCCTACACACACTTAAGAAACGTGTAAGTAGATTTTCGAAAAGGAAACACTTCTAAATGATTTAATTTCCTTGTTTAAACAGTGGGATAATAGGTTTCTGGTGTTATTAGGGTGGAGAAAACATCCAATATCGAGTATGAGAAGCCTTAACAATTAGCAAACTTCTGTGTAATAATAATAATCACATTTTGTGGGTTTTTTTGTTTTGTTTTTGTTTTTGAGATGGAGTCTTGCTTTGTTGCCCAGGCTGGAGGGCAGTGGTATGATCTCAGCTCACTGCAACCTCCGTGTCCCGGGTTCAAGCAATTCTCCTGCCTCAGCCTACCAAGTAGCTGGGACTACAGGTGCATGCCACCATGTCCAGCTGATTTTTGTATTTTTAGTAGAGATGGAGTCTCACCGTATTGGCTAGGCTGCTCTTGAACCTTGACCTCAAGTGATCCACCCACCTCAGCCTCCCAAAGTGTTGGGAGCCACTGCTCCCGGCACATTTTGTTTTTAATAGTAAAGTAATTACAAGCATAATTTGACCAGTTTTAAAGTGAAGCATTGAAATGTATCGCACATCACAAAAAAAATCACATTTAGTATTTATTGAGCACTTACTGCATACAGTCATTATGGCCAATATTTTATATAATATTACTTATGTAATTTTAAAAACCCCACATTTAGAATATGAGATTGCTCTTAAATCATCTCATTTCAAAGGCCTCACCATACCAGGGGCTAAGTCATAAGATATGACATGATGTTTTCATGACAGATGAAAGTGCTGAGACTAGAATTCTGAAGCCAAAGCCTTCTCTTACTTGACCACTTGAAACTTGAATCCTTTTTTTCTCTTCTTATTTTTTTTTTGGAAATAGAATCTCACTCTGTCGCCCACACTAGAGTGCAGTGGCACGATCTCAGCTCACTGCAATCTCCACCTCTCGGGTTCAAGTGATTCTTCTGCTTCAGCCTCCGAAATAGCTGAGATTACAGGCATGCACCAGCACGCCCAGCTAATTTTTGTATTTTTAGTAGAGACAGAGTTTCACCATGTTGGCCAGGCTGGCCTCAAACTCCTGACCTTGGGTCATCTGCCCACCTCAGCCTCCCAAAATACTGAGATTACAGGCATGAGCCACTGTGCCCAGCAAATTTGAATCCTTAAAATTACTCTCAATTATTGAATCTCACTTCCAGTCGTTGAAGAATGGTGTGTATTGGCCAGAACATCCTGGAGATCACAAGGATAAAGTTTGGATGAAGCCTTTTAAAAAAGTATTTGAAGACCCTTGGCCCCAAACAGGCAGAAATGTGAGCAGAGGAAGTCTCTGATAAATGGGGAACTGCCCTGTGAAAATTAGCATTTGCACAGTCTTTCTGCAGGGGGCTTCCCAAAGTCGGTTAATTCTGGGGAAGTGAGAACTTCTGCAGGTTTACAAGCCTGAAGAGTCACGAGAGAGCTGGCAGCTGCCAGAGACCCTGCAACATGAGGAAGAAATTTTTAGAAGGGGAATATGCAACGGTTTAAGGGAACTCCAAGTCTGGATATGAATGCTGTCCAAATATTTGGTCATCTGGATTATGCATGTGTGGGCAGACCCAAGAGAACCAAGAAGAATCCATCAGCGTGATGTTGAAAGAACTGAGCAGATATTTAAACTCCTGCCCACTTCAGCAAAGACAAAGATTAGAGTGCATATCCAGCCAAGCTAACTGTCTGATAGACTCTTCTATGGAGGGATAGACTCCTTCTATAGAGGGCAATACCTGACTGCACCATCTCCACAATGTGTCATCCTCAATGTCCATGATTAAATTGTGTTTTTTAAAAATAGACACGTAGAGGCCGGGCGCGGTGGCTCAAGCCTGTAATCCCAGCACTTTGGGAGGCCGAGACGGGCGGATCACAAGGTCAGGAGATCGAGACCATCCTGGCTAACACGGCGAAACCCCGTCTCTACTAAAAACACAAAAAATTAGCCGGGTGAGGTGGCGGCGCCTGTGGTCCCAGCTACTCGGGAGGCTGAGGCAGGAGAATGGCGTGAACCCGGGAGGCGGAGCTTGCAGTGAGCTGAGATCTGGCCACTGCACTCCAGCCTGGGCGACAGAGCAAGACTCCGTCTCAAAAAAAAAAAAAATAGACACGTAGAAACAGGAAAAGTAAATACCCAATGTTAATATTCATGTTCAGAGTTCTTAGCACAGTTTTGACACATTCAGGCAGAATATGTCCACCAGGATTCCTGTTATTCTCTTAGAAAAAATGATCGGAGGCTACATAATTACGAAGACTTCTCTGGTACACACAGTAAAACCAGAGGTCAGGAGTCCCAGGAAAAGAGGGCAAAGCAAGCATTCAAGCTTGGTGATAATAATGATGATGGTGATGGTGATGATGAAGATGGTGATGATATGGTGACAATGATGATGAGGGTGATGATGATGGTGACAGTGATGATGGTGATGATGGTGACAGTGATAATGATGGTGAGGATGATGATGGTGAGGATGATTATGTTGGTGAGGATGATGATGATGGTGAGGATGGTGAGGATGATGATGATGAGGATGATGATGATGGTGGTGAGGATGATGACGGTGATGATGATGGTGGTGAGGATGATGACGGTGATGATGATGATGGTGAAGATGATGATGGTGAGGATGATGATGGTGATGATGGTGGTGAGGATGATGATGAAGAGGATAATGATGATGATGGTGAGGATGATGATGGTGAGGATGATGATGGTGAGGATGATGATGGTGGTGAGGATGATGATGATGGTGGTGAGGATGATGATGATGGTGGTGAGGATGATGATGGTGAGGATGATGATGGTGGTGAGGATGATGATGATGGTGAGGATGATGATGATGAAGAGGATAATGATGATGATGGTGAGGATGATGATGATGGTGGTGAGGATGATGATGATGGTGGTGAGGATGATGATGGTGAGGATGATGATGGTGGTGAGGATGATGATGATGTTGGTGAGGATGATGATGATGGTGGTGAGGATGATGATGGTGAGGATGATGATGGTGAGGATGATGATGATGGTGAGGATGATGATGGTGGTGAGGATGATGATGATGATAGTGAGGATGATGATGGTGGTGAGGATGATGATGATGGTGAGGATGATGGCGAGGATGATGGTGAGGATGATGAGGATGGTGATGGTGATGATATGATGGCGATGATGATGGTGAGGATGATGATGGTGATGATGGTGGTGAGGATGATGATGACGGTGAGGATGATGGCGATGACGATGGTGACAGTGATGATGATGATGGTGAGGATGATGATGGTGGTGAGGATGATGATGATGGTGGTGAGGATGATGATGATGGTGGTGAGGATGACGATGGTGAGGATGATGGTGAGGATGATGATGGTGGTGATGGTGATGATATGATGGCGATGATGATGGTGAGGATGATAATGATGGTGATGATGGTGAGGATACGATGGCAAGGATGATGATGGTGATGATGGTGACAGTGATGATGGTGAGGATGGTGATGATGATGGTGAGGATGATGATGTTGATGATGGTGGTGAGGATGATGATGACGGTGAGAATGATGATGGCGATGATGATGGTGACAGTGATGATGATGATGGTGAGGATGATGATGGTGATGATGGTGAGGATAATGATGAAGGTGATAATGATGGTGACAGTGATGACAGTGATGGTGAGGATGATGATGATGATGGTGATGACAGTGATGATGATAAAGAATGTTGTTGATAATTACAGACTTCCTGAGCTACCAACTTGGACATCTGTACAGCGATACAAATTTTGAGGAAAACTGTCAGACATTTTCTCATCAGGAAAAAATTTTCTTTCTGTATTAGTTCGTTCTCACATTGCTATAAAGAACTACCTGAGACTGGGTAATTCATGAGGAAAGGAGGTTTAATTGACTCACAGATCCACAGGCTGTACAGGAAGCATGGCTGTGGAGGCCTCACAGTTCTGCGGGTTGTACATGCTTCTGCTCCTGGGGAGGCCTCAGCAAATTTACAATCATGGTGAAGGGAAAGGTGAAGCATGCACATCTTCACATGCTGGAGCTGGAGAGAGAGCGTGAAGGAGAAGGTGTCACACACTTTTAAACAACCAGATCTCATGAGAACTCTATCATGAGGCTGGGTGCTAGGCTCACGCCTGTAATCCCAGCACTTTGGGAGGCTGAGGCAGCGGGATCACTTGAGGTCAGTTCGAGACCAGCCTGACCAACATGATGAAACCCCGTCTCTACTCTAAAAATACAAAAATTAGCTGGGCGTGGTGGCAGGTGCCTGTAATCCCAGCTACTCTGGACGCAGAGGCAGGAGAATCGCTTGAACCCGGGAGGCGGAGGTTGCGGTGAATGGAGATCATGCCATTGTACTCCAGCCTGGGTTACAAGAGAAAAACTATGTCTCAAGCAAACAAACAAACAAACAAAACTCTATCACAAGACAGCACTAGGGGGATAGTGTTAAGGCATTAGAAACAACCCCTGCTATCCAATCACCTCCCACCAGGCCCCACCTCCAACACTACAGATGACGATTCAATGTGAGCTTTGGGCAGAGACACAAATCCAAACCATGTCACATTCCATATTATAGAAATAAAGAAGAGATGGAACACAGATAGGATTTTTTTTTTTTTTTTTTTTTTTTTTTGAGACAGAGTGTTGCTCTGTCCCAGATTGCACTGCAGTGGCACGATTTCTGCTCACTGCAACCTCCACCTCTCAGGTTCAAGCAATTCTCCTGCCTCAGCCTCCTGAGTGGCTGGGATTATAGGTGTCTGCCACCACGCCCAGCTAATTTTTTGTATTTTTAGTAGAGATGGGATTTCACCATGTTAGCCCGGATGGTCTCCATCTCCTGACCTCGTGATCCACCAACCTTGGCCTCCCAAAGTGCTGGGATTACAGGCATGAGCCATCATGCCCAGCATCACAGATAGGATTTTTAAACTGGAGACCAAAATGCCCCCTGAAAAATGAATGTGCGGTCATCATTCAGACAAAAATGTTGAAAGTGAAAGCACTGGGAATGACTTGAAGACTTAGAATGTGAGAATAATGTACTCTCCCTCAGTTCTTAGAATTCCGACAGGAGCAGACCATGTCTGAGAACTTAGCCTTTTCTGGATTTTACACATGGAACGTATGGGAATTTACACATGGGAATTTACGTTCCATGTGTAAATGTATTTACACATGGAACGTAAAAAAAAAAAAGTTTTTCCACTATGATGCTTTTACAGAACATGTAGTTGAATAGACTCTATGGTGGACAAGCATGCAATGGAGAGTGAAGACAGAAACCTGGGACTGGGCACAGTAGCTCATGCCTGTAATTCTAGCATTTTGGGAAGCCGAGACGGGAGGATTGCTTGAGGCTAGGAGTTTAAGACCAGCCCGGTTAACATAGCAAGACCCCATCTCAAAAAAAAAAAAAAAAAAAAAAGAAAGAAAGAAAAAAAAAGAAAGGAAAAGAAAGGCAAAGAAAAATAAAAGAAGGAAGGGAAGGAGGGGGAGGGAGGGAGGGAGGGAGGGGAAGAAAGAAAGAAAGAAAGAAAGAAAGAAAGAAAGAAAGAAAGAAAGAAAGAAAAGAGAAAGGAAGGAAGGAAGAAATCTGACCTTAGAAAGATATATTGGAGCTGAAACAAAAATGTAGTCATCATTAGCTGTTTAAAGTACACTTTCTTTTTCTTTTTCTTTTGAGAGGAAGTTTTGCTATTGTCACCCAGGCTGGAGTACAGTGGCACAATCTCAGCTCACTGCAACTTCCTCCTCCAGGGTTCAAGAGATTCTCCTGCCTCAGCCTCCCGAGTAGCTGAGATTATAGGCGCCTGCCACCACATCTGGCTAATTTTTTGTATTTTTAGTAGAGATGGGGTTTCATCATGTTGGCCAAGCTTGTGTTAACTCCTGACCCCAGGTGATCCACCGGCCTCGGCCTCCCAAAGTGCAGGAATTACAGGGGCGAGCCACTGTGCCCAGCGTAGAGTATACTTTCAATGAAAGCACACAGACAGGTTTAGCTGTGGTTTGGTGACTGCCAGCCCCTGAATCTTACGAAGATTTCCACTCTGAAGAAAGAACAACACAGCCTGCCTTCTCTGCACCTGTTCTTATTGTCTTTCTGCTCGTTACAATGAAGGAGAATTAAACTGGATAACAGATTCAGAAACAGATTTCAAAGACACCATCTCTTTCATGCCCCCACCCCCAGCGGACACTTCAGATATAAACACTCCATGAGTGCCCGCATAGTCACTGAAAGGATCACAGCTGCTTCCAAAGGTCAAAAACAACAAAAAAACCCTACAATGTCCATTGTCTGAAATTTGCTAAGTAAAATTGTGCAGAGCTTGGAATAAATACAGCTTTGAAAACTGACCATCCCTTGTCTAAAGTCCAGAGGAGGGAAGACCAGTCAAGCTTGAGGCTGGAAAGAAGTGTTTCTTTTTTGTTTTGTTTTGTTCTTGTTTTTGTTTTTGAGACAGGTTCTCACTCTGTGGCTCAGGCTGGAGTGCAGTGATGCAGTCTTGGCTCACTGCCATCTCCGCCTCCTGGGCTTAAACGATTCTTCCACCTCAGCTTCCAATTAGCGGGGACCACAGGTGCACGCCACCATGCCTGGCTAATTTTTTGTATTTTTGAGAGACAGAGTTTCGCCCTGTTACTCAAGCTGGTCTTGAACTCCTGGGCTCAAGTGATCTTCCCAGCTCAGCTTCCCAAACTGCTGGGTATATAGGCGTGAGCCACTGCACCTGGGTGGAAAGGGAAAAATGTATAATCATTTTTATCCTTCACAAGCAAAGATGGACCCTAACTAGCACGGTTTTTTGTTTGTTTGTATGTTTGTTTTTGAGACGGAGTCTTACTCTGTCGCTCAGACTGAAGTGCAGTGACACGATCTTGGCTCACTGCAACCTCCGCCTCCTGGGTTCAAGTGATTCTCCTGCCTCAGCCTCCCAAGTAGCTGGGATTACAGGCGCCCACCACCATGCCTGGCTAATTTTTGTATTTCTTTTCGTAGAGACGGGGTTTTACCGTATTGGCCAGGCTGATCTCGAACTCCTGACCTTGTGATCCACCCGCTTTGGACTCCCAAAGTGCTGGGATTACACTAGCATGCTTTTTAATGCACAGATCATGAAGTCACATTACAACCAATGGCTTTGCATGTGCAGCTGTTATTATATCATGGTGGTATCATGGTAAAATGAGGTTTGTTTGATGGAATGAAGGACAGGGGAAAAAGTCAAAGAGAACATTGCATGTTGTCACTCATATGTGAGAGCTTAAAAAACTGAACTCATGGAGATAGAGAGTAGAATGATGGTGACTGGAGACTGAGAAGGTTAGTGGGAGGGGACGATTAAGAGAGGATGGTTCATGGGTACAAAAATACAGTTGGATAAAAGCAATACAGTCTAGTGTTTGGCCAAACCATAGGGTGACTGTATTCATAATAATTTATTGTATATTTCAAAATAACTGAAAGACTGGAATTGGAATGTGATTTACACAAAGAAATGATAAATGCTTAAGGTGGTGGTTACCCTAATTACCCTGATTTGATCATGACACATTCTATGCTTATATCAAATATCACATGTGGGGTTGGGGGCAAGGGAGGGAGAGTATTAGGACAAATACCTAATGCATGCAGGGCTTAAAACCTAGATGATGGGTTGAGGGGTGCAGCAAACCACAATGGCACATGTACACCTATGTACTAAACCTGCACGTTCTGCACATGTATCTCAGGACTTAAAGTAAAAAAAATATATATATATGTGTGTGTATATATATATATATATATATATCACATATACCCCACAAATTTGTATAACAATTATATATGTGTGAAAGGGAAATAAATCTCGGGATCCCAGAATCACTAAGCCAAAGGGAAAAGTCAACCTGGGAGCTGTTTTGGGCAAACCCGTCTCCCATTCTATTCTAAAATAAGATAGTTACAAAGATTTTTTTAAAAAGCTACATGTTTCCCTCATAATTTCCCCAAAGGGAAATTCCTTGGGGACAAAGGACAGAAATAATTCAAAGTTAAGCTGGGTGCAGTGGCTCACACCTGTAAATCCTAGCACTTTGGGAGGCTGAGGCAAGTGGATCACCTGAGGTCAGAAGTTCGAGACCAGCCTGGCCAACATGAGGAAACCCCATCTCTACTAAACATACAAAAATTAGCCAGGCATGGTGGCGGGTACCCGTAATCCCAGCTTCTCAGGGGGCTGAGGCAGGAGAATCGCTTGGACCTAGAGTGCAGAGGTTGCAGTGAGCTGAGATCGTTCCACTGCACTCCAGCTTGGGCAACAAGAGCAAGACTCTGTCTTTAAAAAAATAAAATAAATAAATAAATAAATAGAACTCAAAGTTATCCCTCTGCTCGCATGAAACAAATGCATACCAGATTGCTTCCTTTACCCTGTTGTTTCACTAAGCCAGACTAAGGCATAAGTGAGTATTGCTGTAAATTGTGCTTTCAGTTCAAGGCTAATCAGAAACTCTAAAGAAAGCAACCATTTGTCTCTTATCAGCCTATGAACTGCAAGCTCCCTCCCTGCCTCGAGTTGTGCCGCCTTTCCGGACAGAACCAATGTACGTCTTCCATAGATTGACTGATGTCTCATGCGTCCCTAAGATGTATAAAACAAAGCTGTGCCCCAAACACCTTGGGCACATGTCGTCAGGAGTTCCTGAGGCTGCATCTTCAACTTTGGCAAAATAAACTTTCTAAATTGATGGAGACTTGTCTCAGGTACTCTTTGGTTTTCATATGTAGAATCATTAAAAATTAAAAATAAAAAAAAAGAAAAACAGAGAAGGCTGTCGGCGGCATTCCCACGTGTCTGGGAGATCCTGATATCCTGTTTCGGAAATGATACCAGCATCAGCAGTCCCCACGCACCATAGAGATGTGCTCAAGGACTTTTTGGGGGAAACTCACAGCTGTTGCAGCTTCTATGTGCTCTACCTATTTGTAGACTTCCTGTGAGTTCCTGTAGACAAAAGAGCCATCCTGGCTCCAAATAACTTCTGCTTCTTTTGTGTGTGTGTGTCTGAGACAGGGTTTTGCTTTGTTGTCCAGGCTGCAGTAGCACCATCACAGCTCAAGCCATCCTCCCACCTCAGCATCCCAAGTAGCTGGGACCACAGGTGCAGGCCACCAAACCCAGCTCATTGTTTTTTATTTTCTGTAGACATGAGGCTTTGCTCTGTTGCTCAGGCTGGTGTTGAACTCCTGGCCTCAAGCGATCCTCCTGCCTCGGCCTCCCAAAGTGCTGGGATTACAGGTGTGAGCCACCGTGCCCAGCTAAGGCTCTGCTTCTGAAAAAACCACCTCTAGAACTCAGAGTTAGAAATAGCAAGAATCATGCAACTTCGGCATCAGAAGGAATGCCCCAAATTGGCGATGTTCTCCCTCCCTTGTTATAGAGTCCTTAAGAAACTGAGCTGGGGCCGGGTGTGGTGGTTCATGCCTGTAATTCCGGCACTTTGGGAAGCCAAGGTAGGCAGATTACTTGAGGTCAGGAATTCGAGACCAGCTTGGCTAACATGGCAAAACCCTGTCTCTGCTAAAAATACAAAAATTAGCTGGGTGTGGTGGTTGGTGTGTACCTGTAATCCCAGCTACTCAGGATGCTGAGGCAGGAGAATTGCTTGAACCAGGAAGTCAGAGGTTGCAGTGAGCCAAGACTGTGCTACTGCACTCCAGCCTGGGCAACAGAGCGAGACTCCGTGTCAAAACAAACAAACAAACGAACAAACAAACTTGCAACTTTTCCAAAGTCAAATTTCAGGATAGGGGCTGGAAAATTTCATCAGACTCAGCTGGGCAGGCCAGGTCTCACTAACAGCTGAACAGCCAGGCCTCCATGGCAACCTTTCAGCACTGACTGACCGGTGAAGTTACACATTAAAAGCTGAGAACAACCAGTGCCCTCGTACAAAGCCTGGAATGTAACAAAAGCCCATGAAGAGTTTTGCCCAGGGCTTTCCTGGGCCTCAAGGCATGAAAAGATAACGAAGGAATTCTTAACAGGACCTGTTTCGATTAAACAAGTTTTACTGGGGGTCTGAAGGAACTCTCCAGGCCTCCACAAACAAGTCTTACTAGGGGTCTAAAGGAACTCCCCAAACCTCCACGATTTAGCAGAAGACAAGGGTAAACACCCCAGCACCTGGAACCATCTAGATTAAGTCAATTTACTGAGGCTCCAGAGGAAGGTCCTCAGGACTCAGACTTTAGTTACAGATGAGAAGAAGTTAATCACTTACATCTTTTTTTTTTTTTTTTTGAGACATCTCGCTCTTGTCCCCCAGGCTAGAGTGCTATGGGGAGATCTCAGCTAACCACAACCTCCGCCTCCTAGGTTCAAGTGATTCTCCTGCCTCGGCCCCCACCCCCACCCCCAAGTAGCTGGGACTACAGGCGCATGCCACCACTCCCAGCGAATTTTTGTATTTTTAGTAGAGATAGGATTTCACCATGTTGGCCAGGCTGGTCTAGAACTCCTGACTGCAGGTGATCTGCCCACCTCAGCCTCCCAAAGTGCAGGGATTACAGGCATGAGCCACTGCACCCAGCCTCACTTATGTCTTTAGATGAATACACACTTACATGTAGACATACTTTAGAAGATATATAAGCTCTGGAAAATTTTGTAGTTTAGAGTTGGTCTGGCGATATTTTCCTGGCCTTCTCCCTGTACCCAGTTACAGAAATAAGCTCTGTTCTTTCCCAGTTCATCCGCATCTCGTTATGGGGCCAGGACAATAAGCAGTCTGACCCTCGATTCAGTCTGGGAACACACCCGCCAGACAGATTGGGCTGCGGGCTGTCTGTGCATCTCATTCTCATAGATGGAAACCTATGATTTTTATTCCTGGGAACTCCAATCTCTAAAACTCCTTGTAAACAAAATCAAAGTGAAAATAAATCTCTGCCCTGAAACAGCAATTCCTTGATACTTTCATGTCCATGTGGATGAAAATCATAGTTCTGTGCCCATCAAAGCTTTGCGGGTTTGAGAGATGCAATTGTGATACTGATTAATAATAATAATAAACATACTAATGACCATGGCATCAATCCCAACAATGAGCTGTCAGGCTTGTCCCCCAAGGCATGAGGAAATGATTCCCCTGAAGGTGGTACAAGCAGGGGACAGGGAAATACTGGGTAGAAGAGGGTGTTTCCCCAGCAAAGGCCCCACCCTCATGCCTGGAAACCCACAGCCTGAAATGAGAACAGGCATGCCTGTTTTCACGCCCAAATATTGCCTTTTGGCCCCCCATCCTGTACCCATATAAATCCCAAACCCCTGGCTCCAGGAGGAGACGAACAGAAGAGCAGAAGATTGGCAGAAAGAAGAGAAGGAGTGTCTGAAAGCCGAGAGGAGTTTAGCTGGGGACGGTTGGAGAGATCGGCCGCTGGATGGCCAAACTGCAGGGGAAGACCATCTTCCCACTCATTCCCCTTTCCAGCTCCCCATCCATCCAGCTGAGGGCCACCTCCACCACTCAATAAATCCCCCACATTCACCATCCTTCAAGTCCATGGATGACCTGATTCTTCCTGGACACTGACAAGGACCTGGCCACCAAGGAGGCACTGAGCTGTCCACAGAGAGCAAACACTCAAGTTGTCTGTGGACAGCAAAGCTAAAGGAATGCACTGTAACACACAACGACTTGGGCTTCAGGAGTTGCAGGTACCCAGAGAGTACTTCATGCCACCATCAGGCCAGAGTCCCAGAGAGTTTGCCCTGGCATCTGTATCTGTCCGTCTGCATGCTCTCCCTCCTTTAAGGGGTTTGAGCACGCAATGGCCAAACAGATGAGCCACACCTTTGTCGCACATCCTGCCCAGATCTATCAGTCAATTAATCTATCATCTGTGTCTTATCTATTAATATGTATCTATCTATCCATCCCTCTCATTGTATATATCATCTATGTGTTATCTATTAATATCTATCTATTGCCCGGCACAGTGGCTCACGCCTGTAATCCCAACACTTTGAGAGGCAGAGGTGGGTGAATCACGAGGTCAGGAATTTGAGACCAGCCTGGCCAATATGGTGAAACCCCATCACTACTAAAAATACAAAGATTAACAGGGTGTGGTAGCAGGGCACCTGTAGTCCCAGCTACTCGGGAGGCTGAGGCAGGAGAATTGCTTGAACCTGGGAAGCGGAGTTCGCAGTGAGCCGAGACCATGCCACCGTACTCCACCCTGGGCAACAGAGCAAGACTCTGTCTCAAAAAAAAAAAAAAAAAAAAAATCTATCTATCCATCCATCCATCCCACTGTATCTATCATCTATGTATTATCTATTAATATCTGTCTATCCATCCCATTGTGTTTATCATCTATGTATTTTCTATTAATATCTATCAATCTATCTATATATCTATTATCTATTGATTTATGTATCCATCCATCCATCCATCCATCTCATTGGGACTGTTTCTCTGGAGAACCCAGATTAATACAGACACTAATAACACCTTTAATGGAACTTAACAGAGCAATGCTATCTCCACACATTCCAGCTGGTGGATATTATTTGTGGTGGAAACAGGTTTGATACTTGGCACTCTAAAAATATAAAGTATCACAGGCATGTATTGGAGAACAGCCTTGTTGTCGAAGAGTTGCCCAAATAATTTAGAATTTTTTGATAGAAAAAGTGTTGAGGGCTGGGCGCAGTGGCTCGCACCTGTAATCCCAGCGCTTGGGGAGGCCAAGGCGGGTGGATCACCTGAGGTCAGGAGTTCGAGACCAGCCCGGCCAACATGGTGAAACCCTGTCTCTACTAAAAATACAAAATTAGCTGGGCGTGATGGTGGGCGCCTGTAATCCCAGCTACTGGGGAGGCTGAGGCAGGAGAATCACTTGAACCTGGGAAGCGGAGGTTGCAGTGAGCCAAGATCGTGCCACTGCACTCCAGCCTGGGGGGGACAAGAGTGAGACTCCATCTCAAAAAAGAAAGAAAAGAAAAAGCCTTGAGGATTGTTCATGCTCACAGCTAGTTGAGAACACCAGCCAAGACACAGGCTGAGAGATACGTGAAATGGTGTTGACTCTTCACTAACATCTTACTCTATGAATTCTGGGGATTTTTCACAATGATATTCAAAGATGTGCTCAGGGATCATTTAGGTGAGAGAAGTCTGATAACGTGAAGCATTATGTAAAGCGGATGGCGGATAATTCAGCTCAGTATCTTTCAGCACTTCCTCTCCCAGACATTACATCCTGAACTCCATGGAAACCATTCACTAATGCACAGAACAACTTTTTTTTTTTTTGAGATGGAATCTCACTCTGTCACCAGGCTGGAGTGCGGTGGCACAATCTTGGCTCACTGCAACCTCTACCACTCGGGTTCAAGCGATTCTCCTGCCTCAGCCTCCCAAGTAGCTGGAATTACAGGTGCACGCCACTATGCCCAGCTAATTTTTGCATTTTTAGTAGAGATGGGGTTTCACCATGTTGGCTAGGATGGTCTCGATCTCTTGACCTGATGATCCGCCCACCTCAGTCTCCCAAAGTGCTGGGATTACAGGTGTGAGTCACTGTGCCTGGCCCAGAACACCTCTTTATGAGAGTTTACTCTGGGGATGACGTCTGCCTAGGCATCTACCAATGCTCAGCCACAGGGCCCTTGACTTTGAGGAATTAAACACTGACACACAAAATAAAATGTGAGGCCAGGTGTAGCGGCTCATGCCTGTAATTCCAGCAGTTTGGGAAACCAAGGAGGGAGGATTGCTTGAGGCCAGGACTTTGAGACCTGCCTGGGCAACACAGTGAGACTCCATCTCTACAAATTGTTTTTGTCTTTTTTTTTTTTTTTTTTTTTCAGATGGAGCCTCGCTCTGTTGCCCAGGCTGGAGTGCAGTGGTGCGATCTCAGCTCACTGCAAGCTCCGCCTCCCGAGTTCAAGTGATTCTTTTGCCTCAGCCTCCTGAGTAGCTAGGACTACAGATGAGCGCCATCACGCCTGATGAATTTTTGTACTTTTATTAGAGGCGAGGTTTCACCATGTTGGCCAGGCTGGTCTCGAATTCCTCAAGTGATCCACTCGTCTCGGCCTGACAAACTGCTGGGATTACAGCAATATTGTTTTTTAAAAAATTAGTCACATGTGGTGGCATGTGCCTGTAGTAGTAGTGACTTGCGAGGCTGAGGCAGGAGGATCTGTTAAGCCTGGGAGATTGAGGCTGCAGCGAGCTATGATTGTGCCACTGCACTCAAGCCTGAGCAACAGAATGAGATCTCAACAGGAAGAGAGAGACAGAGAGAGAGAGAGAGTGAGAGAGAGAGGAAAGAAAAAGAGAGAAAGAGAAATAATGAAAAAAAAAAGAGAAAGAAAAAAAGAGAAAGAAAAGAGAATAAGAAAAAGAAAGGAGGAAAGAAAGGAGAAAGGAAAAAAGAAAGAAAGAGAAAAAGACAAAGAAAAAGAAAGAAGGAAAGAAAACAGAAAAGAAAAAAGAAAGAATAAGAAAGAAAGAAAGACAAAGAAAAAGAGAAGAAAAAGAAAAAAGAAAACATGAATCACAGCTAAGGTCAACTGGGACATCAAAATGGATTACAATAGCCTATTGTATTAATACTAATGAATTATATGGTTATTTACTGGGATTCTACTATGTGCACGAGATAATTAGCATGAGGAATAGGAGAGGAATAAAGAAGCCGTGTCTCCCATCCGCAGGGAGACTGGCCCACGCATCTTGCCACAACCAGGAAGGTTGCTTTCCAGGCTGCTAAATTTCAAGGGGAATCTCATGGGAGGGAGGCACTGCGCTAACAGGAATTGTTGCTAGTGGGCTGAACTTTGACCCCACAGGTGCTATTTAACAGATTAAGATTCCCTAGGGAAAACTGTTTCTGTTTAGACTGTGGCCAACATCACTGAAGCCCACCTGCATGACCAGGGGCTGAGAGGAACTGACCACCTCACCTTACAGTGATGTTTTAGGATCAGGCCCCCTGAAGGGCCACACTGTGGCCATCTTTGCCTCTTCCACTAAAAAATATACCAGATATGGTGGCTTATGCCTGTAATCCCAGCTCTTTGGGAGGCTGAGGCAGGAAGACTGCTTGATCCCCGGAGTTTGAGATCAGCCTGGGCAACATAGCAAGATCCCATTTCTACCAAAAAAAAAAAAAAAAAAAAAAAAAAGCCAGGCATGGTGATGTGCACCTGTGGTCCCAGCTACTTGAGAGGCTGAGGCACAAAGATTTTTTGAACCCAGGAGGTGGAGGCTGCAGTGACCTGAGATCGCAGCACTGCACTGCAGCCTCAGCAACAGAGTGTGACCTCATTTATCTTTTTTTTTTTTTTTTTGAGATGGAGTTTCACTCTTGTTGCCCAGGCTGAAGTGCAATGGCATGATCTCGGCTCACTGCAACCTCTGCCTCCTGGGTTCAAGAGATTTTCCTGCCTCAGCCTCTCGAGTAGCTGGGATTACAGGTGCCTGCCACCACGTCCAGCTAATTTTTTTGGTATTTTTAGTAGAGACGGGGTTTCACCATGTTGGCCAGGCTGGTCTTGAACTCCTGACCTCAGGTGATCTGCCCACCTCTGCCTCCCAAAGTGCTGGGATTACAAGTGTGAGCCACTGCTTCTGGCCTATGACCTCATAAATCTCACAACTGTGTGGCTAAAAAGATATTTTCTGGACTGTGTGCATGATTTATATTCATTATTATTATAATATATATTTTTTCTGATTTGAGAGACGTTAACTTAAAGCATTGTTGTGGACCCTGAAGAGTTTCATGAGATCCTCACACTCAGCTTAGGATGCGTGATGGGGAAGCTGGTCCCAGGTCAACCAGAAGTCCTAAGGACAAGGCCCCCACCCTGCAATACCCTTCTCTCTCCTCCATTAGGGGTGTCCTTCTGTGCAAGCTCCTTCAGGGAGCATCTCCTGCCCCTGCTTTCCTGGCCTGTTCTGGTTTAGGTAAATGCAGTTTCAAACGTGCTCATGAAATCCTGAAGTAGACAGGAATTTGTAAATCATGCTACTGTAGGCTGAATAATCTCCTGTTCTTCCCAAAGATTTCCACACGTGAATCCCCTGGAACCTGTCACTATGGTAATGTCATATATGGCACCAAGGAACATTGCAGATGCAACTGAGGTTATACACTATTTATTTATTTATTTATTTGAGATGGACTCTTGCTCTGTTGTCCAGGCTGGAGTACAGTGACTCCAGCTCGGCTCACTGCAACCTCTGCCTCCCAGGTTCAAGCGATTCTCCTGCCTCAGCCTCCCGAGAAGCTGGGATTACAGGCACATGCCATTGTGGCCGGCTAATTTTTGTATTTTTAGTAGAGACAGGGTTTCACCATGTTGGCCAGGCTGGTCTCGAACTCCTGGCCTCAGGTGATCTGCCTGCCTCGGCCTCCCAAAGTGCTGGGATTCCAGATGTGAACCTTTACATAGGAAGAGTATGCTGGATTTCCTTGGTAGGCCCTATCCCATCACACGGGAGCCCTTGAAAGAACAGAACTTTCTCTGGCTGGAGGGAGGAGAGAAGGTGAGGGACATGGTACACAAAGTCAGTGAGATTCTAAAGGTGAGATGGACTCTAAGTGGCCCCTGTTGGCTTCGAGATGGAGCAGACGCTTTCAAGGACCAGACAGTGGACTCTAAGCACTCAGGGCTGTGTTCCCCACACCCCTGCTATGACAATCAGTGAGGAAAGGACGGCTTCAGTCCCATGACAGCAAGAGACTGCATTTTCTAAAAATGGGAATGAGCTTGCAAACCAATTCTTTCCAGGGCCTCCTGCTAAGAGCCCAGGGGGTAGACATCGTCATTTTGACCTTTTGTGACTGTATTAGTCCATTTTCACGCTTCTGATAAAGACATACCTGAGACTGGGTAATTTATAAAGAAAAAGAGGTTTAAGCCAAGGTGGGTGGATTTTCTGAGGCCAGGAGTTTGAGACCAGCATGGCCAACATGGCGAAAACCTGTCTCTACTAAAAATACAAAAATTAGCCGGGCGTGGTGGCGGGTGCCTGTAATCCCAGCTACTCCGGAGGCTGAGGCAGGAGAATTGCTTGAACCTGGGAGGCAGAGGCTGCAGTGAGCCGAGATCACGCTATTGCACTCCAGCCTTGGCAACAAGACTGAAAACTCTAAGAAAAAAATAAAATAAAGTAAGATAAAACAGTTTTAATGGACTCACACAGTTCCACGTGGCTGGGGAGGCCTCACAATCATGGCCGAAGGTGAAAGGCACATCTTATATGGCTGCAAGCAAGACAGAGAGAGCCAAGCGAAAGGGATTTTCCCTTATAAAACCATCAGATTGCTGGCCATGGTGGTTCACACCTGTTATCCTAGCACTTTGGAAGGCGGAGGTGGGTGAATCACTTGAGGTCAGGAGTTCGAGACTAGTCTGGCCAACATGGTGAAATCCCATCTGTACTAAAAATACAAAAAATTAGCCAGGTGTAGTGTCACACGCCTGTAATCCCAGCTCCTCGGTGAGGCTGATGCAGGAGAATCTCTTAAACCCAGGGGGCAGAGGTTGTAGTGAGCCGAGGTCGCGCCATTGCACTCCAGCCTGGGCAACAAGAGTGAAACTTCTGTCTCAAAAAAAACACCAAAACAAATAATAGAGAAAAAACCCATCAGATCTCACGAGACTTATTCACTACCATGAGAACAGTGTGTGAGAAACCGCCCCCTTGCTTCAATTATCTCCCACCGGGTCCCTCCCACAATACACGAGAATTATGGGAGCTACAATTCAAGATGAGATTTGGGAGGGGACACAGCCAAACCATATCAGTGACCTTGAGCAAGTGACCCAGTTGAGCCCGTTTTTGAAACATCTTACCTGCAGACTTGAGATAATAACTTGTTATTTAAAGCTGCTACATTTGTGGCCATTTATGACAGCGGTGGCTAAAAACATTCCCATGGAAATCAGAGTCAATATATGACAGATGATGACGTGAGCCTCCGAGAAGATAAGTGGGTTGTGGGGAAGGTAGGGGTGTCTCCCTAACCATTGCTGGAAGCACCAGGTGATGCATTCTGCTTTTAGCCCCCCAATTCATGGCTCTAGACATCACTATCCTTTTGCTCACAAACATCCTTTTAGATAACTAACCAGAAGTCCCAAAAGGGAGGAGCATGTTGGGCTACAATAAGCCCGCTCCCCTGCTGCTCCTGGTGGAATCCTTGGTCCTTCTGAATTTCACAGTGGGGTCACGGTTTCGCACCCCATGCAATGGTGGCTCTCCTGGGAAAACTTTAAGGTGGGGACGGGGTGACTGTGGATTTTCCCAATGCTTCTGGCTGGGTGCCCCGGCTACACCTAAGCATACCTGGCCACACCTGAGGATACCTGGGCATGCCTCAGGATATCTAGCACACATGGCCAAATGGGAAAGCCTCAGTTTCTTCACCTGTAGGACAGGATTGCAAAGGCCGGAATAACCCCCCCCTTTTTTTTTTTGAGATGGAGTTTCCCTCTTGTTGCCCAGGCTAGAGTGCAATGGCGCGATCTTGGCTCACTGCAATCTCCGCCTCCTGGGTTCAAGCAATTCTCCTGCCTCAGCCTCCTGAGTAGCTGGGATTACAGGCATGCACCATTATTTCCAGCTAATTTTGTATTTTTAGTAGAGACAGAGTTGGCCAGACTGGCCTGGAACTCCCGACCTCAGGTGATCCACCCACCTTGGCCTCCCAAAGTGCTGGGATGACAGACGTAAGCCACTGTCAAAAACAGAAAGAACTCCCCTTTTTAAAATTTAATCTTTTTATATTAAATTAATAAAGACAGTGTTTTGTCATGTTGCCCAGGCAGGTCTTGAACTCCTGGGCTCAAGCAATCCACCCTTCTCAGCCTCCCAAAGTGCTGGGATTATGTGCTTGAGGTACTGCGCCTGGCTCACAAGGAGTCTTCTTAATCCAGCCTGGTTACTTAATCACACCTGAGCATACCTGGCGACACCTGAGCATTCCTGGGCACATCCAGAGATATCTGGCACACCTGGCCAAATGGGAAAGTCCCATCCCTTGGTCTCCCTGGCCTCAGTTTCCTCATCTGTAGGACGGAGGGTTGCAAAGGCCACAAAGACCCTTCTTAATCCAGCCTGGCCACCCGGCCACACCTGAGCACACCTGGTCATACCTGAGGCGTCCGGTAGGTCTCTGTATTCCAATCATCTTAGATCTGCACCAGAACCTGCCCAGTGGCTGGCTGCAACCTGCACACTGGGGGTGCCCGTTAGTGCCTGTTGAGGTTCTGGGGGGAGTGAGGCCTGGCTGGGAGTGGGGATGCAGGGTCCCAGTGGGGGTCAAACTTCTACATGGGTTGTGATCCTGCAAGGTGCCAGGATCCCAGTGAGCTGTGGAGTGTGGGGTTCTGGCTCCCAGCAGGGATAGGGTTCCTGGCTAGGGTCAGGTGACTTGCTGGTGGAGATTCTCACTCCTGGATCTTGGCAGGGGCTGGGGGTGACCATTGGTGTGTATGTGAGGGTGCAGATCTAGAGTGGAGGTCAGGGTCCTGGGGAGCATAGGGTTGGTGATCTAGGGTCCCAGGGTTGCAGGAGAGGGGTCCCGATCTAGCCCCCAAGAGTGGGTTCTTGGATGTTGCTCAGGAAGTAATTTAAGGTGAGACATAAGAGTACAGGGAAGTTTTAGTTTATTAGAAACTATTCCATTACAGGCTGGGTGTGGTTGCTCACGCCTGTAATCCCAGCAGTTGGGCAGCCGAGGCCGGCAGATTACTTGAGGTCAGGAGTTTGAGACCAGCCAGGCCAACATGGTGAAATCCTGTCTCTATTAAAAATACGAAAATGAGCTGGGCGTGCTGGTGCATGCCTGTAATCCCAGCTACCAGGAAGGCTGAGAGAGGAGACTCTCTTGAACCCAGGAGGCGGAGGTTGCAGTGAGCTGAGGTTGTGCCACTGCACTCCAGCCTGGGCAACAGAGTGAGACTCTGTCTTAAAAGAAAAAGAAAAAGAAAAAGAAAAAGAAACTGTTTCATCATAGAGGTGTAATACCTTGTGTTTGTTTTAAAACTTTCTTCTATAGGGGTCTGTCTTATCTATGTAAAAGCTAGGTTATGTCTACGTGCAGGTGAGCTGACTGCGTGACATTTATTCCTTTGTTGATTTAGAGAGAGCCATCCTTAGCATTTTCGCGCCCAAGCACGTCAAAGCATGACTGTAATTATCTTTAAAAGCATATATGGTTACGCGATATGGCGACATCCAGACATTCTGCTGTTGTCTGTGTTTGTCCTTGGAGGCATTATTAAGTCATTTCTTCAGCCGTAAACATCTTATGACCATGGGCCGTGACCGGCAAAGAATGTGGCTTCCTGGTTTTTAAGATGGAGTTGATGATTAAAATGGTGTCACCCCAGCTCTCCCAGGCTCCTGTCTTCCAAACACAGCGGGTGTTAGGATCTGTCTGGAGTCCGGATGCCAGGTCTGGGGTCCCCTGGGGGACTGGGTGAGGGACTGGGAGGGTTGTGGTGGAGTGAAGGTCTGAGTAAGTGTCTGGGTGAGGGGACCCATGAAGAATTCCAACAGGAGTCTGGTGGGGGATCCATGTGGGGTTGCAGCCTTCATCCTGGTGGGGGTATCCTTGTCGGGTTTCAGCCTTGTCCTTGGTAAGGTCCTGGGTGGGGGGTCCTTTTGGGTTTTCAGCCTGGCCCTGGTAAGCGTCTGGGTGGGGGTTCTGTGCTGGTCTGGGGTTCCCTGAGGGAGCCCAGGTAACTCTGTGGTTGACTGGGGTTCCTAACCAAGGTTCGAGTAAGGGTCTGCCATCCCGGTAGGGATCGGGATAGGGAGGGGTTCGTGGCACCTGAAGTAGTCTGGAGTTCTCTGCAGGGGCTGGGATGGGGGTCTGTGGTCCCTGCAGGGTTGCAGGGGGACAGGGAAATGGAGAGGTGGGTTTGGTGGGTGGTGTCTGTGGCCTGGCAGGAATTGGGGTGGGGTCTGTGGTCTCAGTAGGAATTGGGGTGTGGGGTCCGTGCTTGGGGCAGGGTCTGTGGTCTCAGTAGAAACTGGAGTGTGGGGTCTGTGCTTGGGGCAGGGTCTGTGGTCTCAGTAGAAACTGGAGTGTGGGGTCCATGGTCCTTGCAGCTGTTCAGAGTCCTCTGTGGGAGTCCTGCTCCATAATTCTTGCGTGGGTCTGGGTGGTCATCTGGGGTTCCCTATGGGGTCCAAGTCGGGGTCTGTGGTCCCTGCTGGGGTCTGCGTGGGGTTCCATGATTCTGGCTAAGATGGGGAGCGTGGTTCCCGTAGTAGTCCCGGTCCCCTGTGGGGTCTGGTTGGAGGATGTGTTATCCCATGGTGGGGGTCCTGGCTGGGGTCAGAATGGGGTTCCGCCATCTTGGCTGGAGTGTGGGGTCTTGGGGAGGCAGTCCCAGCTGGGGTCTGTAGTCCTGGGGGGCGTCCTGGCAGGGGTCTGTGGTCTTGCGGGGTGCTGGCTGGGGCCTGCGGTCCAGGGGGTAGTTCTGGTGGAGGTGGAGGTCCTGGAAGGGGGCCCCAGTAGGTAGGGGTCTGTGATCCTGGAGAGGGGTCCTGGTAGTGGGGTCCGAGTGGAGGTCTGTTGTCCTGGGGGGACCCTGGGAGGATCTGTGGTCCTGGAGAATCCTGGTGGAGGTCTGTGGTCCTGGTGGGGTTCTTGGGGGGGGGTCTGTGGTCTGGGGGTGCCCCAGTGGGGGTGTCTGTGGCCTTGGGGGTCCCAGCAGGGGTCTGGGGTCCTGGGGGGGTTCTTGGGAGGAGTCTATGGATCTGAGTTGGGTGCTGGCTGGGGTCTGTGGTCCCAGGGGTGTCCTGTGGTACTGGGGTGGTCCTGGCTGGGGTCTGTGACCCCTGGTGGGGGTCTTGGCTGGGGTTTGTGGTCCTGGGGGCGTCCTGGCTGGGGTCGTTGGTCCTGGTGGGGGTGTGGAGGGTCCCTGCTGGGGTCTGTGGTCCTGGGGGTGGGCGGGGGGAAGTTCTGGCTGAGGTCTGTGGTCCTGGCCGTGGGTGTGTGTGTGGGATCCCTGCTGGGGTCTGTGGTCCTGAGTGGGGGGTCCTGACTGTGATCCCCAGTGATCCTGGGGGCGTCCTGGCTGGGGTCAGTGGTCCTGGAGTGGCGTCCTGGCTGGGGTCTGTGGTTCTGAGGGAGGCGCCTTGGCTGGGGTCAGTGGTCCTGGAGGGGTGGTCCTGGCTGGGGTCAGTGGTCCTGGAGGGGTGGTCCTGGCTGGGGTCTGTGGTCCCGGGGGGGGGGCGTCCTGGCTGGGGTCGGTGGTCCGCTCGGGGTCCCCAGTCCTGCAGGCGGTGCGGGATCCCAGCGGGCCCGGACGGGGTCTGGGGTTGGGGGGTCCCCGCAGGCCGGGGCGGTCCGGGGCGGGCAGGGGGCGGTCCGGGGCGGGCGCGTTTCCGCCGTCGGTCCGGGCGGGCGGGCGCAGAGTCCCGCGGGCGGCGCGGAAGCGGCGGCGGCGCGGCCGGGGCAGCCATGTCGCCATTGTCTGCGGCGCGGGCGGCCCTGCGGGTCTACGCGGCCGGCGCCGCGGTGATCCTGGCGCAGCTGCTACGGCGTTGCCGCGGGGGCTTCCTGGAGCCAGGTCAGCGGGGCGGGGTGGGGGTCGGGGCTCCGGGGACCCGGGTGGGCGCGGGCGCGGGCGCGGGCCGGGGCGGGCTCGGGGGCGGGAGCGCGGGGTCTCCGCGTGACCTTGGCGAGGCGGTGGCGCTCCCGGAAGTGGGACTGGGCGGGGGTCGCGGTGGGGCCGGGGTTGCGGGGGGCGTGCGCGCCTGGGACCTCCCCGCCCCGCGCTTCCCGTCCCCGCCGGCTCTTCTGCGCGCCCCCCGCGCTGGCCCGGCCCGGCCTGGCCCTTCCCTCCCCGCGCGTGTGTTCTCCCCGCCTGTCCAGGTCGGGCTCCAACCGAGCCGCCCCCGTGCAACCGCCCCCCGGCCCACCCTGACACCTCCGGGCCATGGCCGGGGACCCGGGGGCTCGCACGCCCCGCGCCCCAGACCGCAGGCGGCTCTGCCTGCCACCTGCGGTCGGCCAGTGACCGCGCGCCCCCGCCAGGCCCCGGAGGGGAGGAGGGGGCGTCCCAGGGACCTCGACCCCCACCCACCCCAGGGTAAGTGAGGACGGGCCCTTCTCCGGAGAACGTCTCCAGAGGGGACGCAGGGGCTGCTGCTCGGGCACTGGGGAGCCACGGAGGTCTGGTGGGGAGGGCAGGCCCGGTAAGTGGCAACTTTGTTTCCTTGGCCTTTGTAAACATCTCTGAGTCACAGATCTCCAACTTTGCAGGACTCGTTTACTGTCTGAACTCATCAGTGAGGACCGCCACTGTGTTTTGTGTATGAAGATTACTTATATTCATAGATTTGCAGGTTCAGAATTTATTAATTTATTTTTTGTAATAGGAAGTAGAGATGAAGTCTTGCTATGTTGCCCATGCTACTCTCGAACTCCTGGGCTCAAGCAGTCCTGCCTCAGCCTCCCAAAGTGCTGGCATTACAGGCACCAGCTACTGCATCCGACTAATGTTTTAAATTTTTTGTGGACAGGGTCTTGCTGTGTTGCCCAGGCTGGTCTCAAACTCCTGGGCTCAAGCGATCTTCCTGCCTTTGCCTCCCAAACTGCTGGGATTACAGGTGTGAGCCACCAAACCTGTCTAATGTTTTAATTTTTTTTGTAGCAATAGGGTCTTGCTATGTTGCCCAGGCTGCTCTGAAACTCATGGGCCGAAGCAATGCTCCTACCTGGGTCCCCCAAAGTGCTGGGTTTACAGGCGTGAGCCACCACGCCTGGCTAATGTTTTAAATCTTTTGTAGAGATGGCATCTCACCATGTGGCCCAGGCTGGTCTTGAACCCCTGGCCTGCAGCAATCCTCCAGTCTGGGCCTCCCAAACTGCTGGGATTACAGACAGAGCACCACTGTACCCAGCCCATATTCTCAATTTAAACCTAGAAACCTGTAAACAATTATTTGTGAACTGGTATAAAGGGAATGATAATTCCATGTTAGGTTAAATGACACTTTGTTTCAAAAATGACAGTTTTCCAAAACAGAGCGTTCAGAGGGTCAGTGTGGTGGGGGTGGGGGTGTACGTTGCCCCATATGTCTTAAATGTCCAGCCTAAGAAGAGAGCTGTTATTTCTGCCTCCGTAGACGGTTTCGTGGCATGTCAGGAGGCCTCTGGAAGACACTGCTGCACGCCTCTGGGAGACTGGGAGTCAGCCAGGCGAAGCGCTTGGGTGCCTTATTGTGAAATGACTTTCGACTTCCACTCTGCACCCACTGAGGGAACCCCAGGGGTCCCAGCTCCACACTTTGAGAAGCGTGCCTGGAGTGGATGTTTTAAAATGAGCCTCACTCTCTCCCGCCTCTAGCCAGAAAAAGCTTTGAGTTTTCTGTGAGCTAAGCTTTTCTTTTTCAGCCAGGCTGGCTTCAGTATTTGTTTTTTAAACCTGCTTAGCATAATTACAAGTGCGTAGAAGAAGGAGCGTAAAGGAACTGCAGTCAGGCCTTCCTAGGGCAGGAGAGCATGTTTGTTTGAAGTAAGTAATCAGTTGCAAGGTAAACGGTTTACAGCCAGCGAACAGTTGTGTGGCGTCTCTCAGAAGATGATGTTTTAGTTTTGCTTACAGAAAGGTCCCCTTAAACCTTCTTAAGGGCCTGTGTGGACCCTGGCAGAAGAGGCTGGGGTTCCTGCAGCAGCTCACCAAAATGCTGGCCTTTGAAAAACTTGCTCTTTGTGCATTAGAAAGGAGGGGTGGATTCTTTTTTTTTTCCTTTTATTGATTAAATAACAACAACAGAAGGTTGTTAAAGAGGACAAGCTTCTGGTGAAGTCACGTGTCTGCCAAGGGACTCTGTACCCGGTGGGTATCGAAACAGAATGGTCTTCTCTAAAGATTAACTTCAGTAGCTTGTCCTCATCGAGCCCCTTCCTGTGTATGGATTAAAACTAATTTTTGTTATCGATGGAGGAATGCCGTTTTCCTTGGTCTGCTGGTGGCCAGCTTCCTAAACGGCGTTTTTTATTTGCTTCTCTCTGGTGGACCTTTGCTGTTGGTGAGGAAACGTTGAACTTTGTCCAGGGCATTTGAGCTAAGCTGTTTGAATAACCACGAGGGCCAGTTTCCCCACTGCAGATTGGAAGCAAGGGCAGTTTTTTCTTAGGACTTCCAAGTGGAGCTTGTTCTTAGATATCTTACAAAGGAATGCCTGGGTTACACATTCCACATGAGTTGACTTATATAGTATGAGAAGGAAGAAATCACGGCTGGAATCCACTCCTAAATGGTGTCTTCTTCCAGTTTATCATGGAAAAACAAGATAATTACAAATTAATCATAGATGTTGGTCATGCCTTTACAGAGGGGGTTTAGAAGCAAATTGACAATTCCTATAAAAGGTTCTGCCCCTGTGTTCTTAAGACTGTCCATGTGGCCCATTCAGTAAGGTGTATCTGTTGGTTGGATTTAAAAATAGGTGATCTAATCAGTGTATTTAATATCCTAGTATGGCATCAAAACTTGAACATTGATATGGCCTGAAATCTGTTGAAAATGATCGTCTTGAGTGAAGAAAGTCTCTACCCAGCAGTATTAATAACAGGGTGATCTGTTTAGAAATTACATTTTCTCTGATGCATCAATGAGTTTTGCAAAGGAGAGAAAATTGATGGTGCCTATAGTCAAGCCCAGTTCCAGTACTGTACAGAATTTTTCTTAAAAGTTCTATTGTAAATAATAGGCCACAGAATATTCCTTCACTTTCTGGGATGCAAAATGGACTCGTAAATGCTGTACCACAGGAGTGAGTATTTACGAAAAATATGCCAACTGGCCCACTTACAAAGCTATTTATAGAAGTCCTACTTTTCAAACTTTTTTTTTTAACCTATAAAGGGAAAGTTAATTCTTGTTGGTTTTATAAGTAGTGAACAGTGGCTATTAGAAATCAGGTAGAAGGCCGGGCGCGGTGGCTCACGCCTGTAATCCCAGCACTTTGGGAGGCCGAGGCGGGCGGATCACAAGGTCAGGAGATCGAGACCACGGTGAAACCCCGTCTCTACTAAAAATACAAAAAATTAGCCGGGCGCGGTTGTGGGCGCCTGTGGTCCCAGCTGCTCGGGAAGCTGAGGCAGGAGAATGGTGTGAACCCGGGAGGCGGAGCTTGCAGTGAGCCGAGATCGCGCCACTGCACTCCAGCCTGGGCGACAGAGCGAGACTCCGTCTCAAAAAAAAAAAAAAAAAAAAAAAAAGAAATCAGGTAGAAGTAAAAACAGCAGTTTTCCAACTTCTTTTTTTTTTTTTTCAAGACCGAGTTTTGCTCTTGTCGCCCAGGCTGGAGTGCAATGGCGTGATCTCGGCTCACCACAACCTCTGCCTTCCGGGTTCAAGTGATTCTCCTGCCTCAGTCTCCCGAGTAGCTGGGATTACAGGCATGTATATGCCACCATGCCTGGCTAATTTTGTATTTTTAGTAGAGACGGGGTTTCTCCATGTTGGTCAGGCTGGTCTCAAACTCCTGACCTCAGGTGAGCCGTCCATCTTGGCATCCCAAATTGCTGGGATTACAAGGGTGAGCCCCTGCGCCCGGCCTCAAACTTCTTGATCATAGAATCCCTTTCAAAAAAATGAGGACCCCGGACAGTTTTTGTTTTTGTGGACTATAACAGTCAATAAGTCATCCTGTTAGACATTAAAACAGAAATTTAAAACATATTTAACAATTTATTTAAAAGTAATGGTAACAGGCCAGTTACATGTTACTACCAAGAATGTATGTAATATATTTATTGTTTATATATTTTATTTTTATTAAATATATATATTTTTAGAATAATTTATACTTTTCTATAAATATAAAATACAAGTAAGTTGTATTTATATAATGTAGATGTAAATGAAAACAACTGATATTTTTATATAAATATATAAATGTGTACATTTATGGGGCACATTGTGATGCTTTGCTATATGTTGGCATTGTGGAATAATTAAATCTTGCTAACATCTATCACCTGCTATTTTTCCTTTGTGGTGGGAACATTTAAAATCTCTTTTACCTGTTTTTCTGTTTTTTTTTTTTTATTTCCATAGATTATAGGGGAACAGGTGGTGGTTGGTTCCATGAGTAAGTTTTTTAGTAGTGATTTGTGACATTTTGGTGTACCCATCACCCAAGCAGTATACACTGCACACAAGACATTTAAAGTATCTATTAGTGGGCCGGGCACAGTGGCTCACGCCTGTAATCCCAGCACTTTAGGAGGCTGAGGCGGGTGGATTGCCTGAGCTCAGGAGTTTGAGACCAGCCTGGGCAATACAGTGAAACCCTGTCTCTATTAAAATACAAAAAATTAGCTGCGTGTGGCAGTGTGCGCCTGTAGTCCCAGCTACTCAGGAGGCTGAGGCAGGAGAATGGTGTGAACCCGGGAGGCGGAGGTTGCAGTGAGCTGAGATTGCGCCACTGCACTCCAGCCTGGGCGACAGAGCAAGACTCCGTCTCAAAAAATAAAAATAAAAAAAAATAAATCAAAATAAAAACCTCTTTTAGCTATTTTGAAATACGTAATACACTATTAACTATAGCCACCACGCTGTGCAGTAGGTCACTGAAACTTATTTCTCCCATCGAACAGAAACTTGCTACCCTTTGGCCATGTGTTGTATGTTTTTTAAAATAAAAATGATTGTCATTTCCAAAATAACAAAAACTTAGGGAGATGAATGGCTGAGTTTTAGGGTTTTGTCGGCCTCATCCACAAAGGGATAGACGGCGGCTGGCTCCTTCCTCTGCTTCTTCACACTGGTGTCTTGTGACGTGTCGTTCTGGTAAGAGTCATGTGAGGCACGTCTACTGGCCTCTCATGGATGTGCAATTGGAAACGTGAAGTCGCCGGCCCCCTGAGGGCGTTCTGGGGAGTATCCCCCGCCATCCCGCCCTGGGATGCCGCACCAGCCTTGAAGAATGAGACAGTGAGAGGCTGGTTTGCAGCAACCTTTATTTGTGACCTTGTGTGCACGGAAGCACTGCGAGGGAGGAGGAAGGAGGAGGGAGGGTACTCACTACGAAAGGCCAGCTCCGCTGTGGCTGTTACGTGGGTTCAGGTGGAACCCACCTGCTGTGGGCGATGCTTTACCTGAGAGTCCCATGGGATTCTGACAGCAGGAGATATGTAGGAGGGAGCTGCTTGTGCCTCCATCCAGGAGTCACTTGGTTAGGGGTTTGGGAATTTCTGCTGTCAGTACAAAACTTCGCTCCAGGTACTAGACCTGTTTCAGCCAAATAATAATAATGATCATCAGAATAGAATATAAACCTTTGTTCACCTAAATAATAATAATAGAATATAAATGTTTGTTCATGGTACTGGGCCGTCTTTCAGTCCAATAATAATAATAACTAGGAATAATGATAATAATGATAAAATATAAACCTTTGCTTCACATTCCTGGGACGTCTTTCAGCCAAATAATAATAATAATAATGAGAATATAAACCTTTGTTCAGGGTACTGTGATCTCTTTCAACCCAGTAATAATCATAACAATAGTAATAATAATGATAGAATATAAACCTTTGCTTCATCTCCTGAAATGTCTTTGAGCCAGATAATAACAATAATGTTAATGATAATAGAATATAAACCTTTGTTCAGGGTACTGCGACCTCTTTCAGCTCAATAATAGTAATAATAGTAATAATGATAATAATGATAGAATATAAACCTTTCCTTCATCTCCTGGAATGTCTTTCAGCCAAATAACAATAATATTAATGATAATAGAATATAAACCTTTGTTCAGGGTACTGTGACCTCTTTTCAGCCCAATAATCACAATAGCAATAGTAATAATGCTCATAATGATAGAATATAAAACTTTGCTCCATGTCCTGGGAGCTCTTTCAGCCAAATAAGAAGAATAATAGAATATAAACCTTCATTCACAGTACTAGGACTTCTTTCAGACCAATACTAATGATAGTAATAATAATTATAATAGAATATAAACTTTTTTTTCTAGGTACTAGGACCTCTTTCAGCCAAATAACAATAATAGTGGAATATAAAACTTGGCTCTAGGTACCAGAACCTCTTTTCAGCCAAATAGTAATAATAAGAATAGTATTAATAGAATATAGACCTTTGATCCAGGTACTGGGACACCTGTGAGCCAAATGATAATAATAACAATGATAATAATAGAACATAAACTTTTGACTGAAGTACCAGAACCTTTTTCAGCCAAATAATAATAATAAAATATAAACTTTTGTTCCAGGTACTCGGACTTCTTTCAGCCTAATAATAATCATAGAATATAAACCTTTACTACAGGTCCTGGCACCTTTTTCAGCCAACTAATAATAATAATAGAATATAAACTTTTGTTCTGTTACTGGGACCTCTTTCAGTCTAATAACAAAAGTAATAATAATAGAATACAAATCTTTGCTCCAGGTTCCAGAACCTCTTTCAGCCTAATAATAATAATAATGATGGAATGAAAATTTTTGTTCCAGGTATTTGGGACCTCTTCCAGCATAATAACAATAATAATAATATAAACCTTTGCTACAGGTATCAGGACCTGTTTCAGCCGAATAATAATAACGACAATGATAATAATAGAATAGAAACCTTTGCCCCAGGCACTGGGACCTCTTTCAGTCAAATAATCACAATAATAATAATAATAATAATAATAATAGAATTTGGACGTTTGCTCCAGCTTTCAGGACCTCCTTCAGACAGATAATAATAACCGAGTATGAACTTTTCTTCCAGGTATCGGGACCTCTTCCAGCCTAAAAATAATAGTAATAATAGCACATAAATCTTTTTTTTGTTTGTTTTCTTCTCTTTTTGAGATGGAGTTTTGCTCTTATTGCCCAGGCTAGAGTGCAATGGCGTGATCTCAGCTCACTACAACCTCTGCTTCCTGGGTTCAAGTGATTCTCAAGCCTCAGCCTCCCGAGTAGCTGGGACTACAGGCATGTGCCACCACCACGCCCGGCTAATTTTGTATTTTTAGTGGAGGAGGGGTTTCACCATGTTTTCCAGGGTGGTCTCAAACTCCTGACCTCAGGTGATGCATCCGCCTTGGCCTCCCAAAGTGCTGAGAGTACAGGCATGAGCCACTGCACCTGGTGCCAATATAAAAATCTTTGCTACAGGTACTGGGACCTTTTTCGGCCTAATAATAATAACAACCATAACAATAATAATTAGAATATAAACCTTTGTTACTGGCACTGGGACCTCTTCCAGCCTAATCATAATAAAAGTAGTAATAAATAATGGAATAGAAACCTTTCCTTCAGGTTCCAGAACCGCTTTCAGCCTCATAATAATAATAATAATAATAATAATAATAAAATGTAAACTTTTGTTTGAGGACTGGGACCTCTTTCAGCCTAATAGCACAGATAATAATAATGGAATGTAAACCTTTTCCCCCAAGTACCAAAACCTGTTTCAGCCAAATAATATGATGATGATGACGATGACGATGGAGGATCTGATAACAGCTGTGTCCTCTCACTCAGGTCAGACTTAAAAGCGAGCATTTCAGAGCTAGACCGAGGCCTCTTGAGATGATTTTCTGCCTCCGCTGACTGTGTAATCCAGGGGCCCCACCCTAACTCGGCTGCAGAACATGCAGCTTGAGGGTTCCCCGTTTGCTGGAAGTCCCGGTTGTGTTATTCATTCTCTTGGCTTGCTACCTTAGAACAAACCAGGATGCTGGCGTTGGTCAGAGGACCCCCATCCTTGCACCCTACTCTTGGGAAGCAGTGCTGCTAGGCTATGGTAATGCCCAGTTCACCTGGCACATGGTGGCGGCTCCCTAAAAAGCGCTGGACAGGCACCGGTGATGGAAAGCCAGCAACATAGGCCGCGACTGCCCATGAAGACGGGGGGCCTTTCTAAGACCTCTACTCATTATTGGGGGCAAAATTAACCTTCAGAATATCTTGCTGTAATAAAGTTCCAGAAACCGGAGGGCTTAAAACCATAGCTTATTCTCTCCCAGTTCTGGAGGCCAGAAGTCTGAAATCAAAGTGTCTCAGGGCTGCGCTCCCTCCGGAGGCTTAGGCGGAGCGTGCTTCCTGCCTCTCCCAGGTCCTGGGGGCTCCCGGTGTCCCTGGGTTTCAGGCCAGCCACATCTTCACTCTAGCCTCTGTCTCTCTCTCCATGTGGCCTTCTCTGTGTACTCCATGTGGCCTTCTCCATGTCTGTATCTCCTCTTCTGTCTTTTATAAAGACATTTGTCACCGCATTTAGGGCTTACCCGAATCCCGGATGACCTCATCTCCAGATCCTTAACTCATTAGATCTACAAAATTTCTTATAACCAAGTAAGATCTCATTCCACGTCCTGGGCTTTAGGATGTGGACAGATCTTTCTGTGGACCACTGTTCAATCCACCATGATTTTAGCAGTTCCTTCTGGAGGCTCCAGGGGAGGATCCTTCCTGTCTCTCCCAGCTTCTGGGGGCTCCAGGCACTCTGGGCTTGTGGCTGCATCACTCCAGTCTCGGCCTCTGTCTTCGTGTGGCCTTCTCCTCTGTGTCTGTGTCTCCTCTTCTGTCTTCTATTAAGGACACTGGTCACTGCATTTAGGACCACCCCGACTGAGAATAATCTGATCTTAAGATCTTTGCTTTCATTATTAATACATTTACAGAGACCCTTTTTCCAAACAAGGTCACAAGTACCAGGTGGATACAGATTTTCTTTGGCAGAGGAGGTCGCTTTTCAACCCACTATAGTGATCATTGAAATATGCTTCCTTGCACTGACTGTCCCGACACGCTGAACGTGCTTGGGTGGTGCATTTCGTTGTTTACCCTCCTGAGTGCTGTACTGGACACCTGCAGATACAATTACACCTTTTAACAAAGCCCAGCTGTCATTTTGGGCAACCCAGTCACAGAGGTGGCCTCCTGCGTGGCACCTGGAAGGGCCTGTATGTGTGAGTATTCAGCCTCAACAGGAACCCTGGGGACTGGCTTCGGGGTCATCTAAGCCTCCACACCAAGTGCCCGATGATGTTTGCACAGGTGTGTGATATTTACCCAGTTGGGCCTTTCTGCCCACAGGTGTGACTGGATACAATGGGCATTTTGAGAAGTTCCAGGGATTGAGAAATCCATGCTTCTTCAGATGTGCTTACAGATCACGGATGTACCTGTGCTAAAAACAAAGCCTGTGACATTCCACATGGCTTCATTTTAAACCATAAAGTTGGAGAAGAATGTGCAATGCCTCTTAGCTCTAGGAAATCCGGCTGTAGCCAGATGGAGGTCCTGTTTGGCTTCTTTAATGCAGTTAATGAAGCTCAGGTGGCGTTCGACAGCGATTCTTGCTGTGATGGTTGCCGGGGGAGAGGGGGCCTGCCTGGCCGCTTGTGGACTCTTCTATGTAGGTGGCGTCCCCAGAAAAGATCTACGCAGCTTTCCGACGTGGCAGGTGCTTGGCAAAGCTCTTAGAACAGGAACAACAAGCCCCTGCGATGAGAAGGGCACTGTCAGGCTGGGCGCGGTGGCTTACGTCTGTCATCCCAGCACTTTGGGAGGCCGAGGCGGGTGGATCACCTGAAGTCAGGAGTTCGAGACTAGCCTGACCAACATGGTGAAACCCATCTCTACTAAAACAACAACAATTAGCTGGGCATGGTGGCAGGCACCTGTAATCCCAGCTACTCAGGAGGCTGAGGCAGGAAAATCGCTTGAACCTGGGAGGCGGAGGTTGCAGTGAGCTAGGATCACGCCACTGCACTGCCGCCTGGGTGACAGAGCGAGACTCTGTCTCAAAAAAAAAAAAAAAAAAAAAGGCACTTGTCAGGTACAGCCCTGCAAAAATGCCGTGCTCACTCGCAAACCTGTACCTTGACACGTGCGGCACCGCTGCGTTGGATTGACGTAGAAGAAAGAGTGTGTTCCTGCGCTAGCTTCCCACCTCCGCTTTGCAAAAGTGACCCGCAAGGAAGGTCCAGCCGTCCGGCCCCAGTGCCCTTTGGTTGAAAGCGGAGCTGCCCCGGCACCCCGGCTGTCTCCCCAGCAGGGCTCCCACATCTGCCTGGGTCCCTTCTCATGCTGTGTTTGTCTTGGCCCTTCTCAGCAGGTCCCCACGCATGAGCGGCCGTCCAAGCAGGCAGGCTCCAGTGGAGAAGCAATGGAGAATAAAAGCCTGGAGAGCTCCCAGACAGACCTGAAGCTGGTGGCCCACCCCCGCGCCAAGAGCAAGGTGTGGAAGTATTTTGGCTTTGACACCAATGCCGAGGGATGCATCCTGCAGTGGAAGAAAATCTATTGCCGTATCTGCATGGCCCAGATCGCCTACTCCGGAAACACCTCCAACCTGTCCTACCACCTGGAGAAGAACCACCCCGAGGAATTCTGCGAGTTTGTCAAGAGCAACACGGAGCAGATGCGCGAGGCCTTTGCCACCGCCTTCTCCAAGCTGAAGCCTGAGTCGTCCCAGCAGCCCGGGCAGGACGCGCTGGCTGTCAAGGCTGGCCACGGCTACGACAGCAAGAAGCAGCAAGAGCTGACGGCCGCCGTGCTGGGCCTCATCTGCGAGGGGCTGTACCCGGCCTCCATCGTGGACGAGCCCACCTTCAAGGTGCTGTTGAAGACGGCTGACCCCCGGTACGAGCTGCCCAGCCGGAAGTACATCTCCACCAAGGCCATCCCTGAGAAGTACGGGGCCGTCCGGGAGGTGATCCTGAAGGAGCTGGCCGAGGCCACCTGGTGTGGCATCTCCACTGACATGTGGAGGAGCGAGAACCAGAACCGTGCCTACGTTACGCTGGCCGCCCACTTCCTGGGCCTGGGCGCCCCCAACTGCCTGTCCGTGGGCTCCCGCTGCCTGAAGACCTTCGAGGTGCCCGAAGAGAACACGGCGGAGACCATCACGCGGGTGCTCTACGAGGTCTTCATCGAGTGGGGCATCAGCGCCAAGGTCTTCGGGGCCACTACCAACTACGGCAAGGACATCGTGAAGGCGTGTTCCCTGCTAGACATCGCCGTGCACATGCCCTGCCTGGGCCACACCTTCAACGCCGGCATCCAGCAGGCCTTCCAGCTCCCGAAGCTGGGGGCGTTGCTGTCGCGCTGCCGAAAACTGGTGGAGTACTTCCAGCAGTCTGCTGTGGCCATGTACATGCTCTATGAGAAGCAGAAGCAGCAGAACGTGGCCCACTGCATGCTGGTGAGCAACCGCGTCTCCTGGTGGGGGAGCACGCTGGCCATGCTGCAGCGCCTCAAGGAGCAGCAGTTCGTCATCGCCGGGGTCCTGGTGGAGGACAGCAACAACCACCACCTGATGCTGGAGGCCAGCGAGTGGGCCACCATCGAGGGGCTGGTCGAGCTCCTGCAGCCCTTCAAGCAGGTGGCCGAGATGCTGTCAGCCTCCAGGTACCCCACCATCAGCATGGTGAAGCCGCTGCTGCACATGCTCCTCAACACCACGCTCAACATCAAGGAGACCGACTCCAAGGAGCTCAGCATGGCCAAGGAGGTCATCGCCAAGGAGCTCTCCAAGACCTACCAGGAGACGCCTGAGATTGACATGTTTCTCAACGTCGCCACCTTCCTGGACCCCCGCTACAAGAGGCTGCCCTTCCTCTCTGCCTTCGAGCGGCAGCAGGTGGAGAACCGCGTAGTGGAAGAGGCCAAGGGCCTGCTGGACAAGGTCAAAGACGGCGGCTACCGGCCGGCCGAGGACAAGATCTTCCCGGTGCCCGAGGAGCCTCCCGTAAAGAAGCTCATGCGGACGTCCACGCCTCCGCCCACCAGCGTCATCAACAACATGCTGGCCGAGATCTTCTGCCAGACGGGCGGCGTGGAGGACCAGGAAGAATGGCACGCCCAGGTGGTGGAGGAGCTGAGCAACTTCAAATCCCAGAAGGTGCTCGGCCTCAACGAAGACCCCCTCAAGTGGTGGTCGGACCGCCTGGCCCTCTTCCCCCTGCTGCCCAAGGTGCTTCAGAAGTACTGGTGCGTGACAGCCACGCGCGTCGCGCCTGAGCGTCTCTTTGGTTCCGCCGCCAACGTGGTCAGCGCCAAGAGGAACCGGCTGGCCCCCGCGCACGTGGACGAGCAGGTGTTTCTGTATGAGAACGCCCGGAGTGGGGCAGAGGCAGAACCCGAGGACCAGGATGAGGGGGAGTGGGGCCTGGACCAGGAGCAGGTGTTCTCCTTGGGGGACGGCGTCAGCGGCGGTTTCTTTGGCATCAGGGACAGCAGCTTCCTGTAGCGAGGAAGCGTCTTGTCTTACAGGTCATCCCCGCAGCAGCCCATTGGATGCTTTGCTGTAAATACTCACCTGGTCAGCTTGGTTTTGAACCTCAGAGACCATCCACTGTCTTTGACACCTAGAAGGTGGAAAAAGGAAAGAGATTCGAGAAGCGAGAGAGGGTCAGGCGTGGTGGCTCTCATCTGTAATCCCAGCACTTTGGGAGGCCGAGGTGGGCAGATTAACTGAGGTCAGAAGATGGAGACCAGCCTGGCCAACATGGCGAAACCTGTCTCTACTAAAAATACAAAAATTAGCTAGGCATGATGGTACGTTCCTGTAATCCCAGCTACTCTGGAGGCTGAGGCCAGAGAATCACTTGAACCTGGCAGGTGGAGGTTGCAGTGAGCTGAGATCGCTCCACTGCACTCCAGCCTGGGCGACAAGAGCGAGACTGTCTCAAAAAGAAAAAAGAAGACACAAGAGAGGCGGCTTTGAGTGGGTTTCTTTCCTCCCCTATTCCCGGGGCCCTGGTGACTTCTGCTTGGGAATTGCAATGCTCAACGCCCCGCATGCAGCAGAGCCTAGAGGAGCTGTTCCTTCACAGATACTTGAGACCCACACCATACCATATCTGATTCAAGTTCTCCCTGGGAGGGTTTAGAAGACACACAGGAACATTCTGGGTGGCGTCGAACGAACCTTTCCTGATCATCATGTGTGACTTCTGCGAGGTCCAGATCACTGAATTCATGTTTACATTCTCATGCAAGCGGGGACCTCTTGCTTCTGGGAAATGGGGAGAGACCTTTTAGCCAAAATGCCCTTCTTCAAAAGAGAGCCCTGAGAGACCTTTTTTTTTTTTTAATGTTTGGTTAAAAATGTGACAGATGAGTAAAAAATGCAGGTACTTAACAAAAAGCAAAAAAACAAAAAAAACAAAAAAAAAATGGTGTGGACTGTGTTGTATTTTCGACAGGTTGCTGTCAGCCTGCTTCCTGCTCCCTGCCAAAATTCACTTTGTGGAGTTGGTCCTTGAAAACTGGGTGGTGGCTCACGCTGAGGTCAGGAGTTCGAGACCAGCCTGGCCAACCAACATGGTGAAACCTCGTCTCTACTAAAAATACAAAAAAATGAGCCAGGTGTGGTGGCGTGCGCCTGTAATCCCAGCTACTCGGGAGGCTGAGGTGGGAGAATCGCTTGAGCCCAGGAGGTGGCGGTTGCAGTGAGCCAAGACTGCGCCACCGCACTCCAGTCTGGATGACAGAGTGAGACTCTGTCTCAAAACTAAACAAAAGTGGGCGGCTCACGGGTCTGGAGGTTATGTCTTGTGTGTGTCAGCCCTAAAAGTCCAGTTCCTCCATGCGGCCAGCTTTTCCACATAGGGTGTTTTTGATTTGATTACCGGAAAGGACTCTTGCTGCTTCTCTTTTAAACTCAATACCACAGGGGAAATGAATTTTAAAACATTGCCACCGGAGGGGTTTTCCGTGGCTGGATTCTTGCGAGTTGCTTTCAGTCATTCAGGGAAACAAAGATGTTTTCCAACATGTAGAACTGCTTTTTAAGTGGAGGAAAAATGCTTAATGAAGCTTAGCGTATTGCTTGGATTCTACGTGCAGCAGGTTCTCTGCCTCCGTGAAGACAAGGTGGGCTGGGGAGGACGGTGTCTAGGAGGGATGACCCCACTCAGCTCCAGGCAATGTTCTGCCGAGACCCGAAGAACTCTGGGTGTCAGAGGGTGAAGCAGGAACTACCTGCATTTCACAGCTGCTGACTTCTCAGGGCTACAAGCAGCACAGAATTCTATCCTTACGTCCTGAGCCGGTGTAAGTCTAGAGAAGGAAGCGCGGGAGAAATCCACGTAACCTTTGCTTGCTTTTTAAGGGAAGCGGTTCTGCCATGAACTTGGAAGCCTCAGCTCCGGGTGTTCTCAGCAGAAGGGCAGCTGGAAGGGACACAGTGGGGCAGGCTTTGGGGCTGCTCTCTGTTCTGCCCGGAGGCTGGGGACGCAGGGCAGCCCATGCCTCCGGGGCCTCTATTCTGTAGCATTGCCAACGTTCCCTTTCCGTCTCAATCATTTGCTTTTCGTCACTCATGTGAAAAATGTGAACTGCTCTGGCTCTGTCTTCATTTTTATTTTTAAGCCATTGTTCCCCTCCTAAATGGTTGCTTCTTATTTAATGCTTTAAAGTTGGACTGTTGTTCAATAAACCAGAGAACTACATGAACTGCTCGTTCATTCGTCTGCCGCGTGCCCGTCCGGACTGCAGCTGGTCTGGTCTGAACCCCTTGATTCTGGGAGTGGAGGGAGGGTTTTTGTTGTTACTATTTTTATTTTTGTTGTGGTCCTTGTTTAAAGCAACTTTTTCCAGGGCACCCGCAGTCACTTCTGTGCTCCTCTTTCTCATCTGTCTGTCCTCAAGTTATGATGTACTTTTGGGTGTTTTGGCATCAAAATATCGAAGTGAATCAAGTCGGCAGCTGGTGAAAGCGTTCCCTTTTGCCAGTTCCTTCACTTAGTGGGTAGTTGTATAAAAGGAGGCCCGATGGACGAGGCAGCCTGGATGGATCCGGATGGCATCAGCGCCTTCCCTCTCCCCGCAGCCTCCTTATCTCCCCTCTCTTCCTGTCTTCCTCATCTCCTGTCACATCCTTTCTTCCTTCCCTCCTCCTTCCCTCCAACCCTCCCTTTTCTTCAGCCAACCAATCCTTCCTTCCTCCCTTCCTTCCTTCCTTCCCTCCCTTCTCTTCCCTTCCTTTCCCTTCCCTTCCTTCCTTCTCTTCCTTCTCTCCCTCCCTTCCCTTCCTCCCTTCCTTCCTCCCTTCTCTCCCTTCTTGTCTCCCTTCCTTCCCTCCCCTCCCCTTCCCTTCCCTTCTCTCCCTCCCTTCCTTCTCTCCCTTCCTTCCTTCTCTCCCTTCCTTTCCTTCCTTCCTTCTCTCCCTCTCTTTCCTTCCTTCCTCCCTTCTCTCCCTCCCTCCCTTCTCTCCCTTCCCTCCCTCCCTCCCTTCTCTCCCTTCCCTCCCTCCCTCCTTCCTTCCTTCCCTCTGTCCCTCCTCCTCTCCCTCCCTCTCTTCTTCCTTCCCTCCCTCCTTCTGTCCCTCCCTCCCTTTTCTCTCTCCCTTCCTCTTTCCTTTTCCTTTCATCCCTTTTTTCTTCCCTTTCTGCTTTCCTTCCTCCCTCCCTCTTTTCCTCCCTCCTAAGAAAACAATGCCCCCCCCCCGCCCCCGAGAAACACAGGAAGTCCCGGATGTGCCCCTCTGCCCGGAATGTGCCCCTCTGCCCAAACTTGCCTTTCTGTGCGCTATTGGTTGACTGCCTGCCCTTAGGTATCAGTAAAATGTCGAATTTCTTTTTCTTGCATGTTTTGGGTTGAAAGGGGTTCATTTTCAGTCCTCATAACTAAGCATTTGCATCATGATGTTCATTTAAGTGGGACATGTTTACACGTTTCTCCCATTAGGAGTAATTCTAGTCCTTGAGGATTTCTTGTAGAGACATTTCCTTCACCCCGACATAGTTGCCGTGAGGGCCTGTGTGACACTCCCTCCTCACAGTGGCGGGATGTTTCGGTTTGGTTTTGTTTGCAGCTTGTACAGGCCTCACTCTGAACTGCTGGGTTTTTCCCCCTTTGCAGAATTGCCTGCTTCGCACTGTTTTCCTAGCGGGCGTCCGAAGGGTGAGGAAAACAGCTTGGGGAAAGTGAGGAAAAGGTTTGGGATATTTTAGTAAAGGGGCAGCTGGTGGGAAGGAGCGGGCTGGGCTGTTTTGGGGCGCCGAAATCTCGGTGGTGACGTTGATTTGCTCATGAGTGCAGAGGCGGTCCGGAGCCCGGATTCCTGGCGCAGTCAGCCCCTGCTTTTGCGCCGGCGGATCCTTCCTGCGCCTAGTCTCAGATGTGCTTGGGCACAGTTCTACTGTTTGCCCCACCGTGATCGCAGGCACGCCGCCCTGTCCTCTCCGTCAAATCCTGGGGCTCACCCGAGAGTTTTATAAAATGAACTCGCCATGCCCCTGCCTGGTGAACAGAGAATGCAAACTCTCACAGGACCATCCGCAGCAAAACAGCAGTGTTTTGCTCATTTCTTCAGACCATGAAAACAGCAGAGTTTGGCTCATTTCTTCCAGGTTTTCTCAAACTGCATGGATTCCTTTCTGAGCAACTTCTGGGAAGCTTTCAGGTTTCAGGGCTTTGCAGCCAGGCTCCGCCCTAGCTGCGGCTGCCTGTCATTTTGTGTTGCAGTCAGATGCAGGAGGTCCTTGGCTTCAATACCCTGATGGTGTCAACTTTAAGGGGTCAGAGAGGAAATATTTTTGACTCTGTGGACCGTACATTCTCTTCTCTCAACAACTTAGTTCTTCCGTTGTGTCTAAAAGCATCCATTGCTGGGTGCGGTGGGTCACATCTCTAATCCCAGCACTTTGGGAGACCAAGGCAGGTGGATCACCTGAGGTCAGGAGTTCAAGACCAGCCTGGTCAACATGGTGAAACCCCCTCTCTACTAAAAATACAAACATTAGCTGGGCATGGTGGTGGGCACCTGTAATCCCAGGTACTGAGGCTGAGGTAGGAGAATTGCTTGAACCTGGGAGGCGGAGGTTGTAGTGAGCCGAGGTCGTGCCACTGCACCCCAGCCTGGGCGGCAAAAGCGAGACTCTGTGTATTCCAGTCCCAGTTCATGGGCACTAAATTTCATATAAATGTTGTGTCAAGAAATATTATTGCTCTGTTGACTTCTTTTTTTCCCCAACCATTAAGAAATTCAGAAAAACAATTTATGAACGTAAACACTGTTCTTGGCAAGTGGACCTTCTAAAAATGAGGGCTGGAGTTTGTTGAAACTGCTCTACTTTTTTTTTTTTTTTTTTTTTTTGCCACTTTTTTCCTTTTTTCTCTAGGCACTAATTGGAATCCACTTATTCGTCCTGGTTTGAGAAACAGTTCAGATGGAACCTGTGGGCTCTGTGTTTCCTTAGGTAACACGTGTGAGGTTTTTGTCACTGTAATTCGGTCATCTGTGTTAATATTATCACAAAAGAGCCAGGGGGGCATTTGCGTTTTCTCAGAATTGCTTATCAAAACAGCTGCATGGCCAGGTGCAGTGGCTCTCATGCCTGTGATCCCAGCATTTTGGGAGGCCAAGGCAGGTGGATTGCTTGAGCCCAGGAGTTTGAGACCAGCCTGGGCAACATGGCTAAATCCCATGTCTACTAAAAATACAAAAAATTAGCCAGGCATGGAGGCGCATGTCTGTAGTCCCAGCTACTCAGGAGGCGAAGCTAGGAGGATCACTTGAGCCTGGGAGTTGGGGGCTGCAGTGAGCTGTGAGCATACCACTGCACTCCAGCCTGGGCAACAAAGCAAGAGATGCAGTCTCTAAAATAATAATAATAATTAGCCAAACATGGTGGAACACATGTGTGGTCACAGCTACTTGGGAGGCTGAGGTGGGAGGATCGCTGGAGCCCGGAAAGTTAAGGCTGCAATGAGCTGAGATTGCACCACTGTAGTTCAGCCTGGGCAACATAGTGACACCCTGTCTCTACATAAATAAATAAATTCACGATTAAGCAGAAGTTGTGCTTGCTCTGCCAGGATTTCAGCTGGGTTCTTTGTGCCCTAATTTATGTGAGCTCATAGATTGTGCGTTATCTTAGAAGGTTTGCATTAAAGAAAGAGGGTAACTCTTTTTTCCCTGTTTTGGGAGCATTGCTGAGGTGGCTTTTGGCTGACGGGTGGACCCGTGGGTGCAGATGTTTTGATGCAGAAGGAGTGATTGCCTTTTTTTACACTCAGGCTCCAACTGGCTTTTATCTTATATGTTCTTACCCTAATGTGTTTGAGGTCACTGGACTCCTACTTTATTTGTGTTTAACTGGAAAGGCAGACACTCTGAGAATGTATCAAATAGCCAGTTACTGCAGAATTTCTAGAATTTAAATCGCTTCCAAAACTGGATCTGCCTCCTGGGTTTAAACCATTCTCCTGTCTCAGCCTCTTGAGTAGCTGGGATTACAGGCGCCCGCCACCACACCTGGCTCGTTTTTGTATTTTTAGTAGAGACAGGGTTTCAGCATATTGGCCTTACTGGTCTCGAACTCGACCTCGGGTGATCCACCCGCGTCAGCCTCCCAAAGTGCTGGGATGACAGGTGTGAGCCACCGCACCCGGCCCAGTGTGGATACTCCTTGAGCACATAACTGGAATCCTTTCCTTGGAAACTTGGAGCCCCTTGGGTCATGGTCATATAAACTGTGTTAAGAGGAGAGACACCATTAAATATGTCACAGTTGTCCTCGAAACTGGGACTTGTTTTGCTTTCTGCCTGGAAATGAGTCATTTTTGTAGAACATTTATTTTTCATTAACAAAAAAATTATATATATATATGAGGTACGATGTGATGTTTTAGTCCATGTACACATTGTGCAATGATTAAACCAGCTAGTTACCATATTAGCAGTCAAGCTAATTAACATAAAAGCTAATTGACATTAATAATCAAGCTAATTAACATATTAACCATCAAGCTCATTAACATATTCACATAACCCTAACTCTAACCTATGTCACCTCACCTAGTTTTTTTTGTGGTGAGAATATGTAAAATCTACTTTTAGTCTTTTTGAAAGATGCGATGTATTATTATTAACTATAATTGCTGTGTGATGTTAGAACTTTGAATTTCTTTTATCTAACTGAAAAAATTTAATTTTAATGTAATTTATATGTTTTTGAGACAGTCTCACCATATCACCCAGGCTGGAGTACAGCATCATGTTCATAGCTCATGGCAGCCTCCAACTTCTGGCTCAGGTGACCCTCCCACCTCAGCCTCCCGGGTATCTGGGACTACAGGTGCACACCATCACCTGGTTTTTAAAATTTTTGAAGTTTTGTAGAGATGGGGTCTTGCTGTGTTGCTCAGGCGGGTCTTGAATTCCTGGGCTGAAGCAATCCTCCTGCCTCAGCCTCCCAAGTAGCTGGGACTACAGGGGCATGCCATCATACCCAGCTAATTTTTTTTTTTTAAGAGATGGGGTTTCATTATGTTGCCCAGGCTTGTCTCAAACTTCTGGCCTCCAGTGATCCTCCTTCCTCAGCCTTCCATAGCCTTGTGATTCCAGACATGAACCACTGCTTCTGGCCTCCAACTGAAATTTTATGTTCTTTGGCAAACACTTCAGCATTCTTCCCTGGCAACCACCATTGTACCCTCTGCATTCATGCTTTCAACTTTAGAGTCTACATATGAGATGATATGGTATTTGTCTCTCTGTGCCTGGTTCATTTCACTTCACATTGTATCTTCCAGTTCCACCCATGTTGCTGCAAATGGTAGGATTTCCTTTTTCATGGCAGCATACTATTCCTTTGTGTGTCTATGCCACATTTTCTTGATGCACTCATCTGTAGATTGACACATGGGTTGATTCTATGTCTTTGAAAGTGTTAATAGTGCTGCAGTGCACAGGGGGTGCAGGTATCCCGTTGATGGACTGATTTCCTTTTCTTTGGGGTACACACCCAGCGGTGGGATGACTGAATCTGGCACACCATTCTTTCCTCGGATGTTTCACAGGCCCATGGCTGGACTTTAGGGAACGTCTTTACTGTATACAAGGTGGCAGTCCCTATTCTTAGGGAACATCTTCAGTGTGTACACGGCATTGATCCCTTGGCCACATGCTTAGGAAACATCTTCAGTGTATACATGGCTGTGCTCCCTTAGCCACATTCTTAGGGAATGTCTTCAGTGTGTACACGGTGGCAGTCCCTTGGCCGCATTCTTAGGGAACGTCTTCAGTGTGTACCTGGTGGCAGTCTCTTGGCCGCATTCTTAGGGAACGTCTTCAGTGTGTACCTGGTGGCAGTCTCTTGGCCGCATTCTTAGGGAATGTCTTCAGTATGTACACCTTGGCGATCCCTTGGCCACATGCCTAGGGAATGTATTCAGTGCGGTCCCTTGGCTGCATTCTTAGGGAACATCTTCAGTGTTCAACCTCATTCCTGGGGAACACCTTTAGTGTGTACATGGTGACGGCCCCTTAGCCACATTCTTAGGGAATGTATTCAGTGTGTACACGGTGGCAGTCCCTTGGCCGCATGCTTTGGGACCATCTTCAGTGAGTGCGATCCCTTGGCCACATGCTTAGGGAACGTCTTAAGTGTGTACACAGCAGCAGTCCCTTGGCCACATTCTTAGGGAATGTGTTCAGTGTGTACATGGCGGCGGTCCCTTAACCACATGCTTAGGGAATGTATGTACTTGGTGGCAGTCCCTTGGCCTCATTCTTAGTGAATGTCTTCAGTGTGTACAAGGCAGCCGTCCTTTAGCCTCATGCTTAGGGAACATCTTCAGTGTGTATATGTTGGCGGTCCCTTCCCCACATGCTTAGGGAACGTCTTCAGTGCCGTCCCTACATTCTTAGGGAACATCTTCAGTGTGTATGTGTTGGCGGTCCCTTCCCTACATGCCTAGGGAACGTCTTCAGTGCCGTCCCTACATTCTTAGGGAACATCTTCAGTGTGTACATGGCAGTGGTCCCTTGGCCTCATTATTAGGGAATGTCTTCAGTGTGTACTTGGCAGCGGTCCCTTACCCACATTCTTAGGGAATGTCTTCAGTGTGTACATTGAAAGATGCGATGTATTATTATTAACTATAATTGCTGTGTGATGTGTTAGAACTTTGAATTTCTTTTATCTAACTGAAAAAATTTAATTTTAATGTAATTTATATGTTTTTGAGACAGTCCTTTAGCCGCATGGTTAGGGAATGTTTTCAGTACAGTCCTTTGGCCACATGCCTAGGGAACAGCTTCAGTGCAGTCCCTGGGCTGCATTCTTAGGGCATGTCTTCAGTGTGTACATGGTGGAGGTCCCTTGGCCGCATTCTTAGGGAACATCTTTTTTTTTTTTTTTTTTTTTTTTAGGTGGAGTCTCGCTCTGTTGCCCAGGCTGGAGTGCAGTGGCCGGATCTCAGCTCACTGCAAGCTCCGCCTCCCGGGTTTACGCCATTCTCCTGCCTCAGCCTCCGGAGTAGCTGGGACTACAGGCGCCCGCCACCTTGCCTGGCTAGTTTTTTGTATTTCTTAGTAGAGACGGGGTTTCACCGTGTTAGCCAGGATGGTCTCGATCTCCTGACCTCGTGATCCGCCCGTCTCGGCCTCCCAAAGTGCTGGGATTACAGGCTTGAGCCACCACGCCCGGCCAGGGAACATCTTAAGTGTTTATATGGTGGTGGTCTCTTAGCCACATGCTTAGGGAATGTCTTCAGTGTGTACATGGCGGTGGTCCTTTAGCCACATTCTTAGGGAATGTCTTCAGTGTATATAAGGTGGTGGTCCCTTGGCCACATGCTTAGGGAATGTCTTTAGTGCCTTCTTTTAGCTGCATTCTTAGGGAACCTCTTCTGTGTGTACACGGCAGCAGGCTCTTAGCAGCATACTTAGGGAACGTCTTCAGTGTGTGCACAGCAGAGGTCCCTTGGCCGCATTGTTAGGAAGGGTCTTCAGTTTGTACATGGCAGTGGTCCCTTAGCTGCAGACTTAGGGATCGTCTTCAGTGTGCACAGGGCGGTGGTCCCTTGGGCCACATGCTTAGGGAATGTCTTCAGTGTGTACACGGTGGAGGTCCCTTGGCCACATGTCTAGGGAATGTCTTTTGTGCCCTCTTTTGGCTGCATTCTTAGGGAACGTCTTCCGTGCGTAAATGGCGGCTGTCCCGTAGCCACATACTTAGGGAATGTCTTCAGTGTATACCCTGCAGCGGTCCCTTGGCCTCATTCTTAGGGAACGTCTTCAGTGTGTACCTGGCAGCGTTCCCTTAGCCACAGTCTTCGGAAATGTCTTCAGTGTGTACACGGCGGGGGTCCTTTGGCCACATGCTTTGGGAACGTCTTCAGTGCATACAGAATGGCGGTCCCTTGGCCACATTCTTAGAAAACGTTGTCAGTTTGTATATGGTGGCGATCCCTTGGCCACATTCTCCTGAGTGTCTGTGTCTGTGTCCTTTCCACCTTGCGAGCTGCTTTTGTTTCTTCACTGGGTGTCTGACTCTCATGTGCAATCCGTTTCCTCCGTCACCGCCCGTCCCAGGCACAGTGAGAGACGCAGGCAGCCCGCTCATCTCTGCACGTGGCCATCTCAGACATTCTCCAGCCACCGTCCTGACCGCATTCATTCCTTCTCCTGCCCAGTCCACATCCTTCTTCCCGTACACTCTTGCTACCAAGAAATGGTCTGAATCACAGCACAGGCTTCATTTGCTTTCTGGAATTGCAGCTCCCCAGCCTCACCCAGATCAGAGATTCAGAACCTGAATCTCCGATCTCTGGAGTTGCCCCCATCCCATCAGAGACTTCTAGTCTGTTTGTTTATATTCGTTTAGACTTGGGAGGATGAGAAGAGACAAACCTTAGAAGGTGGTCTATGCAATTCCAGGGCCCATGGTGGAAGGGGCTTCCCTGCCTGCCTTTGTGCACCTTTCATTCTTGATCCAACAGTTTTTTTTTTTTTTTTTTTTTTTTTGAGACGGAGTCTTGCCTGGTCGCCCAGGCTGGAGTGCAGTGGTGTGATTCCAGCTCACTGCAACCTCTGCCTCCTGGGTTCAAGCGATTCTCCTGCCTCAGTCTCCTGAGTGGCTGGGATTACAGGCATGCGCCACGATGCTTAGCTAATTTTATATTCCTAGTAGAGATGGGGTTTCTCCATGTTGGTCAGGCTGGTCTCGAACTCCTGACCTCAGGTGATCCATCCGCCTCAGCCTCCCAAAGTGCTGGGATGACACGTGTGGGCCACCATGCCTGGCTGCACCTTTCATTCTTGATCCACCTGGTTTTAAACTTGCAGATAAACTGTTTCCACCTATGACAAATGAGTCTTCCATCTTCCATGTGGTCTGAACTTTGTCCGTGCTATCATATTCCTGTCTCTTGTTCTGGTTTTTGGCGTCCCGCAGATTGTCCCTGTTACAGTCCTGTCTCTTGTTTCTGGGGTCACTGCTGTGGCGAGCTGACTGTGCTGCGTTCCTGAGGCTGGTGAGGATGCTGTCGACACCTTAATCACGGCTGTGAAGAAACTGGCTAGAACTAGGTGCCGTGGAGCTTTGCAGTGGACTCTAGATCGTAGTACCCATTCTTTGGTCAGTGACGGAGCCAGGTGTCTTATTAGGTCTGAGGGATTTGTGGAAGCACAGAGCAAGCAAGCACCTCCTACATTGAAAGGAATCCTTGTCTCACTCAAGTTGGCATCCTGAAGTCTGCCTTTGGGAATCCCTGATTTCCTAAGAAACTACCCTAACATTTTAAGGGACTTAAAAAAATATTAGTAAAATGTTCCCAATGGATAGCAGCAGGTAGTGTTGTGTGTGTGTGTGTGTGTGTGTGTGTGTGTGTGTGTGTGTTTTTAAAGACAAAGGTTTGCTCTTGTCACCCAGGCTGGAGTGCAATGGCACAATCTTGGCTCCCTGCAACCTCCATCTCCTGGGTTCAAGGGATTCTCCTACCTCAGCCTGTCAGGTAGCTGGGATTATAGGCGTGCGCCACCATGCCCCACTAATTTTGTATTTTTAGTAGTGACGGGGTTTCACCATGTTGGTCAGGATGGTCTCGAGTTCCTGGCCTCAAGTGATCCACCTGCCTTGGCCTCTCAAAGCGCTGGGATTATGAGTCACCGCGCCCGGCCTGCGTTTTGTACTTTCATTTCGGGTTCAGGGGCATGTGTGCAGGTTCGTTACGTAGGTGAATTGCATGTCCTGGGGGTTTAGTGAACAGATTATTTCATCATCCAGGTAATAAGCCCAGTACCACCTGATAGGTAGTTTTTCGATCCTCTCATTTCTCCCACCCTCCACCCTCCACCCTCCAGCCTCCACCCTCCACCCTCCACCCTGCACCCTCCACCCTCCACCCTCCAGCCTCCAGCAGGCCTCTGCATCTGTTCCCTTCTTTGTATCCACTAATACCCAATATTTAGCTGCCACTTATCTGTGAGACCAGGTGTTATTTGGTTTTCTTTTCCTGTGTGAATTTGCTAAGGATAATGGCCTCCACCTCCATGCATGTTCCTGCAAAGGACATCATCCCATTTTTTTTTTCTTTTGAGATGGAGTTTCCCTCTTGTTGCCCAGGCTGGAGTGCAATGGCGCGATCTTGGCTCACCACAACCTCCGGCTCCTGGGTTCAAGCAATTCTTCTACCTCAGCCTACCAAGTAGTTGAGATTACAGGCGGAGACGGGTTTCTCCATGTTGGCCGGACTGGTCTTAAACTCCCAACCTCAGGTAATTCGCCTGCCTCAGCCTCCCAAAGTGCTGGGATTACAGGCATGAGCCACCACTCCCAACCAATCCCATTCTTTTTAATGAGTGCATAGTATTCCATAGTGTATATGCTCCACCCTTTCTTTTTTTTTTTTTTTTTTGAGATGGAGTCTTGTTCTGTTGTCCAGGCTGGAGTGCAGTGGCCGGATCTCAGCTCACTGCAAGCTCCGCCTCCCGGGTTTACGCCATTCTCCTGCCTCAGCCTCCCAAGTAGCTGGGATTACAGGCGCCCGCCCCCTCGCCTGGCTAGTTTTTCGTATTTTTAGTAGAGACGGGGTTTCACCGTGTTAGCCAGGATGGTCTCGATCTCCTGACCTCGTGATCCGCCTGTCTGGGCCTCCCAAAGTGCTGGGATTACAGGCTTGAGCCACCGCGCCCGGCCTCCACCCTTTCTTTATCCAGTCTACATGGCGTCATGTTGAGGAAAGGATGAAACAATGTGCATGAAAGCAGTGAATGTTTTCTATTGGAACAGTGTTTAACTTTCTGGGAAACTGTGGAGTCATTGCAATTGCAATTTCCTGGTAGATTTGGTGAGGTAAGAGCATTGGGAATTTTTGGGCGCCTGATGCACTGTGGGAGTTTTTTTTTTCACAGTGTAGAAATCTCAACATGAATATGTCTCTTTTCTTTTATGTTTGTTTGTTTGTTTTGAGATGGAGTTTTTTTCTTGTTGCCCAGGCTGGAGTGCAGTGGGAATCTGGGCTCACTGCAGCCATCCTCTCCCTTGTTCAAGCAATTTTCCTGCCTCATCCTCTGGAGTAGCTGGGAGTGTAAGTGCCTGCCCCCACACCTGGCTAATTTTTTTTTTTTGTATTTTTAGTAGAGACAGAGTTTCAGCATGTTGGGCAGGCTGGTCTCGAACTCCTGGCCTCAAGGGATCCCCCTGCCTCGGCCTCCCAAAGTGCTGGGATGACAGGCGTGAGCCACGGCGCCCGGCCATCTGTTTTCTTTTCATAGGAGGTGCTGGTCTCACAGTGGCTCTGTGCTGTGATGAAATGGCATTGCCAAAGTTTTACTCTTGACAACTTGATTTTGTATGCTAAAGAGATCTTCTTTGGCGTGATTGAGGAGGGCTTGAGAGAGTTAAAGGAGCCATTTATTTAGAAGGCGATGAGATGGAGTTATGTCTTGGTAATTACTGCAGTTACCCCCACCCCATTCTTTCCGTGGCTCTCCTAGCTGGGTTCTTGGCTAGTCAGGGAGGTGCCCTGAAAAGCCTCATTTTCCCACAGCTGTAGGAACTGTGTGGTACACGCACAATTTCTTAGCTTTTGTATTAGGGAATGTCTTCAGTGCGTTCCCTTGGTCACATTCTTAGGGAACATCTTCAGTGTGTACACTGTGGCGGTTCCTTAGGCACATTCTTAGGGAAAGTCTTCAGTGTGTACATGGTGGCATTCCCTTGGCCGCATGCTTAGGGAATGTCTTCAGTGCGGTCCCTTGACCACATGCCTAGGGAATGTCTTCAGTGCCAGCCCTTGGGTGCATTCCAGGGAACATCTTCAGTGTGTACATTGCGGTGGTCCCTTAGCCACTTTCTTAGGGAATGTCTTCAGTTTGTACGCGTTGGTAGTCCGTTGGCCACATGCTTAGGGAACGTGTGCAGTGAATGCGAGCCCTTGGCCACATGGTTAGGGAACATCTTCAGTGTGTACACGGCCGTGGTCCCTTTCCCTCATTCTTAGGAAATGTCTTCAGTGCCTACACAGTGGCAGTCCCTTGGCCACATTCTTAGGGAATGTGGCCAAGGGACTGTCTTCAGTGTGTACATGACTGCGGTCTCTTAGCCACATTCTTAGGGAATGTCTTCAGTGTGTACATGGTGGCAGTCTCTTGGCCGCGTGGTTAGGGAACATCTTCAGTGTGCACACGGTGGCAGTTCCTTGTGCCACATGGTTAGCGAATGTCTTCAGTGAGTACATGGTGGCGGTCTCTTGGCTGCATTCTTACAGAACATCTTCAGCGTGTACATGGCGGCTGTCCCTTAGCTGCATGCTTAGGGAACGTCTTCAGTGTGTATACAGTGGCAGTCCCTTAGCCACATGTCTAGGGAATGTTTTCCCTGCTGTTCCTTGGGTGCATTCTTAGGGAACATCTTCAGTGTGTAATGGCGGTGGTCCCTTAGCCACATACTTAGGGAATGTCTTCAGTGTGTACATGGTGGCAGTCCTTTGGCCACATGCCTAGGGAACATCTTCAATGCAGTCCCTTAGCCACATGCCAAGGGAACATCTTCAGTGTTGTCTTTTAGTTGCATTCTTAAGGAACGTCTGCAATGTGTACATGGCAGCAATCCCTTAGACACAAGGTTAGGGATCATCTTCAGTATGCATAGGGCTGTGGTTCCTTGGGCCACATGCCTGGGGAACGTCTTCAGTGCGGTCCCTTGGCCACAAGGTTAGGGATCATCTACAGTGTGCAGGTTAGGGATCATCTACAGTGTGCATAGGGCAGTGGTTCCTTGGGCCACATGACTAGGGAACGTCTTCAGTGCCGTCCCTTGGCTGCATTCTTAGGGAACGTCTTCATTGTGTACATGGCAGCGGTCCCTTAGCCACATACTTCCGGACCGTTTTCAGTGTGTACAGGGCAGCAGTCCCTTCGGTGTATTCTTAGGGAGCATCTTTAGTGTGTACATGGCAGTGATCTCTTACGTACATTTTAGGGAATGTCTTCAGTGTTTACATGGTGGTAGTCCTTTGATCACATGTTTAGGGAACATCTTCAGTGCAGTCCCTTGGCCACATGCCTAGGGATCATCTTCAGTGCTGTCCCTTGGCTGCATTTTTAGGGAGTGTCTTCAATGTGTACCTGGTGGTGGTTCCTTGGCTCCATTCTTAGGGAACGTCTTCAGTGTGTACATGGCGGTGGTCCCTTAGCCACACGCTTAGGGAACGTCTTTAGTGTGTACATGGCGGCGGTCCCTTAGCCACATGTTTACCGAACGTCTTCAGTGTATACAGTGGCGGTCCCTTGGCCACATGGCTAGGAACGTCTTCAGTGCTGTCCTTTACTTGCATTTTTAGCGAACATCTTCAGTGTGTACATGGCAGCAGTCCCTTAGCCATATTCTTAGGGAATATCTTCAGTGTGCATACAATTGCAGTCCCTTGGCCACATGGCTAGGAACGTCTTCAGTGCCCTGTTTTAGCTGCATTCTTAGGGAACGTCCTCAGTGTGTACATGGCAGCAGTCCCTTAGCCACACACTTAGGGAACATCTTCAGTGTGTGCATATCTTCAGTGTGTGCACGTCAGCGGCCCTTGACTGCATTGTTAGGGAACGTCTTCAGTGTAAACATGGCAGTGGTCCCTTAGCCAGGAGCTTAGGGATCGTCTTCAGTGTGCACAGGGCGGTGGTCCCTTGCGTCACATGCTTAGGGAATGTCTTCAGTGTGTACATGGTGGCTGTCCCTTAGCCACACGCCTAGGGAACGTCTGCCATCTCTTGGCTAAATTCTTAGGGAACGTTTTCAGTGCGTAAATAGTGGCGGTCCCTTAGCCTTATACTTAGAGAACGTCTTCAGTGTGTACACGGCTAGTCCGTTGGCCTTATTCTTAGGAAATGTCTTTAGTGTGTATAGGCGGTGGTCCCTTAGCCACATTCTTAGCGAATGTCTTCAGTGTGTACACGGCGATGGTCCCTTGGACACATGCTTTGGGAACATCTTCAGTGTATACAGAGTGGCGGTCCATTGGCCCCATTCTTAGAAAACGCCTTCAGTTCGTATAACGTGGCGATCCCTAGGCCACATTCTTCTGAGTGTCTGTGTCTGTGTCCTTTCTACCCTGTAAGCTGCTTTTATTTCTTCATTGGGTGTCTCTGACTCTCCTGTGGAATCCCTTTCCTCTGTCACCGCCCGTCCCAGGCATAGGGAGAGACGCAGGCTGCCTGCTCCTCTCTGCACGTCGCCATCTGAGACATCCTCCAGCCACCCTCCTGACAGCACTCATTCTTTCTCCTGCCCGGTCCACATACTTCTTCCGCTACACCCTTGCTACCAAGAAATGGTTTGAATCATAGCCAAGGCTTCATTCGCTTTCTGGAATTGCAGCTCTCCAGCTCCACCCAGATCAGAGATTCAGAACCTGAATCTTCTGATTTCTGGAGTTGCCCCCATCCCATCAGAGACTTCTAAACCTAGTCTGTTTGTTTATATTCGTTTAGACTTGGGAGGATGACAGGAGAGAAACTTTAAAAGGTGACCTGTGCAGTCCAGGGCCCAGGGTGGAAGGGGCTTCCGTCCCTGGCTGCTTTTGTGCACCTTTCATTCTTGATCCGCTCTGTCGCCCAGGCTGGAGTATAGTGGTGTGATCTCGGCTCACTGCAAGCTCTGCGTCCCGGGTTCATGCCATTCTCCTGCCTCAGCCTCCCGCATAGCTGGGACTACAGGCGCCCGCCACCACGCCCGGCTAAATTTTTGTGTAGTTTTAGTAGGGACGGTTTCACCGTGTTAGCCAGGATGGTCTCGATTTCCTGACCTCGTGATCCGCCTGCCTGGGCCTCCCAAAGTGCTGGGATGACAGGTGTGAGCCACTGCGCCCGGCCTGTTTTTGCTTTTTTGAGACGGAGTCTTGCTGTGTGGCCCAGGCTGGAGTGCAGTGGTGTGATCTCAGCTCACTGCAACAACCTCTGCTTCCCGGGTTCAAGCGATTCTCCTGCCACAGCCTCCCGAGTAGGGAGCTGCTAAAATAAAATACTTTCAGTTGGGTACTTTATAAACTACAGACATTTATTACTCACAGTTCTGAAGGCTGGAGGTTCAAGATCATGGCAGATTCAGTATCTGGTGGGGACCCACCTCCTGGTTCATAGACGATGCATTTGCTCTGCGCGTGCTCACATGGTGGAAGGGTGAGGGAGCTCTCTGGGGCCCCTTTTATAAGGACACTGATCCCATTCTTGAGGCTGGATCCCCATGACCTCATCACCTCCCAAGTCTCCCACCTCCTGACACCATTGTCTTAAGGGTGAGGATTTCAATGTAGGAATTTTGGGGAGGAACACAAACTTTCAGACTGTAGCAAACACTATTCTTAAAAAAAAATACAGTAATAGTTCAGCTTTTTTTTTTTTTTTTTTTAGTTTGATAAATTTTCCAAGAAGGAGGAGGTAAAGAAACCCTCCTAGTTTTGAAGGTGAATGTTAGTGCTGTAAAATACACGTGGGACTTGGCTTCTATAAAATTCCTGGTCACGGCATAATGTAGGTGGTTCGCAGTACCTGGGAAAGCTCACCTTTCCTTTTTCTAACATGTAACTTTTGTGGGAATTGCGTAAAAGTTGTTTATAGTTAGCCCTTCAGTCCTGTGTCCAACCCAGCATATCCGATACTATCTAACATTCTTTTTTTTTGAGACGGTGTTTTGCTCTTGTTACCCAGGCTGGAGGACAGTGGCACGATCCTGGCTCGCCGCAACCTCCACCTCCTGGGTTGAAGTGATTCTCCCGCCTCAGCCTCCCAAGTAGCTGAGATTACTAAATTTTATATAAATGTTGTGTCAAGAAATATTATTGCTCTTTTGATTTTTTTTTTCCCTAACCATTGAGAAATTTAGAAAAAACATTTATGAACGTAAACACTGTTCTTGACAAGAAGGCCTTCTAAAAATAAGGGCTGGAGTTTGTTGAAACTGCTCTCCTTTTTTTTTTTTTTTTTTTTTTGCTGCTTTTTCCTTTTGCCTTGAGGCAGTAATTGGAATCCACTTATTTGTCCTGGGTGGAGAAACAGTTCAGATCTAACAGTGGGGGCTCTGTGTTTCCTTAGGTAACACGTGTGAGGTTTTTGTCAGTGTAATTCAGTCATCTGTGTTAATATTATCACAAAAGATCAGGGCGGCATTTGCTTCTTCCCAGAATTGCTTATTAAAACAGCTGCATGGCCAGGCGCAGTGGCTCACGCCTGTAATCCCAATACTTTTGGAGGCCGAGGCAGGCTTGAGCCCAGGAGTTTGAGACCACCCTGGGCAACGTGGCCAAACCCCGTCTCTACTGAAAATACAAAAAAATTAGTGCGTGCCTGTAGTCGCAGCTACTCAGGAGGCGGAGGCGGGAGGATCACTTGAGTGTGGGAGTTGGAGGCTGCAGTGAGCTGTGATCGCAGCCTGGGCAACCAAGTGAGAGATGCTGTGTCTAAAAAATAAAAATAAAAATTAGCCAAACATGGTGGCATGCGTGTGTTGTCACTGCTACTTGGGAGGCTGAGGAGGGTGGATCACTTGAGCCCACAAAGTCGAGGCTGCAGTGAGCTGAGATTGCACCACTGTAGTACAGCCCGGCAACAGAGCGAGGGAGACCCTGTCTCTAAATACATAAATAAATAGGTTCGCGATTAAGCAGAAGTTGTGCTTGTTCTGCCAGGATTTCAGTTGGGTTCTTTGTGCCCTAATTTATCTGAGCTCATAGGTTGTGCGTTATCTTGGAAGGCTTGTATTAAAGAAAGAGGGTAGCCTTTCTTTTCCCTGTTTTGGGAGCATTGCTGAGGTGGCTTTTGGCGACGGGTGGACCCGAGGGTGCAGACGTTTTGATGCAGAGGGAGTGATTGCCTTTTTCAGACGTAGGGTCCATCTGGTTTTTATGTTGTGTGTTCTTACCCTGGGGTGTTTGAGGTCCCTGGACTCCTATTTTATTTGTGTTTAAAAAGCAGGAACTCTGAGAACGTATCAAATAGCCTGTTACTGCAGGATTTCTAGAATTTAAATGGCTTCCAAAACTGGATCCACAAGCTAAGAATTATGTTTATGTTTTAAAAGGTGTTGGTTTGCTTCTTACCTTTCTAAATTCTTGGGGGGAAAAATCCAAAGAATAATTCAGTTTCATGATACAAAAATGATATGAGGCTGGGCACAGTGGCTCATACCTGTCATCCCAGCACTTTGGGAGGCCAAAGCAGGAGGATTACTTGAACCCAAGAGTTTGAGATCAGCCTGGGCAACAGGGAGAAAAAAATAAAATAAAAATAGACTGGGTGCAGTGACTTATGCTTATAATCACAGCCCTTTGGGAGGCTAAGTCAGTAGGATTACTTGAGCTGAGGGGTTTGAGACTAGCCTGGTCAACACAGTGAGACCTTGTCTGTAGTAATGATAAAAAATTAGCTGGACATAAGGTGTGCATTTGTAGTCTCAGTTACACAGGAGGCTGAAGTGGGAGGATCACTTGAGCTGGGGAGTTGGAGGCTGCAGTGAAATGTGATCGCACCACTGTACTCCAGCCTGTGCAACAAAGAGAGAGATGCTGTCTCTTAAAAAAAAAAAAACAAAAAACAGCCAGATGTGGTGGCACACATGTGTGGTCACAGCTACTTGGGAGGCTGAGGCTGAAGGATTGCTTGAGCTCAAGGAGGTTGAGGCTTCAGTAAGCTACGATCATGCCACTGCACTCCAGACTGGGCAATCGCCTGGGGGAGACTCTGTCTCCACCAAAATAAATTAAAGATAGGAAATTTCAATATGAAAATCAATGTCCCCCGGATCCTTCCATTTCTTCCCAGCTGGGCTATATTTGGAGTTCCATGGGGAGCCGGCAGTTTGCACGCGCTCAGGAGGATGCGCCCTGCCATAGTGTCTGTGAGTGAACAGCCTGATCTCATCAACCCTTCTGAGCAGGCCTGGCCCTCCGAGTAATAACTGGGAACATTCGCCAGTTTGTGAGATGACCTCATGTTGTCATTTGAAGGGTGCAGTGTGGATACGTGGATACATTTTTTTCTTTTTTCTTTTTGAGGTGGAGTTTTACTCTTGTTGCCCAGACTGGAGTGCAATGGTACGATCTCGGCTCACTGCAACCTCCGCCTCCTGGGTTCAAGCCATTCTGTTTCAGCCTCCTGAGTAGCTGGGATTACAGGCACCCGCCACCATGCCCAGCTAATTTTTGTATTTTTAGTAGAGACGGGGTTTCAGCATATTGGTCAGGCCGGTCTGGAACTCCTGACCTCAGGTGATCCACCCGCATCAGCCTCTCAAGGTGCTGGGATGACAGGCGTGAGCCACCGCGCTCCGCCCAGTGTGGATACACCTTGGGCACATAACTGGAATCCTTTCCTTGGAAACTTGGAGCCCCTTGGGTCATGGTCATATAAACTGTGTTGAATTAAGAGGAGACACCGTTAAGTATGTCACAGCTGTCCTCGAAACTGGGACTTGTGTTGCTTTCTGCCTAGAAATGCGAGTCATTTTAATAGAATATTTGGCCAGGTGCGGTGGCTCAAGCCTGTAATCCCAGCACTTTGGGAGGCCGAGACGGGCGGATCAAGAGGTCAGGAGATCGAGATCATCCTGGCTAACCCGGTGAAACCCCGTCTCTACTAAAAAATACAAAAAACTAGCCGGGCGAGGTGGTGGGCGCCTGTAGTCCCAACTACTGGGGAGGCTGAGGCAGGAGAATGGCCTAAACCTGGGAGGCGGAGCTTGCAGTGAGCCGAGATCTGGCCACTGCACTCCAGCCTGGGTGACAGAGCAAGACTCCATCTTAAAAAAAAAAAAAAAAAAAATTTATTTTTTCATTAACAAAAAATAATTGTGTACATATATATGAGGTACAACGTGATGTTTTAATCCAAGTACACATTGTGATTAAAACAAGCTAGTTACCATATTAACAATCAAGCTAACATATTAACAATCAAGCTAATTAACATATTAACAATGAAGCTAAGTAATATATTCATATAACGTTAACTCTAACCCATATCACTTCACCTACCTTTTTTTGTGGTGAGAATACGTAAAATCTACTTTTAGTCATTTTGAAAGATGCGGTGTATTATTATTAACTATAATCAGTGTGTGCTGTGGTAGAACTTTGAATTTATTTCTTTTATCTAACTTAAAAAATTTAATTTTAATGTAATTTATATGTTTTTGAGACAGTCTTGCCCTATCACTCAGGCTGGAGTACAGCGTCATGTTCATAGCTCTTGGCAGCTTCCAACTGGTGGCTCAGATGAGCCTCCCACCTCAGCCTCCCAGGTAGCTGGGACTACAGGTGCACCCCGCCACACCCAGTTGATTTTTAAATGTTTTGTAGAGATGGGGTCTCGCTATGTTGTCCAGGTGGGTCTTGAATTCTTGGGCTGAAGCAGTCCTCCTGCCTCAGCCTCCCAAGTAGCTGGGACTACAGGTACATGCCAGTATACCCAGCTAACTTTTTTTTTTCCTTTTGAGATGAGGTTTCATTATGTTGCCCGGGCTTGTCTCAAACTCCCGGCCTCCAGTGATCCTCCTTCCTCAGCCTTCCATAGCATTGTGATTCCAGACATGAGCCACCGCTCCTGGCCTCCAACGGAAATTTTATGTTCTTTGACAAACACTTCAGCATTCTTCCCTGGCAACCACCATTGTACTCTCTGCATTCATGCGTTCAGCTTTTTTAGAGTCTACATGTGAGATGATATGGTATTTGTCTCTCTGTGCCTGGTTCATTTCACTTCACATTGTATCTCCAGTCCCATCCATGTTGCATAAATGGCAGGATTTCCTTTTTCATAGCTGCATACTATTCCATGGTGTGTCTATGCCACATTTGCCTGATGCACTCATCTGTTGATTGACACATAGGTTGATTCCATATCTTGGAAATTGAGTAGTGCTGCAGTGCACAAGGGGTGCAGGTATCCCGTTGAGCGTCTGATTTCCTTTCCTTTGGGTACACATCCAGTGGTGGGATGTCTGGATCCTGCACACCATTCTTTTCTCTGATATTTCGCAGGCCTATGGCTGGACCTTTGGAACGTCTTCATTATGTACAAGGTGGTGGTCCCTTAGCCACATTCTTAGTGAATGTCTTCCGTGTGTACACAGTGGCAGTCCCTTGGCCGCATGCTTAGGCAATGTCATCAGTGCGGTTCCTTGGCCACATGCTTAGGGAATGTCTTCAGTGTATACATGGTGGCAGTCCCTTGGCCACATTCTTAGATAATGTCTTCAGTGTGTACATGGTGGCAGTCCCTTAGCCACATGCTTAGGGAACGTCTTCAGTGTGTACATAGCTTCGGTCTGTTAGCCACAAGCCTAGGGAACATCTTCAGTGTGTATAGGGTGGTGGTCCCTTGGCCACATGCCTAGGGAACCTCTTCAGTGCCATCCCTTGCTGCATTTTAAGGGAACGTCTTCAGTGTGTACATGGTGATGGTCCCTTGGCGCATTGTTAGGGAACGTCTTCAGTGTGTACATGGCAGAGGTCCCTTAGCCACATGCTTTGGGAACGTCTTCAGTGTGTATATGGCAGTGGTCCCTTAGCCACATACTTAGGGAATGTCTTCAGTGCATATATGGCGGTGGTCCTTTGGGCCACATGCTTAGGGAATGTCTTCAGTGTGTACACGGTGGTGGTCCCTTGGCCGCATCCTTAGGGAAAGTCTTCAGTGACATCTTTTGGCTGCATCTTCAGTGTGTTTGGGAACTGTTTCCAGTGTATTCATGGCGGAGGTCCCTTAGCCACATTCTTAGAGAACCTCTTCAGTTCATACACAGTGGCGATCCCCTGGCCACATTCTTAGAAAACGTCTTCATTTGGTACACAGTGGCGGTCCCTTGGCCACATTCTTCTGAGTGTCTGTGTCTGTGTCCTTTCCACCCTGTAAGCTGCTTTCATTTCTTCACTGGGTGTCTTTGACTCTCATGTGGAATCCCATTTCTCTGTCACTGCCCGTCCCAGGCACAGTGAGAGACGTAGCCAGCCTGCTCCTCTCTGCATGTGGCCATCTCAGACGTTCTCCAGCCACTGTCCTGACCGCATTCATTCCTTCCCCTGCACGGTCCACATCCTTCTTCCCTTACCCCCTTGCTACCAAGAAATGGTCTGAATCACAGCACAGGCTTCATTTGCTTTCTGGAATTGCAGCTCCCCAGCTCTACCCAGATCAGAGATTCAGAACCTGAATCTTCGACCTGGAGATGCCCGCATCCCATCAGAGACTTCTAGTCTGTTTCTTCATATTCATTTAGACTTGGGAGGATGACAGGAGAGAAACCTTAGCAGGTGGACTCTGCAGTTCTAGGGCCCAGGTGGAAGGGGCTTCCGTCCCAGGCTGTCTTTGTGCACCTTTCATTCTTGATCCAACTTTTTTTTTTTTTTTTTTTTTGAGACAGAGTTGTGCTGTGTCCCCCAGTCTGGAGTGCAGTGGTGTGATCTCAGCTCACTGCAACCTCCGCCTCCCAGGTTCAAGCAATTCTCCTGCTTCACTCTTCTGAGTGGCTGGGAGTACAGGCATACGCCTCCATGCCTGGCTAATGTTATATTTATAGTAGAGATGGGGTTTCTCCATGTAGCTCAGGCTGGTCCTGAGCTCAGTTGATCCATTCGCCTCAGCCTCCCAAAGTGCTGGGATTACAGGCGTGAACCACCACGCCTGGCCTCACCTTTCGTCTTGATCCACCTGATTTCAAACTCGCAGATAAATTGTTTCCACCTGTGACAAATGAGTTATGCATCTTCCATGTGGTCTGGACTTTGTCCCTGTTACCATATTCCTGTATCTTGTTTCTGGCGGGCTGCACGTTGTCCCTCTTACAGTCCTGTCTCTTGTTTCTGGGGTCACTACTGTGGCGAGCTGACGTGCCACATTCCTGAGGCTGGTGAGGATGCTGTCGGCACCTTAATCACGGCTGTGAAGAAACTGGCTAGAGCTAGGTGCCGTGGAGCTTTGCAATGGAGTCTAAGTCGTGGTACCCATTGTTTGATCAGTGACGGAGCCAGGTGTCTTATTAGGTCTCGGGGATTTGTGGAAGCAAAGAACAAGCAAGCACCTCCTACATTGAAAGGAATCCTTCTGACACTCAAGAGGACACCGTGAAGTCCTGCCTTTGGAAATCCCTGATTTCCTAAGACACTACCCTAGCAGTTTAAAGGACTTAAAGAAAAATTCAGTAAAATGTTCCCAATAGCAGCACATGTAGTCATGTAGTTATTGTGTTTTTTTTTTTTGAGACGGAGTTTCGTTCTGGTCACCCAGGCTGGAGTGCAATGGCACGGTCTCAGCTCACTGCAACCTCCGTCTCCCAGGTTCAAAGGATTCTCCCACCTCCGCCTGTCAGATAGCTAGGATTATAGGCGTGTGCCACCACGCCCAGCTAATTTTGTATTTTTAGTAGTGACAGGGTTTCCACCATGTTGATCAGGGAGGTCTCGAACTCCTGGCCTCAGGTCATCCACCCACCTTGGCCTCCCTAAGTGCTGGGATTATGAGTCACCGCGCCCGGCTTTTTAAATTTTCATTTCAGGTTCAGGGGCACGTGTGCAGGTTTGTTACATGGGCAAATTGCATGTCCTGGGGCTTTTTTCATCATCCAGGTAATAAGCCCAGTACCACCTGATAGGTAGTTTTTCGATCCTCTCATTTCTTTCACCCTCCACCCTCTAGCAATCCCCTGCGTCTGCTCCCTCCTTTGTATCCACGAATACCCAGGGTTTAGCTGCCACTTATCAGTGAGACCTGGTGATATTTGGTTTTATTTTCCTGTGTGAGTTTGCTAAGGATAATGGCCTCCACTCCATGCATGTTCCTGCAAAGGACATCATCCCATTTTTTTTTCTCTTTCTTTTGAGACTGGGTTTCCTTCTCGTTGCCCAGGCTAGAGTGCAATGGCGTGATCTCGGCTCACGACAACCTCTGGCTCCTGGGTTCAAGTGATTCTCCTGCCTCAGCCTCCCATGTAGCTGAGATTACAGGTGCATACCACCACGCCTGGCTAATTTTGTATTTTTAGTAGAGACAGGGCTTCTCCGTGTTGGCCAGGCTGGTCTTGAACTCCTGACCTCAGGTAATCTGCCTGCCTCCCAACATGCTGCGATTACAGGCCTGAGCCACCATCCCCAACCAATCCCATTCTTTTTCATGGGTTCATAGTATTCCATAGTGTATATGCTCCAGTCTACATGGCGTTGTGTTGAGGAATGGATGTAACAATGTGCGTGAAAGCAGTGAATGTTTTCTATTGGAATGGTGTTTGCCTTTCTGGGAAACTGGGGAGTCATTCCAATTGGAATTTCCTGGTAGATTTGATTGGCTAAGAGCAATGGGAATTTATGGGGTGCCTGATGCACTGTTGCAGATCTTTTTTCACAGTGTAGATGTCTCAGCAAGAATATGTCTCTTTTCTTCTCTCTCTTTTTTTGGGCGGGGGATAGAGTTTTGCACTTGTTGCCCAAGCTGGAGTATAATGGCTGAATCTCGGCTCACGGCAACCAACATCTCCCGGGTTCAAGCAATTCTCCTGCCTCAGCCTCTGGAGTAGCTAGGATTGTAAGTGCCTGCCCCTACACCCCTGATTTTTTGTTGTTGTTGTTGTTTTAGTATTTTTAGTAGAGACAGGGTTTAACCATGTTGGGCAGGCCGGTCTTGAACTCCTGGCCTCAAGTGATCCACCTGCCTCAGCCTCCCAAAGTGCTGGGATGACAGGCGTGAACCACGGCGCCCAGTCATCTGTTTTCTTTGCGTAAGAGGTGCTGGTATCACAGTGGCTCTGTGCTGTGATGAAATGGCATTGCCAGAGTTTTACTCCTGACAGCTTGATTTTGTATGCTAAACAGATCTTCTTTGGCGTGATTGAGGAGGGCTTGGGAGAGTTAAGGGAACCATTTATGTAGAAAGCGATTAGATTGTGTTATATCTTGGCAATTACTGCAGTTACCCCCACCCCATTCTTTCTGTGGCTCTCCTAGCTGGGTTTGTGGCTAGTCATGGAGGTGCCCTGAAGAGCCTCATTTCCCACAGCTGTAGGAACTGTGTGGTACACCCACAATTTCTTAGCTTTTGTATTAGGGAATGTCTTCTGTTTGTCCCCATGGCCACATGCTTAGGGAATGTCTTCAGTGTGTATAGAGTGGCCATCCCTTAGCCACATTCTTAGGGAACATCTTCAGTGTGTACATGGCGACAGTCCCTTAGCCACATTCTTAGGGATGTCTTCAGTGCGTACAAGGTGGCTGTCTCTTGGCCGCATACTTAGGGAACGTCTTCAGTGGGGTCCCTTGGCCACACGCCTAGCGAATGCCTTCAGTGCTGTCCTTTGGCTGCATTCTTAGGGAACGTGTTCAGTGTGTACATGGCGGCTGTCCCTTGGCCACATTCTTAAGGAACATTTTCAGCGTTTATATGGTGACGGTCCCTTAGCCACGTTCTTAGGGAATGTCTTCAGTGTGTATACGGTGGCAGTCCCTTGGCCGCAGACTTAGGGAACATCTTCAGTGAGTGCGATCCCTTGGCCACAGGCTTACAGAAGTATTCAGTGTGTATATAGCCGCGGTCCCTTTCCCACATTCTTAGGGAATGTCTTCAGTGCCTAGACAGTGGTAGTCCCTTGGTTACATTCAAAGGGAACATCTTCAGTGTGTACATGGTGGAGGTCCCTCAGCCACATTCCTAGGGATTGTCTTCAGTGTGTACACAGTGGCAATCTTTTGGCCTTATGGTTAGGGAGCATCTTCAGTGTGTACACGGTGGTGGTCCCTTGCTCCACATGCTTAGGCAATTCCTCAGTGTGTATCTGGTGGCGGTCCCTTGGCCGCATGCTTAGGGAATGTCTTCAGTGCCATCCCTTGACTGCATTCTTAAGGAACGTCTTCAATGTGTATATGACAGCAGTCCCTTAGCCACAAACTTCGGGTACATCTTCAGTGTGCACACGGCGGCGGTCCCTTGGATGCATTCTTAGGGAACATCTTTAGTGTGTACATGACGGAGGTCTCTTACACACATTCTTAGAGAATGTCTTAAGTGTGTACATGTTGGTAGTCCTTTGGCCGCATACTTAGGGAACATCTTCAGTGCTGTCCCTTGGCCACATGCCTAGGGAATATCTTTTGTGCCATCCCTTGGCAGCATTCTTAGGGGGCGTCTTAAGTGTGTACCTGGTGGCGGTCCCTTGCCTGCATTCTTAGGGAAGGTCTTCAGTGTGTACATGGTGGTGGTCCCTTAGCCCTAGGCTTAGGAAACGTCTTTAGTGTGTAGATGGCATTGGTCCCTTAGCCACATGCTTAGGGAACGTCTTCAGTGTGTATACAGTAGCGGTCCCTTGGCCACATGCCTAGGGTACGTCTTGAGTGATGTCTTTTAGCTGCATTCTTTGGGAATGTCTTCGGTGTGTAGGTGGCAGTGGTCCCTTAGTCACATACTTAGGGAACGTCTTCAGTGTTTGCACTCAGCGGCCCCTGGCTGCCTTGTCGGTAGGGAACGTGTTCAGTGTATACATGGCAGCGGGTCCCTTAGCCACGAGATTAGGGATCGTCTATCAGTGTGCACTGGGCGGTGGTCCCTTGGGCCACATGCTTAGGGAATGTCCTTAGTGTGTACACGGTGGCGGTCCCTTAGGCACATGCCTAGGGAACGTCTGCCAACTCTTGGCTGCATTCTTAGGGAACGTCTTCAGTGGGTAAATGGCGGTGTTCCCTTAGCCACGTACTTAGGGAACGTCTTCAGTGTGTACATGATGGCAGTCCCTTAGTCACATACTTAGGAAACGTTTTCAGTGTGTACACGGCAGCGTTCCCTTGGCCGCATTCTTAGGGAACGTCTTCAGTGTGTACAGCCGGTGGTCCCTTAGCCACATTCTTAGCTAATGTCTTCAGTGTGTACATGGCGATGGTCCCTTGGCCACATGCTTTGGGAACGTCTGCAGTGCATACAAAGTGGCGGTCCCTTTGCCCCATTCTTAGAAAACGTCTTCACTTCGTACACTGTGGCGATCCCTTGGCCACATTCCTCTGAGTGTCTGTGTCTGTGTCCTTTCCACCCTGTAAGCTACTTTTGTTTCTTCATTGGGTGTCTGTGACTCTCATGTGGAATCCCTTTCCTTTGTCACTGCCCGTCCCAGGCACAGTGAGAGACTCAGCCAGCCTGCTCCTCGCTGCACGTGGCCATCTCATATTCTTCCCCCACTGTCCTGACCACATTCACTCCTTCTCCTGCCCGGTCCACATCTTTCTTCCCCTGTACCCTTGCTACCAAGAAATGATCTGAATCACAGCACCGGCTTCATTTGCTTTCTGGAATTGCAGTTCCCCAGCCCCACCCAGAGCAGAGATTCAGTACCTGAATCTTCGGATATTTGGAGATGCCCCCATCCCATCAGAGACGTCTCGTGTGCTTCTTTATATTCGTTTAGACTTGGGAGGATGACAGGAAAGAAAGCTTAGCAGGTGGACTGTGCATTTCCAGGGCCCGGGGTGGAAGGGGCTTCCATCCCTGGCTGCCTTTGTGCATGTTTCATTCTTATTTTTTTTATTTTTTTATTTTTTATTTTTTTATTATTATTATTTTATTATTTTATTTTTATTTTTTTGAGACAGAGTCTTGCTCTATCGCCCAGGCTGGAGTGCAGTGGCGCAATCTCGGCTCACTGCAAGCTCCTCCTCCCGGGTTCACGCCGTTTTCCTGCCTCAGCCTCCCGAGTAGCTGGGACTACAGGCGCCCGCCACCTCGCCTGGCTAATTTTTTGTATTTTTAGTACAGACAGGTTTCACCGTGTTAGCCAGGATGGTCTTGATCTCCTAACCTCGTAATCCGCCCACTTCGGCCTCCCAAAATGCTGGGATTACAGGCGTGAGCCACTGCGCCCAGCCGGTTTTTTTTTTTTTTTCTTTTTTTTTTTTGAGACAGAGTCTTGGTGAGTCGCCCAGGCTGGAGTGCAGTGGTGTGATCTCAGCTCATCAGCTCACTGCAACTCCACGCCTCCCGGGTTCAAGCGATTCGCCTGCCACAGACTCCCAAGTAGGGAGCTGCTAAAATAAAATACTTTCAGTTTGGTGATTTATAAACTACAGACATTTATCACTCAAAGTTTTGAAGGGTGGAGGTTCAAGATCATGGCAGATTCGGTGTCTGGTGGGGACCCACCTCCTGGTTCATAGACCACGCATTTTCTCTGTGTGCTCACATGGTGGAAGGGCAAGGGAACTCTCTGGGGCTCCTTTCATAAGGACATTGATCCCATTCATAAGGCTGGATCCCCATGATCTCATCACCTCCCAAGTCTCCCACCTCCTGACACCATCGTCTTAGGCGTGAGGATTTCAATGTAGGAATTTTGGGGAGGAATACAAACTTTCAGACTGTAGTGAATACCATTCTTTAAAAAAATACAGTGATAGTTAAGTTTTTTTTTTTTTTTGTTAGACAAATTTTCCAAGAAGGAGGAGGCAAAGAAACCCTCCTAGTTTTGAAGGTGAATGTTAGTGCTGTAAAATACACGTGGGACTTGGCTTCTATAAAATTCCTGGTCACGGCAAAATGTAGGTGGTTCACAGTACCTAGGAAAGCCCACCTTTCCTTTTTCTAACATGCAACTTTTGTGAGAATTGCCTAAAAGTTGTTTATAGTTAGCCCTTCAGTCCTGTGTCCAACCCAGCATATCCAATACTATCTAATATTCCTTTTTTTTGAGACAGTGTTTTGCTCTTGTTACCCAGGCTGGTGGACAGTGGCACGATCCTGGCTCGCCGCAACCTCCACCTCCTGGGTTGAAGTGATTCTCCCGTCTCAGCCTCCCGAGTAGCTGGGATTACCAAATTCTATATAAATGTTGTGTCAAGAAATATTATGGCTCTTTTGACTTTTTTTTCCTAACCAAAGAGAAATTTAGAAACAACATTTATGAACGTAAACACTGTTCTTGAAAAGAAGGCCATCCGAAAAGAAAGGCTGGAGTTTGTTGAAACTACTCCACTTGTTTTTCTTTTTTTTTGCTGCTTTTTCCTTTTGCCTTGAGGCAGTAATTGGAATCCACTCATTTGTCCTGGGTGGAGAAACAGTTCAGATCTAACAGTGGGGGCTCTGTGTTTCCTTAGGTAACACGTGTGAGGTTTTTGTCAGTGTAATTCAATCATCTGTGTTAATATTATCACAAAAGATCAGGGCGGCATTTGCTTCTTCTCAGAATTGCTTATTAAAACAGCTGCATGGCCAGATGTGGTGGCTCATGCCTGTAATCCTAACACTTTTGGAGGGTGAGGCAGGCGGATTGCTTGGGCCCAGGAGTTTAAGACCACCCTGGGCAACGTGGCCAAACCCTGTCTCTACTAAAAATACAAAAAATTAGCTCGTGCCTGTAGTCCCAGCTACTCAGGAGACGGAGGTGGGAAGATCACTAGAGCGTGGGAGTTGGAGGCTGCAGTGAGCTGTGATCGCAGCCTGGGCAACCAAGCGAGAGATGCTGTGTCTAAAAAAATAAAAAGAAAAATTAGCCAAACATAGTGGCATGTGTGTGTGGTCACTGCTACTTGGGAGGCTGCAGAGGGAGGATTGTTTGAGCCCACAAAGTCGAGGCTGCAGTGAGCTGAGATTGCACCACTGTAGTACAGCCCGGCAACAGAGCGAGAGACCCTGTCTCTCAATACATAACTAACTAACTAACTAACTAACTAAATAAATAAATAAATTCGTGATTAAACAGAAGTTGTGCTTGTTCTGCCAGGATTTCAGTTGGGTTCTTTGTGCCCTAATTTATCTGAGCTCGTAGGTAGTGCGTTATCTTGGAAGGCTTGCATTAAAGAAAGAGGGTAGCCTTTCTTTTCCCTGTTTTGGGAGCATTGCTGAGGTGGCTTTTGGCTGAAGGTGGACTTGTGGGTGCAGACGTTTTGATGCAGAAGGAGCAATTGCCTTTTTCACACTCAGGTTCCAACTGGCTTTTATCTTGTGCATTCTTACCCTGGGGTGTTTGAGGTCCCTAGACTCCTATTTTATTTGTGTTTAATTGAAAAGGCAGGAACTCTGAGAATGTGTCAAATAGCCAGTTACTGCAGGATTTCTAGAATTCAAATCGCTTCCAAAACTGGATCCACAAGCTAAGAATTATGTTTAGGGTTGTAAAGGTGTTGGTTTGCTTCTTACATTTCTAAATTCTTGGGGAGAAAAACTCCAAAGAATAATAAAGTTTCATGATACAAAAATGATATGAGGCCAGACACAGTGGCTCACACCGGTCATCCCAGCACTTCGGGCGGTCCAGGCAGGAGGATCACTTGAGGCTAAGAGTTTGAGATCAGCCTGGACAACAGCGGGATCCTGTGCCTACAAAAATAAAAAAAAATAAATGTAGGCTGGGTGCGGTGGCTTATGCTTGTTATCCCAGCAGTTTGGGAGGCTGAGTCAGTAGGATCACTTGAGCTCAGGGGTTTGAGAGCAGCCAGGTCAACATAGTGAGACCTTGTCTCTGGTAATGATAAAAAAATTAGCTGCATATAAGGTGTGCATTTGTAGTCTCAGTTACACAGGAGGCTGAGGTGGGAGGATCACTTGAGTTGGGGAGTTGGAGGCTGCTGCAGTGAAACGTGATTGCACCACTGCACTCCAGCCTGTGCAACAAAGAGATGCTGTCTCTGAAAAAAAAAGCCAGACGTGGTGGCACACGTGTGTGTTCACAGCTACTTGGGAGGCTGAGGCTGAAGGATCACTTGAGCCCAAGGAGGTTGAGGCTGCAGTGAGCTAGGATCATGCCATTGCACTCCAGGTTGGTCAGTCTCCTGGGCGAGACCCTGTCTCAACCAAAATAAATTTAAAAAGATAGGAAATTTCAACATGAAAACCAGTGTCTCCGAGAACATTCCATTTCTTCCAGCTGGACTCTTTTGGGAGTTCTATGGGGAGCCGGCTCAGTGCAGTTTTCATGCGCTCGGGAGGATGAGCCCTGCCATAGTGTCTGTTAGGGGAGGATGAGCCCTGCTATAGTGTCTGTTAGGCGACATTGTGATCTCACCAACCCTCCTGAGCAGGCCTGGCCCTCCGAGTAATAACTGGGAACACTCGCCGCTTTGTGAGACGACCTCGGGTGATCATTGGAAGGTCATCTCTTCTGGTCCAGGGTGCAGTGTGGATACATTTTTTTTTTGGGCGAGGGGGACAGAGTTTCACTCTTGTTGCGCAGATTGTGTTTTTGAGAAGGAGTATTGCTCTTGCTGCCCAGGCTGGAGTGCAATGGCGCGATCTCGGCTCAGTGCAACCTCTGCCTCCTGGGTTCAAGCCATTCTCCTGTCTCAGCTTCCTGAGTAGCTGGGATTACAGGCGGCCGCCACCACACCCAGCTAATTTTTGTGTTTTTAGTAGAGACGGGGTTTCAGCATATTGGTCAGGCTGGTCTGGAACTCCTGACCTCAGGTGACCCACCTGCATCAGCCTTTCAAAGTGCTGGGATGACAGGCGTGAGCCACTGCGTCCGGCCCAGTGTGGATACACCTTGGGCACATAACTGGAATCCTTTCCTTGGAAACTTGGAGTTGCTTGGGTCATGGTCATATAAACTGTGTTGAATTAAGAGGAGACACCGTCAAATATGTCATAGCTGTCCTCGAAACTGGGACTTGTTTTGTTTTCTGCCTGGAATTGTGAGTTATTTTTATAGAAAATTAATTTTTTCGTAACAAAAAATCATTGTATACATATATATGAGGTGCAATGTGATGTTTTAATCCACGTACACATTGTGCTGTGATTAAACCAGCCAGTTACCATATTAGCAAGCAAGCTAATTAACATATTAATCAAGCTAATTAACGTATTAACAATCTAACTAATTAATATATTAAGAAAGAAGCTAAGTAACATATTCATATAACCCTAACTCTAACCCATATCACCTCACGTACTTTTTTCTGTGGTGAGAATATGTAAAATCTACTTTTAGTCATTTTGAAAGATGCGATGTATTATTATTAACTGTAATCAGTGTGTGCTGTGGTAGAACTTTGAATTTATTTCTTTTATGTAACTGAAAAAATTTAATTTTCATGTAATTTATGTGTTTTTGAGACAGTCTCACCCTATCACGCAGGCTAGAGTGCAGTGTCATCTTCATAGCTCACGGCAGCCTCCAACTCCTGGCTCAGGTGAGCCTCCCAGCTCAGCCTCCCAGGTAGCTGGGACTACAGGTGCGCCCCGCCACACCAGGTTGATTTTTAAAATTTTTATAGAGATGAGGTCTCACTATGTTGTCCAGGCGGGTCTTGAATTCCTGGGCCGAAATGATCCTCCTGCCTCAGCCTCCCAAGTAGCCGGGACTACAGGTACATGCCAGTATACCCAGCCAATTTTTTCCTTTTTTCTTTTGTTTTGTTTTGTTTTGTTTTTTTAGAGATGGGGTTTCATTATGTTGCCCAGGCTTGTCTCAAACTCCTGGCCTCCAGTGATGCTCCTTCCTCAGCCTTCCATAGCCTTGTGATTCCAGTCATGAGCCACCGCTCCTGGCCTCCAACTGAAATTTTATGTTCTTTGACAAACATTCCAGCATTCTTCCCTGGCAACCAACATTGTACTCTCTGCGTTTATGCGTTCACCTTTTTTAGATTCTACATATGAGATGATACGGAATTTGTCTCTCTGTGCCTGGTTCATTTCACTTCACATTGTATCTTCCAGTCTTATCCATGTTGCTGCAAATGGCAGGATTTCCTTTTTCAGGGCTGCATCTCTTCCAGTGTATCTAATGCCACCGTTGCTTGATGTGGCACATGCTTAGCAACTGTCTTTAGTGTGCACATAGAGGCGGCCCTTGGGCCACATGCCTAGGGAATGTCTTAAGTATGTACATGGTGGCAGTCCCTTGGCCACTTTCTTATGGAGCATCTTCAATGTGTACATGGCCACGGTCCCTTAGCCACATTCTTAGGGAATGTCTTCAGTGTGTATATGGCGGGGTTCCCTTAGCTACATGCTTAGTGAACATGTTCAGTGAGTCCACAGTGGCAGTCCCTTCTCTGCATTCTTAGGGAATATCTTCAGTGTGTACATGGTGGTAGTGCTTTGGCGGCATTCTTAGGGAACATCTTCAGTGTGGTCCCTTGGCCACATGCCTAGGGAACAGCTTTAGTGCTGTCCCTTGGCAGCATTCTTAGGGAGCGTCTTCAGTGTGTATCTGGTGGTGGTCCCTTAGCCATATGCTTAGGGAATTTCTTTAGTGTGTACATGGCAGCAGTCCCTTAGCCATATTCCTAGGGAACATCTTCATTGTGTATACAGTGGCGGTCCCTTGGCCACATGACTAGGGAAGGTCTTTAGCGCCGTCTTTTAGCTGCATTCTTAGGGAACGTCTTCAGTGTATACATGGCAGCGTTCCCTTAGCCACATACTTAGGGAACATCTTCAGGTGTGCACACGTCCGAGGTCCTTGGCTGCATTGTTAAGGAATGTGGTCAGTGTATACATGTCAGTGGTCCTTTAGCCACGAGCTTAGGGATCGTCTTCGGTGTGTACAGGGCGGTGGTCCTTTGGGCCACATGATTAAGTGTGTACACAGTGGCGGTCCCTTAGCCACATGCCTAGGGAACGTCTGCCATCTCTTGGCTGCATTCTTAGGGAACAGCTTCAGTGCGTAAATGGCGGTGGTCCCTTAGCCACATACTTAGGGAACGTCTTCAGTGTGTACATGATGGCAGTCCCTTAGTCATATACTTAGGGAGTGTCTTCAGGGTGCACACGGCAGCATTCCCTTGGCTGCATTCTTAGGGAATGTCTTCAGTGTGTACAGGCGGTGGTCCCTTAGCCACATTCTTAGCTAATGTCTTCAGTGTGTACACTGCGATGGTCCCTTGGCCACATGCTTTGGGAACATCTTCAGTGCATACAAAGTGGCAGTCCCTTGGCCCCATTCTTAGAAAACGTCTACACTTCGTACACTGTGGCGATCCCTTGGCCACATTCTTCTGAGTGTCTGTGTCTGTGTTCTTTCCACCCTGTAAGCTGCTTTTGTTTCTCCATTGGGTGTCTGTGACTCTCGTGTGGAATCCCTTTCCTCTGTCACCGCCCATCCCAGGCACAGTGAGAGAGGCAGCCGGCCCGCTCCTCTCTGCACGTGGCCATCTCAGACATTCTCCCACCACCGTCCTGACCGCATTCTTTCCTTCTCTTGCCCACTCCACATCCTTCTTCCCCTACACTCTTGCTACCAAGGAATGCTCTGAATCACAGCACAGGCTTCATTTGCTTTTGGAATTGTAGCTCTCCCGCCCCACCCAGATCAGAGATTCTTAGAATCCTGAATCTTAGGATTTCTGGAGATGCCATCTTAGGATTTCTGGAGATGCCCCCACCCCATCAGAGACCTCTGGTGTGCTTCTTTATATTCGTTTAGACTTGGGAGGATGACAGGAGAGAAAGCTTAGAAGGTGGTCCGCATTTCCAGGGCCCAGGGTGGAAGGAGCTTACGTTCCTGGCTGCCTCTGTGCCTTTTTTTTTGTTTTTTTAATGTCTGTCACCCAAGCTGGAGTGCAATGGTGTGATCTCGGCTCACTGCAACCTCAGCTTTCTGGATTCAAGTGATTCTCCTGCCTCGGCTGTCCAAGAGTTGGGATTACAGACGCGTGCAACTAAGCCCAGCTAATTTTTGTATTTTTAGTAGTGACAGGATTTCACCATGTTGGCCGGGCTGGTTTCGAACTTCTGACCTCAGGTGATCCATCTGCCTCAGCCTCCCAAAGTGCTGGAATGACAGGCATGAGCCACCACGTCCGGCTGCACCCTTCATTCTTGATCCACCTGGTTTCAAACTTGCAGATAAACTGTTTCCACCTATGACAAATGAGTCTTCCATCTTCCATGTGGTCTGGACTTTGTCCCTGTTATCATATTCCTGTCTCTTGTTCTGGGTTTTGGCGTCCCACACCTTGTCCCTGTTACAGTCCTGTCTCTTGTTTCTGGGGTCACTGTTGTGGTGAGCTGACTGTGCTGCGTTCCTGAGGCTGGTGAGAATACTGTTGGCACCTTAATCACAGCTGTGAAGAAACTGGCTAGAGCTAGGTGCCATGGAGCTTTGCAGTGGATGCTAAGTCGTGGTACCCGTTCTTTGATCAGTGATGGAGCCAGGTGTCTTATTGGGTCTCAGGGATTTGTGGAAGCACAGAGCAGGCATGCACCTTCTACACTGAAAGGAATCCTTCTGTCACTTAAGTTGGCATCGTGAAGTCCTGCCTTTGGATATCCCTCATTTCCTAAGATAATATCCTAGCATTTTAAAGGACTTCAAAAAAATTTAGTAAAATGTTCCCAATAGCAGCATGTAGTGTTTTGTGTGTGTCTGTCTGTGTGTGTTTTTTGAGAGAACTTTTTGTTCTTGTCCCCAAGGCTGGAGTGCAATGGCACAATCTGGACTCACTGCAACCTCCGTCTCCCAGGTTCAAGGCATTCTCCCACCTCAGCCTTGTCAGGTAGCTGGGATTATAGGCGTGCACCACCATGCCCTACTAATTTTGTATTTTTAGTAGTGACAGGGTTGCACCATGTTGGTCAGGGTGGGCTCAAACTCCTGACCTCAATTGATCCACCCGCCTGGGCCTCCCAAAGTGCTGGGATTATGAATCACCGCGCCCGGCCTGCTTTTTAAACTTTCATTTTAGGTTCAAGTGCACGTGTGCAGGTTCGTTACGTGGGTGAATTGCATGTCCTGGGGGTGTAGTGAACAGATTATTTCATCATCCAGGTAATAAGCCCAGTACCACCTGATAGGTAATTGTTTGATTGTCTCATTTCTCTTACTCTCCACCCTCCAGCAGGCCCCATTGTCTCTTCTCTTCTTTATATCCACGAGTACCGAATTTTCATCTGCCATTTATCAGAGATAACAGGTGGTGGTTTTTTTTTTTTTTTTCTGTTGCTGTGTGAGTTTGCTAAGGATAATGGCTTCCACCTCCATGCATGTCCTGCAAAGGACGTCATTCCAATTTTTTTTTCTTTTCCTTTTTGATTTGGAGTTTCCCTCTTGTCGCCCAGGGTGGAGTGCAATGGCGTGATCTTGGCTCACCGTAACCTCTGCCTCCCGGGTTCAAGTGATTCTCCTGCCTCAGGCTCCCCAGTAGCTGGGATTACAGGCATGAGCCACCACGCCTGGCTAATTTTGTATTTTTCGTAGAGACAGTGTTTCTCCATGTTGGCCAGGCTAGTCTTGAACTCCCGACCTCAGGGAATCTGCCCACCTAGGCCTCCCAAAGTGCTGAGATTCCAGGCGTGAGCCACCATTCCCAAGCAATGCCATTCTTTCTCATGAGTGCGTAGTATTCCGTAGTGTATATGCCCTACCCTTTCTTTATCTAGTCTACATGGCATCGTGTTGAGGAATGGATGAAACAATGTGCATGAAAGTAGTGAATGTTTTCTGTTGGAACTGTGTTTGCTTTTCTGGGAAACTGTGGAGTCATTGCAATTGCAATTTCCTGGTAGATTTGATGAAGTAAGAGCATTGGGAATTTTTGGGCACCAGATGCACTGTGGGAGTTTTTTTTGCACAGTGTATAAATCTCAGCATGAATATGTCTCTTTTCTTTTTTTTCGTTTCAGATGGAGTTTTGTTCTTGTTCCCCAGGCTGGAGTGCAGTGGTTAGGGAACATCCTCAGTGTGTACATGGCGGTGGTCCCTTTCCTGCATTCTTAGGGAACGTCTTCAGTGTCTACACAGTGGCAGTCCCTTGGTCACATTCTTAGGGACCATCTTCAGTGTGTACACGGCGTTGGCCCCTGGGCCCCATTCTTAGGGAACATCTTCAGTGTGTACTTGGCAGCAGTCTCTAAATCACATTCTTAGGGAATGTGTTCAGTGTGTACACCGTGGCAGTCTCTTTGCTGCGTTGTTAGGGAATATCTTCAGTGTGCATACTGTGGCGGTCTCTTGGCCACATGTCTAGGGAACGTCTTCAGTGCTGTCCCTTGGCTGCATTTTTAAGGCACGTCTTCAGTATGTACATGGCAGTGGTCCCTTAGCCACATACTTAGGGAACGTCTTCAGTGTACACACAGCAGTGGTCCTTTGGATGCATTCTTAGTGAACGTCTTCAGTGTGTGCATGGTGGCGGCCCATTACCCACATTCTTTGGGAATGTCTTCATTGTGTACATGGTGGCAGTCCTTTGGCCACAGGCTTGGGGAACATCTTCAGTGCAGTCCCTTAGCCACATGCCAAGGGAACGTCTTCAGTGTTGTGTTTTAGCTTCATTCTTAGGGAACATCTGCAATGTGTACATGGCAGTGGTCCCTTAGACACAAGGTTAGGGATCGTCTTCAGTATGCATAGTGCGGTGGTCCCTTGGGCCACATGCTTAGAGAACGTCTTCAGTGCTGTCCCTTGGCTGCATTCTTAGGGAACGTTTTCAGTGTGTACATGGCAGTCGTCCCTTAGCCACATAATTCGGAGCGTTTTCAGTGTGCACAGGGTAGCAGTCCCTTGGATGCATTCTTAGGGAACATCCTTAGTGTGTACATGGCTGCGGTCTCTTACGCACATTTTAGGGAATATCTTCAGTGTGTACGTGGTGGTAAACCTTTGGCGGCATGGTTAGGGTACACCTTCAGTGCGGTCCCTTGGCCACATGCCTAGGGAACATCTTCAGTGATGTCCCTTGGCAGCATTCTTAGGGAACATCTTAAGTGTGTACCTGGTGGCGGTCCCTTGCCTGCATTCTTAGGGAACGTCTTCAGTGTGTACATGGTGGCGGTCCCTTAGCCACATACTTAGGGAACATCTTCAGTGTGTATACAGTGGCAGTCCTTTGGCCACATTCCTAGGGAATGTCTTCAGTGCCGTCTTTTAGCTGCCTTCTTAGGGAACGTCTTCAGTTGTACATGGCAGCAATCCCTTAGCCACACTCTTAGGGAACATCTTCAGTGTGTACTCGTCAGGGCTCTTGGCCGAATTGCTAGGGAACGTCTTCAATGCCATGGCAGCAGTCTCTTAGGCACGAGCTTAGGAATTGTCTTCAGTGTGCAAAGGGCAGTGGTCCCTTGGGCCACATGTTTAGGGAATGTCTTCAGTGTGTATACGGTGGCTGTCCCTTAGCCTCATGCCTAGGGAACATCTGCCATTTCTTGGCTGCATTCTTAGGGATCGTCTTCAGTGCGTAAGTGGTGGCGGTCCTTTGGCCGCATTCTTAGGGAACCTCATCAGTGTGTACAGGCGGTGGCCCCTTAGTTACATTCTTAGCGAATGTCTTCAGTGTGTACAGTGCGATGGTCCCTTGGCCACATGCTTTGGGAACGTCTTCAGTGCATACAAAGTGGCGGTCCCTTGGCCCCATTCTTAGAAAACGTCTTCACTTCGTACATGGTGGTGATCCCTCGGCCACATTCTTCTGAGTGTCTGTGTCTGTGTCCTTTCCACCCTGTAAGCTGCTTTTGTTTCTTCATTGGGTGTCTGTGACTCTCATGTTGACTCCCTTTCCTCTGTCACCGCCCGTCCCAGGCACAGGGAGAGACGCAGCCGGCCTGCTCCTCGCTGCACGTGGCCATCTCATATTCTTCCGCCACCGTCCTGACCACATTCACTCCTTCTCCTGCCCGGTCCACATCCTTCTTCCCCTACACCCTTTCTACCAAGAAGTGGTCGGAATCATAGTACAGGCTTCATTTGCAGCTCCCCAGCCCCACCCAGAGCAGAGATTCAGTACCTGAATCTTCAGATATTTGGAGATGCCCCCATCCCATCAGAAACGTCTCATGTGCTTCTTTATATTCATTTAGACTTGGGAGGATGACAGGAGAGAAAGCTTAGCAGGTGGTCTGTGCATTTCCAGGGCCCGGGGTAGAAGGGGCTTCCATCCCTGGCTGCCTTTGTGCACCTTTCATTCTTGATCCAACTGTGTGTGTGTGTGTGTGTGGTTTTTTTTTTTTGAGACGGAGTCTCACTCTGTCGCCCAGGCTGGAGTGCAGTGGCGTGATCTTGGCTCATGGCAACCTCCACCTCCCAGGTTCAAGCGATTCTCCTGCCTCAGCCTCAGGAGTGGCTGGGACTACAGGTGCCCGCCAGCACGCCTGGCTAATTTTTTGTATTTTAGTAGAGACGGGTTTCACCGTGTTAGCCAGGATGGTCTTGATCGCCTAACCTCGTGATCCGCCCACCTCGGCCTCCCAAAGTGATGGGATTACAGGCGTGAGAAACCGCGCCTGGCCTGTTTTTTTTTTTTTTTGGAGACGGAGTCTTGCTGTGTCGCCCAGGCTGGAGTGCAGTGGTGTGATCTCAGCTCATTGCAACCCCACGCAATCTCACTGCAACCCCACATCTTGATCTCCTGACCTAGTGATCCGCCCACCTCGGACTCCCAAAGTGCTGGGATGACAGGCTTGAGACACCGCGCCTAGTCTGTTTCCCGATTTTTTTTTTTTTTTTTTTTTGAGACGGAGTCTTGCTGTGTCGCCCAGGCTGGAGTGCAGTGGTGGGGCTGAAGGATTGCTTGAACCCAAGAAGGCTGAGGCTTCAGTAAACTAAGATCATGCCACTGCACTCCAGACTGGGTAATCGCCTGGGTGAGACCCTGTTTCCACCAAAATAAATTGAAGATAGGAAATTTCAATATGAAAATCAGTGTCCCCCAGAACATTCCATTTCTTCCCAGCTGGGCTATATTTGGAGTTCCATGGGGAACCGGCAGGTTGCACGCGCTCAGGAGGATGAGCCCTGCCATAGTGTCTGTTAGTACACAGCGTGATCTCATCAACCCTCCTGAGTAGGCCTGGCCCTCAGAGTAATAACTGGGAACACTGGCCACTTTGTGAGACAACCTCGTGTGATCATTTGAAGGGTGCAGTGTGGACACATTTTTTTCTTTTTTTTGTTGAGACAGAGTTTCACTCTTGTCGCCCAGGCTGGAGTGCAATGGCGCGATTCAGCTCACTGCAACCTCCGCCCCATGGGTTCAAGCCATTCTCCTGTTTCAGCCTCCTGAGTAGCTGGGATTGCAGGCGCCCACCACCAAACCCAGCTAATTTTTGTATTTTTAGTAGAGATGGGGTTTCAGCATGTTTGTCAGGCCGGTCTGGAATCCTGACCTCAGTGATCCACCCGCTGGGATGACAGGCGTGAGCCACCGCGCCCGGCCCAGTGTGGATACATCTTGGGCACATAACTGGAATCCTTTCCTTGGCAACTTGGAGCCCCTTGGGTCATGGTCATATAAACTGTGTTGAATTAAGAGGAGACACCGTCAAATATGTCATAGCTGCCCTCGAAACTGGGACTTGTTTTGCTTTCTGCCTGGAAGTGTGAGTCATTGGTACAGAAAATTTATTTTTTTGTTAACAAAAAAATAATTGTATACATATATATGAGGTAAAATGTGATGTTTTAATCCAAGTACACATTGTGCAATGATTAAACCAGCTAGTTATCATATTAGCAAGTAAGGTAATTAACATATTAATAATCAAGCTAATTAACAGTGAAGCTAAGTAACATTCGTATAACCCTCACTCTAACCCATATCACCTCACGTACTTTTTTCTGTGGTGAGAATATGTAAAATCTACTTTTAGTCATTTTGAAAGATGCGATGTATTATTATTAACTATAATCAGTGTGTGCTGTGGTAGAACTTGAATTTATTTCTTTTATCTAACTGAAAAAATTTAATTTTCATGTAATTTATGTGTTTTTGAGACAGTCTCACCCTATCACGCAGGCTGGAGTGCAGTGTCATCTTCATAGCTCACGGCAGCCTCCAACTCCTGGCTCAGGTGAGCCTCCCACCTCAGCCTCCCAGGTAGCTGGGACTACAGGTGCGCCCCGCCACACCCGGTTGATTTTTAAATGTTTTGTAGAGATGGAGTCTCGCTATGTTTTCCAGGTGGGTCTTGAATTCCTGGGCTGAAGTGATCCTCCTGCCTCAGCCTCCCAAGTAGCTGGGACTACAGGTGCATGCCAGTATACCCAGCCAATTTTTAAATTTTTTTATTTTAATTTTTTTTAGAAATGGGGTTTCATTATGTTGCCTAGGCTTGTCTCAAACTCCTGTCCTCCAGTGATCCTCCTTCCTCAGCCTTCCATAGCATTGTGATTCCAGACATGAGCCACCACTCCTGGCCTCCAGCTGAAATTTTATGTTCTTTGACAAGCACTTCAACTTTCTTCCCTGGCAACCTCCATTGTACTCTCTGCGTTTATGCATTCAGCTTTTGTAGATTCTACATATGTGATGATATGGTATTTGTCTCTCTGTGCCTGGTTCATTTCACTTCACATTATATCTTCCAGTCACATCCATGTTGCTGCAAATGGCAGGATTTCCCTTTTCATGGCTGCATACTCTTCCATTGTGTATCTAATGCCACATTTCCTTGATGTGGCACATGCTTAGGGACCATCTTTAGTGTGCACACAGAGGCGGTCCGTTGGGCCACATGCTTAGGGAACATCTTCAGTGTGTACACAGTGGCGGTCCCTTGACCACATTCTTAGGGAACATCTTCAATGTGTACATGGCAGCGGTCCCTTAGCCACATTCTTGGGGAACGTCTTCAGTGTGTACATGGCGGGTTCCCTTAGCTACATGCCTAGTGAACATGTTCAGTGAGTCCACAGTGGCAGTCCCTTCTCCGCATTCTTAGGGAATATCTTCAGTGTGTACATGGTGGCGGTCCCTTAGCCACAAGCTTAGGGAATGTCTTCAATGTGCACATGATGGCAGTTTCTTGGGCCACATGCTTAGGGAATGTCTTAAGTGTGTACACGGTGGCAGTCCCTTGGCCATATGCTTAGGGAACGTCTTCAGTGTGTAAATGGTGGCAGTCCCTTGGCCACATGCCTAGGGAACGTCTTCAGTGCCGTCCCTTGGCTACATTCTTACCGAACGCTTTCAGTGTGTACATGGCAGGGGTCCCTTAGCCACACATATAGGGAACGTCTTCAGTGTGTACACGGCAAGGTTCCCTTGGCCGCATTCTTAGAGAACGTCTTCAGTGCGGTCCCTTGGCCGCATGCCTAGCATACACGATGGTAGTTCCTTGGCCACATTCTAAGGGAACATCTTCAGTGCCCACACAGTGGCGGTCCCTTGGCCCCATGCTTAGGGAACATCTTTAATTAGGTCCCTTGACCACATGCCTACGGAACATCTGTAGTGTGGTCCCTTGGCCACATGCTTAGGGAAAGTCTTGACTGCGGACATGGTGGAGGCCCTCAGCCTCATTCTTAGGGAACGTCTTCAGTGTCTACATGGTGATGTTCCCTTGGCTGCATTCTTAGGGAAGGTCTTCAGTGTGTACAGTGACAGTCCCTTAGCCACATTCTTAGGGAATGTCTTCAGTGTGTACACGGTGGTAGTCGCTTGGTCACATGCTTAGGGAACGTCTTCAGTGCGGTCCCTAGGCCACATTCTTACAAAATGTCTTCAGTGTGTACACGGTGGCGGTCCCTTGGCCACATTCTTAGGGAATGTCTTCAGTATGTACTTGGCAGTGGTCCCTTAGCCACAGGCTTAGGGAGCATCTTCAGTGTGTACATGGTAGCGGTCCCTTGGCCACATGCCTAGGGAAGGGCTTTAGTGCTGTCCTTTGGCTGCATCTTAGGGAACGTCTTTCATGTGTACAAGGCAGTGGTCCCTTAGCCACAGCTTAGGGAACGTCTTTAATGTGCACATGGCGGCGGTCCCTTGGGCTGCATGCTTAGGGCACGTCTTCAGTGTATACATGGCAGCAGTCCCTTAACCACAGGCTTAGGGAACGTCTTCAGTGTGTACATCGTGGCCTTTCCTGGGCCACATGCCTAGGGAGCATCTTTTAGTGCTGTCCCTCGTTTGCATCTTAGGCAACGTCTTCTTTGTGTACATGGCGGTGGTCCCTTAGCCACACGCTTAGGGAGCGTCTTCAGTGTGTACATGGCGGAGGTCCCTTGGCCACATTCTTAGGGAGCATCTTCAGTGAGTAGTTGGCGGTGGTCCCTTGGCCACATGCTTAGGGAACATCTTCAGTGTGTACCTGGCTGCGGTCCCTTAGCCACATTCTTAGGGAATTCTGTGGTGTGTACGTGGCCGCGATACCTTAGCCACAGGCTTAGGGAACGTCTTCAGTGCCTACATGGTGTCGGTCCCTCCGCCACATTCTTAGGGATTGTCTTCAGTGTGGTCCCTTGGCCACATTCTTAAAAAACATCTTCAGTTCGTACATGATGACGGTCCCTTGACCACATTCTTCTGAGTGTTTGTGTCCTTTCCAGCCTGTAAGCTGGTTTTGTTTCTTCACTGGGTATCTTTGACTGTCGTATTGAATCCCATACCCGTCAATGCTCGTCCCAGTCACAGTGAGAGACACAGCCAGCCTGCTCCTCTCTGCACGTGGCCATCTCAGACATTCTCCTGCCACAGTCCTGACGGCACTAATTCCTTCCCCTTACCCGGTCCACATCCTTCTTCCCCTGCACCCTTGCTACCAAGAAATGGTTTCAATCACAGCGCAGGCTTCATTTGCTTTCTGGAGCTGCAGCTCCCCAGCCCCACCCAGATCAGAGATTCAGAACCTGAATCTTCCAATTTCTGGAGATGCCCCCATCCCATCAGAGACTTCTAGTCTATTTGTTTATAGCTGCTTAGACTTGGGAGGATGAGAAGAGAGAAAGCTTAGAAGGTGGTCTGTGCATTTCCAGGGCCCAGGGTAAAAGGGGCTTGCTTCCCCGGCTGCCTGTATGTACTTTTGTTGTTGTTGTTGTTGTTGAGGTCTGTCACCCAAGCTGGAGTGCACTGTCACCCAAGCTGGAGTGCAGTGGTTTGATCTCGGCTCACTGCAACCTCAGCTTTCCGGATTCAAGCGATTCTCCTGCCTCAGCCTCCCGAGTAGCTGGGATTACAGACGCGTACAACCAAGCCCAGCTAATTTTTGTATTTTTAGTAGTGACAGGATTTCACCATGTTGGCCGGGCTGGTTTCGAACTTCTGACCTCAGGTGATCCATCTGCCTCAGCCTCCCAAAGTGCTGGGATGACAGGCATGGGCCACCCTGTCCGGCTGCACCTTTCATTCTTGATCCACCTGGTTTCAAACTTGCAGATAAACTGTTTCCACCTGTGACAAATGAGTTTTCCATCTTCCATGTGGTCTGGACTTTGTCCCTGTTATCATATTCCTGTCTCTTGTTCTGGTTTTTGGCTTCCCGCACCTTGTCCTTGTTATAGCTCTGTCTCTTGTTTCTGGGGTCACTACTGTGGCGAGCTGACTGTGCTGCGTTCCTGAGGCTGGTGAGACTACTGTTGGCACCTTAATCACAGCTGTGAAGAAACTGGCTAGAGCTAGGTGCCGTGGAGCTTTGCAGTGGACTCTAGGTCGTGGTACCCATTCTTTGATCAGTGATGGAGCCAGGTGTCTTATTGGGTCTCAGGGATTTGTGGAAGCACAGAGCAGGCATGCACCTTCTACACTGAAAGGAATCCTTCTGTCACTTAAGTTGGCATCGTGAAGTCCTGCCTTTGGAAATCCCTGATTTTGTAAGACAATACCCTAACATTTTAAAGGACTTCAAAAAAATGTAGTAAAATGTTCCCAATAGCAGCATGTAGTGTTTTTTTTGGTGTGTGTGTATGTGTGTGTGTTTGTGTGTGTGTGTATGTGTTTTGAGATGACATTTTGTTCTTATCTCCAAGGCTGGAGTGCATTGGCACAATCTTGGCTCACTGCAATCTCCGACAACCTCCGTCTCCCAGGTTCAAGGGATTCTCCCACCTCAGCCTGTCAGGTAGCTGGGATTATAGGCGTGCGCCCCCATGCCCGACTAATTTTGTATTTTTAGTAGTGACAGGGTTGCACCATGTTGGTCAGGGTGGGCTCAAACTCCTGACCTCAAGTGATCCACCCGCCTGGGCCTCCCAAAGTCTTGGGATTATGAATCACTGCGCCCGGCCTGCTTTTTTATACTTTCATTTCAGGTTCAGGGGCACGTGCGCAGGTTCGTTACGTGGGTGAATTGCATGTCCTGGGGGTCTAGTGTACAGATTGTTTCATCAACCAGGTAATAAGCCCAGTACCACCTGATAGGTAGTTGTTCGATTCTCACACTTCTCCCACCCTCCACCCTCCAGCAGGGCCCGGCGTCTGTTTTCTTCTTTATACCCATGAGTACCCAATGTTTAGCTGCCACTTATAAGTGATAACAGGTCGTATTTCTTTTTTCTGTTGCTGTGTGAGTTTGCTAAGGGTAATGGCCTCCACCTCCATGCATGTTCCTGCAAAGGACGTCATCCCAATTTTTTGTTTCTTTTTTTTTGATTTGGAGTTTCCCTCTTGTCGCCCAGGCTGGAGTGCAGTGGTGTGATCTTGGCTCAACGCCACCTCTGCCTCCCGGGTTCAAGTGATTCTCCTGCCTCAGGCTCCCGAGTAGCTGGGATTACAGGCATGAGCCACCACCCTGGCTAATTTTGTATTTTAGTAGAGACAGTGTTTCTCCATGTTGGCCAGGCTGGTCTTGAACTCCTGACCTCAGGTAATCTGCCCGCCTCGGCCTCCCAAAGTGCTGAGATTCCAGATGTGAGCCACCACATCAAACCAATGCCCTTCTTTCTCATGGGTGCGTAGTATTCCATAGTGTGTATGCTACACCCTTTCTTTATCCAGTCTACATGGCGTCGTGTTGAGGAATGGATGAAACAATGTGCATGAAAGCAGTGAATGTTTTCTATTGGAACGGTGTTTGCTTTTCTGGGAAACTGTGGAGTCATTGCAATTGCAATTTCCTGGTAGATTTGGTGAGGTAAGAGCATTGGGAATTTTTGGGCGCCTGATGCACTGTGGGAGTTTTTTTTCACAGTGTAGAAATCTCAACATGAATGTGTCTCTTTCCTTTTCTGTTTTTTTTTTTTTTTTTTTCTCAGATGGAGTTTTGCTCTTTTTGCCCAGGCTGGAGTGCAGTGGGAATCTGGGCTCATTGCAGCCATCCTCTCCCTTGTTCAAGCAATTCTCCTGCCTCACCCTCTGGAGTAGCTGGGATTGTAAGTGCCCCCACACCTGGCTAATTTTTTTTTTTTGTATTTTTAGTAGAGACGGAGTTTCACCATGTTGGGCAGGCTGGTCTCGAACTCCTGGCCTCAAGTGATCCCCCTGCCTCGGCCTCCCAAATTGCTGGGATGACAGGCGTGAGCCACGGCGCCCGGCCGTCTGTTTTCTTTTCATAGGAGGTGCTGGTCTCACAGTGGCTCTATGCTGTGATGAAATGGCATTCCCGCAGTTTTACTCCTGACAACTTGATTTTGTATGCTAAACAGGTCTTCTTTGGCGTGATTGAGGAGGGCTTGGGAGAGTTAAGGGAGCCATTTATTTAGAAGGCGATGAGATCGAGTTATGTCTTGGTAATTACTGCAGTTACTACCACCCGATTCTTTCCGTGGCTCTCCTAGGTGGCTTCCTGGCTAGTCATGGAGGTGCCCTGAAGAGCCTCATTTTCCCACAGCTGTAGGAACTGTGAGGTACACGCACAATTTCTTAGCTTTTGTATTAGGGAATGTCTTCAGTGCGTTCCCTTGGCCGCCTTCTTAGGGAACGTCTTCAGTGTGTACATGGTGGCAGTCCCTTGGCCGCATGCTTAGGGAATGTTTTCAGTGTGCTCCCTGGGGCACATGCCTAGGGAATTTCTTCAGTACCAGCCCTTGGCTGCATTCCTAGGGAACGTCTTCAGTGTGTACACGGCGGCAGTCCCTTGGCCACATTCTTAGGGCACATCTTCAGTGTGTACATGACGGTGGTCCCTTAGCCACATTCTTAGGCAATGTCTTCAGTGTGTACACGGCGTCGGTCCCTTGGCCCCATTCTTAGGGAACATCTTCAGTGTGTATATGGCGGCAGAGTCTCAGCCACATTCTTAGGGAACGTCTTCAGTGTGTCCATGGTGGCAGTCTCTTGGCCGAGTGGTTAGGGAACATCTTCGCAGTGCACACAGTGGCGGTCCATTGCGCCACATGCTAGCGAATGTCTTCAGCGTGTACATGGTGGCGGTCCCTTGGCTGCATTCTTAGAGAACATCTTCAGTGTATAGTGGCCGTAGTTCCTTAGCTGCATGCTTAGGGAACGTGTTCAGTGTGTATGTGGTGGCCGTCCCTTGGCCACATGCCTAGGGCACGTCTAAAGTGCCGTCCCTTGACTGCATTCTTAGGGAACGTCTTCAGTGTGTACATGGCGGTGGTCCCTTAGCCACATACTTAGGGACAGTCTTCAGTGTGCACACAGCAGGGGTCCTTTGGACGCATTGTTAGGGAAGATCTTCATTGTGTACATGAGGGCGGTCCCTTACCCACATTCTTAGAGAGTGTCTTCATTGTGTACATGGTGGTAGTCCTTTGGCCACATGCTTAGGGAACTTCTTCAATGCAGTCCCTTAGCCACATGCCAAGGGAACGTCTTCAGCGCTGTCTTTAGCTGCATTCTTAGGGAACGTCTTCAGTGTGTACATGGCAGCGGTCCCTTAGCCACAAACTTGGGGATCATCTTCAGTGTGCACAGGGCTGTGGTCCCCTGGGCCACATGCCTAGAGAACGTCTTCAGTGCCGTCTCTTGGCTGCATTCTTAAAGAACGTGTTCAGTGTTTACATGGTGGTGGTCCCTTGGCCACATTCTTACGGAACATCTTCAGTGTGTACATGGTAGTGGTCCCTTAGCCACATTCTTAGGGAATGTCTTCACTGTGTACACGGTAGCAGTCTCTTGACCCTATGGTTAGGGAACATCTTCAGTGTGCACACAGTGGTGGTCACTTGCACCACATACTTAGGGAATTCTTCAGTGTGTACATGGTGGCGGTTCCTTGGCGCATTCTTACCTAACGTCTTTAGTATGTACATGGTGGCGGTCCCTTGGTCACATGCCTAGGGAACGTTTTCAGTGCCGTCCCTTCGCTGCATTCTTTTTTTTTTTTTTGAGACGGAGTCTCGCTCTGTCGCCCAGGCTGGAGTGCAGTGGCCGGATCTCAGCTCACTACAAGCTCCGCCTCCCGGGTTCACGCCATTCTACTGCCTCAGCCTCCCGAGTAGCTGGGACTACAGGCGCCCACCACCTCGCCCGGCTAGTTTTTTGTATTTTTTAGTAGAGAGGGGGTTTCATCGTGTTAGCCAGGATGGTCTCGATCTCCTGACCTCGTGATCCACCCGTCTCGGCCTCCCAAAGTGCTGGGATTACAGGCGTGAGCCACCGCGGCCAGCCACCTTTGCTGCATTCTTAGGGAACGTCTTCAGTGTGTACATGGCAGTGGTCCCTTGGCATTGTTAGGGAACATCTTTAGTGTGTACATGGTGGCCGTCTCTTAGGCATATTCTTAGGGAATGTCTTCAGTGTATACATGGTGGTAGTCCTTTGGCCACATGCTTGGGGGAACATCTTCAGTGCGGTCCCTTGGCCACATGCCTAGGGAACATCTTCAGTGCCGTCCCTTGGCTGCATACTTAGGGAGCATCTTCAGAGTGTACCTGGTGGCGGTCCCTTGGCTGCATTCTTAGGGAACGTCTTCGGTGTGTACATGGTGGTGGTCCCTTAGTCATACACTTAGGGAACGTCTTTAGTGTGTATATGGCAGCAGTCCCTTAGACATGTTCTTAGTGAATGTCTTCAGTGTGTATACAGTGGGTCCCTTGGCCACATGGCTAGAGAACCTCTTCAGTGCCGTCTTTTAGCTGCACTCTTAGGGAACGTCTTCAGTGTGTACATGGCAGCGGTCCCTTAGCCACATACTTAGGGAACATCTTCAGTGTGTGCACACGTCTGAGGTCCTTGGCAGCATTGTTACGGAAAGTGTTCAGTGTATACATGTCAGCGCTCCCTTAGCCACGAGCTTAGGGATCGTCTTCAGTGTGCACAGGGCGTCTTCAGTGTGCTCAGGGCGGTGGTCCCTTGGGCCAGATGCTTAGGGAATGTCTTCAGTGTGTACATGGTGGCAGTCCCTTAGCCACATGCCTAGGGAACGTCTGCCATCTCTTGGTTGCATTCTTAGGGGGAACATTTCCAGTGTGTAAATGGCGGTGGTCCCTTAGTCACATACTTAGGGAACGTCTTCAGTGTGTACATGGCAGCGTTCCCTTGGCCGCATTCTTAGGGAACGTCTTCAGTATGTACAGGCGGTAGTCCCTTAGCCACATTCTTAGCGGATGTCTTCAGTGTGTACACTGCGATGGTCCCTTGGCCACGTGCTTTGGGAACGTCTTCAGTGTATACAAAGTGGCGGTCCCTTGGCCCCATTCTTAGAAAACTTCTTCAGTTCTTACAAGGTGGTGATCCCTCGGCCACATTCTTCTGAGTGTCTGTGTCTGTGTCCTTTCCACCCTGTAAGCTGCTTTTATTTCTTCACTGGGTGTCTCTGACTCTCATGTGGAATCCCTTTCCTCTGTCACCGCCCGTCCCAGGCACAGGGAGAGACGCAGCCGGCCCGCTCCTCTCTGCACGTCGCCATCTCAGACATTCTCCAGCCACCGTCCTGACGGCATTCATGTCTTCTCCTGCCCTGTCCTTATAAAAGTGTGTCCTTATAAAAGGGGCCCCAGAGAGTTCCCTCGCCCTTCTGGCCTGCATGGCTAGGCGTGGTGGCTCACGCCTGTATTCCCAACACTTTCGGAGGCCGAGGCAGGCAGATCACTTGAGCCCAGGAGTTTGAGACCACCCTGGACAATAAGACCAAACCCCAGCTCTACTAAAAATACCAAAAATTAGCGCGTGCCTGTAGTACCAGCTACTCAGGAGGCGGAGGTGGGAGGATCACTTGAGCGTGGGAGTTGGAGGCTGCAGTGAGCTGTGATCGCAGCCTGGGCAACCAAGCGACAGATGCTTTGTCTAAAAAAATAAAAATAAAAATTAGCTAAACATGGTGGTATGCGTGTGTGGTCACGGCTACTTGGGAGACTGAGGAGGGCGGATCACTTGAGCCCACAAAGTCGAGGCTGCAGTGAGCTGAGATTGCACCACTGTAGTACAGCCCGGAACAGAGCGAGGGAGACCCTGTCTCTAAATATATAAATAAATAGGTTCGCGATTAAGCAGAAGTTGTGCTTGTTCTGCCAGGATTTCAGTTGGGTTCTTTGTGCCCTAATTTATCTGAGCTCATAGGTTGTGCGTTATCTTGGAAGGCTTGTATTAAAGAAAGAGGGTAGCCTTTCTTTTCCCGGTTTTGGGAGCATTGCTGAGGTGGCTTTTGGCGACGGGTGGACCCGAGGGTGCAGACGTTTTGATGCAGAGGGAGTGATTGCCTTTTTCAGACGTAGGGTGCATCTGGTTTTTATGTTGTGTGTTCTTACCCTGGGGTGTTTGAGGTCCCTGGACTCCTATTTTATTTGTGTTTAAAAAGCAGGAACTCTGAGAACGTATCAAATAGCCTGTTACTGCAGGATTTCTAGAATTTAAATGGCTTCCAAAACTGGATCCACAAGCTAAGAATTATGTTTACGTTTTAAAAGGTGTTGGTTTGCTTCTTACCTTTCTAAATTCTTGGGGGAAAAAAATCCAAAGAATAATTCAGTTTCATGATACAAAAATGATATGAGGCTGGGCACAGTGGCTCATACCTGTCATCCCAGCACGTTGGGGGGCCGAAGCAGGAGGATTACTTGAGCCCAAGAGTTTGGGATCAGCCGGGACAAGAGCAAGATCTTGTTCCTACAAAAATAAAATAAAAATAAAATAAAAATAGGCTGGGTGCGGTGGCTCATGCTTATAATTGCAGCCCTTTGAGAGGCTAAGTTACTAGGATCATTTGAGCTCAAGTATTTGAGACTGGCCTGGTCAACATAGTGAGGCCTGGTCTCTAGTAATAATAAAACAATTAGCTGGACATAAGGTGTGCATTTGTAGTCTCAGTTACACAGGAGGCTGAGGTGGGAGGATTATTTGAGTCGGGAAGTTTTAGGCTGCAGTGAAACGTGATCGTACCACTGCACTCCAGCCTGGGCAGCAAAGAGAGATATGCTGTCTCTAAAACAACAACAACCAAAAGCCAGATGTGGTGGCACACATGTGTGGTCACAGCTACTTGGGAGAATGAGGCTGAAGGATTGTTGAGCCCAAGGAGGTTGAGGCTTCAGTAAGCTACGATCATGCCACTGCACTGCAGACTGGGCAATTGCCTGGATGAGACCCTGTCTCCACCAAAATAAAATAAAGATAGGAAATTTCAATATGAAAATCAGTGTCCCCCAGAACGTTCCATTTCTTCCCAGCTGGGCTATTTTTGGAGTTCCATGGGGAGCCGGCTCAGTGCAGTTTGCATGCACTCAGGAGGATGAGCCCGGCCATAGTGTCTATTAGGGGACAGCCTGATCTCACCAACCCTCCTGAGCAGGCCTGGCCCTCCGAGTAATAACTGGGAACACTCACCACTTTGTGAGACGACCTCGGGTGATCACTGGAAGGTCATCTCTTCTGGTCCAGGCTTCAGTGTGGATACATTTTTTTTTTTGGGCGAGGGGGACAGAGTTTCACTCTTGTTGCGCAGATTGTGTTTTTGAGAAGGAGTATTGCTCTTGCTGCCCAGGCTGGAGTGCAATGGCGCGATCTCGGCTTAGCGCAAGCTCCGCCTCCTGGGTTCAAGCCATTCTCCTGTCTCAGCTTCCTGAGTAGCTGGGATTACAGGCGGCCGCCACCACACCCAGCTAATTTTTGTGTTTTTAGTAGAGACGGGGTTTCAGCATATTGGTCAGGCTGGTCTGGAACTCCTGACCTCAGGTGATCCACTCGCATCAGCCTCTCAAAGTGCTGAGATGACAGGCGTGACCCACCGTGTCCGGCCCAGTGTGGATACATCTTGGGCACATAACTGGAATCCTTTCCTTGGAAACTTGGAGTCACTTGGGTCATGGTCATATAAACTGTATTGAATTAAGAGGAGACACCGTCAAATATGTCATAGCTGTCCTCAAAACTGGGACTTGTTTTACTTTCTGCCTGGAATTGCGAGTCATTTTTATAGAAAATTAAGTTTCTCGTTAACAAAAAATAATTGTATACATATATATGAGGTAGAAGGTGATGTTTTAATCCAAGTACCCATTGTGCAAGGATTAAATCAAGCTAGTTACCATATTAACAATCAAGGTAACTAACATATTAGTAATCCAGCTAATTAACATATTAGTCAAGCTAATTAACATATTAACAGGCTAAGTAACATATTCATATAACCCTAACTCTAACCCATATCACCTCACCTACTTTTTTCTGTGGTGACAATATGTAAAATCTACTTTTATCATTTTGAAAGATGCGGTGTATTATTATTAACTGTAATCAGTGTGTGCTGTGGTAGAACTTTGAATTTCTTTCTTTTATCTAACTGAAAAAATTTAATTTTCATGTAATTTATGTGTTTTTGAGACAGTCTCACCCTATCACCCAGGCTGGAGTGCAGCATCATGTTCATAGCTCACGGCAGCCTCCAACTCCTGGCTCAGGTGAGCCTCCCACCTCAGCCTCCCAGGTAGCTGGGACTACAGATGCACCCCGCCACACCAGGTTGATTTTTAAAATTTTTATAGAGATGGGGTCTCACTCTGTTGTCCAGGCGGGTCTTGAATTCCTGGGCTGAAATGATCCTCCTGCTTCAGCCTCCCAAGTACCTGGGACTACAGGTGCATGCCAGCATACCCAGCTAATTTTTTCTTTTTTCTTTTTTTTTGAGATGGGGTTTCATTATGTTGCCCAGGCTTGTCTCAAACTCCTGTCCTCCAGTGATCCTCCTTCCTCAGCCTTCCATAGCCTTGTGATTCCAGTCATGAGCCACCGCTCCTGGCCTCCAACTGAAATTTTATGTTCTTTGACAAACATTCCAGCATTCTTCTCTGGCAGCCACCATTGTACTCTCTGCATTTATGCGTTCAGCTTTTTTAGATTCTACATATGAGATGATACAGCATTTGTCTCTCTGTGCTTGGTTCATTTCACTTCACATTGTATCTTCCAGTGCAATCCATGTTGCTGCAAATGGCAGGATTTCCCTTTTCATGGCTGCATACTATTCCATTGTGTGTCTAATGCCATATTTGCTTGATGCACTCATCTGTTGATTGACACATGGGTTGATTCCATATCTTTTAAGCTGAGTAGTGCTGCAGTGCACAAGGGATGCAGATATCCTGTTGATGGGCTGATTGCCTTTCCCTTGGGTACACACCCAGTAGTGGGATGACTGGATCCTGCACACCATTCTTTCTTCTGATACTTTGCAGGTCCTATGCTTAGGGAAGGTCTTCAGTGCGTACAAGGTGGTGGTCCTTTGGCCACATGCCTAGGGAACATCTTCAGTGCCATCCCTTGGCTGCATTGTTAGGGAATGTCTTCAGTGTGTGCATGGCAGCAGTCCCTTAGCCACAAGCCTAGGGACCGTCTTTTGTGTGCACATGGAGGCGATCCCTTGGGCCACATGCTTAGGAAACGTCTTCAGTGTGTACATGGTGGCGGTCCCTTAGCCACGTTCTTAGGGAATGTCTTCAGTGTGTACATGGTGGGGTTCCCTTAGCTACATGCTTAGGGAACATGTTCAGTGAGTCCACGAGTGGCAGTCCCTTCTCTGCATTCTTAGGGAATGTCTTCAGTGTGTACATGGTAGCGGTCCCTTAACCACAAGCTTAGGGAACGTCTTCAGTGTGCACATGACGGCTGTCCCTGGGGCCACATGCTTAGGGAATGTCTTAAGTGTGTACATGGTGGCAGTCCCTTGGCCATATGCTTAGGGAACGTCTTCAGTGTGTACACCGTGGTGGTCCTTTGGCCACATGCCTGGGGAACGTCTTCAGTACCGTCCCTTGGCTACATTCTTGCGGAACGCTTTCAGTGTGTCCACAGCGGAGGTACCTTGTCCGCATTCTTAGGGAACCTCTTCAGTGTGGTCCCTTGGCGGCATGCTTAGGGAATGTTCAGTGCATACACGGTGGTGGTCCCTTGGCCACATTCTAAGGGAAAGTCTTCAGTGCCTACATAGTGGCGGTCCCTTGGCCCCATGCTTAGGGACCATCTTTAATGAGGTCCCTTGACCACACGCCTAGGAAACATCTTTAGTGCGGTCCTTGGCCGCATGCTTAGGGAAAGTGTTGACTGCGTACATGGTGGAGGCCCCTTAGCCTCATTCTTAGGGAACGTCTTCAATGTCTACCCTGTGACAGTCTGTTGGCCTCATTATAAGGGAACGTCTTCAGTGTCTACACAGCAACGTTCCCTTGGCCACAGTCTTAGGGATCGTCTTCTATGTGGTCCCTTGGCCACATTCTTAGAAAACATCTTCAGTTCGTACATGGCAACGGTCCCTTAGCCACATTCTTCTGAGTGTCTGTGCACTTTCCACCCTGTAAGCTGCTTTTGCTTCTTCATTGGGTGTTTCTGACTCTCATGTGCAATCCGTTTCCTCTGTCACCGCCCGTCCCAGGCACAGGGAGAGACGCAGGCTGCCTGCTCCTCTCTGCACGTGGCCATCTCAGACGTTCTCCAGCCACCGTCCTGAACACATTCATTCCTTCTCCTGCCTGGTCCACATCCTTCTTCCCCTACACTCTTGCTACCAAGAAATGGTCTGAATCACAGCACAGGCTTCATTTGCTTTCTGGAATTGCAGCTCCTCCGCACCACCCAGATCAGAGACTCAGAACCTGAATTTTCGGATTTCTGGAGATGCCCCCATCCCATCAGAGCCTTGTAGTGTGTTTCTTTATATTCGTTTAGACTTTAGAGGATGACAGGAGATTAACTTTAGAAGGTGACCTTTGCAATTCCAGGGCCCAGGGTGGAAAGGGCTTCCATCCCCAGCTGCCTTTGTTCATCTTTCATTCCTGATCCAGCTGTTTTTCTTTTTTCTGTTTGTTTTTGTTGTTTTTTTTTGAGATGGAGTCTTGCTGTGTCGCCTGGGCTGGAGTGCAGTGGTGTGATCTCAGCTCACTGCAACCTCTGCCTCCTGTGTTCAAGCGATTCTTCTGCCTCAGCCTCCCAAGTAGGGAGCTGCTAAAATAAAATACTTTCAGTTGGGTGATTTATAAACTACAGACATTTATCACTCACAGTTCTAAAGGCTGGAGGTTTAAGATCATGGCAGATTCAGTGTCTGGTGGGGACCCATCTCCTGGTTCATAGACGATGCATTTACTCTGCGCGTGCTCACATGGTGGAAGGGCGAGGGAACTCTCTGGGGCCCCTTTTATAAGGACACTGATCCCATTCATGAGGCTGGATCCCCATGACTTCATCACCTCCCAAGTCTCCCACCTCCTGACACCATTGTCTTAGGGGTGAGAATTTCAGTACAGGAATATGGGGGAGGAAAACAAACTTTCAGACGGTAGCGATTACCATTCTTTAAAAACATACAGTAATAGTTAAGGTTTGTTTTGTTTTGTTTTGTTTTTTCAGTTTGCTAAGTTTTCCAAGAAGAGGAGGCAAAGAAACCTTCCTTGTTTTGAAGGTGAATGTTAGTGCTGTAAAATACACGTGGGACTTGGGCTTCTATAAAATTCCTGGTCATGGCAAAATATAGGTGGTTCGCAGTATCTGGGAAAGCCCACCTTTCCTTTTTCTGACATGTAACTTTTGTGAAAATTGCCTAAAAGTTGTTTATACTCAGCCTATAACTATAAACAACTTTTTATGATTGAGCAATGGCGCGATGTCGGCTCACTGCAACCTTCACCTCCCGGGTTCAAGCCATTCTCCTGTCTCAGCTTCCTGAGTAGCTGGGATTACAGGCGCCTGCCACCACACCCGGCTAATTTTTGTATTTTTAGTAGAGACCGGGTTTCAGTATATTGGCCTCATTGGTCTCAAACTCCTGACCTCAGGTGATCCACCTGCCTCCACCTCCCAAAGTGCTGGGATGACAGGCGTGAGCCACTGCGCCCGGCCCGGTGTGGATACACCTTGAGCACATAACTGGAATCCTTTCCTTGGAAACTTGGAGCCCCTTGGGTCATGGTCATATAAACTGTGTTGAATTAAGAGGAGACACCATTAAATATGTCACAGCTGTCCTGGAAACTGGGACTTGTTTTGCTTTCTGCCTGGAAATGCGAGTCATTTTTATAGAAAATGTATTTTTCATTACCAAAAAATAAGTGTGTACATATATATGAGGTATGTGATGTTTTAATCCAAGTACACATTGTGCAATGATTAAATCAAGCTAGTTACCATATTGTCAAGCTAATTAATGTGTTAATAACCAAGCTAATTAACATATTAACAATCAAGCTAATTAACATATTAACAATCAAGTTAAGTAACATATTCATATAACCCTAACTCTAACCTATATCATCCTCACCTACTTTTTTGTGTGGTGAGAATATGTAAAAACTACTTTCAGTCATTTTGAAAGATGTGATGTATTATTATTAACTATAATCGCTGTGTGGTGTGATAGAACTTTGAATGTATTTCTTTTATCTAACTGAAAAAATTAATTTTAATGTAATTTATATTTTTTTGAGACAGTCTCACCCTATAGCCAGACTGGAGTGCAGCGTCATGTTCATAGCCCTCAGCAGCCTCCAACTCCTGGCTCAGGTGACCCTCCCACCTCAGCCTCCCGGGTAGCTGGGACTACAGGTGCACACCATCACACCTGGTTAATTTTAAAATTTTTCGTAGAGGTGGGGCCTTGCTATGTTGCTCAGGCTGGTCTTGAATTCCTGGGCTAAAGTGATCCTCCTTCCTCAGCCTCCCAAGTAGCTGGGACTACATTTGCATGCCACCATACCCAGCTAATTTTTTCACTTTTTTTTTTTTTTTTAAGAGATTGGGTTTCATTATGTTGCCTAGGCTTGTCTCAAACTCTTGGCCTCCAGTGATCCTCTTTCCTCAGCCTTCCATAGCATTGTGATTCCAGACATGAGCCGCCACTCCTGGCCTCCAACTGAAATTTTATGTTCTTTGACAAACACTTTGGCATTCTTTCCTGGCAACCACCATTGTACCCTCTTCAATTATGTGTTCAGCTTTTTTAGATTCTACGTATGAGATGATATGGTATTTGTCTCTCTGTGCCTGGTTCATTTCACTTCACATTGTATCTTCCAGTCCCACCCATGTTGGTACAAATGGTAGGATTTCCTTTTTCATGGCTGCATACTATTCCATTGTGTGTCTATGCCACATTTGCTTGATGCACTCATCTGTTGATTGACACATGGTTTGATTTCATATCTTGGAAACTTTTAGTAGTGCTGCAGTGCCCAGGGGGTGCAGGTATCCTGTCGATGGGCTGATTTCCTTTTCTTTGGGGTATACACCCAGCCGTGGGATGACTGGATCCTGCACACCATTCTTTCCTCTGATGTTTCACAGGCCCATGGCTGTACTTAAGGGAATGTCCTCACTGTGTACAAGGTGGAGGTCCCTTGGCCACATTCTTACGGAACGTATTCAGTGTGTACACGGCGTCAGTCTCTTGGCCACATGCTTAGGAAACATCTTCAGTGTGTATATGGTAGCACTCCCTTAGCCACCTTCTTTGGGAACAACTTCAGTGTGTACATGGTGGCAGTCCCTTGACTGCATTCTTAGGGAACGTCTTCAGTGTGCACATGGCGGTGGTCACTTAGGCACAAGCTTAGGGAATGTCTTCAGTGTGTACGCAGTGGCAGTCCCGTGGCCACATGCCTAGGGAACATATTCAGTGCCGTCCCTTGGCTGCATTCTTAGGAAACGTCTTTAGTGTATCCACATTGGAGGTCCCTTCTCTGCATTCTTAGGGAATGTCTTCAGTGTGTACATGGTGGCGGTCCCTTAGCCACAAGCTTAGGGACCGTCTTCAGTGTGTGGGAGGCAGTCCCTTGGGCCACACACTTAGGGAACGTCTTCCGTTTGTATACAGCAGTGGTACCTTGGCTGTTTACTTAGGGAACATCTTCAGTGCGGTCCCTTGGCCACATGCTTAGGGAATGTCTTCAGTGTATATGCGGTGGTGGTCCCTTGGCCATATTCCAAGGGAATGTCTTCAGTTGTACCGTGGCGGTCCCTTGGCCCCATGCTTAGAGAACATCTTTAATGAGGTCCCCTGGCCCCATGCTTAGGGAACATCTTTAGTGTGGTCCCTTGGGCCACTTGCTTAGGGAACATCTTCTCTACCTATACGGTGAATGTCCCTTGGCCTCATTCTTAGGGAACACCTTCAGTGTCTACACTGCGAGGGTCCCTTGGCCTCATTCTTAGGGAACGTGTTCAGTGTCTACACAGTGGCGGTCCCTCGGCCACACTCTTAGGGGGCGTCTTCAGTGCCTACATGGTGGTGGTCCCTTGTCCACATTCTTAGGGAATGTCTTTAGTTTCTGCACAGTGGAGGTCCCTTGGCCGTATTCTTAGGGAGTGTCGTCCGTGCCTACATGGTGGCGGTCCCTTGGCCACATTCTTAGGGATCGACTTTAGTGTGGTCCCTTGGCCCCATTCTTAGAAAACGTCTTCAGTTCGTACACAGTGGCGGTCCCTTGGCCACAGTCTTCTGAGTGTCTGTGTCTGTGTCCTTTCCACCCTGTAAGCTGCTTTGGCTTCTTCATTGGGTGTTTCTGACTCTCATGTGAAATCCCTTTCCTCTGTCACTGCCCGTCCCAGGCACAGTGAAAGATGCAGCCAGCCTTGCTGTCTCTTCACATCGCCATCTCAGACATTCACCCGCCACCATCCTGACCCCATTCATTCCTTCTCCTGCCTGGTCCACATCCTTCTTCCCCTACACCCTTGCTACCAAGAAATGGTCTGAATCACAGCACAGGCTTCATTTGCTTTCTGGAACTGCAGCTCCCCAGCCCCACCGAGATCAGAAATTCAGAACCCGAATCTTCGGATTTCTGGAGATGCCTCAATCCCATCAGAGACTTCTAGTGTGTTTGTTTATATTCATTTAGACTTGGGAGTATGACAGGAGAGAAGCTTAGAAGGTGGTCTGTGCGTTTCCAAGGCCCAGGGTGGAAGGGGCTTGCATCCCCGGCTGCCTGTGTGCCCCCCCCCTTTTTTTTTTTTTTTTTTTTTAGCTGTCACCCAGGCTGGAGTGCAACGGTGTGATCTCGGCTCACTGCAACCTCCACCTTCTGGATTCAAGAAATTCTCCTGCCTCAGTGTCCCGAGTAGCTGGGATTACAGAAGCGTGCCACCAAACCCAGCTAATTTTTGTATTTTCACCTTGTTGGCCTGGCTGGTTTCGAACTCCTGACCTCAGGTGATCCATCTCCCTAAGCCTCCCAAAGTGCTGGGATGACAGGCGTGAGCCCCAGCGCCCAGCCGTCTGTCTTCTTTTTATAAGAGGTGCTGGTCTCACAGTGGCTCTGTGATGTGATGAAATGGCATTGCTAGAGTTTACTCCTCACAGCTTGACTTTATATACCAAACAGGTCTTCTTTGGCGTGATTGAGGTGGGTTGGGGAGAGTTAAGGGAGTCATTTATTTAGAAGGCGATTAGATGGAGTTATGTCTTGGTAATTACAGCAGTTACCACCACCCTATTCTTTCCGTGGCTCTCCTAGGTGGCTTCGTGGCTAGTCACGGAGGTGCCCTGAAGAGCCTCATTTTCCCACAGCTGTAGGAACTGTGTGGTACACCCACAATTTCTTAGCTTTTGTATTAGGGAATGTCTTCAGTGCGTTCCCTTGGCCACATTCTTAGGGAACATCTTCAGTGTGTACACACTGGCCGTCCCTTAGCCACATTCTTAGGGAATGTCTTCAGTGTGTACACGGTGTCAATCCCTTGGCCTCATTCTTAGGGAACGTCTTCAGTGTGTACACGGCCGGGTCCCTTTCCCGCATTCCTAGGGAATGTCTTCAGTGCCTACACAGTGGCAGTCCTTTGGCTACATTCTTAAGGAATGTACATGGCGTCGATCCCTTGGCCACATTCTTTTTTTTTTTTTTTGAGACGGAGTCTCGCTCTGTAGCCCAGGCTGGAGTGCAGTGACCGGATCTCAGCTCACTGCAAGCTCCGCCTCCGGGGTCCACGCCATTCTCCTGCCTCAGCCTGCCTCAGCCTCCCGAGTAGCTGGGACTACAGGCGCCCGCCACCTCGCCCGGCTAGTTTTTTTTTGTATGTTTTAGTAGAGACGGGGTTTCACCGTGTTAGCCAGGATGGTCTCGATCTCCTGACCTCGTGATCCACCCGTCTCGGCCTCCCAAAGTGCTGGGATTACAGGCTTGAGCCACCGCGCCCGGCCCCTCCCTTGGCCACATTCTTAAGGAACATCTTCAGTGTGTACATGCCGGCGATCCCTTAGCCACATTCTTAGGGAATGTCTTCAATGTGTACACGGTGGCGGTCTCTTGGCCGCTTTCTTACAGAACATCTTCAGTGTGTACTTGGCGGCAGTCCCTTAGCTATGCTTAGGGAACGTCTTCAGTGTATATATGGTGGTGGTCTCTTAGCCACACGGTTAGGGGATCTCTTCAATGTGTATACGGTGGTGGTCCCTTGGCCACACGCCTAGGGAAGGTCTTCAGTGTTGTCCCTTGGCTGCATTCTTAGGGAACATCTTCAGTGTGTACGTGGTGGCTATCCTTTGGCCATATGCTTAGGGAACATCTTCAGTGGTGTCCCTTGGCCACTTGCCTAGGGAACGTCTTCAGTGCGGTCTTTTTGCTGCATTCTTAGGGATCGTCTTCAGTGTGTATGTGGTGGCAGCCCTTTGGCCACATGCTTAGGGAACATCTTCAGTGCAGTCCCTTAGCCATATGCCTAGGGAATGTCTTCAGTGTTATCTTTTAGCTGCATTCTTAGGGAACATCTTCAGTGTGTACACGGCAGCGGTCCCTTGGCCCCATTCTTAGGGAGCATCTTCCTTGCGGTCCCTTGGCCACATACTTAGGGAATGTCTTAAGTGCCTACACAGTGGCAGTCCCTTGGTCCCATTTTTAGGGAACGTCTTCACTGTGTACACAGTTGCGGTTCCTTGGGCCACATGCTTTGGGAATGTCTTCAGTGCATACAGAGTGGCGGTTCCTCGGCCACATTCTTAGAAAACGTCTTCAGTTCATACTCGGTGGCGATCGCTTGGCCACATTCTCCTGAGTGTCTGTGTCTGAATCACAGCACAGGCTTCATTGGCTTTCTGGAGCTGCAGCTCCCCAGGCCCACCCAGATCAGAGACTCAGAACCTGAATCTTCCGATTTCTGGAGATGCCCCCATCCCTTCAGAGACTTCTAGTGTGTTTCTTTATATTCGTTTAGACTTGGGATGACAGGAGACAAAACCTGCTAATTTTTGTATTTTTAGTAGAGACCGGGTTTCAGCATATTGGCCTCGTTGTTCTCGAACTCCTGACTTCAGGTGATCCACCTGCCTCAGCCTCCCAAAGTGATGGGATGACAGGCATGAGCCACCACGCCTGCCCCATAGCGCTTAGCAGCCTCCAACTCCTTGAGCACATAACTGGAATCCTTTCCTTGGAAACTTGGAGCCCCTTGGGTCATGGTCATATAAACTGTGTTGAATTAAGTCGAGACACCATTAAATATGTCACAACTGTCCTTGAAACTGGGACTTGTTTTGCTTTCTGCCTGGAAATGCGAGTCATTTTTATAAAAAATGTATTTTTCATTAAAAAATAATTGTGTACATATATATGAGGTATGTGATGTTTTAATCCAAGTACACATTGTGCAATGATTAAATCAAGCTAGTTACCATATTATCAAGCTAATTAACATATTAACAATCAAGCTAATTAACATATTGGCAATCAAGCTAAGTAACATATTCACATACCCTGACTCTAACCTGTATCAACCTCACCTACTTTTTTTTGTGGTGAGAATGTGTAAAATCTACTTTTAGTCATTTTGAAAGATGCAATGTATTATTATTAACTATAATCGCTGTGTGGTATGAGAGAACTTTGAATTTCTTTCTTTTTTTTTTTTTTGAGACAGAGTCTCGCTCTGTGACCCAGGCTGGAGTGCAGTGGCCGGATCTCAGCTCACTGCAAGCTCCGCCTCCTGGGTTCACGCCATTCTCCTGCCTCAGCCTCCCGAGTAGCTGGGACTACAGGCGCCTGCCACCTCGCCCGGCTAAGTTTTTGTATTTTTAGTAGAGACGGGGTTTCACTGTGTTACCCAGGATGGTCTCGATCTCCTGACCTCGTGATCCGCCCGTCTCGGCCTCCCAAAGTGCTGGGATTACAGGCTTGAGCCACCGCGCCCGGCCTGAATTTATTTCTTTTATTTACCTGAGAAAATTAATTTTAATGTCATTTATATTTTTTTGAGACAGTCTCGCCCTGTCACCCAGGCTGGAGTCTCACCCTATCACCCAGGCAGCATCATGTTCATAGCTCACGGCAGCCTCCAACTCCTGGCTCAGGTGACCTTCCCACCTCAGTCTCCCGGGTAGCTGGGACTATAGTTGCACACCACCACACTTGGTTAACTTTAAAATTTTTTGTAGAGGTGGGGTCTTGCTATGTTGCTCAGGCTGGTCTTGAATTCCTGGGCTGAAGCGATCCTCCTTCCTCAGCCTCCCAAGTAGCTGGGACTACAGGTGCATGCCACCATACCCAGCTAATTTTTTCATTTTTTTTTTTTTAAGAGATGGGATTTCGTTATGTTGCCCAGGCTTGTCTCAAACTCTTGGCCTCCAGTGATCCTCCTTCCTCAGCCTTCCATAGCGTTGTGATTCCAGACATGAGCCACCGCTCCTGGCTTCCAGCTGAAATTTTATGTTCTCTGACAAACACTTCAGCATTCTTCCCTGGCAGCCACCATTGTACTCTCTGCTTTTACGCATTCAACTTTTTTAGATTCTACATATGAGATGATATGGTATTTGTCTCTCTGTGCCTGGTTCATTTCACTTCACATTGTATCTTCCAGTCTCATCCATGTTGCTGCAAACGGCAGGATTTTCTTTTTCATGGCTGCATCCTGTTCCAATGTGTGTCCATGCCACATTTTCTTGATGCATTCCTCTGTTGATTGACACATGGGTTGATTCCATATCTTGAAAACTGTTAGTAGTGCTGTCAGTGCTCAGGGGGTGCAGGTATCCCTTTGATGGACTGATTTCCTTTCCTTTGGGCACACACCCAGTGATGGAATAACTGGATCCTGCACACTATTCTTTCCTCTGATGTTTCACAGTCCCATGGCTGGACCTTAGGGACCGTCTTCACTGTGTACAACGTGGCGGTCCCTTGGTCACATTCTTAGGTAACGTTTTCAGTATGTACACGGTGTCGGTCCCTTGGCCACATGCTTAGGGAACATCTTCAGTGTGCACATGGCGGCAGTCCCGTAGCCACATTCTTAGGGAACATCTTCAGTGTGTACATGGCAGCAGTCCCTTAGCCACATTCTTAGGGAATGTCTTCAGTGTGTATACGGTGGCAATCTCTTGGCCTTGTGGTTAGGGAACATCTTCAGTGCGGTCTCTTGGCCACATTCTTAGGGACTGTCTTCAGTGTGTACATGGTTTGTGTACAAGGTGGTGGTCCCCTAGCCACAAGCTTAGGGAGCGTCTTCCGTGTGCACATGGTGGTGGTCCCTTGAGCCACGTGCTTAGGGAATGTCTTCAGTGTGTAGGGAATGTCTTCAGTGTGTACACTATGGCGGTCCTTTGGTCTCATGCCTAGGGAGTGTCTTCAGTGCCATTCCTTGGCTTCATTCTTAGGGAGCGTCTTTAGTGCATACATGGCTTCAGTGCATACATGGTAGTGGCCTCTTAGCCACATATTTAGGGAACATCTTTAGTACACGGCAGCGGTCCCTTGGCCACATTCTTAGGGAATGTCTTCTGTGCCTACACAGTGGCAGTCCCTTGGCCACATTCTTTTTTTTTTTTTTTTTTTTTTTTTTCTGATATGGAGTCTTGCTCTGTTACCCAGACTGGAGTGCACTGGTGTGATCTCGGCGCACTGAAACCTCCGCCTTCCTGGGTTCACACCATTCTCCTGCCTCAGCCTCCCAAGTAGCTGGGACTACAGGCGCCGCCACCTCACCCGGCTACTTTTTTGTATTTTTAGTACAGACAGGGTTTCACCGTGTCAGCCGGGATGGTCTCGATCTCCTGACCTTGTGATCCACCTGCCTCAGCCTTCTAAAATGTTGGGATTACAGGCGTGAGCCACCGCACCCGGCCTCCTTGGCCATATTCTTAGAGAACGTCTTCACTGTGTACACGGCATAGGTCCCTTGGCCACATACTTAGGGAACATCTTCAGTGTGAACATGGCGGCGTTCCCTTAGCCACATGCTTAGGGAACGTCTTCAGTGCGGTCCTTTTGCCACATTGTTCGGTAGCGTCTTCAGTGTGTACATGGCGGTGGTCCCTTAGCCACATACTTAGGGAATGTCTTTAGGGTGTACCCTGCAGCGGTCCCTTGGCTGCATTCTTAGGGAATGTCTTAGTGCGGTCCCTTGGCCACATTCTTCAGGAACGTCTTCAGTGTGTATGCGGCGTGGGTCCCTTGGCCACATTCTTAGGGAACATCTTCACTGTGTACATGGGGGAGTCCCTTAGGCACATGCTTAGGCAACGTCTTCAATGTATACACGGTGGCGGTCCCTTGGCCACATGCCTAGGGGACTTCTTCAGTGCTGTTCCTTTGCTGCTTTCTTAGGGAATGTCTTCAGTGTGTCCACGGTGGCAGTCCCTTGGCCTCATGCTTAGGGAATGTGTTCATTGCGGTCCCCTGGCCACATTGTTAGGGAACATCTTCAGTGTGTACATGGCGCTGGTCCCTGAGCCACATGCCTAGGAGACATCTTCAGTGTGTACATGGCGGTGGTCCCTTAGCCACATTCTTGGGGAAAGGCTTCGTTGTGTACAGGGCCGCGGTCCCTTGGCCGCATTCTTACGGAAAGTCTTCGGTGTGCACACGGTGGCGGTCCCTTTAGGGTGAGTTCAACACAGGAATTTGGGGGAGGAACACAACTTTCAGAGTGTAGCAAATACCATTCTTTAAAAAAAAAAAAAATACAGCATTAGTTAAGCTTTGTTGTTGTTGTTGTTTGATAAATTTTCCAAGTAGGAAGAGGCAAAGAAACCCTTCTTGTTTTGAAGGTGAAAGTGAGTGCTGTAAAATACACGTGGGACTTGTGCTTATGTAAAAATCCTGGTCACCGCAAACATTAGGTGGTTCGCAGTACCTGGGAAAGCACACCCTTCCTTTTTCTGACACGTAACTTTAGCGGAAATTGCCTAAAAGTTGTTTATAGTTAGCCCTTTTCAGCCCTGTGTCCAACCCAGTGTGTCTGGTAGTATCTAATGTTCTTTACTTTTGAGACGGAGTTTCGTTCTTGTTGCCCAGGCTGGAGTGCAGTTGTGCGATCTTGGCTCACTGTAACCTCTACCTCCTGGGTTCGAGCAATTCTCCTGCCTCAGCCTCCCGGGTAGCTGGGATTACCGGTGTCCACCACCACGCCTGGCTGATTTTTGTATTTTTAGTAGAGACGTGGTTTCTCCATGTTGGCCAGGCTGGTCTGGAACTCTTGACCTCAGGTGATCTGCCCTCCTTGGCCTCCCAAAGTGCTGGGATGACAGGCGTGAGCCACTCTGCCTGGCCTAGTTTTTTATTATTTGTAATTTTAAACCTTTTTTTGGAGATTGGGTATTGCTCTGTCACACACTCTGGAGTGCAGTGACATGATCATGGCTCACTGCAGCCTTGACTTCCTGGACTCAAGCCATGCTCCCTCCTCAGCCTCATGATAGCTGGGACTCCAGGTGTGTGCCACCATGCCCAGGCAATTAAAAAAAAATTTATGTGTAGAGATGGCATCTCACTATGTTTCCTAGGTTTGTCTGCAACTCTGGGCCTCAATGGAGCTTTCCACTTGGGCCTCCCAGAGTGCTGAGATTACAGGCATGAGGCACCGTGCCCGGCCCCTCATGTGTGTAATTGTTCAACAGGTAGAGAAACGCAAACACATACCCTCAGACCCTGTCCCGTCTGCCGCCCAGGTCTCCTCACCTGCGTTGTTTACTGTTTCCACTTGATTTAATGGAGGGCATAATGAGTGACCCTTAAACGCAGCCTCTAAGAGTCCTCCTAAGTGGCTTCCTCATTACAATTCAAGAGGAATCAAATCCCTGTTATTGAATATAAATGTTTAGAGGAGAAAGCCCGCGAGCTGAGAGTCGTATCTTAAGGGGTGTGTGCTTGCAGAATCATTATATTGTCAATTTCACATGTGAATAAATTGTTCTATTTGGAATCACCAAGAAAGCGGAAACACGTGTCAGTGAAATTGAGTAGACGGCTAAAAACAAACACTACCAGGCCAGTGAGGGCTGCGGAATAAGCAGGTTTTAGATTGGCGGAGGGAAGATGGTGAGGGTAGCTTCTTTCCGCAATGGCTTCCAGGCCTCAAACTCAAGTTATTCTCACTGTTGGAAAGAGCTTGTTCTTCAAGTATTGCTTCCAGGTGAGCGTAATGGTACCCAGCATGCGATACAAGTTAAAAGTACCAGCAGAGCCCCACATGCTGCCATGGCTTGGTCCATCATTTCCCCTGTCACGTACTCATCGGAGTTACAGGGTCTCGTTTCGGGGTGCTGGGTCAGGACAGTCAGAACTCTCCTTGGAAAGTGTACGGACGACGCAGATCACTTGCCAAGTGTGGTGGTTTTGCGTGGTGCCTTGACTGGAGTTGTTTGCCTTTGGTTTTCTGTCACAATCTTAGGATATCTGCCCAGGAGTTAGACCCCTGGCCTAAAGGAAGGTTGAGGGCCAGCCACGGTGGCTGATGCCTGTAATCCCAGGACTTTCGGAGGCTGATGTGGGAGAATCCCTTGAGCCCAGGGGTTGAAGAGCCGCGTGGGCAACACAGTGAGACCCCCATCTATGTATTTATTTTAAAAAAATTAAGTGGGGGTGGTGGTGTGCATCTGGTCCCAGCTACTCTGGAGGCCGAGATGGGAGGACCGCTGGAGCCTGGGAAGTGGAGGCTGCAATGAGCCATGATCGCACCACTGCACTACAGCTTGGGTGGCAGAGCCAGACCCTGTGTCTAAGAAACACAAAGAAAAAGTAAAATGAGGTTGAGAAACTCTGCCTCCCTCTTGATTTCAAGGTAATACTCAGTTTCTAGACTGACACACATGCAAGTCATTGTCTTCTCATAGTGAGATGTGACAGAGCACGCGTGTGTCTGATGACAGATGGTGCGTTGAGGGAAACATCCCTTAAGCTGTATTTCCTTAGGGAAAGAGGCAGTAGCGTTCTCTGTTAGCGCAGAACCCTTCAGTTTGCACAAATGTCTTTGGGAAGGGAAGATCCCTGAGAGCTTCTACGTGGCAGTTGACAAGTCATACTTTTCATCTCAGATGTCTCAATTTCCCGAAGATGGTACTTGATTAGACTTCCTGGGATTCTTGTTTCTAGGAAATCGTGGCTGGGTTTTCCTAGAAAGAATGCAGTGATTTGGGGACACGTGGCACTAGGAAGGGTATGATCTCAGGCACAGGATTGCAAAGACATGTTGTTTACCAGCCAGCATGATAACTAGTCATGACGTTGATGGCCAGTGTGTTGCATGCGTACTGAGCTTTATTATCCATACCTGGGCAGAGCTGAATATATATATACACACACACATAATATGTATTATAACATACAATGTAATTATATGTCATAATATATCACATATAATATATACAGTTGAGCTTTGAACAACACAGGTGTAAACTCCATAGGTCTCTACTTGTATGTGGATTTTCTTCCACCTCTGCCACCCTGGAGACAGCAAGAACAATCCTTTTTCTTCCTCCTCCTCTTCCTCCTCCTCCTCAGCTTCTTCAACATGAAGACGATGAGGATGGAGGCCTTTGGGATGATCCCTTCCACTCGATGATTAGTAAATATATTTTCTCTTCCTTAGGATTTTCTTAATAGCATTTTCTTTTATGTAGCTTACTTTGCTGTAAGAAAGCAGTATATAATCCATATAAACACAGAATAAATACAAATATGTGTTGAGAATACAGCATATAATATATATAAATACACAATATGTATTGATTGACGGTTTATGTTACCAATCAGGCTTCAGTATCAGTAAGGCTCCGTTATCAGTAAGGTCAACAGGAAAGCTATGAGCAGTTCAGTTTAGGGGGAATTTATGTGATTTGGCTGTGTCCTCTCCCCCATCTCATCTTGAATTGTAGTTCTCATAATCCCCGCGTGTGGTGGGAAGGACCTGGTGGGAGGTAACTGAATCCTGGGGTGGTTTCCCCGTGCTATTCTCGTGGTAGTGACTGACTTCTCACAAGATCTGGTGGCTTTGTAAGGGGCCTCCCCCTTTGTTCAATTTTCACGCTTCTCTCTCCTGCTGTCATGTGAGGAAGGACGTGTTTGCTTCCCTTTCCACCATGACTGTAAGTTTCCCGAGGCTTTCCCAGCCTTATGGATCTGTGAGTCAATTAAACCTCTTTCCTCTATAAATTACCCAGTCTTGGGTATTTCATCATAGCAGCATGAGAAGGAACTAATACAAGAGTCAAAAATTACACGTAGATTTCCAACTGAGCAAGGGGTTGCTGTGTCTAACCCCTGCGTGTTCAATGGCCAAATGCATATTAGTTTTATACTTTATGGTTAAACTGAAGGTGCATTAAGCAACTTTTATTCTCTGTACATGAGATTTACATGAGTTGATTTTTTTCTTTGTTTTTTTTTTTTTTCCAACTTTTAAGTTCAGGGGTACACGTGCAGGATGTACAGGTTTGCTACATAGGTAAACATGTGCCATGGTGGTTTGCTATACAGATCAACCCATCATCACCTAGCCATTAAGCTCAGCATTCATTAGCTATTCTTTTTTTTTTTTTTGAGACGTAGTTTCACTCTTATTGCCCAGGCTGGAGTGCAATGGCAGAATCTTGGCTCACTGCAACCTCTGCCTCCCAGGTTTGAGAGATTCTCCTGTCTCAGCCTCCTGAGTAGCAGGGATTACAGGCGCCCGCCACTACGCCCGGTTAATTTTTCGTATTTTTAGTAGAGACGGGATTTCACCATGTTGACCAGGCTGGGCTCGAACTCCTGACCGCAGGTGATCCACCCACTTTGGCCTCCCAAAGCGCTGGGATTACAGGCATGAGCCACTGTGCCTGGCCGTTCATTAGCTCTTCTTCCTGATGCTCTCCTTCCCCCACAACCCCCAACAGGCCCCAGTGGGTACTGTTCCCCACCACATGTCCGTGTGTTGTCATCTTCAGCTCCCACTTCTAAGTGAGAACGTGCAGTATTTGGTTTTCTGTTCCTGCATTAGTTTGCTGAGGATAATGGCCTCCAGTTTCATCCATGTCCCTGCAAAGGACATGATCTTGCTCCTTTTTATGGCAGCATCCTTTTTATGGTACATTCCATGGTGTATATGTACCACATTTTCTTTATCCAGTCTGCCATAGAAGGGCACTTAGGTTGGTTCCATGTCTTTGCTATTATAAATAGCGCTGTAATGAACATATGCACGCATGTATCTTTGTAATAAAAGGGTTTATATTCCTTTCGGTACATACCCAGTAATCGGTTTGCTGGGTCAAATGGTATTTCTTCCTTGAGATCTTTGAGGAATCGCCACACTGTCTTCCACAATGGTTGAGCTAATTTACATTCCACCAACAGTGTAAAAGCGTTCCTAGTTCTCCACAGCCTCGCCACCATCTGTCGTTTCTTGACTTTTTAATAATCGCCATTCTAATTGGTGTGAGATGGTATCTCATTGTGGTTTTGATTTGCATTTCTCTGATCAGTGATATTGAGCTTGTTTTCAGATGTTTGTTGGCCGCATATATGTCTTAAAAAAATATCTTTAATGGGTAGCTATCATTCTTGTGTCATAGGCTCACACTTTTAATGGCTCTAAATAATATGCTGGAAGAAACCATGGAATGCCTACAGTCACCAGTGAGAATCAAGGAGTCGAAATTTCCAGTGACTTGCCCAGGAGATCTGAATGGTACATGATCCTCAACTCAGTATCTGGCCTCCTGCGACTGTGGCTGGTGTGGGTTTGACCCTGATGTACACACGAGACCAGGAGGCAGATGACACTCCCTTGGGGGAGGGTAGGAAAACGAAGTTGATTGTGTGGATAATGTCAGCACTTCTGAAATAGCAAGGACACCAGTGGCTTCTAAGTACGTGGTACAAAAATAGTTTACAAGTGGGGGTGTTGGCTTGCATGGTACACCTGAAACCATGGGAGGTTATAGTTCATTCTAAATACGCTGGGCATTTCAGGCAACCACTGAGTGACTGATTCTAGGATTGGTATTATTTGCTTAAAACCATATTCTGGCTGGGCATGGCGGCTCATGCCTGTAAGTCATCTCAGCACTTTGGGAGGCCGAGGCTAGCAGATCGCTTGAGTCCAGGAGTTTGAGACCAGCCTGGGTTGCTGTATTAGTCTGTTCTCACGCTGCCCTAAAGAACTGTCTGAGACCGAGTAATTGATAAAGGAAAGAGGCTTAATTGACTCAGTTCCACAGGGCTGGGGAGGGCTCAGGAAACTTACACGGTGGAAGGGGAAGCAAACAAGGTTTTCTTCACATGATGGCAGGAAGGAGAAGAGCTGAGCAACAGCAGGAAAAGCCCCTTATAAAACCATCAGATCTCTTGAGAACACACTGCCTTTCATGAGAACAGAATGAGGGTCACCGCCCCCATGATTGCACCACTGTACGCCAGCCTGGGAGATGGAGTGAGACCCCTCTCAGACAGAAACACACACCACACACACACACACACACACACACACACACACACACACACACACACAGAGAGAAACCGTGTTCATCCCGTAAAGCTGACACTTCACATTTTAGGGATTAAGTCCTGGGAATTATTCCTCCCTAAGCCCAAGTGCAGTGCCAGCTGCTCTTAGCACTGGAATTTGACTTCCAGGATCTGTGAGAGCGTGCTGGAGACCACCTAGGGAGCCTGTGTGTGTCACACCAGAGACTCGGGAGCAAGCATGCCCATGTGGCTGGTGCGGAAGGCGCGTCTCATTACAGGGCGTAACTATTTGAGCCTGTGTGGTGTTTGCATCACACGTCTTTGGTGTGTGGATGAAATAAATCCCCCTGTCACTGCCCCGGCCCCACTGGGATTTTTGCCCTGAATTCCCTAAAAGGTCAAGGCTTCTGGTTAACATCTGGTGTAGAGACTGCACCGGCAGAGCTCACCTTTTACTCCCTGGGGGCCTAGGCATGCGTTTGCTAGTTGGTTAAGGAGGGTGTGTGCTGCTGTCTGCAGCTACATACAAAGGAAAGCTAAGTTCCCACCGCATGCCATCGCCTCGTACAGCACGAACTTGCCCTCCCTGGCTCCTAGCAGATCCCCGACAACCAAAGGGTTATGTGATCAGTCCAACGTCTGAATGCCAGGGCAGATCTCATCTTGCTCTGATGTCCCCGGTAAAAATGGTGCACCTGACCCAAGTACCATGGCTCACCTGTCTGTAATCCCAGCGCTTTGGGAGGCTGACGTGGGAGGATCGCTTGAGGCCAGGAGTTTGAGAGCCAAGTCTGGGTAACAGAGAGAGACCTCGGCTCTAAAAAAGAAAAAGAAATTAAAAAATTAACTGGAGCGGAAGCACGCGGCTGTGGTCCCAGCTGCTCAGGAGGCTGAGGCAGGAGGATTGCTTGAGCCCAGGAGTCCGAGGCTGCAGTGAGCTGTGATCACTTTAAGATCTCACTCCATGGGTTCACAGGACAGCTGACTGCTTACATAGAGTATGAGCACCCTCCCCTCCTGTCTTCCTCCGTCTGTCCCCATGAGACACGCTGGCTTCTTTTCCCCTTCCCCCATGAGTGGAAGCTTTCTGAGGCCTCCCTAGAAGCCGATGCTGGCACCTGCTTCCCGTATAGCCTGCGGAACCGTGAGCCCAGCAAACCTACTTTCTTTATAAATTACCCGGTCTCGGGTATTCCTGCATAGAGACGCAGAACGGGCTAACACATGTATTAACGCAGCCCGCTTGCACATTTTAAAGCTCCTCCTTTTTGTCGTGTGGATATGCAGGAAGGTCTCGGAGCTCCGTGTTCTGCAGGCCCAACAGGAAGCTCGGGAGAAGCTTGAGCAGAGTAAGAATTTGTCTTTGCCGAGGGTCTGGCTGGCATGGGTCAGCCTTTGTCCCGGGTGCGCCCCAGCTGAGGCTCCAGGTGGCTGTGGTTGAGAGGCCTGGCTCTTTGGGTTGCCCCTGAGAGCTTGGCATCGCGCATTTTCATTCCCCTCCAGGCCACCCTTGCTTGGGTGAGTCCGTCATGATTCTCACCCTACTGGCAAGGGGCCTCATCCTCCAGGCAGGACCACTCCTCCGCTCTTCTCCCGTGTCCCTTGTCGCGAGCTTTGCAGAAACCGGCAACTTCATGAACGCATCTCGGATACAGTAGGTATAGGGTGAGGGTGGGGGGGTCTTGTTCCTGAAGTAAACTCGGAGTACAACACGAGGCAGTTCAAAGCGCGTTGCCTGCGGTGGTGGGAGGCCCTCGGTGTCCCTGAGCCCCTGCCTGCGGGGGAATTGGAGTTGGTTTAGAGCCTGGAGTTTGATGTTGGGAATCGTCTCGCTGGGGCCGGCAGGCAAGCAGGAGAGCATTCTCCGTGGCTTCGTAGGACATCGACTCTTCTCCCTGAATGTCTTATTCTTCCATGCTTGACCTGCCTTTTGCTGGGAAGCTGTGGTTGCTCTGCCCTCCCGGAGACCGGACCATGTCCTGCCACAGCCAGGTGACCTCACTGTTGACGTCTGGTGAACGCCGTTTAAGATATTTCCAGGTCCACATCATCGTGGACGTTGAGGCTGCGGCTTGATGCTCCGTTTTATTACTTGATGTCTATTATCGATCATCTGTATCTCTGTCTCCTATCGTCTGTCACCTGTCTTTCTTTTTTTAACTTCGAGATTCAGGGTTCCACGTGCACGTTTGTTATATAAGGTAAACTGCATATCCCAGGGTATTGGTGTACAGATGATTTCATCACTCAGGTAATCAGCACTGTACCCCATAGAGAATTTTTCTTTTTAGTTTTTGAGGTGGAGTCTCACTCTGTCGCCCAGGCTGGAGTACAGTGGCACGATCTCGGCTCACTGCAGCCTCCGCCTCCCGGGTTCAAATGATTCTCCTGCCTCAGCCTCCCGAGCAGCTGCGACTACAGGCACACGCCATGATGCCTGGCTAATTTTTATATTTTTTTGGTAGGACGGGTTTTCACCATGTTGGCAAGGCTGCTCTCGAACTCTCGACCCCACGTGATCTGCCCATCTCAGCCTCCCACAATGCTGGGACTCTAGGCATGAGCCACTGTGCCTGGCCCATTGGGAGTTTTTCTGTCCTCACCCTCCTCCCACCCTACACCCTCAAGTAAAACGCAGTGTCTGTTGTTCCCTTGTTTGCATCCAGGAGTACCCAATATTTAGCTCCCACTTAACCAGTGAGAACATGCGGTATTTGGTTTTCAGTTCCTGCATTAGGTCAATTAGGATAATGGCCTCCAGCTCCATGCATATTGCTGTGAAGGATGTGATCTTGTTCTTTTAAATGACTGTAGTATTCCATGGTGTACCCCTTCCTTCCTTCCCTCCTTCCCTCCTTCCTTCCTTCCTTCCCTCCTTCCTTCCTTCCTTCCTTCCTTCCTTCCTTCCTTCCTTCCTTCCTTCCCTCCCTCCCTCCCTCCCTCCCTCCCTTCCCTTCCTTCCTTCCTTCCTTCCTTCCTTCCTTCCTTCCTTCCTTCCTTCCTTCCTTCCTTCCTTCCTTTCTTCCTCCCTTCCTTCCTTCTTCCCTTCCTCCCTCCCTCTCTCTTCCTTTCTTTCTTTTCTCTCTCGCCCTGTTGCCAGTCTGGAGTGCAGTGGTGTGATGTTGGCTAACTGCAACCTCTGCCTTCCAGGTTCAAGGGATTCTTCTGCCTCAGCCTCCCCAGTGGCTGGGACTATAGGCACGCGCCACCACACCCAGCCAATTTTTGTATTTTTAGTAGAGATGAGGTTTCACCATGTTGGCCAGGATGATCTCAATCTCCTGACCTCGTGATCCGCCCACCTCGGCCTCCCAAAGTGCTGGGATTACAGGCGTGAGCCAGCACACCCGACCACCATATTTTCTTCATCCACTCTAGCATTGATGGGCATTTAGGTTGATTCCATGTCTTTGCTATTGTGAGTAGTGCTGCGATGAACATACAAGTACATGTCGTCTCTCTATCATCTATTACCTACCGATTATCTATCTATTAACCGTCAGTTTGTCATCTATCTATGGTAGATCATTGAGAGACAAGACAGATGGTGGATAGACTTTGATGTGGAAACGTAGCAAAGAGGTTTTTCAGGTCTCCACAAGTCACATTCATTGGTTTTGTTGGTTGCTGTGCTTGCTTCCTGGTTCAGGTGTGATAAGGTGGCCCCTGGCTTCCCCTACCAAGCTGGGTGGGCCTCTTGGTTTGTGTCTGGGATGCACCCCTTGGCCTGTTCCTGCCGTTTGCTGCGAATGACGTGGAATCCATCCCTGAAAAATCTCTTTGATGAGTTTCCACATGAAAGCCTGTCCATCAGCTGTCTTGTCTATCGATGATCTGTTCCAGATAGATGACAAATTGACATTTAATCGATACATAATAGGTGGATAATAGATGATAGGCACTCGTATGTTCCTCACAGCTCTTCTCATGATAGCAAAAACATGGACTCAAGGTAAGTGCCAGTGCCCGTCAACGGTAGACTGGATAAAGAAAATATGGTACCAGCTGGGCACAGTGGCTCACGTATAATCCCAGCACTTTGGGAGGCCGAGGCGGGTGGATCATGAGGTCAGGAGTTTGAGCCCAGCCTGACCAACAAGGTGAAACCCTGTCTCTACTAAAACTACAAAAATTAGCCGGGCGTGGTGGTGGGCGCCTGTAATCCCGGCTACTCGGGAGACTGAGGCAGGAGAATGGTTTGAACCCAGGAGACGGAGGTTGTGGTGAGCCGAGATCGCGCCACTGCATTCCAGCCTGGGTGACAGAGCAAGACTCCGTCTCAAAAAGAATTAAAAAAGAGCTAGCTAGCTAGCTAGATTACAGATGGAGTAGATGCATAGGTAGATACATGGATGATAGATAGATAGATAGATGACAGGGAGATGAGATAGATAGATAGATGACAGGGAGATGATAAATTGATACACAATGGATGTCAATTTGTGTGGGCAGCATTGCTGCCTGTTGGGAGGCACTGCCACAGATAGATGGATAGATAGGTAGATTATAGGCGGAATTGATGCATAGGTAGATAGGTAGATAGTTAGATAGCAGGGAGATGATAAATTGATACACAGTAGATGATAGGTAGATGATAGATGGGTGATAATAGATAGATGATAGATGATTGATGGGTGATAGATAATAGACAGGTAGATGATAAGTAAATGATAGATGATAGATAATAAAGTGATAAATGATAGAGAAATAGATGATGGATAGATGGATGATAGAAAATAGAGGATAGATGGATAGATAGATGATAGATAAGAGGTAGATAAATAGATGATGGGTAGATGGATGCTTAGATGATAGATGGTAAATTGATACACACTTGATAGATGATAGGTAGATGATAGATGGGTGATAGATAATAGACAGATGATAGATAATAGATACTGACAGATGATAGATAATAGATAAAGGGATAGATGATAGATAAATAGATGATAGAAAAATAGATGATAGATGGATATACATAATAGATAGATGATAGAGATGATAGAAGGATAGATGATAGATGAGAGATAGATAAATAGGTGATGGGTAGATGGATACTTAGATGATCGTAGGTAAACTGATACACAGTTGATAGATGATAGGTAGGTGATAGATGAGAGATGGCTGATAATAGATGACAGATGAGAGCTAATAGATAAAGTGATAGATGGTAGATAAACAGATCGTAGATAAATAGATAATGGATAGATGGACAGGTGGATGGTAGGTAATAGACAGATGATGAATGAAAGGTTGATAGATGACAGGCAGATGGATGGATAGAGGGATGATAGCTAGATGATAAACTGATACACATAGTTAGGTAGGTGATAGATGATAGACAGATGATTGCAACTGTGTTGTGTATCAATTTATCATCTCCCTGTCATCTATCTATCTATCTATCTATCTATCTATCTATCTATCTATCTATCTCATCTCCCTGTCATCTATCTATCATCTATCTATCTATCTATCTATCTATCTATCTATCTATCTATCTATCTATCATCCATGTATCTACCTATGCATCTACTCCATCTGTAATCTAGCATCTGTAATCTAGCATCTGTAATCTAGTAGCCTCGATGCTGGTGTCTTGTCTTGCTTCTCTGGCACTGCTGGCATTCCTCTGCCTGGGCCCCTCCCCATGCTGTTGCTCATCTCAGAGATCATCCTACATGTGCATTAAACAAGCAAGTCTCACCTGTCCGGCCAAGCTTCCATGCGTCCTGAGTGTCGGGATGGCTTTGTGGATTTTGGCATTTTTCTTGGCATTGCTGCTAGAGAAGCCGGTGGCTTTTCTCACGCAGGAATTCACTGTGTTAGCCAGGCCAGAGTTTCCAGACAGCAGGCGCCCGCAGCTAGTTCAGGCTCTTTGCTACGAGAAACACCTTATGTAGTATGAGTCAGGGTACTCTAGAGGGACAGAACAGATAGGATGGGTGTATATATAAAGGGGAGTTTATGAGGAGAATTCACTTACACGATCACAAGGTGAGGTCCCACAGTAGACTGTCTGCACGCTGAGGAGCCAGGAAGCCAGTCCGAGGCCCAAACCTCAAAAGTAGGGAAGCCGAGATCGGCAGGAAGCATCCAGCATGGGAGAAAAATGAAGGGTAGAAGAGATCCCGCCACTGCACCCCAACCTGGGTGACAGAGCAAGACTCCATTTCACAAAAAAAAAAAAAGAAAGAAAAGAAAAGAAAAAAATTTAAAAAGCCAAAAGGGACTGGATGAGGCATCTTCTGCCTGTAATCCCAGCATTTTGGGAGAGGCCAAGCTGGGTGGATTGCTTGAGCCCAGGAGTTCGAAACCAACCTGAGCAACATACGGAGACCCTGTCTCTACAAAAATTACAAAAAGTAGCCGGGCATGGTGGTGTGCACCTGTAGTCCCAGTTACTCAGGAGGCTGAGATGGGAGGATTGGTTGAGCCTGGAAAGTTGAGTCTGCAGTGAGCCACGACTGCCTCCTGCACTCCAGCCTGGGTGAAAGAGTGAGACCTCATCTCAAAAACAGAAAAAGAAAAAAGCAGAAATGTAACCAACAAATAAGAAAACAGACACACCTCTCTTCCTTGTGCGGGTACAGCCACTGGCAAACTTTGCTAATAGATGCTACTGACCTTGTCTTCCTTTCTGCATTCTGTTCATTTCGAAAGTGGGTAAGTCAGCCGTGGGATTCACTGTGATCTCCACTGACTCAACGCTGAATTCATAAGATTAATTGGAGAGTGCGAAGAATGCAGAGCATCCGTGGACCCATTTTAATGAGTTTTAGCATCTCTTGAATCCTTGTATCCTTGCATCCAGTACCGGTCCCCAGCCTTTTAGGAACTGGGCTGTGCAGCAGGAAGTGAGTAGCGTGTGAGTGAGCGAAGCTTCATCTGTATTGACAGCCCCTCCCTATCGCTCGTATTACCTCCTGAGCTCTGCCTCCTATGAGATCAGCGGTGGCATTAGATTGTCATAGGAGCACGAACCCTACTGTGAACTGAGCATGCGAGGGACCTAGGTGGCGTGCTCCTTATGAAAATCTAACGCCTGATGATCTGTCACTGGCTCTCATCACCTGCAGATGGGACCATCTAGTTGCAGGAAAACAAACTCAGGACTCCACTGATTCTACATGATGGTGAGTTTCATAATTACTTCATTCTCTGTTACAATGTAACAATAACAGAAATAAAGTGCACAAAAAATAGAACGTGCTTCAATCATCCCCAAACCATACGCCACCCCACATCAGTGGAAAAATAGTTGTCCATGAAACTGCTTCCTGGTGCCAAAAAGATTGAGGACCACTGGACAAAAGAACTTGTCGCAGTATGGTTTGAAGGTCTTTATTGATGCTTTGCTGTCACTCTTACTTTAAGATGAATGTGCATATATATATATATACGTATATACATTCTGTAATGTGTGAATATATGAAACTCCAGCCGCTCTCTCCCTCTCTCTCCTCTGCAGTCCAGTACTCCTAGATCAGTCTGCTCCTGAAATGAATGACCTCTTAAAGTTTATTTTATGTTTTAAGCTTTTATGTCATTTTATTTTTTAAGCTTTTTTTTCTTTTTTCTTTTTTTTTTTTTGAGACGAAGTCTCACTGCGTTGCCCAGGCTGGAGTGCAGTGGCGCTATCTCAGCTCACTGCAACCTCTGCCTCCTGGGCTCAAACAGTTTTCCTGCCTCAGCCTCCTGAGTAGCTGGGATACAAGTGCCTGCCATCACGCCGGGCTCATTTTTGTATTTTTAGTAGAGACGGAGTTTTACCATGTTGGCCAGGCTGGTCTTGAACTGTCGACCTCATGATCCACCCACCTCGGCCTCTCAATGTTTTGGGATTACAGGTGTGAGCCACCGCAACCGGCTGATTTGCAGGTCTTTATTGATGCTTTGCTGTCAATCTTACTTTAAGACGAATGCGTATATATATACACACACACACACACACACACACACACACACACACACACACACATATGTATATATTCTGTAATATGTGAATATATGAAGCTCCAGCTGCTCTCTCCTTCCCTCTCCTCGGCAGTCCAGTACTCCTAGACCATTCTGTTCCTGAAACGAATGACCATTTCAATGTTTTGGCTTTTTTTTTTTTGGAGACGAAGGCTTCAGCCAGTCCCTTTGTTTGGGGTGTCTGACTTCCCGCAACAGGCTCAAACTATCCTCCCACCTCAGCCTCCCACATAGCTGGGACTACACGTGCAAGCCACCAAGCCTGGCTAAGTTTTAAATTTCTTCGTAGAGATGGAGTCTTGCTGTGTTTCCCAGGCTAATCTCAAACTCCTGGCCTCCAGTGATGGTCTCACCCTGACCTCCTCCTAAAGTGTTGGGATTCCAGGGATGAGTCACTGCTTCTGGCCTCGACTTCTTTTTTTTTTTTTTCCAATTAAAGTTTTTACTTTGAGATCATTGTAGATTTACAAGCGGTTGTAAGAAATAATATGAAAGAATCTTGTGTCTACTTCCCCCAGTGATAACATCTTGGAAAGCAATAAATACCATGTCACAAGGAGGATGTTGACATTCAGGCAGTAAGGCGTTGATCTTATGTTTTACTTGTATCCATGTGTGTTTTTGTAGGGAGTTCTGTGCAGTTTCATGGTGTGTGCAGGTTTGTGAGTCCAGCACCGTCGTCAACACACCCAGCATTTCTTTCACCAAACAATCCCTCCCGTTTCTCTCTCTGCCAACCTGCATCCTACCTCAACCTCCCCTCCCTCCCTGAACCCCTGAGAATTACTAGTCTGTTCTCTGTTTCTGTACCTTTTCTTGTTTCAAGAGTGTCCTATAAATGAAGTCATACAGAGTGTAACCCCTTTCAAATTGCCTGTGTCTTGTTTTCCCCTCACTCAATAGAATTCCCGGGAGAGCCAGCAAGTTGTTGCTCAGAACAATAAGACGTTTCCCTTTAAATAACACCTGCAAAAAGTCTTTTATAAAATGGCAATCAAACTAAACGGTTTTTGATTCTAAAGAAGGTGGCCATGAATGGTTTTCTCGTGTATCTTTCCATATGTGTGGGAGTGTATCTGTGCAACTAATTCTTGGAAGTGGAATAGCTGAGCCAAAACGAAAATGCATGTCAATTTTCTTGCCTTTTTTTTAAAGAGACATCGTCTTGCTCTGTCACCCAGACTGGAGTGCAGTGGTGCAATCATAGCTCACCACAGCCTCCACCTCCTGGGCTCCAGTGATCCTCCCATTTCAGCCTCCAGAGTAGCTGGGACTACAGGCGAACATCACCACATCCAGCTAATTTACTTTTATTTTTGTAGAGATAGGGTCTTGCTATGTTGCCCAGGCGGACCTCACGTTCCTAGCCTCCAGGGATCCTCCCACCCTTGGCCTCCCAAAGTGTTGGGATTACAGGCATAAGCTACCAGACCCGACTGCCTGTCGCCTTTCAGGAGTCATTGTCAACTTCTCTCCTGGGAAAATACAGTCTTGGTGGGTGCCTTTGAACTGAGTATGTGAACTGGTAACTTCTCCAAGGCATACCCATTCTGGATACAACCCTGCTCTTTAACCTGTTCTGTCGGATTGATGACAGCTCGTAATTGCTTTATTCATTATTTCATTGTGAGCGAGACCGAACATTGTTTCATATGCTTATATTTTATTTCATATATCCAAATTACATGTTCATTTCCTTTACCCATTTGGGGGGGGGACTGGGGTTTGGTTAGAAGAGCTCTTTATAGACAAAAAAGCAATTCCTTTATCCGTGGGCTGCCCATTTGTCATTTGCCTTTGGATGTTATTTGAGGCACTTTTGATTACATAGAATTTGAATATTTTTATGTGATCAGGTATATAGTTTTTCTTCCAAAACTTGTGCATTTTTTTTTTTAGAAAAGCCATCTTAAACGTGAGATTACATGTATTTTTAACTTTCTGTTGATACATAATGGTTGGACATATTTGTGTGGTACATGGGATATTCTGATACATATCCCTCTGATTTCTTTATCACTATTTGTACACATTTATGGTCTGATGATCAAATCAAGGTGTTTAGGGTATTCATCACCTCCAACATCGATTATTTTTCTTTGCTTTTTTTTTTTTTTTTTTTTTTTGAGACAGAGTCTCACTCTGTCACCCAGGCTGGAGTGCAGTGCGTGATCTCGGCTCACTGCAATTTCTGCCTCCCAGGTTCAAATGATTCTCCTGTCTCAGCCTCCCAAGTAGCTGGGACTACAGGTGTCTGCCACCAAGCCTGGCTAATTTTTGTATTTTTAGTAGAGATGGGGTTTTACCATGTTGGCCAGACTGGTTTCGAACTCCTGACCTCAGGTAATCTGCCTGCCTTGACCTCCCACAGTGCTGGGATGACAGGCGTGAGCCACTGCGTGTGACCCCATCGATCATTTTTCTTGTGCTGGGAACATTTCAAATCTTCTAGCTACTTTGAAATATACAATATATACAATATATTCTTGTTGACTATCGTCCCTGTGCTGTGATATCAGACACGAGAAGTTAGTCCTTGGATTTAACTGTATGTGTGTACCCATTAACCAACCCCTCGTTATCCTCTCCACTTACTTTGCAGCCTCTGGTAACTGTCATTCGATTGCAATTGTGTCTTTGTTTGTTTTTGATACAGGGTCTCCCTCTGTTGCCTAGGCTGGAGTGCAGTGGCGCAATCACAGCTCACTGTAGACTCAAACTCCCGGGCTCAAGTGCTCCTCCCATCTCAGCCCCCTGAGTAATTGGGACTATAGGTACTCCCACAACACCTGACTACTTTTTTTGATTTTCTTGTAGAGATGGGGTCTTGCTATGTTGCCCACGCTGGTCTGGAACTCCTGGGCTCAAGTGCTCCTTTCTCCTCAGCTTTCCAAAGTGCTGGGATTATAGGCGTGGGCCACTGGGCCTGGCCTCTATTTTGATTATATCTTAAGAAATGACTACGACAACACCCCGTTTCCGTCTACTATCTGTGTGATTTAATTTTTACACCCTTGAACCACTGCTGGTTTCGTTCGCAGCGAGCTATGTGTGTAGAGACCTATGATTTTTGTGGCTTCCCAAAGTCTTGGCTGCCACCGAGGTCAGCCCTCCAAGTTAGACTGTTAAAATTAGGACAGTGAGCTGAGAGAGTTCTAAACATAGCTCAGGGGCTGGAAGGGAACCGTCTCTCATCTCACCCTACCAACATCATGCATTTTGCCAACTGTGTAACCCTCAGAGACACCGCTGACCTTTCTTCTTGCTTGACTCATATGGTTACCGACAAACAAACCCGGCAGAGAGCAGCTTTGCCTGGCCTTGTTGAGCTGTGAGGCTGCAGACTTCCCTGAACTTAGAAGGGAAGAAAGTAGCAGACAGCAGCATTTCCATGGGGCAAAGGCTCACTCTCCTTTTGGTTTTCGACTTCACCTTTTATTGAACTTCCGGGGTCCATGTATAGGATGTACAGGTTTGTTACGCAGGTAAACATGCACCATGGTTCTCTGCTGCAGAGATCAACACATCACCTAGGTATTAAGCTCAGCATCCATTAGCTATTCTTCCTGATGCTCTGTCCCCCGATCTCACCCCTCAACAGGCACCAATGTGTGTGCTTCCCCTCCCTGCATCCATGTGTTCTCATCATTCGGCTCCCGCTTATAATGGAACAGGCCGCGTTGGGTTTTCTGTTCCTGTGTTAGTTTGCTGAGGATAACGGCTTCTAGCTCCATCCATGTCCCTGTAAAGGACATGATGTTGTTCTTTTTTTATGGCTGCGTAGTATTCCACAGTGTCTATGAACCACAGTTTCTTTATCCTGTCTATCATTGATGGGCATTTGGGTGGATTCTATGTCTTTGCTGTTGTAAATAGTGTCACTATCCTTGATAACTTGTGACACATCCAGCAGCTATCCAGACAGGAGCAGCTGGCATGGGGTGCCCAGTCACGGCTGCTGCAGCTGAGATCAAGTTGCAGCCAGAAACAGCACTTATTCTGTGATGCCAGAGGCAGATGCACTGGCCATCTATGAGTCCGTGATGAACACATGATGAAAAGATGATAAGGGGCTGGACCGGGCGCACTACCTCACTCCTGTCATCCCAGCACTTTGGGAGGCTGAGGCAGGCAGATGACTTGAGGTCAGGAGTTCAAGACCAGCCCGGCCAACATGGTGAAATCCCATCTCTACAAAAGTTACAAAAATTAGCTGGGTGTGGTGGCACGCGCCTATAATCCCAGCTACTCGAGAGGTTGAGGCAGGAGAATCGCTTGAACCCGTTAGGCGGAGGTCGCAGTGAGCTGAGATTGTGCCACTGCACTCCAGCCCGGCGACAGAGCGAGACTCCATCTCAAAAAAAAAAAAAAAAAAAAAAAATTGAGAGTTGAGAGCGATGACATCTGTTTGCACTTGGGCTTTAGTGGGGGGCTGGGAGGGACTCTCAGTACAACAGAGCAAAGTCATGGAGACAAAATTGGGGCGGGAATGCACGTGGCTCATCCATCCTCCTAAGGAGCCCTCTCCCGCCAGTCCTGCTACGTCTTTTCTTTTTCTTTTGAGACAGAGTCTGTCTCTGTCGCCCAGGCTGGAGTGCAGGGGCGCAATCTCGGCTCACTGCCACCTCCGCCTCCCAGTTTCAAGTGACTCTCCTGCCTCGGCCTCCCGAGTAGCTGGGAGTGCAGGCACCTGCCACCATACCTGGCTACTTTTTTGTATTTTTAGTAGACATGGGTTTCACCAGGCTGGTGTCAAACTCCTGACTTCGTGATCTGCCCGCCTCAGCCTCCCAAAGTGCTGGGATTACAGGTGTGAGGCACCACGCCCAGCCCCTGGTGTGTCTGTGTGTGTGTGTATGTATTCAAGCCTCTGCTTGTGTGTATGTGTGTGTGTGGATGTGTGTTCATCAGGGTGTTAGGGTTCAAATTAGGTTCCCATAAAAAGATTCATTGGAGTGTTAACCCCCAGTAACCTGTGAATATGACCTTATTTGATGGTAAGTTCATTGCAGATGATCAAGTTAAGCAAAGGCCACTAGGGTGAACCCGGGTTCAACATGACTAGTGTCCTTATAGAAAGGGGGATATTGGCCAGGTGCAGTGGCTCATGCCTCTAATTCCAGCACTTTGGGCGGCTGGATATGGTTTGGCTGTATGTCCCCACCCAAATCTCGTCTCGAAGTGACCTCCACATGTGAAGGGAAGGACCTGGTAGAGGTGATTGGATTATGGGGGTGGTTCCCCCATGCTTTTCTCGTGATAGTGAGGGAGTCTCACAAGAACTGATGGTAAAAGTGTGTGGATTTCTTGGCTCTCTCTCTCTCTATCCTGCCGCCACGTGAGACATGCCTTGCTTCCCCTTCTGTTATGATGTGAAGTTTCCTGAGAGTTCCCCAGCCATGCAGACCTGTGAGTCAATGCAGCCTCTTTCCTTTATAAATTACCCAGTCTCTGGTATACCTTTTTTATTCCTTTTTTTTTTTTTTTATTACACTGTAAGTTCTGGGATACATGTGCAGAACGTGCAGGTTTGTTACACAGGTATACACGTGCCGTGGTGCTTTGCTGCACCCATCAACCCGTCATCTACATTAGGTATTTCTCCTAATGCTCTCCCTCCCCTAGTCCCCACCCCCCAACAGGCCCCAGTGTTTGATGTTCCCCTCCCTGTGTCCATGTGTTCTCATTGTTCAACTCCCACTGTTGAGTGAGAACACGCGGAGTTTGGTTTTTTGTTCTTGTGTTAGTTTGCCGAGAATGATGGTTTCCAGCTTCATCCATTGTCTTTTCAAAGGACATGACCTCATCCTTTTTAATGGCTGCATAGTATTCCATGGTGTCTATGTGCTACATTTTCTTTATCCAGTCTATCACTGATGGACATTTGGGTTAGTTCCAAGTCTTTGCTATTGTGAACAGTGCCGCAGTAAACATACATGTGCATGTGTCTTCATAGTAGAATGGTGTATAATCCTTTGGGTATATACCTAGTAATGGGATTGCTGGGGCAAATGGTGTTTTAGATCCTTGGGGAATCACCACACTGTCTTCCATGATGGTTGAACTAATTTACACTCCTAACAACAGTGTAAAAGTTTCCCTATTTCTCCACATCCTCTCCAGAATCTGTTGTTTCATGACTTTTTAATGATTGCCATTCTAACTGGCGTGAGTTGGTATCTCATGGTGGTTTTGGTTTGCAGGAAATGCTCACTGTTTTTAGAAATATTTAAAAGAGTCTCTGGGCCCCTGCACAGATTTCCCAGAGCTCCTTCTGGCTGCCTGTGTTTGTGGCACTTCCCTCACTCACCATAAACGGAATTCCCTGTGTCTTCCCTCAGAGGCTGGGACCTTTCTGACTATACTAGTTTGTTCTCACGCTGCTAATAAACACATACCTGAGACGGGGCAATTTACAGAGGAAAGAGGTTTAGTGAACTCACAGTTCCACGTGGCTGGGGGAGCCTCACAATCATGGTGGAAGAGCAAGGAATGTCTTCTCTTACACGGTGGAGGGCAAGAGAGAGAGAGCGTGTGCAGGGGAACTTCTCTTTACAGAGCCATCAGATCTCATAAGACTATCACAAGAACAGCATGGGAAAGACCTGCCCCCCTGATTCCATTACCTCCCACCAGGTCCCTCCCACAATTATGAGAACTGCAATTCAAGATGAGATGTGGGCGGGGACGCAGCCAAACCATGTCACTGACTTTGTCTCTGGGTCTCGGTTTTGGCTCAGTCCTAACCCACCTGAATGCAAAACCTATTTCAAGAATGGTGTCGGTACTTCTTTCTTAAGAAAACATCAGAAAAGCAAGCTGGATGTTTTCAGGGGTGGGGGAAAAAGGAATCAGGGACTGTCGGTCCTACCCTCCCAGCCATAACTTTTGGTTCCTTTTCTCTGGGTATCCCTTGGGCTCAGCATGGAGACATAGAAAGGAGGGAACTCTGAGATGAGTGGAACAGGCTGCGGGGTGGTGTTACTCTTTGGGGAGGTAAAGTCTGTCCAGGGCTGCCATGGACAGCTGAGCTCAGAGCCTGGAGGAGCACAAAGCAGGCAGGTTCATATCATGTCACCACTGTGCCTGTTGGGATGGGAACTGGTGGAGGCTGAGGGTCACGGGATGGAGAATGTGCCCCCTGGGGCTGTTCTAGGGAGCAGGGGCAGAGGAATCCTCATTTCTTTTAAGGTGTTCATTCTCTTCCTCTCTCTGTCTCTTATTCACTGGTTTTGCTCTCTCTTTCTCTCTTTTTTGTTTCTCTTTCTCTTCTTCACTTCTCTCTCTCTCTCCCTTTCTCTTGTTCACTTTCTCTCTCTCTCCCTGTCATTCAAGCTTTGAAGTTATAAAACTCTAAGTGCTACTTCGACCCTTTAATGTTTTCTTGCAGAACGAGTTTTCTGTTTTCATTGTACGGTCCAGAAACAAGAGTCAAAGACTTAAACCTGTTGGCGTCGTTTTTCAAGCTTCTGGTACTTTTGTTAATGTCTCGCAAAGCGGAACTGTGTTTAAGTGGAGAGTCATCCACGCGTTGATTTAGATATGGTCATCTGTTTCCCTATATGGCTGTCATTTTTCCCTTTAAACCAATTTTCTTTTCATCTTTACTAACCAGGGCATTTCATTTCTGGGGGAAACTACATAATTACTGACTTTAGATCTCATCATTCTCAGTGCCTTCTCTCTTGATTTGGTTTTGCTTTGCAAGGTGGTTTTATAGCTCTTGACAAACATCTGCCACATGTCTGGTAATGATTGTTTTTTCCCCTTGAAACCAGAACTTTTTTTTTTTTCTTAACAAGATGCATTCAAGAATTCCTAACATATAATGTAGACAGACATCAGCTGGGCTCCTCTGATTGGACTGTTCATTTAGGGACTTCGGGTTCTACCAACTTTGTTCACTGTTTCTTCCCACCATGGTCCTGACACTCCCTATTGCAACCTGTAAAGACGATAAAGTCCAGTGGAGTAGTCCATTCTGGCACTGCTCTAAAACTATCCCTGAGGCTGGGTAATTTATAAAGAAAAGAGGTTTCATTGGCTCAGAGTTCTGCAGGCTGTACAGGGAGCATGAGGCTTCTCGTAGGTTTCTCAGGAGGCCCCAGGAGCCTTACAATCACTGAGGAAAGTGAAGGGAAAGCAGGCACGTCTCGCATGGTGGGAGCCGAAGCAAGAGAGAGAGGAGGTGCCACACTCTTTTAAACAACCAGGTCTCGTACTCACTCACTCACTTTCATGAAAATAGCACCAAGAGGATAATGCAAAACCATTCACGAGAACCCCACCGCCATGATCCAGTCATCTCCCACCAGGCCCCACCTCTAACCCAGGGGATCCCAATTCCACATGAGATTGGGTGGGGACACACATCCAAACTCTATCATCTAGTTTGAAATGGGTATCCTCAGTGAGGACCCAGGGACAATGGTTTCCACTCATCTCTCCAAGAGGCTGTGTGGACTCTTCACTTCAACTCCATAAAATGCAGAGAGAACTGCTGATGGAATAAATCTGTTGGCACAAACTGTCTGTCCAAACTGTGTCATCTAGTTTGAAATTCATATCCTCGGTGATGACCCAGGGCCAATGGTTTCCACTCACCTCTCCAAGAGGTTGTGCGGACTCTTCACTTCAGCTCCGTAAAATGCCGACAGAGCTGCTGATGGAATAAATATATTGCAAAAAAATGTCTTGGGCTGTGCCTCAGAAAGGGCTAAGATTTCCAGCCCCACCTCAGGGACGGGGACGAGGACCTGGGAAGTGTTATTTGCATCTTTTCTTAGTCCCCTTCAGGCTGCTACAACAAAAATATCATAGCCTGAGTGGATTATAAAGTACAGGCATTTATTGCTCACAGTTCTGGAGGCTGGAAGTCCACCATCAAGGCATGCAAGATATTCAGTGTCTGGAGACGGCTTCCTGGTTCGTAGATGGCACCTTCTCATTGTGTCCTCACATGGTGGAAGGAGTGAGGAGCTCTCTGGGGTCGCTTGTATAAGAACACAAATCCCATTCATGAAATTGGTGCTATTCCTGTCAGAATTGTGCCAGCACCATCTGGCTGGCCAGAGGGAGATGATTTCCAGGAAACCGGAATCCGCCAATTTGCATTTGGGTGGGAAACCGATGAGATTCTTGGATTGTACATCCTGACTTTGGGAGAAAATGACTTGGAGGGTGTAGAATTATTTATTGGGTCTAAGTGGAAGGTTTAGATCAGACCAGCGGTCCCTAACCTTTTTGGCACCAGGGACCGGTTTTGTGGAAGACAGTTTCTCCATGGCGGATGGGGGATTGTTTCAGGATGATCCAAGCACATTACATTGATTGCACACTTTATTTCTATTATGATTACATTGTAACATAGAATGAAATAGTTCTACAACTCACAGTAGTGTAGAAGAATAAGTGGGAGCCCTGAGACTGTTTTCCTGCAACTAGATGGTCCCATCTGGGGCTGATGGGAGACACAAAGATCATCAGGCATTAGATTTTCATAAGGGGCATGCAACCTAGATTCCCTCACATACACAGTTCACAACAGCTTCTCAATAGCACTCCTATGAGAATCTAATGCCGCTGCTGGTCTGACAGGAGGTGGAGCTCAGGCAGTAATGAGAGCTACGCGGAGCGACTGTAAATACGGACAAAGCTTCGCTTACTCACCCACCACTTACCTCGTGCTGTGCAGCCCGGTTTCTAACAGGCTACGGATCAGTCCTGGGAGGGGGACCTCTGGAATAAGGGATCGCACAGAACCAGATAGTCTGTGAGGTTCTGCTTGGCCATACATTCCTGGGGGTGTAAATGATACAGCATCTTTTATTTTTATTGGTTTATTTTTGTGTATGTGGAGATGGGGTCTTGTTATGTGGCTCAGGCTGGTCTTGAAATCTTGGCCTCAAGCAATCCTACCACCTCGGTCTCTCCGCCCACATGCTGGGATTACAGGAGTGAGCCATCACCCTGGCCAATGTGGCATCTTTCATGCTCATTCCTGGACTTGTGTTTGCCCTTTGCCCCCACCCCTTATTTTATTTTATTTTTTAGACGGAGTCTGTCTCTGTCACCAGGCTGGAGTGCAGTGGCACGATCTCAGCTCACTGCAAACTCTGCCTCCCGGGTTCACGCCATTCTCCCGCATCATCCTCCCGAGTAGCTGTGGCTACATGTGCCAGCCACCACGCCTGGCTAGTTTTTGTATTTTTAGTAGACACGGGGTTTCACCATATTGGCCAGCATGGTCTCGATTTCTTGACCTCGTGATCCGCCCGCCTTGGCTTCACAGAGTCCTGGGATTACAATCCTGAGCCACTGCGCCTGGCTGTGTTTGCCTTTTAAAATCTCGGAGCATCAACAGCTCCTGAGGCACTGGGATGAGAACCTGGCAAGTGTTGTTTGCAGTTTTTCTTAGTTCTTTCAGGTTTCTATAACAAAGACACCATAGATGGAGTAGCTTAAACAACAGATGTTTATTGCTCACAGGGCTGGAGGCTGGGAGTCCAAGATCAAGGCAGGGCTGGAGGCTGGGAGTCCAAGATCAAGGCAGGGCTGGAGGCTGGGAGTCCAAGATCAAGGCAGGGCTGGAGGCTGGGAGTCCAAGATCAAGGCAGGGCTGGAGGCTGGGAGTCCAAGATCAAGGCAGGGCTGGAGGCTGGGAGTCCAAGATCAACGCAGGGCTGGAGGCTGGGAGTCCAAGATCAAGGCAGGGCAGAGGCAGTGTCTGCTGGGGACCCGCTTCCTGGTTCATAGACGGCGCCTTCTAGCTGTGTCCTCACATGGTGGAAGGGGACGAGGGAGCTCTCTGGGGTCCCTGTTATAAGGGGCATTCATCCCATTGATGGAGCCCCACCCTCACGACCTCATCACCTTCCAAAGACCCCACCTCGTAACACCATCACCTTGGGGGTGAGGTTGAACGTAGGAATTTTGGGAAGACACACACGTTCAGTCCATAGTCCGTCTTGCCCTTTCAAGGAAGGGAGTGTCAACCTTTCATCTCTGATTGACTCATCCATGGATGGGTGAGCTTATTCATTCAGTCAATGAACACTTATGGGGCCCTTGTCTTCATGCCTGGCACCTGGTCAGGCCATGGTGTGCAGAGAGTTCACAGCAAGGTATCTGTCTTCAGTCATCATTGGCCTTATGTGGGAGGCAGGCTGGGTGTCAGCCCGGAGAACCATGGAGGCCCAGTGTGTTATGTACCCCGTGGAGAATAGATGAAGGCTGCTTTCATATCGTCACAAGCAGAAAGGTGCATGATTCGACCCCCTGTGTTTGAGACCAAAAAATGGAACGAAAATGGCCCTCCCATTGCACAGGGGACCCCAGTGCACAGGGAACCTCTTCTACTGGGGGGTGACCTCCTGCACACGTGTGAAATTAGAGAAATACAAGAAGTCAATGCATATTTCCTGGCCTCAACTTAAATTCGTTACATCCTACAGATTCAGGAACTGTGATAAAGATACTTTTTAAAGAAATCTAATGAAAATACCAGTGGGAAACAGCAGTCTGACGTTAAATAACACAAAGATTGCCTCTTAAAAGTTACACGTTTATTCATTGTCAGTTGTCACTGCACTAGGCAGAACTTTGTTGTCAAATTAGTATGAAATATCTTGTTTGTTTATGCAAATTAAATATGTGTTTGGAAGGCTGTGTTGACTGAGAAAATGGTAATTATAAAAGGTTAGTAATTGATGTCCACTTAGATTTAGCAAATACACAAAGCCACAGAGAAGGAAATTAAAATTATTCTTCCGTCCTCTCTCTGCAAAAATTTCAGCCGTCACCTTAAAATATTTCCTCTGTTTTCTTCGGGGATTCCAATGATGTGTAGTATGAGATTATTTGATATTGTCCATGACTCCTGGAGGCTCTATTTTTTAAACCTCATTTTTCTTTTCTTTTCTTTATTTATTTTGAGACAGGGTCTTGTTCTGTCACCCAGGCTGGAGTGCAGTGGTGCAATCATAGCTCACCGCAGCCTCAAGCTCCTGGGCTCCAGTGATCCTCCCACCTCAGCCTCCTGAGTAGTGGCAGATTCAGTGGCTGGTTGGGACCCACTTCCTGGTTCATAGACGGCGCCTTCTTGCTGTGACCTCACATGGTGGAAGGGGTGAGGGAGCTCTCTGGGGCCCCTGATGTAAAGACACTCATCTCATGCTTCAGGTTCCATTCTCATGACCTCATTACTTCCCAAAAACCCCACCTCTCAACACCATCACCTTGGATTTTAAAATATGTATTAAAAATATAATTTTACATATTTTATAAAATTTTATGAAATATATGTTTTATATATTATATAGCATATACAATATACATATTTTGTATTTTTAAAATTTTATAAAATATAAAATTATATATTACATGTCAATTATATATATTATATAAAAATACATATATTTTAATATTAATTATAATTTATTATATAAATATTATAGAAAATTAATTATATAAATATCATATTTATATAATATAAATATATAATATAAATTTATTATATAAATATATTTTTATATATTATACAACATATAAAAGGTACATGTTTTATATATTTTAAACTTTTATAAAATATATTTTAAAATTTATATAATTTTAAATTTATAAAATTTATAAAATATATTTTATAAAATATATGAAAAATTTATAAAATATATTTTATAAAATATATGTGAAATTTATATATAAAAAATGTTGGCTGGGCGTGGTGGCTCAAGCCTGTAATCCCAGCACTTTGGGAGGCCGAGGCGGGTGGATCACGAGGTCAGGAGATCGAGACCATCCTGGCTAACACGGTGAAACCCCGTCTCTACTAAAAATACAAAAAACTAGCCGGGCGCGGTGGCGGGCGCCTGTAGTCCCAGCTACTCGGGAGGCTGAGGCAGGAGAATGGCGTAAACCCGGGAGGCGGAGCTTGCAGTGAGCTGAGATCCGGCCACTGCACTCCAGCCTGGGCGACACAGCGAGGCTCCGTCTCAAAAAAAAAAAAAAAAAAAAAAGTTATATATATATAAAAGAAACTTTTTTTTTGAGTAGAGTGCTGTGAACAGAGTTTCTGGGTAGCATGTATGCTATGAAATGGGGACGTTTGGGAACCTCTGTTCTGGTCCGTTATGTGTTAACTGTGAAGTTTGCTTCTTTGCCTTGGGTTTTTTTTTTTTTTTTTTTTTTTTTTTGAGACGGAGTCTCGCTCTGCCGCCCAGGCTGGAGTGCGGTGGCCAGATCTCAGCTCACTGCAAGCTCCGCCTCCCGGGTTCCCGCCATTCTCCTGCCTCAGCCTCCCGAGTAGCTGGGACTACAGGCGCCGCCACCTCGCCCGGCTAGATTTTGTATTTTTAGTAGAGACGGGATTTCACCGTGTTAGCCAGGATGGTCTCGATCTGCTGACCTCGTGATCCGCCCGCCTTCGCCTCCCAAAGTGCTGGGATTACAGGCGTGAGCCACCGCGCCCAGCCCTTAGCCTTCGTTTGACGTGACAGATGAGGACTGACTGTGTGCTCAAGATCGTGAGGTCAGGAGTTCGAGACCAGCCTGGCCAACATGTGAAACCCCGTCTCTACTAAAAATATCAAAAACAAATTAGCCAGGCGTGGTGGCGGGCGCCTGTAATCCCAGCCACTTGGAAGGCTGAGGCAGGAGAATCGCTTGAACCTGGGAGTTGGAGGTTGCAGGTTGCAGTGAGCTGAGATCGTGGCTTTGCACTCCAGCCTGGGCGACAAGAGCAAGACTCCGTCTCCAAAAAAAAAAAAAAAAAAAAAAAAAGAACATTCTATTGCCTGCTTTCTGTGCGTTTTGTTTTTGACAGTCAGAGCTGTGACATATTTCATCCATGTAAAGCCGAGAGCATGTGGTGGTTCTGATGTTATACAGGCAGCCTTTCCCACTGCATACAGTGCATCCTCAACCTGTTCCCCTGCATTTTAACCAGGGACAAATGGAGGCTAAGTAGGTAAGGGGTGAGAGCATGATTTGCAGCGAGAACCATGGGAAATGAGGTTCTTGGTTGCCACGTTGGGGGACCCCCACTCCCCTCCTCTCTCTGGGATAATTGAGTCCTCAACATCTTATATCTATAAAAGGAAGATTGAGTTGGATCTAACGTTCCTGCCTGCAGTGCCATTCCGGAAACTTTTTGTCAAAACCTTAGCAGCCATAAATACGTCAGAAGAGAAGAGACTTTTCATTCGTGTGGAGCATCTTCCCAGGAACTAAACTCAGGCGAAAGAGGCAATTCCTTCTAGCAGAATCCATCCTGAGTGTGTGCAGACGCCATGGGGAGATCTTCTACTGTGTCACCCAGCAATCCCATTACCATTGTACCATAAAGACACATGCACACATATGTTTATTGCAGCACTATTTACAATAGTGAAGACTTGGAACCAACCCAAATGCCCATCAATGATAGACTGGAGAAAGAAAATGTGGCACATAGACACCATGGGGCCGGGCGCGGTGGCTCACGCCTGTCATCCCAGCACTTTGGGAGGCTGAGGTGGGCGGACCACGAGGTCAGGAGACCGAGACCATCCTGGCTCACATGGTGAAACCCCGTCTCTACTAAAAACACAAAATCAAAATTAGCCGGGCGAGGTGGCAGGCGCCTGTAGTCCCAGCTACTCGGGAGGCTGAGGCAAGAGAATCACTTGAACCCAGGAGGCGGAAGTTGCAGTGAGCCGAGATTGTGCCACTGTATTCCAGCCTGGGTGACAGAGGGAGACTCTGTCTAAAAAATAAATAAATAGATAAATAAGTTAGAAAAATACACCATGGAATACTGCGCAGCCATGAAAAAGGATGAGTTCATGTCCTTTGCAGGGACGTGGATGAAGCTGGAAACCATCCTTCTCAGCAAACTCACACAGTAAACCAAACACTGCATGTTCTCACTCATAAGTGGGAGTTGAACAATGAGATCACATGGACACAGGGAGGGGAACATCACACACCCGGGCCTGTTGGGGCGCGGGGGACAAGGGCAGGGAGATCCTTAGGACAAATACCTAAATGCATGCAGGGCTCGAAACGTAGATGACGGGTTGATGGGTGCGGCAAACCTCCATGGCACATGTATACCTGTGGAACAAACCTGCACGTTCTGCACACGTATCGTAGGACTTAAAGTAAAAAAAAAAAGAAATAGTATTTCAGTACAGTCTGAATTAGGTATTAGATATAAAGGAGAACATATGTGTTGAGGGCCATTTGAGCCTGTTCTCTGTATAAACTGATATTTTTGTCTTTTTTTGTAGCATGTTTGGGGTTTTTCTGGAGTTGAACTTTTTAGATATCTGAAAAATAGCTGTTAATATTTCCGACAGAAGTTGTTGCAAATTTTTTCCCTGCTCATTATTAATTTTTTACTTTGCTTATGGAGATTTGTTTTTTTTTTTTTTGAGATAATGTCTTGTTCTGTCACTCAGGCTGCAGTGCAGTGGCGTGATCTTGGCTCACTGCAGCCCCCATCTCTTGGGCTCAAGCGATCTTCCCATCCCAGTCTCCTAACTTGCCGGGGCTACAGGCACGCACTGCCACGCCTGGTTAATTTTTAAAGTTTTTTGTAGAGATGAGGCCTCTCTCTGTTTCCCAAGCTGGTCCTGAGCTTCAGGCCTCAAGCGATACCCCCACCTCAGCCTCCCGAAGTGCTGGGATTACAGCCGTGAGCCACTGCCCCGGCCTGTGTTTTAATCACGTAGTTTTTTTAATAGTGAAATTTATCTAACCACCTTTCTGAATTTTTGCTTAGGAAGCCTTTTCCTTCTGCGGAGGTTAAAGTAATGATTCCTGCTTTCCTGGAATCTTCTCATGGTTTAACTTTGTTTTTGTCTTGGAGTTCACTCTGATGCACACTGTGAGGTCTGGCTCTAGTTTTATCTCTTTCCTAATGTGGCTTCGCGTGCCCCAACACCGTTTATTAAAACACTCATCTTTTGCCCCTTTTGTCGTATACTAAATTTCCACGTGCAGTTGGCCTATTTCTGGAAATTGTACCCTGTTCCTTGCTCCATTAATGGCTGTGGTACCTCCCTTTTAATTATAGAGGCTTCTCAAATGTTCATCTCCTACAGGGCCAGTGTGTTCTCAGTCTTTATACATATCAGAATTTTCCTCTTTGCCGCCTCATTTGCAATTCTTTTCCCCACAGCAATTTCAGAATCGACTCGTCCAGTTTGCCTAAAAGAAATTCTGTGAACTGTTTTTATTGGATCACATCAAATTTGCATATCGACTTGGGTCATTCTGACACCTTTAGGGTTGTATCAGTTTAGATCTTCTTTTTCCCCCTCCAACTTCTATTTTATTTTTTAAATTAAAAAAAAATTTTTTGTTTTGAGATGGAATCTCGCACTGTCACCCAGGCTGGAGTGCAATGGCGTGATCTCGGCTCACTGCAAGCTCCGCCTCCCGGGTTCAAGCGATTCTCCTGCCTCAGTCTCCCGAGTAGCTGGGATTACAGATGCACACCATGACACCCAGCTAATTTTTGTATTTTTATATTTTCAGTAGAGATGGGGTTTCACCATGTTGGCCAGGCTGGTCTCGAACTCCTGACCTCATGATCCACCCGCCTTGGCCTCCCAAAGTGCTGGGATGGCAGGTGTGAGCCACTGCGCCCGGCCTCAACTTCTATTTTAGATTCAGGGGGTAGATGTGCAGGTGTGTTCCCTGGGTATATTGCATGATGCTGAGGTTTGGACAACAAGGATCCTATGACCCAGGTAGTGAGCATAGCACTCAATAATTTTTCAACCCTGGCCCTATCCCTTCCTTGCCCCATTGAATTCCTCAGGGTTTCTTGTTCCCATCTTTCTGGCCATGTGTACTTGATGTTTACCTCCCAGTACGAAGCGAGAACGTGTGGTATTTAGTTTCCTGGTTCTGTGTTAATTCACGTAGGAGAATGGCGTCCACCTGCATCTCTATTGCTGCAAAGGACACGATTTTATGCTTTTTAATGGGTGCGTAGTATTCCATCGTATAGATGCACCACATTTTACTAAGAATTGAATTACCGTTTGAGCCAGCAATCCCATTACTGAGTATCTACCCAAGGGAAAGTAAGTCATTCTGCCAAAAAGATGCATAGACTGTGTGTTCATTGCAGCACTATTCGTAATAGCAAAGACATGGAATCAAACTTAGGTGTCTGTCAACTCTGGATTGGACAAAGTTTGGTGTTTTTTTTCTTTTTTTCTTTTGAGACGGAGTCTTGCTTTGTCACCCAGGCTGGAGCGCAGTGGCACAATCTCAGCTCACTGCCATCCCCGCCTCCCTGGTTCACACCATTCTCCTGCCTCAGCCTCCTGAGTAGCTGGGACTACAGGTGCCCGCCACCACGCCTGGCTAATTTTTTGTATTTTGAGTAGAGACGGGGTTTCACTGTGTTAGCCAGGATGGTCTCGATCTCCTGACCTCGTGATCCTCCCGCCTCGGCTTCCCAAAGTTCTGGGATTGTGAGTCACCACGCCTGGCCGTCTTTTTTGTTTTGTTTTGTTTTGAGACAGTCTCAGTCGGTCACCCAGGCTGGAGTGCCATGGCATGATCACAGCTCCTCACAGCCTCAACCTCCCAGGTTTGCGTGATCCTCTGAACTCAGCCTCCCAGGTAGCTGGAATGACAGCCGTGTGCCACCATGCCCGGCTAATTTTTTTGTTCCTTTTTCTGTTTTATGGAAATGGGGCTTCACCATGTTGCCCAAACTGGTCTTGAACTCCTGGGCTCAAACGATCTGCCTGTCTTTGGTTTTCCAAAGTGCTGGGGTCACAGGCAGGAGCCACTGCGCCTGACCGGTTTGGGTCTTTTGAGAAGCACACACCAAGAAGGAAAGTGATGGGCCAGAGATTTACTAGGGAAACTCTTGTGTGAAGGGTCAGACAGGTTTACTAGGGAGACTCTTGTGTGAAGGGTCAGACAGGTTTACTAGGGAGACTCTTGTGTGAAGGGTCAGACAGGTTTACTAGGGAGACTCTTGTGTGAAGGGTCAAACAGATTGACTAGGGAGACTCTTGTGTGAAGGGTCAAACAGGTTTACTAGGGAGACTCTTGTGTGAAGGGTCAGACAGGTTTACTAGGGAGACTCTTGTGTGAAGGGTCAGACAGGTTGACTAGGGAGACTCTTGTGTGAAGGGTCAGACAGGTTGACTAGGGAGACTCTTGTGTGAAGGGTCAAACAGGTTGACTAGGGAGACTCTTGTGTGAAGGGTCAAACAGGTTTACTAGGGAGACTCTTGTGTGAAGGGTCAAACAGATTGACTAGGGAGACTCTTGTGTGAAGGGTCAAACAGGTTTACTAGGGAGACTCTTGTGTGAAGGGTCAGACAGGTTTACTAGGGAGACTCTTGTGTGAAGGGTCAGACAGGTTTACTAGGGAGACTCTTGTGTGAAGGGTCAGACAGGTTGACTAGGGAGACTCTTGTGTGAAGGGTCAGACAGGTTTACTAGGGAGACTCTTGTGTGAAGGGTCAGACAGGTTTACTAGGGAGACTCTTGTGTGAAGGGTCAGACAGGTTGACTAGGGAGACTCTTGTGTGAAGGGTCAAACAGGTTTACTAGGGAGACTCTTGTGTGAAGGGTCAAACAGGTTTACTAGGGAGACTCTTGTGTGAAGGGTCAAACAGGTTGACTAGGGAGACTCTTGTGTGAAGGGTCAGACAGGTTGACTAGGGAGACTCTTGTGTGAAGGGTCAAACAGGTTGACTAGGGAGACTCTTGTGTGAAGGGTCAAACAGGTTGACTAGGGAGACTCTTGTGTGAAGGGTCAAACAGGTTGACTAGGGAGACTCTTGTGTGAAGGGTCAAACAGGTTGACTAGGGAGACTCTTGTGTGAAGGGTCAGACAGGTTGACTAGGGAGACTCTTGTGTGAAGGGTCAAACAGGTTGACTAGGGAGACTCTTGTGTGAAGGGTCAAACAGGTTGACTAGGGAGACTCTTGTGTGAAGGGTCAAACAGGTTGACTAGGGAGACTCTTGTGTGAAGGGTCAAACAGGTTGACTAGGGAGACTCTTGTGTGAAGGGTCAGACAGGTTTACTAGGGAGACTCTTGTGTGAAGGGTCAGACAGGTTTACTAGGGAGACTCTTGTGTGAAGGGTCAGACAGGTTGACTAGGGAGACTCTTGTGTGAAGGGTCAAACAGGTTTACTAGGGAGACTCTTGTGTGAAGGGTCAAACAGGTTTACTAGGGAGACTCTTGTGTGAAGGGTCAAACAGGTTGACTAGGGAGACTCTTGTGTGAAGGGTCAGACAGGTTGACTAGGGAGACTCTTGTGTGAAGGGTCAAACAGGTTGACTAGGGAGACTCTTGTGTGAAGGGTCAAACAGGTTGACTAGGGAGACTCTTGTGTGAAGGGTCAAACAGGTTGACTAGGGAGACTCTTGTGTGAAGGGTCAAACAGGTTGACTAGGGAGACTCTTGTGTGAAGGGTCAGACAGGTTGACTAGGGAGACTCTTGTGTGAAGGGTCAAACAGGTTGACTAGGGAGACTCTTGTGTGAAGGGTCAAACAGGTTGACTAGGGAGACTCTTGTGTGAAGGGTCAAACAGGTTGACTAGGGAGACTCTTGTGTGAAGGGTCAAACAGGTTGACTAGGGAGACTCTTGTGTGAAGGGTCAGACAGGTTGACTAGGGAGACTCTTGTGTGAAGGGTCAAACAGGTTGACTAGGGAGACTCTTGTGTGAAGGGTCAAACAGGTTGACTAGGGAGACTCTTGTGTGAAGGGTCAAACAGGTTGACTAGGGAGACTCTTGTGTGAAGGGTCAGACAGGTTGACTAGGGAGACTCTTGTGTGAAGGGTCAGACAGGTTGACTAGGGAGACTCTTGTGTGAAGGGTCAGACAGGTTGACTAGGGAGACTGTTGTGTGAAGGGTCAAACAGGTTGACTAGGGAGACTCTTGTGTGAAGGGTCAAACAGGTTGACTAGGGAGACTCTTGTGTGAAGGGTCAGACAGGTTGACTAGGGAGACTCTTGTGTGAAGGGTCAGACAGGTTGACTAGGGAGACTCTTGTGTGAAGGGTCAGACAGGTTGACTAGGGAGACTCTTGTGTGAAGGGTCAGACAGGTTGACTAGGGAGACTCTTGTGTGAAGGGTCAGACAGGTTGACTAGGGAGACTCTTGTGTGAAGGGTCAGACAGGTTGACTAGGGAGACTCTTGTGTGAAGGGTCAGACAGGTTGACTAGGGAGACTCTTGTGTGAAGGGTCAGACAGGTTGACTAGGGAGACTCTTGTGTGAAGGGTCAGACAGGTTGACTAGGGAGACTCTTGTGTGAAGGGTCAGACAGGTTGACTAGGGAGACTCTTGTGTGAAGGGTCAGACAGGTTGACTAGGGAGACTCTTGTGTGAAGGGTCAAACAGGCGCTGGCAGAAGAAGTGGAGGAAGGTTTTCAGACGACGGTGTAGGTGCCCCACACCTGTGAAAAAAGAGAGCGAGAGGCATTGGGTAGAAGGAGCGTCCGGCTGGTTTTCTGATCATGCTGAGTCACAGGCTGTGAAAACCCAAAAGCCTGAGGAAGCCGGATCTTGCGAAACATGTTGTCCATCTGCAGAGGCACCGGGTGGGTGGTGTCTGGTGACTGTTGCAACCTGCTGTCTGTGTGCGGGGGTGTCTGTGTGGGTACATACAGATTTCTCAGCTCCAGTGCCAGCTTCTCGGTCCATAAGGAAAACACTAACTCTTCTCGCTAAAGTTAGAAATGCAGCAAGGATCTACTCTGCAATCTGTGATGCTTTTATTTATTTGTTTATTTATTTTCGAGCTGGGGTCTCACCGCATTGCCCAGGCTGCAGTGCCGTGGCACAGTCGGCTCACTGTGTGTTTTCAGGGAAGACTCCACGGGCACCTCCAAAACCATGGTGGCATGACGTTCTCACCGAGACCCGAGGGCATCTTGCCATGGCCTCAGCTCTACTTTTATGTCTTTACAGAGGGGCCTAAAGGTTTCCTCATAGAGGCTGTGCACACTCTCGATGACCAAGTCTCATTTCACTGTTGCTGTTGTTTCTGTATTATCAGCAGGACTGTCTCTTCCCATGCCTTTTTAAGCTGCCAGTTGTTTCTGTATTTATGGAAGCTGTTGATATTTGCTTCTGAATTTTCTGACTACCTTCCTGAATTCTCTTCTTGGATTTGTTTAATGTTGATTTTGTTAGTTTTTTCCTGGCATACCATCATGTCATCTGCAAAGTATATTTTGACTCTCCCTCTGCAGTTCTTGTATCTGTTGTAGTTATTTATCTGACCACGTTGGATAATATCTCCAATAACATGTTAAAGGACAGGGCGCACTCCTGGAATCCCAGCTCTTTGGGAGGCCGGGGTGGGAGGATGACTTGAGCCCAGGAGATCAAGACCAGTCTGGGCAACACAGCAAGACCCCATCTTTACAAAAAAATAGTAAAAAAAATAACCGGCTGTGGTGGCTCTCACCTGTAGTCCCAGCTGCTTGGGAGGCTGAGGCAGGAGGATCGTTTGAGCCCAGGAGGTCGAGGCTGCAGCAAGCTATGATTGTACCACTGCACTGCAGCCTGGGCAGTGTAACGAGACCCCAGCTCAAAAGAAAAAAAAAAAAGCATCACAGAGAACAGGATGGACACTTGCTGCTTTTCTAACTTTAGCTGGAAGATTTTAGTGTTTTCTTTCTCGACTAGGAAGTTGGCATTTTGGGGCTGAGAAATATGTGTGTACACACACAGACACACCCTCACACAGACACAGACTTATACACACGCAGCATGTACACACACACACACCCTCACACAGACACAGACTTATACACACGCAGCATGTACACACACACACACCCTCACACAGACACAGACTTATACACACGCAGCATGTACACACACACACACACCCTCACACAGACACAGACTTATACACACACAGCATGTACACACACACACACAGCCTCACACAGACACAGACTTATACACACGCAGCATGTACACACACACACACACACCCTCACACAGACACAGACTTATACACACGCAGCATGTACACACACACACACACCCTCACACAGACACAGACTTATACACACGCAGCATGTACACACACACACACCCTCACACAGACACAGACTTATACACACGCAGCATGTACACACACACACACCCTCACACAGACACAGACTTATACACACACAGCATGTACACACACACACACACACCCTCACACAGACACAGACTTATACACACGCAGCATGTACACACACAGACACACACCCTCACACAGACACAGACTTATACACACGCAGCATGTACACACACACACACCCTCACACAGACACAGACTTATACACACGCAGCATGTACACACACACACACCCTCACACAGACACAGACTTATACACACGCAGCATGTACACACACACACACACCCTCACACAGACACAGACTTATACACACGCAGCATGTACACACACACACACACCCTCACACAGACACAGACTTATACACACGCAGCATGTACACACACACACACACCCTCACACAGACACAGACTTATACACACGCAGCATGTACACACACAGACACCCTCACAGACACAGACTTATACACACGCAGCATGTATACACACACAGACACACCCTCACACAGACACAGACTTATACACACGCAGCATGTACACACACACACACACCGTCACAGACACAGACTTATACACACCCAGCATGTACACACACAGACACACACCCTCACACAGACACAGACTTATACACACACAGCATGTACACACACACACACACCCTCACACAGACACAGACTTATACACACGCAGCATGTACACACACACACACCCTCACACAGACACAGACTTATACACACACAGCATGTACACACACACACACCCTCACACAGACACAGACTTATACACACGCAGCATGTACACACACACACACCCTCACACAGACACAGACTTATACACACGCAGCATGTACACACACACACACACCCTCACACAGACACAGACTTATACACATGCAGCATGTACACACACACACACACCCTCACACAGACACAGACTTATACACACGCAGCATGTACACACACACACCCCCTCACACAGACACAGACTTATACACACGCAGCATGTACACACACAGACACCCTCACAGACACAGACTTATACACACGCAGCATGTACACACACACACACACCCTCACACAGACACAGACTTATACACATGCAGCATGTACACACACAGACACACCCTCACACAGACACAGACTTATACACACGCAGCATGTACACACACACACACACCCTCACACAGACACAGACTTATACACACACAGCATGTACACACACAGACACCCTCACAGACACAGACTTATACACATGCAGCATGTACACACACACACACACCCTCACACAGACACAGACTTATACACACGCAGCATATATACACACACACACACCCTCACACAGACACATACTTATACACACGCAGCATGTACACACACACACACACCGTCACAGACACAGACTTATACACACCCAGCATGTACACACACAGACACACACCCTCACACAGACACAGACTTATACACACACAGCATGTACACACACACACACACCCTCACACAGACACAGACTTATACACACGCAGCATGTACACACACACACACCCTCACACAGACACAGACTTATACACACACAGCATGTACACACACACACACCCTCACACAGACACAGACTTATACACACGCAGCATGTACACACACACACACCCTCACACAGACACAGACTTATACACACGCAGCATGTACACACACACACACACCCTCACACAGACACAGACTTATACACACGCAGCATATACACACACAGACACCCTCACACAGACACAGACTTATACACACGCAGCATGTACACACACACACACCCTCACACAGACACAGACTTATACACACGCAGCATGTACACACACACACACCCTCACACAGACACAGACTTATACACACGCAGCATGTACACACACACACACCCTCACACAGACACAGACTTATACACACGCAGCATGTACACACACACACACCCTCACACAGACACAGACTTATACACACGCAGCATGTACACACACACACACACCCTCACACAGACACAGACTTATACACACGCAGCATATACACACACACACACACCCTCACACAGACACAGACTTATACACACGCAGCATATACACGCACACACACACCCTCACACAGACACATACTTATACACACGCAGCATGTACACACACACATACCCTCACACAGACACAGACTTATACACACGCAGCATGTACACACACACACACCCTCACACAGACACAGACTTATACACACGCAGCATGTACACACACACACACACCCCCTCACACAGACACAGACTTATACACACGCAGCATGTACACACACACACACACCCTCACACAGACACAGACTTATACACACGCAGCATATACACACACAGACACCCTCACACAGACACAGACTTATACACACGCAGCATGTACACACACACACACCCTCACACAGACACAGACTTATACACACGCAGCATGTACACACACACACACACCCTCACACAGACACAGACTTATACACACGCAGCATATACACACACACACACACACCCTCACACAGACACAGACTTATACACACGCAGCATGTACACACACACACACCCTCACACAGACACAGACTTATACACACGCAGCATGTACACACACAGACACACCCTCACACAGACACAGACTTATACACACGCAGCATGTACACACACACACACACCCTCACACAGACACATACTTATACACACGCAGCATGTACACACACACACACCCTCACACAGACACAGACTTATACACACGCAGCATGTACACACACACACACCCTCACACAGACACAGACTTATACACACGCAGCATGTACACACACACACACCCTCACACAGACACAGACTTATACACACGCAGCATGTACACACACACACACCCTCACACAGACACAGACTTATACACACGCAGCATGTACACACACACACACACACCCTCACACAGACACAGACTTATACACACGCAGCATGTACACACACAGACACCCTCACAGACACAGACTTATACACACCCAGCATATAAGCATAGCGTGCGTGTTCGTAATTAGGATTTAATAATATATTCCGATTTTTAAAATAAACTTAGTAAATTAAGAACATCAATACATCTACTGAGACTACATGTAGTAATTCCAAGTCCCTTAGCGTGGGTCAGGAACATGGGAATGTCATTGTACAACTTCTGCCTTCGGGTTACGAGGAATACAGCAGAAAACCTAAGCGTGTGGAAAACTTATGATGCAGTGTTCTAGGTGGACAGAACTTTTCATCGATTCACGCGTGTATCAAGCCAAATAGTAAAAGTCTTACACACCGAGAGGACTGTTCACACAATACTGTCAATGAAATGTACAGGCTGACAAATAAATTATATGTTGAAGAGCCTCCCCCACAGGCCCCACGTCCTCATACCGTCACCCTGGCGATGGAATGTTTTCAACATAGGAATTATTTTTGGGGGAGAGGAGACACAAAATTTTTTACACTTGGGAAAGGCAAAATGTAAAAGTAGCATAGGCCTTTTCATTTTATTTTATTTTATTCTATATTATTTTATTTTATTACACTTTAAGTTCTGCAGTACATGTGCAGAATGTGCAGGTTTGTTACATAGGTAGACAGGCGCCATGGTGATTTGCTGCATCCATCAACCCGTCATCAATATTAGCTATTTCTCCTAATGCTTTCCCTCCCCTAGCCCCCCACCTCCTGACAGGCCCCGGTGTGTGATGCTCCCCTCCCTGTGTCCGTGTGATCTCATTGTTCGACTCCCACTTATGAGTAAGAACATGCGGTGTTTGGTTTTCTGTTCTTGTGTGAGTTTGCTGAGAAGGATGGTTTCCAGCTTCATCCATGTTTCTGCAAAGGACACGAACTCATCCTTTTTTATGGCTGCGTAGTATTCCATGGTGTCTATGTACCACATTTTCTTACTCCACTCTATCATCGATGGGCATTTGGGTTGGTTCCAAGTCTTTGCTATTGTGAACAGTGCCGCAATAAACATACGTGTGCGCGTGTCTTTATAGCAGAATGATTTATAATCCTTATTGCTATTTAAATTACCTTTGTATTTTTATAGATTCGTGGGTATGAGTACACTTGTGTTACACGAATATATTGCATAGTGCTAATGTTTGGGCTTTTAGTGAGGCCATCACTCAAATAACGCGCATGGTAGCCAATAGGTAATTTCTCGTCCCTCATCCCATCCCACCCTGTGACACCTCTGAGTCCCCAATGTCTATTAATTTATGCTCTATGTTGATGTGTACACATTATTTAACTCCCCTTATAAGGGATAACGTGTGGTATTTGACTTTCTGTTTCTGAGTTGTTTCACTTAGGATAATGGTCTCTAGTTCACTTTGTGTTGCTGCAGCACAAGACACAACTTCATTCCTTTTCATGGCTGCGTACTATTCCATGTTATATATGTGCCGTATTTTAAAAAATCAGAATATCTGTTGGTGGACACTCAGGCTTAATGTTTTAATAAAGAACATTCCAAATATGTTGAAGAAAATAATCTCCTGCACAAAACTTGAAAAAGGTCATATGTGTCTGTAATAATTCACAGAAAGCGACTTGCCTGACTTCCTGCCTACAAAATCCACTTTTCCGTCAGTCTTCCCTTCTCCAGGGAATTCATGGAAGTTCCCTTCTTGCATTTTCTCAGCCCCCCGTACAAGGACTCATTCTTGCCTCATCGTGTCCCCGTCTCTGTCCTTGCCTTGTGATTGGTTTTTGACTTTGCACACCAGATGTGTGACTCCCACCAGCACCCCTGTTGCCTGCACCTGTGACACACGTTCTGAATCCACCACCTCTCATACCACCGGTGCTGAACTGTGGCCGAGCTCCCCCGTCAATCCCTGGGACTGCTGCAGGGGACCCTTGATAGCCATGTCTTCCTCCAGCTCGAGGGGATTCTCCATGAATCTATCCCTTCATTCCTTCCTGTGAAACATATCACAGATTCAGCTCAGAGCCCTGTGATGACGCCCGGTCTGCCGGAGAGAAAGAAGCTCACGAACTGTGCGGGGTACCCCTGCACCTTCTTCCCTCCTCTCTTCCCTCTTTCCACGTGCTTGGCTCCAGCCAGCCACCTTCCTCTTCCTGGAATATCGCAGGCGTGCTGGGCTTTTGCTCTCCCCGTCACAGCATCAGCTCAGGAGGCCCTCCTCGGAGGGTTTTCCTCTCACCCTCCATCCAGAATCACCGCATCGACCTCTCCTCTTCTTCCTTTGCTCGGGGTTTCCTTTGAAGTTCACTCATAACTGGAAGGTGTGAGATCTGGAAAGTTCTGGCTTATTGCCAGACACATCTGTGTATTTACAATGGATGGCATCTTACCCAGGGGAACGAAATCTCCTGGAGGCAGAGAACATGTTTATGTCGGTCTAGTTCGTTCCCCGCATGCTGGGCACCGAGTGTGGGCTCTGCACATATTTTATAAAAGAAGAAGGGAAGGGTTGGAATAGGGACAGAAGGAAGGAGGAAGAAAGGAAGGAAAGAGGGAGGGAAGAAAGCAAAGAGGGAGGGAAGGAAAGAGGGAAAGAAGGAAGGAAAGAGTGAGAGAAGGAAGTAAAGAGGAAGGGAAGGGAAGGTAGGAAGGAAAAAGTGAGAGAAGTGAAGAGGAAAGGATGGAAGGATAAAGGAAGGAAAGAGGGAGTGAAGGAAAGAGGAAAAGAAGAAGGAAGGAGTGAGACAAGGAGGGATAACATTAGGAGACATACCTAACGTAAATGACCAGTTAATGGGTGCAGCACACCAACATGGCACATGTCTACATGTGTAACAAACCTGCACGTTGTGCACATGTACCCTAGAATTTAAAGTATAATAAAAAATAAATATATGAAAAAAAGAAGAAAGGAGGGAAAGAGGAAAGGAAAGAAGTAAAGAGGGAGGGAAGAAAGGAAGGAAAGAAGGAAGGAAGGAGGAAGGAAGGAAAAAGGGAGGGAAGGAGTGAAGACAGGAAAGAGGGGAGGAAGGAAGGAAAGAAGGAAGGAGAATGGAAGGAAAGAAAAGGGGAGGGAAGGAAGGAAGGAAAGAAGGAAGGAGAATGGAAGGAAAGAAAAAGGGAGGGAAGGAAGGAATGAAGACAGGAAAGAGGGAGGGAAGGAAGGAAGGAAGGAAGGAAGGAGAATGGAAGGAAAGAAAAAGGGAGGGAAGGAAGGAATGAAGAAAGGAAAGAGGGAGGGAAGGAAGGAAAGAAGGAGGGAGGGAAGGAGAGAGGGAGGAAAGGAAGGAATGAGGCAGGGAAAGAATGAAGGAAGAAAGGAAAAAGAGAAGGAAGGAGGAAGGAAGGAAGGAAAGAGGGAAGGAAGGAAGGAAAGATGGAGAGAAGGCAGGGAGGACAAATGGAAGGAAGAAAAAGAAATACAAATCTCTGTCCAAATGTGGATCACTTGTCTTAACCAGAAATTCAGGTGAGATGCTCTCTGCACCTGTGCTCTCAGCAGCTTTGAAGCAAACCGTATTTACCATGTCTTTTATTTTCTGGGTTCTGATGCATGACTTCCGTGACCGTGTCAGCCCTAGAGACCCTGCCCCTCCCACGGCTAGTGAATCCCCGGAGGTGGTGAACAACCCGTCTCTGAGCCTGTCTTTCGTATGCAAACCCACCAATCCAGAATCCGCCCCCAACCATCTCCTTTATTGGGCTTGCCCATTCCACGTCACTCTCCACCTGCCGTAACCACCCCAAAACCAGGTACCAGAGAGTCAGGGACAGCCCCAGAGTCCGCTGAAATCATTCACACCAGCCCGCGCTAAGCCTCCTCACCTGTTCCTTCCCTTGGAAACCACAAGGAGAGCTCTTGTCCCCTTTGTCTTCCCACCTGACCAAACTGGGTGTGCCCCTGTGTGGTCCTGAGTGGCGTGACACGCCCCTCCTCTTGGAACCTGTGAGTAACCAACCACTTGCTCAAGAGCAGCCTCCTGATCTGTTGGCCCCACCATGCCTACATCCCGATAAAGTCTACATTTTACAACGCAAACCAACAAAGGTGTCCTGCCCGGTGCTGCCCCGAGAGCAGAGGTTAGTTCAGGATTCTCGCTCGCCTCTGAAAGGGTATCCGTGCTGCAGGCCTTTCTGCCGGTCACATGGACGGCATATTCCAGCGCCTGCCAGGGACTCGTGGGGGATGACGGGATTTATCAGGGGGTTTTTCATTGCACTGTCATTACGCGAGACTAATCCACTTTAATACATCCATGCCTCCTGAGCCTGTGGGAATTCAAGAGGAACAGAAGCAGAAGGAATGGAACCATCCCTCCCTTTGGCATCCTGCGTCTCTGGAGGCTTAATTCTCACAAATATGTGCTCTGCTTTTAAATCTTAGTTTGATGATTTTCTCTTCCTCTTTTTCAGGTTTCCCCCGACAACCTGACCGTGTGGCTATCGTGACGGGAGGGACAGATGGCATCGGCTATTCGACGGCGAAGCATCTGGCAAGACTCGGCATGCGTGTTATCATAGGTGATGACTTTGACAGTTACTTGTGTTTTTTGGTTTTTGGGTTTTGTTGTTGTTGCTGTTTTTGTTTTTGAGGCAGGGTCTCAGTCTGTCAGCCCACGCTGGACTGCAGTGCTGCGATCTCGGCTCACTGCAACCTCCACCTCCTGGGTTCAAGCAGTTCTCCCACCTCAGCCTCCCGAGTACCTGGGTTTACAGACAGGCACCGCCACGCCCGGCTCATTGTTGTATTTTTAGTAGAGATGGTGTTTCAGTACACTGGCCAGGCTGGTCTTGAACCCCTCAGCTCAAGCCAGCCACCTGCCTTGGCCTCCCAGAGTGCTAGGATTACCGGTGTGAGCCACCATGCCTGGCAGTTAGTTGTATTTTATACCTAACGTGAGCTACTTAGTTGTTCATTTAGACATGTATGCAAATGTTGATTTGCATATAGAAAATTCAGTCAGATCCACAAAACTCATAAAAGTGATATTCAAAACCTGGAAAACACAGGAAATTGTTGTACTCTTTTGGAAATAGATATATGTGCTGCTTCCATATCGATCCTGTGTTTTTTTTCACATGGTTTCCTGGAAGGAAATAACCATATATCTTTATTACTTTACTAGGGCTGCTATAACAAAGTATCTGAAGGAGACTGGAGGTTAATAAAAAGCCAAAATTTAGTTTTCACAATTCTGGAGGCTGGATGTTTAATATCACAATGAGGGCAGGGCTGGTTCCTCCTGTGGCCTCTCTCCTGGGCTTGGAGACACCGTGTTCTCCCCGCGTCCTCACAGGGTCGTTTCTCTGTGTGTTTTCATCTCCTCTTCTCCTGAGATGTCTTAGTTTATTTCAGGCTGCTATCACAGAATTACCATAGAATGGGCGGCTTATATACAACAGACATTGATTCTCCCACAGTCCTGGAGGCTGGAAGTCTGAGATCCAGGGGTGGGCAGGGCTGGTTCCTCCCAAGGCCTCTCTCCTTGGCTTGTAGGCGCCGTCTTCTCTCTGTGTCCTCACAGGGTCATCCCTCTGTGTGTGTCTGTGTCCTCATATGCTCTTCTTATAAGGACACCAGTTCGATTAGATCAGGGCCCACTCTAGTGACCTCATTTTACCTTAATCACCACTTTAAAGACCTTATTTCGAAACACAGTCACATTCTGAGGTCCTGGGGTTTAGGACTTCAATTTCTGAATTTTGTTCAAACACAACCTCCTGACAGAATCTGACCAATTTTGTGGGATACTTGTTTTTTCTGCATCCATGCCCTGTAGACACTCGATGTTTGATTTCTGCTCTTCTTTTTGAAAATCTCTCTAAAAGCTTATCATGAGCTCTGACTCCTCTTTAGGTGGGACCTCTTCAGGTCTCCCTTCAACTGGGAACATGAGGACAGTTGGAATTAACCCATTCTACTATTGTCAGTGAAGGAGGGGGAGAGGGGGAGGGGGTGGGTGAAGGAGAAGGAGGGGGGAGGAGAGGGGGCGGGGGAGGGGGAAGGAGAGGGAGTGGGGGAGGGAGGAGAAGGGTGGGGGGAAGGAGAGGGAGTGGGGGAAGAAAAGGGGGCAGGGGAGGGAGAAGGAGAGGGGGTGGGGGAAGAATAGGTGGTGGGGGAGGGAGAAGGAGAGGGGACGGGGAGGGGGTGGGGGAAGAAGAGGGAGCAGGGGAGGGGGAAGGAGAGGGGGTGGGGGAGGGGGAAGGAGAGGGCGTGGGGGGAGGAGAGGGGGTGGGAGAAGAAAAGGAGGTGGGGGAGGGGGAAGGAGAGGGGGTGTGGGAAGAATAGGTGGTGGGGGAGGGAGAAGGAGAGGGGATGGGGAGGGGATGGGGGAGGGGGAGGGAGCATCAATTGCATACCTGGGGAAGTTTAAATCAGCTAGCTTAAATGATGTGTGGAGATGAGCTTGGAAAAATAAAAACCTTAATGCGTATGATGCTCACTGTTGACCCCACCTGAATTTTAATTAATTATTTTCAGACAGGATCCTGTTCTGTCAGCCCAGGCTGCAGTGCAGTGATGTAATCATGGCTCACTGCAACCTCAAACTCCTGGCCTCAGGCAATCCTCCTGACTCAGCCTCACGAGTTGCTGCACGCACCACCATGCCAAACTCTATTTATTTATTTATTCATTTATTTATTTATTTATTTATTTTTGAGACAGAGTCTTGCTCTGTCACCCAGGGTGGAATGCAGCGACACAATCTCGGCTCACAGCATCCTCTGCCTCCCGGGTTCCAGCGACTCCCATGCCCCAGCCTCCGGAGTAGCTGGGATTACAGGTGCCCACCACCATGCCCGGCTAATTTTTGTATTTTTAGTAGAGATGGGGTTTCGCTTTGTTGGCCAGGCTGGTCTCACACTCCTGACCTCAGGTGATCTGCCCGCCTCAGCCTCCCAAAGTGCTGGGATTACAGGCATGAGCCACTGTGTCTGGCCCCGGCTTATTTAAAAAAAATTATTTTGGCGGCTGGGCGCCGAGATTGCACCACTGTACTCCAGCCTGGGTGACAGAGTGAGACGCGGTCTCAAAAAAATAAACAAATTGTTCTGGAGGTACAGGCTCTTGCCATGTTGCCCAAGCTGGTCTTGGAACTCCTGGGTTGAGGCAATCCTCCCACCTTGGTCTCCCAAAGTGCTGGGATTACAAGTGTGAGCCACTATGCCTGGGCACCCTTTGCTTTTAATGAAAGACTGTTATATGATGTCTGCTTTTATAAACATCATACTGTAGGTCTGGTTTTAGATATGCAGGATCATATTCACTTAAGACTTTCCAGGCCGGGCACAATGGCCCACACCTGTAATCCCAGCACTTTGGGAGGCCGAGGCAGGTGGATCACGAGGTCAGGAGATGGAGACCATGCTGGCCAACATGGTGAAACCCTGTCTCTACTAAAAATATAAAAAGTAGCTGGGCATGATGGTGCATGCCTGTAATCCCAGCTACTTTAGTAGAAACCCTGTCTCTACTAAAAATATAAAAAGTAGCTGGGCATGATGGTGCGTGCCTGTAATCCCAGCTACTTGGGAGGTTGAGGCAGGAGCATCTCTTGAGCCAGGGAGCCGGAGATTGCAGTGAGCCGAGATCACGCCACTGCACTGCAGCCTGGGCGACAGAGTGAGACTCTGTCTCAAAAAAAAAGACTTTCCAAACCCAATGCCCATTATTGACTGACTTCTTCCTTTCTGCCATTCTTTCTCCTTCTTTCCCTTGTTGTCATTTATGGAAAGATGGTCATGGATCATAAACAATGCTTAGGGCTGGAGATTTCAACATGAATTCGTCTCAGTTCTTCCTTATCTTGGAGGAGCTCTGTCCAGGACAGAGATTTTTCTGGGCCTTGAACACCTTTGCAGAAGCCAAAAAGGCTCAAGCGTAAGAGCATGAGTCTGATCTGGTGACCAGGGGCTCAGCACGGAGCCTTTCCGGGCCTTGAACCTCTGGATGTCTGTTGATGCCTCATTGTACAGGCTAAAAGTCATCATATTACGAATCAATGAAGTTGACATGCATGTAAAAGGTATAAGGAAAAACTGAGCTCTCCACGTCATCGTATGCACAAAATCTATCCGATAGAAACTGTGATATCCTCATGCATTTAAATAGCTGCTCTGGTTCTGAGCCTCGTGCGTTTCAATAGCTGCTCTGGTTCTGAGCCTCGATGGCCATCCACTTGGCTTTGAGTTGGCTCTATCCAAAAATCTCCGTGGCAGTTTCTGCTGGTGCAAATGCACGGCTGCTGCCCACACCTCTGTGTTTTCTCATCTTCATTTGCAAAAGAAGAAAATGCCAACCTTGCTGACGCTAACCTCCTGAATTTCATGCGGGAATCCCCAGGAGTCTTTGACTCAGAGGGGGAAACCCCACGTTCAGCCCATCTGGCCTTCTGTTTGTTCTCCCTGGAGATGCGTGGTTCATGTCAGCGCACATGGCTCCTTGCTCTGTCCTTCACTTAAGTTTGAGCCTTTTTGGCTTTTGCAAAACATGAGTGCACAACTTAAAATTTTTCTGTGTCATGGCTCTTCTCAACTTTCACATTTTTGAGACAGGGTCTCACTCCGTCACCCAGGCTGCAGTGCAATGGCATGATCTGAGCGCACTACAACCTCTGCCTCCTGGGCTCAAGCGATCCTCCCACCTCAGCCTCCCAAGTAGCTGGGACCACAGGTGTGCACCACCAGGCCTGGCTAATTTTTTGTAGTTTTAGTAGAGACGGAGTCTCACCAGGTTGCTCGGACTTGTCTCGAACACCTGAGCTGAAGCAATCTGCCTGCTTGGGCCTCCCAAAGTGCTGGGATTACAGGTGTGAGCCACTGTGCCCGGACACTTTTAAAATAATTTTGTACAGGCAGTTCCCTTCCTCATACAACCATCTTTCTCTCATGGGCTTCAGGGTTTGTAAAATAGTATACAGACGTGTGTACTGTTTCACATGATGAAGCTTAGTTTTATTAGATAATGATAACATCTTGTTTGGCTATATCATAATGAGGTAATTGAGTAGAAGGTAATGAAATCTTGTTGGATTAATGATTTGTTGGGCTTTGGGAGCAGGTGAGCACTTTTTGGTCTATTTCAGTCTCTTTCTTTCCATTAAGCCGTTCTTTTACTCAAAGTTGTATCTAACTCCCACTTGAGCATTTTTTCACCCATTCTTTTTTTTTTTTTTCCTTCGAGATGGAGTCTCGCTCTGTTGCCCAGGCTGGAGTTCAGTGGCACAATCTCAGCTCCCTTCAACCTCAACCTCCCGGGTTCAAGCGATTCTCTTGCCTCAGCCTCCCAAGTAGCTGGAACTACAGGAGTGCGCCACCACACCCAGCTAATTTTTGTATTTTTAGTAGAGATGGAGTTTCACCATGATGGCCAAGATGGTCTCAATCTCTTGACCTCGTGATCTGCCCGCCTCAGCCTCCTAAAGTGCTGGGATTACAGGCGTGAGCCACTGCACCTGGCCCCATTCTCTTTATTTTATTTTATTATTTTATTTTTATTATTATGTTTTTGAGATGGAGTTTCACTCTTATTGCCCAGGCTGGAGTGCAGTGGCACGATCTCAGCTTACCGCAACCTCCCGGGTTGAAGCCATTCTCCTACCTCAGCCTCCTAAGTAACTGGGACTACAGGTGTGTGCCACCACGGCAAGCTAATTTTTGTATTTTTAGTAGAGAGGGGGTTTCACCATATTGGTCAGGATGGTCTTGATTTCTTGACCTCATAATTTGCCTGCCTCGGCCTCCCAAAGTGCTGGGATTACAGGCATGAGCCACTGCACCCGGCCCCATTCTCATAATAGACTGGGAGAAGTTAAAAGTTTATGACAATTTCTTGAAATTGTCAAGTTCATCCATGTCCATAACTCTCCTGTCTTGGTGTGTTTGGGCTGCTGTAACACAATACTGCAGACCGAGTGGCTTGCAAACCAGAGAAACTTATTGTCCTATAGTTCTCAAGGCTGGAAGTCCTAAGACCAGGGGGTCAGCATGGTCAGATTCTGGTGTAGTCTGTCTTCTAGGTTGTGGATGGCCACTTTCTCCTGTGTCCTCACGTGGCGGAAACTGGATGGGGTCTCTTTTATAAGGGTACTAATTCCATTCATGGTGCTCCACTCTCATGACCTAATCATCCCACAAGGCTCTGCCTCCCAACAGAGTCACCAGGGATGTTAGAGTTTCAACGTAGGAACTTCGGACGGATACAAACATTCAGTTTATTGCACCCCCTCTAGATGCAAAAGGATTGGGTTTAGATGAGGAGACCCTGTGAGAGAGGGTGCCCATCTGAGAGAATATTTCTAGAAGTTCTTATGAACTTGAGCACTTTCGTGATCTGTTTACATCTCCCTGGGACCTGAGGAAATCAGAGACAAGACGTAGGACAGGAGGGGTTCTGAGATTCAGCGTGGAGACTGTGAGATGGTGATGGATTCCAACCCTTGGTTTTGACCATCCATGCTAGGTGGATATCTGCTCTGTCATTAACGACATGACAAACTTTGCAGGACTTTCCGTGTCTCAGACTTCTGCCAATATTTGAGATGACTGGGTCAAAATGATGCTGATTTTTCGAACAGGGAGAGCAATAGGTATTCTCTGAAGGTTGGCTGGATGTGGGCCTAGTGGCTTCAATGATGGTGGAGTAGGGTGAAGAGAGACCCTCAAGATTGAACAAAGATGGGAGGACTTACATCCAATACTGGTTATATTTGACCTTGTGTCTCCTCCAGTGCAATGATCTTTTCGTCTTCTTAATTCTTAATTAAGCTAGGCAATGTTTAATTATTAGTTTAATTCTTCATTAAACTAGGAAGGGAAGAAAACACCCCATTTCTTTGTGCTTTTTTGCCTCATCGTGGTGGTTGAGGTCATGAGGAGGTCTAGTTGGGCAGGTCATGAGGAAGTCTATTGTATGAGGTTGTGATGATGTCTCATTGAGTTACATCATGATGAGGTGCAGTTTGGTTTGGTCATGATGAAATCTAGTTGGGCAGGTCATGATGAAGTCTAGTTGTATGAGGTTGTGATGATGTCTCATTGAGTTACATCATGATGAGGTGCAGTTTGGTTCGGTCATGATGAGATCTAGTTGGGCAGGTCATGAGGAAGTCTAGTTGTATGAGGTTGTGATGATGTCTGGTTGAGTTAGATCATGGTGAGGTACAGTTTGGTTTGGTCATGACGAGATCTAGTTGGGCAGGTCATGATGAAGTCTAGTTGTATGAGGTTGTGATGATGTCTGGTTGAGTTACATCATGATGAGGTGCAGTTTGGTTTGGTCATGATGAGGTCTAGTTGGGCAGGTCATGATGAAGTCTAGTTGTATGAGGTTGTGATGATGTCTGGTTGAGTTAGATCATGGTGAGGTACAGTTTGGTTTGGTCATGACGAGATCTAGTTGGGCAGGTCATGATGAAGTCTAGTTGTATGAGGTTGTAATGATGTCTGGTTGAGTTAGATCATGGTGAGGTACAGTTTGGTTCGGTCGTGATGAGGTCTAGTTGGGCAGGTCATGAGGAAGTCTAGTTGTATGAGGTTGTGATGACGTCTCATTGAGTTACATCATGATGAGGTGCAGTTTGGTTTGGTCATGACGAGATCTAGTTGGGCAGGTCATGATGAAGTCTAGTTGTATTAGGTTGTGATGATGTCTGGTTGAGTTAGATCATGGTGAGGTACAGTTTGGTTCGGTCGTGATGAGGTCTAGTTGGGCAGGTCATGAGGAAGTCTAGTTGTATGAGGTTGTGATGACGTCTCATTGAGTTACATCATGATGAGGTGCAGTTTGGTTTGGTCATGATGAGATCTAGTTGGGCAGGTCATGATGAAGTCTAGTTGTATTAGGTTGTGATGGTGTCTGGTTGAGTTAGATCATGGTGAGGTACAGTTTGGTTCGGTCATGATGAGATCTAGTTGGGCAGGTCATGATGAAGTCTAGTTGTATGAGGTTGTGATGATGTCTGGTGGAGTTACATCATGATGAGGTGCAGTTTGGTTTGGTCATGATGAGATCTAGTTGGGCAGGTCATGATGAAGTCTAGTTGTATGAGGTTGTGATGATGTCTGGTTGAGTTAGATCATGGTGAGGTACAGTTTGGTTTGGTCATGACGAGATCTAGTTGGGCAGGTCATGATGAAGTCTAGTTGTATGAGGTTGTGATGATGTCTGGTTGAGTTACATCATGATGAGGTGCAGTTTGGTTTGGTCATGATGAGGTCTAGTTGGGCAGGTCATGATGAAGTCTAGTTGTATGAGGTTGTGATGATGTCTGGTTGAGTTAGATCATGGTGAGGTACAGTTTGGTTTGGTCATGACGAGATCTAGTTGGGCAGGTCATGATGAAGTCTAGTTGTATTAGATCATGATAATGTCTCCTTTGGTTATGTCATGATCAAGTAGTTGAATAGGATGTAATGAAGTCTTGTTTGATTAGATCATGATGACTGGTTGAGTTAGGTCATTATGAGGAATGGTTTGATTAGGTCTTAATGAAGTCTAATTCCATAAGAGCATGATGAGATATAATTGGATTAGACATGATGATGTGTGACTTATTTAGGTCATGATGAAATAAATCTAGTTGGGCTAAGTCACTCTGAGATCTAATTGGGTAGGTCGTGATGAGGTCTAGTTGAGTTAGGTCCTGACGACATGTAGTTGGGTTAGGTCACATTGAGGTCTAGTTGTCACATTGATGAAATCTTGTTGGATTAGATTAGGATGACTGGTTGAGTTAGATCATTATGAGGTGTGATTTAATTAGGTCTTAATGAAGTCTACTTCAGTAATAGCATGATGAGATCTAGCTGGATCAGATCATGATGATGTGTGGTTTGGCTAGGTCATGATGAAGTCTAGTTGGGTTAAGAACCAATGAGTTCTAGTTGGGTTAGGTCACATTGATGTCTAGTTGGGTAAGTCATGATGAGGTCTAATTGGGTTAGAGCATGATGAGATCTAGTTGGGAAGGTCATGATGAGGCCTAATGGATAGATCATGATGAGGTCTAGTTGGGTTAGGTCATGATAAGGTCTAGTTGGGTTATGTCATCATGAGGTAGTTGAATACAACACAATAAAGTCTTGTTGGATTAGATCATGATGACAGGTTGAGTTAGATCATGATGATATGTGGTTTGGTTAGGTCACAGTAAGGTCTAGTTGACTGAGGACTTTGTAGGAACAAAGCAATGAAGACATGTGAGCAAGCTTCTGGTGCATGTGCATGGGAGTCTCAAGTGTTACCACTTCATTTAGATGATGTTTACTGAGCATCAGGAGCAGTGTATGTCAGCACCAATGTGCCTTTTTTCTGGAGATAAACAGAAAGTAAACACCACATCTGCACCCTACCTGTCTCCTTTCCCACAGAGCTCCTGATGTCAGTGTTTAATTTTCACTGTGAGTTACAGTTTTGACCCTTCAAGTCAATCCAATCAATTATTCAGTCTTATCTCCCCTGTGTGACTTTGAGGATAATTGGATTTATTCTGAGAGAGGCATTTTTTCATTTTGTAAGACAGTTTGATTCAAAGTCAATTAATGAAAAAAATCATTGAACACAATGAATTTTATATTAAATACAAAATAAGAGATGAGCATATTTAACTTCAAATTTTTAATTAAAAATTTATTAATATTTAAAGAATAATCAACTACTTGTAAAATAATTCAGATTATAACCTGGGTCCAACTGAAGCACATTAATATGATGAGGCACATATATCAGTTGTTCAAATTCCCATCTGTCCACAAGATCTTAGTTTCATTGTTTCAAAATATTGTTTTGGTGGGGGATCATTTTTTTTCATAATGCTTAATGGAATGTCATCTAAGATGTAGGTGGGGTTGGTAAACTTTTTCTGTAAAGAGACCGGTAATAAATGTGTTCATATGTTTCTCTCATAACTATGAGCTCTGCCCTAGTAGTGAGTAACCACCCATAGGTAATATTTAAAACAACAGGAAAGTCTGTGTTCCAGTAAAACTTTTTTGTACAATATCTAGCTGCAGACCAGGTTTAGCCACAGATTGGTGACTCTGGTTTGGGCTCAAAATCTTTTTGTTTCTGTTTTGAAATTATACTGCTTTTTTCCAATATAAGAAATCTCTTGTACAGTCCTCAGGAAGGGTAGATAGTGATGAGGTCTAATTATGTTATAATGAAGTTTAGTTGGGTTATGATGAAGTCTAATTGGGTTGGTCCTGATGAGATCTAGTCGCATTAGGTCCTGATGAGATCTAGTTGGGTAAGGTTCTGATGAGGTCCAGTTGGTTGGTCATGATGAGATCTAGTTAGGCTATAATGAGGTCCAGTTGGGTTGGTCATGAGGAGATCTAATTGTATTAGGTCATGATGAGATCTAGTTGGGTTAGGTTATGATGAGGTCTAGTTGGGTTGGTCATGATGAGATCTGGTTGGGTTAGGTTATGATGAGATCTAGTTGGTTGGTCATGATGAGATCTAGTTAGGTTATGATGAGGTCTAGTTGGGTTGGTCGTGATGAGATCTAGTTGTATTTGGTCATGATGAGGTCTAGTTGGGTGAGATTATGATGAGGTTTATTTAGTTGGGTTAGGTCATGATGAGGTCTAGTTGGGTTAGGGTATGAGGAGATTTAATTGAGTTAGGTTATGATGAGGTATAGTTGGGCTGGTCTTTATGAAATCTATTGTATTAGGTCATGATGAGATCTAATTGAATTATGTTACGATGATATCTAGTTGGTTGGTCATGATGAGATCTAGTTGTATTAGGTCATGATGTGATGTAGCTGGGGTAGGTTATGATGAGGTCTAGTTGGGTTTGTCATGGTGAGAACTAGTGGTACTAGGTCATGATGAGTAGTAGTTGGTTTAGGTTATGATGAGATCTAGTTGGTTGGTCATGTTGAGATCTAGTTAGGTTATGATGAGGTCTAGTTGGGTTTGTCATGATGAGAACTAGTTGTACTAGGTCATGATGAGTAGTAGTTGGTTTAGGTTATGATGAGATCTAGTTGGTTGGTCATGTTGAGATCTAGTTAGGTTATGATGAGGTCTAGATGGGTTGGTCATAATGAAATCTAGTTGTATTAGGTCATGATGAGATCCAGTTGTGGTAGGATATGGTACGGTCTAGTGCATTGGTCATGATGAAATCTAGTTGTATTAGGTTATGATGAGATCTAGTTGGATTAAGTTATAATGGGATCTGTTTGGTTGGTCATGATGTGCTCTAGTTAGGTCATGATGAGTTCTAGTTGGGTAGGTCATGATAAGATCTAGTTGTCTCATGTCATGATGAGGTCTAGTTGGGTTAGGTTATGATGAAGTCCAATTTGGTTCGGTCATGATGAGGTCTAGTGGGATTGGTCATTATGAGAATTAGTTGTATTAGGTCATAATGAAGTCTAGTTGGGCTAGGCTATGATGCGATCTGGTAGGTTGTTCATGATGAGATCTACTTGTATTAGGTCATGATGAGATCTAGGCGGGTTAGGTTATGATGAGATCTAGTTCATTGTCATAATGAGATGTAGCTTGTTTATGATGAGGTCTAGTTGTGTTGCTCATGGTGGGATCTAGTTGTATTAGGTCATGATAAGATCTAGTTGGGTTAGGTTATGATGAGGTCTAGTTGGGTTGGTCATGATGTAATCTTGTTGGATTATATTATGATAAGATCTAGTTCGTTGGTCATGATGAGATATAATTAGGTCATGACAAGGTCTAGTTGGGTTGGTCTTGATGAGATCTAGTTGTATTAGGTCATGATGAGGTCTAGTTTGGTTAGGTTATGATGAAGTCTAGTTTGGTTAGGTCATGATAGATTCTACTTGGGTTAGGGTATGAGGAGATTTACTTGGATTAGGTTGTGATGAGGTCTATTTGGGTTGGTCATGATGAGATTTTGTTAGGTCATGATGAGGACTAGTTTTGTTGGCCTTGATGAGATGTAGTTGTATTAGGTCATAATGAAGTCTTGTGGGGTTAGGTTATGATGTAGTTAAGCTGGGTTCAGTTATGATGAAGTATAGTTGGGTTGGTCATTATGAGAGTTAGTTAGGTCATGAGGAGGTAGTTGGGTTGGTCATGATGAAATCTAGTCACAGTCAGTCATGATTAGATCTTGTTGGGCTGGTTTATAATGAGATTTAGCTGTGTCAGGTCATGATGAGGTCTAGTTGGGTTGGTAATGATGTGATCTCGTTGTATTAGGTCATGATGAGGTCTAGTTTGGTTAAGTTATGAGGTCTAGTGTGGTTGGTCATGATGAGATTCAGTTAAGTTTTGATGAGGTCTATTTGGTATAGTCATAAAGATATATATTTGTATTAGGTCATGTTGAGGTCTATTTGGGCTAGGTTATAATGAGATTTAGTTGGCTTAGGTCATGATGAGGTCTAGTTGGGTTAAGGTATAATCAGATCTATTTGGGTTAGGGTATGATGAGGTGTATTTTGGCCGGTCCTAATGAGATTTAGTTGGGTTAGAGTATGATGAGGTGCGGTTGTGTTGGTCATCATGAAATCTAGTTTTGTAGGTCACAGGAAGTCTAGCTGGGTTAGGTTATCTAAATTGCAACTGTCTTTTAAAAGTGACTTTGTGCCACATATACTTTGTGTTGTCCATGAATAGTACCTGTGACACATGTAAAATATTTAAACTTGTATTTCATTATCTATTTACTTATTTTAATTGACAAAAACAAGTGACATATTTTTATGGTGTACAAAGTGTGGTTTCGATATATGTTTCCATCTGGAATGGCCAATTCAAGCTAATTCGCATATCCATTACCTTACGTGTTTCTTTTTGTGTGTTTTTGGAAACACGGAAAATCTACTCTCTTTGCAATTTTCAAATATGAATTATAGTCACTGTGACTAATTATAGTCAAGTTCAAGACTATAAGTCACTAATTTAGTCACCTTTAGTACAATAGATCTCTTGAACTTATACCTTCCGTCAAACTGACCTTTGGTGTCATTTGACCAAAATGTCACCAACCCACCCCCCTAGCACCTGGTAATCACCATAATACTTTTTCTTTTCTTTCTTTCTTTTTTTTGAGATGGAGTCTCACTCTGTCGCCAGGCTGGAGTGCAGTCACGTGATCTTGGCTCACTGCAACCTCTGCCTCTCAGGTTCAAGCAATTCTCCTGCCTCAGCCTCCCGAGTAGCTGGGACTACAGGTGCACACCACCACACTTGGCTAATTTTCGCACTTTTAGTGGAGACGGGGTTTTACCACGTTGGCCAGGATGGTCTCGATCTCTTGACCTCGTGATCCACCCGCCTTGGCCTCCCAAAGTGCTGGGATTACAGCCGTGAGCCACTGTGCCCGGCCAGTAATCACCATAATACTTTTTCTTGTGAGTTCGACTTCTGGAGCCTCTACATATGGGTGAGATCATGTGGGATTTGACTTTCTGCAGCTTATTTTACTTAATGTGATGTACTCCTGGTTGATCCATATTGTATCACAGGACAGGTTCCCCTTCTTAAAAGGCTGAATGGTATTCCATGGTGTAGAATCCCACGTTTTCTTTGTCCACCCATCCTTAGGTGGACACTTAGGTTGGTTTCATAGCTTGGCTCTTGTGAGTCAGGCTGCAGTGAACATGGGACTGTAGATATCACCATAAGGTGCTCATTTCATTTCCTTTGGATCTATACGGAGGAGTGAGATTGCTAGATCATATGGTAGGTTTATTTATTTATTTATTTATTTGAGATGCAGTTTCGCTCTTGTTGCCCAGGCTGGAGTGCCATTTCGTGACCTCGGCTCACCACAACATCCGCCTCCCAGGTTCAGGCAATTCTCCTGCCTCAGCCTCCTGAATAGCTGGGATGACAGGCATATACCACCCAGCCCAGCTAATTTGTATTTTTAGTAGACACGGGGTTTCACCATATTGGTCAGGCTGATCTCAACCTCCCAACCTCAGGTTATCCACCTGCCTTGGCCTCCCAAAGTGCTGGGATTACAGGTGTGAGCCACCGCACCCATCTGCAATGAATACGGAGTCTAGATGTCTCTGCAAAGTGCTAATTTCATTTCCTTTGGATCTATACGGAGGAGTGAGGTTGCTAGATCCTATGGTAGGTGTATTGATCATTTTTTGAGGAACTCTCAAAAAAAAAAAAAATAAGGCCACCCCTTTAGACACACCTTAAAATCCAACCTCTCTGGTCGAAGATACTTAAAAAAAATGACGACGACATCCAACTGTAGTCTCCTGTCCAATGCACATTCACTTCCTAAGACATGAAAGAAACCACGCCGGGTGTGGTGGCTCATGCCTGTCATCCCAGCACTGTGGGAGGCCAAGGCGAATGGGTCACCTGAGGTCAGGAGTTCAAGACCAGCCTGGCCAACAGAGTGAAACCCCATCTCCACTGTTTTCCGTAATGACGGTACCAATTTCCATTGCACATAGAACATGTAATGCCTTCCCTCCCCAGACCCCTAAACACGAGGGATGGAGCAGAAGGCAGATGCACTGTGTTGGGGACTTATGTGTGGTATTTCTCTGCACATGCAGCAGTTGCTCAGTAAATGCAGGAATGACTCCAGCAAATGTCCCACATCCAGTTCCTTAAAGAAGCTCCCTCCAGATCTGAGGAGACAATTGCTGAAGGTGACGCTGGCCGAAGAAGATATCGCACATGCCACCCCACCTTCTCCATTCCTCCAATGTGCTGCCTCTGTCCTATGCCAGTGTTGACTGTGCCGCCATGGAAAATGCCCTGCCCATGAAGGTGGTCTTCCCAAATAATCGCTTCGCCTGGCTTTTTTTGATGCTCCCAGCTTTTTTCTGGCCACGTTGGTCTTTCATGGGAAGGTGGAGGCTTCCTTCTTACTTCGTCCCACCTTCCAGCATGTTTCCCTTTGATTTTCCTTTTTTTTTCTTTTTCAGATGGAGTCTAGCTCTGTTGCCCAGGCTGGAGTGCAGTGGCACGATCTCGTCTCACTGCAACCTCCGCCTCCTGGGTTCAAGCGATTCTTCTGCCTCAGCCTCCAGAGTACCTGGGATTATAGGCGCCTGCCACCATGTCTGGCTTTTTGTTTGTTTGTTTGTTTGTTTTGAGACAGAGTTGGGCTCTGTCACCAGAGTTGGGCTGGAGTGCAGTGGCCTGATCTCAGTTCACGGCAACCTCTGCTTCCCGGGTCCTGGTTCAAGTGATTCTCCTGCCTCAGCCTCCCTAGTAGCTGGGATTACAGGCATGCACCACCATGCCCAGCTAATTTTTATATTTTTAGTAGAGACCGGGTTTCACTATGTTGGCCAGGCTGGTCTTCGTTTTTTTTTTTTTTTTTTTTTTTTTGAGACAGAGTCTCGCTGTGTCGCCCAGGCTGAGTGCAGTGGCCGGATCTCAGCTCACTGCAAGCTCTGCCTCCCGGGTTTTTACGCCATTCTCCTGCCTCAGCCTCCCGAGTAGCCGGGACTACAGGCGCCCGCCACCTCGCCCGGCTAGGTTTTTGTATTTTTTAGTAGAGACGGGGTTTCACCGTGTTAGCCAGGATGGTCTCGAACTCCTGACCTCGTGATCCGCCCGTCTCGGCCTCCCAAAGTGCTGGGATTACAGGCTTGAGCCACCGCGCCCGGCCCAGGCTGGTCTTCAACTCCTGACCTCGTGATCTGCTCGCCTCAGCTTCCCAAATCCCAAAGTGCTGGGATTGCAGGTGTGAGCCACCGTGCCTGGCCGCACCCTTTGATCTTGCGATGACTGATACAGCAGAGCTGCCCAGCAGTGGATGACTACTTAGATTTTAAAAGTTCGTGAGATTTCATAAATCAGCTCATGAATGTACAAGGCCCCAGTGTAAAGGTTACCTTGACTTTGAATTTTTTTATCCTTTCTTGTTTTGTTTTGTGTTGGATGCATAAGACATTTATAGATGGAATATAGCTTTCAGGCTATTTCTTCCTCTCCCTCCCCTCGAAACCCACCTCCCTGAAATGCCTGCCGCCTCCTCAGCGCCAAAAGACTCCGAAAGCAAATATATGACGACAGTATATCATGTTCTATTTCTTTAAGGAAGTCAAAGGTGCAAATTACCTTGGCAGCTTCAGTCTTCTGATGTTTGAAACTTTGAATTCCTTCAAGGGAGTGCCAATTTAGATATTCCTTTTACTCTGCCCCGAAGGATGGGCTTCACGCTATTGATCTTAGCCGTCTCCCGCTGGAGCCAAACACATTTCCAACTTCAATTGTTTCACTGCCTCTCCTCTCTTAGATATTTTTTAACTCCTTGCTGAAAACACTTCTCATTGTTTTTTGAAAAGTGCATTCTGGTAGTTAATTTGGGAGCCCGTGGCCTTAATCCAGAAGAAAGAATACCGAATACAATGGTAGGATATCAAACCGCATGGTGTCTTACTTGTGTTGGAGTGTGTAAATTCAACACACTATGTTGACTCAGCATGCAGGAATGCCAGAGAGAGCGATTGTTTGGTCATGTATTTTCACGCAGAGCCGGGGATGGTGCTGTACTTCGGAATACCTCACTGGCTCGGGCTGGGTGCAGGTAGGATGGAGATAGACTGGCCCCACCCCCTTGGTACCTGCTCCTTGCAGGTCAGCTGTTTGAAGCTGGTGTCCTGATCCTCCCTTCCAGCTCTCCTGGCACCCAGGAGGTTCTTGTTCAAGCCTGTGCACTTCACCTGCTAGATCTCATCTCCCTTCTCTCAACACTTTTTCCATGACCCTCTCTGAAAGGGAGTTTTGGGCTTTGCTCACCTTGGAAAGCAGTTAACACCACACGTTGCCAACAGGTTAATGAAGGATGAGGCTGAAGGAGGAAGAATTTGCCAAGCTCCATTCCCCTCAAGAGCTGCCCCTTCAGAAACACCTTAAAATGCAACCTCCCTGGTCAAAGACATTTGAAAAAATGAGTATGAAAAGATCAGACTATAGTCTCCTGTTTAACACACGTTCACTTCCTAAGACATTAAAGAAACCAGGCCGGGTGTGGTGGCTCATGCCTGTCATCCCAGCACTGTGGAGGCCCAGGCGGGTGGATCACCTGAGGTCAGAAGTTCAAGACCAGCCTGGCCAACATGGTGAAACCCCGTCTGTACTAAAAATACAAAAATTAGCCAGCCATGGTGGCAGGTGCCTGTAATCTCATCTACTCGGGAGGCTGAGGCAGGAGAATTGCTTGAATCGGGGAGGTGGAGGTTGTGGTGAGCTGAGATCGCGCCACTGCACTCCAGCCTGGGCAACAGAGCAAGACTTTGTCTCCAAAAAAAAAAAAAAAAATACTAATAATAAACACCTAATTAATGTTCTTTCACCCCAGATTTCCTCGTCTTTATTTTAGCTGTAACATGCCTTGTAGGCAAAACACCTCTTTCCATCCTTCTAAAGGCATATTCCTGAAACCTCACTTGAAGAGTTTTACAGAGCTGCAGAGACAGGAATAAGAAATCCTGAGCATGCAGCCAACTAACACGGGAACAGAAAACCAAACACCGCATCTTCTCCCTCATCGGTGGGAGCTGAAGAATGAGAACACATGGACACAGGGAGGGGAACATCACACACTGGGGCCTGTCAGGGGTTTGGAGGGCTAGGGCAGGGAGAGCATTAGGAGAAATACCTAATCTAGATGACGGGTTGATGGCTGCAGCAAACCACCATGTCACGTGTATGCCTGTGTAAGCAACCTGCACTTTCCGCACATGTACCCCAGAACTTCAAGTACAATTAAAAATGAGAAACAGAAAGAAATCGTGAGCACGCAGTAGGAAGCGCGGTCTGTGATCACGTGCATCGCGCAGTCTGTGAGTGCACACTGGGATGTTCCTAGCGTAAAAGCTCCTTTGAAAATTCCATTTCCATCCTGACATTTTAATGCACATTTTTATGCGTATGCTATTCTCTGCTCTCACGTGCAAATTACGCCAGCAGGTGCCCTGAGTCCCTGTCATTATTGAAAAGTAGAATGTGAAATGCATTCGTACTTTCTGCCGATGCAGGCTAAAGAAAATGGCTCTTAAATGCATAGCTTTAGTCTGCCAAAATGACTGTCAAGTTAAACGCTAGCAAAAAGGGAAGTCCATCAAAGGCACATTTCAAATTTGTGTTATACTTCTCTTAAAAACCTCTTTTTTTTGCAGTTAATAGTTTCTGGATGATCATCCAAGTCACTGTATCTTTTTTCTTTTTATCCTTTTAGCTGGAAATAATGACAGCAAAGCCAAACAAGTTGTAAGCAAAATAAAAGAAGAAACCTTGAACGACAAAGGTACCGAGAGATACTCCAATGGCTTTTTTCCCCCCTTGGGACAGGTCGTTTGCGTGGTGCATGGCTGAGCTTCAGTCATGTGCCAAGTGGCATTTGGGAGCGATGCCTCTGCTTTTTGCAATTTCTTTTGGGGATTTCTGGCCCCATCGTAGAGCAGGAAATGGTGAAGGCAAGGCGAAGATAGCATCGCTCAGCTCCGACACCTGCTGGGAAAGGCGTGCGGATGTGCTGGTAGCTTGCACTCTTAGTCAAATGTGGGTTCCCCGGGGATCAGGAGCCATTGTCCTTTCTTGTTGACCTCCAGGGCACATGCCAGGAGGTGCCTCTGCTGGTTGGGAGTTCTTGACTTAAGCTAAATTAGGCCAGGCGTGGTGACTCACGCCTGTAATCCCAGCACTTTGGGAGGCCAAGGCAGGTGGATCACCTGAGGTCAGGAGTTGGAGACCAGCCTGGCCAACATGGTGAAACCCTATCTCAACTAAAAATACAAAAATAAGCCAGGCGTGGTGGCGGGTGCCTGTAACCCCAGCTACTCAGGAGACTGAGGCAGGAGAATCACTTGCACCCAGGAGGCGGAGGTTGCAGTGAGCTGAGATCACACCATTGCAGTCCAGCCTGGGCGACAGAGCAAGACTCTATCTCAAAGAGAAAAAAAAAAAAAAAAAAACATAAAAAAACAGAAACAAAACAGCCTTCTGACAATACCATGTTAGCTGGTGTGCGATGATAGCTCATGGTGATTTTGATTTGCATTTCCCTGATGGTTAGTGATGTTGAGTACCTTTTCTTTGTTTATTTTTTTGTTTGTTTGTTTTTGAGACGGAGTCTCACCCTGTCACCTAGGCTGGAGTGCAGTGGCGCGATCACAGCTCACGGCAAACTCTGGCTCCCGGGTTCAAGCGATTCTTCTGCCTCAGCCTCCTGAGTAGCTGAGATTACAGGCGTGTGCCACCACGCCCGGCTAATTTTTGTATTTTTAATAGAGATGGGGTTTCACCATGTTGACCAGGCTGGTCTCGACCTCCTGACCTCAGGTGATACGCGTGCCTCAGCCTCCCAAAGTGCTGGGATGACAGGCGTGAGCCACCAGGCCTGGCTGAGTACCTTTTGCTAAAAGCACCTTTTCATATACCTGTTGGCCATCCAAATGCTAAGTGCTTTTCTCAGCCGTGTTTATGTGTGGTACCTTACATTTAAAAAAAAAATGCATATCCCTTCCTTGGCTGTTTGAATTGAGATGGTTTTTTGAGAATTTCTCCAAGCAGAGACTGGGTGTAGTTTGATTCTTTGTTTGTTTGTTTGTTTTTTGACACAAGCTCTCACTCTGTCGCCCAGGCTGGAGTACAGTGGTGTTATTTCGGCTCACTGCAACCTCCGCCTCCCAGGCCCCAGTGATTCTCCTGCCTCAGCCTCCCCAGTAGCTGGGAATACAGGTGTGCAGCAGCACACCCAGCTAATTTCTGTAGAATCGCGGTTTCGCCTCGTTGCCCAGGTTCATCTTGAACTCCTGGTCTCAAGCGGTGCATTCACCTCGGCCTCCCAAAGTGCTGGGGTTACAGGCGTGAGCCACTGTGCCTGGCCTATTTTGATGATGATGATGAAGATGGTGATGATGATGATTGGAGACGGAGCCTCACTCTATCGTGCAGGCTGGAGTGCAGCGACGTGATCTCGGCTCACTGCAGCCTCTGCAGCCCGGGTTCAAGCGATTGTCCTGCCTCAGAGATTCTTCTGCCTCAGCCTCCCGAGTAGCTGGGATGACAGGTGCCCGCCACCACGCCCGGCTAATTTTTGTATTTTTAGTAGTGACGGGGTTTCACCATCTTGGCTAAGCTGGTCTGGAACTCCTGACCTCATGATCCACTCGCCTCAGCCTCCCGAAGTGCTGGCATGACCGGCCTGAGCCACCGCGCCCAGCCTTGATTCTTTTGAAAAGCCGCGAGAGTGAAAGGACCAGTACACAGAGCTGAGCCAGATCCCTGCCTGTGCTCATATCTCCTTTCTACCCTAAGCTTGGTGAAACACCTTGTTCCCTCTGCCAAGGACTGGGGTGTGTTGAAATTTGATAGCCAGCATGGCAGGATCCCTTTGATTTTCAGGAACACACCTGTCGGGGCTCCCCCTGAGGCAGAGCCAAGGCCAATGTGCGATACCACAAACTGGCAGCAGCCTGGCCACATCTTTTCTCCTCATTAGGATGTGCCTTGGGACGAAAGGATTGGTTTCTGTGTAGTGGGATAATTAAGGAATTAGAGAGACCGAGGGGTTGAGGAGGAATTGCTTAATTATTTAGGTGTACCCACCCGGTCGGATGAACATTGAAAGGACTGAGTGTTTTGAACAAAGAGTTTGGATGTTTTTTAAGTATTTTGTGGGGCTGGGGGAGATCTGTGTAGGGGGAAGTATATTGTAGAAGTGAGAAACAAAGACGCTTATTTAATTGAGACATGGATCGTACTATTTTTTATTTTTTAAGGAATACTATGTTTTGTGATTTCAGATTATTTGCCTAGTGACTTTGTAGCTGTACCGCTGGATAAGCAGTTCTTACAACGCTTGGGAAAGGGAGAGATGAGGCCTATTTAGCCACAGAAAAGCAGGCAGTTAACTTTTAAAGGACTTCAGCTCTTTCTCTTCCTCAGGGAGAAGTGGGTTTTCTCACATCCAGCTGGGTTTTTGCTTGTGTATTTTTTAACTTTTGTAAATTCCTGTTTCATCTGTGACAGTGGCTCCTATTCCCTGCCACCTTGGCCCTTCCTCATTTGCAGCAGTTTTTCAAAGAACTGGCATTTTCTAACACAGTGAATCCCAGAGTGCCTTCTCCGGACCTGTAACATCAGCATTTCCGGGGAGCAGACAAGAAATGCAAGTTCCCAGGGCCCCGCTGTGAATTGGGGCCTCTGGGGGTGGGGGTGGGGCCCTGCAATCTGCATTCTTATGAGGCCGTTAAAAGATTCCCAGGTGCCTTCAAGTGGTAGATTTGCTGCCATCCTAAAGGCATTCAACCGTCAATCTGCAGCCCAAGGTGAAGTTTCTGGAAACTGGCAAGTGAGGCATTCTTTCCTCATGACGTTTTGCTTTTAATCTGAACGGCTAAAAACCTATATAAAGAATAGTTTCCAAAAATTCATGTATGTGATCCGCCTAACCAAAATGACAGCAGAGAGGCAATGATTTATAATCACCGACTTAATTTTATTCGATTCTGAAAATGTTTCAGATTTAGGCAACACACATTTTGACCAATAATTTTTTTTTTTTTGAGACAGAGTTTCACTCTTGTTGCCCAGGCTGGAGTGCAGTGGCACGATCTCGGCTCACGGCAACCTCCGCCTCCCAGGTTCAAGCGATTCTCCTGCCTCAGCCTCCCGAGTAGCTGGGATTACAGACACCCACCACTACACCCAGCTAATTTTTTGTATTTTTAGTAGAGATGGGGTTTCACCGTGTTAGCCAGGCTTGTCTCAAACTCTTGACCTCAGATAATCCACCCACCTCGGCCTCCCAAATTGCTGGGATTACAGGCATGAGCCACTGCGTCCAACCGCAGTAACACATCGTTGCTGTTTTCTTGGAAAAGTTTGTGTAGAATATTCGATCATCCGTTCTTTAAAATGCAATGTTTTGTGGACAAGTAGCATGACTAACACATGATTTGTTCACACCATTAAAAATTTTTAGTTTATTTTTGGCATATCAATACCGATGGCCTTTAATTCAATCTTATAGAAAAGAAGAAAAGAATTGTTTGGGCTCTCTGTGGCTGTTTCAAAGGTTTACAATCTTGTAAGAAGGTGGGAAGATGTGGTGTCCAGTGGAGATGGTTAATGGGCACAAAAATATACTTAGATAGAATGAGTAAGATCTCATATTTGATAGCACAAAAAGGTGACTCCAGTCAACAATACTTCATGGTCCATTTAAGAATAACTAAAAGTGGACGGACGTGGGGGCTCACCCCTGAATCCCAGCCCTTTGGGAGGCCGAGGCAGGTGGATCACTTGAGGTCAGGAGTTCGAGACCAGCCTGGCCAACATGGTGAAACCCCGTCTCTACTAAAAACACAAAAATTAGCTGGGTGTGGTGGTGCACACCTGTAATCCCAGCTACTTGGGAGGCTGAGGCAGGAGAATCACTTGAACCTGGAAGGTGGAGGTTGCCGTCAGCGGAGATCGTGCCACTGCACTCTAGCCTGGGCAACAGAGCAAGACTCTGTCTCCAAAAAACAAACAAACAAAATGAATTAACGTTCTTTCACCCCGAATTTCCTAGTCTTTATTTTATCTGTAACATCCCTTGTAGGCAGGAACATGTCTTAGAAACTGGGAGGCAGAGGTTGCTGTGAGCTGAGATCATGCCACTGCACTCCAGCCTGGACTGCAGAGACTCCGTCCCCCCCAAAAAATAAAATAAAATAAAATAAAACATAACTAAAGGTGTAATTGGAATGTTTGTGACACAAACAAGTGACGAATGCTCGAGGGGGGATGGATACCTAATTTGATGTGAGTATTACACATTTCATACCTGTATCAAAATACCTTAATATGCCATAAATATATATACCTAGTATGTACCCAGGCAATTTTTTTTTTAAGAAAAAAGTTTAAAATCTGAACAGGTTTGGACATCCATCAGTGGTGGCCCTGGCATGTCCACTGCTGGGGGACTGTCCATCCTGGGTAGAGGATGCCGAGGCCCAGCTGGGAGGGGCCATTTCGGCTGTGGCCGTTGAGCCTTTATCTCGACTGAGTCTGTCTCCAGGCTTGGTTCTTGTCCCCACAACCGCCAGTTGTCCCACGAGGGACAGAGGGAGCTGATGTGCTGTTTCATTCTTGCTCTGCTGGGATACCTGCATTGGGAGATTTTTAAGCGAGTAAGCACACGTCCTGACTCCAGGAGCACAGACTGCTGTGGAGTGCCAGGCACGCAATTATTTCGACATGCTGGGCGCCTCTCTAGCCTGCTTTCCCCTCCTGCCTTCCCTGCTCTCAATTCTCTCTCCTTAGTTCTTGAGTGAATACTCTGGCCTGCGTACTTTGTTGTCCTTTCTGTCTTTGAAGTCGTGCTCCGCTGAGATCCCACGCTGGGCAGGGCATGGGCAGCCACGTCCCCACAGAAGGCCGGCTAATTGGGCTCTGGAATTGGAAATGCGCGATTGTGTTCAGGAATCTGGGCGAGATGGCTCGTTGCCCAAGCTAGGGATTTTCCAGGGAAACGCTTGAACTCCTTGTCATCATTTAGCCGTCGTGCCCACACCTTTGTGGCTCCTGGGTAATTACCTGCTGATGAAAGCTGTCTTACTTAGAACAAATAGTCTCGTTCACTTACCGAAACTCCTCCGAATACAAATAAATCAAACCCAGCAACTCAATGAAAGCCAACACAGAAAGGCACAGCCGTGTTCAAAGGAACCCAGATGGGGAGAGAGAACCACTGAAACAGTCTTAAAGGCGCCGAAGCAAGGTCCATTCCGCCGTGGTGCAGGCCATGGTGGATCCTCATCCTAAATCCGAACAGAGATCAGAGTACGCACGTGCTGCGTGCTCTCTTTGGACGGTGCGCGGCGTCCTCATTTTCTATAACGATTGTGTAACTTTAATCACAAACAGTATCTTCTGATGCATTTAGCTTCCCAGCCAGATGTGATGGCTCTCACACCTGTCATCCCAGCACTTTGGGAGGCCTAGGCAGGAAGATAGCTCGAGGTTAGGAGTTCAGGACCAGCCTCACCAACATGGTGAAACCCCATCTCTACTAAAAATACAAAAATTAGCCAGGTGTGGTGACGGGTGCCTGTCATCCCAGCTACTCAGGAAGCTGAGGCAGGAGAATGGCTTGAACCCGGGAGACGGAGGTTTACGGTGAGCCGAGATCCTGCCACTGCACTCCAGCCTGGGCGACAGAGTGAAGCTTCATCTAAAAAAAAAAAAAAAAAGCTTCCCAAATATTATTCTGCCAGTACCTTGTGCTGTTTTCCTCGGAAAGAGGAACTAGCTGTTTGCTTCGTGTGCTTCTACCCAGTTATTAGGTCAAGTTTGTTTTCAGGAAAAGAAACCACGGGTCAATGCCTTCTGTGATTGATGGGTGTCAAGAAGGTCCATGGTGCATGCTGCCTTGGGAGGCACTTCTACCTTGGAAACAGATCTTTGTGAACCATTATTTTGGCCTATCCAATGACCTGTAAAATACTCGAATTGATCATGAAAACAGAAGACTGTGAAATCAGGATGAAACTTGATAACAGATAATCCACGTAAGGTAGTAGCTTGAAAACACGAGGGTCAGTGAAGCGTAGGATGAGTGCCTGTGGTCAGTCGGAAAGCGCTTTGTGACCTGTTCCGCGTGCAAGAGAAGAGTGTGTTGTTTTGGAAATGGCCGCCCTCCTCATCACCTGTGCCCGCTAAAGTCTGAGCTTTGTGAGGGCAGAGATGGATTGTACCTTCTGAGTCTCTGCTCCAGCGCCTGAAACACACTGGCTCCCAGGACAGTCTACCTCGGGGCCTGTTTTATAGGCTCACCTGTGACACATGACTGGGACGTGTGTTATTCATGATGACATACAAGAGTCTCTGTATAGGCGTCTACTGGTCTTCATCATCAAACACAGCGAGAACTCCAGGTCTGGAGGCAGACATATCTTGGGGCAAGAAGACACTTAGAATTTTTCTTCTACCTGTAGACTTTCGGATTGGATAGAAGGGTTCTTAAGGAACTTGAAAAACTTGGAAAAATGACGATGTGAGTGTTGATGGCATGGAATTTTCCCCACACCCCTGGGTATGCATTTTTAATGTGCAGAATTCTTGAGACACGATTTTACAGCATAGAGTCCTTGAGGCATAATGTCTGCAGAACTTGAAATCATAGCACTTGATGTGAGTGTGTTAACCAACGATTAATTATGTTTATCCCCAAGAGAAGTTTTAACCAGATTGTGGATGTGTATTCTGGTTCAGCATATATTAAAAATCACCTTCGTGTTTTTTCTTTTGTTTGTTTGTTTTTTTTTTGGAGACAAGGTCTTGCCTGTCACCCAGGTTGGAGTGCAGTGGTGTGATCATAGCTCACTGCAGCCTCAAACTCCCGGGCACTGGTGTGATCGTAGCTCACCGCAGCCTCAAACTCCCGGGCACTGGTGTGATCGTAGCTCACCGCAGCCTCAAACTCCCGGGCACTGGTGTGATCGTAGCTCACCGCAGCCTCAAACTCCCGGGCACTGGTGTGATCGTAGCTCACCGCAGCCTCAAACTCCTGGGCACAAGCTATCTTCCCACCTCAGCCTCCAGGGTAGCTGGGACCACTGCACATGGCTAATTTTGTTTTTTAAATTTTTTTCCAGAGATGGGGTCTCGTTACGTTGCCCTGGCTGGTCTCAAACTCCTGGCCTCAAGTGATCCTCCCACCTTCCAAAGTGCTGGGATTACAGGTTAAGACACCAAGCTCAACCCTACATTTTGTTTGTTTGTTTGTTTGGTTTGGTTGTTTGTTTTGAGACGGAGGCTTGCTCTGTTGCCCAGGCTAGAGTTCAGTGGTGCGATCTTGGCTCACTGCAACCTCCGACTCCCTGGTTCAAGCCATTCTCCTGCCTCAGCCTCCCAAGGAGCTGGGATTACAGGCATACACCATCACACCCAGCTAATTTTTTGTATTTTTAGTAGAGACAGGGTTTCACCGTGTTAACCAGGATGGTCTTGATCTCCTGACTTTGTGATCTGCCTGCCTTGGCCTCCCAAAGTGCTGGGATTACAGGCGTGAGCTAACATGCTCGGCCTGTGTTTTTTTTTTTTTAAACATAAAATGGCCCTTATTGACTATTTTCTTTTTCATAGTGAGTCCTTTTGTTTCCTTCATGTTTCTGAGTAGTGTCCTGAGTTAGGCTGCAGACGACATATGTGTAGATAGACAGATAGATGGGTTCCTGTTCGTAATTTTTCCTTGAAGCCATTGTATGTGTTCTCATGCACGGCCGTAGATGTCCCACACTCTCTGAAAGTTTAATGTGTCCTTGCAGGTCTCACGGTGTCCCTTCTATTCAGGGCTCTTCGTTTCTCAGGGTCGTAAGGCTTAATTTTAACCTTCCAAATCACTATGGCCGAGGTGGGTGGATCACAAGGTCAGGAGATTGAGACCATCCTGGCTAACACGGTGAAACCCCGTCTCTACTAAAATACAAAAAATTAGCCGGGCGAGGTGGCAGGCACCTGTAGTCCCAGCTGCTCGGGAGGCTGAGGCAGGAGAATGGCGTGAACCTGGGAAGCGGAGCTTGCAGTGAGCTGAGATTGCGCCACTGCACTCCAGCCTGGGCGACAGAGCGAGACTCCGTCTCAAAATAACTAACTAACTAACTAACTAACTAAATAAATAAATAAAAATACAAAAATTAGCCAGGCATGGGGGCGCATGCCTGTAATCCCAGCTACTCAGGAGGCTGAGGCAGGAGAATTGCTTGAACCCGGGAGGCGGAGTTTGCAGTGAACTGAGATTGCACCACTGCACTCCAGCCTAGGTGATATAGCAAGAGTCCATCTCAAAAAAAAAAAAAAAAAAGAATATGCATTTAAGGTTCCTTTGCATCTTTTCGTGGCTCGATAGAGCCCAGTGTCTATTTTCACTAGGGAGCAAAACGGCCTTTCCATGGGCTTTTAAATACGTAAGAATCGGCACATCCACACACGGGCCTCCCAGATAGTTGGTGCGTTTGCAGAAATGACGACGCATTGTCGTTCACAGCCTCTTCGGGTTTCGGTCTCCAACTCCCGGCCTCAGGCGATCCTCCTACCTCAGCCTCCCAAAGTGCTGGGATGACAGGCACGGTGAGCCACCGTGCCCAGCTGTTTTTTGAAAACTCATCGTCTCCTATTTCCCTAGTATTTAGGGTTAGGGTTAGAGTTAGGTAGAGGTTCGAGGTGCTCTGACTGGAGTGTTTACCAAGTCTTGGAGCCCACCTCTGGCGGAATCACCGCCTGCAGTTGGAAGCAAGGCTGTTTCTGAGATGAGTAATACTGACATATTTTGCTTTTGAATGCACGATTGCCCCGATCCATCCCGAGATACTTCTGCAGCACCACGAGATCCTTAATCCCTGCTCCTGCTCGCTTACCAGGGTCTGCAAGTGAGCCCCCTTCTGTAACTAATCTCTTTGTGCGGTCCTTCTCCAGACCCTGAATCTATCAGCCTGTTGGCATATGTATCTGTGTGTGTGTGTGCGTGTGCGCGCGTCCTCTGAGGATATTGGCACTTTTTAATCTTCTTCCATTAGACGACAAGGCTGGGGGCTTCCCCTTGCCACCGACTTGCCGGCACACCTGGGGCATGTTTAATAAGTGATTGTGTATGATCTGCTTTGCAAATGCTCCACTTCACATTTTTCAATCCCGCCCGTAACGAGGACTGGGGTTGTTTTACAAGTTAATTACCCAAAAGATTATCGAGTGGGTTTAGAGGCACAAATTGTACGCGCTATTTAACAGATAAGAAATAATGAGTGTTGTTAAAATGGGAAAAAAAAAAAGGCTCTGTCAGCGGGGGGAGTTATCTGTACCCTGCCTGGCTGTGTTACTGGTTTTTTTTTTTGTCTGTGAGTGAGAACTGAGGTAGAGAAACAAGGCTCTTCTCCCACCAGAGCACAGGCGGCACGTGTGAAAATAACTATTCACAGTTCCTTTCCCACCGTGTCTCAAGAGGGGCAAATGCCAGGGCCGGGTGCGGTGGCTCACGCCTGGAATCCCAGCACTTTGGGAGGCCGAGGCAGGAAGATTGCTTGAGGCCAGGAGTTCGACAGCAGCCAGGGTGGCGCGGCGAGACTCTGTCTCTACAAACTATTAACAAATCAGCCTGGCTTGGTGGGGTGCACTGGGGTCCCAGCTACTTGGGAGGCAGAGGCAGGAGGATCGCTTGAGCCCAGGAATTCGAGACCAGCCTGGGCAACATAACAAGACTTTGTCTCTACAACTAAATTAAAAAGTTAGCCAGGTGAGGTGGGACGTGCCTGGAGTCCCAGATACCCAGGAGGCTGAGGCGGGAGGATGGTTTGAGCCTGGAGGTCAAGGCTGCAGTGAACCATGATCGCGACCCTGAACTTTAGCTTGGACGACAGAGCAAGACCCTTTTCTCTGAATAAAAATGGAATAATAATAAAAAGAAGCTGAATTTCAGGTGTTTTCAGCTGTTCTCTTTATTCCTTCAAATGCCTCTGTATTCTGCAGTATCCTTTAAAATATTAAGAGCAATTCCAGCTACTCAGGAGGCTGAGACAGGAGAATCGCTTGAACCCGGGAGGCGGAGTTTGAGGTAAGCCGAGAGCGTGCGACCGCACTTCAGCCTGGGCGACAGAGCGAGACTCTGTCTCAAAAAAAAAAAAAAAAAAAAAAAAAAAAAATATATATATATATATATATATATATATATATAAAGTGCAATTAATGAAGGCATGAATGATGGCTAGGGGAACTATGTGGGGTCCTTTGCTCTTTTTCTCATAAACTGTAGCTCCAAATGCTTCCAAACAGGAAATATTCTCTGTACAGCATGCACAGGAGCTTATTTAGTGTTTTTTTCTTTTTTTTGAGACGCAGTTTCACTCTTGTTGCCCAGGGTGGAGTGCAGTGGTGTGATCTCGGCTCACTGCAACCTCCGCCTCCCAGGTTCAAGCGATTCTCCTGCCTCAGCCTCCCGAGTAGCTGGGATTACAGGTGCGCGCCACCATGGCCAGCTAATTTTTGTATTTTCAGTAGAGACGGGGTTTCACCACGTTGGCCAGGATGGTCTCGATCTCTTGACCTCGTGATCTGCCCACCTCAGCCTCCCAAAGTGCTGGGATTACAGGTGTGAGCCACCGCGCCCGGCCCCAACTCCAACTCTTATCCTCACCTGTAGCTCTAACCTGTTAACATCGCTTGTAAATGTGACGTCATCCTCACCTGTAGCTGTAATGTCATCTTCACCTGGCATTCTGACCTCTTCCCCTCTCCTGTAGCTCTAACCTGTTATCCTCACCTGTAGCTCTAACCTGTTAACATCGCTTGTAAATGTGACGTCATCCTCACCTGTAGCTGTAATGTCGTCTTCACCTGGCATTCTGACCTATTCCCCTCTCCTGTAGCTCTAACCTGTTATCCTCACCTGTAGCTCTGACATCATCGTCACCTGCAGCTGTAACCTCATCCTCCCCTGGAACTCTGACCTGGCCCACTGGCTTGCAGTAAGTGGGTGGGGCCGAGTTCCCTCCTGCCCTGGCCCCCTGCTGCCACAGAGTGTCCAGGTCTCTCCCATGGGGCAGGTGTACCCCTCCCTGGGCCTCACCTGGGCCCACTGGCCTTCTCAGGAACCTTGCTGTCTGCACTCCCATCCCCGTCCTGCCCTCTCCTCTGGCGCTCTGTCTGCTCAGATGTCCACACGGCCTAGGCACCTGCAGCCACCAGGACAGCCAGCCCGGACACAAACAGCCTCGCCTCGGGTTCCCCCTGCATCTGCCAACCCATTTTGTCCATAGCCAAGGTTCTTCTGTGAAAAATCGTAACAGTCATGAAACTCATGAGTGATCGGGCAAATCAGAAAAATTGCCAGGGATCCCACCACAGACACACATCCCTGAACCCCGAATGATTCCTGTGTGTTGTGTGTGCGCAGGAGACGCGGAGGTCCCTGTGTGTCGTGTGTGCGCAGGAGACGCGGAGGTCCCTGTGTGTCGTGTGTGCAGAGGAGACGCGGAGGTCCCTGTGTGTCGTGTGTGCGCAGGAGACGCGGAGGTCCCTGTGTGTCGTGTGTGCAGAGGAGACGCGGAGGTCCCTGTGTGTCGTGTGTGCGCAGGAGACGCGGAGGTCCCTGTGTGTCGTGTGTGTGCAGGAGACGGGGAGGTCCCTGTGTGTTGTGTGTGCAGAGGAGACGCGGAGGTCCCTGTGTGTCGTGTGTGCAGGAGACGCGGAGGTCCCTGTGTGTCGTGTGTGCAGAGGAGACGCGGAGGTCCCTGTGTGTCGTGTGTGCAGAGGAGACGGGGAGGTCCCTGTGTGTCGTGTGTGCGCAGGAGACGCGGAGGTCCCTGTGTGTCATGTGTGCAGAGGAGACGCGGAGGTCCCTGTGTGTCGTGTGTGTGCAGGAGACGGGGAGGTCCCTGTGTGTCGTGTGCTCAGGAGACGCGGAGGTCCCTGTGTGTCGTGTGTGTGCAGGAGACGGGGAGGTCCCTGTGTGTCGTGTGTGCAGAGGAGACGGGGAGGTCCCTGTGTGTCGTGTGTGCAGAGGAGACGCGGAGGTCCCTGTGTGTCGTGTGTGTGCAGAGGAGACGGGGAGGTCCCTGTGTGTTGTGTGCAGGAGACGCGGAGGTCCTTGTGTGTTGTGTGTGTGCAGAGGAGACGGGGAGGTCCCTGTGTGTCGTGTGTGCAGAGGAGACGCGGAGGTCCTTGTGTGTCGTGTGTGCGCAGGAGACGCGGAGGTCCCTGTGTGTCGTGTGTGCGCAGGAGACGCGGAGGTCCCTGTGTGTCGTGTGTGCAGAGGAGACGCGGAGGTCCTTGTGTGTTGTGTGTGTGCAGAGGAGACGCGGAGGTCCCTGTGTGTCGTGTGTGCGCAGGAGACGCGGAGGTCCCTGTGTGTCGTGTGTGCAGAGGAGACGCGGAGGTCCCTGTGTGTTGTGTGTGTGCAGGAGACGCGGAGGTCCCTGTGTGTTGTGTGTGCAGGAGACGCGGAGGTCCCTGTGTGTCGTGTGTGCAGAGGAGACGCGGAGGTCCCTGTGTGTCGTGTGTGCAGAGGAGACGCGGAGGTCCCTGTGTGTCGTGTGTGCAGGAGACGCGGAGGTCCCTGTGTGTTGTGTGTGTGCAGGAGACGCGGAGGTCCCTGTGTGTTGTGTGTGTGCAGGAGACGCGGAGGTCCCTGTGTGTCGTGTGTGCAGGAGACGCGGAGGTCCCTGTGTGTCGTGTGTGTGCAGGAGACGCGGAGGTCCCTGTGTGTTGTGTGTGCAGGAGACGCGGAGGTCCCTGTGTGTCGTGTGTGTGCAGAGGAGACGGGGAGGTCCCTGTGTGTTGTGTGTGCAGAGGAGACGCGGAGGTCCCTGTGTGTCGTGTGTGTGCAGAGGAGACGGGGAGGTCCCTGTGTGTCGTGTGTGCGCAGGAGACGCGGAGGTCCCTGTGTGTCGTGTGTGCAGAGGAGACGCAGAGGTCCCTGTGTGTCGTGTGTGCAGAGGAGACGCGGAGGTCCCTGTGTGTCGTGTGTGCAGGAGACGGGGAGGTCACTGTGTGTCGTGTGTGCAGGAGACGCGGAGGTCCCTGTGTGTTGTGTGTGCGCAGGAGACGCGGAGGTCCCTGTGTGTCGTGTGTGCAGAGGAGACGCGGAGGTCCCTGTGTGTCGTGTGTGCAGGAGACGCGGAGGTCCCTGTGTGTCGTGTGTGCAGAGGAGACGCGGAGGTCCCTGTGTGTCGTGTGTGCAGGAGACGCGGAGGTCCCTGTGTGTCGTGTGCTCAGGAGACGCGGAGGTCCCTGTGTGTCGTGTGTGCAGAGGAGACGCGGAGGTCCCTGTGTGTCGTGTGTGCAGGAGACGCGGAGGTCCCTGTGTGTCGTGTGTGCAGAGGAGACGCGGAGGTCCCTGTGTGTCGTGTGTGCAGGAGACGCGGAGGTCCCTGTGTGTCATGTGTGCAGAGGAGACGCGGAGGTCCCTGTGTGTCGTGTGTGCAGAGGAGATGGGGAGGCATCAACACACATTTCATGCTCACACTGTCCACACTGCACACTTGTACATGGTCAATGTCCAGACATTTATATTTTGTTTATGTGTGATATTCATCTACTTTATATATATTCATATTTTAGGTTTATATATTTATTGTATATGCATTTATATACTTGATATATATTAATATTTTAGGTTTGCATACTTAATATATATTTATTTTATTATAATGCATATACATCAAATTATTATGTATTATATGTGATGTATTATGTTCAGTGTATATATATTAAACACATAATGACATAATATGAATTTATATTATAATGTATATACATATGAATTCACATTCATAGGTATGTTACATTTTGTAATGTATATATAGTAATGTATAGTTTGTAATATAAAATTATATAAAAGATATACTTTGATATATTTTATTTATATATTTATATATAAAAATAATATATGCAGAATACATTTTGTATGTATATAAAATATATATTACATAAATATATAACTATAAATTATATTTGTATGTCATTATAAAGAGATTTATATTAAATATTTATTCTACAAATAGTATATATTTATATATAATAGATTTTTTAAAGCATACTTTATAATAAACACAGATTTATAATATATAAGTATAAACTGTAGTTATTGAATGTTTAATTTTATGTATATATTATTTTACATATATCATACTATGTTACACAATATATAATACATAATAAGCATATATCATGATATATAATATAATAAACATTGTAACATGTAATATATAATAAATATATATCAATATATAAAATATAAAATTAATATATACATAAAATTATAAACCTACTTATTTTATTTTACTTTTTAAGAGACGTGAGTCTTGCTGTGTTGCCCAGGCTGGCTTTGCCTCTGGGACTCAAGTGATCCTCCCACTCCAGCCTGTCGAGGAGCTAGCACTACGGGCGTGCACCATCCTGCCCTCCTAAATGACATGTGCCGTATATATAAAATTATAAATGCTTTACATCTACTTTCTGAAATTATATATGCTTTAGATAAAGGCAGAGATTTCATAAATCTGAACTGTAACGTGCGTGGCATTTAAATCCCGTTGAAGTGAAGGGCTGGGCTTGAGGCTAGCGTCGCCCTCCCTGACCATCATACCCATTGCCATTTCCCCAGGATCAGAAACCCTTGGGGGGATTGGGATGCTTTGTTTAAGCAGCACGTTTGAACTGCAGGCGTGCCTGTGGCCTCCCTGTGGGGAGGGATGGTGAAGGACAGCATTTTCCCTCCTCCTTCCTAACCTTACAAACCTCACTTGGTTGGATGCATCATTGCTGCCTCATCCACATGGATCACCTTGGACTGTGTTGCAATCACTGCTCTTATTTATCACAGTCCCTCTTGAATTTCTTTCCTTTTTTTTTTGAGACAGAGTCTCACTCTGTCACCCAGGCTGGAGTGCAGTGGCGCGATCTCGGCCTCCTGAATTCAAGCAATTCTCCTGCCTCAGTCTCCCCAGTAGCTGGGATTACAGGCTTGTGCCACCACAGCCGGCTAATTTTTGTATTTTTAGTAGAGACGGGGTTTCACCATGTTGGTCAGGCTGGTCTCGAACTCCTGATCTCAGGTGATCTGCCCACCTTGGCCTCCCAAAGTGCTGGTATCACAGGAGTCCTCTTCAATTTCACTTAAGACAGGTTGGGTGCTTTGGGGCAGGTTTCTCACATCAGCCTTTGCATTTTTGGGCGTGACCCCTGTGTCTGCTGCCTTGTACATTCCTGTCTTACTTGGCGGGATTCCATCCCTAGGTGGGTTGATTTTTACCCCCAGTCCCCTGCCTGCCTGAGAATTCCTACCCGTGACTCCTCACGGGAAAGGGCTCTTGGCTGCGTCTTAAATTCTTAGGTTATGCCTTCATGCATCCCTTCTGACTGAGGGCAGGCCACTTATATTCTGTCTTGAAGGAACCTGACTTTTAAGGAGGGGCCACCTGGAGAGTTTCTTGATAATTGGAGTTCGCTGACTGCCCCAGGATAGATTACTAATGCCTGCCAAATTCATGGGTCCCCAATAAAACAGCATTCCACGAAATAAAAAGTAAGAACAGATGGCACCAGCAGTTGCCACTGCTGGGTATATACCCCAAAGAATTGGAAACAGGGTCTCCAACAGATATTTGCACAAACCACGTTCACAGTAGCAGCATTATTTACAATAACCAAAAGGTAGAGAGAAACTGTGTCCCTCCACCGGCAAATGGATAAGCAAAATGTACCCAAATGGTGGAATATTACGCAGTCATAAAAAGGAAGGATATTCAGATGCATGCTGCAATGTGGGCTAACCTTGAGGTTATTAATGCTAAGTGAAATAAACCAATCCCAAAGGGACAAACACTGTAGGATTCCACTCCTAGGAGGTACACAGAGTACCTTTAAATTCTTAGAGACAGAAAGTAGAATGGGGTAGTTACAGGGGTTGGGTGAGGAGGAGGTGGGGAGTTCATGTTTAATGGGAACAGAGTTTGGCAGGATGAAAATATTTTGGAGATGCACGGTGGTGATGGCCGCATAACGATATGAATGTATTTAATACCACTTTACTGTGCATGTAAACATGGTTAAAATGCTCAACTTTATGTGATGTGTATTTTCCCACAATTAAAAATTATTTTTTAAAAATGCAGCTGGGCATGGTGACTCACGCCAGCACTTTGGGAGGCCGAGGCGGGTGGATCACCTGAGGTCAGGAGTTTGAGACCAGCCTGACCAACATGGAGAAACCTCCTGTCTACTAAAAATACAAAATTAGCCGATCGTGGTGGCGGGCGCCTGTAATCCGAGCTATTCGGGAGGCTGAGCGGGAGAATCGCTTGAACCCAGGAGGCGGAGGTTGTAGTGAGCCGAGATCGTGCCACTGCACTCCAGCCTGGGCGACAAGAGTGAGAATCTGTCTCAAAAACAAAACAAAACAAAAAAAGGTTAAAATGCTAAACTTTATGTTATGTGTGTTTTTCCACAATTAAAAATTATTTTAAAAATGAGGCCGGGCATGGTGGCTCATGCCTGTAATCCCAGCAATCTGGGAGGCTGAGGTGGGTGGATCACTTGAGGTCGGGAGTTCGAGACCACCATGGCCAACGTGGTGAAACCCCGTCTCTACGAAAAATACAAAAATTAGCCGGGCGTGGTGGCGGCACCTATAATCCCGGCTCCTCAGGAGGCTGAGGCGGAGGTTTCAGTGAGCTGAGCTCATGCCACTGCACTCCAGCCTGGGTGACGCAGCGAGACTCCATCCCTAAATAAATAAATAAATAAAAGTAATTGCCCTTAAATTGGAAACGCTCAACAACCCAGCTGGATCTGAGTCGGAAAAGGCCAGATCAGGGAGACAGAGAGAGGAATAAATAAAACACGAGGCCTGAGAAGATTTATCTCTGGGGCATCCTTGGGCAGCAGCGTTGGTGAGTGAGGGACTCATGTGTCAATTGATAACACACTCACGAGGCGATAAAAGTACCCATGTTTTAGGTGAAGACGGACTGCGACGCGCCTGTGTCCAACACGCCAAGCACACACAAGCACACAGCCCGTGGGTGTCATCCGTGTGCCGTCTCCCTCTCCCAAGCTCCCGGCTGGAAACGGAGGTGGACACTGAACCTATCTACCCACCCCCTCCCAGGTCACCGCCATCACTTTCATCACAAAACAGAGTCTGGATTCAGAGACTTAGGCCAGGGCCGGAGCTCACGTCATCTTCCCCTTTCAGAAGGGAGATTTCTGCTGCCTCTGGCCCAGTCCTGGGATGCGGCAGGGGTAGGCGTCCTCTCATACTCCTTTTCCTCTCTTCCCCCATAAGCTGCCATTGGAGCACCCACCTGGGTCCAGGTGAGAGAGAGGAGGAAGGAGACCAGGTGACCCCTACCTGGCTGGTTGCCCCATGTCCCGGTAACAGATGGCTAGAGCTGATTCTCATAGCAGAAGCGTGGCTGCCAGAGGCCACCTATGGCGCTTCTAATGCTCTGGTCCCGGTATTCATCTTATCGGGTTGCCGATTGTTACAGAGTCCTACTGACCAGGCGGCTTAAACAAGAGATATTTATTCTCTCAGAGTTGTAGAGGCTACATGTCTCAGGTCACCGTGTCGGTAGGCTTGCTTTCTCCTTAGCTTGGAGACGCCGTCTTCCTGTGTCCTCACAGAGTCCTCCCTCTGTGTGTGTCTGTGTCCTCATCCCCTCTTCTTATGAGGTGTCTTAGTCCATCTCGGGCTGCTATCACAGAATACCATAGACTGGGCGGCTTATAAACAACAGACATTGATTCTCCCACAGTCCTGGAGGCTGGACGTCTGAGATCAGGGTATAGGCAGGGCTGGTTCTTCCTGACATCTCTCACCTGGACTTGGAGATACCGTCTTCTCCCTGTGTCCTCACAGGCTCGTCCCTCTGTGTGTGTGTGTGTCCTCATCCTCTCTTCTTATGAGGTGTCTGAGTCCATCTCAGGCTGCTATCACAGAATACCATAGACTGGGTGGATTGTAAACAACAGACATTGATTCTCCCACAGTCCTGGAGGCTGGACGTCTGAGATCCAGGTGTGGGCAGGGCTGGTTCCTCCTGAGGCCTCTCTCCTGGGCTTGGAGATCCCGTCTTCTCCCTGTGTCCTCACAGGCTCGTCCCTCTGTGTGTGTCTGTGTCCTCATCTCCTCCTCTTATGGGATGTCTTAGTCCATCTCAGGCTGCTATCACAGAATACCATAGACTGGGCGGCTTATAAACAACAGACATCGATTTTCCCACAGTCCTGGAGGCTGGAAGTCTGAGATCCAGGTGTGGGCAGGGCTGGTCCCTCCTGAGGCCTCTCTCCTGGACTTGGAGTCGCTCTCTTCTCCCTGTGTCCTCACAGGGTTGTTCCTCTGTGTGTGTCTGTGCCCTCATCCCCTCTTCTTATAAGGAGCCAGTCCCATTGGCTCAGGCTCTCTCCCACCCCCCGGAATCTCCTTTTACCTTAATTGCCTCTTTAAAGACCCCATCTCCAAATACAATCACATTCTGAAGTCCTAGGGGTGAGGACCTCCATGTATGAATTTGCGGGGGACAAAATTCAGCCCAGAACAACCAATGCTCCTTTCCAGGGGGCCACCTGAAAACTTTTCTGTAACCCCCAGAAAGCTTGCGTCATCTCAGCGTCTTGCCACGGGGTTCCCTCAATGCCTCCCAATGGTTCCTTTGAGTCAGACCAAGGACAACCCCATGCCACTCCCTTCTCCTGCTTCTCCTGTTTTCTCTGCCCTCATTGTCCCCACGAGCCCTGAGGCTGATCGGCCCCCACAGAACCACAGCTCTCCTGCGGCTATGAGCAGTGGTTTTTCCTTCCCCAGGAGTGAGCCGGGCTCCTGTACTCTCTACCTCCCTGGCACAGAGCAAGATTTAGGTTCTGGGGGTACCTGGGGGAATCCTGGTTTTTTTTTTTTGCAGGGGAGGTTGGAAGCTCAGAGTACAGAAATTTTTTTTTTTCCTCCTGCTGTGCAGAAATTCACCCTTGTTATCTGATCCATGCACACTCTGGAGCTGGCTGAGGCCCTATGTCCTCTATAAACTTCTGCCCTTGGAATGGGTTCTGTGATGATTAATACGTAGTGTTAACTTGATTGGATTGAAGGATGCAAAGTATTGATCCTGGGTGTGTGTGTGAGGGTGTTGCCAAAGGATGTTAACATTTGAGTCAGTGGGCTGGGAAAGGCAGACCCACCCTTAATCATCTGGGTGGGGACCATCTCATCAGCGGACCAGCGAGGCTAGAATATAAGCAGGCAGAAAAACGTGAAAAGACTAGACTGGCCTAGCCTACCAGCCTGCATCTTTCTCCCATGCTGCATACTTCCTGCCCTCGAAAATTGGACTCCAAGTGCTTGAGCTTTGGGACTTGGGCTGGCTTCCTTGCCCCTCAGCCTGCAGACAGTCTATTGTGGGACCTTGTGATTGCGTGAGTTAATACTGAATAAATGCCCCTTTATATATATCTATCCTGTTAGTTCTGTCCCTCTAGAGAACCCTGAGCAATACAGGGTCCATCCCTTATCCCCACATCTATCACCCTGCTGCCTCACTTGATCGTGAAGCAGAAAGAGCCTCTTTTTTAATGTTTAATTTTATTAAGTATGCAATTTCCCAGTGCCCAAACTCAGGTTGATTTCAAAAAATGTCCTTTTAAAGCATGAGGGCAGGTTGACAATTCATAGCAGGTGACAAAAATGTTTTGTAAATAATATCCATGGAAATGGAAGGTGTCACTGTCTGCAGAATGCAACCAAAATATTCTGAAGATTTGTATCACTCTTAAGTTCTTGCGCTAGTAAGAAATGAAAAAGCAAATGATGACCGGGCCCCTAAGAAATAAAGTAAAATTAGGAAGCAAGAATATGAAAATAATGACATTGTGCAGAAATAAATACAAAAGGAAAGTAGTGAAGAAGCAAAAACACCCCATCAATAATAGTTTTCTTAAGAAAAATGAAAGAATCATATTCCATCAGTTACTAATCCTTCATTCCACATGCAAAAGAAGCACGAACAGATTAGCATGAATTGGAACAAGAAAGAGGAAATAACATGTAATAAAAATATGATTTAAACTTTCACAAAAAAAGTAATTTATTCTTAACTCTTAACTAATATATTTGATTACCTCCTCCTGGGCAAAGGATGAAAGGATGACTTGTTGCAAAAAATTAGAATTTTGCTAAATTAATGCAAACAGAATTACAGATCACAAATAAAATAACATGCTGAAATTTCAGCCGTCAGAAGTTTCCACCAAATGTTCCTAATGAATTATGGAATATCTGGCTGGGTGCAGGGGCTCATGCCTGTAATTCCAGCATTTTGGGAGGCTGAGTTGGGTGGATCACCTGAGGTCCGGAGTTCGAGACCAGCCTGGCCAACACGGTAAGACCCTGTCTCTACTAAAAATACAAAAATCAGCTGGGTGTGGTGGCACAGGCCTGTAATCCCAGCTACTCAGGAGGCTGAGACAGGAGAATCGCTTGAACCTGGGAGATGGAGGTTGCAGTGAGCTGAGATCGTGCCACTGCACTCCAGCCTGGGGACAGAGCAAAACTGTATCTCTCTGTCTCTCTCTTTCTGTCTGTCTCTCTCACACACACACACTAAATAAATCAATAAATAAAAGAATTATTGATTATCTATCTACTTTTTCCAAACCATCAAGGACAATCTAGACCAAGAGTCTGGAAACTGTTGACCCTGGAACACATCTGACCCTTGACTTGTTTTTCTCATTAAAGTTTTCTTGAAACACAGCCATATACATTCATTTACTCGTTGCCTGTGACTGTTTTTGCCCTAGGTACACGGGTTTGAAGAGTTCTAACAGAGACCCTGTGGCCCACAAATTCTGAGATGTGTAGTATTTGGCCATTTATCCAAAAATGTACTGGCTGTACTCTTCAAAGTGACCAGAGCCACCAAACTGTGTCTGAGTTAAATACCATTTTATTCCCAAATGAACACTTTTCAAAGAAGCATCATCGACTGGTTTTACTTATCAACCTAAATAAAGAAAATCTAGCTTAATTTTATCCTCTGAATAGACTTCCGGGTTAAAAAAAAAAATTTCCCCTGACTCAGTTACATCTCATCCACATGTAGACCAAAGGATACTTCTCAGTGGGTAACAGGGAAGCATTTGGGATAATTCAACATCCATTAATTAGTAAACCTCTAAAGGAATTAATCTCATAGCAGCAGCTGCAGTGCAGGAGATGCTCTACACCCAAATGACACATTGAATGGATGACAAATGGATTTTCCCTCCTAAGGCTGATTGATTGGTTCTGGCTGCCAGCACCCTGAGATAAGAATGATCCTGCAGCAAGGGATAGTCATCAATTAGTGATGCCTGCTGTGGCTATGGAATTAGAATTATGGTCCGTGTGCTACATTCTTTCCATTCTTGGTGGTTCTCTCATAAACCATGATAAAGCATGCATCTTTTAAAGCAACCATGACCATCACCAGCCACCACCACAACCCTCTGGCCGATTCATGGATGAATTTCCAAATTCAAATGTGAATTTCCAATGTCACATTTGTGTTCATTTCCCTAGATGATGATGATGGTGATGGTGATGAAGGCACTTGGGCGCTTAGCAAATGTGTGTGTGTGTATACACACACACACACACACACACACACACACACACACATATATATATGAGATGGAGTATTGCTCTTTCGCCAGACTGGAGTGCAGTGGCACAATCTCGGCTCACTACAACCTCTGCCTTCCAGCTCAAGCGATTCTCCTGCCTCAGCCTCCCAAGTACCCGGGACTACCGGTGCGCAGCAAATGTATATTTTAAAAATACAACCAAATAAGCTTGCTTCTTGCCTGTGTGGAATTTATATTCCAGCTGAAGTGAGGAATTAACCAAATAATCATCCACTTATCTGAGTGAGCAAAATTATGATCAACACTCTTAAAAAGTGTCCTTTAAGCAGCTGTCTTGAAAGATTCAATTTCATCATCTCCCATGAGGTTTCACCCTCTGGGTTTGCTTTCTCCAAGACCCACCCTCCTGTGTGGGTTCCTCTTGACTGTTTCTTTTATGCTGCCTTTCCTCAGCATTTCCTCCTAGCATCTCCTACTATACACCTTTCCCTGGATCTTGCAACCACGTCCATGTTCTCCAAAACTCCACCTTGCTAGTTCTCACTGAGATATTTGTCTCCAAACTCCTGCCTCCTAGACCTCTCTGCTTCCGCAGCAAGTCCAGAAATGTAGTTGACATTTTCCTCCTCTCTGTGTAGGTCAGTGGTGCCACCATCCTCTTAGCTGCCTGGAGTTGATCCTAGAGTGCCTGAGATGATCTTCTCCACCTTGGCATTCCTCTCCCTGGTGGTAACTGAGAGCTTTGTAGACCACCTACATGCTTATCAAAAACATTCCTTCATTTTCTGCATCACCTCCTACAGCAGGTCACACCTGTCCCTTACCTGCTTCATAACACTACTTCCTGGCTAGTCTCTCGGCTTCCAGGTTTCCCTCCCTGGATTGTCTACACTGCAGTCAGAGAGATCCTGCCTAGTCATACTATTGTCTTACCTGCTTAAACTCATATGGGCAGAATGCCTTTCATGCCTCCACCTCTTTGCTGTAACTTTGCACACATGGTCCCTGGTTCTTGAGCATTCTTCCCCTCCTCTGCCTCCTGACCTTCCAAGTCCCTTTCATGCTAGTCTTCTCAACTTTTATAGCATACTGTAAAGCAGTTGTCCTGAAGCCAGGTGCCTACAACTCCTTGCTCCCTTGGGACCTCACACATTGTACCGTTGGTTAACTGTGTCACTGATTTCCCCAGCCTCACCAAGGTCCATGGAACATCACAGGGATATAAAAAGTACTGGCCAAAAGAATAAAATACTGGAAAACATTTTGTGCATTGTGGGATCTCAATGAATGACAGCTGTCACGATGATGATGTTGATGATAATGGTGATTCTGATGGTGATGATGGTTGTGATGATGGTGGTAGTGATGATGGCAGTGATGACAGTGGTAATGGTGATGATGGTGACAATTATGGTGATGGTGATGTAATAGTGACTGTGATGATGGTGATGACGATGATGATGATGGTGATGATCATGATGATGGTGATGGTGATGATGATGATAGGGTGATAGAAATGATAATGATCATGGTGATGATGATGGTGATAGTGATGATGGTGATGGTGATAACAATGATGGTGGTGATGGTCATGATGGTGATAGTGGTGGTGGTGATAGAAATAATGATGGTGATGATGATGGTGGTGATGCTGCTGCTGCTGCTGCTGCTGATGGTGATGGTGGTGATGATGATGGTGATGATGATAGAAATGATAATGATGGTGATGATGGTGATGCTGCTGCCGCTGCTGCTGATGGCAATGGTGATGATAGTGATGATGATGATGAAGATGATGATGATGATGTTGGTGTTGATGAAGATGATGGCGATGGTGATGATAATGATGATGATGATGGGATGATAGAAATGATAATGATGATGGTGATGATGATGGTGGTGATGGTCCTGATGGTGATGATAATGGTAGTGGTGATAGAAATAATGATGATGATGATGATGGTGGTGATGCTGCTGCTGCTGCTGATGGTGTTGATGGTGATGATGATGATGGCGATGGTGATGATGATGATGATGATGGGATGATAGAAATGATAATGATGATGGTGATGATGATGGTGGTGATGGTCATGATGGTGATGATAATGGTAGTGGTGATAGAAATAATGATGATGATGATGATGGTGGTGATGCTGCTGCTGCTGCTGATGGTGTTGATGGTGATGATGATAGTGATGATGATGGTGATGATGGTGATGGTGGTGGTGATAGAAATAATGATGGTGGTGATGGTGATGCTGCTGCTGCTGCTGATGGTGATGATGGTGACGGTGGTGATGATGGTGGTGATAGAAATGATAATGATGGTGATGGTGATGATGCTGCTGCTGATGGTGGTGGTGATGATAGTGATGATGATGGTGATGATGATGATGGTGATGATGATGATGATGATGGTGATTATGGTGATAGTGATGATGATGATGGTGGTAGTGATGATGGAGATGGTGACCATGGTGATGATGATGGTACTGATGGTGATGATGGTGATAATTAATATGGTGATGGCAGTGATGATGGTGGTGATCATGGTGATAGTAATGATGATGAAAATGGTTATGATTGCTACTCTATTATCCATCATAGTTGTGATTACATAGAATCACAGATTTTTGGAGTTGATGCACAGAGAAATGTATGGGCTCCCTAAGGATGCCAGCTGTCTGCTGACACTGTCACATTTGTGTTCATTTCCCTAAAATAATGCTTTTTTCACTGCGACATGGGGAAGATTCATTAAATCTGTATCCTGTGTTGTAACTGTATTTCATTGAACATAATTGTCAAACTGCATGTTGGGATAACCTAATCACAGCTGTCTGTTTGACCTTGGACATGATATTTTTCTAACTTTTAAGACTTTTCTCTTGAGATGAATTTTTGCAACTTTTGCACAAACTGAGAGCATAGCCTTTTTCTCTGACTCTATCAAGAACTGAGTTAATTCATGTTCATATTCATTTCATTGATATCTTTGTCACTTGGTAATAACACTTCTGGTAAGAAATATTATCTGAAATTGCCTTTGTGACTTCACAGACTTGATTCTGCAAAGAGCATTCATCAGACATGTTCACAGGCAATATTGTAGCTGGTGCTTTGTATTGATTAAAATATTCCTCAAGGCAATATAAAATATGAAGTTCTTCAGTCACTTTGTAACTTTATCACATAAGCTGCAGTGGTCACCCTACCCCTCTATTCTTCTTATAGCTGGATTTGCATATTTAAAATGCTGATTTTTAATGTCTTTTCTCAATAAAATCAATTGCATTACAGGTAACTTTAGCATGTGGACACACAGGCACAAAGAAACGACACCTCCCTTAAGGAAATGCAAGTCAGAGAGAATCAATTTTCTCTTCATTCTCTCTAAGGAACACACAGTCCTAGCATTGTAAAGGAATTCCAGGGGAACAGGAATTCCTTTACAATGGTTCCCCCTTCTTTTGCAATCTGTTTTGTCTGAACCAACTGTAAAGGAATTCCAGGGGAACAGGAATTCCTTTACAGTTGGTTCCCCCTTTTTTTGCAATCTGTTTTGTCTGAATCTGAATTACGTGAATTCTAATAAGCAAATACCTTCTGTTATACCTCCTTCTTTCACTACCTGAAGAAAATGTCCTGCAGGAAAGGAAACTTTGCCTACATTAGTTAGTCTTATTTCAAATTCATACATCTCTTCACCGATTATTTTCCTGTGAGGAATGTGACTGCTATAATGTCATGTAAAGGTAGCAACTAACACATTCCTCTGGGATGGTGATGATGATAGTGATAATTATCCTGGTCGTGATGGTGGTGATGATGGTGATGGTGATGATGATGATGGTAGTGATGGTGATGGTGATGGTGATAGTGATGATGTTAATGATGGTGGTGGTGATGATGGTGGTGATGGTGATGATGTTAATGATGATGGTGGTGGTGATGATGGTGATGATGGTAGTGATGGTGATGGTGTTAATGATAGTGGTGGTGATGATGATGGTGATGGTGATGATGGTGATAATGGTGGTGATGGTGATGATGGTAATGATGATGGTGGTGGTGATGATGATGGTGATAGTGATGATGGTAGTGATGATGGTGGTGATGATGGTGATGGTGATGATGATGGTGATGATGGTAGTGATGATGGTGGTGATGGTGATGATGGTGGTGGTGATGATGGTGATGATGATGGTAGTAATGGTGATGGTGTTAATGATGATGGTGGTGGTGATGATGATGGTGATGGTGATGATGGTGGTGATAATGGTGATGGTGATGATGGTAATGATGGTGGTGGTGATGATGATGGTGATAGTGATGATGGTAGTGATGATGGTGGTGATGGTGATGATGATGGTAGTGGTGATGATGGTGATGGTGATGATGATGGTGATGATGATAGTGATGGTGATGGTGATGATGGTAGTGATGATGGTGGTGATGGTGATGATGTTAATGATGATGGTGGTGGTGATGATGGTGATGGTGATGATGGTAGTGATGGTGATGGTGTTGATGATAGTGGTGGTGATGATGATGATGGTGATGGTGATGATGGTGATAATGGTGGTGATGGTGATGATGGTAATGATGATGGTGGTGGTGATGATGATGGTGATAGTGATGATGGTAGTGATGATGGTGGTGATGGTGATGATGATGATGGTGGTGGTGATGATGGTGATGGTGATGATGATGGTGATGGTGATGACGGTAGTGATGATGGTGGTGATGGTGATGATGTTAATGATGATGGTAGTGGTGATGATGGTGATGATGATGATGGTAGTAATGGTGATGGTGTTAATGATGATGGTGGTGGTGATGACGATGGTGATGGTGATGATGGTGGTGATAATGGTGGTGATGGTGATGATGGTAATGATGGTGGTGGTGATGATGGTGATAGTGATGATGGTAGTGATGATGGTGGTGATGGTGATGATGATGGTAGTGGTGATGATGGTGATGGTGATGATGATGGTGATGATGATAGTGATGGTGATGGTGATGATGGTAGTGATGATGGTGGTGATGGTGATGATGGTGGTGGTGATGATGATGGTGATGGTGATGATGGTGGTGATGATGGTGGTGATGATGATGGTGATGGTGATGATGGTAGTGATGATGGTGGTGATGGTGATGATGGTGGTGGTGGTGATGATGGTGATGGTGATGATGATAGTGATGGTGATGGTGATGATGGTAGTGATGATGGTGGTGATGGTGATGATGATGATGGTGATGGTGATGATAGTGATGGTGATGGTGATGATGGTAGTGATGATGGTGGTGATGGTGATGATGTTAATGATGATGGTGGTGGTGATGATGTTGGTGCTGGTGATGATGTTGGTGCTGGTGGTGATAGTGATGATTATGAGAATGGTAATGATTGCTGTTCACAGATGCTGTGAAAGAGCCAACCCCTTTTTTTCCTGAAACAATCTTGCTCTACTTGACTGTCTGTGGACTGTTCAGTGTCCTTCCTCCCAAGTCTCTGTTGGTTGCACCTCCTCCTTCTGGTGGGTAGGTTGGCCAGGTCTGACACCCTCAACTCTGCCCTCCTTCCATAGCTAACAACAGCCCTAACATCCGAAGACTCAGGGATCCTGCTGTTAGCTCCCTTTGCCCAGCCAAGCAAAGACTGTGCTTGTGGGAGCCCAGAAAGAGGGAATAGAATACTTCTCCAGAGAGTAGGTATTGCATCTCTGAATATTTTCATTAAGCCAGATGAGTCTAGGCAGGCCCACAGGACCTCTTCACGTATCTCCTTGTCCATGCACTATGCAGGAGAAGCGATGCTGTCAGCCATGAAAGCCATGGCACCCCATAGAGCAGACTCTCCCACGAAGCCACATAGCTTGCAAACAATGCCATGCTTTAGTTTCATTTTACCCCTCCGGCAGATTTGCACATCTAGGCTCTGCTTTTAAAATAATCATGCACCTGTCAGGCTGGAAATTTTCAGGAAAATCCTTGTCACCTCATGTGTGTAACTGGCTTTTTTTTTTTCGGTTGCGGCTTCTTCCTGAGAACGGTGATGCTACGGCCTGCTGCTGTTGTTACAAACGTGCTTTTAGTCACTCTACCTGTTGCTCATAGGGAACTCACAGTGCCCCCAGGGGAATTAGGCTCATGCCCATTTTGCTTCTGGCTCTTTTGCCTCCTTATTTTTTTGAGACAAGAGTTTCCTTCTTGTTGCCCAGGCTGCAGTGCAATGGTGTGATCTCGGTTCACCACAACCTCTGCCTCCCAGGTTCAAGTGATTCTCCTGCCTCAGCCTTCCGAGTAGCTGGGATTACAGGCGTGCACCACCATGCCCGGATAATTTTGTATTTTTAATACAGATGGGGTTTCTCCACGTTGTTCAGGCTGTTCTCGAACTCCCGACCTCAGGTCATCCGCCTGCCTCGACCTCCCAGAATGTTGGGATTACAGGCGTCAGCCACCATGCCCGGCCGCTTCTTCATCTTTTATACTCATCCTTTATCCGCTGCCCACATGAATTTTAGAAGCTCTAAACATGGCGTCTTCATCCGTTTGGGCTGCCGTAATATAATACTTCACACTAGCTAATTGATAAACAGAAGAGATTTATGGCTCACACTTCTGGAGGCTAGAAATCTGAGATCAAAGCATGCCAGATTCAGTGTCTGGTGAGGACCTGCTTCCTGGACGGTGCCTTCTCACTCTGTCCTCACATGGTAGAAGGGTCGAGGGAGCTCTCGGGGGTCCCTTTTAGAAGGACACTCATCCCATTCCTGAGGCTCCACCCTCATCACCTCTTAAAGGCTCCATTTCCTAACACGATCACCTTGCAGATTGTGTCTCAAGACAGGGATCTGAGGCCAGGCGTGGTGGCTCACGCCTGTAATCCCAGCACTTTAGGAGGCTGAGGCAGGTGGATCACCTGAGGTCAGTAGTTCGAGACCATCCTGGCCAACATTGTCAAACCCCGTCTCTACTAAAAATATAAAAATTAGCTGGGCGTGGTGGTGCACACCTGTAATCCCAGCTACTTGGGAGGCTGAGGCAGGAGAATCGCTTGAACCTGGGAGGCAGAGGTTGCAGTGAGCCGAGATCATACCCCTGCACTCCAGCCTGGTGACACCGTGAGACTCCATCTCAAAAAACAAAACAAAACAATAAAACATAAGCAAAACAAAACAATAACAAAAAAATGGGGATTTTGAGAGGACACAGACATTGAAACCACAGCACACGGCGACCTTGAGTCTTTGAGTTTACATGCGCGGAATGAATGCCTGGCGGTGATGGACGAAGAGAGAGCAAGGAGGGAATGCCACACACGTTTAAACCCTCAGACCTCGTGAGAACTCACTCATTATCATGAGAACAGCAAGGGGGAAATCCGCCCCCGTGATCCAGTCATCTCCCACCAGGTCCCTCCCCCAACATTGGGAATTACAGTAGACATCTTGCCTGAACCGTCCCTGCTAGACTCAGTGGGACCTGCGGAGACCGTTTCCCCTGTATTCCTTCAACACACTGCTTCCTTATCACACGTGTCTGACGTTCTATAGTTCCATGAGAGAATACAGCTACTTTTTTTTTTTTTTTTTTAAGACATCTCATCCTGAAATGCAGTTTTTTTGTTTTTGCTTTTGTTTTTGAGACGGAGTCTTGCTCTGTAGCCCAGGCTGGAGTGCAGTGGCACGATCTCAGCCCATGGCAACCTCCGCCTCCCAGGTCCTGGTTCAAGCAGTTCTCCTACCTCAGCCTCCCAAGTAACTGGGATTACGGGGACTTGCCACCATGCACAGCTAAGTTTTGTATTTTTAGTAGAGATAGGGTTTCACGATGTTGGCCAGGCTGGTCTTGAACTCCTGACCTCATGATTTGCTCACCTTGGCCTCCCAAAGTGCTGGGTTTACAGGCGTGAGCGAATGGGCCCGGCCAATGCAATCTTTTTTTTTTTTTTTTGAGACGGAGTCTCGCTCTGTCGCCCAGGCTGGAGTGCAGTGGCCGGATCTCAGCTCACTGCAAGCTCCGCCTCCCGGGTTCACGCCATTCTCCTGCCTCAGCCTTCCGAGTAGCTGGGACTACAGGCGCCCGCCACCTCGCCCGGCTAGTTTTTTGTAGTTTTAGTAGAGACGGGGTTTCACCGTGTTAGCCAGGATGGTCTCGATCTCCTGACCAATGCAATCTTTTAGCAGGAAATCCATCCAGGATTTTGGAATCAACAGAAAAGAAAAACCTTGGGTCTTTTGAGTCTCAGATTCTGGCAGTCCTGCTAGATGTGATGACGGGTGTGTTGAGCCAGTTAATTACCCCCATAATTGTTGTAATTGCTTTTCTCCTGCAAATATCCCTCTGTGTTCATTAGCGTTGCCATTACAACTGCGCCCCAGTGGATTAAAGGAAGCCTGTGATGCCACCACACATCATTTTTGTTTTGGCAAAAGAGCTTTCTGTCGGAATCTGGCCTTAATGTGTTTTAGACGCCCTCACACCTACAGGGTCCTTCAGGACCTCTCCTGGACAGAATAACACACACACAAAAAAAGCCCATTTTAAGAAACAGCAGCATCAAAAAAATAAAAATAAAATAAAAACTAAACCCCTCCACTTCCAGCCCACAGATGGCTCATTCATCCCTAGAAATCAATTCCAGTTGAGTGGACCCGTCTTTTACGGTGGAATTTCAGTTGTGATTGATCATCCGTTGACCTGTTTAAGATGACTGGCAAGTCGCTGGGCTATCCTCATTCACAGATAACTCCGGCAGTCTCAGATTAATTAACCCTTCATTTGTTTGCCATGGAGGACTAATTAGTCGTCATCCGTGTACTGGGAGTCAGATGTCATTGGCACACTTCTCAAGGACGGGGACTTTGCAGGCTCACCACATAGAAGGAAGAATTACTGGCCTTGGTGACAGATGGTCTCCTCTCCCTCTTTTCTTCATTTTCTTCTTTCTTTGCCTGCCACACATTCCTTGACAGTGGACTCTGAAGCCACGTGAGGGTTAGGGGCACGTGAAGACCCTTGTGTAACTCTTCACTCCCCCAAAACTTAACTAATAGCTTGCTGTTGGTTGGAAGCACTTCCTGCCACTGGATGGTCCCATCTGGGGGTAACGGGAGAGGAGACAGTGACAGATCATGAGGCAGGTAATTAGTGCACCAGACACAAATGATATGGTAATATTCTTACAATAAAGTAAGCCAGAGGCCAGGTGCGGTGGCTCACGTCTGTAATCCTAAACGCTTTGGGAGGCCGAGGCAGGCGGATCACCTCAGGTTGGGAGTTCGTGACCAGCCTCAGTAGACACCCCGTCTCCACTAAAATTACAAAAAATTAGCCGGGCGTGGTGATGCATACCTGTAATCCCAGCTACTCGGGAGGCTGAGGTAGGAGAATCACTTGAACCTGGGAGGTGGAGGTTGCGGTGAGCCGAGATCACAGCACTGCACTCCAGCCTGGGTGACAAGAGCAAAACTCTGTCTCAAAAAAAAAAAAAAAAAAGTAAACAAGAGAAAAAATACATAGTGTATATTATATATTATATTCTTACAATCAAGTAAGCTATGATTTTTCTTAAGAAAATCGTAAGGATGAGAAAATATCTTTCCTGTTCATCAAGCGGAACTGGCTTATGAGAAAGCCATCCTTCATCCTTGTCGTCTTGACGTTGAGGAGGCTGAGGAGGAGGAGGAAGAGGAGGGGGTGTCTCGGGTGACGGAGGCAGAAGAAAATCCACATATAAGTGGACGACCATTCAGTTCAAGCCCTTGTTGTTCAAGGGTCCATTATAATAGGCGAGGCTCAATATTTTAGCTTCTTGGAGCTGCTGCAACACAATTTTATAAACCCGCTGGCTGAAGGCAACAGAAGTCAAATCTCTGACAGCTCTGGACACCAGAAGTCCACAGCCAAGGCAGGCTGACTACCTGGTCATCCAAGGATGGAGCTCGTGTCAAAGGAGATTCCTGGAGTACAGAAAGCCAACACATCCAGGTGGAAATACAGCCTTCCAGTCACTAAGTACATTCCCAAATCTCCAGCAGGTCACTCTTGCACCAGACGCAAATAATAAGCATTTAATAAGTTAAAGTATTGTGTGCATGCGGCCGGGCCTGGTGGCTCACGCCTGTAATCCCAGCACTTTGGGAGGCCGAGGCGGGTGGATCACGAGGTCAAGAGATTGAGACCATCCTGGCCAACATGGTGAAACCCCATCTCTACTAAAAATACAAAAATTAGCCAGGCCTGGTGGCACACACCTGTAATCCCAGCTACTCGGGAGGCTAAGGCAGGAGAATCGCTTGAACCCAGGAACTGGAGGTTGCAATGAGCTGAGATCACGCCACCACACTCCACCCTAGCGACAGAGCAAGACTGTGTCTCAAAAAAAAAAAAAAAAAAAAAAAAAAGATAAAGTATTTTGTGCACACTGCGATTATGAAATGTATTTTGTCCTTGGATATGAAGGCAGGGCTGTGCCCCTTGCGGAGGCTCTAGAGGAGGATCCCCTGCTGTGTCTTCTGACTTCCTTGGCTTGGTAGCAATCCTGGTTGTTTCCTGTCCTGTAGAACAGAGGACTCCAACCCCCCTGGCTGTGGACTGGTACCGAGCAAAGCTTCATGTGTGTTTACAGCCACTTCCCATTGCACACATTACCACCTGAGCTCTGCCTCCCGTCAGATCAGCGGTGGCATCAGATTCTCAGAGGATTGAGAACCCTGTTGGGAACTGGGCGTGCCAGGGATCTGGGTTGTGTGCTTCTTATGAGAATCTAATGCCTGATGATCTGTCACTGTCTCCCGTCATCCCCAGGATGGGACCATCTGGTTGCAGGAAAACAAGCTCAGGGCTCCCACTGATTCTACATGACAGTGAGTTGTAGAGTTATTTCATTTAATGTAATCATAATAGAAATAAAGTACACAATAAATGTCATATACCCAAATCATACCCAGATCCTTCCCCCTATACCCACAGTGCCTGTCTTTCTATGAAGACAGTTTTTTTCTGTGTGTGGAAAAATTGTCTTCCATGAAACTAGTCCCTGTGCCAGAAAGGCTGGGGACGGCTGATGTAGGAGCGTCAGTCAATACAGTATCTGCCTTTGTCACTGCCACCTCTGCCAAGACAGAGATGGCCATCTCTGTGTCCCAATGTTCCTCCTCTTCTTTTTTTTTTTTTTTTTTGAGATGGAGTTTTTGCTCATCGCCCAGGCTGGAGTGCAGTGGTGCGATCTCGGCTCACTGCAACCTCTGCCTCCCAGGTTCAAGGGATTCTCTTGCCTCAGCCCCCTGAGTAGCTGGGACTACAGGCGTGCACCACCACACCTGGCTAATTTTTGTATTTTTGGTAGAGACGGGGTTTCGCCATGTTGGGCAGGATGGTCTCGATCTCCTGACCTCAAGATCCAGATGCCTCGGGCTCCCAAAGTGCTGGGATGACAGGCGTGGGCCACCGTACCCGGTTGCCAATGTTCCTCTTCTTATAAGGACACCAGTTATTCAATTAACGGCTTACACTACTCTAATGCAACCTCAGCTTAGGCAATGACATCTGCAAAGATCCAATATCCAAATGAGCTTTCATTCCTAGGTTCCGGGTGGACACATCTTGGTGAGGTCCCAGTTAAACCCACGACACCCAAGGCTAGGGGCAGAATCAGAGTGGATGTGAGATCTCCAGGCGCTTGTTCTGGGAATGTCATTCGAAGCCTTTCTTCATGGCCACCTGAAAGACGATGCCATCCTCTCTGGATAACAGACACCAGCGTTGCCAATAATGCTGGCTTCCTTTGCTGGTTGCTTTCTGACATTTCCCTTTTGTATTTTCGTTTATGACCAATGTAGACATACATGCTCACACAGACACACACACATGCGTGCACACGCACGCATGCACTCCTGCAATCTTCAGTGCCTCAGATCTGTGCTGCAATTGGCCCCGGTGACCCTGTAGAATTTAGATTTAGCGAAGAAAGACTTCCTTGCAGTCGCCAAGTCACCTTTTCCCCCGAATCCAAGGCACCTGCAATGCAGGCAGTGGGAAGCCGCTCTTCTACCGCAACAAGAGCCCCTAGGAAAACTGCCCCTTTTCTTCCTGTGTTGATGAAAACATGGCAACAACATTGGTGACTTCAGGTGAGTTAGTAAAAATCACAGAGAGGCACATATTATGTCTGGGGAATGCTGGGACACTGCTAAAACCCACAGAGCCGGCCAGGCACAGTGGCTCCAGCCTGTCATTCCAGCACTTTGGGAGGCTGAGGTGGGTGGATCACGAGGTCAGGAGATCGAGACCAGCCTGGCCAACGTGGTGGAACCCGCCTGGCCAACATGGTGAAAACCCATCTCTACTAAAAATTCAAAATTAGCCAGGTGTGGGAGCACGTGCCTACAGTCCCAGCTACTTGGGAGGCTGACGCAGGAGAATCACTTGAACCTAGGTTGCAGTGAGCCGAGATCACACCACTGCCCTCCAGCCTGGCGACAGAGTGAGACTGTCTCAAAAACAAACTAACCAACCAACCAACCAACCAACCTACCCACCCACCCACCGAGCCATTCTCTTGCTGACTCGAGAGAGAATAACAAAGCAAGAAGCAAACACACAAGGAAACCAAAACAACACTGTGGCTGAGGATTTTCCCCTAGGAGGAAGAAAACGGGGATCCACACGGCATGTGCCCAGCGACATAGAAACTGCAAGAGGAAGGGAGGAGACAGGGATGACAAACCGCAGCCTTTTCTGCAAGAAGAAAAAGGTTTAGTTTCTCAATGCTGTCCGTGATACCTAAGAAAACACATTTCACAGCCGCAGTGTGCCTACCATACTTTCACTTATTAACGGAAGCTCACTCTTTGTGTGCTGTGCAATCATTACCCGCTGGAGATCTGAGAATGCACCTGCTGAGTATTCCCACCGGCTGTGGCTGCTTTCTGCACTCCAGAAATTCCCTTTGAGATGGGCTCCATCCTTCCATGACAGGGTGGCCAGCTTGCCATGTAGTCACAGCGTTGTCTGAAGAATGCAGGATGGTTTATTTTCATTTTTGTTTATTTATGGTGTTTTTAAGAGTCTGGTTCTCACTCTGTTGCCCAGGCTGGAGTGTAGTGGTACTACGTGGCTCTCTGCAGCCTCTACCTCTTGGACTCAAGCGATCCTCCCACCTCAGCCTCCCAAATAGCTGAGACTCCACATACATGCCACCAACACCCAGCTATTTTTATTTTTTATCGAGACAGGGTCTCACTATGTTGCCCTGGGTGGTCTTGAACTCCAGGGCTCAAGGGATCCTTCCACCACAGCTTCCCAAAGTGCTGGGATTACAGGCCTGAGCCTGGCCTCACTGTGGTCTGTTTTGAGAAGCCTTTGTTTTTAATTTTTTTTTTTTTTTTGAGATGGAGTCTCACTGTTGTCACCCAGGCTAGAGTGCAATGGCGTGATCTCGGCTCACTGCAACCTCTGCCTCCTGTGTTCCAGCAATTCTCCTGCCTCAGCCTGCCAAGTAGCTGGGATTACAGGCATGTACCACCATGCCCAGGTAATTTTTGTGTTTTTAGTAGAGACAGGGTTTCTGCATGTTGGTCAGGCTGGCCTCGAACTTCCGACCTCAGATGATCTGCCCGCCTCGGCCTCCCAGAGTGCTGGGATTACAGGCATGAGTCACTGTGCCCAGCCGCTCACCCAGCTATTTTTATTTTTTGCATGGGGTCTCACTATGTTGCCCCAGGTGGTCTTGAACTCCTGAGCTCAAGGGATTTTCCCACCATGGCCTCCCAAAGTGCTGGGATCACAGCCCTGAGCCTGGCCTCGCTGTGGTCTGTTTTGAGAAGTCTTTGTTGGTTTTGAAACAGAACCACATGTTGGTATTTGAGAGCCAACTCTTCTGTCAAGAATCCAAATCAGCCAGGCACGGTGGCATGCCCATGTAATCCCAGCGATTCTGGAGGCTGAGACAGAAGGATCATATGAGCCCAGGAGTTTGAGGTCAGCCTGGGCAACATAGTGAGACTCCATTTCTTTAGAACAATACTAATCACACGGGGTTGGCAGGCCATTGCCTGCGCTGGAGAGGTGAGTAGAGGGCAGGTGTGCAGGTGCAGCGGTCTTTTTTGTCCTCACTCCATGCACGACTCTTTGTCAAACTCGCTATGCTAAGATGTTACAGGAATTTACTTTACGTCACAGTATCATGGACCATTTTTCTTCCTTCCTGTGGCTTCTTCTTCTCGCACTTTCTCACCTGTGTGCCCTGTTTTTGATAACCCTCCTTCTGGGCTCCTTTGTCACCATCTCCTGCTGTCAACATCCCACCTCCATTTCCTGGCCAGATGATGCCTCCTCCAGGAAGCCTGCCTAGGTTTCCTGTTGGCTTGCAAACTCTATGTGGTTGCGACCTGTCCGCACCGTGTCAGGTACGCAGGGGCCCTTGAAGTATCACAGGCCCTTGAAGCAGGTCAGCCCTGAAAGCTTCACCTCCAGATACAATCCCTTCCCCTTTTCTCCAACCTGATGATTAATAACTCCAGGGTGCCTGAGTTCAGCGGCACTGCAACCCCTCAGCTCTTCTTTGGAGCAGCCGTGGTTTCCATGGGATGCAGAGGGCTTCCTGCTTGGAAAGGCATTAGAGCTGGGGGTCTAGAGATCCCCTAAGCCTGCCGTGGGGAGAATAGAGGCCCCAGAGGAAATATCTGGGCATGTGTTTTCGTGGAACAGCTGGTTTTGAAATTCCAGCCTCGCTTCAGAACACGGCCTAGCTTCCCTCTGCGATCCGAAAGGTCTCCTTTGACAAGGGTGTGAGGATTCTGGCAAACTTGCACCAATGTCTGTAACGGTGGGCCGGCTGCGTCCCCGCCCACATCGCGCCTCCAATTGAATCGAATCCCCACCTGTGACGGGCGGGGCCAGGCGGAGGAAATGGCATCATGGGAGCGGTGAGCCGCATACTGTTCTCGCGATAGTCAGTGTGGTCTCACGAGATCGGCTATAAAAGGAAGTTCCGGGGCACGAGCGCTTTTGCCTGCCGCCATGTGAGATACGGCTGTTGTCTTCCGCTCTGATTGTGAGGCCTTCGCCAACCACGAGACGCTGTGAGTCCACAAAACCCCTTTTCCTTTATCAATTACCCAGTCTCGGGCATGTCTCTATCAGCAGCGTGAGAATGAACTAATACAGATGGAAAGGAAAGCCGCGGTTTATGAGCCACGAGAACTACTAACCCTCCCCCCCATTCCCCCCCAGCCAGGCGCGGTGGCTCGCACCTGTCATCCCAGCACTTTAGGAGGCCGAGGCGGGCGGATCACCTGAGGTCAGGGATTCCAGACCAGCCTGGCCAACATGGAGAAACTCCGTCTGTACTAAAAATACAAAAATTAGCCGGGCGTGGTGGCAGGTGCCTGTCATCCCAGCCACTCAGGAGGCTGAGGCGGGAGAATTGCTTGCACCCGGGAGACGGAGCTTGCAGTGAGCAAGGTTGTGCCATTGCACTCCAGCCTGGGCAACAAGAGGAAAACTCCGTCTCGAAAAAAGAAAAATACCAACCCCTCCCTTCCAAACCTAAAACTCCAACATGCTGGACGCTCCAGGGGTCTGTGGGGCTTCGCTGCTTAAGTTTGCTCTTGTTCTGGGTTTTTATACTCAACGGGATCCTGGAATCGATGCTTCCTTTGTGATTCGGTTCCAATGTGACACAAGTACCTGCCTTCCCCCAGCGGTTCCTGTGATAGACACACTCACGCTGTCAATCGTGGACCTGTGGGGTGCGTCTTGGAGATCTGTAGCAAAACTCTATCCACTCTGGTTCCCTTGGACGTTACAGAAGGGTTTTATCAGTCATGTATTTCGTCTCAAAACTAGAAACATGTTTCCCGACCCGATTCACCGTTAAAACTGTGAATTTTTCTGGTTCGGGTAAAGATACGTTGACTGTATAATGGATTACATAACAGCGGGTTTTTTTCACCTTAGTCAGTAGCCCTGGGAGTTTGTAGCAAAGAAAGAAGAAACTCGAGCCTCGAGAAAATTTCTCCGATGATGGTGCCCAGAACAGGGGTCAGGGGTCACACGTGTGATGCGTGAAAATTAAATGGTGATAATTAAGGGAAAAGGAAAACTCAGTGCCTCGTTGCACTGACTGCCTGGCAAGTGCCCAGTGTCCAGCTCTGGACAGCACACTTGCCTGGGGCAGGGCAGATGTGGACTTTCCTGCAGAGAGTGCTACTCTGTAGCCATGAGGTATACCTTGCAGGGATGTCCCACGGTGGTGATAGAGACGCCAGATACACACAGAGGTAGCAACAGTTTCATCTGAAAAGATCATTCCCACAGGTGGGAGCTTTTGCAATAAGAGGAGGCGGGACTACTGTAATGGGAGGAGGAGGGGGGACTATGATAACGAGAGGAGGGTCTGTGGTAAGGGAAGGAGGAGGGACTATGGTAACGGGAGGAGGGTCTGTGGTAACGGGAAGAGGGACTGTGGTAACGGAAGGAGGGTCTATGGTAATGGAGGAGGAGGGACTGTGGTAACGGAAGGAAGGTCTGTGGTAACGGAAGGCGGGAGACTATGGTAATGGAGGAGGGACAATGGTAGTGGGAGGAGGGAGTATGGTAATGGAGGAGGGACTATGGTAATGGAGGAGGGACTATGGTAATGGAGGAGGGACTATGGTAACGGGAGGAGGGGGAACTATGGTAATGGAAGGAGGGAGTATGGTAATGGAGGAGGGACTATGATAATGGAAAGAGGTGGTACTAATGCAACCACTGGTGGACGTTGCCTATAGCACCATGAAGCACATCCTAGCCATGACATCTGGGAGCCTTTTTGAGGGCAGGCATCATACAATTTTCTAGGGACAGGCACGTGATGCTCGGAGCAGCCGTGATTGGGGTCATTCGATATGGGGTTCAGTCGTGGATAGAAGCTGCTAAACCCTGTGGCTGCATAGCCAATTTTGAGCAGGTCCTAGGGAAGCGTTGCTTGATCTTCTGATGTTTGCTCCAGGTGAGGGTGGCCCAACATCCCGGGGCCTGATAGGAAGGAGAGAAACCCAACCAAAACGTAATCATGTTAGATAGGAATTTTGTTCAGGTCAAGGAAGACGAGGAATTCAGTCCATCCCTGAAGGGGTAAATAAAGAATGTGAATTTGGAGGATGTGGCCAGCCTTGTCCTAGGTTGACTTGGAAGCATCTGTGAGTCATGAGGAAGGGAATGGTTTTTTTTTTGTTTTGTTTTTTTGTTTTTTTTTTTTTTGCAAGAAAACCCGTTTTCTGGAAGACAAAGGCAGTGGGGAATTCTTAACCTTCACAGATTCCCAGCAGCACAGCTGTGTGGACTGATAAACTGATTGTGTCTCCAAAAAATACAAAGCCCTCAGCTGGGCGCGGTGGCTCAGACTGTCATCCCAGCACTTTGGGATGCTGAGGCGAGTGGATCACCTGAGATTAGGAGTTCGAGACCTGCCTGACCAACATGGGGAAACCCCGTCTCTACTAACAATACAAAAATTAGCCAGGCGTGGTGGCGGGTGCCTGTAATCCCAGCTACTGGGGAGGCTGAGGCAGGTGAATCTCTTGAACCCAGGAGGCGGAGGTTGCAGTGAGCCAAGATGGCGCCACTGCACTCCAGCCTGGGAGACAGAGCGAGACTCCATCTCAAAAAAAAAAAAAAAAAAAAAGCGCCAGGCACAGTGGCTCCCTCCTGTAATCTCAGCACTTTGGGAGGCCGAGGTGGGTAGATCACCTGAGGTCAGGAGTTCGAGACCAGCCTCACCAATATGGTGAAACCCCGTCTCTACTAAAAATACAAAAATTAGCCAGGTGTGGTGGTGGGTGCCTGTAATCCCAGCTACTCAGGAGGCTGAGGCAGGAGAATCGCTTGAATCTAGGAGGCAGAGGTTGCAGTGAGCCAAGATTGCACCACGGCACTCCAGCCTGGGAGACAGAGCGAGACTGTTTCAAAAAAAAAAAAAAAAAAAGAGACTAACTGGGACTCCTCAAACTGGAGGAATGGTGCATTTGGAGACAAAACTCATGGTGTGCCATTCTGCAGGTGTCATTGTTAGGAAGGTGAGCTTGGTTCATCTGTGCCTACTTGCAAGCTCTTGGGAGAGTGAGCAGGTTGGGAAGCATCTGTCGTCAGTCATGATCCTGGAGCTCCTGCTGGAAAAACACAACCTTGAGGTCTCTGTTGTGCACATTTCAACAGGACAGTCTGGGCTGGGCACAGTGACTCACGTCTGTAATCCCAGCACCTTGGAAGTCTGAGGCAGGCAGATCACTTGACGTCAGGAGTTTGAGCCCAGCCTGACCAACAGGGTAAAAACCCGTCTCTACTAAAATATAAAAATTAGCTGGGGCTGGGTGCTGTGGCTCACGCCTGTAATCCCAGCACTTTGGGAGGCCGAGGTGGGTGGATTACTTGAGGTGAGGAGTTTGAGACCAGTCTGGCCAATATGGTGAAACCCCATCTCTACTAAAAATACAAAATATTAGCCGGGCATGGTGGTGCGAGCCTGTAGTCCCAGCTACTCGGGAGGCTGAGGCAGGGGAATTGTTTGAACCTGGGAGGTGGAGGTTGCAGTGAGCTGAGATCGTGCCACTGCACTCTAGCCTGGGTGACAGCGCGAGACTCTGTCTCCAAAAAAAAAAACAAAAAAAACAAAAACCCAAATACATAGAGTCCCTTAGCCCTTCACAAATATTCCACACACACACATCTACTCCAGCTGCATCTTGTTGACTCACGAGACATCAAGAAAAGCCTGATTCAAATGAAGTTCTTCAAAATCAGAGTTCATTTGCTCATTTTCTTTTTCTCTCTCTACCAATTAGTGGTGAGAGTTTCACCTGAATCACAGTACCTGCTGTCTCCAATCCCAATGTTGGTATCACCCATCTTCACACAACATTTCTTCACACAACATTTCTTGTGTTATTTACACATCAGCTTAGCCACTGTCTCTGAACACAGAATGTTGGCTGGGGGGAAGTCTCAACCGCAGAAGCAAAGCTCCTAAATTCATTTAAAACAGAAGCTCTTTCCCCCTTGGTAGGGTCATGAGGGCTCCTGAATGAGGGGTTTGGTAGGGTTGCTTCTATAGGGTAGAAATGAGACGCCCTGAAAATCAGAAGCCTTTCATTGGCTTTTAATTTACACAGAAGGCAACACGTAGTTTTAAAATATTCTTTTTTGTTATTTTATTTATTTTTTTGAGACGAAGTCTCGTTCTTTTGCCCAGGCTGGAGTGCAGCGGTGCGATCTCGGCTCACTGCAAGCTCCACCTCCCGGGTTATTTATTTTTTGAGACAGAGTCTTGTTCTGTTGCCCAGGCTGGAGTTCAGTGGCACGAGCTTGGCTCACTGCAACCTCTGCCTCCCAGTTTCAAGTGATTCTCCTGCTTCAGCCTCCTGGGATTACAGGCACCCACCACTACGCCTGGCTAATTTTTGTATTTTTAGTAGAGATGGGGTTGCAACGTGTTGACCAGGCTGGTCTCGAACTCCTGACCTCAAGTGATCTGCCCTCCTTGACCTCCCAAAGTGCTGGGATTACAGGCATGAGCCACCGTGCCCGGCCTCAAAATATTGTTAATGAGTAAATATCCATAAGGGTTTGATGACAACCATTTATCTTTTTCATTGTTTAGCAATTGTTTAAACTTCAATGTGCCTCATAAGAATGTTTCATTATAAAACATTTCACACATTTGAAAGATGCAGAGAATAATTTGAACAGCATTTGTGTATCCACCATCCAGTTGTATCAAATCATAACATTTTGCTTAATTAGTTATAAATTATGTATGTGTCTTGGGTATCCCTTTCCAATTAGTTTGCTATTACATAAAAAATTACTTCATAACATGGGTCAATAGGAGACTTTTTTTTTTTTTTTTTTTGAGACTGAGTCTTGTTCTGTCATGCAGGCTGGAGTGCAGTGGCAGGATCTTGGCTCACTGCTGCAACCTCTGCCTTCTGGGTTCAAGCGATTCTCCTGCCTCAGCCTCCCGAGTAGCTGGGATTACAGATGTGCACCAGCATGCCCATCTAATTTTTGTATTTTTAGTAGAGACGGAGTTTCACCGTATTGGCCAGGCTGGTCTCGAACGCCTGACCTTGAGTGATCCACCCTCCTCAGCCTCCCAAAGTGCTGGGATTATAGGTGTGAGCCACCCTGTGCCCTGCCTCAAAATATTCTTAATGAATAATGAATACCCGTAAGCATTTGAATACAACCATTTATCTTTTTCATTGTGTAGCAATTGTTTGAACTTCAATGTGCCTTCTAAAAATGTTTTATTGTAAAACATTTCACACATTTGAAAGATGCAGGGAATCATTTGAACAGCATTTGTGTACCCACTGTCCAGTTGTGTCAAATCATAACATTTTGCTAAATTAGTTATAAATTATGTATGTGTCTTTGTGTGTCTGAGTGTACATGAAAGAAGATATTTCAGAGACTATTGCGCTCTTGGGTACCCCTCTCCAATTATTTTGTTATTACATAAAAAATGACTTTATAACTTAGGTCAATAGGAGACATTTAAAATATTATTTTCCATGCATCTTTGTCCTTGTTTATTTTCTCTAGAAAAGAAAAATGTCCTTTCCCTGTTCTTACTTTCAATTCCCAAATGAAGCTTCAATGTAAAACTAATTATCTGAGAATGTAGCATCGCTCTTGTTTTTTTTTTTGTTTTTTTGAGATGGAATCTCGTTCTGTCTCCCAGGCTGGAGTGCAATGGCATGAGCTCGGCTCACTGCAACCTCTGCCTCCCGGGTTCAAGCGATTCTCCTGCCTCAGCCTCCTGAGTTGCTGGGATTATAGGCACCGCCCCACCATGCTGGCTAATTTTTGTATTTTTAGTACAGACGGGGTTTCACCATGTTGGTCAGGCTGGTCTTGAACTCCTGACTTCATGATCTGCCCGCCTTGACCTCCCAAAGTGCTGGGATTACAGGTGTGAGCCACCGCGCCTGGGCAGCATCTCTCTCTATTTGCTGAAGCTGTGTGTGCTGTGAAGATTGTAGTTTTAGCCATTGAGGTTCCTCTCGAAAGGAGGCCCTGTATTTTCCTGATGGGGAATGGCTTATCTGAAGCCTGGGGAATGGCTGGTGTTTGTGAAATGGCTGCATTCAGACGAGAAACTGCACGTAGACATCCTCACAAAGGCTCCGAGTCAGCTTTCCAGGAGGCTGGGTTTTATTCTGGTGCAAAGGAGTGAAATATTGCAAACACAAGTGATCCTTGGTGGCTCACTGCCTGTAATCCCAGCACTTTTGGGAGGCCAAGGCAGGAGCATCACTTGAGCCCAGGAATTTGAGACTAGCCTGGGCAACACAGCAAGATCTCGTTTCTACAGGGAAAAAAAAAACCCGGGTATGATGGCATATGCTTCTGGTCCCAGCATCTCAGGATGCTGAGGCAGGAGGATGGCTTGAGCCCAGGAGGTTGAGGCTGCAGTGAGCTGTGACTGCTCCACTGTGCTTCAGCCTGGCTGATGGAATGAGACAGTGTCACAGAAAAATGAGAAAAAAATAAGTAAATCCTGGATGCAGCAAAGAACCGTGTCCTTTCTTTATTAAGCCCCCCATCCTGGTTGTGTATCCATGGTCATTTAAATATTCGGGGGTATAAAAATACAGTGGCCAAGAATTACCTGAACTAGGCTGGGGTGCAGTGGCGTGGGCTCGGCTCACCGTAACCTCCACCTCCCGGGTTCAAGTGATTCTTCTGTGTCAGCCTCTCGAGTAGCTGGGATCACAGCCACGCCCAGCCACGCCTGGCTAGTTTTGTATTGTTAGTAGAGATGGGGTTTCACTGTGTTGGCCAGGCTGGTCTCAAACTCCCGACCTCAGGTGATCCACCCACCTCGGCCTCCCAAAGTGCTGGGATGAAAGACGTGAGCCAGCGCGCCTGGCCTGTTTTCTTAGCATTAATGTTTTCTCCTCGCCTGGCCTGTTTTCTTAGCATTAATGTTTTCTCGTCTGCCATCAGCCGTTACAGGGGTATGAGCAGTTTCCTACCTGTTCTGAGGGTTTCGACAAGGGTTTGTGGTAAGTTGGCCGTGTGCTGAAGAGGTTCCCATTCAGGAAAGACACTGGGCAGAGGGTAGGACGTCATGCGAAGACAGCTTTCATTTCAGGCAGGGAGAGGCGTTCACAGTCATTCCAGTGTTTGATGAACTGTTCCTAGAACTACTTCATAGGTATACATGTGCCACGGTGGTTTGCTGTACCTATCAACCTGCCATCTAGGTTTTAAGCCTCGCATGAATTAGGTATGTGTCCCAGTGCTTTCCCTCCCCTTCCCCCCCCCCCCCCGCAGGCCCCCGTGTTCACAGGTGTTCACGTAACTCTAGTGTCTACCTGCTGTTCACCCAGGCAGTCTCCCTTTGGTGTTGTGTAATGCCCTGGGAGCTATACGCGTCCTTGAGCTACCTCTGGTTAGAGATCGCATACCTATGAATGCTGTGAGGGGCCCTGGGAGCTATACGTGTCCTTGAGCTACCTCCGGTAAGAGATTGCACACCTATAAATGCTGTGAGGGTCACTCAGTTCTGCGCCTGTTGAGGAAATCTCACTTCCATCTTCAGAGCTTGGTAGCCCCAAGGTAAAATTTTAAGAAGTAAAGAGATTGTGAGTTTGCATATTCTGGGAGGTGATGTGAGGACAAGCTCTTAAGATGAAGTCTCTAGGCATACAGGAGAAAGAAGTAAAGGTCAAAGCAAAGTGGCATGAAAAAGGCCAAAACATGGCCAGACATGGTGGCTCACACTTGTCATCCCAGCACTTGGGGAGGCCGGGGTGCGTGGATCATTTGTGGTCAGGAGTTCGAGACCAGCCCGGCTAACATGGTGAAACCCTGCCTCTACTAAAAATACAAAAATTAGCCAGGCCTGGTGGTGGGTGCCTGTAGTCACAGCTACTAACAAGGCTGAGGCAGGACAATTTATTTAAGTTCCTTGCAGATTCTGGATATTAGACCTTTGTCAGATGGATAGATTGCAAAAATTTTCTCCTATTCTGTAGGTTGCCTGTTTGCTCTGATGATAGTTTCTTTTGCTGTGTAGAAGCTCTTTAGTTTAATTAGATCTCATTTGTCAATTTTTGAGGCAGGTATTTTTATTACTCCCAATTTCATAAATGAGGAAATGACAGATAGATAGATAGATAGACAGGTAGATATGCCAGTTGTCCTTGAGGAGGCAAAATTTTGCTCAGTTAAAAAACCACTGTAATATAGATGGATGATGGATAGATAGATATTAGACAGAAAATAGATAGAAAATAGATAGATAGATGATAGATAATAGATAGCTAGATAGATAGTAATAGTCAGTGATAGATTGTGATCAGTGATAGGTGATAGATGACAGGTAGATGATATGATAGATGGTAAATAGATGATAGGTAGATGATAGACAGTAGATAGAAAGTAGATAAACATGCTATATCATGATCAAAGATAGATAAGTGATAAATAGTATATGATAAATGATAAGTGGTAAATAGATAAATGATAGATGGTAGATAAGTAGATGATAGATGATAAATGGTAAATAAATGATGGTAGATAGATAAGTAGATGATAGATAAATGGTAAATAAATGATAGTAGATAAGTAGATGATACATGATAAATGGTATATAGATAAATGATAGATGGTAGATAGATAAGTAAATGATAGATGGAGATGGTAAGTGGTAAGTAAATGATAGATGGTAGATAGATAAGTAGGTGATAGGTGGTAAACAGGTCAATAGATGTTCTACAAATAGTTGATAGATAAATGATGGGTGACATGATAGGAAGTGAGTTGGATGATAGGCACACAGACAAATGGATCCCGTATGCATCTAATCTGTCATGCTAAGGCAGGCTTTGTCAACCTTGGCAGTATGTCCATCTGGAGCTGAATGATTCTCTGCGGTGGGGCCATGCTGTGGACTGCAGGGTGTTGAGCAGGATCCCTGGGCTCCACCCACTTGACATGGATGTACACACTATACCTCCCACCCCAGTTATAACAACCAAAAATACCTCCAGACATTTGTATATGTTCCTGGGGGAGGGGGAAGCAAAAGGGCCTGCAGTGGAAAACCACTGATGTAGTTCCCTACAGAGGCCAGCCCAGTTCTGTGGGACATGCCTGGTACCATTTAATGGCGGTAACATGGACATAAGAGCAGTGTGCTCTCTGAGGCTCTGGAAGGGGACTCCCAGCCTCGCATCTTGAGGAGAACTTAGACATCCTACGTAGCATTACGATCCCCCTCCCAACATGGCTGTGCTGTGGATCAGGGGTCTCCTCCCGGATCTCCTCCATCCCACCCAGCCCTCTCGTTTCACCTCAGTCTCCGTATGCTGAGTGTGGAAATATCTCTGTGCCCGGGGTCCCGGCCCGGTTTTGTGGTGGGGATTCTTCTCCCACAGCTCCGTCATTCATGTTCCCTCATCTCCTTCGAGGCCGATGTGTTATTTTTCATAGAATGGTGATAAAATGGTGGCATGATATCGTAGAACAGTGATAAAATGACAGCATGATATCATAGAACAGTGATAAAATGGCAGCATGATATAGAACTGATAAAATGGTGGCATGATATCATAGAACAGTGATAAAATGGCAGCATGATATAGAACTGATAAAATGGTGGCATGATGTAATAGAACAGTGATAAAATGACAGCATGGTATATAACAGTGATAAAATGGTGGCATGATGTAATAGAACAGTGATAAAATGGCAGCATGATATAGAACAGTGATAAAATGGCAGCATGATATAGAACTGATAAAATGGTGGCATGATATCATAGAACAGTGATAAAATGGCAGCATGATATAGAACTGATAAAATGGTGGCATGATGTAATAGAACAGTGATAAAATGACAGCATGGTATATAACAGTGATAAAATGGTGGCATGATGATGTAATAGAACAGTGATAAAATGGCAGCATGATATAGAACAGTGATAAAATGGCAGCATGATATAGAACTGATAAAATGGTGGCATGATATCATAGAACAGTGATAAAATGGCAGCATGATATAGAACTGATAAAATGGTGGCATGATGTAATAGAACAGTGATAAAATGACAGCATGGTATAGAACAGTGATAAAATGGTGGCATGATGTCATAGAATAGTGATAAAATGGCAGCATGATACAGAACTGATAAAGTGGCGGCATGATGTCATAGAACAGTGATAAAATGGCAGCATGATATAGAACAGTGATAAAATGGTGGCATGCTATCATAGAACAGTGATAAAATGGCAGCATGATATAGAACAGTGATAAAATGGTGGCATGATGTCATAGACCAGTGATAAAATGGCAGCATGATATAGAACAGTGATAAAATGGTGGCATGATGTCATAGAACAGTGATAAAATGGCAGCATGATGTAGAACTGATAAAATGGTGGCATGATGTAATAGAATAGTGATAAAATGACCGCATGATATAGAACTGATAAAGTCGCGGTACGATATCATAGAACGGTGATAAAATGGCAGCATGATATAGAACAGTGATAAAATGGTGGCATGATATAGAACTGATAAAGTGGCGGCATGATATCATAGAACAGTGATAAAATGGTGGCATGATGTCATAGAACAGTGATAAAATGGCAGCATGATATAGAACAGTGATAAAATGGTAGCATGATGTAATAGAACAGTGATAAAATGGCAGCATGATGTAGAACTGATAAAATGGTGGCGTGATGTCATAGAACAGTGATAAAATGGCAGCATGATATAGAACAGTGATAAAATGGTGGCATGATGTCATAGAACAGTGATAAAATGACAGCATGATATAGAACAGTGATAAAATGGCGGCATGATATCATAGAACAGTGATAAAATGGCAGCATGATATAGAACTGGTAAAATGGTGGCATGATATCATAGAACAGTGATAAAATGACAGCATGATATAGAACTGATAAAATGGTGGCATGATGTCATAGAACAGTGATAAAATGGCAGCATGATATAGAACTGATAAAATGGTGGCATGATGTCATAGAACAGTGATAAAATGGCAGCATGATATAGAACTGATAAAATGGTGGCATGATGTCATAGAACAGTGATAAAATGACAGCATGATGTAGAACTGATAAAATGGTGGCATGATGTCATAGAACAGTGATAAAATGGCAGCATGATGTAGAACTGATAAAATGGTAGCATGATGTCATAGAACAGTGATAAAATGGCAGCATGATATAGAACAGTGATAAAATGGTGGCATGATGTCATAGAACAGTGATAAAATGGCAGCATGGTATAGAACAGTGATAAAATGGTGGCATGATGTCATAGAACAGTGATAAAATGACAGCATGATGTAGAACTGATAAAATGGTGGCATGATGTCATAGAACAGTGATAAAATGGCAGCATGATATAGAACAGTGATAAAATGGTGGCATGATGTCATAGAACAGTGATAAAATGGCAGCATGATATAGAACCGATAAAATGGTGGCATGATGTAATAGATTAGTGATAAAATGGCAGCATGATGTAGAACTGATAAAGTGGTGGCATGATGTAATAGAATAGTGATTAAATGGCAGCATGATATAGAACAGTGATAAAATGGTGGCATGATGTCATAGAACAGTGATAAAATGGCAGCATGATATAGAACTGATAAAATGGTGGCATGATGTAATAGAATAGTGATAAAATGACTGCATGATGTAGAACTGATAAAATGGCATGATGTCATAGAACAGTGATAAAATGGCAGCATGATATAGAACTGATAAAATGGTGGCATGATGTAATAGAATAGTGATAAAATGACAGCATGATGTAGAACTGATAAAATGGTGGCATGATGTCATAGAATAGTGATTAAATGGCAGCATGATATAGAACTGTTAAAATGGTGGCATGATGTAATAGAATAGTGATAAAATGACAGCATGATGTAGAACTGATAAAATGGCATGATGTCATAGAACAGTGATAAAATGGCAGCATGATATAGAACTGATAAAATGGTGGCATGATGTAATAGAATAGTGATAAAATGACAGCATGATGTAGAACTGATAAAATGGTGGCATGATGTCATAGAATAGTGATTAAATGGCAGCATGATATAGAACTGATAAAATGGCGGCATGATATCATAGAACAGTGATGAAATGGCAGCATGAGCTCAAGGGTTGGGATTGGACACCCAGAAATGGGAGCACGTGTGGTTGGTTGGACTGAATTATTGATCCATCCTTATCCATTGTTCAACACTTACCTCCTCCACCTATGCTCATATCACTTACAAGGCAGACCTGGCCGGGCACGGTGGCCCACACCTGTCATCCCAGCACTTTGGGAGGCTATGGTGGGCAGATCACGAGGTCAGGAGTTCGAGGCCAGCCTGGCCAACAAGGTGAAACCCTGTCTCTACTAAAAATAGAAAAATTAGCTGGGTATGGTGGTGGGCGCCTGTAATTCCAGCTACTTAGGAGGCTGAGGCAGCAGAATCGCTTGAACCTGGGAGGCAGAGGTTGCAGTGAGCCGAGATCGTGCCACTGCACTCCACCCTGGTCAACAGAGTGAGACTGTGTGTCTCAAAAACAAACAAACCAAAGCAAGGTAGACCTTATGGGTCTTTCCCTGGGAGCCTACCATACAGTGGTTGTTGCTACAAACAGCAGGGATATGAGACAGACCACCTAAGCCCCTGACATATGAGTCTTGAAAATGGCTGTGGACGAGGAAAATCAGTGAAATAACAGTGACACCAGCGCCCCACTCTCTCTAGGACTCTTAAAAGTTCTTAGCCTGTTTTCCAATCCACTCCAGCCTTCTTTTTCTTTGAATTTGAAAACGAACTTTGAAATTTCTTCTAGTGACAAGAAAATGTCACCGTGTTTATTTTCAGCTATTTATGCATGGGCACTGGCCGTCACCTCCGCTCATGGAGTACCATCTTTTTTTTAGTACGGAGTCGCCGTTGGCATTGTCAACTGAAGCACATGTTGTACATCCACGTATCTCCTTGGGAAGGAAATTAAAGGACTAATTGAAGGAAGAATTAGAAACACTGAATCGACAGAAACGCAGCCACACTCTGTAATTAATTTTTGAAGAAAAGAAAATGAAGTGCTTGGCGATGGTGAACCTCTCCAGCATGTTCATTAGATATTTGCATTTTCTGCCTATTCCATTAAAAGTACCTCTAATCACACAGTCAATCAAAAGTACTTACCCAGACGTCTTCTTTTTAGACTTTGAATCATTCCACGTTCTGTGTAGGGGTGAGACCTTACCACAAAAACAGTGTAGGGCTTGCTGTGTGCTCAGAAGGACACATTAACCAGGGGGAACTGATGGAACTCCAGCTCTCTGTATCCTTCCTTGTTCCTCTTAGTACTTGGTCAGACCCCACCCCCCCATTAAAAATTCAATTGTTAATACCAATAAGAAAATTGAGGGGTTTCAAAGAATCTCAATGAACCTCGGATTTAGGTCTTTATAAGACCTTGGTAAGCAGTTGTGGATTCTGTAGTTGGTACCTGTCATAAGTTATGATGATCATTATAGCATTACTGAGAGCGTTTTAAAAACTTTTATTGGGCCGGGTGCGATGGCTCACGCCTGTAATCCCAGCACTTTGGGAGGCCGAGGTGGGAGGATCACTAAGTCAGGAGTTTGAGACCAGCCTGACCAACATGGTGAAACCCCATTTCTACTAAAAATACAAAACTTGGGTGTGGTGGAGCGCATTTGTAGTCCCAGCTACTCAGGAGGCTGAGGCAGGAGAATCGCTTGAACCCGGGAGGTGGAGGCTGCAGTGAGCCGAGATCGCACCACTGCACTCCAGCCTGGCGACAGAGTGAAAACTCCATCCCACAAACAAACAAACAAGCTTTTATGATAACATGTATGGAAAGTGTCCCCTCTTGAAATGCTGCATTTTCTGTAACCAAAGCCAACGCTCCGTCCAGCCTATGGTAGCAGCCAGTAAGAGCCGTCAGAACCGGTTGCTGTTACCATCACTAAACACACCGAGAGGGAGAAGCCATGTCCTCGTTCCCCAGCTTCCAGCTCCACCTTCCTCTGAAAGCATCACGCCGTTTCTCACTCCGGATATGTATTTGGTGTTGAGTCCTTCAGCCGTGACATATCTTAACGGTGGCGGTGAGGGGGCAGAACTCGAAGTTCTCGGCGTTTGGGGAAGAGCAAGCCGTGTTCCCTGTGTAAGCATCTGCCCACATCGGGCTGTTTGGGTACCAGCCGCACCAAGAGAGCAGTGAGTAACGAAGGCAAGGATGGGCTTACCACACTTGGCGATAAGCTGGTTCCATTACCTTCCTGGATTAGAGATCCTTCAGTCATTCCAGAGGTGGATGTTCATACCCAAGAAATGGTGGCTCATGTGTATTTTTTTCTTTGTATGAGACAGAGTCTCGCTCTGTCGCCCAGCCTGGAGTGCAGTGGTGCGATCTCAGCTCACTGCAATCTCCGCCTCCCAGATTCAAGTGGTTCTCCTGCCTCAGCCTCCCGAATAGGCGGAATTGCAGGCGCACACCACCATGCCCGGCTCATTTTTGTACTTTTAGTAGAGATACGGTTTCACCATGTTGTTCAGGCTGGTCTTGAACTCCTGACCTCGTGATCCGCCCGCCTCAGCCTCCCAAAGTGCTGGAATTACAGGAGTGAGCCACCGCGCCCGGCCCCGTTGTAACTCTCTTGCATAGTCCATTTTTCACACTTGTTCAGTGTTGAATGAGATGTTGAATAAATGCTAATATGTTTTATCTTTCTTTTTTCTTCTATGTCACTTTTTACTTTTTGCCATGGGTGGTAATGGTGAGTTCTTTTGCACCCAGGGAAGCTTCATGCCTCATCATCCCAACCTTCTGGAAGTTTTGATTCTTCTAGTTGAAACTTTCCTAATTTTTAAAAACGTTTTTTAAGTTCAGGGATGCATATGCAGGTTTGTTACATAGGTAAACTTGTGTCATGGGGGTTTGTTGTACAGATTATTTAATCACCCAGGTATTAAGCCCAGTACCCATTAGTTATTTTTCTTGATCCTCTCCCTCCTCCCACCCTCTGATAGGCCTCAGGAAATGGTGTTTCCCTCTGTGTGTCCAGGTGTTTCATCACTTAGCTCTCAGTTATATGTCAGAACATGTAGTATTTGGTTTTGCTGTTCCTACATTAGTTTGCTGAGGATAATGGCCTCCAGCTGCATCCATGTCCCTGCAAAGGACATGATCTTGTTCTTGTTTATGGCTGCATAGTATTCCATGGTGTCTATGTACCATATTTTCTTTCTCTCTCTTTCTTTTTTTTTTTTTCTTTTTTTTTGATATGGTGTCTTGCTCTGTCACCCGGGCTGCTGGAGCGTAGTGGTGCAATCTCACCTAACTGCAACCTCCACCTCCCTGGTTCAAGCAATTCGTCTGCCTCAGCCTCCCAAGTAGCTGGGATTACAGGTGAACACCCCCACACCCAGCTAATTTTTTGTGTGTTTTTAGTAGACACAGGATTTCACCATGTTGGCCAGACTGGTCTTGAACTCCTGACCTCATGATTCCCCCGCCTCGGCCTCCCAAAGTGCTGGGATTACAGGCATGAGCCACCGCGCCAGGCCTATGTACCATATTTTCTTTATTCAGTCTACCACTGATGGGCGTTTAGGTTGATGCCATGTCTTTGCTATTGTGAAAAGTGCTGCGATGAACATACATGTGCATGTGTCTTTATGATAGAATGATTGATACTCCTTTGGGTATATACCCAGGAGTGGGATTGCTGAGTTGAATGATATTTCTGTTTTTAGGTCTTTGAGGAATTGCCGCACTGTCTTACACAATGTTTGAACTAATTTACACTCCCACCAACAGTGTCTAGGTGTTCCTTTTTGTCTGCCACCTTGCCAGCATCTGTTGTTTTTTCATGTTCTAATAATAGCCATTCTGACAAGTGTGAGATGGTATCTCATTCTGGTTTTGATTTGCATGTCTCTAATGATCAGCGATGTTGAATGTTTTTTCTTAATGCTTGTCGGCTGCATATATGTCTTTTTTTTTTTTTCTTTTTGAGACAGAGCCTCCCTCTGTCGCCCAGCCTGGAGTGTAGCGGCGCGGTATCGGCTCACTGCAATGTCTGCCTCCCAGGTTCACGCCGTTCTCCTGCCTCAGCCTCCCGAGTAGCTTTGGTTTTTAAGACCAGTTACTTGCACTTTTTCAGAAATTATGGTTTGCGTAACCAGAGCACATCGGTGTTTCCAAACTGGATTTAGATTGGCCGTTTACTAACTAAGGAATGTTGTGCGATTTAGTTAACTTCTCTAAGCCTCGTTTTCCTCATCTAGGAAATGGGAAGAATAGTAAGATCTACCTCAAAAGAATGTTGTAAAGGTTGAACAAAGTAATCAGATTGTTTAGTAATATGCCTCCCACATATTAAGCCCTCAACCCCGCCACCAGGCCCAGCTAATTTTTTTTGTATTTTTAGTAGAGGGGGTTTCACCATGTTAGCCAGGATTGTCTCGATCTCATGACCTCGTGATCACCCGTCTCAGCCTCCCAAAGTGCTGGGATTACAGGCAGGAGCCACCGCACCTGGCCGGCTACCTGTATGTCTTCTTTTGAAAAGTGTGTTCCTGTCCTTTGCCTGACGTGGCAAACGGTGTGCTTTCAATGTGATTTTTTTTTTTTTTTGGTAAATCTGTTTAAGTTCCTTATAAATTCTGGATATTAAACCTTTGTCAGATGCATAGTTGGTAGATATCTTCTCTCATTCTGTAGGTTGTCTGTTTACGCTGTTGATTTTTTCCTTGGCTGTGCAGAAGCTCTTTGAAACTTTCGTAACTTTAAACCAAGTGCTAGCTAACTCCATTTCTCAATTGAGTAACTTCGAAATTAAATTCGAACGACAGCTTCTGCCTTTTGAAGACAAAGAAGGTAGCATAACCGTAGCACTCCACCACACGCTATCACTTGGTTATGGTTGGTGTTTTGAGGATTCTTTTTGTCGCAATCTCTAATTATTTTTTTTTAAATAAGCATCTTGTAGATAGGATGTTTTTCTCAAGTGTTACCCTGTGTTGACTATGCTAGCATCACCACAGTGATGTACACGTGTTTCTCTATTTTCCGTTTAATAACCACCGTTATGTAGGTGAATCCTTGATCTGACACACAGCGCCTGTCTTTCCCTATTAATGGGTTATTGATTTGCGTGGAAGTCTCAGCTTGCTGTAGTGTGTGTGTGTGTGTGTGTGTGTGTGTGTGTGTGTGTGTGTGTGTGTCTGGGCACATTTTTAGAGAAACAAGCAGTGATTCTTTTTTTAAAAATTTCTCGAATCCCAGAGTGTTTGAGACAAACCTTGTTTCCCCACGTCGGGTCTCGGGTTATTTGTTCCGATCCTTCGTCGTTCAGGACTCTGTAGCTCTTTCTTTATTCCTTACTGAAATCTCACGTTGACGAGCTCTTTCCACCTGCTTTGCTTTTCCATTGGCAGATGTCCTTTTTTTTTCCTCCCTTGGTGCTTTTAGGATTTTCTCTTGATCTTTAAAGCTCCACAGTTTTATCAGGATGAGGCTGATGGACATATGGGCATTTAAAAATAAATCGTATGGCTTACTATGCATCTCATAATGGCAGATCTGAGGTTTTATCTCAGGGATTTTTTATTTTTCTTTGCACGAAACCTTTCCATTTACAATGGACCCTTGAAAAACATGGGGGTTAGAGACACCAACCCCTCACACAGTCAAAAATCCATGTGTAACTTTTTTTTTTCCTTTCTTGAGACAGAGTTTTACTCTTGTTGCCCAGGCCAGAGTGCAATGGCGCAATCTCGGCTCACTGCAACCTCCACCTCCTGGGTTCAAGCAATTCTCCTGCCTCAGCCTCCTGAGTAGCTGGGATTACAGGTGCCCACCACCACGCCTGGCTAATTTTTGTATTTTCAGTAGAGACGGAGTTTTACCATCTTGGTCAGGCTGGTCTTGAACTTGTGACCTCAGGTGATCCACCCACCTCGGCCTCCCAAAGTGCTGGGATTACAGGCGTGAGCCACCACTCCTGGCCCATGTGTACCTTTTGATTCTCCAAAAGCCTAACTGCTAATAGCCTACTGTTTACAAGAAGCCTCGCCAATAATATAAACAGGAGATTAACTCATTCATATTTTGTATGTTCTATGTGTTGCATACTGTATGCTTAGACTATAGTAAGCTAGAGAAAAGACATTACCAAGAGAATCATAAGGAAGAGAAACTATATTTACTGTTCATCAAGTGGAAAGGGATCATCCTCAAGGTCTTCATCCTCGTCATCTTCACATCGAGGAGGCTGAGGGGGAGAGGAGGACGAGGAGAGAGGTTGGCCTGGCTTTCTCAGGGGTGGCAGAGGCGGAAGAAAATCCGCATCTAAGTTACTTGTACAGTCCAAACCTGGGAAGGATCAACTATATTTCTGTGTCTCCTTCTCCCAGTTCTTGTCTCCAGAGATAGCAGCATTGGATGTTGCCTCTCAGCTGGTTTCCTTCTCTTTCATGTTCTTTTCTCCAGTCACTTCATGTCATCATCTTTTTTCTTCTACATTCTACACGCTTCCACAAGCCTGCCCTCTGCACCCTGGACATGATTCTCCACATTCTTTTTTCTTTTCTTTTTTTGAGACAGAGTCTTGCTGTGTCACCCAGGCTGGAGTGCAATAGTGCGATCTCGTGCACTGCAACCTCCGCCTCCCGGGTTTAAGTGATTCTCCTGCCTCAGCCTCCCGAGTAGCTGGGATTACAGGTGTCCGCCAGCATACCCGGCTAATTTTTGCATTTTTAGCATGACAGGGTTTTACCATGTTGGCTCAGCTGGTCTTGAACTCCTGATTTCAGATGATCCGCCCGCCTCGGCCTCCCAAAGTGCTGGGATTACAGGTGTGTACGCCACCACATCTGGCTAATTATTGTATTTTTTTTTTTTTTTTTTTTGAGACGGAGTCTCTCTCTTGTTGCCCAGGGTGGAGTGCAATGGCATGATCTTGGCTCACTGCAAACTCCATCTCCCAGATTCAAACGATTCTTCTGCCTCAGCCTCCTCAGTAGCTGGGATTACAGGCATCTGCCACCACACCCAGCTACATTGTGTAGTTTTAATAGAGATGGGATTTCACTATATTGGCCTGGCTGGTCTTGAACTCTTGACTCCAGATGATCCGCCTGGCTCGGCCTCCCAAGGTGCTGGGAATACAGGTGCATACCACCACACCTGGCTAATTATTGTTTATTTATTTATTTATTTATTTTTGAGATGGAGTCTTGCTCTTGTTGCCCGGGGTGGAGTGCAATGGCTCACTGCAAACTCTACCTTCTGGGTTCAAGCGATTCTCCTGCCTCAGCCTCCTGAATAGCTGGGACTACAGGGGCCTCCTGCCACACCTGGCTACATTTTGTATTTTTAGTAGAGATGGGATTTCACCATGTTGGCCCTGGTGGTCTCGAACTCCCGACTTCAGATGATCCACCTACCTCGGCCTCCCAAAGTGCTGGGATTACAGTTGTGAGCCACCGTGCCCGGCTAATTCTCATTCTTGATTCTGATCTTCCCTCTTTCTAGTGTTGTCCGGGGATCTCTAGAGCATGAGGTTATAATATCCCCCACTCATTGCTACCACCTTTTTCATCTTATTACGTTACCCCATTAACCCTTTTGTTAAACATTTAATATTGTTTTGCTCTGAATTTATTATTTTCTACCTGATATGAATATATTAAGTTGGTGCAATTTAAAAAAAAAAATTTTTTTTAGACAGAGTCTCGCTCTTGCTACCCAGGCAGGAGTGCAGTGGCACCATATTGGCTCATTGTGCAACCCTAGCCTCCCGGGCTGAAGACGTCGTCCCACCTCAGCCTCATGAGTAGCTGGGACTCCAGGCATGCACCTGACGCATGGCTAAGTTTTGTACATTTTGTAGAGAGAGGGTCTCACTGTGTTGCGCAGGCTGGTCTCAAACTCCTGAGCTCAAGCAGCCCGTCCTCCTTGGCTTCCCAAAATGCTGAGATTCCAGGCTTGAGCCATTGCGCCCGGCCTGATAATATTTTGACTCTGGCTTCTTTCTTTTTGTTTCTATTTACCTTTAAATCTCTTTTATGTTCCCCCTGAATTACTCCTCTGTGTGTGTCTTTTATAGGCTGTATATTTGTGTTTTCCTTCCAACCTATTTCTTGCTATAATTGAGATGGTGAAGGATTAGTGGTCTCAGGTCCTTCTGCCTCGCCCCACATAAATCTTCATTTCAACTGATGCTCTTCATTTCTTTTTTATGGAATGTTACTTTCCTGTTTTTTGTGTTTGCCTGTTTTTCTCGTGGGTCCCGAGATGGATATTTTCCCTCCGTATGGGCATTGATTTTAATGCTCACTCTTCGCCCCTGGAGGACGTGAATTGGTTCTTTTTTCCTCCTTGTCCCATGGACCTCAGACGTGGACACACATGTCTGTGGTTTTGAGGTCTTTGTTTTATCTGTTCAGTTCTTTAGCTGCTTAAGATGGACGGGCAGAGGCTGGGCGCAGTGGCTCACGCCTGTCATCCCAGCCCTTTGGGAGGCCGACGCGGGTGGATCACAAGGTCAGGAGTTTGAGACCAGCCTGGCCAACATGGGGAAACCCCATCTCTACTAAAAACACAAAAGTTAGCCAGGCATGGTGGCGGGCACCTGTGGTCCCAGCTGTTCGGGAGGCTGAGGCAGGAGAGTTGCTTGAACCCAGGAGACCGAGGTTCCAGTGAGCCAAGATCGTGCCCCTGCACTCCAGCCTGGGTGACAGAGTGAGACTCTATCTCAAAAAAATGAATAAATAAAAGGTGGATGACAGGGAGCGGAGCCTGTGGGCAGTGAGCGCTGTCCATGACCCTGTCTGTGAGTACCTGCTCTCTGAGGTGACGGAATCTCGGGTGTCATCCCAGCGGTGGCGTGCTCCATGCTGCCGTAGGCCAGCCCACGTGGACGGTCATCCAGTGATGACTTGGCCCCAGTGGACAGCTGTCCAGTGATGGGACATCTGGAGCACATGGCCGTCCAACAACAGTTCATCATTGCTGTGCTATGTCTGGTGTTTCCAGTGGCTGCAACCACTAGCGCTCCAGCTCCATTGGCTTGGAGCCATTCCACGGTGGGAATGGCCGCCAGGAGACGATGCCCACTCTTCTCTTCCACCAAGTCAGGACCCACACTCAGGCGAGGCCCTGTGTCTCCTCCTCCTCCCCAGCACAGTCTTGCTGGAGTCATGTAGAAAAGTCATGCAAAGGGCCTCACGAAGGGATACGCTCCCTTCTTCCTGGCCTGTCCTGGTCTGCCACCAGCACTCAGTCATTCTCCTTCCAAACCGAGGTGTGTGCATACATATGATTTGTTGGCCCTTACAAAACATGTATAGGCCAGGTGCCTGTAATCCCAGCAGTTTGGGAGGCCGAGGCGGGCGGATCACCTGAGGTCGGTAGTTCGAGACCAGCCTGGCCAACGTGGAGAAACCCCATCTCTACTAAAAACACACAGTTAACCGGGCGTGGTGCCAGGCGCCTGTAATCCCAGCTCGTCCGGAGGCTGAGGCAGGAGAATTGCTTGAACCTGGGAGGTAGAGGTTGCGGTGAGCCGAGATGGCGCCACTGTACTCCAGCCTGGGCAACAAGAGCGAAACTCCATCTCAAAAAAAAAAAAATTTACATCTCAGCTACAATCCTTCCCTAAACTACTGGTGTGACTGTTTTCTGACTCATTCAAGTATTACCCAAAAGATCAGTGACTTCTTAGTGATCCTTTGTCCTAGGAATTATTTTATAGGCTTCTGCAACAAATGGAACCTTGTGTCTCAGTAGCATAATAAGCATATTCTGAATTCCTGGACATTTTTTTTTTCTTTTATTTTTTTTTCCTGCACAACTTCATTTCGGGGTAAATGAGGCCAGCACCTGAATTTCCCACAGCCCTTTGGATTCTCTAGGGGCCTGAAAGTTTCTTCTGCTAACGTACACATGGCTTCAGGAAGATGGTGTTGGACCCTTTTTCTTTTTTTGAGACAGGGTCTGGCTCTGTCGCCCAGGCTGACGTGTAATAGTGCAATCTTGGCTCACTGCAATTTCTGCCTCCAGGCTCAAGCAGTCTTCCTACCTCAGCCTCTCGAGTAGCCACAACCGTAGGCACGTGCTACCATGCCCTGCTAATATTTGTATTTTTTTGTAGAGATGGGGTTTTGCCATGTTGCCCAGGCTGGTCTCAAACTCCCCAGCTCAAGCCATCTTGCCTGCCGTGGCTTCCCAAAGTGCTGGGACTCCAGGCGGGAGCCACTGCTTCCAGCCTGCTTTTGGACTCTTGGTCTGGGGTTTGGCCAAAACTCTGGTGATTCAGATGGACTCTTGCAGATTTTAAGAGGAATTAAAGTTTTGTGGCTTAAGCTGAACTGCCGTTCTCAGTGCCCATGCTGGTTCGAATGCTCATGCTGGTCCCTGTAGTGCTTCATCTACTGTGGCTGCTCTTCTAGGTCTGTTTTAGTTGCTGGGGGAGCCTTGCCTGTGCTTGTAGCTATCACCGTAAAATTCAACACACCTGTGCTTGTGTAGCCCCTGAAGATGCCGAAACGTGGTATTCTCACCCCAAAGAGTTTCCACCCTGGTAAGTTCCAGCAAGGCAGCCCGGCAGCTATGCCTGCAGAAACCTGTTGGTACAAAGAAGTGTCAGATGATCTGGAACACCGTGGGTTGATCCTGCATACCATAAGTCTGAAGAACTTGACAGAATCGTCGCATGGTGAGCAGTGATACTAAGCAAAGCTGAGTCACCCGTAAGCTCCCAGGCCCTCAGCCCGGCAAGTAGGAAGGTATTTTGACACCTCTGTTGATGAAGTGCCTCCGATAGCTCAAGTCTTTGGAGACGGCCTCGTAGGAGTTTTAGTTTAACCATAATCTGCTTGCAGATCACTGATGTTTCCATGAGTCATTCCCTGAGGTTGTAGTGAAGAAAACGAGATATTAGCCAGTTTGCTTATTTGCAAAATGCCCACAAAGCCACATTCATTTTCGTGCTGAACATCTTATCGATACCATTTGATTTCCTGTAGGGTTGTATCATAGTTTAGGATTGACTGTACCTCCAAGAGTCATCAGCTAAGCTTCCTGTTTTGTGGATAGAGAATACGGGAGGACGTCTGGTTTCCTTTGAGTGGTGGCATCAGGCCTGAGATTGTGGTCGTCCAAGGGTGCTTTTAGGGGGCAAAAATGCACAGCTATTTATTGAAAAAACGAATGTTGCAGGCCAGGCACGGTGGCTCACGCCAGTAACCCCAGCACTTTGGGAAGCCAAGGTTGGCGGATCACCTGAGGTCAGGAGTTTGAGACCTGCCTGGCCATTGTGGTGGAACATTGTCTCCACTGAAAATATAAAAATTGGCCAGGCGTAATGTTGGGCACCTGTAATTCCAGCTACTCAGGAGGCTGAGGCCGGGCAATTGCTTGAACTGAGGAGGTGGAGATTGCAGTGAGCCGAGATTGTGCCACTGCACTCCAGCCTGGACAACAGAGTAAGACTCTGTCTGAAAAAGAAAGAAAAAAAAAAAGAAACAGAAAAAACAAATCTTCCTCATGACTCTCCAGAGAGCTGAAATAACCAAGAAGTGGAGGAGGAAGGAGGCTAGCATGGATTGGTGTCATTCATCTTGGACAAGAAGCTGTCATGTCAGCCTGCTACTTCCCTGCTTACCATCTCCCCTTTGTCCCGGGCAGGGAGGGCTCTCAGTCTGGTGGTCTCACCCAGGTGGTCCAGCGTTCCAGCACTGAGAGCCAGGAAGCCGACTCCCAGAGCATCATCAGCCGCCTCTTCAGCCATGTAGGAAGTCAGGGCTGGTCCCAGTGGTTAATCCAGACCCCAGAGTGCGTAGCACGGCCCTCCCCACGTCCAGCACACTGGCCTTTCACTGTACCATGTCCTCTTTCTCCTATTGGGTGGCCTGTGTTGCTTTCTCAGTCTCCAAGTCTCTATGTCAGCGAGGAAGTGTCCCATCCGTAACTGAGTCGTGACCTCTGTGAGGCTGACAAGTGCCAGAGCTCATGGTATTAAGGCATATTGAGAAGCAGGTGTTTTGATTTAAAGACTTAGTCCACGTATTACAGTCTTTCTGATGGACTCGTCAACGCAGACAGGGAAAGTTGGCCAGTCTCATTTTGAATGACACGATCACGATGTAGCTGAATATTTACAAAACTGTCTTTGATTTCTTTTTCTTTTTTTTTTTTTAATTTAAGTTCTGGGATACATGTGCAGAACGTGCAGGTTGATTACATAGGTATGCATGTGCCATGGTGGTTTGCTGCACCCATCAACCCATCATCTCTAGGTTTTAAGCCCTGCATGCATTAGGTGTTTGTCCGAATGCCCTCCCTCCCCTAGAACCCAACCCCCGACAGGCCCCGGTGTGTGGTGTTCCCCTCCCTGTGTCCATGTGTTCTCATTCTTCAACTCCCACTGATGAGTGAGAACATGCGGTGTTTGGTTTTCTGTTCTTGTGATAGTTTGCTGAGAATGACGGTTTTCAGCTGCATCCACATCCCTACAAAGGACATGAACTCATCCTTTTTGATGGCTGCGTAGTATTCCATGGTGTCTGTGTGTGCCACATTTTCTTTATCCAGTCTGTCATTGTTCAACTCCCACTTATGGACATTTGGGTTGGTTCCAAGTCTTTGCTATTATAAATAGTACTGCAATAAACATACATGTTGAAATGTTTATTTTGTTACAGTCAAACACTTACCATGAGAGCTACACCCTTGACAAAGTGTTACGTGTATAATACGGGCTCGTTAACTCTAGGCACAACTGCTGTGGTGTGTACACTCGTGCATCAGACTGCAGAACTGATTCATGTTATATACCGAAACCTTGTACTCGTGGAACAACATCTCCCTATGTCCCTCTCTCCTTATCTTCTGAAAACCATCCTTCTACTGTCTACTTCTATGAATTTGACTTAGATTCTACAGGTCAGTGACATCATGCGGTATTTGTCTCTCTGTGTCTGCTCTATTTCACGTAACATCCCCCAGGTTCATCCGTGTTGTGGCAAATGACAGAATTCCTCTCTTTCTAAGGCTGCGTGGCATCCCATTGTGTGTAGTACCACAGTTTCTTTTTTTGTTTGAGACGGAGTCTCGCTCTGTCACCCAGGCCGGAGTGCAGTGGTGTGGTCTCGGCTCACTGCAACCTCCGCCTCCCAAGTTCAAGTGATTCTCCTGCCTCAGCCTCCCGAGTTGCTGAGATTATAAGCTCCCACCACCACGCCCGGCTAATTTTTGTACTTCTTAGTAGAGACGGGGATTCACCATGTTGGCCAGGCTGGTCTCAAACTCCTGACTGCAAATGATCCACCTGCCTCAGCCTCCCAAAGTGCTGGGATTCCAGGCACCTCGCCCGGCCCAATTCCCTTCTTTTTAAGGCTACATAGTATGCCATTGTGTGTATGTACCACATTTTCTTTTCTTCTTTGTTTGAGACGGAGTCTCGCTGTGTCGCCAGGCGTGAACCATCGCACCTGGCTGTACTGCGTTTTCTTTATCCATTCATCTGATGATGAACGCTGGTGTTGATTCCGTATCTTGGTGATTGTGAATGGTGCTGCCGTGAACATGGGGGTGCAGATGTGTCTCATAGACCGATTGATCTTTTGGATAAATATCTAGAAGCATGCTTGCTGGATCATCGAGTAGTTCTATTTTTAATTTTTTTGAGGAACCTCCGTACTATTTACCGTATTCACCCATTTCTGCAGGAAACAGTGGCAGAGGAATATAAGTTTTGCTTCTTTCCTCTCCCAGCTGTGCAAAAAGAGACCCACAGCCGGGCGTGGTGGCTCATGCTTGTAATCCCAGCACTTTGGGAGGCTGAGGCAGGCAGATCACCTGAGGCAGGCGGATCACCTTAGGTCAGGAATTTGAGACCAGCCTGGCCAACGTGGTGAAACATCGTCTCTACTAAAAATACAAAAACTAGCTGGGCGTGGTCATGGGTGCCTGAAATCCCAGTTACGCGGGAGGCGGAGGAAGGAGAATACCTTGAACCTGGGAGGTGGAGGTTGCCGTGAGCTGAGATCGTGCCACTGCACTCCAGCCTGGGCAACAGGCTGTCTCAACAAACCAAACAAACAAACAAAAAAAGCCACTGCACCCCAGCCTGGGCAACAGGCTGTGTCAACAAAAAAAGGAAAAAATAAAAAGATAAAAATGAGAGACCCATAAGGGCTTTGGACCTCCTTTCTTTGCAAGGTGAGAAAATAGTAATATAATAGACGTTGGGCAGTTTTTTATTCTGACTTTCCAGTTTCATTTTTGCTTCTTCCTATACTGTTGCTGCCTGGATCTCTTTCTTATCCCTGGGAGGTCTCCCCCTGCCCCCATTCTTTTGAGCCTTTCTATCTGCTTTCTTTTGAAGGAAGGTAAATAAAACTCCACACATCCGGACAATAGGAACACATGCCTCAGAACTCTGGCTGCAAGGGACTGACCCCATCCGGAGAGAATGAACAAATGCATCAAAACCCTGGCTGTAAGCGACTGACCCCAGCTTGATCCACGTAAGCCAGAAGAACCTTTGCTTCTGTGTTTAATCGGCACCAAGCTTAGTGATTGCTCTCTTCTCAGAGGCCAGCACACAGAGTCCAATCTCTCCAGGATGCCAGCTTCCTGTCTCTGGGGTCTCCTCTTCCTGCCGAGAAGCTTGAGCCTCTTACTGGAGCTGCTTCTCTGTTCTCCTTTGCCCTGCGTCGCCTGTAATACTGACAACTGTCTTTTTCTCATGTGATGTTGGACTCTTCCAAAGCAGGGACCCAGCTGGCCTGGCTTGGGTTCCCTGCCTGACTGCGGCTTTGGCTGGGGAGTGGGCAGTAATTTCCAGCCATTGGCACTCCCAGAACCCATGGGTGTACGGGGTTTCTGGAGGCAGCAGCCCTGTAGTGAAGCAGATATGGAGGTGGGGGGGTTCGTTAATGGGACAGAGCAGTGATTGTCCACGAGCAGGGGGGTTCCAACAGGGAGCCTACAGTCTGACTGCAGATGGATGCCACCATTTTACATGTCCCATGTATGACATCGATGTACCTTATGTTGCCAGACACTGTATTATGGCAACTGAAAAATAAAACGGCATTAATTATGCCTGGGAAAATATACAGGTCATTACATCTGATATGGTTTGCCTGTGTCCACACCCAAATCTTATTTATTTATTTATTTATTTTTGAGACGGGGTCTCGCTCTGGCATCCAGGCTGGAGCGCAGTGGTGTGATCTCGGCTCACTGCAGCCTCCACTTCCCGGGTTCCAGTGATTCTTCTGCCTCAGCCTCCTGAGTAGCTGGGATTACAGGTGCCCACCACCACGCCCGGCTAATTTTTGTATTTTTAGTAGAGATGGGGTTTTGCCAAATTGGCCAGGCTGGTCTTGAACTCCTGACCTCAGGTGATCCATGTGCCTTGGCCTCCCCAAGTGCTGGGATTATAGGCATGAGCCAGCGCGCCCAGCCCCAGATCTCATCTGGTATTCCCACGTGTTGTGGGAGGGACTCAGTGAGAGGTAACTGAATCATGGGGGCATGTCTTTGCCGTGCTGTTCTCATGATAGTAAGTTTTATGAGATCTGATGGTTATGATAAAGAGTTTTCCTGCACATGCTCTCTTGTCTGTCGCAATGTGAGACGTGCCTTTCACCTTTTGCCTTCCACCATGATTGTGAGGCTTCCCCAGCCACGTGGAACTGTAAGTCCAATTAAACCTTCCTTTTCTAAATTGCCCGTTCTCAGGTATGTCTTTATGCACAGCATGAAAACAGACTTATACCTTCTTTATCCACCCTTATCCATATCACATACTATTTGACCATAGATTGGATAAGGGAAATGTGGCACATAGACACCCTGGAACACTATGCAGCCATAAAAAAGGATGAGTTCTTGTCCTTTGCGGGGACATGGATGAAGCTGGAAACCATCATTCTCAGCAGACTCACACGGACAGAAAACCAAATACCACATGTTCTCACTCATAAGTGGGAGTTGAACAATGAGAACACTTGGACACAGGGAGGGGAACATCACACACTGGGGCCTGTTGGGGGACTGGGGGCTGGAGGAAGGATAGCATTAGGAGAAACACCTGATGTAGATGACGGGTTGATGGGTGCAGCAGCCAACATGGCACATGGATACCTATGTAACAAACCTGCATGTTCTGCACATGTACCCCAGAAGTTAAAGTATTAAACAACAACAACAAAAAACCAGATTCATACAACATCCCTACAAACAGCAATGAAAAGTGGGGAGGGGAACTTGGGAGTCAACTTGTAGTTTACTTTGAGTTACTGTGAGAAGCAGCTATGGGAGGCCTTCCAAAGGCTGCAGGAAGGACTTGGGCTATCTTCAGGAGATCGAGCTTGACAGCAGCTTCAAGGTGCCTTGTGGGAGGGGAGGCTGGGGACAGGAAAATCAGGTGGGTGGGAAATACACTGATTTGCAGAGAAATGGGGCCAGCGTGGACTGTGGAAACAGAGAAGAGAAAAAGCATGCTCGGCAGTATTTGAGCACGTCTTAAATCCTGGATGGCCCACTGCATTTTTACAGATGTCATTCCTAAGAGATTCACAGTCAGGGAAAGATGGTACATCAACCACAACTTAGGGGCATGTCAGATGCACCTCTGTAGCTGCGTGCCCGATGCCGTGGAGTGAGATGCCTGGTTTTGCCCATAGAGGTAGAAACATTATCAGAAAATACATGCATTTGAGTTGAGTTTTAGAGAGTGAGTAGAAATTCATCAGGTCTACAAGGAGGCAAAGCCCTTTCCTGGATGAAATTCTTCCTTGGCGTTCACCTAAAACTTTTAGTTTCCTACAGAACGAGGACACCACGGGAGGTGGGTGCCACAGAACCGGGGAACTGTGTGTCTGAGTCCGGATACTGCAGAGAAATAGAACCAATACGATGTGTGTATTTGGTAGAAAGCACATATATTTTAAGGAATTTTGCTCATATGATGATGGAGGCTGACAAGTCCCAAGATGTATGGGGTAGACCAGCCAGCTGGAGACCCAGGGAGGAGCTGATGTTGTAGATGGAGTGCAAAGTCTATCTGTTGGCAGAATGCCTTCTTACTCAGAGAACGTTAGTCTTCTGTTCTATTCAGACCTTCAACTGATTGGACCAGGCCCACCCACCATAGGAAGGACAAAGTGCTTTACTCAAAGTGTACTGATTTAGATTTTATTTATTTGTTTGTTTATTTATTTGAGACAGAGTTTCACTCTTGTTGCCCAGGCTGGGGTGCAATAGCACTGTCTCGGCTCACTGCAATCTCTGCCTCCCAGGTTTCAGCAATTCTCCTGCCTCAGCCTCCCAAGTAGCTGGCATTATAGGCATGCACCACCACGCCCAGCTAATTTTTGTATGTTTTTGGTAGAAGTGGGGTTTCACCATGTTGGCCAGGCTGATCTCAAACTCCTGACCTCAGATGATCCACCCGTCTCGGCCACCCAAAGTGCTGGGATTATAGGCGGGAACCACCATGCCCTGCCCAGTCTTCTGTTCTATTAGGACCTTCAACTGATTAGACCAGGCCCACCCACCATATGAAAGACAAATTGCTTTACTCAAAGTCTACTGATTTCGATATTTATCTCATTTAAACCAACCTCAGAGAAACACCCAGAAGGACATTTGATCACATATCTGGGTACCATGGCTCAGCCAAGTGGTCTTGTAAAATCAACCATACCAGCATGGATCAGGGGTGCCTCAGAACAAGAGTGCCCAGACAGAACACAAGTTGGGCAGTATTTCAAGAGGCAGGGGAAGCCATGGAAGCTGCTATGAGGGGACTTGTGATCAGGGGTGTATGTTAGGGAGGTCACTGTGGCAGCAGGATATAGGGTAGACTGCAGGGCTCTTGTGGCCTCCGTCTCTTTCACAGGCCAAGTCATATTTAAATTTATAAAATTCAAAATTCTTTAATTAATTTGAAATTTTGTTAAATAAATACAGTGTGTGTATATATATATGTGTGTGCTTTTTTAATATATGCTTTAAGTTCTGGGGTACATGTTTAGAACAGACAGGTTTGTTACATAGGTATACATGATGTGCCATGGTGGTTTGCTGCACCTATCAACCCGTCATCTACATTAGGTATTTCTGCTAATGCTCTCCCTTCCCTTGCCCCCGACTCCCCAACAGGCCCCGGTGTGTGATGTTCCCCGCCGTGTCTATGTGTTTTCATTGTTCAACTCCCACTTATGAGTGAGAACATGCGGTGTTTGGTTTTCTGTTCTGGTGTTAGCTGAGAATGATGGTTTCCAACTTCATACATGTTTCTGCAAAGGATGTGAAGTCATCCTTTTTCATGGCTGCATAGTATTTCATGGTGTCTGTGTGCCACATTTTCTTTATCCAGTCTGTGGTCAAATAGTATTTCTGGTTCTAGATCCTTGAGGAATCACCACACTGCCTTCCACAATGGTTGAGCTAATTTACACTCCCAATAACAGTGTAAAAGCATTCCTGTTTCTCCACATCCTCTCCAGCATCTGTTATTTTCTGACTTTTTTAATGATCTCCATTCTAACTGGCGTGAGATAGTAGCTCATTGTGGTTTTGATTTGCGTTTCTTTAATGACTAGTGATGATCTCAAAATTTAGAGAAAATGTAATAAAATGTTTAATTTAGCTCAAGTATCCTTCATCCGATCAATTTTCACCTTTTCTGTTTTTCCTGATGGCTGGCTCGCTGGAGCCCACTCTCATGAGTGGTGCAAGGTCAGAGATAACGAGGTCCATGTGTGGTTGTGTCTTTTCACAAGCTCAGGCTTTTATTGATGCTATTTCAGTTTACAGAAGCCTTGAGATTCATGGAGTTTTCAAGGAGGTAGTTCTCCTTAGGACTTCCCATTTAGTACTGAAGTGGCATGAGCCTTTGGAGTACTGGAGCCTGTGTGCCGGCAGCATTTAGTCAGAGCTACAGGCACACAGGCTCCTGCTGTGACCCAAGTCAGTCAATATTACAACTTATTCATACTAATATACTTCACCAATATATACATGTTTTAGATTAAACATTCTACATCAAACAAAGTAACATTTATCATCAAGAGAAAAGGGGTAGGAAAAAGCTTAACAAAGGAGCACAGGGATATTGATGTGAACAAAAAAAAAAGTCTCCTGGCCTGGCCCCGGAGGTCCGTCAGTGGTCGCCATCTTGCAAGGAAGAGCCTTTGATATCAGTGGGCAGAACCTTTTGCGGTGGATGCTAGGTAATGATTACAAGTGACAGCAAGATGACATCTGTTAAGGCGGCCATTTTGAGCTGCCGAAGCCCTGTTCTTTCATGACCACAGAGTCCTCTGGTGAGGACTGACAATGGAAGAGAGTGTTTGGTTGTGTCTTTAACTGGTTGGATGCGGCCTTTATTGATCAGGTGAACATCTGGTCCCTGTAGGCATGATGCCTTTTGAATGAAACGTAAGATGGAATCTTTTTCTAAGATGGAGTCACTTATGTCAAGCGTGCTCTATACACCCACTGTAAGAATTAAAGAGGAAAGAAACACAAAATCTGGCTTGTCAGTTAAGCACAAGTTTATTTTAGAGAAAACAAACCTGAGAGGGGCTTCTGGCTGAGTTAGGTCAGAACCCTCTCTCTTATAGACTAAGGATATTTAAGGGTTTTGGAAGTGGGTGCTTATCATAGGTTTGGAATGTTTGTATGTGGGGGAAAGTTTATTTTGGGGTTGGAATGTCTCTGGTCAGAGGGAAGGCTATCTCAGGGTTGGCATGTTTCTGGTCGGAGAGGGGCTTATCTTAGGGTTGGAATGTTTCTGGTTATGCTGAGATTATGTTTCTTGTCGGAGAGGGGTTTATCTTAGGGTTGGAATGTTTCTGGTTATGCTGATATTAGTCATTAGGCTGACGTTTTGGGGCTGGATTTAGGCGGTTTTTAATCAAGGGGAGCTTAGAATGGTGGTGTTTGTTCAAGATTGTGATGCTCCCGCTCTGTCACCCACAACCTGAAGACCATTGTCATATTGATTTTGTATCTCCTGTGCATACCTGATGGAGAATGATTGAATGTTTGAATTAAAAGACTCGGGGAGAAGGCAAAGATGTGTTTAAGTTGTAGGTCAAAAAAAAAAAAAACCAAAAAACAAAAAAACACCAATGACTCTGTTAGCAGCTATTAGAGAGGTTGGGGCGGGAGCAGAGTCTGTAGATTACTTTGCTTTTCTTATGTCAATGCTATGAACATGAGAGTCGTGGAAACTGAATACATGGAAGAGAGTCTGTCAGTGACCAACAGCTGCATCTTGGGCCAGCCCAGGCATCCGTGAGTTTTCAGGGAGAACTCGGGAGAGTTCTCAGGGAGAAACTAGCCACTCATATGCTTGTCATCTGTGGAACTGACATGGTGGCTATTTTTATGCTCAGACACTTGGGAGAAAGGGTGGGCTGTACCCAAAGGCAGATAAGTGCTGGCCAGATGGGCTTGCCAGGCACCGTCGGACACATGGTCACCCTCCTGCCCAGGAGCTAGAAATAGAACTATCCCCGGGACAATCAGTGAGGTATCAGGTGAGTATGGCCTGATACATGTGACCCAGAGACACAAGGAGTGAGGGTTTGTGCTCTGTCTCAGTGAGAGAAGACAGAAGTCAGGGCTTGCTTTGGCAACACCAAATGGAGATATCAGACCTGATTTAGAGGCCAGAATTCTCATCTCAGCATTTATTTTCTGGATATGTGGGCTACAGATAGGCATCTCTGTTTCTCATACGTTTAATTTTGATCTTGACAAGGACTAGAGGAAGCTCTTACTGAAACTTCATGCTCACAAATAAAAGCGTCTAAATCGGTTGGGCACAGTGGCTCACGCCTGTAATCCCAGCACGTTGGGAGGCCAAGGCGGGAGGATCACCTGAGGTCAGGGGTTTGAAACCCCAGCCTGGCCAACATGGTGAAACCCCATGTCTACTGAAAATACAAAAAATAGCCGGGAGTGGTGGCAGGCATCTGTAGTCCCAGGTACTTGGGAGGCTGAGGCAGGAGAGTCTCTTGAACCCAGGAGGCAGAGGTCGCGGTGAGCTGAGATCACACCATTGTACTCCAGCCTGGAAAATAAGAGTGTTTACTCCATTTAAACAAACAAACAAAAAACTTCTAAATCACACTCGAGGAGCATTTTGTAATGTTTTATTTCTTTTCAACCCCTGTAGTGGATTGAATGGTGCCTCTATTTTACCCCCACCCCCACCAAGAACAAATAGACATCTTCACCTTCAATCTGTACACGTGATTTTTAAATTTGGAAATAGGGTCTTTGCAGATGTAAAACAGGATCTGGAGATGAGACCATCCTGGATTGCAGTGGATCCTAAATCTCAGGTGTCCTTCTAAGAGACAGAAGAAGAGACACAGACACAGAGGAGAAGGCCATGTGGAGATGGAGGCAGAGACTTGAGTGATGGGGCCACAAGCCCAGGGATGCCTGGAGCCCCTAGGAGCTGGGAGAGGCAGGAAGAATTCTCCAGCCTCTGGAGGGAACACAGCTGGGAGAGGCAGGAAGAATTCTCCAGCCTCTGGAGGGAGCACAGCCCTGCAGACACCTCGATTTTACAGTTACGGTCTCCAGGACCGGGAGAGGTTACACGGCTGCTTTTATAAGCTCCCTGGTTAGGGGTCATGGGTTACAGTGGTCCCATCCCAACCTGTGAGTTCTGGAGAACGTGAGTGTGGAATGCAAGTATGTGCAAGTATGATACAGCTTGATCCCTGTGGTGGGAAAAGAACCCCTTGTGTTATGGCTCCATGCTTTGTGTAAGTAAAACCAGTCCTCTGAGGAAGGCAAAGCCCTGTAAACCTATGCACCTGACTTCCCAGGATCACAACCCGGAGAGAGAGCGGTGGCGATTTTCTCCCCCCGCCTTGCTTTGCTGAAGTAGCCCCCCACGCAGCATTTCCCGGGAGGCTCACCTGGTGATACTGTCCATTCTTGGTCCTCCATAGCGCAGGCAATATCCTAGCAAGAGAAGCGCCTTCCTTGCTCAGCTCGACCGCTGTGTCTCCTCTTTCTTCTCTTCACCTCCAAAACGTCTTTCCATAGCTCCCATTGGGTCTACTCATTGGCTGGTGTTCCCACACCCTTTTTCCTTCATCTCCCTCTGATTTGCCAGTTGTCTGATGTCTCCTCTCACGAGCCTGTCTTTCTCCCAGGCCTAGTAGACGTGAACCATTGAAAGCATCCTTGAATGACAGAAGTCCAAATATCAGTTTGCAAGGTGAGGACTGTGGCTTTTATTATCTGTCCTGAATGGCTGGTGTCTGGTGCGGCGAGTCCAGTCGCCTGACGTTGAATGCAGTCATTTCCTTGGTGTGGATCAAGATTCTGATGTCCACAGGCAGTAATGTCCATCAAGGTACATACACACCTTGATGTACCTTGTGTATGTACCTTGATGGACATTACTGCCTGTGGACATCAGAACGTTGGACATCGTATACATGTTGATGGGTATCATACACACACACACACACACACACACACACACACACGGATACACACACAGACACACACACCATGGAATACTATGCAGCCATAAAAAGGAATGAATTAACGGCATTTGCACTGACCTGGATGAGATTGGAGACTATTCTTTTTTTTTTTTTTTTTAAGATTATACTTTGCCGGGCGCGGTGGCTCAAGCCTGTAATCCCAGCACTTTGGGAGGCTGAGACGGGCGGATCACAAGGTCAGGAGATCGAGACCATCCTGGCTAACCCGGTGAAACCCCGTCTCTACTAAAAAATACAAAAAACTAGCCGGGCGAGATGGCGGGCACCTGTAGTCCCAGCTACTCGGGAGGCTGAGGCAGGAGAATGGCATAAACCCGGGAGGCGGAGCTTGCAGTGAGCTGAGATCCAGCCACTGCACTCCAGCCTGGGTGACAGAGCGAGACTCCGTCTCAAAAAGAAAAGATTATACTTTAAGTTCTCTGGTACATGTGCAGAACGTGCAGGATTGTTACATAGGTATACATGTGTCATGGTGGTTTGCTGCACGCATCAATCCGTCATCTACATTAGGTATTTCTCCTAATGCTGTCCCTCCCCTAGTTCCCCACCCTGAACAGACCCCGGTGTGTGATGTTCCCTTCCCTGTGTCCGTGTGTTCTCATTGTTCAACACCCATTTGAGTGAGAACATGCGGCGTTTGGTTTTCTGTTCTTGTGTTAAGTTTGCTGAGAAGGATGGTTTCCAGCTTCATTAAAAGTCAGGAAACAGCAGATGCTGGAGAGGATGTGGAGAAATAGGTACGCTTTTACACTGTTGATGGGAGTGTAAATTAATTCAACCATTGTAGAAGACGGTGTGACAATTCCTCAAGGATCTAGAACCAGAAATACCATTTGACCCAGCAATCCCATTACTGGGTACATACTCAAAGGATTATAAATCATTCTATAAAGACACACACACATGTATGTTTATTGCAGCACTATTCACAATAGCAAAGACTTAGGACCAACCCAAATACCCATCAATGATAGACTGGATAAAGAAAATGTGGCACATAGACACCATGGAATACTATGCAGCCATAAAAAAGGATGACTTCATGTCCTTTGGAGACTCTTATTCTAAGTGAAGTAACTCAGGAATGGAAAACCAGATATCCTATGTTCTCACTGATATGTGGAAGCTAAACTATTAGGACATAAAGGTGTAAGAATGATACAGTGGACTTAGGGGAGTTGGGGTGAAGAGTGGGAGGGGTGAGGGATAAAAGACTACAAATAGGGTGGAATGTGTACTGCTCGGGTGATGGGTGCACCAAAATCTCACAAATGACCACTAAAGAACTTACTTGTGATCGAACGTGGTGGCTCACACCTGTAATCCCAACACTTTGAGAGGCCAAGGTGAGCAGATTACCTGAAGTCAGGAGTTCGAGACCAGCCTGGCCAACATTGTGAAACCCCATCTCTACTAAAAATACAAAAAAAAAAAAAAAAAAAAAAATTAGCCAGGCATGGTGTCACATGCCTGTAATCCCAGTTGCTTAGGAGGCTGAGGTGGGAGAATTGCTTGAGCCTGGGAGGTGGAGGTTGCGGTGAGCTGAGATTGTGCCACTGCACTCCAGCCTGGCTGACAGAGCGAGACTCTGTCTCAAAAAAAATAAATAAAAAGGACTTACTTATATAACCAGATATCACCTGTAATCCAGTAAGTTATGGAAAATTAAAGAAAAAATAAAAAAAGAAAAACACGCAAAAAGAGTATACTCAGAATCACTTAAGGAACCATGATACTACATCACATCTCATTGTGGAAAGTATATGAATTATCATTCCATGAGTGCACCAGCTTCTGGAAGGTTCTGAGCTCCTATGGGGAGTGGGAAGTAGGTGGTCTCATGGGAACTACAGGACTGACGCCTCATCAGGACGGTCATCACTAGTGACATAAATACCCCTTTGTAGAGAAAGCTGGGGTGTCTTAGTGTGTGTTGTGTCACTAGAAAGGAACACCTGAAGCTGGATGATTTATAGAAGAAAGAGGTTTATTTGGCTTAGGATTGTGCAGGCTGTACAGGAAGCCCAGGGCCAGCATCTGTCTCCGGTGAGGACCTCAGGAGGCTTTTACTCATGGTGGAAGGGGAAAGGGAGCTGGTATGTGTACAGAGACCACACGGAGAAAGAGGAGGGAAGAGAGACGGGAGACACCAGGCTCTGTTGAACAACCAGCCCTCTCGGGAACCCATAGAGCAAACACTCACTCCTGCTTCAAGAAAGGACATTGATCCTCTTCAGGAAGAATCCATCGTCTGCTGCTCAAACCCCTCACATTCCACCTCCCATCCAGCACTGAGGCTCACGTGTTAACGTGAGTTTGGAAGAGGAGGAATTTTCAAAGCAGAGCCTGTAGGTTCTAAAGCAACATGTTGTGGCTCTTCTGCTTGTAGAATGGTTGTGAGTGTGACTTCCTTTTGTTATTTTTTTTTGACGCAGAGTCTCGCTCTTTCGCACAGGCTAGAGTGTCGTGGCGCTGTCTCGGCTCAGTACAACCTCCACCTCCCAGGTTCAAGTGATTCCCCTGCCTCAGCCTCCCGAGTAGCTGGGATTACAGGTGCGCACCACCACGCCTGGCTAAGTTTTGCATTTTTAGCAGCGACGGGGTTTCACCATGTTGACCAGGCTGGTCTTGAACTCCTGACCTCAGGTGATCCACCAGCCTCGGCCTCCCAATGTGCTTGGTTTACAGGTGTGAGCTACCACGCCCGGCCTGGGATTGTGACTTCTAAATGATTCCAGCCTTTTTTTTTTGTTTTTTTTTTGAGCTCAGCTGAGGTACAGCAGTGGAACTTGTCTTATTATCATTGACTTGTTATGTTCATCAAGGACTTGGAAAACCAACGCTGACCCTCAGAGTAACAGCATGCATCCCCATGGGGCAGCCTGTGCAGCTGGAGCCCCCTGGGTTGTAAAAGGCCTCTGCACCCAGTCTCTGTTTCTGAAGAAGGAAGCTGTGCCGAGCAGCTAAACATTACATACTTGTTAAGCGTGCATTGGTTAAAGAACAGATGAAGGCACAGCCTCGGTCTTCAAAACTTCATTATACAATCTCACAGATGAGTAGCAGCGTTCAGCGCTGAGTGACACCTACTTTCCCGTCTCTAGGTGATTAGATGTCATCATCTCCCATTTAAGACCCATCTAGGAGGTGCACCTTTTCTAAATCTTGAGGCTCGAGTGTCTAAACAGCAATTGTAAATTTTCCCAATCAGTGTTTCTCCCGTGTGCAGAAATAAATTCTCAGCCTTGAAGTGCAGCTCTCTCCTTCATTTTACAAAAAGCACTTGTTTTCAACAAGATTAAAAGTGAATTTTCTATCAGCAGTAATTGTATATCATTCCTTGTCTTGCCGCTTTTGCACTTATTGAATTGAAGATAATGATATGAAGTTTCCTGGAAATAAAAATGAAAGTGACTCTCAGAGCCAAACAACATTACTTGTGTGAAAGAATATAGAATGAAAGTTTGAAGTGTACCTCAGTCCTGAATCTGGGAGGATCTTGTCCTGATATCCTTAACGTGAATGCATCTACCAAGACCCTATTTACCAGTCCGTTCACATTCACCGTTTTGTTGGGGGTTAGGACTTGGGCATATTGTTGTGGCGAATACCTTTGTTGGCTTTTCTGGTTTTATGTAGAAAGAGCAATAAAGGCCGGGCACGGTGGCTCATGCCTGTCATCCCAGCAGTTTGGGAGGCCGAGGCGGGTGGATAATGAAGTCAGGAGTTCAAGACCAGCCTGGCCAACATGGTGAAACCCCATTTCTAAGGCACACAGGGCTTAAAAACCTAGATGATGGGTTGAAGGGTGCAGCAGACCAGCATGGCACATGTATGCCTACGTAACAAACCTGCACGTTCTGCACATGTATCCCGGAACTGAAAACAAAAAAATATATAAATATGTTAGGGCTGCTGTAATAAACGACCACATACTCGGAGGGCTTAAAACCACAACAAATGTATTCCTTTCCAGTCCTGGAGACCAGAAGTCTGAAATCACAGTGTGGGCAGGACTGCGCTTCCTCAGGCAGCTCACTTGAACCTGGGAGGCAGAGTTTGCAGTGAGCCAAGATCGAGCCATTGCACTCCAGCCTCGGCGACAAGAGCAAAATTCCATCTCAAAAAAAAAAAAAAAAAAAAAAAAAAAGATTACCTTGAATATGTTCTCTAAATTACTCTCACAGCATGGGAAAAGGTGACCAGGATATACCCCAGTACTGATAACAAGTATTACAGGATGGAAAAGAGAATTGGCATTCCCCTTTGCTGGGAACACAACCTGTTGTTGTTGATGTAAAGGCAATTAACCTTGTTGCTAGATAAATGTTACTGCAGATGTCTGACATACTGAGAATACGTTATCCACAGCAAAATGCTTTTGAATAAGAAACTCCGCAGGGAACTTCACAGTGAGTGACTAAGACTCACAACTGCAGTCTGGCGCGGTGGCTCACGCCTGTCATCCCAGCACTTTGGGAGGCCGAGGCGGGCCGATCGTGAGGTCAGTAGATGGAGACCATCCTGGCCAACATGGTGAAACCCTGTCTTTACTAAAAATACAAAAAAAAAAAAAAAAAAAAAAAAAAAAATAGCTGGGCATGGCGGCAGGCGCCTGTAGTCCCAGCTACTCGGGAGGCTGAGGCAGGAGAATGGCTTGAACCTGGGAGGCAGAGGTTGCAGTGAGCCGAGATCACGCCACTGCACTCCAGCCTGGTGTCAGAGGGAGACTCTGTCTCAAAAACAAAAACAAGAAAATAACGGATGCAACCATTTGTCTCTTATCTACCTATGACCTGGAAGTCCCCTCCCCATTTCAAGTTGTCCCCGCGTCTCTGGATGGAACCAATGTACTTCTCAACATATATTGATTGATGCAGCAGGTCTTTGTAAAATGTATAAAATCAGTGTATGCCCTGACCACCTTGAGCACATGTCATCAGGACCACCTGAGGCTGTGTTACAGGCGTGTCCTCAACTGTGGCAAAATCAACTTTTTTTTTTTTTTTTTTTTAGACGGAGTCTCTCTCTATCGCCCAGGCTGGAGTGCAGTGGCACGATCTTGGCTCACTGCAAGCTCCACCTCCTTGGTTCCAGCGATTCCTCTGCCTCAACCTCCCGAATAGCTGGGATGAGAGGTGCCTGCCACCACACCCAGCTAATTTTTTTTTTTTTTTTTTTTGTATTTTTAGTAGAAATGGAGTTTCACTATGTTGGCCAGACTGGTCTCGAACTCCTGACCTCAGACAATCCACCTGCCTTGGCCTCCCAAAGTGCTGGGATTACAGGCGTGAGCCACCACGCCTGGTGTAAACTTTCTAAATTAACTGAGACCATCTTAGATATTCAGGGTTCACAAAGGCTTGGCGGGGCGTGCAAATACATAGAATTATAGAATTAAATAGTGATGGATAGAATGCCACTATTCCAAAATATTGCAATGAATTAAGTTCAAATATTAAAATCAAAGAAACCGCACCTATAATCGCAGTGCTTTCAGAAGACAGAGGATTATTTTGAGCTCAGGACTTTGAGAGCAGCTTAGTCAACACAGCAAGACCCTATTTCTACAAAAATGTTTCAAAAATAGCTGGGCGTGGTGGTGTGTGCCTGTGATCCCAGCTACTAGGGAGGCTGAGGTGGGAGGATCGCTTGCGCCCAAGAGTTTGAGGCTGCAGTGAGATAAGCTCAAATCACTGCACTCCAGCCTGACTGACAGAGCAAGACCTTGTCTCTTAAAGAAACAGATAGGCTGGGCACGGTGGCTCATGCCTGTAATCCCAGCACAGGCCAAGGCTGGCGAATCACCTGAGCTCAGGAGTTCGAGACCAGTCTGGCCAACATGGCGAAACCCTGTTTCTACTAAAAATACAAAAAGTAGCCAGGCGTGGTGCCAGGTGCCTATAATTCCAGCTACTTGGGAGGCTGAGGCAGGGAGAATTACTTGAACCCGGGAGGTGGAGGTTGCAGTGAGCCGAGACCGTGCCATTGCACTCCAGCCTGGGTGACACAGTGAGACTGTGTCTCCAAAAAAAAAAAAAAAAAGCATACTTTTGAGTTAAAACAACAGAATTACCATTCATCCCAGCAACCATTCCTGGGTATATACCCAAAGAAATACCAATTGTTCTACCATAAAGACACTTGCACACGAGTGTTCATTGCAGCACTGTTCACAATAGCAAAGACACGGGAATTAAGCTAGATACCCGTCAGTGGTAGACTGGGTAAAGAAAAGGTGGTTCATATGCCTCGTGGAATACTATGCAGCCGTGAAAAAGAACAAGATCATATTTTTTGCAGGAACATGGATGGAGCTGGAGACCATTGTCCTTAGCAAACTAATGCAAGAACATAAAAGCAAGTATCACATGTTCTCCCTTATAATTGGAAGCTCAACCTTGAGTACAGGTGGCCTCAAAGAAAGGAACAAGTTATGTCAAGGTGGTCAGGGCAGACATTGGGGCCTGCTTGATGGTGAAGGGTGGGAGCAGGGGGAGGATTTAAAAACTGCCTATCAGCCAGGCGCAGTGGCTTACACCTGTAATCCCAGCACTTTAGGAGGCTGAGGTGGGCGGATCATGAGGTCAGGAGTTCGAGACCAGGCTGGCCAAGATGGTGAAACCCCGTCTCTACTAAAAATAAAATTAACTGGGTGCAGTGGCAGGCACCTGTAATCCCAGCTACTTGGGAGACTGAGGCAGAAGAATAACTTGAACCCCGGAGGCGGAGGTTGCAGTGAGCCGAGATCGTGCCATCGCATTCCAGCCTGGGTGGCAGAGTGAGATTCTGTCTCTACTGCCTTATCAGATATTGTGCTGATTATGTGGGTGACAAAATAATCTGTACACCAAACTCCCATATCATGTAATTTGCCTGTGTAATAAACCTGCACATGGATCCCCCTGAATCTAACATACAGGTTTAAAAATACATATTTTTGTACAGCCGTACAATGTGTGCGTGTGTTTTAAGCTGTGTGTTATGAAAGAATCAAAAATTCAAAAAATTAAAAAGTTGTTAAAGTTTTAAAAAAGAATAAAATGCATCACACTTTTCAAAGCATGAAACACCTTTTTTTACCCATTGTGAATATAAACATTGACACCAATGGGAAGCTTGAGTATTGTGTCCATTTTACAGGGCAAGAAAGTAGGGGAACAAGTAAATAAGAAAACGAGCAAAGAAATGAGTAGGCAACGGGCTGTCACCTATTTCTTTGTTGATGTCTTTGTTGAAGTTTTTTTCAACAAAACCAAACCAAACCCCCTGATTGTCAGTTACCTCACACCCATAGTTTTGGCCAGTGAGTCTTTTGGTAAAATGGTGCTCACTGCAGAGTACATTCTGAAGACACCTTAGACAGCAATGACCAGGAAAATGCCTGAGTGTTTGATCGATCCCATTCCTGGCCAAATCGGATGGATATTTAAGACCTCAGTGTGCCATTTGCAATCTTGCAACTCCTGCTTTGGTTCTCTGGAAGAAATCTTATCGAAGATTCTTACTAAAACTCGATGGGTTAAAATCCAAAGATCTTAGGTTGTTGCATTGAATCAAGACTCTGGGTCAATACTGGGCAGAATGACTTGAGGCTGCATTGGGGTGGGTTGTGTTGAGATGGCAGGTCATGCCCCAGAGAGAGGTAGTTAGGTGGGAAACATAAATCCTATTTCTAATGCGCAGTCATTGTGCCTTCTCTGGATATATCCAAATGTTTGGCGCAGTCTGTTTTCCTAGAATCCCAGCTGACAGGCAGCAGCTAATGCCCACATACTGTCATCCAGCCAGTGGCTCATTGAGCCAATTAACACCCTAATTTCAAAAGCACTGTGAAAATATCACTGCACACACTGCGTAGCTTCTGACCATCCCTTCCCTTCCTGGCATATTTCTCTAGCGCCGTCTCTGCTCACTGCCTTTCTTACGAGCTACCCACAGCCTTGAGCTTCACGGGACACATTCGGTCCGTTCGTGTTCTTTTCTCCCCCACCTTTCAGCATCGTCACCACGACCTTTTCAAGAACCTTCTTCTTTGCTTCTCCTGACAAATGCATCACCCTTCTGAGCAATAAACAGAGGAACTGGCACAGTGAACAGTGGCGTTACTGAGCACTTAGCGAATGGTGAGCATGACACTAAGAGCGTCTCGTGGTGTGTCCATACAACATTCCAACGATTTTGTAAAAAATTTCAGCATAATTGATTGCCAAACAATACTAACAATTATCCAAACGCTTTGCGAGTCAAACCTTACTGCTGGTGGAGAGCCGCGCCTCAGTGTTAGTGGCTGCGGACTGACCAGGGTGCTGGTTGCTGAGGGTCGAGGTGGCTTTTTGGCAGTTTCTTAAAATAGACAACAATGAAGTTTCTCCTATCAATTGACCCTTTCTATCATGAAAGATTTCTCTGTATTGAGCGATGCTGTTTCATAGGATTTTACCCAGAGTAGAACTTTTTTCAAAATTCGAGTCACGGCCGGGTGCGCTGGCCTCACGCCTGTCATCCCAGCACTTTGGGAGGCCAAGGTGGGCGGATTACCTGAGGTCAGGAGTTCAAGACCAGTCTGACCAACATGGTGGAACCCCATCTCTACTGAAAATATAAAAATTAGCTGGGGGTGGTAGCACATGTCTGTAATCTCAGCTACTCGGGAGGCTGAGGCATGAGAATTGCTTGAACCCAGGAGGCGGGCTTGCACCATTGCACTCCAGTCTGGGCAACAAGAGCGAAACTCCATCTCAAAAACAAAAAACAAAAGACCTTCCTGAAAGGATTCCTCATTCTGGATGTCGTTTAGATTCAGTGGGAGGAAGTTAAGATATCCACATTAACAGAAATTGGGAAAAAGCAGATTCCAATCTTCATACAGAACACTGAGGGGGTTCAAGACTTGAGTGGAGGAAGTCACTTCCACTATGGTGAAAATGGCAGAAGTAGAGGTGCAGCTTGAAGATGGGACTGAATTCCTGCAATGCCATGAGAAAACTGGAGTGGGTGAGGAGGTTCTTCTCATGAAGGAGCAGAGAAACTACTTTCTTGAGATCGATACTATTCTTGGGCCCATTTCACAGATGAGAAAACTGAGGCCTCTCCAGGTTAAAGGATACAACTACCAAGTGTGGAAGCCGGGCTCTCGCCCATTACTGGACATCTCCAGAGCCTCTTCTCCTCTCTGCTAAGTTTGTGGATCGCTCAACATTGTCTCCTTGGACGTGTGACAACTCTTCTCCCCCTCCATCATCAGTCTTTGACATTTACAGTGGCCTGGACCAGGCTCTTTGCTCCTTCTCTTCTGCTGAGGTCTCTTTCACACGTAGGTTTTGTCATCTCTCTCTCTTCTTTCATTTATTCTCTTTCATTCTCTCTGGTTTTCTCATTCTCTTATTCTCTCTCCCTGTCTTCTTTCCTCTTCTCTTCCCTCCTCTTCCCCTCCTCCTACTTCTTCCTCCTCCTCCCTCTCCTCCTCCTCCCCCTCCTCCTCCTCCCCCTCATCTCCTCCTACTTCTCCTCCACCTTCCACTCCTCCTCCTCCTCCTTCACCTCCTCCTCCTCCTCCTCCTCCTCCATCTTCTTTATTTTTCCCTCCCTCCCTCCCTCCCTCCCTCCCTCCCCTCCTTCCTCCCCTCCTTCCTCCCTCCCTTCCTTCCTTCCAAGACGGAGTCTCACGCTGTCGCCAGGCTGGAGCGCAGTGGCGTAATCTCAGCTTACTGCAACCTCCAACTCCCAGGTTCAAGCGATTCTCCTGCCTCAGCCTCCCGAGTAGCTGGGATTACAAGCACGTACCACACTGCCCAGCTAATTTTTGTATTGTTAGTAGATATGGGGTTTCACCATGTTGGCCAGGATGGTCTCAATCTCCTGACCTCGTGATCCGCCTGCCTCAGCCTCCCAAAGTGCTAGGATTACAGGCATGAAACATCGTGCCTGGCCCTTTCTGCTTTTTTTCCCTTCCCCTTCACCTCCTCCTCTGCCCCCTCCTCCTGCTCCTTCTCCTCCTCCTCCTTCCTTTCTCTCTGACTCACCCTCCCTCCCCCCCTCCTCCCCCGCCCCCTCGTTCACTGTCCTTGACATCCATCTCCAAATTTTTGGAATCACAGTGCTGCCCTCTTAGTTCTTTGTCATGAACCACCTGTTGTCCTTGGATTGTTGTACCTTTTGTATCCTTGGCAGCTTGACATCCCCATGGTCTAAGTAAGAGTGTTTTCTCTGAAAGTGCAGGCATGAGCTGATAACCTGTGTGCTTCGTCCATTATCAGCACTGTTTTATCCATATAAGGAGTGTATGTGGCATTTGCTTAGTGGATTGGAGGAAGGGACACCCAGGAAACAAAATACTCAAGTGAAGCTTTCCTGGGGGCTAGGATTTGAAGGTCATATTAATGTGCGAGCTCTCTACATGTGGGTGAAGCAGCTACGTTGGCTGGGGTATATATATACCCTGGGGTTCCTCACTGGGCATCAGGAAAATTTAGGACAAAGACACACACGAGGAGTTTAGGAGTGGAAGTTTAATAAGGAAAAGAGAAGAGAGAGAGAAATGGTTTTCTCTATGGAGAAAGGGGTCTCCAAGCGGAAAGGACCAGCTGGCAGCAAATATGATGGATTTTATAGTCCAGTTTGAGGAGGTGGTGTCTCATTTACATAGGGCTCAGAGATTGGTTCGATCACGTATGACATTTACATAGCCCACAGGAAAGGCTGGTTGCGCACACTAATCTTATTATGCAAATAGACTTTCTAGTTAGTCGGGTCGTCTGTCTTGCTTTTCTTACTTTACTCACGGCTGACAAAGAGGAGGGACGATGGAGCCGCCATCTTGAACGTGTCTAGTCCCTAGTTCCTGCCGGGAAGATGGAGCCGCCATCTTGAACGTGTCTAGCCCCTTAGTTCGTGCCGGAAAATGAAGCCGCCATCTTGAACGTGTCTAGTTCCCTAGTTCCTGCTGGGAAGATGGAGCCGCCATCTTGAACGTGTCTAGTTCCCGAGTTCCTGCCGGGAAGATGGAGCCGCCATCTTGAACGTGTCTAAGCCCTAGTTTCTCTCGGAAAGATGGAGTCGCCATCTTGAACGTGTCTAGTCCCGAGTTCCTGCCGACATTCAGCGGTGCAAGCTTCCAGCTGGCATTTCTATGTCTGCGGCTGGACTTGACAGGCTGCTCATTGTTAGAAAATGATTTGGGGTTGCTTTTCGTTAAGGAGAAAAGCCGCCGGGCGCAGTGGCTCACACCTGTCATCCCAGCATTTTGGGAGGCTGAGGTGGGTGGATCAAGAGGTCAGGGATTCGAGACCAGCCTGACCAGTGAAACTCCGTCTCCACTTACAAAAAAAAAAAAAAAAGCCGGGTGTGGGGGCGCGTGCCTGTAATGCCAGCTACTTAGGAAGCTGAGGCAGGAGAAGTGCTTGAACCCGGGAGGCGGAGGTTGCAGTGAACCGAGATCACACCACTACACTCCAGCCTGGGCGACACAGCGAGACTCCATCCCAAAAAAAAAAAAAAAAAAAAAAAAAGCCTTACCGAGGATTCCCATACCTGTACTGTCTGCCTAAGTGATTTCATCTTAACCCCTGTATCACTGGCAGACTCTCTCAGTTGTCTGTTGGATGGAGTACTATATTGCCAAGTATCATGGCTGAATTAGATGTGAGGGAGGCAATGTGAACAGGGCATGGTCCCTGAAGTGCACAGAGCTCTCACGTGGGACTGGGCAGAGCTTCTGTCCTATCCAGTGTTACCATACCCATGCAAATACAGGTCAAGCAGCTCAAGGGCTGGAAGACGTGCACACAAAATCCAGGGGAAACCACTGGAAAGAGGTTTAGTGTTTCTTGGGAAAATGCAGGAAGGCTGAAGAAGCGGTGGTACCCAGCAGCTCTGAAGGACGTGCATGCAATCAAACTGAAGCGAGAGGGTCAGAGCGAGGAGTGAGAGCCGGCTACGGAGCTCTGTGCAGCTTCATCATAAACTCACAGACAGGCTTCATGCACCGCCCTCTCAGCGCATTCGATGTTTGGATTCCACACGCATGCATCCTCAACCCCCTTGCAAATGCTGTAGTCCTTGGAGGGAAGTGGGTCCTTCTTACCCTATCACATGCAGATATCTGGTCTACCAGATAAATGTGTGAGAGAACACCAACAAAGCAGAAATTATTTTCAGTTATAGAGCAGAGTCATTGTAAAAGTTTGTGCAAGATCTTTTTTGTTTTTTTTTAAGACAGGGTCTCCCTCCGTTACCCAGGCTGGAGTGCGGTGGTGTGATCATGGCTCACTGCAACCTCAACTTCCCAGGCTCAGGTGCTCCTCCCACCTCAGCCTCCCAAGTAGCTGGGACAAAAGGTGTGCCCCACCACACCGGGCTAATTTTTACTATCTGCTTACGTGATTTCTTCTTTACTCCTGTATCATTAGAGCAGAAACTGGAAGCCCCTATTTTTGAAATTAGTAACCACCTATCACCTAAAATACCCCTCACATTACTGTGATGATCATGATGATTTTTTTCGAGGCAGGATCTCACTCTGTCACCCAGGCTGGAGTGCAGTGGTGTGACTCTGGCTCACGACAGCTTCAACCTCCCAGGCTCAAGTGATCCTCCCACCGGTCTCTAAAGTAGGTGGGACTATATGTATGCCATCATCGTTTCCAACTATATATATATATTTAAAAAATATTTTGTAGAGATGGGATCTTGCTGTGTTGCTTAGGCTGGTCTTAAACTCCTGGCCTCCAGCAGTCTTCTCATCTGGGCCTCTTAAAGTGCTGGGATTACAGGCCATGTACCACCAGGTCTGGCCAGAAAACACATCTGTTTTGGGGTTCATGGTGATGTTTATTTCTGCCTTGGCCTGTCTTGAGGCATCTCATTCCTGTAGTTGGAGTACGCTGAGCCTAACAGACGGAGTTTGTCCACACTCACCCTTCCCTCACGTGTTTCTGTAGCATCCCATGGGAGTTTTCAAATGCATTTAGAGATGTACTTACTCTGTGACAGATTCAATGCGTGTCTACAAGGCAGAATAACTCTACCGTGGTGTGGCTATGGCGCTTGGCTACCGGAGTCCTTATTCTGTCTTCCAGGTGCTTCTTGGTTGGATAACTTTGGGTAGGTTCTTCCACCTCTTTGAGCTTCAAGACTCTCTTAGCTCTGGCTGTCGCAAGAAAATACAGTTGACCTTGATAGAAAAATTAGCTAGGTGTGGTGGCAGGTGCCTGTAATCCCAGCTACTCAGGAGGCTGAGGCAGGAGAATCGCTTGAACCCGGGAGGCGGAGGTTGCAGGGAGCCAAGATCGCACCACTGCACTCCAGCCTGGGTGGCAGAGCAAGATTCCATCTAAAACAACAACAGCAACAACACCACAAAACAAAACAGAGTTGGCCCTTGAACAATGTGGGAGTTAGGGGCGCCACACACGTCCGTTGCACAGTTGAAAATCCAAAGATAACTTTCGACTCCCCGAAAACTTACGAATATCCTATTGTTGAGCAGCCTTATCACTACCATAAAGTTGATTCACATATATTTAGTATGTTTTACATATTGTGTACTGTATTATTAAAGTATGCTAGAGAAAAGAAAATGCTATTTTTTTTTTAGCCGGGCGTGGTGGTGTGCGCCTCTAATCCCGGCTACTTAGGAGGCTAAGGCAGGAGAATTGCCTCACAAGGAACTTTGAGAATCAAAAATCATAAGGAACTTTTACCCTTTTTTTTTTTTTTTTTTTTTGAGATGGAGTTTCACTCTGTTGCCCAGGCTGGATTTCAGTGGCACGATCTCTGCTCATGGCAGCCTACGCCTCCCAGGTTCAAGTGATTCTCCTGCCTCAGTCTCCCAAGTAGCTGGCACTAAAGGTGCATACCACCACACCCAGCTAATTTTTCTATTTTTAGTAGAGACAGGGTTTTGACATGTTGGTCAGGCTGGTCTCGAACTCCTGACCTCAGGTGATCCACCCACCTCAGCCTCCCAAAGTGTGGAGATTACAGGCTCGAGCCACCGCGCCTGGCAAGGAACTTTTATTCTAAGCGCAGTAACTCAGCGATGGAAAACCAACACTATATATGATATGTGGGAGCTAAGCTATGAGGCCACAAAGGTGTAAGAATGATAAAATGGACTTTGGGGACTTGGGAGAAAGACTGGGAGGTGGGTGAGGGGTGAAGACTACTAATAGGGTGCAGTGTATACTGTTCGGGTGATGGGTGCATCAAAATCTCACAGATCACCACTAAAGAACTTAGGTAACCAAACTCCACCTGTACCCCAATCGCTTATGGAAAAATAATTAACAAAAAAGGACCCCAAACTAAAGTTTTAAAAATCATAGAGAAGAGAAAATATATTTACTATTTATGAAGTGGGAGTGGATCATCATAAGGTCTTCATCCTTACCGTCTTCACCTTGAGTAGCCTAAGAGGAGAATGGAGAAGAGGGGTTGGTCTTGCTGTCTCCGGGGTGGCAGAGGTAGAAGAAAATGCCCACAGAAGTGGACCCATGCCATTCAAACCTGTATTGTCCAGGGGTTAACTGTACCATAGATGGGGTGGCAGAAATAACAGAAATTTCCTGGAGGCAGAAATTCCTACATCCAGGTGCCACCATGGTTGGGTTCTTGAGAAGTTCCTCTTTTTAGTTTACAGATGGTCTCACATGGCAGAGAGAGAGAGGGGGTGGAGCACGAGGGAGTGTGTGTGCCCTGGTGTCTCTTCTTACAAGGGCGCTCATCCCATCGTAAGGGCCTGAGGTAAACATGATCATCCCCCAAAGGCTCCATCTCCAAATACCACCCCATTTCGCGTTAGGGTTTCAACACATGATTTTCGGGGCGACACCATTCATCCGTAGCAGGAGCCCTCATAGGCACACCAGGACACCAACGCCTCTTCTGATGTGAGCTGTCAATATCAGTGGGCATTTAAGATTGCATTACACATTCGATGTCCTGTCTGCGAATGAGCCGGGTTCTGTAAACATGAGCTGCCGCGGCTAAATCTGATTGTCTTCGCCCATCAGGCTCTTCGGTCGTCTTCGCCCATCAGGGTCTTCGGTCGGCAGCACTGCAGTCATCAGTGCAAACATGTATTTCTATAAATGCTCCCATCCCCTCGGCATGAAGATGTGCTGACACTATCTCAATTGACAGCCACGCCACAGGCCTGGGAATGAGAGGGTCAGGTACTCAGGCTGTTTTCAGAGCCAGTGTTCGGCTGACGTGGCACAGAAGCTACCATTGTTTGCAAATCTCTGCTGCTTGTCAAGCCACAGGGTTAAGTAACCCCGGATGTTCCAAACACTCTGAAGTACTGACCTGCGGCATCTCGCCGAACCCTCAGACAGACAGGCCGTACGCCGAACCCTCAGACAGGCCGTATGCCGACCCTCAGACAGGCCGTACGCCGAACCCTCAGACAGGCCGTATGCCGACCCTCAGACAGGCCGTACGCCGAACCCTCAGACAGGCCGTACGCCGCCGACTGACACGTGGCTGGTGTCTTGCACTGAACCCTCTTTATCTTTAGCCGTTGATCATGCACCTGTTTCTCATGGAAAGCTAATGACGATCCATGAAGCAGCTTGGCAGTGACTGTCTCTGATTGTGTAAGGAGGGGTTGCTGCATTCACCCATGTTGTTGACTTTCAACTGTACACTCCAAAAACATCGAAAGTCAGAGTAAGCCTTGCCTCATGTCTCTGGTGTAGCCATTCCCAGAAAACTCCTCCGCGTGGGTTTAAAGTCAAACAAATCCCATCAAAACAGACTCACAGGGCCGGGCGTGGTGGCTCACGCCTGTTATCCCAGCACTTTGGGAAGCTGAGACCAGCCTGGCCAGTGTGGTGAAACCCCATCCGTACTAAAAATGAAAAAAATTAGCCGGGCGTGGTGGCGGGCGCCTGTAGTCCCAGCTACGCAGGAGGCTGAGGCAGGAGAATCGCTTGAGTCCAAGAAGTGGAGGTTGCAGTGAGCCGAGATCCCCTCCCCACCTCCCCTCCCCTCCCCTCCCCTCCCCTTCTTTTTCCTTTAACTTTTTTCTTGCCCACCGTTTGCTCTGAAGACGCTACCTCTATCTGGCTGGTTCTTGTTTCGTTGTTGTTTCGCAGTGTAAATGCTTGGAAAGCTATTCTAAGACAAATGGCAGTTTGCGCCTCCCACGAAAGAAAGTCGGAAACGTTTGAGGCCCCGGGGGAGTTTGCCTCTGCTCATTACGCAGCCATGCTCTCGGCTGGTGGGCCTGCCTGGCCCGCTGTGTGGCTGGCTCAAGCTGGCGTGCATTCCGACCCCTCTGTTTCTCGAGGGAAGCTGTCCATTGACCTTGTCCATCTCTCATGGAGCACATAGCTTTGCTCTTCACTTTGTGAACGTCATGAGAACTGTGTTTCCTGGCTGATGCGTTGACGAAACGTCTTGGTGCTAGAGATCAAAAACTCGGTTAATGACTCTGTCGTTTCGCCACCTGTATCTGGGAGGGTTTCCAGGGGATTGCTCCTGCTTTCAGTAAATGCAGAGGGTCTGAGAGTGGACATCCTCAGTCCTTCCACGGAGGGCCAGATCATTCTATTAGCCATGCACTTACTTAAAGATGGTATTTTGTATTTGCGGTAAAATAAATATGTCACAAAATTGACCAACTTTCCTGTGTTTAAGTCCACAGCTCAGAAGTTTTTTATTTTATCATTTTTTTGAGATGGAGTCTCACTCTCTCGCCCAGGCTGGGGCGCAGTGGCACGATCTTGGCTCAGCACAACCTCCACCTCCTGAGGTCATGCCGTTCTCCTGCCTCAGCCTCCTGAGTGGCTGGAATTACAGGCGCATACCACTACGCCTGGCTAATTTTTTGTATTTTTAGTAGAGACAGGGTTTCACCATGTTAGCCAGGATGGTCTCCATCTCCTGACCTCACGATCCGCCTGCCTCGGCCTCCCAAAGTGCTGGCATGACAGGCGTGAGACTTCAGGAGTATTAACTGCATTCACCTTAATGATGCAACCATCATGAACATTCATTTCCAGAACATTTTTATCTTCCCAAACGGAGACTCCTTCCCCAGTAAACATGTCCCCCTTCCCCAGCCGCTGGTACCCCCCAGTCTACTTTCTGTTTGTATAAACTCGACAACTCTAGGGACCTCACATAAGTGGAATCCAGCTGGACGCGGTGGCTCACGCCTGTCATCCCAGCATTTTGGGAGGCTGAGGTGGGCAGATCGCTTGAGGTCAGGAGTTTGAGACCAGCCCGGCCAACACGGTGAAACCCCGTCTCTACTAAATATACAAAAATTAGCCAGGCGTAGTGGCAGGCACCTATAATCCCAGCCACTCAGGAGGCTGAGGCAGGAGAATCGCTTGAACCTGGGAGGTGGAGGTTGCCATGAGCCAAGATCACGCCACTGCACTCCAGCCTGGGCGACAGAGCAAGACGCTGTCTCAAAAAACAGAAACAAAAACAAAAATTAAAAAAATAATAATAAATTAGCTAATCTGTGCCCTTTTTGGTGTCGTGTTGCAGATGTTTCAGAAACCCAATGATATCAATTTTGTAGTTTTGTTGGAATATTTGAATTACAATATCATACCTATGGAACTATTTAAAAACTCTTATTTCATAAAGTATGGTTGAACTAGTTAAAATATAAAATGTTACACATTAAAATAACTCCACGACCCACATAGAAGAAGCCTTCAACTCAGGACTCCAGAAATACGATGTTATTGTTTTCAAATGAGCCAGATTAAGTTTGTCTGCTATATTGTTCTTTCCTGCTTGTTTTTTTAATTTTGTTTTTTTTTTTTTGACAAGAGGGTCTCACTGTGTTGTCCAAGCTAGTCTCAAACTCCTGGGCTTCTGCCTCCGTCTCCCAAGTAGCTGCGAATACAGGCACACTCCACCATACCTAGCCAAGTTTAAAATACATGTATTTTATTTTATTTTTTTTAGACGGAGCCTCACTCTGTCACCCAGGCTGGAGTGTAGTGGCGCAATCTCGGCTCACTGCAACCCCCGCCTCCCAGCTTCAAGCAGTTCTTGTGCCTCAACCTCACGAGTAGCTGGGATTACAGGCGCGCTGCACCACGCCCAGCTAGTTTTTGTATTTTTAGTAGAGACGGGGTTTCGTTGTGTTGGCCAGGCTAGTCTCAAACTCCTGACCTTGTGATCCGCCCGCCTCGGACTCCCAAAGTGTTGGGATAACAGGCGTGAGCCACTGCGCCCGGCCCCCAAATTTTTTTGTAGAGACAAGACCTCATTGTGTTGCTTAGGCTGGTCTTGAACCTCTGGGCTGAAGCAATCCTCCCACCTCAGCCTGCCAAAATGCTGGGATTACAGACGGGAGCCTTCACACCTGGCCTGTAGGAGTTTCTTAACGCCTGTCATGAAAAAGTACCTCAGACTCACAGACTGGTGGCTTCAAACAACAGGCATTTATGCCCTCTCAGTGGTAGAAACCAGATGTGTGAGATCAGGGCGTGGGCAGGGCTGCGGTCCCTCTGGAGGCTCTCGGCAGGGATCCTTCCTGCCTCTCCCAGATCCTGGGGGCTCCAGGCGTCCCTGGGCTTGTGGCTGCATCGCTCCAGTCTCTTCCTCCGTCTCCACGTGGCCTTCTCCTCTGTGTCTGTGTCTCCTCTTCTGTCTCTTACAGGGACACCTGTCCTTGGCTTTGGGGCCCAGCCTAATCCAGGACAGTCGCATCTGAGATCCTTAGCTCATTAAATCTGCACAGTTCTTTACTTGTAAATAAGGCCTCATTCCAGGTTCTGGGCTCTGGGATGTGCACAGATCTTTCCAGGGGCCGCTGTTCGACCCATTACAGTCTCTCATCCAGTTCCCTCTGGAGGCTGTAAGGGAGGATCCTTCCTGCCTGTTTCCGCTCCTGGGAGCTCCAGGCATCCCTGGGCTTGTGGCCACATCACTCCATCTCTGCCTCCGTCTCCATGTGGCCGCCTCCTCTGTGTCTGTGTCTGCTCTTCCGTCTCTTATTGGGACACTAGTCATTAGATTTATGACGCACTCAAATATTCCGCGATGATCTCATCTCAAGACTTTTACCTTAGTCACGTCTGGAAAGAACCTTTCTCCAAACAAGGTTCCATGAGGACTCCGCTTTTGGGGAGTCACAGTTGGACCGTAGCAATGACACATCCTGTTTTGAGGCTGACGAGGTGCGAGAGTTTGCAGCTCTTTTCTTTCCTGCGGTTTCTGGAGTCCTGCCCTCTGTCTGCACGGTGTGGAGTGCAGGGTGGTGAATACCTTCAGCGTTAGCTCGGGACAAAAACCTTCAGTCCTCGAGCTGTAGCCGAGTGTTGGTACCTGTGCTAATATCTCAGTTCAGTTAGGAAGAAGGAACCTCTGTCTTTAGAAAGGAAAGAAAATCAATCAATCAATAAAACGGCTGGGTGCGCTGGCTCACGCCTGTCATCCTAGCACTGTGGGAGGCCGAGGTGGGCAGATGACGAGGTCAGGAGTTGGAGACCAGCCTGGCTGATGTGGTGAAACCCTGTCTCTATTAAAAATACAAAAAAATTAGCCGGGCGTGGTGGCGGGTGCCTCTAATCCCAGCTACTCGGCAGGCTGAGGCAGGAGAATTGCTTGAACTTGGGAGGCGGAGGTTGCAGTGAGCCGAGATCATGCTACTGCATTCCAGCCTGGGCAACAGAGTAAGACTCCGTCTCAAAAAAAAAAAGAAGGCGGCGGCCTATAAAAGAGATCCCCTGCATGAAAGCAATAAGCCACAGTCATCTGGAGGAAAAACAGGTTTTCTGTGTTGGTGTTGTGTATTCTCTGGAAAGGTTGAACAGCTTTGATGAACACATTCTGCCAAACCTGAATGTGTTCTTTACGACCCCAGGGAAGATGATGCGGAAAACGGCTGTGGCACCTAACGGAACGACAGTCATTACTGTACAGATGCGGCGACCTCATTCCCAGGTCGGAACATCAGGGCCCCCAGGGTGTGCGGCTGAGCGCCAGGCGTTCCCCTCCAGACAAGGAGCGAGGTCGTTTCTGAGAGGAACGAAAAACATTTGGATCTTTTCATCTTTCCTTTCATGACACACCAAACAGTGAAAGAGACAAACACTGGGGGGAGTGTGTGCTCACTCGAGTTCAACTCCTTCAAGAAATAATCTTTAAAATAAAATCGAGGGCCGGGCGCGGTGGCTCACGCCTGTCATCCCAGCATTTTGGGAGGCCGAGGCGGGCGGATCGCTTGAGGTCATGAGTTCGAGACCAGCCTGACCAACATGGTGAAACCCCGTCTCTACTGAAAATATAAAAATTAGCCAGATGTGGTGGTGCACACTTGTAATCCTAGCTACTCAGGAGGCTGAGACAGCAGAATTGCTTGAACCCAGGAAGCGGAGGTGCAATGAGCTGAGACTGCACCATTGTACTCCAGCCTGAGCAACAGAGCGAGAGTCCATCTCAAAGGAAAAAAAAAGGAAAAGAAAAGAAATAGCGTGCACAATAAATGCAATGTGTGCAAACATCCTAAAACCATCGTCCCGCATTTTCAGGCCATGGAAAAACTGTCTTCCGTGAAGCCAGTTCCTGTTGCCAAAAGGATGAAGGTCCTCCCCCTCCTTCTCCTTCCCGTCCTTCTCCCCCGCCTTTACCTCCTCCTGTCCCACCTCTGCCTCCTCCTCCCCTGCTCTCCCTCCTTCTTCTCCCCTCCTCTCTCCTCTTCTCCCTTCTCTCCCTCCTCCTCCTCCTCTCCTTCCTCTTCCTCCTCCTCTCCTTCCTCTCCCTCCTCCTCCTCCTTCCTCTCCCTCCTCCTCCTCCTTCCTCTCCCTCCTCCTCTCCCTCCTCCTCCTCTCCCTCCTCCTCCCCCTCCTCTCCCTCCTCCTCCCCCTCCTCTCCCTCCTCCTCCCCCTCCTCTCCCTCCTCCTCCCCCTCCTCTCCCTCCTCCTCCCCCTCCTCTCCCTCCTCCTCCCCCTCCTCTCCCTCCTCCTCCCCCTCCTCTCCCTCCTCCTCCTCCTCCTCTCCCTCCTCCTCTCCCTCCTCCTCTCCCTCCTCCTCCTCTCCCTCCTCCTCCTCTCCCTCCTCCTCTCCCTCCTCTCCCTCCTCTCCCTCCTCTCCCTCCTCTCCCTCCTCCTCCTCTGCCTCCTCTCCCTCCTCCTCCTCTCCTCCTCTCTCTCCTCTCTCTCCTCCTCCTCTCCCTCCTCCCCCTCCTCCTCTCCCTTCTCCTCCCCTTCTTCTCTCCCTCCTCCCCCTTGTCCTCTTCTCCCTTGTCCTCCTCCTCCTCTTCTTCTCCCTCCTTCCCCTCGTCCTCCTCCTCTCCCTCATCCTCCTCCTCCCCCTCCTCTCCCTCATCCTTCTGCTCCTACCGATATGGTGAAACCCTGTCTCTACTGAAAACATAAAAATCAGCTGGATGTGGTGGCGCAAGTGAAACTTGAATGAAAGATGCAGGTTTTTGGTCCCGTGGTCAGGGAAGGAGTTTGGAGGAGGAGGAGTGACCTTTTTACTGATCAGTTGTGTTTGGACCTTACAGCCTCCTGTGGAGAGCGTAGCCACTTTATTCATTTCTCACCTCTCCAAGTGGCCACTTTGGTGCCAGCTGGGGCTGCGTCTGTGCTTAGTAGCCATAGCAGTCCAGCAGCACATTTAAACACATGGCAGCTTGCAGTGTGTGGCTTCCAAATTTTTTTAACGTCCAGGAATAATGCTATAAAGACAAAAGTCAGATTTAGTTCATTTGAGCTTATTTTCATAACGTCATCTCATAACTTCATCTTGTTTTTCTTTTCTTTTCTTTTTTTTTTTTTGAGATGGAATCTCGCTCTGTCACCCAGGCTGGAGTGCAGTGGTGCGATCTCGGCTCACTGCAGCCTCCACTTCCTGGGTTCAAACGATCCTCCTGCCTCAGCTTTCCAAATGGCTGGGATTACAGGCGTGCACAACCATGCCCAGCTAATTTTTGTACTTCTAGGAGAGACAGGGTTTCACTGTGTTGGCCAGGCTGTCCTCAAACTCCTGACCTCGGGATCTGCCCATCTCGTCCTTTCAAAATTCTGGGATTACAAGCGTGAGCCACCGCACAGAGCCTCCAAATGTTTTTTTTCTCCAGGAATAGTCCTTTAAACACAAAAATCAAAATTAGTTTGGGCTTATTATTTTCATAACTTCATCTCTTTTTTTTTCTTTTGAGACAGAGTCTCGCTGGAGTACAGTGATACGATCTTGGCTCACTGCAACCTCCACCTCCCAGGTTCAAGCAATTCTGCTGCCTTAGCCTCCTGAGTAGCTGGGATTACAGATGCCCGCCGCCACGCCCAGCTAATTTTTATATTTTTAGTAGAGATGGTGTTTTACCATGTTGGTCAGGCTGATCTGGAACTCTTGACCTCGTGATCCACCCACTTCGGCCTCCCAAAGTGTTGGGATTACAGGTTGAGCCACTGCGCCTGGCCCTTTTTTTTTTTCAATGTATAACTCTTTTGAAGTTCTGCATGAGAACATAGCAGACAGATTTCAAGGTACCAGTTATGAGCTCTGACCATAGCAGGGGTGGACAAACTTCTTAAAAGGTCAGGTAGTGGGCCTGGCGTGGTGGCTCACGCCTGTAATCCCAGTACTTTGGGAGGCCGAAGCCAGCAGATCGCCTGAGGTCAAGAGTTTGAGACCAACCTGGCCAACGTGGCGAAACCCCGTCTCCTCTAAATATACAAAAAATTAGCCAGGTGTAGTGGTGTGTGCCTGTAATCCCAGCTACTCAGGAGGCTGAGGCAAGAGAATCTCTTGAATCCAGGAGGCAGAGTTTGCAGTGAGCCGAGATTGCGCCACTGCACTCCAGCCTGGGTGACGGAGCAAGACCCCATCTCAAAAAAAAAAACACATGGGGAAATCTGTCAAGTTCTTTGGGTCCCATGATCGCTGCCACAACTACTCAATATGTAGTAAATGAATGGGCATGTTCCGTGTTCTACTAAGAATCTTGAGGGACACTGAGATTTAAATGTATATACTCACCGTGTGTCACAAAATACAGTTGACCGGGCCGGGTACAGTGGCTCACAGCTGTCATCCCAGCACTCTGGGAGGCCGAGACGGGCGGATCACCTGAGGTCAGGAGTTCAAGACCAGCCTGACCAACATGGGGAAACCCCGTCTCTACTAAAAATACAAAAAATTAGCTGGGCGTGGTAGTGCACACCTGTAATCCCAGCTACTCATGAGGCTGAGGCAGCAGAATTGCTTGAATTGGTGAGCTGGAGATTGTGGTGAGCCAAGATCATGTCATTGCACTCCAGCCAGGGCAACAAGAGTGAAACTCGTCTCAAAAAAATAAAGTACAGCTGACCCTTGAACAACACGGGGGTTAGGGGTGCCAACCTCCATGCAGTTGAAAAATCTATGCATAAGTTCTGACTCCTCTAAAAGTTAAGTACTCGTAGTGACTCTTTACCAGAAGCTTTATTTGTAACACACAGAGTCAATTAATACGTATTTTGTATGTTACGTGTATTGTATACGGTATTCTTACAATAAAGTCAGCTAAAGAAGAGAAAATTCTAAGGAAGAGAAGAGAAAATATTTTACTACTTACTAAGTGGAAGTGGATCATCATAAACGTCTTCATCCTCTTTTTTGTTTTTTGAGACACAGTCTCTCTCTGTCGCCCAGGCTGGAGTGTAATGGCGTGATCTCGGCTCACTGCAACCTCCGCCTCCCGGGTTCAAGCAATTCTTCTGTCTCAGCCTCCCAAGTAACTGGGATTACAGGCACATGCCACCACACCTGGCTAATTTTTGTATTTTTAGTAGAGACGCGGTTTCACCGTATTGGCCAGGCTGGTCTCCAACTCCTGACCTTGTGATCTGCCCGCCTCAGCCTTCCAAAGTGCTGGGATTATAGGCGTGAGCCACCGCACTCTGCAGGAGTAGGGAGACGAGGGGGAGGAGGGGGAGGAGGAGGGGAGGGGACGAGAAGGGAGAAGGAGTCATTTCAGGGGTGAAAGTCCACGTAGGTGAATCTGCTCAGTTCAGATGTCTGTTGTCCGACAGTCAACTGTGTTCTCCTTCTTTTGATTTTTTTTTAACCAACTGTTCAAAAGATGTGGAAATAGTTTTTTGGTTTACAAGGTGCACAGAAATAGGCAAGGGGCTGGATTTTGCTGGAGGGCTGCAGTTGACCAGCTCCTGGGTTAGAGTATTACAATTGTCAGTGGGCACACAAGGTAATGAACTGATTCTAGAAAACATGAGGCATTGTTGCTGGAAAGGGGTGCTGATCCTGACCCCAAGAGAGGGCTCTCGGATCTCGTGCAAGAAGGAATTTGGGGCGAGTCCATAGAGTAAGTGAAAGCAAGTTGATTAAGAAAGTACAGGAATGAAGAACGGCCACTCCATCGGCAGAGCAGCCCCGAGGGCCGTCTGTTGGTGATGTTTACGGTTATTTCTTGATTCTGTGCTAAACAAGGGAAAGATTCTTCTGAGTTTTCTGAGAAAGGGGTGGGCAGTTCTGGGAAGCGGGGGTTCCTCCCCTTTTTGACCGTATAGGGTAACTTCCTGGCATTGCTGTGATAGCTGTAAACTGCCGTGAGGCTGACGGAAGTGTCTTTTAGCAGCGAATGCATCAGAGTTAGCGTATAATCAACAGTGAGGAAGGCCAGAGGTCACTCTCGTCGCCATCTTGGTTTTGGTGGGGTTTGGCCGGCTTCTTTACCGCAACCTGTTTTACCAGCAAGGTCCTTATGACCTGTATCTTCTGCCGATCTCCTCTCTTTCATCCTGTGACTTAGAACACCTCAACCTCCTGGGAATGCAGCCTGGCAGGTCTCAGCCTCATTTTTCCCAGCTCCTGTTCAAGTTAGAGTAGCTCTGGTTCAAACGCCTCTGACGCTATAACCCAAGGTGCAGGCTAAATCGAGAAGGAAACAATTTTTTTAAAAAATTGTGTGTTACGTTCTGGGGCACATGTGCAGAACGTGCAGGTTTGTTACATAGGTATACACGTGCCATGGTGGTTTGCTGCACCCATCAACCCATGATCTACATTAGGTATTTCTCCTAATGCTACCCCTCCCCTGGCCCCTAACCCCCTGACAGGCCCCGGTGTGTGATGTTCCCCTCCCTGTGTCCATGTGTTCTCTTTGTTCAACTCCCACTTACGAATGAGATCATGCGGTGTGTGGTTTTCTGTTCCTGTGTGAGTTTGCTGAGAAGGATGGTTTCCAGCTTCACCCATGTCCCTGGAAAGGACATGAACTCGTCCTTTTTCATGGCTGCGTAGTATTCCATGGTGTATATGTGCCACAATTTCTTTATCCAGTCTGTCATTGATGGGCATTTGGGTTCATTCCAAGTCTTGCTATTCTGAACAATTCTTGTAGGGCCCCTCACATTTGAACATAATGGAACGGACAAATTCACTGAGTTCGGGCTTGGAAATGCCCGACCCATCCATCGTTTGTGCCCTGGTTCTGCTTGAGCTTGTGGGATTTGCGCTGCTCTTGGCATATTCTGTGGACAAACTGCTTTTCCCCAAGTCTGAGAAACGCCCCCTCCTCACCTTCCCTCCTTGTCTGTCTTCCTTGCTGCCTTCACTTGCATGTTTTCTCCCAGTGATCTTGGGCTGTGACTGGTCTTGATGGTACAGCCACCACCCTCTTCCGTTGTGTGTTTTCAGAATGTCCGCTTCCCACTCAGAAAGTTTTCCTGGTAAACACTTGAATTTCCAATTCATGTGGTTCCTTCTAGTGACTTTCCTGTCCTGTGGACCAGAAAGCAGCAGCTGATCCGTTTCCCCGGGCGGCTTTCAGAGCACTTCTGGGTAGGGTCTTCCTCTTTGTCTCACTGCTTCCTGTGCTGCTTGTTACGGTCATGGTGTCCTTATCTGCCTGGACGGTATAGCAAGGAAATGAGGAGGAATCCTCAAGGACCCACTCCATCGTCACCCCTTCCTGTCCTTCCATGCCAACCAATGATCATGTGCATTCATCTGGCTGGAGGGGCATTTTTTTTTTTTTTGAGGTGAGGTCTCACTGTGTTGCCCAGGCTGGAGTGCGGTGGCAGAGTCATAGCTCACTGCAGCCTTGACCTTCTGGGCTCAAGTCATCCTCCCACCTCAGCCTCCCAAGTAGCTGGGACTACAGGCGTGCACCACCATCACCACAGCCAGCTAGCTACTTTTTTTTTTTTTCTGTATTTTTGATAGACACAAGGTTTCATCGTGTTGCCCAGGCTGGTCTTGAACTCCTGGGCTCAAGCAATCCTCCTGCCTCAGCCTCCCAAAGCTCTGGTATTACAGGCATGAGCCACTGCCCCTGGCCTTCAGGACTATCTTCAGACACCTGTTGTAGCCTCTTCATTTCTGCACATCCCTCCCCAGCGGAGACGCTCTCACAAATTGCTCACGAGAAAATTTCCTGCGGTCCCCAAAATCTTTCCCCTCAAACAGAGTTCTGTTGAATTTCTCCCTGACAATGTAAATTAACAACTCGTCTTCACAAGTGCGGGACAAAGAGAAGACTGGAAATGATCTCTCCAGCCACCCTGGGACAAATGCATGTTTGACATCTTCCCCTTCTGTATGTTTACCTTGTCTCATGCAAAAGGGGATTCACTGTGCGTGAAATGAATTCATGACTGACTGTTCCTGTCCCCCCACTTTCACATGTAAAATGTGGATTCAGTGAGTGCCAATCACACCCTCACAAGAATGTAATCATTTGCCTCTTTTATCTACTTTCCTTTTTTTTTTCTTTCCTCTTTCCCTCCTGCCTGCTTTTTTCCCTTTATATACCAAAGCCCTCAAAACCATCCTTGGAAAAAGCACAGGGCCGGGCACAGTGACTCACGCCTGCAATCCCAGCACTTTGAGAGGCCAAGACAGACAGCTCACGAGGTCAGGAGTTCGAGACCAGCCTGACAAACATGGTGAAACCCCATGTGTACTGAAAATACAAAAATGAGCCAGGCGTGGTGGTGTGCATTTGTAATCCCAGCTACTCGGGAGGCTGAGGCAGGAGAATTGCTTGAACCCAGGAGGCAGAGGGTGCAGCGAGCTGAGATGGCGCCACTGCACTCCAGCCTGGGTGACAGAGGGAGACTCTGTCTCGAAAAGAAAAGAGCAGAGCAGAGCAGAGGCACGGACCACAGATCCTATGGTGACTTGTGTCTGTTTTTCCTAGGCTGGGGCATATTCTCAGCTGTGGCAAAATTAACCTCTAAACTAATGGAGACTTTGATTCAAAACTTTGAGTTAATCCAGTTATGCCTGAAGTTGCAAGTTTTTGAATTTTTGCCGTTAGATCTTGGCGATGACCTTGAGCAGTAGGATATAATAACTCCCACATGCTTAGCGTTCCGATAATGGAACACTAGGCATACGTGGGTTTACTCAAAGGAGAGATCATCTGTGGTGGACCTGCCTTAAAGAGGGTGAGATGAATGCATAATTCTTCTTCTTCAAAGAAACCTGAGACGGCCTCAGAGATCCTTTTGCTGGGTTTTTATTTTTTATTTTTTTGAGACAGAGTCTCACTCTATCACCCAGGCTGGAGTGCAGTGTCACAATCTCCGCTCACTGCAACCTCCACCTCCCAGGTTCAAGCAATTCTCCTGCCTCAGCCTCCTGAGTAGCTGGGATTACAGGCGCCTGCCACCATGCCTGGCTCATTTTTGTATTTTTATTAGAGACGGTGTTTCACCATGTTGGCCAGGCTGGTCTTGAACTCCTGACCTCAGATGATCCGCCCACCTCAGCCTCCCACAGTGCTGGGATGACAAGCGAGAGCCGCCGCACCCCGCCCTTTTTGCTGGTTTTGAAGAAGCAAACTCCCAAAGACAAGGAGCTGAGGGTGTCACCGCAAGTGGAGAGCCCCATTGTCTGACGGCCAAACAGAAAACGAGACTTGGCCGGGCACCAAGATGGCAGGTGTAAGCCCCTGCGCCTAGCCTAAGACCCCATCTTTTCGATGGCTTCTCAGCCATAGTGTTTCATGGCAAGGATAAATTTCAGCACAGAAGAAGCTCCAGGCAAAGTCCTGATGACGAAGTTCTGGTCTTTTTATCTTGCCCAAATTCCTGACTCGGGTCTGGGGAGTTCTCATCAGATGGGTTTTATTTAACCCCATGTATGGTAGCTTACTTTCCAACGCGGCTCTGGCATAACATCATGAGACAAGGAAAAACAACATATTTAACCCCAAAGGATATTTCCTAGCCATACCTTGAAATGGCCCTGACAAGTCTCTTGTGGGAAAAATCCACATTCTATACAGACCTGCCTTTCCTCCCTCCCTCCCTCTCTTACCTCCCTTCCCTCCCTTCCCTCCCTTCCTCCCTTCCTCCCTTCCTTTCCTTCCTTCCCCCTTTCCTTCCTTACCTCCTTCCTTCCCTCCCTTCCTCCCTCCCTCGCTCCCCTCCTCGCTCCCCTCCTCGCTCCCTTCCTTCCTTCCTTCCTTCCTTCCTTCCTTCCTTCCCTTCCTTCCCTTCCTTCCCTTCCTTCCCTCCTTCCCTGCCTCCCTCCCTCCCTTCCTTCCCTCCTTCCCTCCCGTCCCTCCTTCCCTCCCTTATTTCCCTCCTTACCTCCCTCCCTTCTTTCCCTCTTTCCCTCCCTCCCTCCTTCCCTCCCTTCTTTCCCTCCTTCCCTTCCTCCCTCCTTCCTTCCCTTATTTCCCTCCTTCCCTCCCTCCCTCCTTTCTTTCCCCCCTTCCCTCCTTCCCTCCTTCCCTTCCTCCCTCCCTCCCTCCTCTCCCTACCTCCTTCCCTCCCTCCCTCCCTTCCCTCCGTCCCTCCCTCCGTCCCTCCCTCCTTCCCTCCTTCCCCCCTTCCCTCCCTCCTTCCCTCCCCCTTCCTTCCCTCCTTCCCTCCTTCCCTCCCCCTTCCTTCCCTCCTTCCCTCCTTCCCTCCTTCCCTCCCCCTTCCTTCCCTCCTTCCCTCCTTCTCTCCCCCTTCCTTACCTCCTTCCCTCCCCCTTCCTTCCCTCCTTCCCTCCTTCCCTCCCCCTTCCTTACCTCCTTCCCTCCTTCCCTCCCCCTTCCTTACCTCCTTCCCTCCCCCTTCCTTACCTCCTTCCCTCCCCCTTCCTTACCTCCTTCCCTCCCCCTTCCTTACCTCCTTCCCTCCTTCCCTTCCCCCCTCCTTCCCTCCCCCTTCCTTACCTCCTTTCCTCCCCCTTCCTTACCTCCTTCCCTCCCCTCCCTCCCCTCCCTCCCCTCCCTTCCCCTCCCCTCCCCTCCCCTTCCTTCCTTCCTTCCTTCTTCCTTGTTCCTCCTTGTTCCTTCATTCCTTCCTAGATCTAGGACATAATCAACTAAGAGCCAGGCACCCTTTTAGGTCTGATAAGAAATGTTTACAACCTACTCTCTCTGAAGTCTCCTGTATGAGAGCTCCCTGTGCACAATAAAACTTGGTTCCCACAATCCTTTATCTCCACCTGGACATTTCTTTTCTGTTGATTCCAGGTCTTCAGATAAACTCAACCAGTTGTCAACCAGAACATATTTAAACTTACCTAAAGCCTGGCAGCCCCGAAGTTGAGTTGTCCCGCCTTTCTCAACCAAACCAATGTCTTTCTGAAATGCATTTGATTGATGTCTTATGCCTCCCTAAAATATTAAAATCAAGCTGTGCCCCGACCACCTGGGATACATGTTCTCAGGACCTCCTGAGGGCTGTGTCACAGGCTATGGTCGCTCATATTTGGCTCAGAGTCAATCTCTTCAAACATTTTACAGAGTTTGACTCTTCATCAACAGTCACAAATCAATACATGGAAGTTATGCGTTGATTTGGCCTAAAAAGTGGTATCTGGGACCGGGCGCAGTGACTTACGACTGTAATTCCAGCACTTTGGGTGGCCGAGGCGGGCGGATCACCTGAGGTCAGTAGTTCGAGACCAGCCTGGCTAACACTGTGAAATCCTGTCTCGACTAAAAATACAAAGAAGTACCCGGGCGTGGTGGCACGTTCCTGTCATCCCAGCTACTCGGGAGGCTGAGGCAGGAGAATCACTTGAACCCGGGAGGCAGAGGTTGCAGTGAGTTAAGATCACGCCACTGCAGTCCAGCCTGGGCAACAAGAGTGAAACTCCGTCTCAAAAAAAAAAAAAAAGCTATCTTGAAGCTGGGCAGGGGGTGGGGTTGCTTACAGGAACAAGGTGGATTCGAAGGCTTTTGGACTTGCAGTTGGTTAAGGACGTGGAGCTTTGTCTGAAGACTTGGGGTCAGCGGTAAAAGCACGTTGGATGCGGCCCATGGGCAGGACCTCCCCCAGGACCCTCCGGAAGAAATTGAGAGCAAGGAACAGGGGTCAGAGTTCAGTCCCTCCCTCTCCCACATGGAGGCCTTCTGCCAGCGGATTCCATAGGGTACAGGTGGGAGTTTCTTCCTTTGTTTTATTATAAGTTCTGGGGCACAGGTGCAGAACGGGCAGGTTTGTTCCATACGTATACACGTGCCATGGTGGTCTGCTGCCCCCTCAACCTGTCACCTACATTAGGTGTGTGTCCTAAGGCTCTCCCTCCCCTGCCCCCCAGCCCCTGACAGGCCCTGGTGTGTGATGTTCTCCTCCCCGTGTCCGTGTGATCTCATTGTTCGGCTCCCACTTACGCGTGAGAACATGCGGTGGTTGGTTTTCTGTTCTTGTGTGAGTTTGCTGAGAAGGATGGTTTCCAGCTTCACCCATGTCCCTGCAAAGGACACGAACTCATGCTTTTTTGTGGCTGCATAGTGTTCCATGGTGTCTATGTACCACCTTTTCTATCATTGATGGGCATTTCGGTTGCTTGCAAGACTTTGTTATTGTGAATAGTGCTGCAGGAAACATACGTGTACACGTGTCTTTATTGTAGAATGATTTATAATCCTTTGGGTATATACCCAGTAATGGCATTGCTGGGTCAAATGGTATTTCTGGTTCTAGATCCTTGAGGAATCGCCACACTGTCTTCCACGGGGGTTGAACTAATTTACACAGGTGTGAGTGTCTGCACACTACCGCAGGGACAGATGCTAAGATGTTCTCTTTAGTTTGTACAGGGAAGGAAACATCCCCGACGCTTCATTTCCTTGGTTATTATTTTAACCTACTATTACCTTCTTGTTTATCGAGTAGCTCATTGACGTCTCCCAGCCAGCGAAGTGCCTGCAATTTCCCTCCTGGAAGAAGCTCAAGGTCTCCCTCGAGTTCCATGCTGGGTCGGGGGTGGAGAGAGGTTCCTGCTATGCCCCTGAGAAGGGTCCGGGCCGGCCTCGGTTCCTCCAGCTTTGTCTTCGGCGCCATGAGCGGACAGATACTATCGCCGCTTACGGGGCGTGCAGCGTGGGGGGCGGTGGTGGTGGTGGGGATTTTGTTGCAGTTGGATTTTCCCAGCTTTTTCCGTTTTGAGCCCAGGAGCGTTACTCTTCAAGCTTTTAAATGTGAACACGGTGGGAAACGGCTTCTTAGGAATTACGTTTTAACTGGTTTCCAGCGTATCCAGAGAGCAGCCAGCAGGTAGACCCTTGGTAACTTCTTTTGGATGTTCCCGATGTGTAAACTACCCAGAGCATTAAATCTGCGCTAATTAGCAATCCAGGCTGCTCATCCAAGCTCCCCTGAAGTTTACTTTTAGCCCAGTCCTGTGGGTGGATAATGTGAACGCATTCCCAGGAGGACGATTTCCCTCCTTGGAGACAGAATTGTTCTGGAAAGCGGTTCCCAAGTCCCCGTTTCCACGGCAACACCAGGATTGACGTCTCGCCCTCCCAGGGTAGTGTCTTGTCTTCCAAAGCCTTTCTTTCCGCTTTACTCACACAAGCACTTTGGGGCGTCTGCTCTTTGCCTCGGGGGTGGGTCAGCGGTGCTTTCATTTTAATCATCTTTTCTAGGCCAGACCTGGGAGTCATAGAACAATTTTAATTATCTGGGCACGTTACCATCCTGACAACACTGTTCACAGAGTTTATCCTGAAGGTGGTTTCTGAGGGCAGCCGTGTATCCCAGGAGCATTGTTTTCACTTGAGTTGTGGGGTGTGGTGTATCCCAAGTGCTCAAGTGAGTTGTGTGGTACGGTGTATCCCGAGTGCTCAAGTGAGTTGTGTGGTACGGTGTATCCCGAGTGCTCAAGTGAGTTGTGTGGTACGGTGTATCCCGAGTGCTCAAGTGAGTTGTGTGGTACGGTGTATCCCGAGTGCTCAAGTGAGTTGTGTGGTACGGTGTATCCCGAGTGCTCAAGTGAGTTGTGTGGTACGGTGTATCCCGAGTGCTCAAGTGAGTTGTGTGGTACGGTGTATCCCGAGTGCTCAAGTGAGTTGTGTGGTACGGTGTATCCCGAGTGCTCAAGTGAGTTGTGTGGTACGGTGTATCCCGAGTGCTCAAGTGAGTTGTGTGGTACGGTGTATCCCGAGTGCTCAAGAGGGAGAGGACGGCCTTCGTAGTAAACAGCGTGAAAACAAAGGCGTCACCCACTTACTTAATTTCATCCCACCATGTCACGCATCTCTCTCTCTCCCTGCCTCTTTTTCTCTCTCTCTCTCTTTCTCTCCCTCTGTCACAACCTCTGTCTCCTTCTCCTCTGTCTCTCTCTCATTCTATTCCTCTCTGTCCCTCTCTGTCCTGTTCTCTCTCTCTCCCTGCCTCTCTCTCTCTCCCTGCCTCTCTCTCTCTCTCTCCCTGCCTCTCTCTCTCTCCCTGCCTCTCTCTCTCTCTCTGTATGTCTCTCTCTCTCTCTCTGTATGTCTCTCTCTCTCTCTCTGTTTCTCTCCCTCTGTCACAACCTCTGTCTCTCTCTCTCCTTCTCTGTCTCTCTCTCATTCTATTCCTCTCTGTCCCTCTCTGTCACTTTCTCTGTTTCTCTCCTGTTCTCTCCCTTTGTCTCTTGCTTATTATCTCTGTCTCTGTTTCTGTGTCTCTCTCCTTTTTTTTTTGTTTTTTGAGAGAGAGCGTTGCACTTCTCCCTCAGTCTGGGGTGCAGTGGAGCGACCTCGGCTCACTACAACCTCTGCCTCCTGGGTTCAAGCGATTCTCCTGCCTCAGCCTCCTGAGTAACTGAGGTTACAGGCGCCCGCCACCACGCTCCACTAGATTTTATATTTTTAGTAGAGACAGGGATTCACCATGTTGGCCAGGCTGGTCTCGAACTCCTGACCTCAGGCGATCCAGCCACCTCGGCCTCCCAAACGATTGGGATTACAAGTGTGAGCCACCGTGCCCGGCCTGTCTCTTATTCTTTCTTTCTCTATCTTCGTCTCTCGCTTTATTTGTATGTCTTGCTCTGTCTCTCTGGCACACTCTCTGTCTCTTTCAATCTCTCTTTCTCTGCTTCTATTTAGGTGTCAGTCTTTCTCTCTCAGTGTCTTTCCTCCGTCTGCTCTCTCTTTCTTCCATTCTCTCCCTCTGTTTCTCTGTCTTTTGTTCTTTTTTTCTCCCTCTTTCTCTTGCTTTCTCTCTCTTTCTGTCTCTCCTCTCTCTCTCGCTCTCTCTCACACACACACACACACACACACACACACAGAATAATCTCGCTCCATCCTCTTTCGCAGTAGGTCTTAGGGGTAGATGGATATCTGCCCCATAACAAAGTGAATAGGATTTCGGGTCTCCAGAGAGGAGCTCCGTACCTGCATAACGACTAAGAGATACCGGTATTTCACCTTTATTTTTACATTGGGAAATATAGAGAAACGAGAGAGGAGGGGGTGACAACGAATCTGCCCTCCTTCCTGGCAAATTCCGGCAATTCAGGCACCCCGTTCCTTCCCTCCGGAAGAAAGGGAGGCCAGAGGCCATCATGAGCTTCATCCCTGCTCAAGACTTTGCAGGATGTGGCTGTATCAGCTCTTGGCTCCAAGAGCTGGGCTTTCTGTGTAGCGGGATGGCTCTTGCTACCCACAAGTGCAGGGAGAAGTGTCCACCGGCTGCCGGCATCACGAAGGTTCCCGCTTCCTAGGACACTGGTGAATTTATTAGGATGCGTCGGGAAGGGCAGCTGCAGACTGATTCAGGGGCTCTGTTGGCTGTGGGTAGATGCTTGAAAGCTGTTGCTGCTCTGAGCAGAGTGCCTTCTCCACAAGCGCTGCCTCCTGGTCTCAATGATGGGTTTTATATTAGTCTCAATGATGGGTTTTATATTATTTTGAGACGGGCTCTTGCTGTTTTCTAGGCTGGAGTGCAGAGGTACAGAGGCATAATCGTAGCTCGCTGCAGCCTCAACCTCCTGTGTTCTGTGCTCAAGCAGTCCTGCCACCTCAGCCTCCCAAGGAGCTGGGATCGCAGACATGCACCACCACACCCGGATAATTTTTTTTGTGTCCTTTTATAGAGGTAGGGTCTCGCTGTGTTGCCCAGGCTGCTCTTGAACTCCCGGCCTCGAGCACTCCTCCCACCTCGGCCTCTCAGAGTGCTGCGGTCACAGGGCTGAGCCGCCACACCTGGCCCTGATGATTTTCAGATTAGCCCAGTTGAGTTCCAAGGTTGACTGAGGTCGGATTTTCAGGTCGTGGTTACGGACACACTTATCGGATTTATTCTAGGAGCTCTTTAATAGCATTTCAGAATGGACAGCATTTCTGAAAATTAGCTTATTTTTTTTTCTTAGCATTAAATACATTTGCTTTTGTATGTCTCAGTGGAAGATTTTTTTAAGTTTACATTTTTATGATTTTTTTCATCTGTGTATATACATGTTACCCATCAAGCAATTCCTGCCCTCCTAGCAAATTTCTTCTGCTACCTGTTTTTCAGAATTTCTGTCAGAACAACATAAATTTCACAAATCAAATCACCTCAGACTCTTCGTCCAACCAGTCAGTATCAGGGCACTTACCTGTTCTTTCAAAGTCTAAAAGAATTTTCTAAAATACCTTCTGCACCCATCTACCCTTTCTTCATGCCATTCTTTCATTATTTTTTTCTCTTTTGCTTATAGCTGTTGGTCTGATTAGACCTTATTTTCTTGATTAAATTGGGATAATTACTATCTCTCAGAAAATTATTTCCTTGAGATTTTCACATTTTACTTACAAATGTAACATCAGGATACTAAGAATCAGAAAACATCATTTTAAAGCCTTTTTCATATAGTACAGTGTTTCCTATTTGTAATTTTGCATTTTCAGCCTCATTAAATATATTATTCACAGTCTTTTCTGGGACTTTGCCCTTCCTTCCTTCCTTTCCTCCTTCCACCCATCCTTTCCTCTTCCCCTTTCTCCCTCCCTCCTTTCCTCTCTTTCTTCCCTCCCTCCATTCATTCTTTCTTCCTCCCCTCCCCTCCCTTCCTTTCCCTTTCCCTTCTTTCCTTCCCTCCTTCCTTCCTTCCTTCCTTCCTTCCTTCCTTCCTTCCTTCCTTCCTTCCTTCCTTCCTTCCTTCCTTCCTTCCACAAATCCTTTCCTCCTTCTCTTTCTCCCTCCTCTTCTCCCTCCCCTTCTCCCTCCCCTCCTCCCTCCCTTCCTTTCTTCCTTCCCTCCTTCCATTCATTCTTCCTTGCTTCCTCCCACCCTCCTTCCCTCCCTCCTTTCTTCCCTCCCCCACAATGTTGATTCTGTTCATTTCTCCCTGCCCATCTAGGAGTTCTTGAAAAATATACTTGGATACTGTGTTATTCTGAAGAAAATGCTGTGGAAAATGGCCCATCCTATCATAGCTTCATCTCGATTCAGCACTTGGTTTATGATTTTCAAGTTATCCCCGTTGGGGTTACAAAGTTGGTTACACAGATCCAAACCATGCCTTCATAGGTGCCCATCCTCCTTGTTCCGTTAACGTTTTAGACTTGAATCATTGCTGTCTTGTGTGACTAGGGCCATTTCTACTTGGTTTTTGCTTGTTTGGCTGATAAATGTGAACGTTTTAACAATTGTTAAACAATCGTTTTAACCATTGTAATTCCTCCTTCTTAACACTCTGTATCTTTACCATCAAGATACAGACATCACTGAGATCACACCACTGCACTCCAGCCTGGGCGACAGAGCAAGACTCAGTCTCAAGGGGAAAAAAAAAAAAAAAAATATATATATATATATATACACACACACACACACACACACACATACATACCCACACACACACATATATATCTATATATACACACACACACACACATATAAATGATCACAATTAAGTGGGCTTCATTCCTGCCCTGTTCTTTGTCCAAACAGATGTTTCTGAATGTCAGGGGTGAAACTCAATTTCTAGCACCCAGTGAGCATTGTGCCTTCCCCTGCTGCAGTCCGTGATGTATGGGCTCGTCTTCCAGGGATGCCAGCCATACCCTGTTCGCCTTACCCTTCCTACCAGTATCACCCTTGGTGCAAGGAAGCTCCTGAATGGATGCAAAAAAAGAGACGCTGATTGCAAGAATGCACAGATGCGGATTGCGAGAATGAGCAGAGCCCATTGGTTGTCTGTATTAGTCCGTTCTCACACTGCTCGAAAGAAATACCTGAGACTGGGCAATTTTTAAAAAATTTATTTTAAGTTCTGGGACACATGTGCAGGATTGTACATAGATAAACATGTGCCATGGTGGTTTGCTGCACCTGTCAACCCATCACTTAAGTATTAAGCCCAGCATGAATTAGCTATTTTTTCATTATTATACTTTAAGTTCTGGGGCACATGTGCAGAATGTGCAGGTTTGTTCCATAGGTATACACGTGCCATGGTGGTTTGCTGCACCCATCAACCCATCATCTACATTAGGTATTTATTTTAATGCTCTCCCTCCCCTAGTCCCCACCCCACAACAGGCCCTGGTGTGTGATGTTCCGCTCCCTGTGTCCGTGTGTTCTCATTGATCAGCTCCCACTTATGAGTGAGAACATGCGGTGGTTGGTTTTCTGTTCTTGTGTGAGTTTGCTGAGAATGATGGTTTCCAGCTTCATCTGTGTCCCTGCAAAGGACATGAACTCATCCTTTTTCATGGCTGCATAGTATTCCATGGTGTCTATGTGCCACATTTTCTTTATTCAGTTTATCGTTGATGGGCATTTGGGTTGGTTCCAAGTCTTCACTGTTGTGAACAGTGCCACAATAAACGTACATGTGAATGTGTCTTTATAGTAGAATGGTGTATAATCCTTTGGGTATATGCCCAGTAATGGGATTGCTGGGTCAAATGGTGTTTCTGGTTCTACATCTTTGAGGAATCGCCACACTGTCTTCCACAGTGGTTGAACTAACTTACACTCCCACCAACAGTGTAAAAGCGTTCCCAGTTCTCCACATCCTCTCCAGCATCTGTTGTACCCTGATTTTTTGATGATTGCCGTTCTAACTGACGTGAGATGGTATCTCATGGTGGTTTTGATTTGTATTTCTCTACTGACCAGGCATTAGCTGTTTTTCCTGATGCTCTCCCCGTCCCCGACCCCAGCGCACAACACA